>NC_133554.1:11270000-12520000 GCF_048773025.1 Camelus bactrianus
ATTTTTTATGAGTCAGGTTTGTGGCCTTCTGGGTGCACTGTTCTCTTATATTCGACACACTTACTATTCAAAGGGTTTCTTGTGAATAAGTGGTGACCTTCCCAACAGCAGGCCCATCAGACAGTATAGAACCTGTCCTCAGACAAAGGGGGTAAAATCCTGATTTTCAGTCTTTGTGACTTTGGGGTCAAAGGACCCCCAAGCACAGAAGAAATTCCTGTGATCACAGTAGGAGGTTTAGGAATTACCCTCTCCATAGGCACTCAACTATTCACCAGCTTTGCCACTATATAGACCCATTCCTCAACAATAATTTCACTTCAGCCTGTCTGAATAATTATTTATATGTCACTTTGATTTCATCTTAATTATAATTCTTAAAAAATTTAAAGTAAATTTATTTTTAAAATAATAGGTTTCTCGTTTTGTTTTGTTTTGTTGCAGTTTTAGGTTCATCAAGTCAATGAGCAGACAGTACATAAGCTCCTTATACCCATCTCACCATGAGCCCCCATTTAACTATTTGTAATCACACAAATAATACATGAATACGTCATTCTCCTTGAACACAACTAAAACAAAATTAACTTGATTTTCCCCTCCTTTCCCCAGTAATCACTGTTATCACTTTGGTGTTTTCTCCTAGAACTTTTCCTGTGTAGTAACATATATTTATATGTATCTAGCAAGTGTTTATTATTATTATTATTATTATTTTGAAGCAAATTGGTATAATATATATTTTGGTCACAACTTGCTCTCTTTCAATTAACAATGTAGTTGAAGATCTTTCCATACTGGTTTACTTAACTAAGTGATTGATATTCACGTCATTTCCATTGGTTTGCTGTTACAGACAATGCTTCAATAACCACCCTTGTATGTAGCATGTCGGTATGAATGTGCTTGTGTTTCTTTGAGATGTGGAATTGCTATGTCATAGAATTTGCACATTTTAGAAAGTGGATACTGTCAAATTATCCTCTAAAGTGTCTTTACCAATTTACATCAGCAGGGAAGGAGACTATCCCCTTTTCTCACACCCTTACCAACACAATATTTTCAGATTTTAATATTTTCCCAATCTAATGGGAGAAAATGGTTTTGCATTTTAATTTGCATTTTTCTGATTACTACTGATACTGGACATCTTTTCATCTCTTTATTGGACATTTGTATTTCTTGGTAATTCCTTGCTTTTTAAAATGGAGATTAATAGGAAGATGAGGATTTTGTTTGGGGAGCTTTATTTGGCAGCTGTTTTTCTTGGAAGGCAGCTATGCTAACCACTATACCACCAATGCAGGGTCAGCAGCTGTTTTTCTTGAATGTGTCTACATTCGTAATGAAGAATGGCTGAAGTGAATACAAATTTTTTAAAAGCACCTAATATCATGGACATGGCAAATATGACTTAGATTCCAATTGCTACTTCAATGTGTAGCAATTAAGTTGTTATGTGTGCTCCATCTCATCTATTTCTGATTTATTTACTCACACAAGCCATCAATTAAAGAAACACTTTCTGCCTACCACTTACCTTCATTGAAATTATGTATAAAATCAAGTGCATGTTTAATCATTTTTCTCATTTGATCCAGGATATCAGCTCTAAGGACCCCTTGAGGCTGGGGACCAACTTCTATACCTAAGTACAGAAGGGGAGATAGTTGCATTTATACAAGTTTTAGAATATAAGATTGAGCATTTTAATATATCAAGATCTAGAATCCCATCATTCAAAATGATTAAAAAAGTAGGCCATGTAGCATCATGAAAAATATATAAGACATAATGTCAGGCAAAAAAAGAAAGCAGAGCATTTACATGTACAAGTTAGATGCATAGTAAAGAAAGACTGGGAGAGAACATGGAAGAAAGTCCAAAGAGTTGTGTTATAGTAGTAAGGTCTTGAGGTCTTTTTTCCTTTAAATTTTCTTCAATATTGTCAAAATATTTAAAAATCATAATAATTAAAAGGAGTAGACAAATTTACACCAACAAAATAATACGTGGCCACAGAGAGAAACTGTCATAGACCTAACACTTAGCTTGTAGCAGGAAAAACATCTATTTAGTCAAAGAAATCTACACTAAGTGAGCCATGGATTTAAGTCTAATGACAATCTATGTGACCCTAGAGCAACTTTCTTGCCCTTAATATAACAACCCATCCGGACATGATAGTGCAATGGATTCAATTATCTGTAGGAAAAAATCATATTCATTTCTTCTCACCCTAAGAAGGTCTGCTTCCTGTGGCTGTCACACATCCATCCACAAAATACTTTTTCTAAACCACTCATCTAGTCCCTTCCCTCCTGTTCAAGTCTCCAACACAGTTATTATTCCAATCACCACCTTCCCCTATTATAAAACCACTTACCAAGTATAACATTATCCATTTTCCTTCTTTTCCATCTATCTAACATCACCCACTTCTGTTAATTCTCAATTCACAAAATCTCACTGTATTGTCTTTTACCTTCATTTTTCATTTTTGTGCTTAGCTTTCCTGGATATATGTTTGGGCATATATTTAAGTATAGGGTATAAGTGCGGCTAAGGTATGCATCAGTGTATAAGTAATTTGTACAAATGTGTGAAAACTTGTTCATGGATATGTCTGTATGTGTAATGTAGAAGACACTGTTGATTGCCTACCCAAAATCCATTCTATCTTACTTCTTGCTGACAGAGACCTGGTTTTGGGTGGGTATACAACTCAGGAGTAAATGTGGAATAGTTTTTGTGAATCAGAGTAACCCCATTAACCCTAGGAGTTAACTTAAGAATGAATATGTGACCCAGTTCTGAACAACTGGCCATAATGGAAGGTCTGCAAGTGAATTCCTGAGAATGTCTTTTCTTCCCCTAGATATTGTCATGTTGGCATATGATGCTTCAAACTACAGTGGACATCTTGTGGCCTTGGGGCCACATAAAGTAAGAGGTGCATTATAAAATGCTGAGTTGGAGAGAGTTTCTTTCTGATCTTAAGTGTTCCTCCCTCCATGACTGAATGACATAAAAATATTCCAAACAGCAAAGTTGGAAAGAGAACATATAGTATTTCTAATTATTTATGATGATCTTAATATTGTCCCACATGAAAATGAAAGATTTGGCTCTAAGAGCTAAACACATCAGAAGATATTTGTTCTGGCTAAGAGCAACACTGCCCCATAAATATCACAGATCAAGTTCGCTCTCGCAAGGCTTGGAAATCTTAGGCTTTATTTGATGTCACTGAGAAACAGGATCTCTATCCCTTACTGTTAAGCATTCAGTTTGTTTCAAATAATTACCCACGCTTGTGTATTTAGCTTGCCCCGACCAATCTGTTGATTAGGCACCAAATTATCAATAATTGAATAAACAAGATAATTTTAAATTTGCTTATATTGTTTGATGACTCACTTTTAAATTAAATTGCTCTTGGTTAAACCATCTGAGATCTAACAAAAAAGATTTTAGGTTGTGACAGCAATTTTAATGATTATAGCGTGGTCTGTAAACAATTATGCTACTAGGTCACTCAGGAAAGAGAATGGAATACAGAAAAAAGAGACTGGCTGAGAGTGCAAGCCTGCATGTTGGAAGTTATCAGGAGGTAAAGATGAACTCATAGCCCAGTAACCGACAGGGTAAACAAGTGCATGGAAAACAAACACAGGTCACCAGAGATTCTACTGTAAAGCAGGTGCTAAGAGGGATACTGGGAGAGAATTTCCCATGGGCCTTTTGTGTTTCTGCATATCTTGCCAGTAAGACATGACTGTCTTGGCTGCAGATTATTTTTTCAAGAATGTTTGTACAGTGAGTACTCTTGGAAGGTAGGAATGGTGTCTCTCTTGGAGCAAAAGCCAGGCTGCTTACTGCCCATAAAAGATACCAGTTCCCTCAACTCTGTGTTTCTTCCTGGAATGCAGAAAGCTGCTCAATGAAATCGAGGAAGTTTGATATAGTTAGACACTGTTGGTGATAGTTTGTTTATTACTTGAAAATTATAAGCCATAATGATAAGCAAAGTAGCTATATATAGGCTTTAAATTAATTTTCTCAGAGTTTCATCTAGGACACATTTTGTTTAGTTGTGACAGTGGGAGATATGACTTACCAACAGCATACTTGGCTATAGAACGAGTGGTTGCGTATTTGAGGGAAGGATGCTCAGTAAGATAAACGTAGCAAGGTAATGGAGCCAAAGACATCTGAAAAGAATTTAAAACATCTTTCTTATTATGTAAAGACCGTATGTCTTGTTGTCTTTGCTGTTAGAGTCAATGATGCCTTCAATATGTTTCCCTTCATCGACTAAGATTAGTAAGACAGCTTTATGAAACACTCTGAAATCCAATGTTGTTATTATAGCTTTGAAAACACATAATAAAGGAATTACATATAAAGCTGGATTCTAAATAGCTTTCGGGATAAAATGTATATTAAACACTTCTCCAGAACTATGAACAGAGAATATGAATAAATTCTCCTTCTGAATGGATTTGGTTATTTTGTTTTCATCATTGGTTCCATTTACTATTTAGCTTAGTATTGGTCTCTCAAAGAATTCTATGTCTAGCCCTGTGGGCAGGTCTCTACAGATGTTGGGCAACTCGCCCTACCTGAATGAGAATTCAGGACAGGCCTCTCAGCTTTGACAACAATGGGCAGCCATGTTGCTTCCTTGCCTGACAATCAAAGCGTGCAGCTTTCTTTTCAAGGAACAACAAAGACTAGCTGCATTATGAACTCCTACCAGAACAACTATCTGGTTAATGTCAAAAATTCAAAGGAAACAAAAATAATTGTTAATTTTTTACTATGAGCTAGGCATTCAGCTAAATGCTCTAATTATTTTATCTCATTTAAGGCTTAGAACAGCCATATAGGGTAAGTGTTATTACTGTGCCAATTTTATAAAACGAGGAAAGTCAGGTATTGGAAGTTGAGTATCTTGTTCCAGGTCAGTGAATGAGAAAGCCAGGATTTGAACCCAGGCACTCCTGGCTATTTAGGTCACATTCTTTCTACTAAATCATACTGGTTCATACCAGCTCTCTGAAAGGAAGGCTGTTCATTATACAAAAACAAGCATACAGTTAAATTATTTGTGTTTTTGCTTGGTTGCTATTTTCTAGCAATTTTTCTCTAGTTATAGGCACTGGATTGCTGAATTTTTCATATTGTAGATTTCTGAGCTTTAGAGCAATTAGCTAGAGGAAATACTGAAAGATCAGATGTGCGTGAGGGTATCTGAATCGAATGGAGACGGGGGCAGGGCTAAGGAGAGCCAATCCTTCTATCATTGGTCTTTAGTCAACAGTAAGTGACTATTTTTGAGCTTCCTAAAACTATAATTGAAGCCACTTTAATCATACCATTTAAAATTTTGGTATTAATTTTACTAAAGGGCCTATGGTTTGGTGGCTGTCTCAATAAAAGATTTACAATTTTATAGACACAAGGATCCATATGTTTCATTATTTTATTCATTGTATTTATTATTTCACTCATTTCTTCCCCTTTTCTCCTGCCTGTCACTACTACCTCCGTTCTAGTGCTTCTCCCAATCCCCCATTTCTTTTGAACCCTCCCTCCTGACCCTTTTCTAGTTGTTTCACATCTATAATTGACTGAAAAGTACAGGTCCTAGGCTAACTTGTAAGTTAATAACATTGACATTACCTTAATATAATGAAACATCTGAATTAAAAAGTCATTCCTGGAATCTTCAAGAATAAGAGTGCACCCCATGTTAGAAGTAGTGTTGTGAAGGTCAAAAATAATGTCATAGGAATCTTCACTATCTTTTGGACCAAATAAATGATTTATTTCTTGAGCCCTTCTCACTTCATATGGCAAATCCTCTGACATTTTTTTGCTGTTATTAGCAGAAAGAAAAAGATTAACAACATCTGTGGCTAAGGTAACATAAACATACAAAAAGAACACAGTATAGAAGGAACCATTTGCAAAATCTTTAATATGAAAAATCTGTGAAGAAGTGGAAATTAGCTTGAAAACTTCACAAACGAAAAATTACAGTTTCCCCCCTCCATTTGATTCCATGTAATGTTGCACTGACATGCTTACAGATAATAGTTTATTTCTGTGGCTGGCCACAAGAAAGACATTTCAAACAGAATTTACCATCTGACTTCAGCCCTGAACAAAGTTCATCCATTCATTTAATCACCAGTGTCTTAGTAGTTCAGTGCACTGAGCTATTATGGAACTAGACCACCAAATGCACTATTCTGGGGGAGGGGCTCTAGCTAGTTCCAGTGCACAAAAACAGTCAAACTTAGGAGCTCACATCATCTAATTAGGAATTCTTAAGTGATGCCAGGAACCACTAAAGATCCAGGGTCAAGCTTTATAGAGAAGAGTCTGTAAACCCTGAGAAAATGCAAAATTTTACAGGTATATATACTTATGCATTTTTCCAGGATAGAGTTGATAGCTTTTACTGAATTCTCAAATAAGTCTCTACCTGACTAGCCGCCTCCCACGGTAGTTAGGATATATTTTTTTCTTACAGTAAATGATCATTTAAATTTATTTTTCCTCATTAAAGCATTCAATCACATTTCTCTATAATTTGATTTCTTTCTAGTCTCTGGCAATTTTTGCTAATACCTTATAGGACCTATATTTGCACCTGAGTAATTCTTGCCTGGAAAGGAATCAAGAAAGTGGAACAGCCATTTTTCAACCATGAAGCAAAAGCAATGAGGACAAAAGCTGCACATTAAGGCTAGTGCAATGGGAAGATAGGATGACATCACTGTGACACTGTACCAGCCCTGGACTGCCTACCTCGGACTTACTAATTGTGAAAAGGAAACCTTTGTTTGTTTAAGCCACTGTTTTCAGATTTACATTATGTGCAACCAAACATATGGTTGAATGAATATATATGCACTTTAAAAGTTAATTCCTGCAACAACTCCATGAGTTCCCCTCTTCACCCAACTGATTTGCTCCTCATCCTCCCCCATGTGAGTAAATGGCACCACCAGCCACACAGTTGCTCCTAGTCAAGTCTTGAAGTCTTAAAAGATAATAGACACTTTGAGTTCTCATGCCAGGAATCCAGGTCCCGTAGGAAGAATCCCAAGGGATGAAGCGGAATCAATAGGCAAGGACAAGATCCTAAAAGGGATGGCAGCCCTACTAAGTGACAAATCTATTCCGGATAGGAGCCTTTTGAAGAATTTTTAGCATGGGAAAGACATGACAAGATTTGCAAGTTAGGATGATCCCTATGGCTATTACTATACAGACAATAGATGTAGGCAGGATTGGAGTAAGGATGGATGCATAAAGATTCCTTAGGAGGCTACTTTAACCATCCACAGATGAAATAAACTAAGGCAATGGAAATGGAGAGGAAGACTGGATTTGCAAACTACTTACAATTATTCAATACTTGAATAATTGGGAAGATGAGTAACCCACTAGACGAACGGGATGAAGAATTAGGAAGGTTCTAGATGATCTCTATAGGTGATTTGGTGAGTAATGGTGACACCACTGAGAATTTAGGAGAATTTAGGAAAAGCAGCAAAATTTGCGAGAGCGAGGATGGGAGAAGGTAATTAATTAATTGATCTCATAAGTTTCCATAACCACCCTGAGAGATAACTGTCTAGCCTCTGATAAGTGTTGAATGTAAGAAGTAGGAAGTGAATTTAATTTAAGAGACTGCTCTCACTGAAGTGCATGCTATTGAGTGGTCATAATAAGAAAACTCATTCTAATCTATATTAGAGTTATTTGGGAAGTTAATAGCCCAACTAAAAGTTATTCTTCAGCAAATCCTTACTTGTAATATAAGAATTAGTTAATAACTGTTTTAGGTGAATAGATAAAACTTAGTTTTCTCAACATAAGCTCAGTCATGAAGATGAAGCACTTTTGAAATTAAAACTTAAGTTAGTAAAAATATGGTCTGATAAGCAAGGTATGACTAATGTATAACTGCCCTGGAAAACATCTATTCCATAAAGTGAGGCACATTTGTATAAATGTAGCAACCATCTTTTGAACTGTGATAAGATTAAATTTAAGTAACTCTTTAAACTCAAATTAAGATTTAATAGAAAATGAGTCCATAAAGCAGTGCTGTTAGTTGTCTATGTGCATGACATATCTTAGCTTGTAGTCTGCTAGCTCCTGAGGGTGAAACCATTTTGTACACAGCTTTGTACTCCTATAGTACCTGGCACAGAGCCCTGTAAAGAGAAGGTGTTAATATTTTTAGGTACATGAAAGAAAGAAGTGGTGAAGAGCAAATACTTAGAGGCCTGTAAATCTATATAGCAGCTATAATGATGTAAACAAAGGCAGAAATAATTCATAAGGACTTCCCTAGAGTGTTATGATTGCATACCTTGTATGCAATATGTCATAAATCAGCTGTAACTTAAATTCAGAAAATTCAGGTCTCAGTGATCCACACTGAAGATAGTACACCAACTCTTCAGATCACAGAGTAGTCTACTATTTTCTGATGAGGGTCATTTATTCACTCTTTCATTAAACAAATATTAATTGAAATATTACACTTTTCTTAACTAGAACTTTCTGCATTATCATAAACATAGTTGCAAAAATATAGTAATGAATCACCTAGAAAGCTAACAAATATGTACCCAAGCACAGTGGCCAAACATTAATTTAATGTAAAAGACTATTAAATCTGTTTCTTAAAAGACAAGGTTTAAAAATAAAAACCTCTGTTATTTGTTGTCTCAGTCTATAGAATACATTTAAAAAGAAAATCAGTTAAGAACATTCCGATGTTTAAAAAAGTTTATAAAAGAGCACATGAATGCCCAGTTTAGATAACTGAGTAGTTCGTAATGGAGTATGGTTAAAAGTGAAAGTGACCATTCACAACAGCTACTATACGTACAAACATGAGTATCATCTGCATACACAAATACATACATATTTGCTCTCACACATACTGCTTTTCAGACACACACATACACACACGTGTGCGTGTACACACACACAACACAAAATAGAGTCTTACCCAAGATTTTCAGGATCAAAAACTCGATTCAGGTCACAGTCAACATATCTGGTGCACTTCTTCACAGCTCTTGGGTTGGTAATAAATGGTTTTACCTCCAGCCCCGTTCTCTGAATCTCAGTGCCGTTCTCCAGCCAGTGCTTAACTAGAAATACTCCTGTTAGCTCATTCCCATGAGTTCCTCCAAAGATAGCAACCTTTTTTATAGGATCATCAGCAACGTGACAAGAAGTCATTTTATCGAGTAGTAGTTTTATCTGAATTCTGTAACTCAAAAAGGAGAAGATCAAAGAAAACCTAATTTCTTAAGCAGTTTAGGAATTTAAATATAAATAAGACCTTTAACCAAAGTGCAAAGCACAGGGTTCTCTTGAGTGGAGTGTATTTTGATTTTCTGTTACAAGTTCTGAGCCCTGTTTATTATAGGGACACTCCCTTCTGTAGCCCTGCCCTTTACCATATTTGGATTAAAATATGCAGAGATCAACTAGAGATACAGCTGTTTACTTTAACTTCTAACTCCCTCAAATGGTGGGTAGATCTAAATGCAATCATAAATTAGCATGTCATACTAATGCAAAACTTCTGTTTTCTCTTTAGCTAAAATGTCATCTAATGGTGCTTTCAGGACTCTTTGTAAGTAATAAAACTAGATTTTACTTTTCTTATGCTCAAAAATATGAAAATAAAGAAGTGGCCCACAGTATGCGTGTTATTATTCAATATTTATATTTCCACTTGCATTTAAACCATTTCTCCTCTGAAATGAGTCCAGGCCCTTTTTAACATCGGAGGGCATTTGAATTTCATCTCCATAAACAGCCAAAGGCAGATTCTCAGAGACCTCCTCTGGGATCAGCATCCTTTCTTTCAGAATGCTTTTTCATGGTCAGAGACACAAGAACCAAATCAATGACCACTGGGACTTAAAAAGCTACTTTGAAATATACTTGAATTTCTTCCTCGTGAAGTTACTGGTAACGCTGTGCTGACTTCCTTAGGGATCTTCCTCACTTTTTGCGTCAATAGTAAACCAAAAACAACTGTTAAGTAATTTTCAAGACTTTGTAATGTCTGAAAATGTCTTGGGGCATGCTACATACACTCACCAGATCATACGAGCTTATATGGATACAGTCTAATTTACTGGCAGCAGAGACTCTCCACTGGAATGTGTTACTCAAGATGGGGTCTAATGAGGGGAAACTATCCAGAAAACTGTACTAAAATGATTACATCCCTTTGGAGAAATGACTCTGAGCCAAATCTAATTTGATTTCATGCTCAACCACCCAGAAAGTCAAGTATGTTCAAGTTCTGAAAACACTATGTGCTAGTAATGGGAGATTGAAATGGGTACAAGAGTAACTCATTACAACTGCAGAGAAGTTTAATTTATAATGTTTTTCTGCAGATGCCATCTCAGCTTATTCATATATCCATTCTACAAGATAGGATGGGTTAAGTATTGACATCCCCATTGCAGCGGTAAAGGAAAAAGAGCTTAAGTAACTCGGTCAAAGTTTCTGAGCTTCCATAAGAAAACCAGGCCTGGGATCCAGGTTTTCTCAATCTAAGTCCAGTGTTTTTCACAGAACAGTAGGGTGCTCCCTGTTATTTTTGGCTTTCCCCAAAGTTCTAATTTTGCTCTTTCCAAATTCACAAAAAACAGTCACTTCAGTGTGCTCAGGAAACAAACGAGCTTACAAACAAAACACATGATGGAAACAAAATGTGGATACTTCAAAATATTTAAAAAACCAACACCTATGTTCTTCCTTTAATTATAATGCAGAGATAAAGGAAGCAAAATAATAAAATCAAAGTTTATACATTAAAATGACTGTTCTAACTTCAGAAAAAGCCCCTGTAGCCTTTGCTTTCCTACCCACAGACACTGAACGTTTCAGTCTAGAGATGCCAAAAACAAGCATAAATATGTAACAGATGATAGTTGTTTAGTTACTTTGGTTTTAAAAGCAGTAACTATGGTGAATTATTAACACTTGACTATGTTTTGTCCCTTTTCTGCCAGTTTGTGGTTAGTTCTGCTCTTTGCCCTAGTCTTGCTGGAAATGCTGCTTCAGCGATGTCCTCGTAGCTGGCACAAATGACTTGCATTTCTAGGCTTGTTTTATGGAATGTTAACACATCAGCACTTTGAAGCACATCTAACATTCATAAATAAAGTTTCCCTTACACGTCAAAAAGAATAACTTTTTGGAGAGTTAATGAATTGTAGTAATTCTGTCCTAACTTACCTTGTTTATTGTGTACAGAGTTGGTCTTCTGCGGAAAGCTTTATTAGAAAAAAAAAGGCGAGCATTTCCTTAGAACTAGAGCAACAGAGGCTTTTCATACTCTTATACCACATTAACTTCCAAAAGATTTTTAACTCCCTGCTTCCCAAAGCACACTAAATTTTTGAGCCCTACAAAAACTACAAGTTTTTGTTAGTCTAGTTCTTTTTTGAGAGTTCTGATAGTATACAAAGTGGGACCCTCTCTGGTTGTCACTATCTCATTCTTAGGTTGAATATTTAATGTTTTGAAGTACTTAAAAATTAAGCCTAATAACTTAAGCACTTCAAATATTTTCTGGGGAGAGTGCTGCCTCATTTATTAGTAAAATGACGTAGTTTGAAACAAAAGGAGAATAAATTTTTCATAGTCATGGCTGTCCAATAGATTTTGTAGGAGACAAATTTAAGGTGGAGTTGTCTCCAAATTAGTTTGATTGGGGGATAAAGAATGTCTTCTCTCCAATATTAAACATAAGGTGTCTCACACATAATGGGGTTGTCCAGCAGTCACATAATCAAACTACTCTAATCATTTTTTTCTTCTCCTGTGCCTCTATTGCTGTCATCCATCCTGACCAACTTTCCAGATGGAAATACATAAACGATAACTGGAACAAGATAGAGATTGAATAGACAAGTTTATAACCTGCTAGCAAAGACTCCGTGCTGCTTATGTCTGAAGTCCTAACAGATCTAGCACAGGATGTTGCTCACAGTGGGTTTAAAGTTTTTCTCTTTCAATGAGAAATCTACTTTGAAGGGTAGATAGGTATTGTGTACGTGTGTACGTATGTATGTACATATACATTAGGTCAAAATCTGCTTCCCTGAAGCTTTGCTCACTAAAAAAAAAAAAAATCTCTCAGGGACCATGAAGACTAACAAGACTTTTCAGAATTTTATTGTGTGAAGTCTTCTGTTTTTCAAATTAAATGAAAACCATATTCCTTCAAACATACTCCTTAATTTGGCATTCAAGGTCTCCTATTATCTAGTCTCAATCTACTGCTAATCCTATCTCCTAACATTCTCCTTCATTTGATCTAATCGTCAACGAAACTGCCAGTATGTCTCGGTCTAATAACCTGAGGCCTTTACTAACAACCTTCTCTGGGTCCCTCTGCACCTCTTCCCTTCTCCTATTCCTCTTCAAACCATCAGAAGACTGGGTAACAATAAAACATGTTCCTTGAACCCAGACGACTATTATCAAATAAGGGCTAACATTTACTGAACACTTAGTATGTGCCAAAACTGTTCATTTTCTCTTTTAATACCTTTGAGGCCATTAAGTCAATTTTATTATTGCTATTTTACTGAGCAAGGAAATGCAGGTTTAAAAGGGGTAAGCAATTTGCCAGAGATAAAAGGATCATGGAGGGTCAGTCCAGCGGCCGAGGGCCAGAGCCCGGAGTCACTGCCCCTCCTCTCCCCTCCCCGGGGTCCTGGGTCTCTGCTGCGCGTGCTTTCCCTCCCCGAAGCTCCAGCTGGCGAATCACTGGCCCTGCCCTCCCGACCGTGCTCGGCTTTGCGGGGCGGCATCTAAACCCAGGCCTCCGGACGTCTCCAGTGCCCCGCCTGCTTGACCTCACGCAGAAACTCAGCCTAACCAAGCAAGACCCCCATGACCTGGCTCTGAGGCCTGTGGCCTTTGAGCCATTCTCTTCTAGGCACACTCCGGGTTACCACCAGCCACTTACAAATGCATATCTAGAACCTAAGAAATGACCTTGGGGCGCGGGAACGGGGTTGGAGGACTAGCCCTGGGCCCAATTTTCGGACGAAACTGGGGTGGAGTCTGGGAGGGCCCCGCAGGTGACGAGAACAGGCTTGTCCCTCTCTGGGCAAAACTCCAAAGAGGTAGAGCCATCCCTGCGCCCCGTACTTCACAGTGTGAGAACGCATGGGCGCGTTCACGTTTCTGTGCCAGGGAGAGGGGGCAGGCATCTCTTCCCCTCGGTCCACAGAAGGTACGACGCCATCTCGCTGTTCACCCGTCGGCGGCCCCTGCGCCTGCGCAGTCGGAGGCGTGGGCGGAGCACGCATGCGTACGGTGTGATTCCCGCGCTTTTTCGGAGGCGGGAAGGTAGCGTCAGTTGCTGTTGGCCTGACGGAGCGATGGTTGATGGAGACGAGAAACCTGAGGGTTCAAGTTGCGTTTCGGGTTGGCAGGCGGGCCAAGAAGGGAAAGAATCTGTGTAGGCCTTAGTTACTAACCTGCCTCGAGCCCTGGGGTCAGGAGAAATCTTTGGAAGAAAACAGGAGCCCTGACTGGAGGTTTTCCCACAAGGGGCTGAAGTAGGCCCCGTGGCCTCCATCTGAGGCAACGGTCTTGGGGGGGGGGGGCTGAGTGTGTGTGTATGTGTTAGAATCGGAGAGAAAGGAAGATCAGAGACAGCTGAATGGCAGAGTCAGATTTATTTCGAGAAACTTGCAGTGAGCAAACTTTCTGCACACTGACGCCGCCACCCGTGTTAATGCGATTAGGATCCAGTCAGAAGCCGAAGCGGAGAGGGCAGCTCAGGGTCCCCGCCCCACCAGGGTCAGGGGTCCAGGGGAGGATGCGGCATTTTTATTTGCCTGAGACTCAAAAACGTACTAACACTTCTCAGCCGCCTCTAGGTTCAGGATGTGAGTTGCGTTGGTGTTTCTGGGCTAAGAAAAGGTGGCCCGACCTCTGCTTTGGTTCCTAGAATGGCATCAAGAATATTTTCTAAAGAGACTGCTGTATCCATCAAGGCCAAGACGTGGAAACAAAACAGAGGAAATCCCTGACCTCATGATTCCCAAGTTTTATTTCTAGAAACAATATTTAGAAATTGATATTTACCTCAGTATGATTTGCATTATTACTCAGTGGTGGTCATGTGTGTTTGTCTCATGGGGCAGTGAACCTGGGAGCAGAAGTGATCTTAGCTTTTCACACAACAGGTAAGTGCTGAATTTAATTGGAGTTAGACTATAAGAGACTAAACATGGAGAAAATTACAGCAGAAATTCTGTGGTAAAAGGAAAGGAAAAACAGAAAAAATCTTGTTTCACTTGTTAAAGTTACAGAAGCTGTGGAAACTTATCATTACAATTATTCTGCATATTAAGTGTGGCCTTAGGCTTTGGTATTGTATAATCCTGGGATCTCAAACTAATGGCCAAAGCAGATGATCTGCACAGTGTTTTACAGTGAGACACAGAACACATTCTTAATTGGCTTTCAACTGTATGTCTTTCCTCCCTGGCCTTGTTTGTTTGCCAATTTGTAGTCCATTTTCCAGAATTGTTCTCATTGTGGGTCCTTGATTCTGAAATAAATTCCGTAGACTCTGTGAAAATCCACGTATGTTTAGGAGGCAAGCTTATAGCCACACTGGTCTTATTTCCAACAGATTTGGGAAAATGGGTTATGTTGTAAATTCTTATTCAGAAAGCAAGAGACTATAGCGTGTTTACACTATTAAGTCTGAAACCATAGTTTTCAACCATAATTTCAGGAATTTCCAGGCTGAGAATTTGGTTTTCTCGTTGATAGCACATGAGTTACAAATTTCTCTCCTTGAAGGTTTAGTCGAATAACTTCATGCTGTAAGGTTGAAG
The DNA here is from genome assembly GCF_048773025.1 of Camelus bactrianus. Taxonomy (NCBI): domain Eukaryota; kingdom Metazoa; phylum Chordata; class Mammalia; order Artiodactyla; family Camelidae; genus Camelus; species Camelus bactrianus. The sequence goes on from NC_133554.1 coordinate 11,284,940, forward strand.
TGCTAAAGAAAGAGTTATCGACTTTGATATTGAAGGAAATGAAGAGAAACCTAAATGAAAATTCAACTCGAAGTACAGCAGGTATTGACTGACTTTTATTTTAAAATTTTCTGTAGTTTGTATATACCATGTAAACCTTATCTAGTATATAGATACAACATTTTGGAAGGAACTTTTAAAAAGAGTGAACATATAGTCTAGCCTCTACTTTTTAGGTCGAAGGAAATAAATTACTCAAGACAAAACACTTAGTGGCTTAGGTGGAAGTAAAATCAGATTTTCCTGGATTTACTCTTGTGTTCTTTCTACAATCCCCATGTGCTTCACGAGTTGTTCTGTGCTTTTAAGCTGAAAATAAAGAAATTAATAATACTTTAATTTTTATTTGTGACTTGTTTAAAATATTTCCAGAGCTACTTCTGTCTTCCTAACAGCTTCCCGTGCCATTTCTGCTTTTCCTGCTTATTAGTTAGTACAAGGACAGAGGGCAAGAATGAAGAGAACCAGGGGAATGATGATAATGCAGAATGAAGATAATAATAGCTATGATTTATGGTGGATATACTGTATTCTGGGCATTTAATGATATGTATTCATTTATTTAACTCTGAGAGAGTTTTTGTCATCCTTGCTTTCTAGATGAGAAACAAAGGCACAAAGAGGGTAAATAAATAATTTATGAAGTAGAAGAACCAGGATTTGAATTTGACTCCCATTCTTTTGATCACTATCTTATTCTGCCTCTCAGTATATGTCATATTGGCACGATAAGTTTAAGGAAATAGCCATCGTTTGGACTTTAAAATTGTAATTTAGACCTGCTTTGAAGTTATATTTCAAGCCTAGACAGTTTGACTCCAGAGTCCACATCGTTTTCCCAGCCTTTCATCATACAGCCATCACAGAGTCTATATTCTCCTGTAGTGAAAGTGCGGATGGACCAACTAGAGTATGGTATAGTGGCAAGATAGCTCTGAACTGAGACTTAGGAAGCTTGGGCCCTATCTAAGTTCTTTCACTGTACAACGTGCAAACTTGTGGGACCTCTTTTTCCACTTAGAGCCCTTCTAGCTTTAGTGTTTATAAATTCTGACTTTTGACTAGACTTGCGATCCCAGGTCTTTCATCTGGAGGGTTTGGAATAGTATCTGTTCTCATTTAAACTCATTATTATTACTCTAAGTCATTCTCAAAATGATTCACAGAAAATATGCATTACAGACACCTGGAGTTCTTGTTGAAACTGCAGCAATTTGGCTTTCAAAGCATATCTATGGAAATAAAATCTATGAGAGTGGGGTCTAGGAACTGGTATGTTAAACATAATTCCAGATAAATTTTGGTCAAACGAAAGTTTGAGAACCATGGCCTTAAAGGGTGTGCTCCCATGGTCCAGAGAGTGGTTAGGGTTTTGGAAAGCATGGGTCAGATTTTGGTTCTCCCTTCCCTCTGGTGTACTTGAAGGGTCCCCTCCAGTTGATATGGTGATAAGCAAGCACAGGAGGAAAGTAACAGAAACAAAAAGTAGATTTGGAAAAGTTTGGGGGATGAGGGAGGAGATGGCAATTACTCAAGATGAATTAAAGCAGTGTTAACGCAAAACAAGAAAGGAGTTTGTAGAGGCAAGGCCTATTTGGGATCTTAAGAATGTAAAAATAAATCCAAATATATAGAAATATATCTGTAGTAAATATAAAATTAATGTATAGAAGTAGACAAATTCAAGTTGTGTATTATTATATACTAGTAATTATTCTATAGCTAGATCTGACTATTTGCCTATTATGTACTAATTTATTGACATATATAATTTAGGCTGTTTGCCTGTACCATTGTTCAATCAGAAAAAGAGGAATAGACAGCCATTAACATCCAATCCACTTAAAAATGATCCAGGTATCAGTATTGCTTCTCACAGTTATGATTTCCCTCCTCTACCAACAGGTAAGAAAATAAGTTAAAATTTTCAGAAAATAAGAAATAAGACTCTAGAAAACTACCATTTCTATTTTATTATAATGGAAGTAGAAACTTTATTATTTTTCTTCTTTCCACTATCCAATTAAAAGGATTACTTTGCTCTTTCTGAGCAGACTAGTGTAGTAGTTTGAGTTTCCTTGTCTACAAGGATGTCTCAGCATTTAAATGGAGTATCTTAAATATGGAGTCTTTGTTCTAATGAAGCAGTAATCTATATTGTAAAGATTTTTTTCTTTTTCAAAACATGTAGGTATTGTGACTTAAACATTTGGTGGTAAAGAATGGAGAAACTCAAATTACTTCATGAATAGGGCTAAGTGTGAATGGGAACATGGGAAAGGTGGAAGGAAATAGACCTTAGGAGGGGTCTGCTTGGCCAGGAATTTGTCTGCTTGTCCGTGGTCTTTTTTCTCTAATGTCATTTTTGCCTTTCTTCATTTTTTTGGTTTTTCACTCCTTTATCCAGTTGACTTCCTTATACCTTCGACTAGCACATGAGCTAAATTGCCCTTGCTGGCTGTTAATATAACCTTTTAGTGCTAGTTCTCAGAGCCCATCATTGGCTGCCCTCTGTTTCTCTTGATTCAAATTCTAGAGACAGCCTCTGCTTCAGCTCATATTTTTAAGTAAGATCATTGAAATCCTGATTTAGCTTTATGGGTAGGCCTCTTATCTCTGAAACAATTAGCTGTGGTGGTTTGTGCTGGGAGGTCTTAATGTTTGCTTACTTTTTACTTCTCTCTGGAAGAAGGCATGGACAGGCAGCTATTCTGAAATATACTTGGTACATGCTGGTTGTATACATTTGCACTTTGGGGGCACACTTAAAAAAGCTTTAATAGGATTTATGAACTAGAATTTTAAAATCCCTTTATATGTCAATACTTGTATTGTTAATTTTATCCAGTGTGTAACCATAGACCTTAACCTACTTTCAAATCTATAATTATTTTGTTTTCTTCCACACTTGAGGAATTGGAAGTATGAATTTCATATTCTCATTTTTATGGAGAACATAAAAAATTCACATGGATATGCATTTAGGCATTTATCTGATCATCTTTTGTCATTTAAAAAACTCTCCACTATTTAAAATACTTTTTATAAGTAGCATGAATGATGGATGATCTTGAAAAATAACAATGTGAGTTGCTCCTTAGGGAAGTGTGTGTCCTCCTGAAGTACTGAAGTCTTCAAGCTCTGAGCAGGATTACTGTCTGTCAGAGATATAATAGGATTCTTATATTGGGTAAGAAATAGGACTAGGCCACTGTTTTCCACATTTTTGTCTTGATCCATTAGTAGGTTGGGAAATAATCAGTCTTTTAAAAAAAGAAATAAAAGAGACTAAAGTAGAGTAGAATAGAGAATATCAGAATGTATGACACATAGTAAGAATAAGAACTGATGAAAAACACAAGGTGCTATACCAGGATTGATTGTGGAAGAGAGATACAGATTAAACTATTACCTTGCTTAAAATACAACAGGGAAGACATTCAAAAAAAGTAATAAGGCAGGCTGTGATAAATTCCACAACAAAGTACTGTTGAAGAACATGTCCATATATTTAAGTTCTTTTCACCTTCAAGCTTTCAACTGCCTCCCCCCTGCAAATTAAATAAATATGAAAGAATTATTTCCAAAAAATGCTACCTACCTTACTCTTACCTGTGTTACTTATATCTTTTGAGATTGGGCCTGGGAAGCTATGAATCCAGAGTTGCCTCCTTTAACGAAAACAATGAACACAGGGTATATGGAAAAATTTATACCAATGAATCTGTATGTCTGTTACTGACTGATGTTATTCTTCTATGTATGTTTTATATTTATGAATCTGGGAACAAATTATTAATAGTTAATAAGACATATTTCCTTGAAAGGCAAATATATTCAGTTTCTCATCCCCTGAGAAGTCAAGAGTTTGTGTTGAAATCTATTCAATCAAATACTGAAAGAAGTAAGAGTGGTGGGAGGTGAGTCTACTTAAGATTTCTTCTTATTCTATTCCTTTTCCTTCCCATCTCCTCCTTTACTCCCTTCTCTCCTCCTCTAATCTCTTCTCTTTTCTTAGACAGAATTGCGTTTAGAAAATTTCTATAATTATAACTATAGTGATATTACTATGTTCTATAGAAGTTAAGAGAACATGCCATATAAAACTTTAAAAGTAGGTAATTTTGGCAGTGATTATGTTTTCAAAGAATACTCTGTGCTGTAATGAAGTTTCTGCCAATATTTATCACCATGAATTTATGATTTTGCTGTGGATCATTAATGATGTAATTGATAATAGGTAAAGAGTCAGGAATAAGTATATCTAAATATTGAATATATTTAGAAATTGAAAACCAAATAGAATGCTCAGTCTTACCCTAGTACTTAGAATGCCTAATACCCTTATTTACTCAGAATTGTTCTCTTACAGCGCCTAATGTCTTTCAACGATTCTTCTTATATGGATCTATTGTAAAAATTAAATAATGTAAGATAATGTATAATTTAAGTCAGTAATTCATAGAAGGAGCTGGCAGGACCCCCCCTCCAATATTCATATAACTAGATTTTGGATCTTTTACATCCCCTTTACCTTGTTCAGGATGGCCAAAGATATGAGGAGTCTTCTCTTTCATACTTGGCCTCTGGAACACCCTCTTGACACTCCTATCCTTGTTACAGTTCTTCTGGGCCACAGTTGAATGTTGTACTTCTGCCCTATTAAGATCTTTAAGCTCCTTGGTAATTGCTGGACAACGTTAGCTTACATGCTCTGAAACCAGAGGCTTTCATGTCCTCACAGGCATTTGATGAAGGAGAAGGCAATTTTAGTTTCTTTCTTTTATAATTACCATGTTGTCTTTTCTTTTGTATCAGTGTGCTTTTCCATGCCAGCATCTTCCTTTTTCTAGATGATTTTGGCTTTTCCAGAGAAGAGCATTCTTCTAATTTCCAAGGCATTTCTATTCTCACTCCTCCTGTAATAGAGTTTATCAGACAATTTGCTGTCTTGCCCATTTTTAGACATGTTACTTTTATTATTTTCAGAATGTTATAACAATAGTTATTTTAAAAGATTACAGTATGAATTTTTTTAAAAAGTTCTAAAATATCTATATATCAACTTTAGACTGACTTCTTTATATTTTACTACAACTTAAGGAGCTGTTATTTGCTTTCCTACTACTCCTAAGTAGGACTTTTAAGCTACACAGTAAAAGTACAGAATTCCTCATCAAACAGCTATCTACCTTGCCTGTATTTTCCTTGTGACTTAAAATCACTGACATTATAATATCAAGCCATAGCTTAACTTTTGAAAATTTTACATTGTAGAAAATGAAAAAAAATAAATGTATGAAGAAGGAAGCAAAGTTTTCAAAATTTTACTACTCTGAGACAACCACTGTCATATGAAGGCTTGTATAGTTTAAAAATATACTCTCTGGCACTGGACTTTGAGTTGGGAGACTAGGATTCCCTGGGTTTTGAATTGTCAGTAACTAGTTATATGACCTTGGACAAGTTACTTCCTCATTAAGGCTCAGTTTCCTCACTCGAAAAGAGAGTATAATGTATTGTAGGGTTGTTGTGATGGTATATTTGGAATTTCTAACTAGTCAGTAGTTACAAAGTAGTTTATAAACCACAAATTACCATATAAATGCACATTTTCATTAACAATTTTCTTTTAATTAAGAAAAATATATAGAAACAACGCTATTACTAATTTTTTTTTTTTTAAAACTATTGCAGCTACAAAGATGGCAACACAAATACCAGTTTTAAAACTTGGGATAGAAATGATTTTAAGCCTCAGTGCAAAAGAACAAATAAAATGGCAGATAATGGAATAAATTCTTATCCAGTGAATTTGGGAGCTCAACAACAGAAGCAATTAAGAGTATCTGAATCAACTAACTTATCTCACCAAAGAGAAAGTAAAGTACTCACACAAACACATTCATCAAAAATATCTGGCTCCACAATGAGAAGTCTAGACAAAAACAGTGCATTACAGGCATTTAAGCCCAATTTTCAACAAAATCAATCTAAGAAAAAAATGTTGGATGATTTTCCAGCAGAAAACACCCTGAAGGTAAACTTTTAAATATTAATTATTTACATTTTGTATTTACATTAAAAATGTGTGAAATATTTAGAAAGTTACAGAGATAAGAGCATTTGAAATTATTCCCATGGCCTACGTTACTTGATTAGCACAAATACCCAGTTCCCTTCCTCACGTCCTGGCCCAATAGATTCTTTACCCTCTGCCCTTCTCTATGTTCTGGAAGGCTGAATGGTCCTACATAGTGCATCGTCCTGGGATCCCGTAGCTGGCTTCTGTTAGGGGTTAGCCAGTAGGAATGGAAGACACTGGCAGGACATCAAAGGTAGGGAGAGAGGTTGGATTTTCCCATTCCCTCCCTAATTAAATGCTGTGTCACAGGCGGCAGCTGTGTCCCTGCATGATATAGCCCTCCATGAGTCCAGCTTTCACAAGCTTGATCATTTTATTTCCTCCGCTTGTCCTTTCAGCCTTGGAGTGGTAACAATTTCTTACTGTTGTTGGTCTTTGAGTGCTTAAGTACCCTGTGTTGATTATGCCTATACATCTGTAAGCAGTTTTTTCTTAAAAAGAAAAAAGTATTTTCCATATAAGCCATCTGAGGTAAATTGTTTTACCCACATATTTGTGTAGTATAAGGACTTAGAATCTTTACATAGAAAGTGAATGAGTATGATGAAAAAAATGACAGGTTTTTCTAATGCTATGTTTTTATTTTTTCAAAAGGAAACTTCATTGTATCAGTTAAAGTTTAAAGAAAAAGATAATTCTTTAAGAATTATATCTGCAGTTATTGAAAGCATGAAGTACTGGCGTGAACATGCACAGAAAACCGTACTTCTTTTTGAAATATTAGGTGGGTGTAGCACTTCAAAAATACTTCAGTAATACCATTTGGACAACAGTTTTGTATGTTAATAGGAATACCTAGAGGATCTTAAAGAAAAATAAAATTTTTACAGAAGGAGATTATGGTTTATTAGGATTTTCTTCAGTTCCTGGATCTGTCACTGATTTATGTGACTTAAGACATGTTTGGTTATTCATGGTAGTACTCTTCTGATTCATAATGTCAAAACTAGAAGGATTCTTTCAAGTAATCTAACCTAACCTTTGATGTAGGTGAAAAAATGGGGCAAATAATTAAAATAGACTTGACTGAAATCACAAAGCTAGTTAGCAGCACAGATAGATCTAAAACCCAACTCTCCTTATTCTCAATAGAGTGTTCTTTCTGCTCTGTTACACTAAATCCAGTAGTAATTTTATATATAAATTAAATTATAGTAAATATTCTGAAAGAACATTTGTGAAGAGTCCTTTACTGATATGCGTAAACACCCTACAATTAATCTGTTTTCTAAATTAATATTTAAAAGGGAGGAGAGTTTTATAGAATGTGTCTGGAATTTGATTTTACTTCAAATGAAGAGACAAACAGGAAGTGGAGATTCAAAACATACTTCTTTCCACAGTTTAAATAAAATATTTAAAGTAATTTAAATTATGAAATATTCTAAACATGCAGAAAAATCTAGAGAATATAATAAATAGCCACATACCTGTTTTATAGACATCCTTGAAAGCTGTATCTGTTTTTCTTCTCTGGAGATAATCACTGTAGTATCTTTACATGTTTTTATAATTTTACTATATACATTTGATTTCATAAACTTATATTTATTTAATTACTTTTTTATGTGTTTTACAATATAGAGTTTGCATTTTCATCCAGTATTATGTTTTTGAGATTTAGCCATCTTTCTGTTCTGTAACAGTGTTGACTTGATCATGAGACCCCAGTTGTGGTCTCTCCAGTAGTTTCTGACTTTTATGGTATTAAGATGATTGTCAAAGTTCTCTATACCACACATTTTTCCATATACCACACTGTCACATTCTTCGATTGTTTCTTCTGCTTGCTGTTTCCCAGAAACTAGCAAATGACCCCTTGCATATCATTATTTCTAACTGCATAACAAGCCCATCACTGCAACACTGAACTCTGTAGCTGGGGAAGGGGATATGCTGATTGGCTTACATCAATCTTATGTCACTCCTGGGTCTGGGAGTGGGACAAATCCCATCCAGATCATATGGCTAAGTATGGCATAGGAGAGATTTCCTAAAGGAAAATCTAGATATCATGAGGGGAAATAGAGGCTGACCTCAAAATAACAAATGTTCACTATCAGTACATAATAGATGGAAAGGAATGAATAATACTCTCATTTGATAATAATTTCTTGAGATAAACATGAATTATCATTTGAATTTTATAGATGAAGCGGATTTGAAAGAGGTTAAACAGTTTGCTCAGCTTAGTAAATTGCAGAATTGAGACTCCATTGCATGACTTCTGATTCTGTTTCAATGTTTTCATTAAATTATGATGTTTATCTGTTATACATGACTATTTTATTTGTTGTAATGTAGTAGACTTGTCTGAGGTTTTAACTACTTTGTAGAACACATTGTAAGAGAAAAGCTTCAGATGGCCAACTATTGTCAATTGTATAAACTTTGGCAAATCAACTGATCCTAAGTTGGAGAGGGCCAGAAATTTTGTTTTCCTTAGAATAAAACAGTTTCAGAAATATCTTTCCCTTTTGGAGGGAGAGGTATATCTGAGTGCCAGGGCGTGTGCGTAGCATGCATGAGGTCCTGGGTTCAATCCCCAGTGCCTCCATTAAAAAATAAATAAAATAAAAATAAATAATAAACCTAATTAACCCCCCCCAAATTTTAAAAACTTAAAAAAGGGAATATCTTTCTCTCTTAAAATGGTTTCTTATTATTGAGAGATTGGTGTGGGAATAGTTATTTAAATATCAATTTCTCTTTGTTAAATTTTATTTGCTTTTTACCAGCACTGATTTTTTTCCCCTCTGTTTCAATTTTGTTTAGCTGTTCTCGATTCAGCTGTTACACCTGGCCCATATTGTTCAAAGACTTTTCTTATGAGAGATGGGAAGAATATTCTGCCTTGTGTATTTTATGAAATAGTGAGTATTTTTTTAAGAGTTCTTTGCAAAGCTTATGCCAACAAAACCATACAAATGCAAGCTATAATTCCACTGTAGTAAAAATTCTGTTAACAATTTAGTAGTACTTTCAACATTTTGTTTGGTTTTAGTTCTGATATTAAAGTTGTTTATTTGTTCAACTTATATGGAGAGCCTACCCTGTGCTAGTTGCAAGGGATACAAAGTGGAATATAAATGGTAAATGACTCTCCCATAGAGTTTATAATCTCAGGAGAAAGACAAGATACATAAATGTTACACTGTGGTATGACAAATGATATGACAGAGGTGTGTGCAGAATGCTATAGAAGTAGATAGGAAGGGTGGTCAGATCACTGTAAGGTTTTTTAAGAATGCATTAACCTATTTTATCTTAGATACTTAAGGCCTAATAAATTAAGCCAAAGTGTTGGGACCAGGGGAGGAGGTGGGAGGAATGCATTCTTCAGTGAAGGAGCAGCACATGCAAAGGCATGAAGCTCAGATAGAGCCCAGATTGTTCAAGAAACTGCAAGTAGTTTATAATTACCAGAGTACAGAGTTAGTAAGTGAGGGAGGTAAGGGTAGTACTTCTGAACTTGAGAGAAGGCGGAGTGAGTGGGCTGGAACGTAGCAAAGAGGCTTGGTAACAAAGGAAGCTGGGGGTGACAAAGGAGGCTGGAGACTTTATAAGACTTCCATACTTTGTAAAAGAGTTTGACGTTAATTCTGAAATCACACTGGGATTCCAGTTTGTACTCCATCGCTTATTATTACCTTTATGATCTTGAGTGAGCTGCTTAAACTTTCTGAGCATCAGTTTTTTTAATCTGTCAAATGCAGAGACTAATTCCTGCTTTGAAAATCTGTTTTGGAGATTAGATGATAAAACATGAATGTATAGCAACTGACACATAACAGATGATCCAGAAGTAGTAATGTCATGTTATTAATTTCTATAATATCTTGAATGTTTATTTTTTATTTTATTATTTTACTTTTTTCTCTAGTCTAAGTTTTTTAAAAAAACTTTTTTATTGAAGTATAACATGTACAGAAAAGTGCACAAATCATAACTGTACAATTCCATGGAGTATCACAAAGTGAACATTACCAAGGATAAAAATAGAACATTGCTGTCACCCTGTATGTCTCTGTGCCTCTTCCAATTCATTACCTCCTATTTCTTGCCTAATATTAACCATTATCATGACTTTAATATCATCAATTAATTCTGCCTATTTTTGAACTTACATATAAGTAGTATCATATGAAATGTCTTCTTTTATGTCTGGTTTCTTTTAGTCAACACAGTGTTTATAAGAGTCATCACTCTAGCTATAATTCATTTATTTATATATTTCTATGTACAATATTCTGCTGTATAAATATGTCACAATTTAGTTTTCTGTTCTGCTGTTGGTGGGCCTCTTGGTTGTTTCTTGATTTTTTATTATGAATAATGCTCTGTAAACATTCTTCTATACGTCTCTTGTGCACATGCATACCTTTCTGTTGGGTATATACCTAGAAGTAAATATAAAAAATGCAGGATCATAGTGCATGTATATGTTTTAATATGGTAATTATTGCCAAAGAATTTTCCAAAGGGTTTTACCAGTTGACATACTCACAATCAGTGTAGGAGAGTTGTACCTTCTCTGCATTCTTATCAACATTTGGTACTGTCAGTCTTTTTTATTTTAGTCATTCTAGTGAGTAAGTGTACTGCTATCTCATTTCTCTCCAACTCTGGTGACTGAGAAGGTTCAGCACTTTTGATGTTTACTGGCCACTTAGATATCTTCTTTTGAAAAATCTGTTCAGGCCTCTGATAATTTTTTTCTATTGAATTATTTGTCTTTTCCTTATTGACTTATAGGAGTTTTTGAGAAAACTATTCTGGGTACAAGTTCTTTGTCTATTATGTGTATTGCAAATATCTTCTCATACTCCATGGTTTGCTTTTTCAGTCTTAAGAGTGGCTTTTGAGAAACAGAAAACCTTTACCATAGTATAGTCCTTTTAGTAATCACCAACATTTTCCCTGATACTTATTGTGCTTTTTATGACTGCTTAGTGAGAGCAATCCCAGAATACTTTAATTTTATTCATGACTGAGAGGATTTGGAGCTGGCTGTTCTTTTTCTGATTTACTAATCTCATTAGTGCATAGCCCTTCTGAGTCTCCCAACTCTAAGCCTGGGGTGGACGTGGTGTGATTATCAGAATCTCTTTTCTTTGAGGGGCTTTGGTCTCCATTTTTTTTCTCCTAGCCATATGAGCCTGGCAGAAGCTCTGCTCAGTTTCTTACACTCTCAAAATGCCTTGACTATAATTGGCAGATACCTCAGCAGGGAAAGCCTCCCCAGATATCAGGCCCCATTCTGGACTGCTCTCCTCTCCCAGATGGGGGTCTCTGTAATTCCTCACTGCCTTTGGTATCTCTCAGGAGATTTTAAAATAAATATTCCATCTAGCTATTCTAGTTGTTTTTAGTGGGAAAGTTGGTCTGAACTACCTAGTCTGCCATCTATTGAAACTGACAGTCTAATAGAAATGAATATTCATGTGCCATTATATTGGGAATATTCCTTTTTTTTTTTAAGCAGCTCACTGCCTTTTAAGAAGCCCTACCCAAGTGTGAAGGGCTTTCTTCTGTGGAGGGCACGCATTTCTCCCTAGCTATTATGATCTTGTCAACACTGGGGCTCTAAATTAGGTAAGGGAATTACAGCACTCTGGGGTGATTCATATTTAGTTGATGATATTAGTTTTAAAAAATTGAAATTCAAGTAAAGTCATAAATAACTTTATCGATATTTATTTTTTAAAAAACAGGATCGTGAACTTCCAAGACTGATTAGAGGCCGAGTTCATAGGTGTGTTGGAAACTATGACCAGAAAAAGAATATTTTCAAATGTGTTTCTGTCAGACCGGCATCTGTTTCTGAACAAAAAACTTTTCAAGCCTTTGTTAAAACTGTAGATGCTGAGATGAGGTATTATACTAATGTAATGAATGAAATTTAAGTGATGATGAAGGAAGTTTAAATAGTTTAAATTAAAAGCATTTTTCTGTTATTATTTCAATTACCATCTCCATGGTTTTATGGCTACTGTTTTTCTGTATTACACTTGTTGAATTAAAATATTTAAATCCTTCTATTTTATTTTTTAAATCACTTTATTAAATCCTTTTAAATGTGGAAAGATTTTTTGAAAAATAATTTTAGTATTTTTATAAAAATTGTACATTTGCTAAAATTAAAAAACCGTTTCAGATAAAAATGTTCAATATAATACAGATAGGTAGATACTCATTTCACATGAGATTAGAATACTTTTGCGTCAACTCAGATAGATTTGAGTCAGCCCAGAGGCCAACATCAAGCTTAATGGGGAAATATAGAGGCATTCTCACCAAACCCAGGAACAAGACAAAGGTGCCCACTATCTGTAGTGTCACTAGGCATTATACTGAAGTTTCTAGTCTGTGCATCTACTTTGGGATAGCTGTAGTCTGGTCCCTGCTTGTTTTATGGATTCTCCATTCGTCTTTTTTTTTTTTTTTTTTCTTAACTGCTGAAAATCTAGGCTCTGGCCCCAATGGACTGCTGCCCACTCCTAAACGGCAGTGATTAAGCATCCAGACATGAGTTTATCTCCATCCCCATGTTCCCTATAGTCAAGTGTGATCAGTGGTTATAATCATTCACAGCTCTAGGATCCTGAGAGCATTTGTCCTAGAGAGACCTTGGGTAATTGCTTTGTCTTTAATGAGTTCCTCCAGGATCTAGACTCCTCTGGGATCCAGGGCTCCTTAGGCCTGGGGATGTATAGAATGGGAGATGCGACAATGGATGTTGCAGATACAGGTAATAACTACAGAGGCTGTTACTTCTTACGCTTTAGTGAATAAAGAGGGGCAGGATCTCAGGTCATGGGTCCTGGAGTCTCCCTCAGACACACTGGGTAAGTTGGGCAGAGGATGAATGAGCTGGTCTCTTAGGGTCCTTCCTACCTGAGGGTCTTGATTTCCCAGGTTGTATCATGTTCTGCAGGAGAACTTTTCAGGTGTGATAACTCCCTTCTTCACCTCTCAGCCTCCCATGATTTCTTCACAATCTAGAAATATTTTGACTAATGTTCATTACTCACATTAGTCCTTTTTTTAATTAAGATAACGTCTATAAATATAACTGTGTAATGTATCTCACAAGATTTTTTTTTGTTTCAGCATAAGACCTCTCTATGAGACAGGCATTTAATGCAGAAGTTCTTGACCCTTGACTATATATTTGAATGACTTAATGGCCATTAGATAGCACCCCTCTCCCCAGAAATTCTGATTACATTCATTGGATGAGAGTGCAGTAATCTATATTTTAAAATACAGTGTGTTCCTCAGACCAACAGAATTGGAATCACTAAATATAAAATTTGTGCTTATAAAATACAGAATTTTAGGCACCACAACAGACCTACTTAATCAAAATCAGCACTTAACAGGGCCTCAAGGTAGGCAATTTGTAAATTAAATTTTTAGAAGCACTGCCCTTTGTGATTCTTATGTGCAGTCCAGACTGAGAACTACTGATTTCCCAGGTGCAGAGGATGAGAGACATTGTTAATGGAGCAGCTAAGGCTCATAGCCCTGATCCTGCCAGCATCTTCAAGTGTTGGCTCTCTGTTTTGTGATTCTAGAGAGACTTGTGACAGCCTCAGGAAAGGATCCTACATGTTTTCCTGGGAAGCAAATTTCTGAGAAATTAAGTGCATGGAGCTTCACTTGATGCTTTTCCCTGCTGCAATACAGAACATTAAGTCCACATGTGAAAAATATGTGGCTCAGTTAAGCATCATTGGCAGGGTGAAAATCCTAGCAATAAGACCCAGTTATGTTTCTTTGAGGAAAGGAACTTCTTATATCCCTAATACTCTTCCTTAGTTTTCTCAGCTCTGAGGCACACTCTGAGTTATGGATATCTGGAGAAGAAATGGAGCAAGGTCTCAAGGGTAGAAATTATCTTTATTTCTTCCTTTTCTCCCCAAATTACTAAACATACCCATCAGTTTTACCTTTTTCCACATGTATGTAACTGAATCCTGTGGGTATCAACACAAGGAATAAGTGACAGTGTGCATGTGAATAGTGGGTTGTCTGTTTAGGATAAAGAGTATGTGATTGAGGTAGTCTAATATGTTCCATGTCTGAGGTTACATCCCAGACTTTTGTAAAAAAGTATCAAAAACTAGTGAGTTCTTGTTCTGAGAGGACTTAGGAGGAGTAGATACTCTAAAACAACAGGAGTTTTCTGTCTTTAAAGTTGGAGGAATGCATGTCTTAATCTGAAGCACAGCCAGTAAATACCTCAGAAAATGAAACATTGCCTACATCTAGGCACTGTTCCAGGTGCTGGCACTGCTTCAGTCATGAAGGTAGTTATGGCCTTTCCTGTGTGAAGTTGACAATCTGGTAGGGAAGACAGCTATAAATGAATAATAGCTCTGGGTATTAAGTGCTGTGGGAACATAGCAGTGGGTTCTCATCTGGTCTGGGGAAATAGGGAGGGTTAGCTGAGTAAGAGACTTGTAATATACCTGAAGGATAAAGAAGGGCAAGCCAGGTGAAGAAGGAGCAGAGGGAGAAGGATGCTAGGCATGAGGAAAAGGAAAGGCAAAAGGATGGAGGCAAGAAACTGTGACTTTTAACTCCAGCATTGGTGGAAGAGTGAAATGTGTGTGTCATTATAGGGTAGATGAAGATGTGGAGGCAGGCAAGGGTCAGATCATGGAGCACTTTTTGGCCCTTGAAAGGAATTTTATCTTTATTTTAAGAGCAATGACACCATGCAGACTTTAAGAGAATAACGGTCAGATTTTCATCTTAGAATGCCATAGTGTGAAGAGACTGAAGGAGAGTGAGCATGGAAGTAGGGAGATAAATTAAGAGGCTGTTTCGATAGTACAAACAAGTTGTGATGTTAGCCTGGTTCAGGGTAGTGAGGGTTGGGATAGTGGTGGATGAATTAGAGAGAGAATTAAGTGGTAGATCCTACAAGACTTGATGGACTGAGTGCTGATAGTGAAAGAAAGGAGGGAATGAAAGAAAACTCCTAGGTATATGACTTGAGCCTTGATTTCTTTTACTGAGGTGTGAGAGTCTTGAAAGAGTGGGCAGGGTGAGCTCATGTGGGATCTTTTGGGCTGAAGATGCTTGTGATATTCCATGGGGGAGATAATCACTAAGCAACTAATGATGGAGCTGTGAAAGTGATAGAGGTTTATCCATGAGATTTAGATGGTAATTAATGCCATAGGAATAGACAAGTTCTTTCAAAGAATTATAAAGAACAGTGTTTAGGAAAATGCCCAAGAATACACCAATATATAAGATACTGTTGGAGAAGAAACTAATCAGAGTTACTGAGAATGAATGGCAGGGAAATATCAGGAGAACCCAGGTAAGCCCATAGAAGATAGAAGATGAGAATGTTTTAGAAGGGAGGTAGGAGTTACACTATTGTTATATGCTAATTGATGAGAAATGAAGGAAATGTCTGACAAGTGGCTTAGATTTAGTGATGTATATTTCTGGTTACAAAGAGTGTTGTTAATGAGGTTGAAATCAGTTACTGAAGAACAGCTAACAGACTAGGTATCACAGAAATATGTTCATTTTTATTCCAGTTCTTAATAGACACCATTATTTTCTCCTTAAGATTCTGGATACAGAGCACGACAGGAAGAAATCAAACTGTTGTCTCAGAGTTCCTTCTCCTAGGCCTGCCAGTTGAACCAGAGCATCAAAACCTGTTCTATGCTTTGTTCCTGTCCATATATCTTACTACTGTCCTGGGGAACCTCCTCATCATTGTCCTCATTCGACTGGACCCTCACCTCCACACGCCCATGTATTTGTTTCTCAGCAATTTGTCTTTCTCTGATCTCTGTTTTTCCTCTGTCACAATGCCCAAATTGCTGCAGAATATGCTGAAGGAAGACCCATCCATCCCGTATGCAGGATGCCTGACCCAAATGTACTTCTTCCTGCTTTTTGGAGACCTGGAGAGCTTCCTCCTTGTGACCATGGCCTGTGACCGCTATGTGGCCATCTGCTTCCCCCTGCACTACACCACCATCATGAGCCCCAAGCTCTGTCTGTCCCTGGTGGTGCTGTCCTGGGTGCTGACCACGTTCCATGCCATGTTACACACCCTGCTCATGGCGAGATTATCTTTTTGTGCTGATAATGTGATCCACCACTTTTTCTGTGATGTGTCTGCTCTTCTGAAGCTGTCCTGCTCTGACACTCAAGTTAATGAGTTGGTGATATTTATCATGGGAGGGCTCATTCTTGTCATTCCATTCCTACTCATCATCATGTCCTATGCACAGATTGTCTCCTCTCTCCTCAAGGTCCCTTCTGCTAGAAGTATCCGCAAGGCTTTCTCCACCTGTGGCTCCCACCTCTCCGTGGTGTCCCTGTTTTATGGGACAGTTATTGGTCTCTATTTATGCCCAACAGCTACTAATTCTACTGTTAAGGACACTGCCATGGCTATGATGTACACTGTGGTGACCCCCATGCTGAACCCCTTCATCTACAGCCTGAGGAACAGAGACATGAAGGGAGCCCTGGGAAGAGTCTTTCGCAAAAAGAAAACCCTCTTCTCTCTATGACAGTGAAGTTGAGATTTTAACATATTTTACCCACTAGGTATATTGATGTTAATATTGAGATTTTAACCCAGACTTGTTGTTTCCAATGATCTTTTTGTTCACATCATTCTACCTCTTAACCTTTTCTTCTCTGATTTATTTTCATGTCTACAATGTCTTTTTGACCTGACCTGAACCTCAAGTGAACTTTCTATCTCTTTTGCTACTATAGTTTAGTTTGTCTTTATCTGGAAGCTAACTCATACCTGGGGCCTTAAAAGTTACTCCCTCAGGTATGGGGAGGAAAGCCAGAGTCTAGTTAACAGCCTCACTTTTTAAGTATGTCTCTCTCTTATTTTGTAATTGATCAACAAATTTTACATCTGTGATTTTTTTTATATTGCATCTTTTTTATTGAAGTGCAGTTTATTTACAATGTTAGTTTCAGGTATATAGCAAAGCAATTCAGGTATACATATACATACATATACAAATATTTTAGATTGTTTCCCATTATAGCTTATTACATGAAATTGAATATAGTTCCTTGTGCTACACAGTAGGTCCTTGTTTATCTATTTTATATATAATAATATGTATCTGCTAATCCCAAACTATTAATTTATTCCTCCTCACCCCATTTTTCCTTTGGTCACCCATAGTTTGTTTTCTGTGTTGGTTATTCCATTTCTGGCTTGTAAATAAAATTAGCGTCTTTTTTTAGATTTCACATATAAGTGATATCATATGATATTTGTCTTTGTCTGACATGCTTTACTTAATATGATAATCTCTAGGTCGATCCATATTGCTGCAAATGGCGTTATTTTATTCTTTTTATGACTGAGTAATATTCCATTGTGTGTGTGTATATATATATATGTATATAGAATATTATATGTATATATACACACGCATATATATTGTGTGTATATATATATATATATATATATATATATATATATATATATATACACACCACATCATTTTTATCCATTCATCTATCTATGGACATTTAGTTGTCCACAGATTCTATGTTGTAAGCAGATCTTTAATACCTACTTGTTTTACATAACAGAAATCTTATACCCATTCAAAATCAATTCACCATTTCCCCACCCTCCCACTCCTGATAACCACCATTCTATTCTCTTCTTATATGAGTATGACTATTTTAGATGCCAAATATCTATAAAGAAATCATACAGTTTTGTCTTTCTGTGAGAGTTATTTCACTTAACATCATGTTCTCTAGGTTCATCCATGTTGCTACAAATGTCAAGATTTCTTTCCTTTTTTTAAGGTTGCACCATATTCCATTGTATGATATTCCATTTTCTTATCCATTCATTGTTGATGAATGTCTGGAATCTATCCCTAACTTGGCTATTGTGAATAATATTGCAATGAACACAGGAGTGCAGGTATCTCTTTATGATCCTCATTTCATTACCTTTGGATATACACCCAGAATTTGGGTTGTTGGATCATATGGTAGTTCTATTTTTAATTTTTTGAGGAGCCTCCCTACTGTTTTCCATATTAGCTGCATCTATTCATACCAACAGTGTATAAGGTTTTCCTTTTCTCCCATTTTCTCCAACACTTGCTACATTTTTTGTACATGTTTTATTTTTGATAATATTCCTCCCAACAGGTGTAAGGTGATGTCTCATTGTGGTTTTCCTCTGCATCTTCTGATGATTAATAATGTTGAGCATGTTTTTTTATATACGTAGTGGCCATTTGTATGTCTTCTTTAGAGAAATGTCTATTCAGACCCTTTGCCTATTTTTATATCAGGGTGGTTTTTTTGCCATTGAGTTATAGGAGAATCTTATATATTTTGGAAATAACCACTCATCAGAATGATGTTTTGCAAACATTTTCTCCCAATCCACAGGATGCCTTTTCACTCTGTTAACTGTTTCTTTTGCTGCACAGCCACTTTTAAGTTTGAGAAAGCATCAAAAAGTATAAAATTCTTAGGAATAAACTTAACCAAGAGATGAAAATTATGAAACAGTGATAAAAGAACTTAGAGCGGAAACAGGTAAATGGAAGGACATTCTAGGTTCATGAATAGAAGAATTAATATTGTTAAAATGTCATATTTCCAGCACAATCTATAGATTCACTGCAATCCCTATCAAAGTTCCAGTTGCATTTTTTTAACAGAAGTAGAAAAAAAAATCCCAAAATTTCTATGGAACCATATATTCTGCCACGCAAAAGCAATCTTGAGCGAGAAGAACAAAGCAGAGGCATTCCTGATTTAAAAATATATTACACTTTTTTGGGAAAGACCACTTCCCTACGTTTGCAGTGCTTAAGTTCATTCAGGATTCCAAATAATTTTGCAGTTAACACTTAATGCTTTGGGGTCCTTTATTTGGCAGGGAGAGTTGGTAAAGTGATTAATACACTATTTTTGGAAGACAAGCCTGGAAGCTTGAAAATGTTTGGGCACAGTGTTTAACCCTAGAACTGAACCTTAAAACCCAGCAGAATAATAGAATATTCTGTTGCCCAGGAGCCCACTGAAATTTTTAAGGAATTCTAGATGGCACTTGAGTGTAGCCAGGTCTGTTAATGACAGTATAGTCTCTTGACCTGGGAGGCCCAGAGACCCTTCCAGGTTTCCTATGAGTTAGAAACTTGTTATAATTACACTAAGATATTACTTGGCCTCTTTTACCATTCTGAAGTAAACTGGATTTTCTGACAATGAGTGGAAAGCAGATGCCCATGCGAACCTAGATGGCCTATTAAAGAGATCCATGCAGTTTCTAATGTATTCATGAATTACAATGAAGATTATTACATATATAAATATATTACAAAGCTATAGTAGTAAAAATAGTAAGTATCAGCATAAAAATAGGCACATAGATCAGTGAAACAGAATAGAGAACCCAGAAACCAATCCACACATGAAAAATCAACTGATCTTCGTACAGGGTGCCAGGAATATGCAATGTGGGTATCCACAAGGAAAAGAATGAAATTGGACCCCTACCTACACTATACACAGAATTCAACTCAAAATAAATTAAGGACTTAAAGATCTCAAACTGTAAAACTCTTTGAAGAAAACATAGAGGGAAGACATCTTGATCTTCATCTTGGCAATGATTTCTTGGATTTGATACAAAAGCACAGGCAACAAAACCTGTGCAAAACCAAAACATAGACAAGAAGGAGTATATCATACTGTATTACATTTCTTGATTCATATTCCACTTATTTACCCAAGGAACTGTTTGTGTATATGTGTGTGTCTCTGTGAGTCTGTATATATGTATTTACAAAAATGGATTACTCTCGATACAGGTTTTCTTTTTCTGTTTAATATTACATTTCCTGATTTATTTTAATATTCTCCATGAGTTACTGAAGATAGAGGACTTGCTGTAATGAGTAAACCCTGAAATCTCAGTGGTGTGATACAACAAATGTTTCTTTCTTTCTTATGTAAAATCCAGTTGTCATTGAGCCATGGGAACACTATGCTTCATGCCATCAGGTGACAGAATCACTGAAATATTCAACGTATGGTTTTCACAGTCACCTCAGGTGTTCAGTGTAAAGGGAAAGTCCCAGGAGATTTCATGGAGATTCTATCACTGAGACCCTAAAACATACACACAGTCTTCAGCACAAACTCAATAAAGCTGATGCTTTAGAACTTTGCCACTAAAGTGTGCAGCGGCCAGCAGTTGAAAGAGTTGGTTAGTGTGGTAGTGAATTTCAAAGTGTCCTCCTAATATTCCCATCCATTTATTGCTGTAAAGGGCCTTTGCAGATAGAAATAGAAGTTATTATCAACTGACTTTTTTTCTTCCAGTTTTATTGAGATGTATTTGGCATACAGCACTCTACAAGTTTAAGTTCTACAGAGTAATGATTTGACTTACATCATGAAATGATTACCACAGTAAGTTTAGTGAATCCCCATCATCTCATATAGATACAAAATTAAAGTAATAGAAAAACAGTTTTCTACTTGTGATGAGAAGAGTTTGTATTTACTCTCTTAACAACTTTCATATGTAATGTGCAGCAGGGTTAATCACATTTATCATGTTGTACATTACATACATTAATTACATCACTAGTACTTATAACTGGAAGATTATACTTTTTGACTGCCTGCATCTAATTCCCTCACCTCTCCCCTCCACCTCTGGTAACCACAAATATAATCTCTTTTTCTATGAGTTCGCTTGTTTTTGAAGTATAATTGACCTATGTTATTTTCTGTTACACAACATAATGATTCAATATTTCTATACATTTCAAAATGATCACCATAGTAAGTCTAATTACCGTCTGTCACCATACAAAGATATTACAGAATTATTGACTATATTCCCTACATTGTACATTTCATATCCTTAAAATTTATTTTGCAACTGGAAGTTTGTACCGCTTAATCTCCTTTACCTATTTCTCTTCTTCCTCCTACCCGCTGCTCTTTGGCATCCACTTGTATATTCTCTGTATCTATGACTCTGTTTCTGTTTTGTTCATTTGTTTTGTTTTTCAGATTCCACATATAAGTGAAATCACACAGTATTTGTCTTTCTATGACTGACTTGTTTCACTTAGCATAATACTCTCTAGGCCCATCCATGTTGTCACAAATGACAAGCTTTCATTCTTTTTGTAGATGAGTAATATTCCATTGTGTATATACCACATCTTCTTTATCCATGCATCTATTGATGGGCACTTAGGTTGCTTCAATATCTTGGCTACAGTAAATAATGTTGCAGTGAACATGAGAGTGCATATAGCTTTTCAAGTTAGTGTTTTGGTTTTTTTGATAAATACCCACAAGTGGTGTTGCTGGATCATATGTTAATTCTATTTTAAATTT
Organism: Camelus bactrianus; assembly: GCF_048773025.1. Taxonomy (NCBI): domain Eukaryota; kingdom Metazoa; phylum Chordata; class Mammalia; order Artiodactyla; family Camelidae; genus Camelus; species Camelus bactrianus. The sequence continues at coordinate 11,306,544 of NC_133554.1, forward strand.
TTTGAGGAACTTTCATATTGTTGTGCATAGTGGCTACACCAATTTACATCCCCACCAACAGTATGCAGGATTCTCTTTTTCCCACATCCTCACCAATGCTTGTTTATTTTTTGTCTTTCTGGTAATAGGCATTCTAACAGGTGTGAAGTGGTATTTCCTTTTTTTTTTTTAACATTTTTTATTGGCTTATAATAATTTTACAATGTTGTGTCAAATTCCAGTGTAGAGCCCAATTTTTCAATTATACATGAACATATATATATTCATTGTCACATTTTTTTCTCTGTGAGCTACCATAAGATCTTGTATATATTTCCCTGTGCTATACAATATAATCTTGTTTATCTATTCTATTCCCAATCTATCCCTTCCCACCCCCCGGCCCCTTGGCAACCGCAAGTTTTTATTCTATGTCTATGAGTCTGTTTCTGTTTTGTATTTATGTTTTGTTTGTTTGCTTATTTGTTTTAGATTCCACATATGAGCGATCTCATATGGTATTTTTCTTTCTCTTTCTGGCTTACTTCACTTAGAATGGCATTCTCCAGGAACATCCATATTGCTGCAAATGGCATTATGTTGTCGGTTTTTATGGCTGAGTAGTATTCCATTGTATAAATATACCACCTCTTCTTTATCCAATCATCTGTTGATGTACATTTAGGCTATTTCCATGTCTTGGCTATTGTAAACAGTGCTGCTACGAACATTGGGGTGCAGGTGTCATTTTGAAGTAGAATTCCTTCTGGATATATGCCCAGGAGCAAGATTCCTGGGTCATATGGTAAGTCTACTCCTAGTCTTTTGAGGAATCTCCATACTGTTTTCCACAGTGGCTGCACCAAACTGCATTCCCACCAGCAGTGTAGGAGGGTTCCCCTTTCTCCACAGCCTCTCCAGCATTTGTCATTTGTGGACTTTTGAATGATGGCCATTCTGACTGGTGTGAGGTGATACCTCATTGTAGTTTTGATTTGCATTTCTCTGATAATTAGTGATATTGAGCATTTTTTCATGTGCCTATTGATCATTTGTATGTCTTCCTTGGAGAATGGCTTGTTTAGGTCTTTTGCCCATTTTTGGATTGGGTTGTTTGGTTGTTTCTTATTAAGTCGTATGAGCTGCTTATATATTCTGGAGATCAAGCCTTTGTCAGTTTCATTTGCAAAAATTTTCTCCCATTCCATACGTTGTCTTTTTGTTTTACTTATGGTTTCCTTTGCTGTGCAGAAGCTTGTAAGTTTCATTAGGTCCCATTTGTTTATTCTTGCTTTTATTTCTATTGCTTGAGTAGACTGTTCTAGGAGAACATTTTTGAGATGTATGTCAGATAATGTTTTGCCTATATTTTCTTCAAGGAGGTTTATTGTATCTTGTCTTATGTTTAAGTCTTTGATCCATTTTGAGTTTATTTTTGTGTATGGTGTAAGGGAGTGTTCTAGCTTCATTGCTTTACATGCTGCTGTCCAGATTTCCCAACACCATTTGCTGAAGAGACTGTCTTTAGTCCATTGTATATTCTTGCCTCCTTTGTCGAAGATTAGTTGACCAAAAGTTCGTGGGTTCATTTCTAGGCTCTCTGTTCTGTTCCATTGGTCTATATGTCTGTTTTTGTACCAATACCATGCTGTCTTGATGACTGTAGCTCTATAGTATTGTCTGAAGTCTGGGAGAGTTATTCCTCCAGGCTCTTTCTTTCTCTTCAGTAATGCTTTGGCAATTCTAGGTCTTTAATGGTTCCATATAAATTTTATTATGGTTTGTTCTAGTTCTGTGAAATATGTCCTGGGTAATTGGATAGGGATTGCATTAAATCTGTAGATTGCCTTGGGCAGTGTGACCATTTTAACAATATTGATTCTTCCAATCCAAGAGCATGGGATATCTTTCCATTTTTTAAAGTCTTCTTTAATTTCCTTTATCAATGGTTTATAGTTTTTTGTGTATAATTCTTTCGCCTCCTTGGTTAGATTTATTCCTAGGTATTTTATTACTTCGGGTGCTATTTTGGTTCTGATATGCTTTTCCATGATTATTAGTGATGTTGAGTGTCTTTTAGTGTACCTGTTGACCATCTGTCTGTCTTTGGAAAAATATCTATTCAGATCCTCTGCCCATTTTTTAATCGGATTGTTAGTCTTTTTGCTGTTGAATTGTATGAGTTCTTCATATATTTTCGATATTAACCTCTTATCAGGTATATGATTTGAAAATATTTCATTTAAATACTTCATTTGTCTTTTCATTTTGTTGATGAATTCCATTACTACACAGCAGCTTTTTAGTTTGATGTAGTCCCATTTGTTTATTTTTGCTTTTTTGTTAAATTCAAAGAATCATCCCAAGACGTATGTCAAGGAACTTTTCTGCCTATATTTTTTTCTAGGAATTTTATGGTTTCAAGTCTCATGTTTGAGTCATTAATCCACCTGAGTTAATTTTTGTATATTGTGTAAGATAGTGGTTGAGTTTCATTCTTTTGCGTATGGCTGTCCAGTTTTATTGTGGAGACTGTGCTTTCCACACTGCATTTTTAAAGTATCATTTACAATAGACCCAACCATTTAATACACAAAATATGTTATGTTGAAAATTAGGAAACAGTGACTAAAGAACTCATAGAAATCTGAAGAAATTGATAGATATAACATGTTCATGGGTTGGAAGAGTCAATATTGTTAAGATGTTGACTCTTCTGAAATTGATCTAGGAATTCAAAACAATTTCAATTAAATTCCAGAAGGATTTTTTGGTAGTACAAATTGACAATATGATTGTAAAATACATACAGGGAGCAAAAAAATTTAAAGTGCTTACTATAGTTAAAATAATCATAAAATTGTGGTATTAGAGAAATGAGAGAAGTATAGATCAAGACAGAGAGTACAGATTACCAGATAGAGTCCAAAATAGATTCATGTCCATTGATCATTGACAAAGGTGCAAAGACAGCTTGGTGGAAAGTAGTCTTTTCAACCAATGATGCTGGAAAATAAAACCTTCAATGCATACCTGACAGTCTCAAAAACAATTCACTCTTGATGAATCATACACCAGGATATTTGTATGCATATTGAGAACATTTCCTATAACATCCTGTTTTGTGGAGTCAGAGAAGTCCTAGGGCAGGGACTGAAGACCATGTGGAGTAGAACTGAGGTGAGGTGCCATCAAGTTGCATGTACTAAAACTAGTTAAAGTCAGTGCAGAGCTGGTTATGGCAGCTATGACTGGAGTAAGAGATGAGGCTGAGAGAATGGAAAAGGGGCACAAGAAGTGTCTCCTTATATGGCTCTCCAGTGAGGAGTGCTTCTCCCAAGGGATGTCACAATGGTTTCATTGAATTGGAAGTGGAGCCTACCACCTGGACATTTTGTGGGCTCCTATGTGAAGCCCTATACAAAGAGTGGGATTACCATTGAACCTGGGGTGGTGCTATAGAGTAGAAAGGAAAAACTGGTTTGCTCCACAGCCAGACCAGAGAGTACCATGTCTGAAATTCTGGGGAATTCTTTGAGTACCACTTAGTTTTTCATGTCTAAAAACAAGTGTTAACAAAACTATAACAACTCGGTAAAGCAAGACCGAAGAGAATGCTGATTACCTAGGAAGGAAGGTTTGCATTATACGACCATGTAAGAATCCCATACAGCTGAGATGACGGCCAAGGAGAACATGAAACGAGTAGTGAAAAAAGTTGTTATAAAAGTTAACTATGGCCTTGGTCCACTGCAGCATATGGAAGAGCTGGAAAGCAGGAAGTATTCTGACACATGGAAAGTACTAAAGATGACGGTGATGGCAGGTGCTATTAATGTTTTCCCACGGAAGTAAGAAGGTAGAAACACCTTAGTGGGATTCAAACTGGGTTTCGTTTTCTATCTTGACTTGAGGAAGAATTGAACATGATCAGGGAGACTTTATCTTTTCTCTTATTCCAGTACTTTCAGTATATCTGCATGTGGCGGTGTCATAGATATCTACCCCTTGTTAGCTGCAGGTGGTATTTCTCTCCTTGGGTATGTTTATGAGAAGTTGGGTTGTACTGAGAGATTCTGCCACCTTGAGAATTTTTCCAAAGTTATGTGTCTTTATTGGCACTTTGCTCAAAGCACTGATGGCTTCTTTTTGCCCACAGAATAAAGCCTGCTATACTCCTCAGATATTTTAGTATATTCATAGTCTGGTCCCTGCTTCTTTTTATGGCTTCTTAAGCCATCCTCTTTTACCTCCCAAAGTGTAGGTTTCAACCACACAGGTCTACTGTTCACTGCCTACACAGACAGTGATTAAGTTTTGATACATGAGGTTTTCTCCACCCCCACCTCCCCTAACAGTAGTCAGGTATGATCAGTGACTAAAATCGGTCACTGCTCTGGGACCCTGAGCACATTTGTCCCAGAGAGGCCTTGGGTAATGCTTTGTCTTTAATAAGTTCCTCCAGGATCTAGACTTCTTTGTGATTTAGGGCCCTTTGGCCCAGGGATGTGCAAAATTGTAGATATGAGAAGGGATTTTGCAGACGCAGGTGATGACCACGAGGCGTTTACTTCACATGAGTGAGTAAAGGGGAGCAGGATCTCAGGTCAGCGTCCTGGAGTCTCCCTCAGACACACTGGGTAAGTTGGGCAGAGAGTCAACGAGCTGGTCTTTTAGGATCTTTCCCACCTGAGGGTCTTGATTTCCCCGGTTGTATGATGTTCTGCAGAAGCTTTCAGGTTTGATAAACTTCCTCTTCTTCATGTCTTTGCCTCCCACAATTTCTCCACATTTGAGAAATATTTTAATAATGTTCACCAGTTACAATTCTTTTATTAGTGACAGCATTTATCAGTATTACTTACTATATAATGTATTTCACAATGTGCATAATTTCAACAAAATAACAGCTCTTGAGATAGGCATTAATGCAACAGTTCTGAACCCTTGTTTTATTTTAGAATTATCTTGGAGCTTTAAAACCTTTGTACAGACTTCCTCTTAAAGATTGTGATAAAATGTACCTGAGAGATCCAGTAATCTTTATTTTTAAAAGCATCATGTGTCCTTGCTACTCACTGGGTAGTTCATGGACTATACCATGGGCATTACCTGGGTGCTAATTTACAATGTAGACGAGGGCCTGCTGAGTCAGAAATAGTGTTAAACCAGAACTCCAAGGTGATTTGCGTGGACATTACATTTTAGAAGCACTGCCCTAGGTGATTCTTAAGTGCAGTCCAGACTGAGAACTCCTGACTTAACAGGTGAAGAAGGTGAGAGCCTCACTGCATTATCAGTGCCTGCATCCTTAAGTGCTGTCTCTGGCTTGTGATCTCAGTCATACTCTTGACACAAGAGTCAGGTCCCACTTTTTTTCTTTTTTATCAGGGAAATGAAATTCAGAGCAACCAGATAAATCATGTTTTCCCTAGATATTTCTTCCCACTGATGCCAGTACCTAAGTCCATGTGTAAAACCTGTTGGTGTGGATCAATCTGTACCAAGGGGTGAAAATCCCAGCAGTTGGATTCAGTTATGTCTTTAATGCAGGAGATTCCCACTTCTCTTAATGCTCCCGTGTGCTTTGTCAGCTTTGAGATACACTGAGGAGTATTAGGGCTCTCTGGAGAAGCAATAGGGGATTGTATCTATATTGAGAACTCTATCTATCTACATACCTGCATGTATCTCTATTATCTCTATCATCTGTATTAGTGAAATTGTAGTGTGTTTTAGATACCATAACATGTTTTGTGGGGACAAAATTGTATCCATAAATTTTGGGGGGAAAAAAGTCAATGTCAGTGGTAAGTGGTTGAGGCTAGTGAGTTCTTGTTCTGGGAGTATTTAGTAGAAGTAGTGATTCTAACTTGAAAAGAGTTTTGTTGCTTTTAAAGTTGGAGGCATGCATGTCTCAGCCTGAAGCACAACCAATATTTATGAAACAGCACCTACATCCAGGCACTGTGCCAGGTGCTGGTTCTGCTGCAGTTGTGAAGGCAGACATGGCCTCTCCTACATGGAAATTATAATCTGGTAGGGAAGACAGCTATAAAGAAATAATCCCATTGGCATAGAGTACTGTGGGACAAGCACAGGACGCTTGGAAACATAGCAGTGCGTTCCCATCGGGTCTGGGAAGACAGGGAAGGTTTGCTAGGTAGGCGACATGTAATATATGTGAAGAGTAAACAGAGGCAAGCCACTTGAAAAGGGAGCAGAGGAAGAAAATGCTAGCTGGGAGGGATAGTGCAGGTGCAAAATGCCAGAGCAGGATTGTTGCATTTAAGTCCAGGTCTGCTGGAGAGTGGAATGTGAGTGTAGTTGTGGGGCCAGGTAAAGCTATAGAGCTAGGCAAAGGTCAGGTCATGAATCACTTTTTGGAAGGAATCTGCCTTTAAGGAATTTGCCACTATGTTAAGATCGATGAGAATCCATGAAGACTTTATGGAGAATGGTCATCAGTTCTTCATCTCAGAATGCCTAGTGTGATGAAGAATATTGACATAGAGGGTATTCAAACATGGAAGCAGGGACGTGAAATAAGTTGTCCCAACAGTGCAGACAAGATACGATGTCAGCCTTATCTAAGGCAGTGACAATGTAGATAAAGAGTGGATGAATGGGAAAGACAGTTAATTTATAGATCTTGTTGACGGATTGTATGTTGATTAGAGAAAGGAGGGAATGAAAGAAAACTCCCAGGTTTTTGACTGCAGCACCTGAAACTTTTTTTCTGACATACGGGAGATTAGAGGAGGAGGGAATTGAGAGAGGAGCAGGAGAGATCAAGAGTTTCTTTTGAGATCTGTTCAGCTGAAAATATATGTGGTACATCCAAACAAAGATAATCATTAAGCAATTGAGTATACTCTTTTATAGGTTAGAGAGACTAGGACCCCTGGAGGCCAGTCTCTCTGCAGTAACAGCTCCAGCTCCAAGGAGGAGACTCAGTGGCAGGGACTTTGGGTGACTGCAGCAGCTGTGTTCACCTTTGGTGAAGACTGTGGGGTCCTTGGTAGCAAAGTCGCAGATGTCCACAGTGTGATGAGGTTGCTGGCGTTCTCATGCTCTCCTTTTCCCCGTGGGGTAAAATCCCTCCAAGGACATCCCTCTTGGTGACCATTTTGGAGGCTAGGAAGTTGAAGACCGAAGCTCCAGCAGGTTCAGTGTCTAGTGAGGACCTCTTCCTGGTTCATTTCATAGATGCCCATCTTCTTGCTGTGGCCTCACATAGCAGAAGGGGTGAGGGAGCTCTCTGGGGTCTCTTTTATAAAAGGGCACTAAATCCCTTCATGGGGGCTCCACCTTCATGACCTAATCACCTACCAAAGGCTCCACCTTGATATCACCTTTCTGGGGAGTAGGATTTTAACATATGAATTTGGGAGGGGGACACATTCAGTCCATAAAGGTGGTGCTACCTGTCCCACAAAATTTTAAACTGGTTTCAAGGCTTAAAGATCTTTGACTACCAAGATAATGTGCACTTAGGCTGAAAATCCATATAAAGTAAAGTGACTCATCTACTTCGGAAAAGAATTTGGCATCACCTTATTGTTTGAATATTCACATACCTCCTGACCCAGCAATTCCACTCCTAAGTGTGCACCAAAGAGAAACTCTTGCAAATATGCACCAGAAGACTGAACAAGAATATTTAAGGTAACGTTGTCTATATAGCAGAAAACAACATGTTGCCCATAAGCAAGAAGAACAAAAACAGATAAATCAGAGATGCTGAGTACTGATGGCCTTTCTTCAAAAACTGAATATAGCCACATGTGAAGCTGGGTCTAAATCTACACTTCCCAGTGACATGATATATTTCCCTTTTTGTTTAAACTAAATTGAGTTGGGATTCTCTTTCTTGCAAGTAAAGGAGTTCCTATTACACCACAAAAAGTCTAATCAAAATCTCAAAAATTAGGTCTTGACATATTCAATAATAAAACACCAAAGTGGTCCCCTGAATGCCAGAATATGCTTCAATGACAAGTTTTAAGATAGAGCTGATTTAAAAAGAAGGAGATATGAACACACACACACTAAGTCCGAAGAAGCCAGAATTAAATTACCTGGAGGGGAACATCTCTGCTGCTGACTTTCCAAATTCTTACTTTTACAAATAGAGGGAAGAGGTTTTAAGGGAAATAAATGGAAAAGTGTAAAGAAAGATGAAAGAACAAGACAATAAAAGAGGCAAGTGTTCCCGAGAGAGAAATGGTCAGTTACTGAAACTGAGCTCAGGAGGAAAAGGGAGGATTGCCCAGGCTTTCCCTGAAGGTGAGTAGAGGTAGTAGGGAAGGAAGACAGGGTGAATTCGATTTTTATTCCAGGAAGTGCTACCAAGAGGAGATAGTGTGCTTTCTGTATGCACAGAAATAGCTACCTTCGAAGTGTGTAGCAACAGTGAACTTCTGTAGTCATCAAACCATAAGAAAAGAGAACAAAAAGAAGAAAAAGGAAAAAAAAAACCTACAAAAGATTGCTTTGGCAGTTTGGGGTCTTTTATGGTTCCATCTAATTTTGGAATTGTTTGTTCTAGTTCTGTGAAAAATGTTGTGAGTACTTTGACAGGGGTTGCATGGATCTGCAGATTACTTTGGGTAGTACAGCCATTTTGATAATGTTGATTCTTCCAATCCAAGGGCACAAGATATGTTTCTATTTCTTTGTATCATCTTCAACTTCCCTCATCAATGTTTTAGTTTTCAGAGTATATGTAACCTTCTGGGTTAAGTTTATTTCTAGGTATTTTGTTCTTTTTGATGCATTGGAAATGTTTGTGCCAGTTATTAAATTCTGGTTTTTGAACTGGAAAAAAAAAAGTGAATGAAGGGCTGCAAATTGCAAAATAGTCTTCTTTCTTATGGGTGAGTTGTATTCCATTACATATATATGCTGCATCTTCTTTATCCATTCATCTATTGATGTGCACTTATGATGCTTCCATATCTTGACAATTATAAATAATGTTGCTGTTAATAGCCAGGTGTATGTATATTTTTGAATTAATTCTTATTTTGTGGTTGGCTTTATTCCTTTGATAACTATGTAAGTTAAAAAAGCTAAAGCTCTAACGTTCTTAGAAACGATGAATAATACATATATGTAGATTTTTAAAAATATGCAGTATATTGTGTATATGTATTTATACGCAATATGTTGTATATGTACAGTCAATTGTAACAATTCCAAAAATAAATACATAAAGTTATTATAAAATATTGGCCAAAAAACGCAATTCTACCTAATAAAACTGAAAACTGAAAAATAAATAAATAAATAAATAACCATCCAAACAAATAAAAACCAACTAACAGATGTTAGTAAATTAGGTGTTGAAATTTGAGGACAATTGATCTTGCCCCAAATCCCAGAGGGGAAAAAAACCTTGCCACCCTAGCCAAAGGTACCCTTGTTTCTAATCCCTGTTTCTCACTAGGTTCAGCATCCAGCATTAATTGGACCCATTCCTCCACGCTCAGCTGCATCACTTGGCTGTCTTTCACACACCAGGAATCCAGATCTCTAGCAAACACTGCACAATAGAATTGCTCTATTTTGAGTGCACAGGCATATCCACAAAGACTGCCCTCATCATTTACTTCAAGTAATTTGCACGAGTAATTTATCTTCTTCTCTCTACAGTAGTGATAGACAAGCAACTTATTAATGCATTTTTCTATTTCTCTTTCTAATTTGTCAAGGTCAGTCTTCTCTGCTTTAAAGCCAATTACTTCTTGTTTTTCTTCATTTAAACCAATAAAGAAATACCCCCTCAAGTATTTGTAAATGCAGAAACATACTGAGGGAGAATCTCTTTAATGCGATGTAACAACTTTTCTCTTGAGAAGTCTTTGATTTCAACATCTGTGGATTCAGTAAAGATGAGGTTTCTCTGTACCTGAGTTGCATCCTATTAAAAAAGTCAGCAGCCAAGGCCTTCACGCTACTTTCTTCTTGCTCACCAAAACAGAACATCTCTGGAGGTTATGTGTTAATCCCTTTGCAGTTTCATGCTTGTCTTGAGGAATTCCAGTGCAGCAGTAGCACTCATGATATTTACAGATGTTATATCTCTTTTGTACAAATTGGAGCTCAAGGTAGCAATCCTCAAATCAAAGATTTCTGGATTCCACAATTTGACAACAATCAGAAAATGTTTGTCTCGCTGCATAAAGGCTAAGTATTTGTGAACAAATGAAACAATATTGGTAAAAGAATTTTTCAAATATAATCCTATTCCATCTTTTTTATAACTATAGTTTTCATTCTCAATTTTAGCCTTACTCTCTGCCCATCTAGAATTCAGCAAAGCAATCACAGATCATGAAATGTTTTCATTCTGCTTTTTTTCTCAGTTGACTATCTTTCATTTTCTTTCTGTTCTTCTCCCCAAAAGTGACACTTCCCACAGATAGAACCAGCTCATTAGAGTCAGTGTCCGAAACAACACAGATGGTCATTTTCCCAGGAGTCATTCAATTTCCAAGTAGAAGTCCTTTTCTGTAAAACAGACAGAGGCATTTAAAACAGGACCTGAACAGGAGAGACCACAAATTCTCTATTGTGAGGCAAACTCAACAAAATCCTTTATTTTGCTTTATCCTATATTCCACTGGATCCCATGGTAAGGATACAGATGTAAAGTAGCTTTTATGGACCTATTTTCAGTTAAGACTATAATCATTTCTATTCCTGTGAAGTTTTCCATTTTTTTGCCATAGTTTTATATGATCCTCTTCTAATGGTTTTAATCTCGTTTTTACTTGTGTTTACATTTCCTTTCTAATTCCTAATACCATATAACTTGTTTCCCTCTTCTTTCCTTAAATAAGGCCCTGAAGGGAGTCTATCTATTATATAGGGGAGTTTTATATGTTACATTTTTTTTAAATTTCAACTTTATCTTAATTATCTTCTTTTATTGGGACTCCTTTGGGAAAATTATCAGTTGAAGTCTAAAGACATCTAGCAATATGCCATTTTAATAAGTTTTCCTTTTAGCAAGGATGAAGTAGATTCATAAATTTTGGCCATTGATCTTAAGCAAGGTGGGCCAAGTCACTGTACCCTTTTTCTGTCAGACGTCCACAGATTTTCAATGAGGTAAAATTCTTATATACAAAAACATCTGCTTTAGTATAAGTATCCTTAATCCATTAACTCTGTCCCTTGAAGGTCAACTGGGATTACAGCTTTGCCTAGAGGCCTAGAGACAACTGAGAGTAGAGTCCATCACAGGTAGTAATCATGACACTAGGAAAAGACATTAAGGGGTCTGAACATTTCTGTCCACAGCTGGACCAGTATCCTGCAGAGGCTCAGCTGTAGGCTGTGGATACCACTTCTGTCTCTATAAACTTCTGACTATATGTAAACACCTGTTACAGATGGAATGTGTCCCTCCAAAGTTCATATGTTGAAACCCTCCCCTCCTATGTGATGGTATTAGGAAGTGGGGCCTTTGGGAGGTAATAAGGATTAGATGAGGTCATAAGAGTCAAGCACTCATGAATAAGATTAGCGACCTTATAAGAATCTCAAGAGAGCTTGCTTCTCCCTGCTCTCCATCATTTGAAGATACAATGAAAAGCCACTTGCCTGCAACCAGAAGAGGACCTTTACTGGAACCTGACCACACTGGCACCTTGATCTTGGACTTCCCAGCCTCCAGAACTGTGAGAAATAAATTTCTGTTGCTTATAAGCCACCCAGTCTATGGTATTTTTATAATAGCAGCCAGAGCTGACTACGACAGCAATAATAACTTTGGGGCTCAGACCATTTGGATATTTGGGGTTAAACAAAGAAAATCCACATATCAATCATGACCATGGCATACAGAGGGAAAACAGCAACAGACATTCCACATAACACTTTGCAAATTACAGGGCCTAGACCAAGTGTTCGGTAAATGTCACCATTCCAAATGCCCCAGAGTAGTCACCACTCCTCATGTGACTTAGGGCCTCTGTGCCTTTGCCCTCCTCCACTTTTGTCACCTGAAATGTCTTCTTATCCTTCCTAGAAGTCCCAGGTCTATGCTCTCCTTGGGTCTCCCACAGAACTTTGTATCCATGCTGGGTACTAATCTCACCATGGATCTTAGGAAATTTTATAAACAGAGCACTGAAGTGTCCAGAGTGGTTGTTTTCAAACTATAAGAAATCAGGTGGGGGCTCCTAATCATTTAGGACACCAGGAGGAAAGGTCTGGGGCCTGCTTCCTGCTGTGGACTCCGAACCTCAGAGGGTGCAGAGCACTCTTCATGCTCTGGAATGTCTTCCATGAAATTTTCTGAGTCCTGCCAGTGCCTGAGACCAGCCAGGGCCAGAATTGTCATCCTGGAAGGGTGCCCAAGCCTGGACAACACTGTTTGGGTCCAGGTCCCCATTTCTTCCATTTATAGTGCTCAATGGCCCTCTATCCAAGGAACCCTGGGACCATGCCAGCAAGGTGTCCTGGGACCTTATGGCTGGATCCTAGTTCCAAGAGAATAGCCTGGTGCTATAAATTGAATGTTTGTGTACTCCCAAAATTCATATGTTGCAACCTAATCCCCAATGTGATGGTGTTTGGAGGTAGGGCCTTTGGGAGGATTGGGGATTAGGCCCTGAGGATGGAGCCATCATAAATAGGATTAGTATCCTTATAAAAAGAGTCCCTGGAGAGCTGCCTGGACCCTTCCACAATGTGAGGGCAGAGAAAAGACAGTCATCTATGAACTGAGAAGAGGAACTCACCAGATACCAAATCCACTGGCACCTTAATCTGGATTTTCCAGCCTCCATAACTGTAAGAAATAAACTGTCATTTATAAGCCAGCCAGTCTATGATATTTTATTATAACAGCATGAACAAACTAAGACACTTGTCAAGTGGATCACCTGACAAGCTGGAACAGTATTTCTTTCACAGGATAGAGACTGGATTGCCAGAATGATGCTAATGTGCTAACTTTAGTTGACTTAAATTGTCTACACTGGCAGGAGCCCCACAAAAGATACTCTGGGTAGAACTCACCATTGAAATCATCTGGTCCAGTGCTTTTCTTTGTTGGAAGATTTTTGATTCAATCTCCTTACTAGTTATAGGTTGATTCAGATTTTCCATTTCTTCCTAATTCAGTCTTGGTAGGTTGTGTGTTTGTAGGAATTTGTCCATTTAATCTAGGTTATCCAATTTGCTGGTGTACCATGGTTCATAGTACTCTCTTATAATCCCTTTTATTTTTATAAAATTAGTATTCATGTCCCTTCTTTCATTTTTTATTTTAGGTTTTTTCCTTCATCAATATAGGTAAAGGTTTGTCAATTTTGATTTTAAAAAATGTAGTCTCACTGATTTTTTTCCTATTGTTTTTCTAGTCTCTATGTCATTTATTCTGCTCCACTCTTTATTATCTCCTTCCTTCTGCTAATTTTGAATATTGCTTGTTCTTCTTTTTGTAGTTCAAGGTATAAAATTAGGTTGTTGATTTGAGATCTTTTTTCTTTTTTAATGTAGGCATTTACCACTATAAACTTCCCCATTAGTGTGCTAGTGTTGCACCCCTTACATTTTATTATGTTGTGTTTTTATTTTCATTTGTCTCAATATATTTTCTAATTTCCCTTATGATTTCTTGACTTCGTTCTTTTCCCTCAGGATTGATTTGGCAGTTCTGGGTCTTTTATGATGTCATGTAAATTGTAGGATTATTTGTTATAGTTCTGTGAAAAATGTCACAGTTATTTTCATAAGGATCACATTAAATCTGTAGATGGCTCTGGGTCATATGGCCATTTTAACATTATTAATTCTTCCAATCCAAGAGCATGGGATATCTTTCCATTTCTTTGAATCATCTTCAATTTCCTTTATCAATATTTTAGTTCTGGCATATAGGTCTTTTGCATATCTTCTTGGGTGAATTTGTTTTTTTTAGCTCTTTTTAAAATAGAGTTGTTTGTTTTCTTATTGTTGAGTCTTATGAGGGTTTTTTTTTTTTTGTAATTTTGGATAACAATACTTTATCAGATATATCTTTTGCAAATATCTCCTCCTAGTCTATGCCTTGTCTTCTCATTCTCTTGACATTTTCTTTTCAGAGCAGAAGTTTTAAATTTTAACAAAGTCCAGCTTATCAATTCTTTACTTCATGGACCAAGCCCTTGGTGCTGTACTGAAAAAGTCACTGCCATACCCAAAGTCACTGAGGTTTTCTCCTGCATTATTTTGTGGGAGTTTTACAGTTTTGAATTTTACATTTATGTCTGTGATCCATTTTGAGTTAATTTTTGTGTAGTGAGTAAAGTCTGTGCCTAGATTTTTTTTTTCCATGTGGACATCCAGTAGTTCCCAGCAGCATTTGTTGAAAAGACTATCTTAGCTCCATTGAATTGCCTTTGCTCATTTGTCAAAGATTGGCTGATCACAATTATGTGGGTCTATTTTTGGGCTCTCTGTTCTGTTCCATTGATTTATTTCTACTCTTCCAGTAGTATCATGCTGCCCTACTCAGGGTAGCTTTATTGAAGCTAAAGTACTTTCTAGAAGTTGGGGAATGTTAGTCCTCCAACTTTGTTCTTCTCGTTCAATTGTGTTCATTATTTTGGTTTCCTCTCCATTTAACTATGGAATCATTTTGTTGATATGCATAAAATATCTTGCTGGGATTTTGACTGGGATTGCATTGAATCTATAGCTCAAGTTGAGAAGAACTGACATCTTGACAATATTAAGTTAATCACAAATATGGAAATCACTCCATTTATTTAGCTCTACTTTGATTTCTTTCATCAGTGTTGTGTGGTTTTCCTTGTATGTATCTTTTACATATTTGTTAGATTTATACTTAAATATTTCATTTTGGGTGGTGCTAATATAAACAGTATTTTGTTTTCAATTGCAAATTTCACTTGTTCATTACTGGTATATGGGAAAATGATTGGCTTTTGTATATTAATCTTGTATCCTGAAACCTTGCTATAATTATTTACAGTTCCAGGAGCTTTTTGTTTGTTTTATTGTTGATTCTTTTAATTTTATACATAGATGATTGTGTCATCTGTGAACAAATACAGTTTTATTTCTTGCTTCCCAATCTGTATACCTTTATTCTCTTTTCTTGTTGCATTATTTTAGCAAGGACTTCCAATATAATGTTGAAAAGAAGGCGTGAGAGGGGATATCTTGACCTCAACTTAATATTAGTGGGAAAGCTTCAAGTTTGTTGCCATTAAGATGATGTTTGCTGTAGGTTTTTTGTAGATATTCTTTATCAAGTTTAGGAAGTGCCCCTCCATCCTGAATTTGCAGAAAGATTTTTTCTTTTATCATAAATGAGTTTTAGAATTTGGTAAATGCTTTTCCTTCATCTATTGACATGACTATGTGATTTTTCTTTGTTAGCCTATTGATGTAATGGGTTACATGGATCAATTTTCAATTGTTAAACTGGACTTACACACCTGTCATAAATACCACTTGGTTATTGTGTGAATAATTCTTTTTATACATTTTTGATTCAAGTTTCTGAAATTTTGTTGAAGATTTTTGCATCTTTTGCATAAGAGATATTGATCTGTAGTTTAATCTTCTTGTAATGCCATTTTCTGGTTTTGGCATTAGAGTAATGCTGGCTTCACAGAATGAATTAGGAAATATTCCCTCTGCTACTATCCTCTGAAGGAGATTGTAGAAAATTAGCATAATTTCTTCCTTAATGTCTGGTAGAATTCATCAATGAACCCATCTGGGCTGGTGCTTTCTCTTTTGGAAGGTTATTAATTGTTTATTCAATTCCTTTAGTAGGTTTAGGCCTATTTAGGTTGCCTATTTCTTTTCATGTGAATTTTGACAGACTGTGTCTTTCAAGGAATTGGTCCATTTCATCTATGTTATCAAATGTGTGGGCATAGGTTTGTTTACAGTACTTCTTGATTATGTTTTTAATGTCCATGGGATCTGTAGTGATGTCCCCTCTTTCATTTCTGATATTAGTAATTTGTGTCCTTTTTCTTTTCTTTCTTAGCCTGGCTAGAGGCTTGTCAATTACATTGACCTTTTCAGCTTTCGGTTTTGTGCGTTTCTCTGTTGATTTCCTATTTTCAATTTCACTGATTTCAGTTCTAATTATTATTCTTTGTTTCTTCTGCTTACTTTGGATATAATTTGCTCTTTTTTGCCATAGTTTCCTTCCATGGGAACTTAGATTACTGATTTTAGATATTTTTTCCTTTTTAATATATACATTCAATGCTTTAAATTTCTCTCTAAGCATTGTTTTCACTGCATCCCACAAATTTTGATAAATTGTCATTTCCTTTTCATTTAAATCAAAATAATTTTTAATTTCTCTTGAGATTTCTTCTTTCACTCATGCATATCTTTGATAGTGTTTAAATTCCACAGATTTTGGGATTTCCTAGTTATCTTTCTATTATTTATTTCTAGCTTAATTCCATTGTGGTCTGAGCAGACATTGTATGATTTATCTTCTTTTATATTTGTAAAGATGTGCTTTATGGCCCAGAATACAGTCTATCTTAATGAATTTAATTGATTTTTGTAGTAACATGTTTTAGTCCCCTTCTCATTTTCTTTTGTGTGTATTCTATAGATTTTTGGGTGTGTTTACTACAGGAATTACATATAACATCTTAAAATTATGACAGCATGTCTTAAATTCATACCAACTTAACTTCAATCACATAAAAAAAAGCTCTACTTCTTTACAACTCATCCTTCCCTCACTTTATGTTATTGATGTCACAAATTATATCTTTATATACTATGTACCATTAAAATAGATTTGTAATTTTATGCATCTTTCTTTTAAATCCTGTAGAAAATTTAAAAATAGAGCTACAAACCAAAATCACAAAAATACTTTGGTATTTGTGTATTTTCCTTTGCCAAAGACAGTTATTAGATTTACTAAAATCCTTTCATTTCAACTTGAAGAATTCCCTTCAGCATTTCCTGTAGTGGCCATAAACTCCCTCAGCTTTTGTCTGGGAGTATCTTAATTTCTCCTTTATTTTTGAAAGACAGTTTTGACAGATAATAGAATTTTCAGTTGACAGGTTTCCTTTTCCTTTTAACATTTTAACTATTTCATCCCACTGCCTTCCCACCTCCAAGGTTTCTGCCAAGAAATTGGCTGTTAATCTTCTTGAAGATCCCTTGTATGTGATGAGTTGCTTCTCTCTTGCTGCTTTCTAGATTCACTTTGCTTCTGGCTTTTGATAGTTTGATTATAATGTGTCTTGGTGTGGATCTCTTTGGGTTTATTCTGCTTGGGAGATTATTGATCTATAGAGTCACATATTTCATCCAGTTTAGGAAGTTTTCAGCCATTATTTCTTCAAATAATCCCCCTTCTACTTCTGGACTCATGTAATGTCTATATTGGTCCATCTGATAGTGTCCCACAAACCCCCAAGGATTTGTTTGCTTTTATTCATTCTTTTCTTTCTGCTCTTCAGTCTGGATAATTTCAAGTGTCCTGTCTTAAAGTTCACTGATTTTTTCTTATGCCTTCTCAAATCTGCTGTTGAACTCCTCTCTGTTATTTTTTCCATTTCAGTTATTGTATTTTTCAGCTCTAGAATTTGTTTTCTTTGCATAATTTCTATATGCTTGTTGATATTCTTATTTTGCGTACATATTATTTTCACCTTCATCTAATATGTCTAATATCTGGGTTTCCTCAGGGAAAGGTTCTGCCATTTTAGTTGTTTTTATTTTGCATGGGCCATGTTTTCCTGTTTTTTTGTACGCCTTGCAAGTTTTCCTCAAAAATCAGGCATCTGAGAAAACAGCCACCTCTCCCAGTCTTTGCAGACTGGCTCTGTGCTAGGGAAGTCCTTCACTGATTAGCTGAGGATGGTCTGTGCATAGTGAATCAGCCTCACATGAAAGCTTAAGGTCTTCTCAGGTCTTTTCTGAAGAACATAAGTCCTGCCTGTGCCTTACTCAATTTCTCTCTATATAGTTGTTTTGGAAATCTCACCCCGCTCCTCCTCCAGGCTTTAGATGGTTATGGTATGTCTCCAGCTGTAATCTTTTATCCCAGGCATCTGCAAGTCTACAGTCTCCTTGAAGCATTCATGAGCAGTGGCTGCCACTTTTCCCCACCTGAGATCTGAGTTAGGTGATACAGAGACCTCAGGCAGCCCCCAGACAGTTTAGAACACTGCAAATAAGGCCTGTTCTGGCACCTCCATTTCAAAGGAGTGAAGTGGGAACTGGGCTGCTACCTCCTCCAAAGACCTTGCCTTGCTGGGGAGAGGTTGAGGTGAGGGCAAGCAAAAACATCATGAAATTTCCCATAGTTTTGAATGTGACATTTTCTTGATAGGTTTATTTAGTTGCCTTAAACCTCTGACTATTGGTTCATCCAGCTTCTGGTTGTTTTTTATGTTTCCATGGGGAAACGAAGTGTTGAACCTTCCTTATCACCATTTTGCTGATATCACTCCTGTTATTATTTCTTAATATTGAATTTGATTTATAATATTTGCTTAAGGTTTTACATTTATGATCATGAGTGAGATTGTCTCATAATTGTCCTTTTTAATATTATTGTTGAGAGATGTTCGTGTCAAGGTTATAGTAGCTTCATAAGTTGGAGATGTAAGCTGTTTTTCTATTCTTTTAACATTTACCTAACATGACAAGTTTTGTTTTGTTTTTTTTTAGTGGAAAAGTCTGTCATGGTCTGGTTCATATTAAACTACACAAACAGTTTTGAGTCTTGCTTTTCCATGTAATACTATTTATAAATAATCATTTTATAAAATAATGATTAGCTATTCTTTAAAAACCTTATTAACTGTTTCATAATTTCATATAGAGTATTACCATACCATTATTTAATTATCCCCCTACAGCTGGGAATTGAAGTTGCTTTTAATTGTTCGATATAACTATACTAGGATCTTGAATCATTATACTGAGACTTGGATATGCTAATCACATCTCCTAATTTGCACTTTGTCTAAGAGTCCCCTGGCAAAGTACTTCAACTCTGCATATAAATATGATTCAAACATACGTAAAGACTTTTGGGGATGGGGAATGGAGGCCAGAACAAGCTTCTTTCCTGTAGTAGGAATGGACCCTTATAGGGGAAAAATCATATAAGTGAAGAAAGAGTTTAGATCTGTGGAAATAAAGGTTGAAGCTAAAACATGAGGTTATACTTGGTCTTGGGTACATAAATAAGCTAAAATTATATGTTTATATAAGTATATACAGACACAAAGAGGTTTCTAAAAGTTGAATTTACCAAACCCAGTGATGAAATATTTAAGGATCTAGATATATATATTGTCAAATGGTTTCCTGAAGAATTGTATCTGATTTTTCTCTAGCAACTTTATCTTAGGGAGGATTACAGGACTGTGACCTGCACCTTTTGTGGGGAAGGGAGAAAGCTATGGTTTCAAGTCTATTAGAAGGCAGCACTATTTCCCCAGGATTGCCCCAAAACTCAGAGCTAAGCCAGAAGGAAGCTGTCTTACCAAGAGATATGAGGACCTAATCATTCATTCAAATAGGCCTCCTGGGCCTGGGTCCCTAGAAGAAGGCTTTTGAACATGACCCTGAGGAGGTCCCCACCAAAGAGAAACTAACAGAGTAAGTCTCTACTCCTGGTAGATAAACAACAATGAAACAAAGTAAGCAAGGTCATTTAAATTTAAAACTTAGTAAAAGTCTTAATATTGCACAGTTAAGGAAAAAAAGCAGAGGGAGATATGTAGTCACTCTACACTTTCTCCACAGTATTATAGCACAACTAGTGTTCTTTAGACCCAGTTTCTTCATATTTCTTAGACACGAGGGCTGCCTCAAATACAGCTGCATCTTTCCTGCCGATGTGACAGAAAAGACTCTCCACCCTATCTTGAAGGGCTGCAGGAGAGACAGTTCCATTTTGCCCAGGAACACAGCCCTAGTCCTACTATCTTCTGGTAATACAAACCCTGCCAAGAAGTCCCTGCTTCCCATTTCTTCTTGCAGCTTCTGTATCTAGAATCCTCTCAACTTTCCTCTCAACCTACCTTACAACACCCTCTGAATCCTTCTGGTTGACCCACCATATGAACATCTGACACCCGAAGTGCTTAAGAAGGATGCCTTCCCATACTGCTGGGCAACCTGGAATTCATAGGAGCTGTAGTTGAGCCACCTTATAGAGGACACAGAACTTTGGGGTTAGCATGGGATCCTAGCCATGTCAGTCCAACACTGTAGCTATGTAGAACTTTCTGTGGTTCAAAACCACTACCTTCAGGCATACATCTGGAACATAATCCTTAAAAGCTATGCTGGGGACTGGAGCCTACCAAGTCCTAGGGCTTTAAAATCATTGACCTCACCTGAAACTTGGATCTAGGTTTACAGGTTAGTTGTTTCCTTTGACATCTTTTATACTTTTGACTGTGGAGAAAATTCTATCCAACCTGGATTGGGGATTTAGGCTGTGTTGTTAGCTATTTTTAATGGAAAAGAGAATGACAGTCACATCTCCTCAGTTATGCTACAATGCAGGTTGGTGGGAACTGCACAGAAAAGTGGGACAGGAAGTACCTGAGGAATAAAATCCATGGCACTTCTTTGCCCTCCTCCTACAGCAATTTGTATTTAGTTTAGGCGGGTATGGTTCTCACCACCACCACCCCTTTTAGATGAGAAATATCTGCAGGGCATTACCGTGCTTGGTTTCTCTTTCTGGAATGAGAAGACAGTTCATCAGTGACTGATCAGCCACATTTTACCTACAGAACCTATTCCCTAACTCCCTTTACTTCAGACCCCAGGAGCGCAGAGCACCCTCAAGGAGCTCTGGAGACCTGCACTTGCCCGACTGTCCCTACAGCACTCTGCTCTTCCTCTCCCCCGGCCCACACAGCCTCTGTTAAACTGCAACTTCGCTCCCCAGGCTCTTTAAGGCGTTTTTCTAGCCCATGCAGGGGAAGAAGACGTCGTGCTCTGACCTCAAGCTCCCAAGTGCTCGGGTCCCAAGTCCTTAACAGCTCCTAGCTTTCTGGTAGATGTTGCTACGAAGACAACAGTCACGAATCCAAAATTCCCAGATTGGAGAGAACAGCGGTGGGGTGGGGGTCCTCCCCAGGAGATAGGTGGGGTGGGGTTGTGCTGGCTGCGTCTCACCTCGTCAGGGAGCCAGCAGACTAGACTTCAAGAGAGTAAGTAGCTAGGATTGGAATATTTGGCTATGGAGGGGTACAAACTTACCCAGGCGGGCTGCTTCGGGGCCGCAGGATTCCTTACAGGAGCGCGAGCTCCCCAGTTGCGAGGCGAGCGGATGAAGGGGCGGAAAGACCGCGCCTCCCGCGAATGGCGACGCCGCCCCGCCCCTCCCGAAACTTTGCTAGTGAAACGACAGGACATTGAACAGCCACGTGAGTATCTCTTCGTCGTGGCGGGAGATTTCTCCTTTCATATTTGGTTATCTGTATTTTCTATATTCTGCACGGTGAGACTAAAAGAACGGAGCTCATTTAAAGAAAACAAAACAAAAACGGGAGGTTCGCATTACAGTCCGGGTCTGTGCGCTCGCTCCTCGCTCGCGGGACCCGGGTCTCGGTCCTTCCGCACATTGCCGTCCAGCACCGAGGACGACCCTTCCCGCCCGCAGCGCGGCAGCCAATCAACGTTTCGGGAAGTGCCCGCGCGCGAGGTGAGCGACCCTGAGCTTTGGCGCGACTGTCATTTATCTGGCTGATCATTACTGAAGGAGTATCAGGCTTCTGGTGGGGTGATCCTACTCGTATCTTTCCAGTTCTACTCGTATTCCCCAAGCAATACTGCTATCCCCTTGCCTAAAGGCGCAGTTGCCGCTGGGGACCGGGCGGGAGCTGCTGTTACTGAACGAGAGGACAAAGAGGCGAAAAGCGAGCGGCTCCGCGGGAGGCAGATTCGGACACACACCCCTGGTGGTGTAAGGAGCACCTTGAGGCCATCTGGCATGATTAGTCCCTAGCGACTCCGATGGTTTCTCTCAGCGGATACAGCCCTCTTGCCACTTTGCTTTTCGTGGGCCCCCTTTTTATGATAATACAATAGTATTGTATCAGTCTTAATTTCTTGATTTTGATGATTGTACTGTGAATGTCCTTATTTTTAGGAAACACCCGTTGAAGTACTAGTGGTAAAGGATTATCATGTCTGCAGCTTACTTTCAAATGTTTCAGGGAAAAGAAAACGCCGTAGGAGGCGGCACGGGGACAAAGAGAAAAAAAGCGATCAGAATAATCTATGGTCAAAGGACTCTGGGCCCAGTGGCATCTAATATCTAATTTCAAATGCTTGCCTCTCACTGTAAGCAAACCTTTACTAGGTTTTGCTAACATTAGGGCCTGACGTTTCCTGTAACTGGGAAATAAGGGTCCTTTTATTTCTTGGGATACAGAAGAGCATGGAGGGGGCAGAGCTTGGAGGAGGTGTCATGTCAATCAAGGAGGTAACCAGCAGAGGTCTTGGCATAGCAGTCCAGAGCTACAAGTGAGGGGAGAGTACCAGAAGAGATCCGAGGAGCATGGAATCAGTTCTGGCATGGCATTCTTGGAAATCATAATGCAGGGAAACTAGGTACGAGACCAAACCTGTACTTACACATAAGGAGAGCTCAGACAATATTAGTTGGGCATTAAAAATCTCAGCCACACGGATAGCTAGAAAATTTAGAGATGTTCAGACTGCAAATGGATAGATTTATTTTTTCTGCTATAAAGTAAAAGAAATTGAACAGAACACTTTGACCCTTCCTCCCTTCCCCTTGTATTATGTACAGAGTCAAGAGAAAGAGTGAAAACAAGTGCTATGGAGTTTGGGGTTATATATATTCCTCAGTGTATAAAGGCAACCGAATCCTGCTCTTCAGAATGACATGAAATACATTGTAAATGCGATTGATGCCATGAACAGGGAAATAGATAAGAAGTATGTTTGGGGGAATGAGATGATTACAGCCATATACAGGAGAGAATAAAGGGAGGTTGTAGGAAGGTAGGGTGGGGTAGACATGGGAATGCACCACACAGATCCTCCTTCAAAGGAGGATTTGCTGCCCAGATTTGGAGAGGGCAGTTGGCAGACAGCCTCTAAATGTCAGGTCCTTCAGGGCCTGCCTCAGCTGCAATAAGCTGCATTGCTTGGGATCATGAGCCATTCGCAGGCTCACAACCTACAACTAACAACTGGAAAAAGAGATATGGACAATATAAAGGCTCAGCCATTCAGCTCAATGCAAGACAACTCTGTTGGGCATGATTCACTGCTCAGCATCCTACCACGTTGGCTGAGGTTTGTTGAGGGCTGCATCACAGTTCAACCTCTTCCTCTGCCCAATTCTACTTCCTCCCAATCTTTTCATGGTGTTGCTCTGTCATAAACATCTTATACCTGAAACTCTAGCTCAGTATCTGCTTCCAGAGAACTCAACCTACAACATGGAGTGAGAGGAAATAGCAGACTCTGTAGACACAGGAAAGATAAGTAGTGTGGCAGACAGAAGTTGATATATGAACAAGGACATTTCACTACCTAAGATGAGTAAGAGAGACAAAGAGGAGCGGACCATGGTTTAGTCTGAAAGAAGATGAGGGTAAGTTTGGCATATGTTTGGATGTTGGTTCTGATGCTTTTAAAGAAATCCCAAATTGACAATGGCTTAAAGAAATTAGGAGTTTATTTCTCATAGAGAATTTAAAAATGTTGTGTTAGCTCTTCTCTGAGAAGTCATCAAAGTCCAAGACTCCTCCCATTTTGTTGCTCTGCCTCACTCAACATGCTTCACATGTTAATCAGTATAGGCTAGGTCATGGTGCAGGTATAAACCATCCCAACATCTCAATGGCTTACAACAAAAATTTTGTTTCTTTGTTATACTTCATGTCTCTTGGGGGTTCACTTTTGCTTTGCTCCACATCCTTCTCACATGGGGATCTGGGCTGCCAGAAAACCCCCTACCTGAACCATCACCACTCTTATGGCAGAAGGAAACAAGAGCAAGGAGAAACTGCATGATGGCTCTTAGAGCTTTTGCTCAGAGGAGTACCCATCATTTCTGTTCACATTTAATTGGCCAAAGTAAATCACTCAGCCAACGTTGATTTTAATAGGGCAGGAAGTGTAAGCCTAACCCAAGGAGGGGCAGAAAATATTTTGGAAAAGAATACAATGTATCACAAATACTTGCTTTCATATTCAAGATATACTTTCCTCTCTAAAGGAAACAACTCAAAAATTCCATCCCAGTGGGAGTTCCCATGATAGGCAAAGTCCAGATCTTGTGATAGTCTTCATATCAGGCCTGGATATGACTCTTTTTGGAGATTTATGAATTAGACATACAAGCTATCTACCTTCCTCTCCTCCCCCATATATATGCAACACATACAAACTATGCAATGTGAAACAGTAATAGGACAACTTCAGTAAATCTTCCCATTCAGACAGGGGGAGAATGGGAGGCACATTAAAGTCACTGGTCCATAGAAATTCGGAAATCCTCCTGGGCAGATATTGACCTGGACTTCTGACCTGGGGTGGAGAGGGCTCCTTGATCAGTTTTGCTCCCAGTAAGTGGTTCCCCTGTCCATTATTCCCCATGGTTCTTGGTTTCACCCTTGGGAGTTTCTCCTTTTCCATCACCTTCTTCAGCCACATTAAAAAAGGGAATTGGGAATTATTCCCTCCTTGGATACTGAACAGCTTTCTCAACACAGCACCTGCCTATAGAATATTAGGGGCCCAACAGTTGTTTCAAGTCTCAAGGAGTCACAGTTTTGGGGTTTGTAGTCAAAGTTGTGACTCTCTTGCAATTTAACTTTCTCAAAAACATTTCTGTTGTTAGTATTTGAATCTATTTGGCTCCAGTCAACTCCAGGTGTCAATACCTAGAATTCTTTTTGAGATACACTTTTCTCTTTAGATCTAATTACATGTACCTTGAGTTCAGCAGGCTTCCATTGGGTCCCATGCATTCAAGTTCTTTTCTCCAAGCCATTTTGTCCACTGAAATAATTTATTCACTGCCAATTTAATTGATTCAGAAGTTTCACTCATGGTAACCACCTCATTAAATGCATCTTTGCCAAGAGGCTGAGTTTGAACTGGTGTTTGTCAATCAGCAACCTCCTTAGATTTCTTTTATTAGTTGGAGATGAGAAATATGTACAACTTCCTACCCTAAAAAGTCCAAAAATGTGTTGACTTTCTTATTTTCTTTCCTTCTTGCCTGCAAAAATGTGAATGCTTTTCAAGGTACATAAGTTTTTTTCCCTCTGTATTACCTTATCAAATAGCAACCAAGGTGAATTACTAACACCTGTTTCCTAACCCATAGTTTAGTTTAATACATTATCTTCATTCTAAGTTATTGAAAGTGTCTTATTTTTGGTCAAATATTTAACTACCACATAACATAGGTTACCATCTTCCCAGCCTCCAGTAATACTTTTTCATTGTACATTGCTTAGCCTTGGAAACAAAGCCATATATTTTAGTTTTTTTCATTATGCAGCATTTCCCTTTAAGTACTGATTTCTCTTATCAGTCAGAGCAAGCCAGGTTTTGCTAGTAACCAATTATCCCAAAAGTCTCAGTGACTTAAAACAACAAATGTCAATTTATTACTTAAACTACATGTCTGTTGTGGATCCAGGTTAGCTCTACACTTCATTGTTTTCATTCTAGGACCCAGACTGACAGAGCAGCTGAATCTGGAATATTGCCTATCTTATATCGGAAGGAAAAGAGAGCATGGCAAAACCACTCAATGACTCTAAAAAGTTCTGCTCAAAAGGTAACAGTCATATTTCATTGCTAACTAAATTGATCAAAACAAGTCACATTGCCAAACCTGACACCAGTGGCAGAGAATATGATCTACTTCTGGGCAGGGACATCAACCTTGTTGAAAAATACTACAATTGACTGCACCATGCCCCAAGATGACTGATGCCCCAAGAAGGCTGCCCATCTTGGGGCATCTTGTCCACAGTTCAGCTAGCAGAAAAGAGAGGAGGCAGAGTCACACTCTTTCTTTTAAAAGGCACAATACAAAAATTACACACATAACTTCTAATAATATTCCATTGGCCAGATCTTGGGAACAAATCACATCTTAGCAGCATGGGCATCCATATAGTTGTTCTTTTTTTTTTTTTTTTTTTTTTTTTTAAATCTAGTTCAATAATGTTTGTCTCTTATTTGGAGAATTTAGTCCAAACACAATTCAAGAAATAACACCAATCTTACACAAACTCTTTTGGAGAGAAAAAAATAGAAGGATAGTACTTCCTAGCTCTTTTTATGAGACCAGCTAACCATGATTTCAAAACCTGTTAAGCATATTAAAAGAAAGGAAAATTATAGACCAATCTCTTGCTTAGAGACACATTTTTAAAAGCGTTACAAAATATGCATAAAATGAATACAGCAATATATAAAAAGTGCATTACATCAAGATCAGCAGAGGTTTACTCTGAGTCAATTTAGTATCCAAAAGTGATTTGTATTTGAATATCTACCACCCTATTCACTACATGAATAGGAAAAAAGAACATCATATGATAATCTCAATAGATGCAGAAAATGCATCCTAAAAATTCTGTTCAGAAGTAATGCACATCACATCTGCTCCTATTTCATTGGTTAAAACAATTCACATTGCCAATCCTAACACCAATGGGAAGAAAACTATAATCTACTTCTGGAGAGGGGCATCATCCTTGTTGAACAATATTACAGTTTACCACAGCATCTCATGCTCCAAAGTGGGGCAAAAATTCAACAACCCCTCGTGATTTAAAAAAAAAAACAAACTCTTTTTAAAGACTCTTTTAAAAGACTCTATCAAAGAACTATTAGAACTAATAAATGAATTCAGTAACGTTGCAGGATACAAAATTAATATACAGAAATCTGTTGCATTTCTATACACTAATAACAAACTAGCTGAAATAGAAATTAAGAAAGCAATGCAATTTATAATTGTTTCAAAAAGAATAAAATACCTAGGAATGCATTTAACTAAAGAAGTAAAAGAACTGTACTCTGAAAACTATAAGATGCTGAGGAAAAAAATTGAAGATGACACAAAAAAATAGAAAGATTTACTATGTTCATGGATTGGAAGATTCAGTATCGTTAAATTTCCATACTACGCAAGACAATCTACAGATTCAGTGCAATCCCTAGCAATATATCAGTGGTATTCGTCACAGAACTAAAACAAATAATTTTATGGAACCACTAAAGACCCTGAATAACCAAAGCAATCCTGAGAAAAGAAGAACAAAGCTGGAGGTATCACACTCCCAGACTTGAAGCTATACTACAAAGCTATATTAATCAAAACAGTATGGAAATGACATAAAAACAGACACCCAGATCAATGGAACAGAATACAGAGCCCAGAAATAAACCCATGCTCATATAGTCAACAGTCTACAACAAAGGAGGCAAGAATATACAATGGGGAAGAAAACAGTCTCTTCAATAAATGGTGTTGAGAAAACTGGACAGCTACATACAAAAGAATGCAACTGAACAACTTGCTTACACCATATACAAAAATAAATTGAAAATGGATTAAGCACCTAAATGTAAGACTGGAAATGATAACACTTGTGGAAGATAACATAGGTAGTAACCTCTTTGACATCAGTATTAGTGATATTTTGGGGGAGGATCTGTGTTCTCAGGCAAGGGCAACAAAAGCAAAAATAAACAAAGGACTACATCAATTTAAAAAGCTTCTGCACAGCAAAGGAAATCACCAACAAAATGAAAAGGCAATGTCCTGTATGAGAAAAGATATTTGCAAATGATATCTCTGATAAGAGATTGATATCCAAAATATATAAGGATCTAACACAACTCAATGTCAAAAAAACCAAAGAACCTGATTAAAAAATGAGCAGAGGGCCTGAATAGACATTTTTCCAGAGAAGACATACAGATAGCTAACAGGCAAATGAAATAGTACTCAACATCACTTATCATCAGGGAAATGTGAATAAAAACTAATGAGTTACCACCTCACACTTGTCAAAGTGGCTATTATCAAAAAGAAAATAAATAATAAGTATTGGTGAGGATGTGGAGAAAAGGGAAGGCTTGTTCCCTGTTGGTGGTAATGTAAATTGGTGAAGCCACTATGGAAAATAGTATGGAGGTGCCTCAAAAAAATAAAAATAGAACTACCGTATGATCCAGCAATTCCACTTCTGGGTATTTATCCAAAGAAAATGAAAACTGTAACTAGAAAACATATATGTACCTCTATATTCATTGCAGCACTATTTATAGTAGCCAAGATATGGAAGCAACCTGCTTGTTGATCAGGAGATGAGAGGATAAAGAAGATGTGGTAGATTTTTACAATGGAATATTACTTAGCCATGAAAAGAATGAAATCTTGCCATTTGTGACAACATGGATAGACCTAGAGGGTGTTAAGCTAAGTGAAATAAATCAGACACAGAAAGACAAATACTGTATGATTTCACTTATTTGTTGAATCTAAAAACCAAACCAAACGAACAAACAAAATAGAACAGAAACACTGGTAGTTGCCTGAGGGGAGAGGGATGGGGGGACATGTGAAATAGGTGAAGGGGACTAAGAGTTACAAACTTCCATTTAAAAAATAAATAAGTGCTGGGGATATAATGTACAGTATAAGGAATATAGTCAATAATATGGTAACAATTTTGGATGGTGATGATGGTAATTAGACTTACTATAATAATAATTTCATAATGTATAAAAATACTGAATCCCTTACTGTGTTGTAAACCTGAAACTAATCTAATAGTGTGTGGCAATTATAACTCAATTAAAAATTAAATTAAAAGATTTTTAAAGTATTTTAAAGCATTACACCAGGAAATGGGGAAAAAAATCTGGATAGTTTATATAGATACTATCCTTTCAAGGAGATGTATCTTCAATCTCCATCCTTTGAGTGTGGGCTGCACTTACTGACATGGAGAGTGTGGGTTCTCGTCGCTGTGAACAGTGATCACATTGGGGTTACCAGTTGTGGGTTTTGTTTGTTGTGGGTTTTGTCCAGCAAAAGTCCCACCACAGAAGAACGACTTTATCAGGTTAAGAGAGTGAGAGGGAGCTGGAGACCAAATCCCCGAGCTCCTCCAAAGCTCTTGTATTTATTGAGAATAGTCAAACAGAATCAAAGTAAAATACATCATAGGAATGAGTAAGGGGCATGGTGTACAGCACAGAAATGTAGATCAGTAGGTTCAGTTCTTGAAAAATGGAAATATTATAACCTTCCAGGAAGTATACAGTTGATAGTACAGTTATTTCAAACCTCAAACAATCATGAGCAAGGTTATAGTGTTCCGAACAACTGTTAATGAAAACCAGACCACCACAGAGTCTCCATACAATGATCAGAAATTGTCTAAGCATTCAAAGCAGCCCAGCTGTTTCCAGCTAAGGGCTTAGTCACAGTCTTCCATGAGCAGGAGCAGCCTACTCTATTCACCTACACCTGATAAGCAAAGCATGTCCTGCCAGTTGGGGCAAGGGACGAGTTATTGTTTTCCATAAGCACAAGCAGCCCTGAATCTATGACCTCGAACTAAGGGAAGCAACCAAAGCACGTATCTGCTTTTTACGGCAAGGAGACAGATTGTAGCAGATTCCTGCTAGCAAAGCAGCTTTAAGGCAACTAAGCTAAGTTCCATAGATAAGGTGGTGACTGGTATTGAGAGATCAGCCTTGTGTGCTCTTAGACATTTTGCTTTGAAGTAGCAGTATAATGACAAACATAGAAAGCATTGGTTTTGATTATACATTTCTCATGTGCTTACATAAAGGTGAGAATATGATTTGGTAAAAGCAATCATTACAATATCAAAGTTTGTTAACCCAAGTTTGCACTCCCACAGAAGAGGGGGAAAAAGGAACTTTATAGTGGAGAAACCTAGCAAACACTACCTCAATCAGGTGAGCAAGGTTAACATCATCAGTGATGAGTCACGTTGATCGCCTATGTCCTTGATATGATGTGATGAGAATGACTCTTTGACCCTGTGGTCTTGCTCTCAAAAATTCATAACTCCAGTCTAATTATGAGAAAAATATGAGGCAAACCCAAATTGAGGGGCATCCTACAAAATGCCTGACTAGTTCCTCTCATCAGAGACAGAGTCTGAGAACTGTCACAGACCAAAAAAAGCTAAAAAGACATGACTACTCAGTGTAATGTAGTATCTTGGATGGGATTCCCAGAACAAAAAGAAAAAGGCCATTAAGGGAAAAACTAAGAAACTGAAATAAAGCGCGGAGTTTAATTAATAGAATAGAGTGGTAAGGTTGGTTCCTTAGTTGTGACAAATGAACCAGAGATAAGATACAAACAAAACAAGGGAGTGAGTGAGGGGTACATGGAACTTTCTGAACCACCTTTGTACCTTTTCTGTAAGTCTAAAGCTGTTCCAGAATAAAAATTAAATTTAAAATTAAAAAACATCTTATTTTATTTTATAATGGCTGGGTAGATTTTCAGATCTTTAGTGAAGTTAGGTCCCAAATGGCTAGAGCCAGATTGCAGGCAGGCGGGAACCCCAGCAAAACCCAGTCAGAGGTTAATCTTGCTTAACTTTTTGCTGGCTCATATTTGGCCCTATATACTGGCCTCAGCGCTCCCTTCTCCCCCAATTTAATCATTCATTTTAGAGCAACATTTTTTTCCAGTTTAGTGAGACACAAACTCAAATTTTGACCTAAAACAGAAATGCAGCAGATATACAAGGTAAAAACTTTCTTCATTCATATGGAAATAGAAGGCAGCTTCAGTAATCCTCTTCTGTCTAAACAGACACTAAACAGACACTTGAGTATACAGTTTAAAAATATGATATTGTTTTAAAATATTATTACTAGGGCAATACATAAATCATTAAGTGACACAATCAGTAAGAATTAGACTTTTTTTGTTTTGATTTGTTTGCTTTTTTTCTGGGGGTGGGGGAGATAAATAGGCTTATTCATTTATTTTTTTAATGGAGGTACTGGGAATTGAACCGAGGACCTCGTGTACGCTAAGCATGCACTCTATCACCAAACTATACCCTCCCCCCAGAATTAGACTTTATAAGAATTACTTTCACAGACATTGCAACTCTGAGGTCCAGAGATCTTACAAAACCAATTTATTAGAAACAACATTTACAAGAATAACTGGTGCAGAGTTGTATCTGATTTAATGCAGTCAGAAAGAAAGAACTTTTTCCCCCCTGATTTGATGATATATCTTATTTTTCTGAAGTTAGAAGACCTACGGTTTTAAGGCAAGGAGCTGGAATTCCATGAGCAAACACATACAAGAAAGATACACAGAGAAATTCAAACTTTGCATTATGGAGAGAAATCAGTAGAATAAGATTACTAATAAATGGAATATTAGCCATGTACTGTTTTAAATTTCCATCAGTTATAGGAATATTTTATTGTTATTATTTGGATTTGTGTTTTAAAAGGGTTCTTATAGACAGAAAAACAAGTAAGTAATTGCAGTAGCATTATTGAGTATCAGTGTTTTAGTTAGAAGAATAATTCTACAGCTATATTCATCTGCTCAGGCTGCCACAGCAAAATGTCACAGAATGGGTGGCTTATGCAACAGAAACTTATTTCTCACCACTGTAAAGGCTGGGAAGTCCAAGGTCATGGTGTTGATAGGGTTAGTTTCACTCTGAGGTCTTCTCTCAGCTTGTAGGCAGCCACCGTTTCCCTCTGTGCTCACATGAAATTCTTTGTGTGTGTACAGAGAAACGGACAGAGAGAGCTCTCTGGTGTCCCTTCTTATAAGGACTTGAATCCTATCAGATTATCAGATCAAAGCTCCACTCTTATGACCTCATTTAACCAATTACTTCCTTCCAAATCTACAAACACGGCCACACTGAGGATTAATGGCTTCAACATACAAATTCTAGGGGAGACACAAACATTCCATAACGATGGCCCACCAAAATATAAAAGGGAAAAATCACAGCTCAACAACGTACTTGATTTAAAATTTAAGTTGGTATCTTATAGAACAGTAAGCAGAGCAGAGCTGAGAAACTGCAATGTTAACTCGTTGATCTATGTCTTTCCTAGCTCTGTTTACCTAACAGCCCATACACACCTTTAGAACCAGATTTTGGTCTCTAATGCTATCTTTCACTAAAACCCAGAGAAAATGGATTTTTTGTTTGTCTGTTTTCTATTGGCCTATAATTTCTCTGTAAAGTGACAATTAATGCTTACTATCACAATTAAAGCTCAATAAGGGCTATCCTGAGGGCAAAGAAAATGGGGATAACTATTTTAAAGGATTAAATAATTGTACCAGCGCTGTTTATTCTGCCAAAATGATTAAGACTCACTCAGTCGCTGACTAAATTACCTTGGGAATCTCCCAAGTCCTGCATCAATATAGCAAAGAGAAATGTCAAGAATTCAAGTTCTGCTTCTGGTATGGCCAAGTCAGCTCCTACCAGACCACTCTTCTGCAGATAACTATAAACTGTGGACAATTGAAAAAAAAACTTCATGGAGTCACTGTCGAGGTCCAGACTTGAAAGAAAGAATGACCACACAGGAAGACTGTATTGTTTTTATGGTTTTTAACCACAGGCAGGGGTCATAGTCTGTGCTGTGTAGGGTTAGTAAAGCTTCTTTAGAAAACCACTATTTTTCTGGATGGAACAATAGCTGCTGGAAGGAGTTAGAGGAGGAATCTCTGAATGGAGAGAGCCAGAGAGAGGAAGTTCCTAATTCTGTGTGTCAGCGGTGCCCAAATTTCTAGTTGGCCTGTGAACCGAAAAGAGAATTTTCCCCCAAATGCCAAAGCAGACTGTCACCTCTAGACATCTACATCACAATTGCTTCATCTCGTTTGATTTGGATTTCTTCCTAAATGTTACCACGCCACAGAATATGTAGCTGTTGATTTGCTCTGGATGCCAAACAGACAAGCATATTGTGTAAGATAGCTGAATCCACTGTCTGTGGATGGATCCCAAACACGATGTTCCTTTCGAGACCTGAGAATCGCCGGATACTGTCCAACACAATGTGATCACCTGCCATGTCACTGGCATCGGTGAACTGCACTACCCTTCTCTTCCTCATTGCTCTCAAGAGCTTAGGCTTGTAATACTCTGCTTCTTTTGCAGTGCTGACAAGCACAGCAACATCCTTGGGAGAATAGCCCCTTTCAAAGAGAAACTTGCAAGTGTCTGTCACATGAGTCACTATTTGATTCAGAGTCAAGTTTTCCTTAATATTTAGGGTTCCCTGAACACCCTGAGCCCATTCAGCCTCAAGAAGCATCTGTAGGGACCCAGAGGGGATGTTAGGTGGAGGATTTTTTCTGACCTCCTGCAATACTCCTTGTAGGTAGCTGGCTATTTGATTTGCATTGCGGACCACTCTGGTGAGCTCTTCCCTCGGATATTGGGCTGAGAAAGCAGGGAGGCCAGTAGATTCCACATGGTTGGTCTGAAAGTAATCTAGAAAGATCCAGAGAATTCCTGGGCAATCCTTTTCACTCCTAGTGATGCTTTTTGCCTTCTCATACCAGTCCCCATCTTCAACACGGAAATTCTGAGCTTCATCGATGATGATGTATTGAATGTTTTTAAAGTCTTTATTCATGAAGGTTTTCCGGGTCACCGCATGGCAGATATTTTTGTTACTGTAAAAATTAAAATGACACATTCAGGTTTTCTTAAAGTAAATAAAGGAAGAAAATGAGTCCATCATACTCCTACAAACACAGTACTGTTGTCAGAGATCAAGTTACCATCTTACTGCCATGGAACCAGGTGGTTTGGGTTGAGGGGGTTGTGGAGTAAATTCAGACTGAACCTCATTTGGTGACAGTAAGACCCAACTGCTTACCTGATGAAGTTCCTCAGAGGCTGGTTCTCACAAACGTAGAGAATTTTATTTGCCTCGCAGTGAAACAGATTCCTGATCTTCTCCATGATTTTCACAGCCATGATGGTCTTCCCTGAGCCAGGTAAGCCGTGGATAAATAATTTTCTGTTTTTGCGGAGGTTTTTTGAGAAGATTTCATACTGCTGAGCTGTGAGCAGATTTAAAACCTCACAGCCAAGCTGGTCACTCAAGAAAGATCTGAAGCCAAGCAAAACAATCACAAGGGACTGCAGCAAGCCTTCCATTTGCTGGGTGTTCACAAGGTAATAGGACCTAGGGTAATCGATCAGAGAGCCTGAACCCTCCAAGGACTCTGCATTGCTCTCAGGACTCAGGTGGAGGACCTTGGTCATGACACACAGCTTCCCAGTGTAGCCCCCTACGTTCACCAGCTTCTGCTTCAAAGTGAGGGCGGTGCAAGTGCAGTAGACTTGCCCGCCTGCATCTGGCTCTCTGAGAATGGTGTAGAGAATGGGAGGGCTGTTCTGTGTTATCAGCAGAGCATCACAGATGACTCCCTGCTTCTCTTCCAAGTTCAGATCCACAGCCCAGCTTCTAGAAAGAATTAAAATTCCCTGGGAGAATGGATATATTTGCTTATTGATTAATTCCTCCAGACCTTCATTCTGTGAGGACAGCTCCTTCCAGAGGGATTTGGGAGTACGTTTCAGACATCCTGGTGACACTAGATATGGAAAGAATTATAAATTTAGGAGCAAAATCATGTTTATTTTAATGATAATTATAATTAATCAAAATTAATTACTATAATCTTATTACTTATGACAAATTATGTATTTTTGCATATATTATTTTGCCAGTATTATTATATTGCAGTAAAGGAAAAGAAGCCTTGAAAACTCCAGCACATTTCAGCTAAGCCTATGTGCTTATTATGTTTATGACCTTTGAAAATTCCTTAACCTCTCTAAGACTCTGTTCCCTCATCTGTAAAACAAAACTAAACAAAAAAAAAAACACTAGCACATTTCCTATGGTGAGGGATAAATGAAATAGTATAAAGTATCTGCTCCTTGTAGCTGCTTGAGAAATGTTTGTTTTGTTCCCCTTCTTACTCTTAAAGTACATGAATCTCAAAATGTCCCTGACCAGTTCCCACTGATGGAGGTAGGGGAAGCCCTCCCAGGAAGGAGGTGCTCATTAAGTATCTGTGGAGGAGATGGAGCTACATAAAACCTTATTAGCAGGGAACT
The DNA here is from genome assembly GCF_048773025.1 of Camelus bactrianus. Classification (NCBI taxonomy): domain Eukaryota; kingdom Metazoa; phylum Chordata; class Mammalia; order Artiodactyla; family Camelidae; genus Camelus; species Camelus bactrianus. The sequence goes on from NC_133554.1 coordinate 11,341,730, forward strand.
CCCTACAGTCCTGCACTGGGAGATCTTGAGATTAGACCCTGAGATAACTCTCCTGAAGCAAACTCTGGCATCACTCACAAATCTGTGTAAGACTGTATCCATCACAGGAGTCTCCCCTTTGTCCTGAGGGAGCAAGGAACAATTATGTGACATGAGAATAAACTTGCACTGACATAAGTTTAAACTTGCATTGACATAAGTTTAAAACTTATGTCAATGATTATTTGTTACAGGTGGAGGGAAATGAAGAGATTGTTATCATCCTGTTGTGGTGTTTTCAGATCACATATCAGAATCAGGATTTCTAGTGGTAATTTCCAGTGAAATTATTCACATTTCATTGGTAGTCATTTGTTGTTCCTTGCGGTGGTGCTTTCTCACCTGTACCAGGTATTCACACAACTTGATTTTGCCTGCAACCTGGGTGATGGTGAGTAGGAGATGGCATCTGTTATGAGACACGTCCAGATTTTGGAGATGTTAAAAGGTGGGGGGAAGTGTGCATCGTGGGATGGATGAAGTAGGGTAATATGAGGATATGTTTTAAATGGAGCTTTAGAAACCAAAGGAAGTATAAAATCATTAAAACACATCATTTGTTGATGGTATCAGGGAGTTTACACACATCTCTGGTTCTCACAATTCTGCAAGGCTTATTGTTCTCTTTTTCGTATGAGCAAATGGGAACTCAAACAGGTCAAGTGACTTGTCCATGGTCACACCAGTGGGAAATGGTATAACCAGCATCTAAACCTGGTGGTGTCCCAGACACCAGACCCTCAGTTGTTTTCACTCTTCTACATGGCCCTGCAAGCCACACAGACTACCCCTGCCTGATAAATGGAGAAAGTCACTAAAGCATTTGATGTTCGTAGCAAAACATGTTTTGCCTCATTGTCAGACAGATCTTATTTTTCCTTAATTACATAATGCCTCCTTAGGAAATTATATGAAGGCAAGAAGTGTCCCTTTCATTTCTTTGATATTCCACATGGCACTTAGCGAATTACAGGGGTCAGACTAGGTGTCAATAAATGTCACTGCTCCACGTGCACCATTCTCCATGTGACTTGGGGTCCCTGTGCCCTTGTGTAGGTGTGCTCTGAGGCTCTAATACCTCCTCTACTTTTGTCATCTGATAAGCTCCTCTCATTCTTTCCAGAACTCCCATTCTGTTCTCTGCTTAGGGCACAGAACTTTGTATCCATACTCGGCACTAATCTCACCATGGACCTAGGGGAATCTTTGGAAACAGAGCACTGATGTGTCCAGAGTGGTTGTTTTCCAAATACAGGAAATCAGGTGAGGACTCCTAATGGTTTAGGGTACCAGGATGAAGGTCGTTGGGGGCTGGTTGATTGTGATCTACTACCCCAAGCCCTGACTTTCTTTAGTAACAATAATTTCAGTTACAAATAAAATTTCTTTTTTGGATAACCACTGCATTTCTTTCAAGAAAAACATTTACTGTATTTAATCTGAAGCTAAATTACTGTCAATCAATAGTAATAGTTAACATAATGAGGACATCCCTATTCTTGATATTTGGGGTCCAATTGCAAAACAAAACATGACCTGGCTGTTTACCACTGTGAGTGTTCACAAACTAAGAATAGCAGACTCTGAAAATGAAAACTGGCTTTAAAAATAGTTTAATTACGTAATACATTCCCAAAGTCCAAATACCAAATCATACCTACTACCATATGCTCTGTTTCCTGACTTCCTGATCCCATCACACTCCCCTATCGCACTTTTTTTTTCTTTTTTAAATTTCTTGTCTATTCTTCCAAAACTTCTTTGTGCAAATACAAACAAATATTCCCCCCTTTCTTACACAATAGGTAGCAAACTATTCAGCACTTTTCACACAGCAATATTTGCTGGAGATTGTTCCACATCAGTACATAGTTTCCTTTTCTTTTGGTTTAACAAGCTATTTTATGGATGTGACATATGTCCCTGCTGATGGGTGCTTGGGTTTTCCCTGCAATCTTTTGCTTTTATGATAATATTACAGTGCGTAACCTTGTACAATAGATATGCACACAGGAATATATAAAGAATAATGTCTTAGCATTGGGATTACTGGGTAAAAGGGTCAATGTATTTCTAATTTTGATAGATATTGCCAAATTGTCCTCCAGTGGAGTTGTACCAATGTGAACTCCTGCTAGTAATGTCCAAGAAGGCTTGTTTCCCCACAGTGCAGGATATAAAACATGTCAGATTTTTTTTTTAATTTTTTACAATCCAATAAATAAAAATGATACCTGATTTTAATCTGCATATCTCTTATTTTGTTTAATATTAAGCATCTTTTCAAATGCTTTTGAAAGTCATTTGAATTTTATTTTCTCTGAATTATCTTTGTTGATTTTTTCTCTGTTAAGTTTTTCTTAATTCTTATCAACTTTTCGAAGCTCTTTATATGTTAGAGACATTGGCTGACTGTTTGTGATATGACTTGCAAATATTTTTCCCAGTTGGTCAATGACTTTGTACTGAGCCATGCACAATGCCTTTTTAAAAAATGTAATCATATATATCAGTCTGCTTTCACGGTTTCTGGATTTTGAACCTTGATTTTCCTAATCCTCATGTCAGAATTATAAAGGCGTTTTACCCATATTTTCTTCTAGAACTCTTAATGGCTTTAATTTTTTTTTAATTCTTGATCCATTCAGAGCTTATGTTGGTATATGGAATAAAGTGTGAATCTATCATTTTAAAACTAAATTGCTACCCACTTATACCAATATCTCTTTATTGAAAGATCTATTCTTCTCCACTTAACTTCAGAGGGAAAGTCCATCATAAACTAAATTCTGACATGTGCTTACATCTATTCCCGGACCTTCTATTCTGTACCCTTGGTCTACTTATATGCTATTGAGGATTTATAATGACTTGGTATCTGGATAGCCCTTCTTGCTGCTCTTTTTCAGGTTTTTATTTCCTGGCTCTTCTTGCTTGTTTATTTTTCCACTGGAACTTTAGAATAAAATTATCTAGATTAAGTTAATCTCTTTTTTTAATTGATACCTCATTATGTTTATAAAATAACGTAGGGAGAATTGACAACTTTATGATGTTGACTCTCCCTTTCAAGAACATGATATATGTTTCCATTTGATTCAAGTATTCTTCTGTGTCCTTCAATATTATTTTAACTTTTTTCTCAGATTGGTTTATCTTATATATTTTAACTTTTTGTTTCTATTGAAATTGGGTATTTTGATTGTTATATTAGGATATTAAATTCTGCATATTGATTTTCACATATGCTTCATGTAATGCTACTAATACAATTATTTATATTCAATCTGAATTCTTCCATTGCTTATAGTTTTTCATTAGAGTCTCTTGAATACAGTCCTATCTTCTTCCATTTTTATCCCTCTAATTTCTTTCTCTTGTCTAATTGCATTGGCCAATAATTATTTCACAAAAATTGTAGTAGTGCACATGATGGTTTTGTCCCTGAATTTAATAGAATGCCTCTAATATCTCCCAATTAACATGATGATCTTTGGGGGATATTGATAGATATAGACATATAGGCATAAGTATAATGTTAAAGAAATGTCTATAGGTTCCTATTTTATTGAGTCTTTTTAAAATATAAATGTATATTAGGTTTTTCAAATGCCTTTTCAGTATATTAGAAGATAATCATATAATTTTTCTGCATAAATGAATAGAAATGATGGGTTATAACCCTAACTCTCTTCATGTTGTTTCATCCTTTCATTCCTGGAGTTCTGTCTCTGCATCTTCATTCATAAGTAAGATTAGTCTGAGTTTTCCTATTTTATGCTATCTCTGTCAAGTTCTGCAATTGCTGTTACTCTCATTTAAAAAAATAACCTGAGAATTTTCATTCTTTTTCTATGGCTCTGGAACAATTCAAATAGTGTTGAAAGTGTCCATTCTTCAAATGTTTGGTACAAATCCTGAAAAATTAATTTTTAAATCAATTTTTTATACCAGAATAATAGGTTGTCACTCTATAAGTATAAAGCCCAGCATTTTGTTTTTAGATATTATTTATTCCATGGTAGTAAGCTCTGCTCAAACATAGTTTACTGAGTTTAGAAAATAATTATCAATGCTTATGTTTACTCTTGGATATAATACTGTTTATTAGGAAGAGTTTTAAAATATAAATTTGATATGCAAATGAATGCAAAGATCTCAATTAGGTAAGGTGAAAGATAAAATCTTAAATTGAGCAGTCATTATCTATTAACTTAATGGTCTTCAGTAGACATTTACACATATATAGGATATCTGTGTATCAGATTCTAGTGCCAGATAAGCCATTGATTGACTGCATAGAGTTGATCAAGTGGTTTTTCCTCTCTAGGAATGTAGAAAGAGGACACCAAAGGACTCCTAGGTAAAGCCTAACATACTGGGAGCAAGGGAAGAGAGCAGGAAAAGAGGCACCGTCCTTGGTTCTGAAACATGATTTTGTGCTGTTACACTATTGTTTCTCCTAAACCCAAAACACGTTCACAGATGTTGTAATTGATCTTCATTTTATTTGTTTTGTGTTACATCTTGATATAAATTTTCTTGTTTCATATTCACAACCATCACTCCTCTGGAAAATCTGGCCAGAGGTGGGCAGTTTTTTGCTCCTAGTGCAGCGTATGCCTCTAGTTGAACTAGATAAAAGGCTTCCAATATGGATGAGCATCAGAATCATGTGAGTAGTTAGACAAAAATGCACATTATGAGATGCTATCTTCAGATATTCTAATTTATTAAGTCTGGAAGGGGCAACCAGGTGTCTGAACTTTTTAAAATAACCAGAAATGTGGGTGATCATCCAATGTGAGAACTGTAAGACCAAAAGGTCTTTATGGCACTAATGTCCCTGGATTCTCTCTGTGCTACTACCTCAGCCAGTGAGGTCAATGAGGGCTCATTTCTAACCTACTTATCATCCACATGCTTGTCGCATTATCACCTCATCCACATAGGTTTTGTAGAGCATATTTTCAGGATTTAAAAAACAAAAAAACAAACATAACAGTTTATCTCCCCTTATCCTAATGTAGAAACAAGCTGGTGTCAAGTAGGCAAACCATAGTTACTACCTGGAAATAAATGTTGCTGGAGATCCTTCTTATGTTCCAGGCCTTTCTTGGAATACACTGGTCTGCTAAGAGGAGGCCTGTTAGACAGACTCAGCTGAGATTCAAAGTCCTTGCACAACCATGGAAGATCTTAACAAAGAAAGGAAACTCATGTTAATCTCTTCACCACTGAAAAAGACCGTATGAATGGCTAAATTATATGACTATCTAGGTGGTATGACTTGAGACATGATGACAAAAAAATACTGCATTCGCCCTGTATAGACAAGTACCTTTATTACACATAAAAGTTGCCAAAATCCATCATAAAAGAGATGTTATTTGTAAGTTTGAATGTGTTTCCCATTCAATATAAGTCTTCACTCTTTGTATCTGGATAGCGTTTTGTCAGTATTTCTCTTATGGTACATAGCACATTCTTTTACTACACGTATCTATGCATATATCTGTGGTGTGTATATCCCCACCATGGACAATTGTAAGCTACTCATGTGAAGTCACTAAATGCAGAGTTGGGAAGAAACGCACAGTAACACTATTTTATAGTATTTCCATTATACAGGTACAATAGATGTAAATAACCTCACAAACATAGATAATCCTAAAATGTAGTAAATAATTAGGTTTTATATTTATTATATTTGTTTTCAACATAATTTATGTAACTATAAGTCTATATAACTTACTTTTTAATTATGTCTGTTTAACAATTGGCTCACAAAATTCCCAAGAATTTAATACATGGCTCTTGAGCCAGTAATCCAGTACACCACTGCAAGGCAATATCCCCAAACAATTTTTCTTTTCATCTGATGTGGGAAACTGCCTATTATAAGACACTTGATTTGAGCTAATCTCCCAATAAACTTTTCTCATGTGTGGAAAGTAGGCTACTTAAAGATTCAAAAAACACAGAGCTTAGTGAGTTCAAAGTCACAGGAAGCAAAGGGAAACCTGTTGAACATGAAGGTTCCAAAGAGGCAGAAAGGACAGGGAGGGAGTTTTCTCCCTCTTACCTGGATCTGTGTCCATCATCATGCCCACCCACTCCTGAGTGGTCAGGCTGCAGACTTGCTTGTCCTTCACCATCCAGGATCTGGGAGCTTCTGAGAACACAGCACCACAGAATGGCTTCACTTCGATCACACAAGCATAGCCATATAGCTTTCCATCAGCTAAAACATCCAAGATTTTGAGTGTGAAATCTATCTTGCATTGAGATTGGCAAAAATGGACACGAGGTAATTTATATATTGCTTGTTCTATTTTCTTTTTCAAAGAGTCACAGTCAACATTTTCTTTAGCACATCCCACAACTTTCCTAGTCTCATCATCCACTCCAATAAAAAGATGGCCCCCTTCAGCATTTGCAAATGCAGAGACATACTTTGGAATTATGTTTTTCACATATTCTTGAATGTGTTTTGTAGAAAACTGCTTATACTCTATGAATTGAGACTCCGGGAAAGGCAAGATTTCACCATATTCAAGCTGGTCTTTTTGGAAAACTTGGTAAGTAGGATCCGAGTTACAGAGATCTTTATGCATAACCCTGACAATTTTACCACAGGGTTCGTTCCTGGAGACTTTTGTATCTCTTTTCTTCTTCAGGAAATTGAATGTCTCTCTTGAATCCATGAGAACTACAGAGGTGCCAGATCTACGGTATAATGAAGAACTCAGGCTACAAATGCGGGGCTTAAAAGAACTGTCTTCAGGGAAAAGGTCACTGCTCCAAGACTTAACAAAAATGTAATAATGCCTCCCTTGTTGCTTAGTCTCGAAAAAAGCCAGTAAATTTGAAGACTGAATAAGTGCTCTCAAAGACTCTTCTAAATCCAGCCCCATCTCCACAGGGTGCTCATCGTTGTTTGCCATTTCCAGCCGAATCACACCTCCTCCTGAGTTTAATAAAGCACACGCAGCCTTTATAACTTTCTCTGTCTCTTGCTCTCTCTCAGTTTTCTGCAGCAGCTTCTTTCTGTTTCTTTCACCAAGAGTTACTTTTCCTACATCGATGACCAAGTCTGGGTAAGATAATTCTACCACCAAAGATGAATTTCTTTCCTCCATGTTCATTCTGCAACTGAAACCATTAAAACACGTATCTTATTTTGATGAAGAAATAGATTGCACAGTACACAAAACTGCATTTACTAATTTATTTTAAAAATATTTCTTGAATTCTTGTTAAATGCTGGGGGCTGGTGATTAAGTGGTAAATCAAAAATGAGCATAGCCCAGACTCTCAGAGCTTACAGTCTGGAAGGAAAAATGGTTGAATACAGTAATTGCAGTGATGTGTGAAATGTATCCTAAAGGGGGGGAGCACCGAACATCAAGAGTCAGCCTAATATGAATAGGGAAGCCTTCCTGAAGGGAAGAGCATTTAAGCCAAGATCTGAATTAGCCAAGTGAAGGAATCTGAGGTGAGGAGGAGTTATTGCATGACCCCCAGAGTGAAGAGTAGGTAGGAAGGCCTGAAATCAGCAAAGGGAATAGTGAATCGGAGTGGCAGAGAGATGTTCAGTCTGGCTAGACCCTAAGAGTGATGAGAGAGGAGACTACAGAGTTAGGAAAGGGCTGCTGCTTACAATGGAGAGCCAAAGAAGAATTTTAAGGAAGGGAGTGACATGAACAAACAGACATTTTAAAAAGACACATTACTGTAGTTTACTGTACGGGTATTATACCACGATAAATGCGTTAAAATTTTTAAAATTTTAAAATTAAATAATAATAAAAAGACACATTACTGATGAAGAACAGACCCACAGTTGCCAAAGGTTACGGGAAGGAGAGGGTGTGACTACAAAGGGGTAACACAAAGGAGTTTGTTGGGTGATGAAACTGTTCTGTGTCCTAATTGTGGTTGAAATTATATGAATCTATTTATGTGTTAAAACTCACAGAACTGCACACCAAAAGATTTTATTGCATACTTTTTAAGAGTGGGGAGCATATTATTATAGGTGGAGGACAAATCAGAGAGGAGCAAACCAGTAGGGAGGGTTTCACAGTAATCTAAGTGAGAGACAATGGTAGCCTGAACCACAATCGTGGCAGTGGGATGAAAAGATCTGAGCATATCTAGAGAGACATTTAGAAAATAAAATTAACATGGCTCTGTATTGACCAGATAGATATCAAGAGAAAAGATTAAAATTTAGTAACTGGATTTTTGGCTTGGGCAACTGGGTGGTTAATGGTACCACTTACTGGCCAAAGATTCAATGATTACTGAAGGTGGGTGATTGACAAATGGAGATTCACTATCCTAGTCTCTCCTTCTCTTCACACTTGTGCATAGTTGAAACATTTTCATAAGAAGTTTCAAACTGACTTCATCTATTAATTTTGGGTGGTGGACACAGTGGTGTTCATCATATTGCTCTCTACATTTTTCCGAAAGCTTGAAATTCTTCATGACATAAAAAAGAAAACTTTTACCTCCAAGAATTTCTTAAAGGAGAGTATGGCATATGAATTTAAATTATCAGTAGGAAAGTGGGTGACCTTTTGGATTATGCATTCTTAGGTGGACGGGGCGGGAAATGATGATGGCCGGGGCAGAGGGTGGAAGAAAAAAAGAAGGATCAATGGATTCTAAGACTTACAATGTCAAAAAACTTGTATTTGGGAGTGACTGAGCAAATCAAAAAACTCAACAATACCACAGTGAGGAGAGGGCTCTTAAGACTCTTAGGATTGTGCTGCTACCAACATAGTCATTTTTCTCTTTGGCATGATTAAATGCTGAGGCATGCCATCAAAACACTCATGTATTAATCTTTTTTAGCACGGGGAAACATTCAATGAGTATTCACTGTGGGCACACTAACTGCTATGAGAGACACAAAGAATCTTTTTGCTGGAGACTTACGGTTAAGGATTCATCAAATTACCATGACATGCCTTAAATGGTGTGTGGAGAAAAATCCATAGCCCTAAGTGCCTATATTGGTAAGAGAGAAAAATTAAAATAGAGTAACTTACATCAACATTTAAAGAATCTAGAAAAAGAACTAGATCGCAAAGGAACACAAAATAACAGGAATAATAGATTGAAGGGCAGAAAGAAGTTGGAAAATTCAAAAGCACTTATTTGATTAATTAATAAGATGGAGAGTTTTGTTCTTGTTTGTTTTGCTTTTTGCTTGTTTGGTTTTTTGGTTTGGTTTTTTTTTTTAAGGCAAGCCACTAGCATCTTTATCATTTAAAAAGAGCACTGAACAAATAAAAGGGTTGTTGATGCAGGTGTGACAAGGAACAGAATTCTGAGCAGTAAATTATTTAGAAAGCCAGGTCATTCACAGTCTAACTCATTTATCTGATATGTTCCTTGTGATAAAGTTTATATTTATAACTATCTTGTTCTATATTTTATAACCTTTAAAGTGTCCTATACAAAGTGCTATTTGAGACATCTGGACTTCAAAGTTTTAATGTTTATTCATATGGACATTTACTCTTAAGTATTGTATGTTAATTCATTTCTCTTGGATAAATATTTTCGTATCAGCAACTCTTTTCTATACCTAATAAGTCTGGACTATTTTGTTTGGCATAGAAAGCTTGAGAATTCCTAATCTTTTCTTCTACCTTCAAGATCTAAAAGAAAATCAGTAAATGGGAAACTCTAGTAGATCTCTTCTTATAATATAATGAGAAAGAGAGACTGTATTTGACTAAAACATATATTAAGAAATTTGATAAAAATAAATGAATTTTTAAATAGGCATAAAAGTGAAATTGGTTTAATTAAAAACTGAGAACTGAAATAAATAAACATCTGGACAGTTAACAAAGATAGTATTATAAAGTACCTGGCTCCACTGGGTTTACTGGAGAACTTTTTTAAACTTCAAAATCATATAATTTTTACATCATTAAATATACAATGTTTGATACATGAAAAAATATGGCAGAGGGGGAGTGTCTAGCTTAGTGGTAAACTGTATGCCTAACATGCATGAAGTCCTGGGTTCAATCCCCAGTACCTCCATTAAAATAATAAATAAATAAACTTAATTACCACCCCCCTACACACACACAAAAATACAGCATGCTACAAAGTTCAGTCTTATCCTTATCTTATATATTTCATGAACATTGAGACAATCAATAATTCTTTAACCTATTTCTCTGTTATCTCTTATGGTCTTAATAATATTACATTTTTAAACAAGTTGAAAGCATCAAATGAACAGAATATTGCATTCTGCTTTTATCATTAACACTTCTATAAACCTTTGAGTTTGTTATGTTTATAATTATATGTTTCAAAGGCAGCATTACTTTTAATCAAGTAGATGCATATTAATGAACTAAATATTTCTCAATTGTTAAGCATTTGGATTGCTCCCAATACTTAATAACAATAAATAATACTACATTTATTTAACGAGTATTTAGAGGACATCTATTATTGGCCAAGCACTGTGCTGAATTCAGAGTAGACAGTGGTGAACACAACAAATGACGTGGTCCCCGCTCTCAAGGAGCTCACTGTTTAGAGAAGTGCACAGTTAATAAATGACTACTACAGATAAAAGTTCGGAATGCCAGGGAAGCTTAGAATGAAACAGGTGTCCTTATCTGGCAGTTGGAAGGAGGGTGGGTTCACAGAAAGTTTTCCAGAATAAGTAAAATTTTGAGTGAAGATATGAAGAATGTAAATGAGGTAGAGCTAATTAGGTGAAGAAGCCAGAAAAAACTTTCCAGAGAGAAGTAGGAAGGAGTATGTCAAGTTCAAAGAGCTGACTGAAGCACAGAGATGGAGAGGCAGATTCAGGAACTAAGGCTGGAAAGGTGATCAGGGATCAGATTGTGCATTTGGACTTTTTTCTGAAAGTAATGGAAGCCACCGGAGGATTTTAAGCAGGAAGACATCACATCAGATGCACAATTTTTTTTACAAAGTTCTTTCTGGCTGCAGCATGGAGAATGGATTGGAGGAGGCTAGAGTAGTTGTGGGAAAGAACTTTGAGGATGCTATTTCTATAGTCCAAATGAGAAAAGATGGTGATGTGGGCTATTAGTGACTGTGCAGGTGAAGAGAAGTGACAGAGCTGAGAGATATTTAGAAATAAATAGAAGGACCTTGTGATTGATGGGAACTCAAGTCCATTGCTCAAATTGTTTTTCTTCTCCTCCCTAACTAAATAGTTAGGAACCAAAATTAGGCTACTCACTGGTAGTTTATGAAAGACTGCTTCTCAGTCTAGATTAAAACAAGCAGCAACCACACAAAAACCTATACATAGATGTTTGTAGCAGTTTTATTCATAATTATCCAAACTTGGAAGTAGCCAAGATGTCCTTCAGCGGGTGAACGGATAAGTAAACTGTAGTACATCCAGACAATGCTATGTTATCTAGACTAAAAAGAAGTGATCCATCAAGCCAGAAAAGACAAGGAGGAAACTTAAATGCCTATTACTAAATGAAAGAAGACAATGTGAAAAGACATGCCGTATGATTCCAACTATATGACATTCTGGAAAAGGCGAAACTATGGGGACAGTAAAAACATCAGTGGTTGCCAGGGGTTGTGGGAAGGGAGGGATGAATAGGTGGAGCACAGAGGATTTTCAGGGCAGTGAAAATACTCTGTAATCATGTAATCATGGATACATGTCATGTCATTATACATTTGTCCAAACCATAGAACGTACAGACCAAGAGTGAACCATAATGTAAACTAGGGACTTTGGGTGATTATGATGTTTCAATGTAGGCTCATCAACAATGTTGGTAACAAACGTATCACTGTGGTGAGGGATGTTGACAATGGGAGAGGCTATGCTGGTGTGAGGGCAAGGGGTATATGGGAAATCTTTGTACTTCCTTTTCAATTTTGCTGTGTACCTAAAACTTAAAAATCACCTATCTATCTATATATATATCTAGATATATAGATATATAGATATAGATATATTTAAATAATTAAGCTAAACAGTGAAAAAGAGAAATAAGATCCCTATATGGACAGAGAATCAGGATATATGCCAAAGCTTGAATGGCCATAGGGAAAAATCCCAAGAAATCAAGATCTGAGATGAAGAGTTTTGATATAAGAAGACCAGATAAGTCAAATCCAGATAAAAATCAGGAGGTTGGTTGGAAAGATTATGTCTGTGCTTATCCTTATGAGCTGAAATAGCTTACCTAATTGAGCCAGGCACTGCACCCAAAACTATGTATGCATTATCTCACTGCCTCCTCACAACAAATACTATTATCTTCTCATTTTTATTAATTAAGAAACTGAGGTTGGGGAACACATTCAGAATCCCATGGACAGCAGTTTACAGTCAGTAATATCTAGTGCTCCTAAACAAAACCTAGATTCTTAATCATTATGCAAACTAATTTCCTGAATTAGTAGGGCTCGCAGGAGTGGGACAGTCAGAGAGCAGGAAGATTTTCATGACTCTTTGATAGTATGACCACTTCAGCACAATCTCCCTGGTATTAGATGCAGCCTTCATTTTATAAAACACATTTGACAAGATAACCTAAGAAAAATATGAGTCAATTTCTAAAAATAGGCAGGCAAAAGTCATATGCAAAACGTTGCCAGACAGAATACTTCACACATTAAAAACATCTTTAGACCCAGGAGAGAAGTGTTCTTAAATAAGACAAGAAAATTACAAACCATAATGGGAATAGAGGCTACCTAGATGAAAATTTTTAATTTCTTCTGACCAAAAAATACCATAAAAAAGACAAGCATAAAAGGAAAATAAAACTGTCCCTATTTACAGATGATAAGCTAAACCTAGAAAATCCCCAAAAATCTATTAAACAAAACCCCCAGAACTAATAAATGAGTTAGTAGAACTTCAAATTTATCTACAATATTTTACTTATTGAAGTTTTAAAAAGCTTGAAGGAACTATGGCAAAATGCCAAGAGTTGTCAATTTGAGGTAACAGTAACAAAACTGGGGATGACAAAAGAAGTGTTTGTTTTATTTGGTTTTTGTACTTATTTACGTTTATTATTATTGCTCTTCTTAAACACACACACACTCCCGCACACATAAACTCAAATTAGGTTTATCTCAGAATACAAGATTACACAAGAAAAACCATTAATTAATAACGTATCACAAGAACAATTAAAGTCAAAATTATCTCAATAAATACAAAAATTTGATGATATTTACAAAGTTTTCTAGAGAAGCATTATTTAAGAATAGTAGCAGGAAGGTATTCTAATCTTAAGACTCTTCAGGCAACATCAGACACACCCAGACACACACAACCTCACAGTCCCGCTTACCCGTGCTCACGGCTCGCGCTTGCGCACTCCCGCTGGTCAGCCCTGCGCCTGCGCTCTGCGCTCTACCGGTTTGGAGATGGTGGTGTAAGGAGTGGGCCGAGGTAAGGGGAACAGAGCCTCTGCGCGTGGGCCCAAGGGGAAGAATGGAATGGGGATGGTAGGGTTATGAACACCTGGGGCTGAGAAAATTACAATCCACAAAGAAACAAACGGGCATTGCACCAAGGAGATCCCAACCTCAGACCTGGCTCTCTGCCTTCAAGCATCCTGTTATCTTGTATTTCACAGATGAAGACTCAAACCAGAGGAGTTAAGGCCTGCTCGGGATTAGAACCAGCATTACACACCCTCTCGGATTTACTTCTCTCCCCTACGCCAGTGCTGTAGTTACAGCCTCCAGTGTTTCGCTGTTTATTTAATTTGGATGTAAAAAACATCTTGGCTACAGTAATAAAAGCATATTTATGTTGTAAAAATGTGGGTGGCACTTGATGTCAAGAAAATACCCAGAATATCTGTAGGCATTGCCTGTGTCTAGGAAAATATGTTACTACAAATGATTTTTTTTCCCTATTATAGCATGGCAAATATTACTCAACCATCCACATACTGAATTATTCACAATTTTGTATTTATTTGTGCCCCTTCTCCAAAAAGATTAGAAGAAGCAACTTGTTAAAGTTGGGCAAGTTACTTTCCAATGTTTTTAGTTAATATTAGTAAACAAAATAACCAAATGTATTTTTGACACACTTGCAAAAAAATAACCTGGAAGATCCAACTAGTTCAGAGATTCCTGTCAATATATCTTAAGTTTCTCCTGAAAATGAAAGCGTATACGTTATGAATAACAAGAAAGCCCTTTTCACAGAGATCAACCCATTGGGCACTTGTTCCCGCCAAGGCTCTAGCCCCTCCCTGTCCATTCTGACAGTTTGTTCCTAGGTAGTTCGTTGATCGGGCCAGACTATGATCCTCTACACCACTGTCTGTCTCAGATCTCTGTCAGATCGTCAGGCTGGAATCCTGTATCCTGCATTGCTGGCCTCAGCTAGATGGTGAGTCCCATCTAAGAGCCAGTTTCCTGTTTCACTTACTTAAGAAAAAGTGTGGGCATAATATGTCCACCTCAGCCTCTCTTGCTGAAGTAGATGTATCTGGAAGGGTCTGTAGCCACAGGGTGGATTTTTGTCTTAGAGTTCTGTGGTCCTTTTTTCAGCCCACCCTTTCTGTTGAACAGGCATTGCTTGGGTCTCTCGAGAATTAGAAGATTCCTCAGGGTCAGGATGCTGTCCTATTCAAGTGTCTGCAGCTTAACAAGAGCGAGTTCAGGAGGAATGCCAAGTTTTTCTTTCCTTGAAAAACGAAACTAGAATGTACCTGCCCTTGTAAAGTTTTTATTTCCCTGAAACTTAAGCTAGATGTGTTCCTGTTTTAGGTTTCGATCTCTCAGAAAACTATTTAGAATGCACTTGCCTCTTAATGCCTGTCTTTCTAGCCTCAAAGTGGGGAAAACTGTTTCCCTATCAATAGAAATTTGCCCTTTTCTGGGGTGGGGGGAGGTCAAACCATTTTACTGAGGAGACTCGGGGGAGGGTCGAAGGGCTGGGAGAACAAGTTGATCTGACTTCCTCGTCCCGCCGGGATCTCTCGAGCTTCACACTTGCTGAAAGCAGAAATTTGCCCTTTTAATAAGTAGGTGACAGGCGTGTTAGTTCTGGCTTGACTCTAAAGGAACAGTTTAAGGTAACTTCTTAGAGAACAAAGCTACAGAAAAACCTGTTTGGATACACATCAAACTATTATTAAGGATTACCCCCTGGGGAGTGGAATTGGAAAGGAAGATTGAGAGGAAAGAAGGAATTGTTATTTTTGTACAACGTGCCAATATTTAATGCAATAAGGAAAAGAAAAAAAAAAAAAAACAGTGCTAGAGCCAGATAGGGAATTAAGCAATGCATCTCACTGACTTTCTCACTTAATTTTTCTAGTAGCCTCTATAAGCCCAACAGTTGTAGTTGAAGCCAGTTGAAATTTCTGCTGGATTTCCTGTTATTGATTTGACTGCCAATGCTGTTGGTATTGTTTTAAGTTTCTTCTGCTTACCACTTTGATCTGCAACTTCCCTCCCCAGCCCACACAAGTCACGGTTCCCTTGAGCTCTTAATTCGTTTCTATGCCGTCTTACAGATTGCAAGAATTGTTACAGCGTGAGTTAACAGTTATTTTTAACGTGGAGAAAAGGTGTTGTGCACAACAGGAAACTGAATTTAAGATGTCATGAACCAGTGTTTTGTGCCGGTCGCAATCTCTCGGTAACCAACATAGTTGGACAGGCTTTTCTGGTTCTCATTCTGATTGTGAGACACCCTTCAGGAATAACCATCAGGAAGCTTTGAAAAAAATAAAGATTTACTACTTACAGGACCTTGAAGTTACACTGCACTCCTTGGGGCCACGCAGCGAGGTTGTGGGTAGAGGAAAAAAGAGAGCGCGCCGGCATGGGGTTTCGCTTTTAGTGGGGTGGTTGGTGGGTGGGGGCGTAGGATTTGGCGGGCTCGCTCACTGTTGGTGAACTTGAAACATAGGGCGGGATTTAAGCGAGCCGGAAGAAGAAAAAAAACAAAAAGCAAGAAACAGCAACCCAAATGGGCAGTTATAAAACCAACCAAAAAATCAAATCGAATCAAATCAACCAAGATCTTGAAAACAAAAGAGCCACCTTGGCGGGGGGAGGGGGGGGAGTGGCTGGCAATATGCTTATTCAAGATAGCCATCTTTGAAGTGGATAAAGAAAGAAGGAAAAAAAAAAAAAACCCAACTGTCGGAGTTTACACTACAGTCAAATAGTTCCGAATCTTGGCTGCTGATAGAAACTTTCAGTACGCTTTTTTTTTTTAATTGAAGTATAGTGGATTTACAATGTTGTGTTAGTTTCTGGTGTACAGCATAGTGATTCAGATATAGATAGATATATAGATATTATTTTTCATTATAGGTTATTGCAAGCTATTGAATATATTTCCCTGTGTCTACAGTAGGATCTTGCAGTTTATCTATCAGCATGCTTTTTTTTTAAATGCAGATTCTTGGACTCTTTTCCAGACATGAGGAATCAAACAATGAATCTATTATTTTTAACATCCCTGGTGATACTGTGGTCAGCCAGGTTCCCATATTTCCTGTCTCCCTTTGTCACAATCTCTTGGCTCATAATTCACTGGAGACTGACATATAGAAATTGCTCGTGTTACAGACAACCATGCAAATCCAGTTTGCACTAAATCCGGTTCCAATGTGGCCACATTATCACTTCATGACGTTGCCTACATGTGGCAAACAGAGCATGTAATTATCTGATTACAGAAAAGCAATACAACCTACAAATAACCCCAGAGACACAGCATTTTAAAAAAAAAAAATACTGCTTGAGAAGTGTCCATTTCATCATACCTCTGTGCTGGAGCTCAGAGCAGGCTGCCCCAAGATATGCCACAATTGCATATTGATTATTTTGGATTCAAGTTACTTGAGAAACAGGTGGAGGAAAACACGATAAGTAGGAAAGTAGGAAGTAAATCTCCCATGTGAAAATGTCCTCCCTGCACCAGGAGGATAGAAAGCATCCTTATCGCCACATAAGGAATTCAAGGCTAAGAAAGTTGAATAAACAAATTCTGTTCCTTCTTCATGAGTCTGCTACTCCAAGCACAAACCCCTTTGTTAAATCTTCACAAATAATTGTTTCTTTGTCTAAAAATGTTATGTGAACAGCCTCTTTGGTCAGTTTGGCTGTGGGGGGAGGAGGGGATTTCTATGAAACCTCTGTGTGTACTTATTAATTTTTTTCTCCTGTTAATTTGCCTTGTGACAATTTATAGCTAAAAGAACTCAAGAAGGATGGGGGGAAATTTCCCCCTCCCTAACATCCGTTATCCCTAGGAAGAAACTAAGCTTCAGAAAGGTTAAGTAACAGTGTTTGATCATATGCCAGGCACTGAGAATTTAGTAGTGGTTTAATAGCTACTGTTTGTTGACACTTTGGTTTTGTACCAAGCACATGAAACATAGCATTTA
The DNA here is from genome assembly GCF_048773025.1 of Camelus bactrianus. Lineage (NCBI taxonomy): Eukaryota > Metazoa > Chordata > Mammalia > Artiodactyla > Camelidae > Camelus > Camelus bactrianus. The sequence goes on from NC_133554.1 coordinate 11,359,207, forward strand.
ACCTTTACAATGACCATCTGAGGGATGGCTATAATACTGTTATTTCCATTTTATGTAAGAAGGATCAGTTAACCCGACCAAATTAGATTTGGGTGCCTGAGCCTGCGTTTGAACCTTGTCACTTCTGGCCCTGAAATCCACCCAAGTACTTGGGTGCCTCCTCAGAGCTCAGTCTGATGGAAGTTCTGATCATTCCTGAGTAGCGCTATAAATAGGGGGGGCGTTCTTCGTGTAATCCAACATAGTCGCCACCCTTTACAACATTCAATACAGTGTTTCCTAAATGATATCCAAATTCCAGACTCAGGCACCTGCCCTAGAGCTGAGAGGGGCCCAGGATCTGGAATTTTGACAAACACAACAGGTGATTCTTATCAGGCAAATTTGGACAACACTGTTTAGGTCCCTTTGGACAAATAGCTTTGTTTTACAGACCTCCAGAGTCATGGGCTTGGCAACAGCCACCCTTCAGGAAGGGCAAAACAACCAATGCCAGCTTCTCACAGTGACCTATGGGGAAATGAGGGAAGAAGAATGCTTCAGTCCTAATCGTGTTACTCTGTTGCCAAGTTCCCCAAGATGTCTACACCGCACCCCCACATTCCATATTTTATGGACTTTGGTGAAGAGCTTTTGCATCCTTTACTTGCCCATTATTGTCTTCCCCTCTGTCGGTGTAAATTCAAGTGGGCTTGGCCCAACTGGGACATAAGAGTCTCTGCTGCACCACCAAGAATCGCCCCTTCCTATGCTGCGGTGTGCACAAGGTCTCGTGTACCGTGTGGGAGACTGCAGAGTGGGAACGGGCCTCCAGAACAACCTCCCCACAGGATGCAAAATGGGGTGTACTCTGTGATTACAGCTCTGCTAAAATATATCTGCCAATGGACTAACACTGGAAATGAATGGGCAAAAACGAAAGCAACTGTGTGATCCGGTGGTAGGAATGGGGATGGCTTTTCTCTTGTCATTCTCAATTTTTTGGTCTTTCTGTAACGTCATTATATAGACCTAGAAATGAAAGGAACATTCTGAAAGTTTCTTAGTGTAGAAGACACTTTAAACATTTCTGTTATGTAAGTAATTTTGGGTATCATGTTGATTTGTAGAAAAATTTTAGAAGCTAAGAAGTATGCTGCATAATATCACAAATTTTCTGAGTATATCCAACCTTAGTCTCAATAGCAAATCAAATCAATTACTGTTTGTTATATTATTAACATGAAGACTCATGCCTTTAAACTCTGATGTGCAGGAAGGTGGAAGAGCATCGTGGCTAAGGTGGACTTTGGAGTCAGGCAGACATGGGTTCAGGTCTTGGGTGCAGAACGGACTAGTTCTGTGATCTCAGGCAAGCCCACAGTTTCCTCATTTGTAAATGAAAGCTAATCAGGGCCCAAATTTATTGGAAGCCTTCCCCATGCCAGGCTTTATTTACATGTATTATTATTTCAATCTTCATCTTTGTCTTAAGGTATAAGGTATGAATTTTACCTCTATTTTACAAATGAGAAAGCTGTCTTCAAGGGGGAAGTCAACTTGCCTGAGGCCATTCAGCCAATAAAGAATAGAGTTGGAATTCAAAGCTCCGGTGGGTCTGACCCTAGAAGTTGTGCAATTATTTTTTTTTAATTCTATTTTTTTTTTCAATTAAAGTATAGTCAGTTCACAATGTTGTGTGAATTTCTGGTGTACAGCACAATACTTCAGTCATACCTGAATATACATATATTCGTTTTCCTATTCTTTTTCACTGTAAGCTACTAGGAGTTCGAGATTTGCAGATACTGACTGGTATATATAAAATAGATAAACAAGTTTATACTGTATAGCACAGGAGTCGTGCTCCTAACACCGCCTTATCCTACCTGACATGGGGCTGCTATACATAATTCAGAGATTTCAGGGAGGATGCAAGATTTAATGTATTTAAAGCATTTTGCCCAGTATCTGACACATAATAAGCACTCACTACGTGTTAGTATAAGCTTAGTTATCAGAGGACACAGAAAGGGAGATTTCAAGGTATTTTGATGTATTAGCCTTTAACTGATGGTGTTTATTTGTCATATCTGGCTGTCTTGGAAGGGAGCCCCTGCTTTCCCCACTGCCCCCCACCCCCAACACAAGCTTCTTCCAAGCTGTGTAATTGGACGAAGAAGCCAACTTTTCCTGATTAAAGCAGGGGTGAAGATGTACTTTAAATGCAAATGGCCTGAGATGATTCAGAAGCCGTAAACAATAAGAAGAGGACGTACATAATGGCTGTGTCCTCATTCCTCTTTCTTCACTTCCATCTTAGGCTGAGAATGCAAAAGGGAACAAAGATGGAGTCCGATCCCATTTTATTTCAAAATCACATTGCCTCTGTCAACTGAAGATACTGAACGAGGAGGCAGCTTAAGGCTCTGCCTTCCCCTTGTGGGTGAGGTAGATTCAGAGGGAAAACACTGTCCCTGGAACTTTCTAAATGCCCATTTCATTTGATAACCAGCAAGATTTAATATATATTTTAATATATTTTATATATTATTTTAAATATTTATATCATATATAGTTATATATATTAGATCTTGCTGGTTATCAAGTGAAATGGGTATATATATTTCATATATATGTCCCCCCCAACCAAGAGATTTTAAAGGAAGGAGGAAGATGGGGCTTTACATCCTAAATCACCAGAAAGTGCCTCCAAGGTTGCAGTGGGAGAAGCCAAGATGCAGCAGCCTCAGAGGGGATCTGCCAGTTCATGTAGGAGTCCCTGACCTTGGACAGGTCAGGAATATGACCTGAGTTTGACCCTGAGCTTTGCAGAAGAAGAAATTCAGATTTTTCCAGAATGATCGGGAGGCTCTGGGAGAACTGACAGATGTTAAGTATTGGAAACAGTATAGACTAGTCAGTTATTTCAATGCTTTCTAGAGATGGGAGCTTGACAGGAGCCTGACAGCAAACTTGAATAGTCTCACCTCTGGAGAATATTTTTAACGTATTTACACATTCTTAGAGTTGAGATTACTTAATGAAGGATTCTATTTAAATGTTAAACATTTATCCAGTTTGGACACTTACTGGACATGTGCCTTTAAGAAAGTTAAGTTATTCTCTGAGCCTCAGTTTTATCATCTATGAAATGGACATAATGTGTATATGGTATGTCTCATAGAGTTGTTGAGAGAATACATGCAAAGCATTAGCAACTGGTAGCTGGTTGTAGTAACATCTCAGTAAATAGTAACATATGGTTATTATAAATTTTGTGCTTATTTCAAATTGAAGCTTCTGGAAAATAATTTTATGTTCAGCCTCCCTCCCTATAACCTTGGAGAAACTGGGGCAGCTCAGCTTCATAGGAAATCTAGTTTGCCTCGATAGTTCTTCCTCTTCCCTTAAATGGGTTTCTCCTTGCCAGAGTTTCTCTTTAAAAAAAGTCCTATCAATGATCAGAGGTATCCCATCTTTTCTTTCTCTGAGATAGTACCTTACCTTACATTAGTTTCAAGTGATCAGAGGTTTATACATACATTTTTTTTCTTATTTAATTCCTTGGGGGAGCTAATTAGGTTTGTTTGTTTATTTTTTTAATGGAGGCACTGGGGACTGAACCCAAAACCTCATGCGTGCTAAGCACACACTCTACCACTGAGCTATACCCTCCCCACTGTGTAATGTTAAGGTTACATAATTCGTGTTCTCATCTGTAATTCTTCAAATTAGGTTCTTCCTCTGAGGTTCTGGGTGAGGGTGATGGGCCTTGGTTTTACTCTGCATGCAGACAGCATACTCTGAGCCACCTGTTTGAAATGCCAATGCCTCTTTCGTCATCAGAACCTGATGTCAGCATTTTATTCTCTTGTTTATGGCAACAAATATATATGTTGTTACGTACAATGATTTGGGGGGTTTTCTATACACTTTCCAAGAAAGCCAATATGAACAAGGTGAATGTCTTATTGAGGTCACTTTTTTGACCCAGTATCTCATCTTTAAGGATTCATATATATACCAAAGAAAGAAAAGGTCATATGCCTGACTTGATTTTAATAGTGTAAAATTGCTAGTCACCCAACTTATTAGAAAGATAGTTACTGAAATTTTGTGTAATCTTCTGCGATACTGTACAATCGTTAAAAATGAAAAATTTGAAGACTATGCTACAACATGTGGAAATGCCTGTATGAATCAGTTACCACTGCAAAACAAACAACCACCTTAGAATCTCAGTCATATAGTAAATATTTATTTCTCACTTATGCATTTGCAGGTCAGCTAGATTTTGGCTAATCTAGTCAGGATCAGTGGAACTTGGCTCCAGCCATGAATCGAGTTCTAGTGTGCTTCACATCTTTCATTCCTCCGTGACTGGTGGGCTGCCCAAGACAAAGTCTTCATAGTGGAAGCAGAAGCCCAGGAAAGCAGACTTAACGCTGAAATGGGGAAAGCCTCTGTATACATCACAGCTATTAACATTTCATTTACCAAATAAAGTCATATGGCCACGCCCATGTCAAGGGGGTAGAAATATACTCCAGCTCTAATGCTAGGAAACTACAAATGGTACAAGTATAGGGAGTGATAAACTATTGGGAAGAATAATACAGTCTACAACAATGTCTCACAAAAAAGGTTACTTGGAAAAAACACACACACAGGATATAAAATTCATCATACAGTTTGATCACAACTATGTAAAATAATTTTTTTTTTTTACAAATCAACAATAGAAATAAATTAGTGAAATGAAAAAATTAGACCTGGCAGTAATCCCACTCCTGGGCATATATCCAGAAGGAACCCTAATTTAAAAAGACATCAGCACCCCAAGGTTCATAGCAGCACTATTTACAATAGCTAAATGGAAACAGCCTAAATGTCCATTGACAGATGACTGGATAAAGAAGTTGTGGTATACTTATGCAATGGAATACTATTCAGCCATAAAAAATAACAACATAATGCCATTTGCAGCAAAATGGATGTCCCTGGAGAATGTCATTCAAAGTGAAGTAAGCCAGAAAGAGAAAGAAAAATACCATATGTAGCACTCATATGTGGAATCTAAAAAGAAAGAAGAAAGAAGAAGAAGAAGAAGAAAATGAACTTAAATATAAAACAGAAACAGATTCATAGACATAGAATACAGACTTGTGGTTGCCAGAGGGGAGGAGGGTGGGAAGGGACAGACGGGGAGTTTGAAATTTGTAGATACTGACAGGTATATATACAATAGATAAATAAGTTTATACTGTATAGCACAGGGAAATATATACAAGATCTTGTGGTAGCTCACGGTGAAAAAGAATATGAAAATAAATATATGTATATTCATGTATGACTGAAAAATTGTGGTCTATGCCAGAAATTGATACAACATTGTAAACTGACTATAACTCAATAAAATAAAATAAAATAAAATTATGCCTGGATAACAAGATGAGAAGAACTTTTTATTTTTCCTTTCTCGTTTCTCAAACATATATAATAGAATTATATTACCTTTCTTAATTGAAATATAGTCAGTGTACAATGTTGGGTCAATTTCTGGTGTACAGCATAATAGTTCAGTCATATATATATACACTCACACATATATTCATTTTCATATTCTCTTTCATTATAGGTCACTACAAGACATTGAATATAGTTCCCTGTGCTATACAGTATAAACTTGTTATTTATCTATTTTATATATAGTAGTTAGTATCTGCAAATCTCTAACTCCCAATTTATCCCTTCCCACCCTTCTTTTTTAAAGTAAGTTTTAGAAGCTTCTCACAGCAGGCATGTTATTTCATCAAACTAATTGTTTTATCTAGTAAATTAAGGGTCCATAGAAAAAATTTAGAATTCTGAGTACAACCCAGTTAGCCAGTTATTCTTAGTCTCTACCAGTTCCTAATCTCAGACTCAAATCTAACAAACTTCCATCATACGGACCTTTAACTTTTGCCTAAAGCCAATTGAAATTCCTTTATGCTCCCATTCTCCCTTATTGCAGTGTTGATTATTCTCCACACTCACCTCTTCGAAATCTCCAAAATTAGACATTCATTCCGTTCAATAGAAGTGTTGACCCTTGTAGATTCTGATTTTTCAGAAAGTGGAAAGTCCATTAATAAATAATTACTGAGCACCTGCCATGTTCAAGGCCCTGCTCTACTTTTGGGGAAATAAAGATGTGTATGTGTCACACTTATTCTCAAGGGTCTCACAGTCTAAGGGGAAGAGAAGTGTATACATATCCATTGGAGGACAGAAAAAAAAAACAGACTAGAAGAAGGATTCACGAGTTCTCAACCCTGGTGGCCTATTGGAATCATCTGGACAACTTTTAATAAATACCAGTGTCCAAGCTCTGCCTGAAGATCCTGATTTCATTGGCCTGGTGTCTGGTCACTGGTATTTTTTAAAGCTCCCCAGATGGTTATAATGCATAGGCAGGGCTGAGAACCCTTGGATTAGGTCTTCTCCTATATGCCTAATGGAACTGTCTGTGTAGACTAAGAACTGACAAAGAATCTCAAATTCAGTATCTAAAACAATTAATTCTGCTTTAAAAATCTATTATTTTTATCAAAAGTTATACAATGTATACAAATAGTTTAAAGTCAAATGGTACTGAGGCTTATGACTAAAATTGAGCAATCCCTGGTCTCTGTATTCCCTTCCACTTTCTTTTTCTTTTTTCCCTGGGGGAAAGTAATTACATTTATTTACTTATTTATTCTTAATGGAGGTACTGGGGATTGAACCCAGGACCTTGAACATGCTAGGCATGTATTCTACCACTGAGCTACATCCGCCCCATCCTTCCACTTCTGACTCTGTAAATTCTTTTTAGAGAATTCACACATCTCCCATGCTCTAAATGTTAACATGCTGGTATCTTTTGCTTCATCAAGAACTAATTAATTGCTGAACTTTATTTTCACCCACCTAAAAGTATCCTAAAGCCCCCAAGGAGGAAATGTCAGATAATTGGAGCAGCAGGAGGCAGTGGGGAGGGTCTGCTGTTCAATCCAGGAGTAGGACAGCTGGACACTAGGTTCAGACTGGCTGGTTTGGTGGCCTGAGCAGTTCTGAGAGGCAGCTAACAGCACTTTTCCAAGCCCTGACTGCTCTCTCGCCTCTTAAAAAGCTGAAGGACTTTTTGTGAAATTATAGCCAGAAGAATATTTCCACATTTTCTCCTGCATTTGCCTCTCCAGCATCAATAAACCTTGTCCTAAACCTTTCTAGAAATTAAAAACAGTCTAGAAATCATAATCTTTCCAAATTTAAAAATCCTTACGGAGAGAAAAGCAGGATTGCATTGATGAGCACAGGATTGGGTTAGTTGTTTCAGGAGCTGACTAGCAAAAGGGAACTTTGATCTTATTTCTAGTATATTTCACATACAGTGGAAAGAATACATGATAGGAGGGTGTTACTTGGATTCTGCTATGCCAGCAACTGCCTCTCTGGCACAGTTTAGAATGAGTTTGGTGCCATATATATATATATATATTTTTTTTTTTTAATTCATAGAATGGCTGTAAAAGAAGAGACCAACTTAGGGGGGTGATGAACATTTAATTGAGGAAGTCGGCATTTGAATAAGGACTTGACGGACAAGGAAGGATATCAACAGGTAGAAGAGACAGAAAAGGATTTGAAGGCTGTGAATAGCACAGGCATAGCCAGGGGTCGGAAATATGTACAGGCGGGGTAAGTGGTAGAGTTGCCATCCAGGCTCCCTGTAAACGCTCGGAGTTGGATTGGAAAATTAACACCAAATCATAATGGAAGAGATCAGGCATGTGCAAAGAAAGACCCCCACTACAGACAGATTACTTCCCAGGCCAGCAGCAGAAAGTGTGCCGTTCCCAGCCTAGAGAAACATGTTAACATGTAGTGGGTGCATGTGAACAAAGTACGAAGGTGTTTAGAAGAGCTATGGTCAACCTGGAAACTTTAGAAACTAAAACACTTTCATCCGAGGCAGAGAGTATAGAACAACCAGTCATCCTTAGCTTTCTAAATTTGCTTTCTTTTGAGACGCTGACCTATCCAGTCCTGGTGTAGGAAATATCCCTATTTTAGAAATGATTTCAATCGTCTAACATAGCCTGAAGTCTTCACACACTTGAACTGGATTGCCAGCTCCCCTTGCTGCAAAGCTATCCATACGTAACACAGCTTCCTATGTTACTGTTGGATATACCAATTAGCAAAAGCATCCAGCCCACTTATTTACTACAAATCAAGCTCTGGGCCTATAAAGCTTGAGACCCATAGTAAGTATGAAGTGCCAACCAAGGGGCCATCCTGGAGTCACGTAGTCAAAGTAAGCAGCCTGGAGGGCATCCTACCCCGAGTCCCCAAGGCTGGGGTGCATTAGAAACACTGGGAGATGGAGGTATAATAAAAGATGCATTAGGAGAGTACGTCAGGGGGTATCATGGAAAACCTTGAAAATTACTTTGGTTTCAAGATTGCGGGGACTTCCTGAAGATACATTATTAGCAGGGATGTCACAGAATCAGCTCTGTATTGGAGGAGAACCTCTGTGGTTGACAAGAGAGAAGCTGGATCGGGCCAGGAAAAGTGGAAGCAAGGGACCAATTTAAGTCCCAGGGAAGAGGTGAAGAGATGTGGGGAAAGGCCGGTGACCCTGCAGATAGACCAAAAGGCCCTGTCCCAAGAACCATTTCTGTGGCTCCAGGATATGCTGATTCTGCCTTGATTTCCCCACTTGTAACATGAGAAAAAGCATAGCTGCCACCTGCCTGGGGGAAGGGACTCTTCTTTCTGCCTTTCTGTGTTGTTTGAAATAATTTTCAGGAGGCTGACCTCCTTTCATAAAGCAGGTAGAGGTGTTTAATGGCTTTTGAGGCAAAACGGAGCTTATGAACTTCCTCTGACCGGGCATATTCTGGACTAAGCCCAAACACAATATTCCTCTCCAGGCCTGAAAACTGCTGAATACTGTCTAAAACGATGTGACTGTCCAAAACACCAGAGGCCTGGCTGAACACAACCTTTGTGGCTCCATGCATCTCAGATAATTCCATTGCTCTTAGCAGTGCAAGCTCATAGCGTCCTCTGTCCTCCCCTCTCCTGCATAGAATTGCTATATCTTTGGGCAGATAGCCACATTGGAACAGGTTGTGACACCTTTCCACCACGCGTTTCGCGATTTCTTCTGTGGTCAGGTTCGTCTCTGTCTCACACACCCCAGGCAGAGCCTGGGCATGCATCACTTCCTCGTAGGCAGCTTCTCTGAACGATGCCAATGTGTCTGGAGACAGGTTGAAGTGAGGATTTTCTTTGATCCTCTTCATTTCTTCTTTCATGACCATCGCTATTTCCAAAGCACAGTGGGTTCCGTTGGTGATTGTTTTTCGAGGAAACTGAGCAGATGGAGGGGGAAGGCCATTGCTATCTGCATGATGGACTTGGAAAGGGTCCAGAAAAAGCCAGAGAATCCCATAGTGAAGGTTTTCATTTCCAGTGCCCCTCACCTTTGGATGGGTGATGCTCCTTGCCTTCACATACCAGTCACCGTATTTACTGCAGAAATTCTCAGTCTCATCCATCACTATGTGTTTGATCTTTGGGAATTCCCCTCGCATGAAGGTTTTCCGGGTCACAGCATGGCAGGTGGTTTGCTGGCTGTTAAGGATGAAAGAGAAAATAGGCTTTCAGGCATATAAACAAAGGAAACACCATGCATGTCTTACTGTCTGGATTGGAATTAGAGGCTCGTTCCCATCTGCAAGCTGAGTCATTGATTCAGTCCTGGATCCTACAAAACTGCTCAACTTACAAGTTAACCTGACAGACAGAATACACAAATGCAAACCCTACTCTTTGGGGTTACCAAGTTAAATCTGCATGTGAAACTTTCGAAATGAACCCAGGTAGGAGATTGTATTATTTCTATTATAATCCATTTCTGCTGCTTAACAATACCTGAAGATAAATCCCTTGCATCTAAAGGAAATCTCAAAAGTAATTTACACTTGTTACTACTATTTCTTTCCTCTCTGTCTTTTTTTTTTTTAGAGCTGGAGAATAGTTACCTGGAAGCGTATCATAATTTTCATATGCAAAAGAGGTATGGGCTAATACAGATTCCTCTGGAGCAAATCCTATTTCTTGGAGTCCAAAACAAGAAGTCTGTAGATTTTGGTGAGGAAAACATTAAGAGTTTACTGAATTCCATGACATGTCACGAAGGGTAACAAATTACAGGGCTATGCCTCTATGAAGCTACTACCCTATTTATTTAGCCCAATTTTCCTTTATTGTATGTTTTAGCATACAATACACACACATATATATATATTATATATATATAATATATTTATACACACACACCCATGTATATATTAAACAAACTTGGCTGTTTCTTGCCTCCTGTAATTTGGATCCAAGTACTATCACTCATCCCTACAGATTTCCTGACTTTATATATGCAATCCCTGGGGCTTTACTCCCTATGTCCTGAATCATTACTATTCATGTTCCTCTATTCCACTTTGGACTCTGCAGACTTCTTGAAGAAAAGCACTGGTTCTTAGCCATCTCTGCATCCCCCTCACATTAGCAGTTCAAAAGATAACTTGCTGAATTGAATTTGCCTTTTGACTAGGATACTTTAAAACATACCTAGGAAGCATGGTAAAGAATGCAGCCCTTAGCACAGTTTACAAGATCCTTCATAGTCTGGCATCTGCCTCCTTTCCAACTTCATCATCTGCCACATACCCACAGCCCTTCACTGCTCCAGGCAGATCTACCATTCCAATGCTCTAACCTCCTTGCCTTTGTGCTTGCTGTGCACTTTGCCTAGAAAGCCCCCATTTTATTCACTTCCCCTAGTGACATCTTAAGAGTGTGCCCAAGGATTGTCACAGAGGAGTATTTGCTGACCAATCTCCAGCCTAAGTTAAGATAAACATATCCTTACTATCATACTAATTACAGAACACTCCCATTGCTTATTTTTCTCTTTGTCTTTCTTATTGGGTTTTATGGCAAGGTCTTCAATATATTTGTTGCCTCTAACACTAAGTGTACACAGTACCTAGCATATATATAAATGGTGCTCAAAAAGATCTGTCGCATAAATAAGTCAACCAAACCAAAAATGAAAAGCCCTCATTTTCTGGATTGGATAACAATCCATTTCTTTTACTAAACTGAAGGCTAAAGATTTAAATCAGAAGCAAAGTGCATGTTTTCTACAATTATTGACTCAGAACAAGTCAAACAAATAAACATATTTTATAAACGAAATCAAATGGCTTTTAAATTCAAGTTCCTGTTAGGTATAAAGTCTAATTGACGGAAATACCCTGTGACTTTAAAGCATTTTTAAGTATCGAGCAAAAAGTATATGTAAAGCAAGACAGGTTCATTTCGACCTTTCTTAAATTTAAAGATCATAGATTGTGGGGAAAAAGTTTTTAATTACATCGATTAAAAGTTATGCATAGTTGGCTATTTGATAATGAGATGTTTAAGCCTGAACATTGCAAAGTGCCGTTTTACAGCTCAACTACATGATCCCAAATGTGTTTATAGTTTGGGCTCTCGCCCTTGCAGCTAAGGCATCACAAAATCTTAAACTAAACTGCAAATTACTTGTGTGATACCGTTGAAAAGACTGAGTAAATATTGATGTATTTAGTCAGTAAAACTCTTACGTCACAAAATCCTTTAAGGAGTCACTTTCACAAACATAGAGGATCTCTTTTGGCTTGCAGTGGAACACGTCCTTAATTTTCTCTGTGATCTTTATGGCGAGGGCTGTCTTCCTGGTTCCTGGAAGGCAGTGGATGAACAATTCTCGTGTCTCCTGAAGGCTCTCTGAAAGCAGCTCGCACTGCTCTGCTATGAGCAAATTGAAAAATTCACAGCCCAGCTGGTCACTCAGAAGAGATCGAGAGCAGAGCGAGACCACGATGAGGGCCTGCAACAAAGCTTCCATTTCACCCTCATTAGCGAGCCTGTAGGATTGGGGGTAGTGCACGGGGGTTTCATCTGGTCTACACTGTGTGCTGGGCAGGTGCACCAGCCTCGGGATGACACACACTTTCCCTATGTAACCACCGACAGTTCCCAGTTTCTGCTTTAACTGATGAGCAGTGTTTCGGGCATACACAAGCCCTCCAACCCACGTGGGGTCTATTAAGATTGTGTAGAGCACCAGGGGGCTGTTCACGGCTACTACGAGAGCATCACACAGGACATTCTTCTCCTTCCTTAAGCCAACATCACCAGCCCAGCTCCTGGAAAATATTACAATCCCCGGAGAGCAAGGATATATCTGCATCTTCACTAATTCCTCCAGTCCTTCGTGATCTGAGAAGAGCTTCTTACAGAGGGATTCTGGTTTAAATTGTGTCTCTTCCTGTGTCACTGAAAAGTCAAAGAATAGAAGTTACTAAAATTTACAAAAGCACATTGTTAGTATTCCTGCATCATCATCATCAGAAGAAATGAGCCTGGCCATGCAACTGTGGGTTTCCTTGTCTGCAAACAAAGCACCTTCTCTTCGCAGGCCAGGGCTGTTAGTTTCCTATTTCTGGCAGCTCTTATACAGGGGAAGGCAATCAGGGAGGAGTCTTTACAAAACAGCCTTCTAGCATCCTCTCTTCAACCCCAAATGGTCCGGCACTGCTAGGAAGGTGTTCCTTCCTGTTAAGGACTTATGTGTGTGGGGGTGAACGTGATGCTTTTGGGAAACTAAGAACTGTCCTTTTACAATAGTGATTCTTTTAAAAATATTTTTATTGAACTATAGTCAGTTTACAATGTTGTGTTAATTTCTGGATTGGACAGCATAATACTTCAGTCATACAGGAACATACGTATATTCATTTTCATATTCTTTTTAACCATTAGTTGCTACCAGATATTGAATATAGTTGCCTGTGCTATACAGTATAAACTTGTTGTTTATCTATTTTATATATAGTAGCTAGTATCTGCAAATATCAAACTTCCAGTTTATCCTTTCCTACCCTCTCCCCCCTCTGGTAACCGTAAGTTTGTTTTCTATGTCAGTGATTCTTAACTTGTGGCAATTTTGCTCCCTGGGGATGCTTGGCAATATCTGGAAAATTTTTTTTAAATTTCTTTTTATTGAAGCATAGTTGATTCACAATGATGTGTTAGTTTCTGGCGTATAGCATATAGTGATTCAGTTATACATACATGTATTCTTTTTCATTATAGGTTATTACAGGATATTGAACATAGTTTTCTGCACTATACAGTAAGACCTTGTTGTTTATCTATTTTATATATTGTATAGTGTATCTGCTAATCCCAAATTTATCCCTCCCCCCTAGAAATATTTTGACTGTCATAGCTGGAGAGGGGCTACTGGCATCTAGTGCGTAGAGGGCCAGGCATGCTGCTAAACAGCCTACAATTCTCAGGGCAGCTCCCCTCAACAATGTCAATAGCATCAAGGTTGAGAAACTCTGCCTTAGGGAGTCCAGGTGACCCCATGGCTCACCTGCTTTTGTACTGGAAAGCTGGGGTGGGGCAGTTCTCTCAAATGTGTTCTCTCATATTTGGAGAACAAAAGCCATGTGTGACTGGGAGCTCGAAAGCACACAGAAGTATAGGGCAGATCTGATCACTGAAAACAGGAGTTCGCCATATATATGGATTCAGGACTGTTTCGTCTGCTAAACCCTACATTTGACCTTCTCTATGGGGAAAAACTTGGACTAATTGCTACCAATTCCTTTCAGCATAATTTTAGAAAACAAATAGTCCCCTCAGCTGAAATCAAGGAGTACCTGGGAAAAAGCGTTGTTGTAGAGCCATCTTAAAGTCCAGGACTTTGATGGGAAATGATGGGCTTCTTAGAGCAGACGAAGCTGGTGAAATCACGTGAAGGCTGTAGTCTGCGGCCAGACCGGAAGGAGCTAAACAAATCCATCGAGAGTTGTTTCAGGTGAAAAAAGAAACATTTTTTTTTTATTACTCCTCTATTTGGACAGGTGATATGTGTCATGCCTGAGCTGCTCCCACTCTTTCTATGCCTCAGATGGTTCACGTATGTTAGAAAATCAGGTCTGGGACTCCTGCAGGCTCCTGCATCTTCTAAGTCACTTGTGATTCATCTTGGGCAAGTCATTTCACCTCTCTCTCCTGCAAGGGTGAGCAGGTGATCCCTAAGATTCCTTTCAACTCTAGTATTCTGATTCCAGGTCACCGCTAAGAAGAAAAGGCTTCTAGGTGATGGGATGCGGGAGTGTCAGGAAAAAGTAAGCACAGTATTTTTTTTTTATATCATTATAGTTATTAAAGTCCCCATCCAAAGTTTAGCTGGAATAGAAAATGGTAGGAACTCTAGTTTGGTGTGTATGCACATGAAGAGTAAACTCAGCAATTTAGGACAAGGGAAAGAATAATTCAATAAAATCGCTCAAGCTTCTTTTATCTGAGCTTCTTTTATCGAATCTGGATATTACTGATCGTGAAAGCAAATTGATAAACTTCATTCAGCCTGTAAGTCCCTTTTGGATTGATTTGAAATCACCAGCACTGATTCTCATCAAAACTGTAAGGAAGTGAAAACACGAGTCCTTCTCTCCCACCACCATCCCCTCCCCAGCACATCCTTTTGCATCGGTTTTTCTCCACCTGGCGGTGTCCCCAGCCCACTGGTTGAAGATATTAGCTCCTAATGTTCCTGAAACAATTCAAATTTGTCAACAAGTTTCCCTTGAAAGAATGAGTGGAGAGTCATTCTTAAACAATGTTTCCCTGAAATATCATTTTTAGAGACAGACTATTGATGAATGTTTTAGACTAGAAATATCAGCCTGCAAAACTTTTTCAACAGGCCTTTACAGTGCGTGAAAGAAAACTTTCATGAATTCATGGCTAATGGCATACATTCCCCCAAAGCAATAGAAATCCAAGCATTTCTTGGCCTCACAGAGTTCATATTCTGAGTCTTTGTAACAAAGTATTAGAAAATAACCCTTTGATAGGAGAAGGTTTGTAAGTAAAAGCTGCTTTCTATTCTTTCTTCATTCAATTTTAAAATTGTTATTACTTTGTTGCTTGTGTGTTTTTTGGGGTTTGTTTTTTGTTGTTGTTGTTGTTTGTTTTTTTGTTTTTTTGTTTTTTGATCGGGGAGGTAATTAGGTTTATTTATTTATTTTTAAATGGAGGTATGTGCATATGCTAAGCGTGCACTCTACCACTGAGCTACACTCTCCCCTCAAATGCTTTTCTATTCTTTAACTGAGATATCTGACCAAGTACCCACAGAAGGCAGAGAAGGGGTTCCTCCCTGCTGACTGGGTAATGACTTCTCTTCTGCTTTACCTGATTGAATATCCAGCATCATGGTTACCCACTCCTCAGCCGTCAGCCTGGTGACAGAATTGTCCCTGATGACCCAAGAGTCTGGGGCCTCTGTGAATACTACACAGCAGAAGGGCTCCACACGAACCACACAGACATGACCATACAGGACGTCTTTTTGGTACACGTTTAAGATTTTGGTAGTGAAATTCAGCTTTGGCTTCTCACAGCAGAAGTGGAACGTAGGCAATTTTTCTATGCAATTTCCTATTTCTTTCTTTAATAAGTCAGGGCTCACTTTTTCTTTCTTACATCCAAACACTTCTTTGCTCTCATCATCCACCCCAATAATTAGGTATCCCCCGAGGGTGTTGGCAAATGCAGAAACATAATGAGGCAGCATTTCTTTAATCCGAGGCACAATCTTTTTGGTGGTGAACCTTTTAAACTCGACCTGTGTTGACTCAGTAAAGTTGAGTTTCTCCTTATACATGAGTCTGTCCTTTTTAAAAAATTCTGAGGCAGACATCCTCATGTCTTCCTCTTCCTGAATGTATTTGTCAGGAGCTTTCTGAGACTGCAGCTCCTTCACCCTTGATCTTCCTCTCTGGGCTCTAGACTGCTTCTCTCGGAGAAGCTCCAGGGCACCGCTGGCACTCAGGTTGATAGTGGAAGTCACAGCTCTCTGATATAAATTGGAGTTCAAGCTGCAAATCCTTAGAGGGAGGCTGAAAACATCTGGCCTCCATGACTTCACAAAAATCATGAAGTGGTGCCCCTGCTGCATGTAGTCAAGGTATTTCTGTGACCCTGAAGGAAGGAGCTTTTGAAAAGAAGTTTCCAGATCCTGTCCCAGCCCATGGCATCGGTAGCTGTAGTGTTTATCATTGATCTCTGCTTTGATGATGCCCCCTCCAGAATTTAACAGTGCGCACGTAGCTTCGATGATTTTAGAATTCTCAGTTCTCTTCATATACTTGTTGGTCATCCTCTTCCTGCTGTCTTCTCCAAGAGTCACTTTGCCCACTTCTACAATTATCTCAGGGTAGAGCATTTCCGTGTCAGCCTTGAGACGCTTCATGTCAGCAACACTTTTGTGCCTCAAACAATAACAGAAAGGGCTCCAATAAAAAATCAGGACAAAAATGTTTCTACTTAAACAAGAATTCCAGAGATTGCAATATTTTCTTCAAAGCTATAAATTATTAGAGATACATTTTATTGTTGGAAGTACTCTTTGATGTAAGTGTATTCTGACAACTTTGCCAAGACCTTTGGCCTTTCCAGCATGAATGGGCATCGATAAACTGAATGCTTAGTATTTTACCATACTGGAAAAAATCGTATTGCTGAAATTTTTAGCCACTTTTCATTTAAAATCAGGAAGCACCAACAGTGAGCCCAGATGTGAAGGACATGGGTTGGCACAGGAGCCAAAGCAAGTTATTAGAGAAAACACAGAAGTAATAGTTGACGTCAGAAGATGCTCCTATTTATAATTCAAAGGGGAAAGAAAGGAAAGCAATAGAGAACAAGGGAGAATAGTTTCGCAGTATATGTGATGTAGATCTGGCTATGAAAACAAACATAAAACCTGGTATTCTTTCTGTTCTATTTTATACATTTTTAAGCCCTTTATTCTACTTATGAAAGAATGTCAGTTGATACCAAATGCAGAAATCTTTTAAACTTTTCAAACATTCTTCTAAAAGTACATTTCTTCGTATACAGTGTGATGCAGAGTTTTCTTCCCCTCCTAACAGTTTGCCTGTGCTGTGGGAACCTCTAAGACTTGGGAAAGAACATGAGCCTTTGAGACATCGTTATTAAACTGTGGCCAACCTCCCTTTGCTTCCCACACCAGACCTAAACTGAGGTTAGCACCTGGGAAGCAAATGTTTCAGACATGGCCCCCTTAGCTTTTGTTAACTGTAAAATAAAATATTTACTAACCCAAACCGAAATTCTTCCTCTCCAAAAAAGGAACCTATTTCTTCCGTGTGATCTCTGCTAGGCAGAGGCCATATGGGTATTGTTTATACCCACCAAGAGGGAAAAAAGCAGGCATCCAGCAGGGTGGGCCCCCTCCTCTGCCATTAGTTAACTCTTGGTTGCCTTTCTACTTCCTGCAGGCAAACCAGAATCAACCTGATGAATTGTTTTTTCCTATGTGAGCATCTCCCATAGGCAAATGTAAATACTGAGCTCTTAGAGAAATTTCTAACAAGATTCTCTTCATATCATAGAATCACAGAAGTGTTGGAAGGGACTTTAAAGATCTTCTGGTCCAACCACCTATCTGACTCTTAAATCCTCTCTAAAATATATGCAACTCCCCACAAATTGCTTTCCAGCACATCTCCAATAACAAGTAACTCACTCTCTCTCAAATTAGTCCCCTTCAATTTTCTGAGACCTGTTAGAAATGGCTCCCTTATTTTCAGCTACAGTTTGTCCCCCTATAACTTCCACCTGCTGAGACTCACAGAACAAATCTAATTGCCTTTGAACTAGCAGAACTATACTCTCATGACTCCCAAGTCTCACTCATGTTACTTGGATGCTGATAACAACCATGATAGATACAGAGTTTTCTGAGAGTTTAGCTCCATATGAACATCTGCTTCATGCGTCCCCAAATTTCTCATTTTTTTTCCTTTACAAGTTTCTCCTTAGCTATGATCCAACCCGTTCCTGCCCTCAGACATAAACTACACCTAAGATGAGATGAATGAGATTTAATTTTTTTTTTACCTGATGCTCTTGCTTTTCCTCTGGCTGTTTCAGTTCCACATCTGGCTTCGGTCTGAATGTTTGCCTTCTGTCACAGCCCCTGCTGCCCTTTGATAGCAGCCTGGGAGGAGCAGGAACTCTGCCAGACTCCCCTCGTCTTCATAACATTGACCCACTGAGGAAGGCTGATAAGGACCCGAGAAAAGCCTATGACAGGGCACATTGGCAGGCTAGGGTCTGACCTCTGGGAGTGAATGAAGTAGTAATGGGAGAATTCAGGGGTTTTCAAGTAAGGGGCTAAAGCTAAATTTCTCACCTCTTAAACACTGAGTGTCATTTCCATACATCATACAAGCACCTCCTGTCCTGGTTAATTTCATTTCAAAGCTCCACATTCATTTTAAGCTGCCCTGTGCATATCCAGTATGAGAAATATTAGCCTAGTCTATCACCTTCCAAATCACTTATTCTATTCTATTTGTTTTTGTTATTTTTTTTTCATACTCTTCCTCTTTTTGGGCACAAGACCCAGCCTAGTGAATATTCATTGCTGAAGGCTTAGCTATCCCTGGGTGAGAGGATTACAGATGATTTTTCATCTAATTTCTTTTCCTTTATTTTTTCTTTAGCTTTTCTGTATTTTATAAATGGTCTACAATGAACACCAATTTAAAGAAAATATTTAAATGGAAAAATAAACAGATAAGAGACAGTCATTTGGGGATGCTGTTTAAACTGGATCAAACTTCTTGTAGTAGGCTGAAAAATGACCATCAATTATTGATGATGATGATGGTGGTGATGATGATGATGATGATAAAGAAGAACCTGTAAATTTTAAAAATTTTGTTTTCTGTTGAAGTGTAGTTGATTTACAATGTTAGTTTCCGGTGTAGAGCAAAGCAATTCAGTTATACATATACATACACATTTTTTTTTCAGATTCTTTTCCATTACGTATTATTACAAGAAATTGAATATAGTTCCCTGTGCTATATAGTAGGTCCTTGTTGTTTATTTCATGTATAGTAATGTGTATCTCTTAATCCCAAACTCCTAATTTATTCCTCCCCTGCCCTTTCCCCTTTGGTAACCAGTTTGTTTTCTATGTCCTTGAGTCAATTTTGGTTTATAAGTAAAATTTGTATCATTTTTTTAGATTCCACATAGAAGTGGTACCATATGATATTTATCTTTCTCTAGCTGACTAACTTCACTTAGAGTGATAATCTCTAGGTCCATCCATGTCGCTGCAAATGGCATTATTTCATTCTTTTTTATGGCTGAGTAACATCCCATTGTATATATATATACACACCATATCTTTTTTATCCAGTCATCTATCGATGGACATTTAGGTTGTTTCCATGTCTTGGCAATTGTAAACAGTGCTGCTATGAACATTGGGGTGCATGTGTAAGAAACGTAAGTGTTAATTTACAAGGAGAAAGGATCTTTGCAGATGTAATTAAGTAGTTGAGATGAGATTATCCTTGTGGGCCTTAAAGCCAATCACAAGTGTTCTCATAAGAGAGCAGCAGAAAGAAATTTGATACATACAAAAGAGGAGGCGGCAATGTGACTACAGAGGCAGAGACTGGAGTGATGTGGCCACAAGTGAGGGAATGCCGGCAGGCACCGGAGGCCGAAAGAGGCACAAAGTGGATTCTCCCCTAGAGCCTCTGGAAGGAACACAGCCCTGTTGACACCTTGATTTCTGCCCATTTATGTCAAACTTCCAGCTGTGAGAGAATAAATTTTTGATGTTTTAAGCAACCAAGACTGTGGTAATTTGTTACAGCAGCCACAGGAAATTAATGTACTTCCTTCCCTCTAAAGTAACCCATCCAACAACTTTGTGTTTCTACAGAAACGATATTCTTAAATAGGATTCTGGATACCCCTCCTGTCTTTTTTTTTTTTTTTTTTAACTGAGGTTACTGTTCCTACGAAGTCCTGCTTTGCTGCCATTACTTTTTGTTCCTGTTTGGCTGAAAAGAGTTTCCAGAAGAGGAGGCAGAATGGGTACTATGATGTGTAATCAGCAGAGCAACACAATAAATTGCAAAGGCCTGTTCTCGGCTTCAACTTTAACCCTTTTTCACTCACTTCACTTCCAAATTCAGTCTCACTTTTCGTTCTACAATCTACCTTAATTCTCAGCTTCATGCTTACACTGAAATCCTTCTTATATTACTTACTTTTAGAAAGATGAAAAGAACCATCTTTTACTGGACATGTGCATTTGGGCACAAGGGTCCAAGCTGGGAGCGTGGCACATTACATGGACACTGAGATTCCACGGCCAGTAAGTGGAAGAGCTGAGGTGCAAAGCCAGGTCTGTTTAATATAGATGCCCCTACTCCTTCCACTGCCTTTCTCGTTTGGGATTCTGTGTTGCTTTGGAGTCTCAAAATCAGATAGCTATCTAAGTACCTCCCTTTTTCTTCCCAGTCAACAGGGAGAACATTTTTGGAGCAGGAGAACTAGGAACTGGATTGTTGTTCCCTTCTTATTCTTCTTCAATGCACTATTGGGGACCAAATCAGAAGGAAGGATAATGTGAAAGATGTGCAAAGAGAGATTCTCTTCCATCTTCAAAGTTCCTTAGTTAAGTCCCCTGGCTATGAAAAGTAAGCTGTCAGGCCAGGGAGGATCTCACATTTTGGCTCTGATACCTCAAAGCAAATGTCCACGAAATCAGTAGCTTGGATGGTGATTTGCTCTAAGCCTTGGGAAAGTGATGTGAGCATGCTGACAGTTGGCTGAGAACCAGAGCTCCCAATTTATTTAAGAAGTTTTTATTCACTAAGCATCTCTGTTTATCAGCAGAGGTAGTTACAGGACAGCGCTGGAGCTCAACAGACACAAACTGCCAAATACCAGCCTCCATCACATTCTCAGTTCATTCATAGAGAAGATTTGGCTAGAACAGCAGAGTAGATAGCATAGTGAGCAAGATTGCTGGTTCTACCACACTACCACCTGATTCTGGGTAAGTCTCCCAACTTTTATTCATTCTCTCATTCAATCAGCTGGGTTTTTTGAGCACTGAGACTGTTGAAATCCTAGCTGTAGAGCTTTTTACCTTTGAAACCTTGGTTAAGAAAAGCCTCAGATTCCTTCTGTGTAGATTGAAGATAACAATAGTGCCTTCTCCATACAGTTCTTGTGAGAATGAAGTGAGATGATATACATAAATAGCTTAGCATGGCGCCTGGCACAGAATGTCAGCTTTCCATTCAGTCATCAATTTCTAAGCACTTACCGTGTTCTGAACGTGGTGCTATGCTCTGGGTCTACCTGCCATTTGGGCCATTTAGTGACTGCCTTCTTTGGGCCAGATATGCAAATTTGATGCTCTCAAATTGCCCTCATAACATGTAAGACATGCATGATTTTCACCATCTTATAAATGAAGAAACTGAGCTCAGGGGAGTAAAGCTCAAGGTTACACACCTAGTAAATAGTAGGGCTGGGATTTGAACCCCTGTCTATCTGATTCCAAAACCCATTTACTAGCATTCTGCCATGGAGGCTTACTATTAGCCAGAAGAATAAAATACACATCCTGTTCATGATCTAGAGAGGGAAAACATGTATTAAACAACTCATCGCAATACAACACATACATCAGTGGAGCACTCTGTGTACTATGCATTGTTCTCATTTAATTCTCATAAAAGCTCTATGAGGCAGGTGCTGTTACGATTCCCTTTTTACAGATGGGAAAACTGAGGAACAGAGAGTTTACGGTGCTTGCAAATACTGTAGTCCATATGCATGACCACTACACTCTAGTGCCATTCTGGAGAGCTAGAAATACGTGAAAAGTGTGCTCATGGTGTTCTGAGGAATGACAATAACTGTGCTTGTGACTACGTTTTCATAAATGAGGTGGTCTATGAGCTGAAGCCTGCAAGTAAGAATGAAGCAGGTTGAGAAAGGGAACTGGAGAAGAAAGAGGAAAACCAGGCAGATGAAACAGCATTGTGAAGGCCCATTCCCCTCACTGTCTAACCCCTCCTATCCTTAAAGTACAATGGAGGCCTTTAGAGGGTCTGGTACAGAAGACGTTTCATTTTTCTCCATTCTTCCCTTTTATTTCCTAATGTCCTTCTACCCATCCCTATCTGACACTCATCACATTCCTCCTGCTGCCTTTCATATGCCACCTCTCCATTTCTTATTAGCTCTCCCCTGGACCACTGCAATCACTTGCAAGAGTTTCCCCTTCTTTCACTCTGCCTTCCTTCAATCTATTTAAAGACACAGCTGCACATTGAGTTTTCACCTCTGATCAGTCTTATCTCCTCAGACTCTGAAATCTTGAATTCTCCCACTTCTTCCAGAGTAGTCTAAACTACATGGCCAGCAAGCACCATCTTTAACAAAGTCTTGCCCTGTCTTTCAAATCTCCTACCACCCCCTTTCTCTAACACTAACACTGGTCTGCAAACTTTGGTGTTAACAGGATCTCCCTTGGGGCACTTATTAAAAATATACATGCCTGGGATCCAACTCCAGATTCAACCTTACTGATTCTGTAGTCTGGATTGTAGAGTTTTGTTTTTGATGCTGGAGCGCATCTACATCGATAAGTTTCCTCCTGGTTTTTCTAACTCACTGAATTTTTAGAAACACTACACTGTTTCAACTTTACTTTAATTTGGTAAGCTCCCCTATGCTTTCTCATTTAATTTGGGAGTTAATTTATTTTCTCCCAGAAACTTCTAATTCTCAAATCCCACCCATTTTTTCAAGACCTAGATCAAATGCCACCTCTCCCAGGAAGTCTTTCCTGCTCTCTTTTGCAGTTCTTAAATATTTAGCTGCACTTTTCTTGTGGCACCTCTTGCTTATTTAGGAAGAGTCCAAGCCCCCAGCAGCCAATGAGTTCCTCTTGGACAAGGAGGGAGAGACACATTCTTCAAACTACCCCAACCTCTAGCCTGCAGGCGAGAATCCAGCAGAAGCGCAATAGATACTATTGGATCAGTGTTTGAATCGACAGTTCCTCCCAGAAACCCAGGGCGCACAACTCTACGACCCAGCCTCAGATGCCCTTCTCCAGTTGTGAAACAAGGCACTGGCAAAACCACTCCAGGTAACAGCTTTCCCGTCGTCCAAGAGCAGGGAATTCGAGTGCGGGTTGGAACTGTCCAGACCGCAGCTTTTAACGCTGAGGACGGAGCCCGCCACGCAAAGAAGCTAGGGAAAAGGCGCTGGCGTCAGCCTGCCCGCTCCACCCCTGACGTTTGTCTCGCCCTCCGATTGGCTGTTCCTTGCACCAGCCCCGCCTCAAGACTGGGGCTCACGTGATCCTCTAGCCGCTGTGCGATTGGTTGTCCCTCTCCAGCCGCTCAGGACGGTGGGATGCCGGCGGGGCAGCGAGACGGAGGTTGGTGGGAACCGAAAGCTGGTGCCTCTTGGCGCTGAACTGCCGAGAGTTGGCTGCCGTCAGCTTCTGCAGGCCGGGCCTGGCCTCCTGAGAATCTAGGGCGTAAGAATTGGTGTGTGGGGAGGGGTTAGAAAGCAGGCTGCGGACCCCCTGCCTGAGGCTTTGGTTTGAGCCCTGGCTCCGGCCTTACTCGTGTTTCCCCACGAGGACGGCTTCTCAGTCTTTCCTGAAGTTGGTGGGGTTTGGACATTGTTGTTCTTAGTAGTAGTAGTATTCGTAGTAGTAGTGGTGTTATTATTGTTATTATTATTTTGAGGGTCCACTGTATAAGTATTGGTGCTCCTGCTCAGGGGGCCGTGCAAAACGCCATGAGTTAGAAGCTGGGGGAAGGAGGGCTTAGAGATGCTTGAGGTACGTTCTTAAGAAATGTTGGAGGTAAGTCGGCTTTATAAATTTGTGCATATGTTTTCATATTTTAGGAGTTTAGGGTTTAGTAGGGTGGGTCGCTCCTTGACTGAATTAAACGTTCGTTTATCGAGCCTCCTGTACTAGGCACCGTTCTGAGCGTAATAGATGCAAAGGCCAGTAAGACGCAGTCCTGGTTCTTTAGGAGCTCAGTGTGATGGGCTGGTGGGAGAGACGGGGAAATGGGGGACGGGAATGGGTGAATAATTGGCGTGTGATGCGTACTGTGGTGGGAAAAAGTGCTGTGGGAGATAGGAGGGGATGACGGAAGGAATTAGGAACCACTTAACAGAGATGGTGACATTTGAGTAAGATTTTCGAACTGTAATTAGGAGTTCTGCAAATTGAAAGCGGGTAGGGAAAGCCCTCCAGATGGAGCGAAGTGGAGGAAGAGAACTAGGAAGGTGTGCCCCTCTGTGTGTGGCTGGAGTACACATGGAGCTCTGCTCACAAGTTTCATGCTTTTAGACAGTTATTTAAATTAAGTTCTCAGCCTGTTTGCTCATTTTTAAGGTGTACTTACTTCACCTTTAGAGGTTGATGAGATAAAGGCTTGAGCATAGCTCCTTAAACAGGCACTGTGTTAGTTGCCCTCTCTTCCTGGCGTTTAGTTACTGAATGGAGAACACAGACCACGGCTGTGGCTGTCAGTTTTTAACTATGGAATGTCTAGTGACATTTAAAAAAGGCTGAAGGAAGCATGTTGTATTTCTCCAGAAGTGTTATTTAGATACTGACAGTACTATGCTGAAAGGCTTGAGAGGGTGACATTGTTTGTGATCCTAGTATTTTAGCATAGCATATCAGCCATAATGTACCATGAGAAGGTGCCATATAGAATAAATGAAATGCAGTTAACTTTCTCATTCAGAAATTGATTATCCAGGTTGTGAATTACCCAGGCTTTGCATTGTTTCCTTTATCTCGCCCATGGCCTGGAGAAAAATGAAGTTAAACCTTGTATTTAGCTGATAGTGGAAAAATATAAATCTGGTCATCAGACCTCAATTTCTCTTTCCAACTGTGCTGTTAATTTGCTATGGACTTTTGTCAAATCATAGCCTCCTCGGGCCTTGGACTCTTGAGAAGACTCATATAAAATTTTTATGACTATACTTTTCAATTTTGTTGGCAGCAGAGTTATATATCAAACTGTGTATTAAATAAACTGGACTTTCCTTTATACAGGAATTTAGTAGAAAATCTTTTTCTAAAGCTTTTGCTTTAGAACTCGACTATAAGTCCCTTCACAGACATCCCTGTTTTTATCATATACGGTGTTTGGGCTCAATAAAAAGAAGACATGTTTTTGAACTGTACATGCTTCTCCACATTACTCTGTACTTCGAAACAAAAAAGCACCCCCCCAAAAAAACTTGTTCAAGTTTGCGTTTTTTGTACAACACAATTGTTTAAGGTACATAGTGGAAGATCGAGTATTGAAAGCCTATGGTTGAAACTTAATCTAAAAGAAGCCTTTATTTTTTTCATGGGTAAACCTAAGTCTTCTTGGATGTCAAAATAGGGTGTTGAGCTGCTCTTAGATCATACAGGGAGCTGAAGTGCAGTGATGCGATGATGAGTGAAGTATTGTCTGACCTGGTATTGCCATTGCTTCAGTGCTGGCTTTGACCAGGATATGACCCCTTAATCTTCTCTCTGAGCTGATTCTGGTTGTGGTTTTTCCACATTGGTATGTTCTAGCCTATTTGGATACTGGTTTTGTTATGTTTAAGAGTGTTTCTTTGATATTCTTTTGAATTACTGATACTTTCATGTTTTCCTTCTTAGGTTGAGGTGAAAAATCTGGCTTTGATATCTTCATGGAAGACTGCGTTATTTCAATCCTGAATCTGGTTCAGTTCCCTTACTGACTTATTACTATATTAAAAAAAAGTTTGTTTAATTAACTATGGTATTTGTTTTCATAAAACTTTGTGATTAACAAGAATTTTTGTAAATATCCATTATACTTTTCTTATGGCACATAAAAGTGTTAGTATTTAAAAATCTATAGGGTATTGTTTCAAAATTTAGTTTTATCACCTTTGTGTTATCAGAGAAATGTGCTTTGAATTTCTAAAGTGAGTTGTATTGGAAAAGACCAATCTCAGCAAATAATGAAAAATTATTTTCATCCTTCCTCTTCTAATGATTTTTTCTTAAACCCATCTTTTCACCAACCTGCCAATCCAGTGGCTTGCATTTTTCTACATAGGCAACTTAAGTGTTTCTGTAGTATTTCTGAAGTAAGGTATTTCATGCAAGGCTGAACCAGAGTAGAGGATTTGCTCTTGGAGTAGAGGATTTCTCCAAATATTGGAGTAGCAAAAAAAGCAAAATGTTAATACAAAATACCTCAAAAAGTCAAAGGTGGTCTGACTGAAAAATTTAAACACTTAACTAATCTTTCCATTTCCACATAGTCATGACAACATGGAACAGCTCTTTGCTAAAAACATTTATTCTCAAAATTTGCTTAAGCGTTTTATAGAAACTTTAGTAATAGCCAGAATAATTCATGCCAGTTTAGCAAACTCTTAACAGCAAGCAGCAAGAGCTTATTAAAAGATCCTTTCTTTATACAGTCATAGTTAGATCAGTATTTTATTTCATCTCTTCATTAATAGCTTTGCTTTCACAGTGGAATCTTCAAACTAGTCTGTGTCTACATTCAACCACTACTCTCCTTGAACCAGTTTCTGACGAAAGATATGTATAGTCCACAAAGGATCTTTAAAAGTTCATAAACTATGGCAGATGTTATTTAACAAATGGGTCACAGCATATGGAAGGAGCTGTTGTTTTTCTAAAGCATTTCTAAGTATTTCTATAAAAAGTTTTAGTTTGTAAACTGATAAAACCTATTCCTCAGAGACAGATAAATGCTTTTTTCCCTAAAGACCTGCCTCTCCTTCACCACCCACTTGATGAGGTCTAATGTAGGTTTTCCTGAGAGCTTCTTTCTATACCCCTTGTCCTTTAAGGAAGGGGACAGGAAAAGCTTCTGTGCTAATTATCCTTTTATCCAATTCCTCTATGCTGACCCTCACATCCTTTGCCAATCCCAGTTCTCTCACTCTGACCAGCTTGGTCAACCCTGAGAAGGGTTGTCTAGAGAGCAAGCTAAAAGGTTAAGATCAACGAGTATATCCTTTTAAAGAAATCCAGATAGTTGTTTAAAGTTCATACAATTATTAATTGAGAATTAGAAGTATTAAACAACGCTATATACCATGTAGAAAACTACCCTGTGGCCTCATAGTGCAATCATTTTGTCATGGGATAAGATGCTAACCCCTTTCAGTTCTCAGAGGAGTACAGCTTAATGAGATGTTGTACTTCTGTTGGGTAACCTGTGATGGGACAAGCTTGGTGGCTCCTCACATAATTAAACACACAGCGATAACAAAACACATAGCCAGAGGTGGCGAGAACAGTGTCGTTCACCCGGTTTTTACGACACAGTGGGCACACAGTCTTCATTTTGGGTAACAGGGGCGAATCAGAATTGTAGTTGAGGTGTACAGGCGGTGGCGGAGTAGGCAGGGCAGTCAATGATTTGATGGTTTCTTGATTTTCAGATGAGTACCACCACTCAAGGAACTGCAGGAAGAATACACCCACAGAGAGGCCCGTAGAGAGAGATAAGGCAGCACCCCCCACGGCTTTCTTCAGAGCTGACTTTATCTTTTCACCAATGCTGCTGGGAGAATAGAACAAGGAGGCAAAAAGGAGAAACTTTAGGTGTAATCACAGAATGACTAAATTAAATGCAGTTCTTATACTTTTCATCAGAATCACTGATTCACCTTGGGGATTGAAGAGTTGCTGGACTGGCATTGTCTCTTTGAGGATCTGTTCTAAACAGTGCCCTCTCTCACTTAACAGTATTTTCGGAGAATAGGAGCTGAGCTTTGTTTTTAATGACTAGGGTTTTGTTTTGTGTTTTGAGAAAGAAATTAGACATTGATTATATAGACCTTTTTGAGGGGTAAAAGATAGTATATCCAGAAAAATAAACAACTCAAATAACTCGACAGTATTGAGGAATGTATTTAAACTTGTAGGAGAACACAAACACTAACTAGAAGCAGGACAGCACTAGTGGTTAAGAGCACAGTCTTTAGAATTGTATTGATCTGGCTCGAATCTCAGCTCTGCCACCTAGCTGTGTGTCTTTGGCAAGGTACTTAACTGTTAGAACTTAGTTTCTTCAACTGTTCACTGCTCATGCATTTATTTCATTGAGTTGTGATGAGGATTGAGACAATGTACATAAACATCTAGCACAGGGCCTGGCACATAGCAAGTGTGCTCAAAAATACAGTCAGTATGATGAGGACAGTTACTGTTTTTATGGCCACAAGAATTTTCCTATGATTTTATGAAATAAAGTTGACTGAAGGAGGTGAATTTCATAAAATTGGGATAAGAGTTTAGAATCTACTGATCAGAGGTCTTGGAAAAATGTTAAGGCCTCACCTGCTGGCTGGTTGCGGCGTCACGCTGGCTTTGGCTGCCTTGTGCTCCAGAGTCTGTATATCCTGAACTGTAAGTCGACCTAGCCGAACTCCAGCCAGACTCAGCAGTGGTGAGTGATGCTGAGCTTTTCCTAGGATGTATCGAAGCTGTTGTACAAGAAACCAGCCTTCCCAGGCCATGTTAACAAATGGGTAGGCTGCCAGGAAGGCTCTGTAAAATTGTTTCCAAAGGGAAGAAGGGGGATGGATAGAATATTCATCCTCTTCTCTCAGGCTAGAAACCAGTTTCTCCAGCTTCACTTTGAGATAGGGAAGAAGAACCAGGAACATAATTGACTTCCAGAGCTGCTTCTTTGGGAGACCAGCACTGGCCAGTCTCTGAAGTTTCTGTGTGTCTCCCATTACAATCCTCTTTAAGCCATAAAAGTTTTCAGAAAATGAGGCACTGGTTTTAGACAGATAATGCTGCTGGAGCAGAAGATCTAGCAGGGTAAAGATTTCATCGAACCACCTCCAAAAGAAGCTGTAGTGGGCAGGATTTGATTCTGCAAGAACCTAAAGCAAAATAAATCAATAAATGAAATTCATTCCATTACACAGCTGTATTTATAATTCTTGTATTTATAATTTTTTTCCCTCTAAATTCTACATTTTGGGCTTAAACAAGTCACTTCTTTTGGGGTCTTCCCTAACCTCCTTGAAATATTCAGCGCACACAATGCTCTACACATAACAGACTCAATAACCCTTAAATCATAGGATATGAATTATATGCTAATTGGTAGTTTCAAAACCTAGGCGAAGAAATAAATTCAAATTATTGGTTTCGTTTTTACCCAGACATCCCTAAAATTTGTCAGAGAATTAATACCTTACCTTGACCACATGCTGAAGAGCAGGTCTCACTGCTGTCATTAAACTGTCCTGTGCTACCACCTCAAAGATGGATGGCTGGTCATCCACCACAGAAGCAGCTGTGATGTGAGCCCCATGCTCAGCCATAGTTTCCCGTGTGCACTGGGTTTTACTTTGCCCACAAACGCTCCGGCAAGCATAAAGTTTTGGGGGGTATCAAATGGGTGCTCAGCCTTAAATGTAACCTTTCAGCAGGATACTCCCTCGATTTTCCGGGAAGTGGGCAAAAATGACCTCTTCTAGAAGAAGAGGAGAGGGGTCTTGTATGAAGGAGGTTAAGACAGAAGTTAACGCGGATGTGGGTGACAGTGGTGTGTGGGGCGGTTATTTGATTAATGCTGCACCTCGCAGGGCAGAGCGTGACTGTGGGGCGAAGCAGCGCTGGGCTCTCGAGCGGCCGTCCCGGAGGCCGGCAATAACGGACTCGAAATCGTGAGGGCTCAACAGCCAGGCAGCTCTGAGGGCTCAGAGGTGCCAGTGCGGGCCGGCCCGCGCAGTCCGCCGCAGCCGTAGGCTGTGCAGTCCCCCTACCCGCGCCCGTGCTTGCGCGCTGACCCCAGGCTAGTGGCGAGGGACCCGCGACACCACGTCTGAACGGAGGTCTCCGCTTTATGACAGAAGCCGCACTCGGAAATAGGAAGCGCCAGGGATTGGGTACGGCTGGCGGAGGAGAGGCGCTCTAGCCTCGAACTCCGCCCGAGACCGGAACTAGAGAACTCTATGACCTCACTGGGACTTCCGCTTCCGCTTCCGCCCCCGCTAAAAGTAAAGACTACCCTCCAGGGTTCGCTGGGAGGATGATTTTTCTACTCGTAGGTTTTACTTTTGTTAGCTGGTTTTACTTCTCTTAGCTAGTTTTACATCGCAGCCTCGTTGGAAAGCCACAGCTCTGATCTCTATGGAGTTTTTTTGGCAAGGTGTTGAGGGCGCCACGCCCACGTCTGGCGCCTGGAGCCAGAGCTCCGCCTGCTGCTGAGGACTTTGTTCTCTGGGGCGATAGAGTTAGGGGCGGAGGGACCCAAGGGACTGTGGAATGGCGGTTTCTCACTGTGGTCGCGGCCGGGGCTGGTGATTCACTATATTCTACCGCTTTCGAGAAGGATTCGAAGGAGCAGAGCTAGAGATTTAGAAGCCTTAGCTTTATGACCGCCAATTATTTTTTTTAAAAAAGATGGTTAGAATGAGAAAAAGTTCCTGCTGTTCCTCGGAATTTGGGACGATTATTTTTCATTCAAGCTGATAGCTTAGCTGTCTTCTAGGTTAGGTTATGTTCAACCATAACTGGGCACCTGCTGCACCCTCTGAAAATGGCTCCTACCCTGGTACACGGTTAGGATGTGTCACATTAGCGATATGAGTACAGTGCTAAGACGCAGTGATTCTGACGAATTCTAAGTAGCGTGAACTGGGAAGGCTTGACAGAGAAGATACTTTACATGATTTGTATACCAAAATTAATATAATTAACCTTACCGTTTGTAAAGTGCTTTCACATGTGCAATTGCCTTGTTTGAGTTGCTGCTGTAAGTTTATTGAATTTGTACCTCTCTCATCTCCCTCCTTCTCCTTCCAGTCACCCGCCCCGCCCCGAGCTAAATAGCTAGAAGTAGAGGGTATTAATCACTGCCCTAGAGGACCATATGGTATAAAGATAGTTAATTGGTTCACATAATGAGAACGCTGGAAAACAAGGTTTGGATATAGTTGTTTCAATAGGAGAAATAAAATCTTGCAAGTTAACCTTAATTATAGTTCTAAAAAGTGTTTTGTAGTCTACCAAAATACCTGCTGGAGAAAGTCACATTGATACAAGATTTTTACCTTATAGTATTAAGGACTAGAGATAATGTATCTATATAAAGCACCAGGCATTAGGTGCTTAATCAATGGTAGCTACCACATACAGGCAAAAAGAAAAAGTTAAGAAACAGCATCAATTGAGAGGAATGGGAAGTTACACATTTATATCAGTTAGGGTTCTTTGGTTACAAGCAACAGAAAACAGGCTAATTTAAACTGAAAAATTATGAGAAGAATGTGGAGTAGCTATCGAAATAAGGAAAGCCAGCTCTGAAAGAACAGGAATCACTGTCCTGCCGGATGTTTCTAGCAAGATTTAGCAAAGTCTCATCCAGGCATCATTGTTGCAGGGAATGAACTTCAACAAATTTCTGTCTGTCAATCACTGTATGATTCAAATTCCTATTGACGTACCTTGGTTCAGATTTCCTCTCCACTCCGTGTTTCACTCTTAGCCAAAAGAGGGCAAGACACTTTAGTAGTCCTTTGAGAATACTCCAAAAGTAAACTGACATTATTACATGAAAAAAAAAAAAAAGGAAAGGCAGTCAAAAATAACAATGTCAATGATTACAGCCAACAAATAATAAACACCTCATCACAGATCCCACTCAGGTTTATGGTGTAATAAATGAGATAAGATACACAAAAAATGATTATGTTTATGTTAAAAGCTATTAAGAGCCATTAAATAGGTTAATATGGTGTGAGTTTAGAGAAAGAGACAATACCAGCTAGGAGAAATGAGGCATTCAAACTAGCTTAAACAGAAGGCCTGTATTGGCTTATGTAACCAAACAAAGCGAAGCACATTTCTAACCTTATGTTTTATCTTAGGTTCTCTGCCAGTTGCTTTCTAATACAATGATGTAACCTGGTATCTCCGGTACCTCATGTCAGGACTAGGTGTCCACTGACAAAGTTTTGTGGATTAGGTGGACCTTGAAAAATGAGTACATTTGAGGAAAGTCGCAGTGATGGTAACAAGGCTTTCCAGGTTAAGGGAGCAGTATGGATTGTACGTAAATAGAAACTTGTTTGCTTTAAATATAGAGCCACAGAAAGGAAAAGTAGAGAGTATATTGAAAAGTAGATATAGGTGGATTACGAAGAAGTAATAAAAATAGATGTGGTATCTGCCCTCTTGGAATTTACAGCCTAGTTGGAGAGGAAGATAATAAGTAAATAAACTCTAATAATAATTTACAAATTGAGTAAGACGACTGGGATGAGGTAGGAGTTGGGGGCTGGGAGAACAGAACCTTTTAGATTGGGTTATCAGGGTGTGCCTTTATGAGGAGATTACAATTAAAGTGAGACCTAAATTATGAGACAGTCAGCCATGTGAGGAATTGGCAGAAATGAACATTAGGCAGGAGAAACGGCAGTTGTGAAGGCCTTAGGATGGGAAAGAGCTTGGTGTGTTTGAGGGCTGCAAAAGCTAGGAAAAGGTGAAATGAAGAGGAAATGAGGAGTGACTGAAATTAGGATAAAATGATATTAGAGACGTAGACAGTCCAAACCATGCAGGGACTCACAGGCCATGGGAAGGAGACTGGATTTTAGTCAAAATGTAATGGGAAGCCATTGAATGATTTATACACCAGAGTCATGATCAAGGTTATATTTTCAAGATGGCCCTGTAATGGTTATGTGATTATGTTTACTTTGTGAAAATTCATGAAGCTTTACATTTATGATGTGTGTACTTTTTGGAATGTTCACTTTACTTCAGAAGTTAAAAATCTGATGGCTGGATGGATAATGGTTGGGAGAAGGGTTGAGGTTTCTAGTAGTTTAGGCAAGAGGTGATGGTGGCTAATGAGGTGAAAAGAGGGGGCAGGATGAATTTGAGATTATATTTTGAAGGTAGGGTTGACAACTTGGAGGTGGAATGAATGTGGCAGTTAAGGGAGAGAGAGGAATCAAGAATGACCCCCCTAGATTTCTGGCTTATAATTTTTGGTAATGTAATTTATTGAAATAACTGCAATTATAGGAAATAATTGCATCATCCATACTATGTGCAGGCATAGTTCTAAGTGCTTTATGTACACTAATTCATTTCATCCTTGTAATAATATTATAATTGGATATTACTACTGCTCCTGTTTCATGGATGAGAAAACCAAAGAGCACAGAGATAAGAAAACTGGGAGAGGGACAGGTTCTGTACAAATGAGGAAATGAGCTGTTGAAAGCTTTTGAACTGCGTGATGAAACAAATCCAGAGAATGTCAGCTTATTAATAGATCCTTTCGGATAGTCACTGGGTAGAGGTGGGTAGGAATCAAAGATTTTTCTGGTGGCGTCTTCTTTATGAAATCCACCTCTGTCTTCTGCGAGTTGTGCCTGGAACCAGATTTTTTCAAACACCCCACCATCCCTTTATGATTTGGTTAGTTTGGGTGGACCATATGTATAGAATTATCCATCGTTGTGGTTGGCAATTTGGTGGGGGAAGCTTTGGGAACAGGTCAAGGCTAGAGATAGATATTTTGGAGTCATATGGGTAGGAAAAATAATTGAACCCATGTATTGCTGAAGGGATAGTGTAAAGAAAATTTGAGTGTAGAATTTACCTTTAAAAAAATTCTTGCTACTCTCTCCCTTAGCAGGTATTCTGTGAGAATTGTTCTACATGTAGATGTATTTCTGATGTATCTGGGGAGGAGGTGAGCTCCATGTCTTCCTATTCTGCTGTCTTGAAGCCCCTCTTCTCCCTCAAATACCATCTATATCTCTTCTCTTTTCAACCATACTTTCTTTTGGAGTTATCTGTTAACTCCTCTTTGAATTTCCTTACCTCTGATTTATCTTTAAACTTTTGTAGCATGGCTTTTGCCTTCATTATCTCCACTGATGGTCTCAGCAGTGACATCAGAGACCTTTGTGTCGCTAAGTCCTTGGACACTTTTCAGCCCTTCCTCCTTTTACCTACAGCAACTTTGTTGACCACTCACTGATCCATTTATTCATTCAACACATTTTGAGGAGGGGGCTAGGCCTCAGAGATATAGTATATAGTTCCTATGACTTCCTAGAACTCTGAAACATCCCAAATCGTTATGATCGCCTGCTTTTTTTCCACTTCTCTTAGTATTTCTCAGTCCCCTTTGTTGCATTTTGATTTCTCATCTTCTGGCTCAGGCTCTCACTCTTCCTATGTTTCTTTTTTGTTGTTGTTGTTGTTAAATACTTTATTATTAGAGCAGTTTTAGGCAGGAAGTTTTAGTTTTGAGGGGAAGATACAGAGGTTTCTAGGTCTTGGTTTCTGAAAGGAACTTACTTTTGTGTAAGCACACATATTACCTGCTAGGCGCTATACCTACTTAATCCATTTTAAGCTTCACAAACTCAGGAGAGTTATACCATTGGCTTTATTTCACAGATAAGACTAAGGTTGAGGAGACGTTAAGTAACTTTCCCAGTCACATTCAGAGCAGGGATTCGAACTCAGATCTGATGCAAGGTCGATCCCTTTTCCTTGCACTACTACTCTCCGCCTGTCCTACTGCCCTTGTATACTGGCCAGGGAAATTAGCTGCTCGCTCGCTCGCTCGCTCGCTCTCTCCTCTCTCTCTCTCTCTCTCTCTCTCTCTCTCTCTCTCTCTCTCTCTCTCTCTCTCTCTCTCTCTCTCAAGAAATCAGCAAGATATTTCACCCTCTCTGTGTGTAAGTTTTTAGAGAACTGCGTGATGAAACAAATCCAGAGAATGTCAGCTTATTAATAGATCCCTTCGGATAGTCACTGAACTTCCTCGGAGGCCGGGACCATAGGTCTTTTCCCGACCACACAAATGTTTTTTCCGTTTCTAAGGCGACAGAGCTCACCGCCTTTCTAGTTCTCCCGCGCATTTGGATTACGTCACCCGTCGAGTCTCTCTGACGTCAGAGCTTCCAGTTCCACCATCTTTGTCCCTGGCAAAGTGGGTTTTGCGCAGTGGCTTAGACCTGGAGAAGGAGTCGTGACGTGCAGGAAACCATTACACCACCACTCGGGCTGTGCTCTCTGGCCGTTGCCGCCACCCCCGCCCTTGCCTCCGGTGAGTTCAGGGCGGCTAAGGTTGGGGTGTGTCCCTTTTTGATGGGGCAGGGGGAAACCCAGGTTGGGTTGGAGACGGGCGGAGGGGAGGAAATCCTAGGAGCGTGACCGTTGAGGATGGAGTGAGCCGTCGGGTGTGACCGTTGTGAGGAAGAGGGTTGGAGAAAAGGACTCCACCGCTGAGGCGGGGTGGGGGAATCCTCTGGGTGGCAACTGGGAGTTGGGGGGCACTGGAGGAAAGATATGTTCGAAGCTGGGGGGTTAGGAGGGCCAGAGGCCACGGGTGTGGCCAGTAGAGAGTAGAGGCTGGAGGCCGAGGGGAGAACCTTCCTTCTTCCCCGTTTGATGTCGTTTACTGAGAGGCTGGGACGTGTCCAACTGGCAAGAGGGAAAAGGGGTTCCCCCAAAGCTTTGCTCATTAATGGACAAAGCTCGCCGGTCCTCCGTAAATCGAGGTTGAGACACCACTCCCCCACCTCGTAATGGAGGAACATATCCCTAAAATCTTGACCACCTGGGGAAAGAAGAGGAATTCCTGACATTGGAGGAAGGGAAGAGAAACCTCCAGAATTGACCCGATGTGAGACAGCGGGAAGCAAGTGGGAGTAAATCTCAGCCCGAAATTTTTTCTTTCTTGTCTTAGCAGGAATGGTCTGGTTTGAGAAAGATTGTAGATTAAGACAGAGGTAAAGAAACTGGAACTTCCTGTTATTCCATAGTCTTTCAATCTGAAGAATTGATTCATGCAGTTTCCAGAGCTCTCTTCTATTTGGGGGGTGGGGAGTAGGCTTTTAATGAACTCTCTTGGGTACTTCATTACGAAGCAGTGTGAATAAGGTGTGAATGCGTCCTTCATTAAACTTTGACTTTTAAAAAGAAATGTTTTGTTTTAAATCCCAAACACTGTTATAGTCATTGTGGTTTTAAAAAGAAAGTAAACACAATAAGCTTAGAAAAAGCAGAATGACAAAGAAAGTGGTCTCAGTGAGGAGCAATTTAAATTATTAATTACCTTCCTGGTATACTTCCATTGCTTAGCCTCAGGATACACTTACAAAGTTATAATAGAAAGCAGCAGATGAAGGAGATGCAGCTGAACAAGAAAACGTGTAACACATTCCAGTGATGACTAAGCCTGGTGGTAAGGTGAGAACTGCTTGCAGGTATCTTAACAGTTTAAACTCCCAAAGAAGCAGAAAGCATAGTGTGTTTTGCAGATAGCTTCACTGAAAGTTGAGTGGTAAAATTAGTATAAAGCTAACATTCTGTGACTTAAGAGACTCAAGAAAGTCCAGTTCGTCCATCTTTTTTCTTCTTCTTTAAACAGATCCATATCTTAAAAAATACTAAATTTTAGGCAAAGTTTTGAACCAAGCTGAACAAGGAACGAATTAGATGGGACATGTTCTCCTTTCTTCCTTCTTTCTTCCCTTCCAGGTTTATGTTTTCTAGAGTTTCAGTTAAGAATTGGATGTAAAACTTTTGAGCTTCCTTCCTACATCATAATGTTAATAAATTACTTTGTAGTCATTTTTAGACGGAAATTACAGATTTGTCTCTTGTAATTAGTTGTCTGTTGTAATTTCTTGTGCTTTATCGATACCTGACAATGCTGCTGTCTTTGCATTATGTTGAAATACCTGATTAGCACTTCTCACCCTTGTAATGAAAGATTGTTAGAATGACCTTTCTGCTTCATAATTTGATTAACTCTGTTGAGTTTTTCTCTATAAGCACCAACTGGGGTAAAGCCCAACTTTATGTGGAGAGGGAATTTAGTGACCTCATCAACTCTAATTTAGCTGCCATTTCCCAGAGAGCCATTTGAAATTAAGACCCTATTTTTTTTTCTGGCCATATTCTCTGTAGGGGCACTGGAAGGAGAGAGGAATAGTTGAGAAGGGACTTTCACAGCCTATATTTAGTAGAAACTAGGTTATGTTAAATCTCGATGTATAACCCTGTACACGGAGGCCTTTTCTGAAATGCAGTGACATCATACTCTGGGCTAAGAAAGTAAGAGTGATTGTGCTTTGATTGTGGCAGCTTCATTTAAAAAAAAAAAAAAAAAAAAAAAAAAAAAAAAAAAAAACAGTGTCCCTAGGTCATACCTCAAGTCCTCAGAACATCCAGTGACTTGTCTAGTTTGATCTAGTAAAAAGGTAGTGTGACGGCTTGGCTTTGCCCTGGGGCTCTCCTAAGGAACAAATCCACTCCTCCCAACTCAGGAGGAACTTGATTTTTTGAGGCTCTTCAGCAAACACTTGATTTGTTCTCTATTTTGAGCTCTATTTTGGCTGCTTTGTCTTTGGCTTCTAAAGCAGACAACAGTTTTTACCATCGAATGTTTTGGAGAATCTGGCTATGTTCATCTCTGGCATGTGATTAAGCATAGCTCATTTTAAAATACACAGTTTTTTTTTTTTTAGGCGAAATTCACATAACGTAAAATTAACCATTTTAAAGTGGCAGTTCGGTGGCATTTAGTACATACACAGTGTTGTGCAAGCCCTGCCTCTTCTCATTTGTTTTTGTTTAGGCTATTTTTATTTTTTGGAGTTTCTTTTGGCTTAAGGCAGGAACTGACTTGATAAAATGTTTCTCTGCCAATATGTGCAAGGGATATTTCATTACTGTTGTGTAGGACAGTGTGAGCTAAGAGAGTCATGTTTCTCCTTTCTCTTTAAAAGCAGGGATTTTTAATTTAGGATCTAAGATTATGTACTTGATTCTCTCCTCTTCCCTGAAATTTTGTGGGTAGGTACATTATTCTCTAGTTAAAAACACTAAGTGCTCACAATGAATAGGACAGATCTATTCCTCAGTGATGAAATTTGTTAGGGGAGGGAATGAAATGTGTGGGTCACTAATGAAGGATTTAAAACTAGGTTTTTATATATATATATATAAAATTATAATTGATTTACAATCTTGTGTTAGTTTCTCGTGTTCAGCAAAGTGATTCAGTTTCTGTATATATATTCTTTTTCAAATTCTTTTCCATTATAATTTATTACAAGATATTGAATATAGTTCCCTGTGCCCTACAGTAGGACCTTGTTGTTTATCTGTTGTATGTATAGTAGTTTGTATCTGCTAATGCCAAACCCCTGATTTATCCCTCCGCCTCCTTTCCCCTTTGGTAACCATAAATTTGTTTTCTATGTAAGACTAGGTTCATTGAATGTTTAAAAGATTGTGTTGAAAACTTCTGTTAAGAATTTGATATGTGTGAATTTGATATGTGTGTTTGTGTATGAGAGCTTTAGAAAACAGAACGATTTGGGGGCCCTTTTTCAAAGAAACAGTGAAAAATTCCAAGCAGATTTTGTTTTTAAATCTTAAGCAAGTTTTAAGTTTTGATGATCCCAAAGGATTTGGAATGCATAATAACATCCT
The DNA here is from genome assembly GCF_048773025.1 of Camelus bactrianus. Taxonomy (NCBI): domain Eukaryota; kingdom Metazoa; phylum Chordata; class Mammalia; order Artiodactyla; family Camelidae; genus Camelus; species Camelus bactrianus. The sequence goes on from NC_133554.1 coordinate 11,397,773, forward strand.
AGATAGATCGTAATGGCCTTGAGCTGTGGCCCTCTGGTCAGACTGTCGTAATCATTTGTGTGTCCTGGTTTTCCTCTTTGTATATGTAAGTTCTTAGATGGTAACTTCAGATTTATTCCAGGCCTTTTATGCGAAGGATTCCTTTCTTCAGTTTGCCCACTTCACATTTAGTTTACATTGTGAATGGATTAAATGATTATAACATTCTTCGAATTCTTGCTAGAAAGGCATTATGAAAATATTACATAAGGCAAGCCTCTGTTACAGGTTAACCTTTAATTATAACAAATACTATCAAAACAGAAATTTCTGTATTCTATAATGATTTGTGTGAGCTCTAGCTCACTTCTTTTAACAAGGTAATTCAGCGAAATGCTGGTACAACCTAAAGCAGTATTGTATAGAGATCAAGACTGTAAACATTAAGTCGCTGCTTGGAAACATAGCAGTGAGTCTGATATCTCTTAAATTGTCCAAGTGGTGCATTTTAGAGATCAAATTTGAGCCAAGCTCTTTTCATTATTTTATGTTTTTCTGGCTCTGTTTTTCTTTTCTTTCATTACACTGAAGGAAAGTGCTTAGGTGTTTTCTCTCAGATCCATATTTACTGTTGCTTGTCAAGGTGTTATCACTCAAGTTTGACAAGTACATTATCACTCATGTTGTTTTGACCAGATGGTAATGAGCAGGTGCCAGGGTTTCTGTCCTAAATTTGGTAATAAGTATTGTTAATGATAATGGAGTGGTAAGGAAGAAGGAACTAATTTTTGAGTGCAGACAGAATATTACTAAAATTTTAGTAGTTTTAAAGAAGTGAAGTACATTGGACAGAGTCATAAGAGTTTCTCAAATCAGAAAACATTATCTCATTATTTGGGGAGAAATGTGACCAGTCAGTGCTGTTTTTGTTTTACCAGTGGAGCTTATGTCAGCTAGATTAATTCTGGAAGTTGGAACAGAAAAGTTAAGGCTGGGATCCATGTTCTTTTAAGTTTTAACTCCCTTCCTTTTCCTAATCCTTTTCCCTGATTCTCTTTTGTACTCAGTGTGACTGAACAAATATCTTAGTTTTTGCCTTGTTTTTAACTATAAGCAGATATTATTTTCTTTGGGAATACTTTTGAGGTAAGTGTAGATTGTTGAAAATATGAAAACTGTAATTTAAAAAAAATCCATGCGTGAGGCATATTTGCCTCTCTCGGTGTTTGTCATGAAAGAATATTGTCCTCCTGATTTAGGCTTATGTTTTCTGAAAGAGATTCTTTTCATTGGTAGTTGCATGTAATGGTGAATAGATTTGCAGAATTGTTTTCTCTTTCAGTTTTACTCTGCTTCAAAATACATGTTTTTGGGTGACTCCATTTTGAGTCAGGGAAGTAAATCAGATTTCCCTTAATGGAGAGTAATAGGGAGATCTTTCAAAACAAACTTTTCCTTATCTTAAATATTAGAGTGACTAACAGAAAATGCATTTACAAAAAGATATAGCTTTATGTCTTGGAGACTCTGAGGAGATAATTGTGGATAAAATCATAAAACCATGATAGTTTCAGATTATCATTCTATTCCATTAGACCTTTGGGTTTTGCTACAATTAGCTTTTTGAGGTAAGAGTTACATTTTTAATTATCTTTGCGTCCCTTGGGACACCAATGATGGTGGTAAGGATGAAGATACTCATTTTTGAATACTGAAATTCTTACATGTAAATGTTCTTAAAATGATTTGAATGCCTTGCTGGACATAAGTAACTTGGTTAAAGGAATTCCTTTCTCTTGCTGTAGGTGCACATTAAAGATCTGAAACCATGACTGACTCCAAGTACTTTACAACCAATAAAAAAGGTAAGTATGAGAACCTGAGCAAAGCCTTTTTTGAAGATTCTTCAAAAGTCGTGGTGTAAGATTGTTTCAAGTAGAATGTTCCTGAGCTCCTCAGACATGCATGTTATGGACCCTTTCATTGGGGATCTGCTACTTTTACAGAAAAAATGTATTGAGTAAATTGTTAAAGTGTGAGTTTTTAAAGATAGGGTTATGATGCACACTGTTTTGACTTGAAGGTTTTAGTGAAAGGAAGAGATCTAAGATTGATTCACTGAACATTAATAGATCTGAAGAGGGTAAAAGAGAAAGAAGCACATTTATTCTCTTTCAATTTTTTTATTTGGAAATAAACATTTTATAACAAGGAGTGCTATTAAAGCAATATGGATGTGTAAAAAGTAAAAATGAAAGCTCTCTCCCTTGCAGTTCCATTTCCTGAGGACAGCTCGGTTTGTACCCCCAGTCTTTTCTATGCATATAATAATACATATAATTTAAAAATTTTTGTATCTTAATAAAAAAGAGATCATGTAAAACAATGCATGGAAACTTGATATTTTCATATCCCTCTACACGTGCATTGTTCTTCGTGACCTCTTTTTTGTTAAAGGTAAAAATGGTGTGATGCACTGAGAACACACCATCATTTATGAATTATGGCTGCCAAAACGTACAACCTCAGTGTGATCATGAGAGAAACCTACTACAGACCCAAACTGAGGGCATTCTATAAAATAACTGGCATGTACTTTAAAAAAATGTCATTATTGTGAAGATAAAGGCTGATTAACTGTTTCAGATTAAAGGAGACTAAAGAGACAGTAAATGCAATGCATGATCCTAAATTGGGCATGGGGGTAAAATTGCTATAAAAGACATTATCAAGATCTTTGTGTAAAGTCTATGGATTTGATAATGCTAAATTTCCTGATTTCCATCATTGTATTATGGTTATATAACAATTCCTTCTTCTTAGAAATTATACACTAACATCTTTAGAGCTAATGAGACATGATGTGTACAGTTTAACTATTTTTTTTAAGTTTTTTTATTGAGTTATAGTCATTTTACAATGTTGTGTCAAATTCCAGTGTAGAACACAATTTTTCAATTATACATGAACATACATATATTCATTGTCACTTTTTTTTTTCGCTGTGAGCTACCACAAGATCTTTTGTATATTTTCCTGTATAATCTTGTTTATCTGTTCTACATATGCCTGTCAGTATCTACAAATTTTGAACTCCCAGTCTGTCCTTTTCCACTCCCCGCCCCCTTGGCAACCACAAGTTTGTATTCTATGTCTATGGGTCTGTTTCTGTTTTGTATTTATGTTTTTGTGTGTGTGTGTGTGTTTTTTTTTTTACAGTTTAACTATTAAATGAATAAAAAATGTATAAATACCTAAAAAGTATGATAAAACAAATGTGGCATAATGTTAGCAGTTGGGGAATTTTGCAACTTTTCTTTAAGATTAAAATGATTTTAATACAGCATTGTAAACTGACTTTACTTAAATAAATTTTTTTTTAAATACTACCATAATGCACATAAAAAAAGAAGATTAAAATGATTTCAAAAAGAAAAAAAAAAAGTAGGAGGGCACACACAGTGGCCTGGAGCACTAGAACATTTTCTGAGAAGCACAGGCATATCTGTCCTTTGTGTCATTTGGAGTTATTTAAGGGTAAACAAGCTCTTCTGTCACAGTACAGAAAACACCATAGTGAGTTGCTTGATTATATCAGCTACTAGCCTGTGGCCTTCAGCCTTGCCTGCATATTGCCCCAGTGAAGTCTGAAACAATACAGATATCCTGATTTCTTTGGAGTGGGATATGATCTAGGTGTGGGGATTTTTTAAAGCTCCCTAGGTTTTTCTAATGTGTAGCCGAGATTGAAAACTATTGCTGGCTGCTAGCAACGCTTGGTAGATTTGATTAAGGGGAGGAGGAGGAGAAAAGAATAATTTAATAAAGCTGTAGTATGTATGAGATACCTTGCCTCATTTAGTGCCCCACCTTGGGTCCACACAACTTCTTCCGATTTTTATTACTTACACCTTACAAAAGCCATTATAGTCCCTTGTCATTCGTTTTCAGCTTTTTTTTCTGATTCTCATATCATTCTGAAATGCATTTATTTCTTCTGTTAACATTTTGTGTGCTTTGATGACCAAGGTGTTGTCTACAGTGACATGAAAAGATATGATTAGAAACTAACCTAACTCTTCAAACCTTCTCTTGTAATGGTTCCTGGAAACCTTTTTTATTCAGGGATTTGTAAAAGTTTGAGACTTATAGATGAATCACGGCTGGATAAATACCACATTTTTAAAAATGGGTAGACTGTGTTCCTTTTATTTCCTGTAACACCCACCAGAACTGTCACTGGAATATATTCTTTAAATTTATGCTACTGGAGTCAGAATAATTCCAGTTACATCCTGTTTTGATTCTTCAACTCCTGCTGTTCTTCACGATTCAGATTTTCTGAAACCCTGCTGTTTGTCCTTTACTATTCCCAGAAGTAAATGATGGGAATCCTAAGAGCTGGATTTGGCAGCAGAGGACTTGGCGAAAAGGAGAATGACTCTAAAGGGTCCAGCTTTTCTGGCTGTGCTATTTTTGTGGCTGTCAAATAAAACAAATTTTTGTAACAATTTGTTTGCTTTGTTGGCAGTGGATATTGATATAATAAACTTTTTTAGTGCTCAACTTCTGTATTTCTTAAGCAGTTTCATCCTTCCCATTTAGAAGCTTCAGCAGATCACATAGTTTGCTGTCCCCACTATTTCTATGCTGGTGAATGAGGTTAAAATGAACTTCAGGAATAGTCAGAAAGGTGGAAGAAAATGAGGCAGTACTCTAGATGGAAGGTTGAAGTGGGTTGAGTAGTCAACATCTTTTTCATGATCTTATGGTATATTTTCTTCTTTCTTTTAAAACCAGTTAAGGATTGTTACCTTCTCTCTTACTGCAGTTGCAGATTCCTGAAGGTAGGTGAGCCCTGGCCTTAAAATAGTGGTGACAGTTCTAGCATTTCACAGTGCTGGGTCTGAGCGGTCAGTCATTTAAGATTGTACCTTTAGAAGTGACTGGTTTGTACCGTTCTTGAAGCTTCAGGGTTATTATTTCTTTTGTTAGATTGACTGGACAGGTTGGGGCCTTAAAGCCCATTAACATCTTAAAGTACTAATTAGAGCTATGATTCACAACCCTAGTTGTACATTAGAATCACTTAGGGAAACTTAAAAAAAAAAAAAGAAACTTAGGAGATCTACTCCATGACATTTTGATTTGTTTGGTTCAGAGTGGAACCTGAGCATTGGTATTTGCAGATACTTCCCAGGAAGCAGTATGTGGCTGTGGTTGAGAACCTCTGGATTCAGGAGTCGAGAGACGTACTTCTAAGGCCAGCTCTGTCCCTCACCCACTCCGTGACCTTAGTTCTTTGTAGAGTTGAGAGTAGGTGAATGAGGAGTCTTTTCTGGTTTGGAAACATTGATGAACCTGTTCCCTGCTTACATTTATTTTTTCCCCAGGACTTTGAAATTCTGATGGGAGATCATCCCTCAGACGCCATTCTCTCTCCATTATAGTAAGATGTCATGAGATTTGCTTTTTCCCACTTCTGTGCTTCCTAGATCTGGCTTGCACCTTCCTTTCCAGTCATAACCTAAAAGATGGCATCCTTATCTGTGGGTCAGTTAATATTCTAGGGATTTGAATGGGACCTATCCTATAATTTTTAAATAATCTTATTTCAGTTGCAGCCCTGCCTCTGGTCAGCTGTTGTGGTGTTACTACATAGTGCAGTATTCTGCTCCTCTGGTCTTGGGACCTCACCTATTTGTTCTCTTCTAGGAGAAATCTTTGAATTAAAGGCTGAGCTCAACAATGAGAAGAAAGAAAAGAGGAAGGAGGCTGTGAAGAAAGTGATTGCTGCTATGACTGTGGGGAAGGATGTTAGGTAAGGGCAATCTCTCCTGCCTTGCTCACTTTAGACCCATACTGTGGCTTTTATTGCTCTTCATTTAAAGTTATTACAATCAGAACATGTAAGAGTGAGTTTGTCCCGCTGAAAACGTCATCAGGAAATGTAGTTGTTTTTATATTAACTCTGTGACCAAGTGGTTTTTGTTTGTTTTTTTAGAGTGAAACCAGTTTGATTTCACTTGCATACAGATCTAGCATAAAACCTCTGAGAGCTGACACAGTTACAGATCTGTTGCTGAGGTAGTTTTACAAGATGATAAAAATATACTGAAAAGCAGAAGCTCGTATGTACTTTTATTGCCTCAAGCCAGTGCCCTCAACTTTACAACTCTACATTTGTTTGCTGAATTCCAAATTGAAAACCAATGTTAACAAAATCCAATTGGTCTTTTTCCCCCCTCTTTTTTTCCTATAATATAGCAAGACCATTTGGAAATAAGTAAGGGTTGTCTGCAGGCCTCTGAGGATTCCTATGATCCTTTCATGGGGTCCATGAAGTCAAGCTATTCTTGTCATAATACTTAGATGCTATTTGCCTTTTTCACTGTGTTGACAGTTGCATGGCTCATGCCTTAGTGTGAATTAACGCAGTGGTGCCAAACTGTAACACTGCGTAGTCACTGTGTTCTTCGCCACCATGTACTTGCAGGAAGAAAGTGTGGTTTCACTTAGGACTGTCCCTCATGAAGCATTAAAAATTTATTTTATTAAACCTTGAATCTTGAGTTCAGGTCTTTTTAATACTCTGTTGCGGTGAGACAGGAATTATGCATAAAGCTCTTTGCTTTATAGCAAAGCTGTGATGGTTGACTTGAAAATGAGCCCTTGCGCGATTGACTTGGAAACACCATTTTTATGAGAAAGAATGGTTGACAGACAAATCATAGTTAATCATACTTCAATATTTGGGAGACATTTTATCAAAAATGAAAAAAGAGAACCTGTCACTTCAAGGGAAAAAATTTGACAGGTGAATTTTGACTTTAAAGTAGAAATTAGGGTGTTGGAGAACTTGTAAGCACATTTGGTTCCTAACTTGTTTAGTGACCATCTATCTCAGAGGTCCACAGAGTTTTTCTGTAAAGGGCAAGATAGTAAATACTTTGGATTTAGTAGGCTAAGAGGCAAACAATGGAGGTTATTATGTAGGTAATTATATAACAAGAGAGGAAACAATTTTCCACAAATTTTTTTGCTGACAAAAATTCAAAATACAGTATTTTTTTTGTACTGTAGGTCTACGAATGGGAAGACTGGGATTCTTTTAGGGAGGTAACATTTTGCTTAATTGAGGTTCAGAGTGTTCTGTATCGTCAAATCAGTTGTAAATGTTCATCTGTAAACACCACTTTTAACTCACAGCTCATACAAACGTAGGTGGTGAGCTGAATTTGGCCCACAGGCTGTGGTTTGCCTCCTGATAATCTGTCTAGTCACCGAAGGGCTGTTTTTGCCAAAGAATAAATCTAGATTGAGAGCATTCATACAGATGAACTGGTAAAAGTCAGCATATCTCAGTGTTGGGACCTTTGTGTTCTTGCCTAGCTTATTTCTATATCCTACAGAGAAGTTAAAACTCTTTGAATTTCCTTTTGCCTTTGGTAAATACTACTTGTTAATCTGTTCATTGCCGATAATTTGTTTTGTGCCTAGCACTATACCACATACCATAATTTAAACAAAAGGTTAGTACATATTTTCTAGCCTTCCTAGCACTTGGTTGAAAAGACCCAAAATTTGAAAAGTTATGGAATAATACAATTATGTAATTAGGTACAAGAGTGTGTATATTAAAGGTAATAACTATTCCACAAAAGAGAGATCCATGTAAATAAGAAGAGCTGAAGAACCCTTCTTAGAGAAGATGAGGTTTGTGCTATGCCTAGACAGATAGTTCAGAGAAACAGGAAATTGAGATAAGCTCTTTGTAGGTTATTATATTTCAGTCTCTCCTGCAAGAACCTCAAGTTCAGGGCTATCCAATAGAAATACACTGCAAGCCACATATGTACTTTTAAATTTTCTAGGAGCTACATTTAAAAAGTAAAAAATCGGTAAAATTAATTTATAATGACAGTAAGTAATACATTTTATTTAATTCAGTATGTCCAAAATAGTTTCATGTCAGCAAGAAATTAATATAAAACCTGTTAATGAGATATTTTACATTACATTTTCATACTGGGTCTTCAAAATCCAGTGTTTGTTTTACATGTATATCACATCTTAGCTTGGACCAGCCACACTGTAAATGTTCACTTAGTAGACTGTGTGACTAGTTGCTACCATATTGGAAAGTTCATGTTTCTAGCTTTGTGGTTTGGTACTTAACAGTTTTTTTTTTTTTTTGACTATTCTTATCAAGACCTTCTTGATCTTGTGTTGGCTGTTGGAATTAAATTATTTAGGATCTTAAATTTACTATTGGTTAATGTTTCACATTTATTTACTGATTTTACTGTTTTACACATGAGCTATTCCCAAAAGAAATAGAAAGAACACTCATTTTTGGAGAGCGTTTATAGTGTTTTTTAAGTATCTGCATGGGCATGAAACTATAGTAGGTACCTACATGCAAGTTAAATAGTTTGCCTTCCAGCGCAGATGTCATTGGTTCATTGGAGATATGGTGGATTATTTAACTTTGCAGCCCATCTTCCTTTTTGCAAATCATTTTATTGCTGTATATAGGCATACCTTGGAGATACTGAAGATTCAGTTCCAGCCCACTGCAATAAAACAGATATTGCAATAAAGCGAGTACATGAATTTTTTGGTTTCCCAGTGCATGTAAAAGTTATGTTTATACTGTAGTCTATTAAGTGTGCAATAGCTTTATGAATTTTAAAAGGTGTGTACCTTAATTAAAAAATACTTTATTGCTGAAAAATACTAACCATCATCTGACAATGCAGGGTTGCCACAAACCTTCAATTTGTAATAAATACTTTATCTGAGAAGCACAGTACAGCAAAGCACAATAAAATGAGGTATGCCCGTATTGTTTCTGTGAGTGTGTGGAAGCTATACCATGTGACTAGTTACTTCAGTCATTTTCTTACGTTTCTGTAAAACGACGCTGACATATGCTGCTCTTTCTTCTATACTAGTAGCAAGGTATTTAGAAGTATGTAAAATTTATCAGGTACTTTGATAAAACCTTAGAGGGAAGGGTAATTGCTAATTTTCCATAAAATTATGGTCAACCTGTATTTTAAAAGTACAGCTTATACATTAAAATCTGACAAGCTCAACTCTTCCAAACTACTTCATGAATGGAAACATAAATTTCTTTCCTTTGGCTTTACAGGAGAATGGTAAATGATGAAATGACTTGAAATTGGGAAAAATATAAACTCCTTTTATATTTGAGTACACTCCGATTTTCATTTGTCTGAATGTGTAATGTTAAAAATATATTCGTAAACTCCACTAAAAGGGAATGAAGACATTTTAGAGAAATGACTGATTTCAGTTGTGAGATTAGAAATGTACAGAATGAGCCTGGATGGAGCATCTTGTCCTACGAGGAAGCAAGGAAGCTATTGAAGATACGGAGTCATAGCACAGGGACTCAGGAGCTAACTAAGTAAATTTCTACTGGTCAGGGATGGATGGAAGAATATGCATATTAAAAGTATAACAACTGTAGTGCTTTGAAACTGCAAAGAACTGATATAAAGAATTACTGTTAATTTTTTTGTGTGATATAGTGATTAAAAAAAAGATTCCTAAATCTATACACTAGGATTTTATATACGAAATGCTATGTCTAGGATTTGTTTTAAAATTGTTTAGAGCAACAAGATGGGGTAGGGACTGGGTGAGGGAGAGCAGTTTGAGGTCAAATACAAAACAAGATCGGGCATATGTCAATATTTGTTTGCAGCTGAGTGATGGATAAATCGGGTTCATTATACTACTCTCTCTACTTTGAAAATTGTCATAGTAAAAAGTTTTTTAAAAATAGATTTTTAGACATCTTCTTGAGACCATTACTATAATTTCTTTAGTAATTCATTTCTGTGATAATTATTACCACTGTAGGGACATTTGTCCTTGCATCAGATCACTTTGTAAATTAAGGCCGTTTCTCTGTGTTCTATCCAACAGCTTGGCACCAACATCTGTTCACTTTCCCTTTCTCTTTTCTCTTCTCAGCTCTCTCTTTCCAGATGTAGTGAACTGTATGCAGACTGACAACCTGGAACTAAAGAAGCTCGTGTATCTCTACTTGATGAACTATGCCAAGAGTCAGCCAGACATGGCCATCATGGCCGTCAACAGCTTTGTGAAGGTAACTTTTTCCCAGGGACTCATGAGCAATCTCTTCTACCTCAGGTAACGTTTTCAGAAGCGTCTCTTGATATAGTTTGTGTCCGCATTGCAAATAAGCAACCTCTGTTCCACAAGAGGGCCTCTAGAGAAGTACTGGCAGTGAGTAGGGAGGTTCATGTTTCAAGCATTCTGTATGCCAGTGTTTGTCATCCAGTTCGGGCCATGTGGTGAGCCTTCTGTCAGGTGGGCTTGGTGCATCCTTGCCAGATGGGAGAAGAAAACCAGGTGAAACCTCCCTCTTTTACCTTCCAAGGCTGACAGAGGTTGGGCGTATCATTGTAGTATCAATGATACTACTGAGGCTTTACCTATTGTATCTTTGTAGAAATTATGCTTATGAGTTAGAAGTAGTGGAAACTCCAGAAGCTACTGCTTCATTTTGTTTCATTTAATAGGACTTAACAACATTAGATTCTTTTTTATTTGGAAATTTTCAAATATATTCAGGTAGTGGGAATAGTACAATAAAGTCCTAAATCTTATAGTTTTAATGGTTAACAACCCATGACCAGTCTTGTCTAACTTATGCTTTCCATGCATACATTCCTGACCACTGCCTCCTGGATAATTTTAAAGCAAATTGCAAACATCTTAAGGGTGAAAACTAAATCATTTTGTCCTTACATTTGTCAGAATAAGATCTCTCTTTTAGACATACCTACAATACCATTGTTGCATCTTTAAAAACTGACAATTAAAGATTAATATTAATATTATTGAATATCCAGTCAAATTTATCCTACCATTAGATTTGATGAACGTAATAATGAGGTTGTTCTTATTAATTTTTTTTTCTTGTTTTCTTTCCTCTGGAATTTAGTCTGCATTAAAAACAAAAATCAGACATTTCTAAAATTAGCTTTTGTTAAACTGTTTTGAAGAATAAACAGCATGCTTTCTTCCTTCTCATGGAAGTTTTGTTCTTTTTCTGTATTTAGCTACAGTGTGCAGATTCAGACCGTAACATTTCATTCTTTCTGTCTGGTGATTCATAGATGGATGATATCATTGGAAGGCATTTAGTTTACATTTTGAGGAAGTTAGCATGTGCATAGGAAAGGAGAATGCATGTTAATCAGGATCTCAGAGGGCCCTCTCTGCTGCTTCGCTCAAGGAACTTAGGTTGAGCTCAAACCAGCTCTGGATTCTCCTTTGCTTTCTTGGCTGTGGGCCCCAGAAATCTAGTCCTCATTTCTGCCTACTCGGTATTTGTGGAGTGGGACACGTCTTTCCAATTTCTGATTTCTTCCTGTACCAGAATACAAACCGAAAGACTTTCAGTTTTAGGGCAGGTTCATTAATGGCCATGGGGTTGGTAACACCAGCTCTCTGAGCTTCTGCCCAGCTCTGGAATGAATCCTACAGGGCACTTCTTCATTGTGTATATGAAACACAATGTGTAAATGAATTCCTAAGTGGAACTCTTAAATAGGCAGCTAAGATGTGAATGTAGGAAAGGCATAGTATGGGAGTTCGGGTTCTGATGTAGAATGTAACTGGAGGCCTGCATTAATTATTCTTTTGTGGCTTCTGTAAACCAGACTGTTTACTCTTAGTCACCATGTACACCTATAGTTGTCAATGATTGTTTTTTGTAGGACTGTGAAGATCCCAATCCTCTGATTCGGGCCTTGGCAGTCAGAACCATGGGGTGCATCCGGGTGGACAAGATTACAGAGTATCTCTGTGAGCCCCTCCGCAAGTGCTTAAAGGATGAAGATCCCTATGTCCGGAAGACAGCGGCCGTCTGTGTGGCAAAGCTCCATGACATCAATGCCCAAATGGTGGAAGATCAGGGCTTTCTGGATTCTCTGCGGGATCTCATAGCAGATTCAAATCCAATGGTAATATGCTTTTGCTTTTATAAAGAGAACAGTATTTAAAAAGAGTCTCTTTTAAAGAGCTTGTTTAAAATAAATCTTTGGGACTTTGATCCATAAGTTAGCTGTGTGATTTCTGTGTGTCCCACAGATTGTCTCACACCCTACTGAGCTGAAAACCAAATACTAAAATACAAGGGTCTTTTTTAAAAAATTGAAATATAGTTGATTTATAATGTTGTGTTAGTTTCAAATGTATAGCTAAGTAATTCAGTTTTATATATATGTATATATTTCAGATTATTTTCCATTATAGGTTATTGTAAGATATTGAATGTTGTTTGCTGTGTTATACAGTAAATCCTTTTTGCTTATCTGTTTCATGTACAGTAGTTTGTATCTGTTAATCCTATACTCCTAATTTATCCCTCCCTGCCCCCTTCCCCCTTTTGGTAGCCGTAAGTTTGTTTTCTGTGTCTGTGAGTCTCTTTTTGCTTTGTATATAGATTCATTTGTATTATTTTTTAGATTCCACATGTAAATGACACAATATTTATCTTTCTCTGGCTTCACTTAGTATGATGATCTCTTGGTCCATCCATGTTGCTGTAATTGGCAATATTTCATTCTTTCTTGCAGCTGAGTGTTGCTCTGTTGTGTATATATACAACATCTTAAACCACTCATCTGTTGATGGGCGTTTCGGCTGTTTCCATATCTTGGCAATAGTAAATAGTGCAGCTGTGAACATTGGGGTGCATGTATCTAATAAGATAAGGATCATAAAGCAAACGTTTGTGTCATACTTACCTATGTATTTGCTTAGAAACAAACCAGTTTCACAAATATCTTTGAGAAAACTTTTAAAGAAAAAATAAGATCACTTAGTAGATTTGTGAGAGACTGTTTCAGGAATGTCTTATGTTTTATTGTATCTTTATTGCAGATTTTCCTAGAATAGGTGTCAGCATTAGAGATTAAATTGTTGGACTACTGCCTTCTAAATAGGAATTTTTTCTTACTCTTGTCAGGCTTCTCAGAAGCAAAAGTTGCCCCTAACATTATTCAATGTCTTGCTAGCAAGGTGCCCAGGGTGCAAAACTTAAGGAGGCATCCAGTCTCTGGTGCCCACTCCACCTACACAAGCCTGAGAGTGGGATACCTCGATTGCCTGACTCTGTCCTGGCCTTATTTTACATACATTCAAATCATTTTTTAAGTTTGTCCTTCTTGTTGTTTTAGTGAAGAACCGGAAAGCGTGGACTAAGAGATAACCAGCACACATACACACATGCCTGCTTTGGATCTTGAACCCAGGCTTTTCATCTCAACTGTATGTCCTGTTTTTTGCCAAAAGTATTACAACTGTCTTTAGACCACTGATTTTCCTTTTATCAGAAGGGTCAAGTGCACCTGATAAGAAATGAGTGAGTGCAAGAATATCAAGTAATTTCCAGCGTCTAGTGGTGGAATGTAAGGTGTAGTAACTCAGACATCTGAGAAAGTCCTAAGGCCATAATGATGGACCTTCCTAATGTCATCAGGAAAAAGGAAATTTAAATTTACATGCACTCTGTGTCAGGCACAGTGATAGATGCTTTTATGTACAATGTTTCACATAGTTCTCACATCTGCTGAACTAGAGGGTATTCTGACAGAGGTTATTCCATGTTAGAGATTAAGAGATGTACACTCGGAGAGGCTGAAGAATAATCCCAGAGTCATACAGCTAGTGGTAATGTAGCCGGGATTCTAACCTAGAGCTCAGTCCCAGTACCCATACTGGTCACTGCCTTCATGGGTGTATATATACAACAGAATTAAATATATCTGTGCACACGCACATTTAGAACTGTTTCATTTTCTCAGGATGGTTAAAATTTTGACCATATAAAAGCCTTAATTATCTGAGAACTGTTTTAAAAGGAAATCCTCTTACTCTGATGATGGGTATGAGTCCTGTTGTTCTTGAGAGGTAATTCTACTTTTTCGGAAGTTGCTCCACATGGTGGCAGCACTGCACCAGCAACTATCAGAGCTTCTTGCAGCAGGAATGAATGCTTCCAGGGTTTTACCTTAGTAGTTTTCTTATAGCTCACTTTATTTAAAAAAATTTTTTTCCATGTAATTTTTTTTTTTTTGTAGCTCACTTTAGAAGGGCATCCTAGATGTGAAAGCACTAGAACATCTGGAGAAATGACCTTGAAATTGGAGGATAAAATATAGATAAAGATCTGACTACTCTTGGGGTTATGTTGACCTTCAGGTTGACTCCTGGAACCTTGCTGCAAGTAATAGGACTTTATTATATTTTCATTTCCTGTCTTTATGGGGGGGGGAATCTCACACACCCCATTTTCCTGCAGTTGTTTTACCATTTTATACTTCAGTTAAAACTGACTTTCAGTGAAATATTATTTGAAAAATATAAGAGTTTGAAGTAAAAAAATTCTCCCTGCTAAGTCCTAGCTTAACCTCCCCGAGTCTGTTTCCTCTTCTGTAGAATGAGAGATACCATCTTAGAGAGTTGTTAGGAGTAGTAACTGAGCTATTGCATCAAAAGCACCTACTAAAGCGGCTCGGGGGGGTTCGTGAGGTGATGGCCGCTGCTCCTGTAATTACGGAGTAGATGTTAGGCAGAGGTTGACGTTATTGCTATGATGTGAGTTTAAAAGGTTCAGGTCCCTTTGATATCTGTACAGATTCATACAGTAAAATCTTTTCTGAGGGAATTAGAGCTAAACTCATTTTCAGATGCAGATTTTATTAGTCCGTTATTTTGAAAGTAAGCCTGTATTCAGAAGGTGGAAGCACTTTGGAGCCAAAGGAGAATGCTCCCGTGATTTCTTCACAAATGTCAGAATTTTTAAAAAATCTGTCTCACTAAATTTATATTTGCAAGAAAGATATACTTTTGGGTGATAGTGACTATTCTCTAGCTTTTTGCCTATACGCTAGGATTTTCCCTCCTTACTACGGCTTTTATTTTTCCTCTCAGAGGTGCTTTAAGGTATTCCAGCTTCAGTTAATGTTTGCGCTAGAACCTGCCCCTCCAGAGGCTCTCTTGACAGCCCTGCCACGTGTGCTTTGCTTTTTGTTTTTGAGCCCAGGTCTCCTAAGTGCTTTGGCTGTAGCCCCTTTGATCTTGTCTTCTAAGCCTTCTCAGCTCTGCTGCCATCACTCTGAGAGCTGCCCCCCAGGAATACCCCTCTTCCACTGTCTCTGCCAAAGCACAAACTACTAAATTAAAAAACAAAAGAAAAAAAATACGTCTTCATTTGTTGAAGATTTTTCTGCACAAGCAGCATGTTCTCAGAACTTGGTCCAGTGTAGCCTTTAGCAAAGGTTCTAGTTAAGCTGCCAGCTTCTTCTAATTTGAACTTATTCTGGAAAGCTGTTTTATGAAAAATAACATTTTTCTTCTCAGGAAAACTATGAGTTTAACTGTGTGCTAGCCAGTGTGTAGAAGCGCGTGGAATTGATTATGGCAGTGGTTCTCAACTGGAGGCGACTTGACTTCCCAGGAGACATGTGGCAATGCCTGGAAACATTTTTGATTGTCACAGCTGATGGGAAGGGCACTATTGACATGTGGTAGGTAGGGTTCAGGGATACTTTAAACATCCTGCAATGCACGGGGAGCCGCCTGCAGCAGAGAATTATCCATCAGTCCCAAAACATCAGTAGTGCTAAGGTTGTGAAAATTTGAGTGACTACTGTTTGGAGTCCTGGCTTGGCTGCTTACTAGAAAGGTGGCCTTGAGCAAGTTATTTAAAATGAGCTTTTCAATTTCCTCAACTATAAAAAGTAGAGATAATAATGCCTGTTTTACCAGATTGTTTTGAACATGAAGGAATAATTTATTTAAAAATTTAAGTAATGTCTGGCATAGAGTGAATGCTTAATAGACTGCAGCTGTTCCCGAGGAGCAGCCCTAACATGATGTGCTCTCCAGTTAGTGTAGGGTTCATTTAGCCCTTGGAAGATTGCATGGTGGTTTATTGTCATTCTGAGATGATGGATATTGAAAAACTGAAGTCTCTCTAGATCACTCTAAATTTGAGGAGGATTTTTGTCACAGTTTATTTGTTGTCCTTGTGGCCTATGTTAAATTGTCTATTAATGACCTCACTTAATTTAGTAATTTATATGATTTCTGTTATTTCAAAACATATATTAATAGAGTTACAGAGTTAAAATATTATAGAGAAGTGAAATTAGAAATGCATAATGCTCTGGCCAGATGTCCATAAAGAAGTTCCAAAGCTGGTAGAACTGTAGGCATGTGTAAGAATGTCAGTATGTAGTAGGCCCCGGGTAAGAGTGATGTAGGAAGTCACATGCTCAGTCTGTGTCTGGATTCCCCAAGCAAGAAGTAGTGTTATGTTTGGTTCTACAGGATGAGCCGCTATTAATTTCTGCAGGAATGGAGTGTGAGTAAGTGGAGTCGCTGGCGGCTGCTTCGTTCTAAGGACAACTTGTAACTGACTGGTCGGTCTCTGCTCTTCTGTCTTTACTTACAGAGGAAGCAAATAGTTTTTGTTTTCCTGTATGATGAACTTTGCAAAAATCTTTTAATGTGTATTCTCACTTTAGATTTTAATTATTACCAGCTTTTATTTTATCAATTTACTAATAGAGTTTTTTTTTTTTAAATCTCATTTTGGAGGCGACTTTTAGGAATATTAGGAATATAGGAAAGTTGCAAAGACGGTACAGAGAGTTCCCATACATCCTTCACTCAGTTTCACTTCATGTAGACATCTTACATAACCATGGTGCCTTTGTCAAAACTAAGAAATCAGCATTAGTACATTATGATAAAGTGAAGTACAGACTTCATTTCACCTGTTTCACCACAGATGTCCCTTTGCTGTCCCAGTATTCGATCCAGCATACCAGATTGCATTTAATCACTTTTTTTTTTTCTTTTAAAGAGTTGACTCACTCTGTATCAAAGTATCTCAAAAAGAGAAAAGTGCTTTTTGACTGTGAAATGGTGTTTTCTTTTTCTCCAGTATTATAGCATGGTGGGTAAAGCTCAGGCCCTGGAACCAGCCAGATTTGGGTTTGTATCCTGGTTCTGCCATTTCTTAGCTTGGTGGTCTCTGTAAACATCTTAGTATCCTTATCTACAAAATGGAAATCATAAACAGTGGTTTTATCATAGGATCATTGTGAAAAATAAAGGACAGAGAGCTTGCAGGGCACTTAATAGTGAACCTGGTATAGAGTAAGCCCTTGATAATAACAAACTTTATTGTATAGTGATTGTGGTGCTGGGTATTAATGGTTTTAGAAGGGTTAATATTTCAGTGGCAAATTTATTTATAAAGATACTTAATTCCTTTGTATACATTATTTAAAGTCAAACATTGTCTTTTAGGGTAATTCTGAAGGCAGCTTACCCACAAATGAAACTAAGTCTATTTACAGTACTACTTACTACATCATTGCAGAATTACTTTTAAATGGTAATTATTCAAAGGTACACGTTTAATCCAGTTTTGGTCGGCAACTTCCTGAAAACTGAATCTGTTGTATGTAAGTAATTCAGTAGTGTACCAAAAGATAATGGCCCGTGCATTTCTTAGTGTCCCTTTTAAATGATCTCAGGGCTCTAACTTGGCAGGGGATTACTTACTCTTGAAAGGGAGGTAAGAAGTCATGTCACAATAAATTATTTTGTTCATGCTGCAGCATACTTTTTTGTGTTTTTAGGGCCTGTGAGCCAAGTAGCTCCTTGATTCTTAGGAGTGCCTTTTGTCTATCTGTAGATATTTATTTGTAGTGTTTTGGCCTTGTGAATATTTTCATTTCATTAGAAAACATCTTAAATCACTTCAGGAAATAATGAGTTTTATTGAGTCTAATTTTTAAATCTTACTTGTTAACGTGTATTCAGACTTTCTTGCCATAATGGGATGTGTTAACTCCACTAGGTAAATGTGTTCAACTTTCTTATTCAGGGGAAGAAGATGGGAAAAAAGCAGAACATTTTAGAATTCAGTGAGTAAATGTATTATTGGCATTCTGTGCAGTATCTTGGATTAAATCATGAGCTCTAAATTTTACTTGTTTGAGAGGGAAAAATTAACTGATACTGTGTAATCATTGTATCCTTAAGGAGATGATAATGAGTGAAACATGCTTAGAATAAATGCCTTGTGCTTTTAGCATGTCATTTGAGGCAACTCCATAAAGGAGAAAGTGAGATTTCAAACTGTTGCTGATTTTCAGGAGGATATAAATATGCAGATCACCTGTATATTTCATTATTATAGTTTTGGTCAGTCATTCTACTGCTTTCAATTTATTCAAGTCTTCAGGGGCAGCAGCCAAAAGGATTGTAAATTGAACAGGAAAATAGAAGCATTTGTTAAGAGAATGTGACCTTGAAGATCATTGCTAGAAATGAAAGTCTTCTAAATACTATTTTAGTTAATAGGAGGAAGTCACTGTACTGGAAATTGCTATCTTTCTTGGGTTCTGAGGCTATGGAAGTGAGTGAAATTAGAGAAATCATTCAAAGGGACAGGGAAACGTGTGAGAGATTTCTCATAAAGGAGCATCTATCTGTAATAGTCCACCCCCAATGTATATCTAGATTTCCTTCGAAAGTTCTTTTTTACAGGACCATTTTTCTTTTTATTCTAACCACATCCACTGCTCCAGCTTGCCCCTTTAAAAAAAAAGAATGAGGTCAAATTTATGTCCTCGGAATTGCTGCATGTAAGATTGGGGTAGCTTATAAATCAAATTTTGTAGCTGGATAGTAAATCTTGCCTCTTTAAGTGCTGCTAGAATGTGATTATCTGAAGTATATAAAGTAGGAGAATATATTTTTCTCCTTGTATAAATCTGCCTGAAAATAATGTTTTGATTGTATTATCCTCCCCAACTATTTTTCTTTTCCTTTCCCCTAGCTGACATTCACCGCCCTTGGAACTTCTGTAAATGCAGGTGGCAGAGTGACTAGTACTCAGACACTGGAATCAGATACAGGCCTTAAGCCCTTATTCAGGCACTTTTCTTTTCTGGCTGTGTTGACTAAGCAAGTCACTGAATTTCTCTAACCCTATTTATAAATTCATTTTTAAAGCCTGTTTCTCTGTCTGTAATAGGTGGGTTTTGATAGCAACTACCTTAGAGTTGCTATGAGGATAAATGGCATAGCAAGTGTTCAACAAATTTTAGCAATTGTTGTCTTTTAACTCTTTGTCCAGCTTGATTAGGTATAGTATAAAGTAAATCAAGACACAAATTGCTTAACTTAAAAAAAAATTCGGCAGACTCCAAGGATCCACAAGGAACTATCAGATTGAAGGGAAATCTGTAGTTGTGTCAGAGAAGATTTGTCTAGTATTGAGTGTGACTTTATTTATACACACAGGCACAGATGCGTGCATGCTTTTGTATGTATGTATATGTTTGTTTAATATCTATCTATAAAGTATACATATTACATTAGGTCTACAGAGGGATGGGGTGGGGACGAGGAATGTTTAGGTGCAGTCTCCCAAAGAATAGAACTTAACCATAATTGGGAGGCCAAATGAATTTTCACAAATGTTTTTATGCTGTGGCTATGTTCCTTTGTAGCCTTGATGCCAGCTTTTTATAAATCAACTAGTGTGCTCAGAAAATTCACTTAAGAAACCCTATTTATAAATCCATTTTTAAAGCAAAACTTCCTTTAGGAACTCCTTTCTTTCTTGGGAACTCTTAATTTTTCTGAGATTATAGTTAAAAAGCCATCATTCTCTTCATGGCAGTGTTTCCTAAGAGAACTGCCAATTTTCTACCAGGGAAAATATTATGCATGTTAGTCTTAGTTCAAATTCAAGTGATAACTCAGGTGAAAGAGATATAACCTTGTTTTAATACGCTGGTAGCTCAGGGCAGTTACTGCGAAGGTCAGGTTTTTCTTTTGTAATGATGAATGAATTATTGTTTGAAGAAGGCTCTTTGGGAAGAGGAAGTAAATTATGTTTCAGTCCATTATTTTTTGAAGTTTATTTTATTTTGGGGTGGGGTAATAAGGTTCATTTATTTATTTATTTAATGGAGGTACTGGGAATTGAACCCAGGACCTCGTGCATGCTAAACATGCACTCTACCACTAAGCTGTACCCTCCCCTGCTTAAAGTTTATTTTTAAAAACAGATAATAGATGTACTTTGTTTTGTACAGAGTTCCAAAGAAACACAAAGTATAAACATTGACAGGTGAGTTGTCCTGTATACGCTGGCCACCTAGATGCTGTCTTGAATCAGTCTTTGTCTACTCAGTGTGACTAGCTTGTTTCGAGTTTCCATTAAAAAGTGAGAGAAGCATGGCTTACTGACAAGAACTCTGAGCAGCTCTTTATGGGCCCATCCCAGTACATTTCTGAAAACTTAGCATTCTGAATGTGAAGGTTAGGAGATAAAAGTGGAGAGGTAGAAGTAGAGTTCTCTTATTGGGATGTATCTCCTCTGGTCAGTCATTGGTTCAGGGACCATTTTGCAGTGATCTCATTCTCAATGCAGACTTTGCTAACATAATCCTGTAATCTGATCTCTCTGGATCTTTTAATTAGATTTACTTTTCCTTGTTTCTTTTTTGTTTGTTTGTTTAAATGTGAAAATAAATAGAAACTGTCTATTTTACTACTAGAATGTATACTCCATTAGCTGCATTATGTACTTGGTTTAATTTCCAATTGCCTGTGATGGTAACAGAGGAATTCTGGTTGTTCATTCTGTTCAGCATCCTTCTGTTGTCTTTCCTCCCCATTGCTTTTTTTAATTTCCTCAATTCTTACCTTTTCTTTTACATTTTCTGTTAATAGACTTTATATTTATCTATTTTTAAAACATTGAAAGAATTTGACTGGTAGAAATGGTAAGTTTGTGGCAGGATGTTTGTTTTGGACTCTTGTGCTTTGGTGTTTTCCTGTCTTGCCCCCTCTGCCCTCAAAAAAGCAAAGATTAATTTAAAGGCAAAGGTGGAGTCACTATGAACTAACCTGTCCTCATTTACACCTTCCTTTTCTTTTCCAGTGCAGAAATTAAAGTAAGTATAAAGCACAGTGATTTGGAGTTTCTTTGGGTGTGCTGGAGTCACTGGTAGAAATGTTAACCAAAACTGGTAACTAAGACTGGGCATGTGTTTGACAGCAGGAAAGGAAAACAGGCATTTAGTCTTCTGGTGTGACATTTTGATCCTTTATTCTATAATCCAGTCTATCAAGTGTCTTGTACATAAGAAATATATCTTTTCCCTGCATATAAAGCACTGAGATGATGGAGGGGGAATTATTATTTCACTCTTCATGCCTTTTAATTTTCACTAAAGCCCATGTTTGATGGTGTGGTTGGCAAACAAAAATTAAGTCAGAAAAGAACCTCATGCATACTACCGTTGCTCCCGTGTGGAAGGTGGACTACATACATTTGTCTTAATAACAATGAAATATTCATAATCATATTACCAAGTGAACCTCTGATTTTTTTCATCTTGGAATTTTTGTCCTAATGACTAAATTAAAGCTGAAAGTGATTCCATTTGTGGTATCATTGTCTTTTACCTAATAATGGATGCTGCCATAAGTGTATTATTTGATTTTTAAAAATCATCTTAAAATTTATCTTCTTAGTAAATTCATATGCTGGAATAATCTGCAGACTACCCAGATGATGTGGGTATTAAAATCACTAGCTAAACCATTATGACCTTCTCTTGCTAGCAAAAGGATAATCATACAACTCTTGTTTCTCTGGCTGTTAACAAGGGACTAAAAATGAGCTGACATTTTTGAAAATCTTCAATATACATAAATAATGAAGCTGCTACCTGTCACATCTCGTTTATGCTTACAGAATATTTATATTCAGCCTTACTGTGCTAATCTTTAGTAACAACTGGGAGCCTTGCTGCAAAATGTGGTTTTAAGTTCATTTGTACAGGGCTGTAGTAGTTATTTTGTCTGTGTTTTGTTTATTTTGGGGTGTTTCTGCAATTTTTTAATTACTTTAAACATTCATTGGTTGTAGATTTCTTTGTTATATTAGACATGTGTATTTCTGATAGAGTGTCCACTTTTTTTCTTGCAACTGATACGGATTTCCAGGTCTATAAGTCAGGATATGCATGTACTTTGTTATATTTGGTAGCAATTTTGCATTTATCATACTGCCTGAGATAAGGGTACATTTGAGATACCATATTTCATTGATTCTAAGATACCATTGATTTTAAGATGCATTATTATCTCCTGTATCACCTAGGAAGAAAAATACTTCTATTAACTTGACATGTCATTGATTGTAAAATATATCCCAATTTCAGTGGTGTTAATATGAAAAACTCTGCAACTTAGTCTTAGAATTATGGTACTATTACCACCTTAACTTTGCATAAGGCTTTGTAGAGAGCACTTAGAAATGTCATCTAATTTTAACGTTCAAACTAAAGCTAATCTGTGAGGTGGATTAAATTATCATCAATTTTCAGATGAGGGAACTGAATTTCACAGAGATGATGTGCTCTCCCAACATCACGTTACAGTGAACTAGGGTTTCAAGCTCACATTTTCTTATGCTAAGAGTTAGGATATGATTGACAGTATCACCTCCCCACCCCCCAATACATGCACACCCATACACTTATAAAATTATTTGGCCTAGATTCTTCTTTCCATTGCTTAATGTACATGTTTCATATTTAAACTTCACTGTTTTTTATAACTGTTCCTATGTCTTAATTCTATCAATAGTTTTGAGTACTATGAAAATTGTTAATGTTTTAATAGTAAATCATGAGTGACTCTCTGTTAACATGTGAATTGTTTTAACTCTGGGTTGCCTGACACTGGGAACCTACATATGCCATCATTAGTGTTTTTATATACATTTTTAATATATTTTTACTGAAGTATAATCAGTTTACAGTGTTGTATCAATTTCTGGTGTACAGCACAATATTTCAGTCCTATAGGAATATACATATATTTGTTTTCACATTCTTTTTCACCGTAAGTTACTACAAGATATTGAATATGGTTCCCTGTGCTATGCAGTATAAACTTGTTTATCTATTTTATATACATATATTAGTTAGTATCTGTAAATCCCAAACTCCCAGTTTATCCCTTCCCACCCTCTTCCCTCCACTGGTAACCAAAAGTTTGTTTTCTGTGTCTGTGAGTCTGTTTCTGTTTTGTAAATAAGTTCATCTTTTTTTTTTTTTTTTTCAGATTCTACATACAAGTGATACCATATGGTATTTTTCTTTGTCTGGCTTATTTCACTTAGAATGACATTCTCCAGGTTCATGTGCTGCAAATGGCATTTTATTTTTTAAGGCTGAGTAGTATTCCGTTGTATAAATGTACCACAGCTTCTTTATTTGATATACATTTTGAAAGCAGTTTATCTGTTTCTAGCTGACTAGGTAAAATGTTCAAGAATTGTTAATGAATTGAGACTTACGAAGTGATCCAGAGAAGGCTAAATATTTGTCCATAGTTGTACTGTTACTGGTAAATCAAGGTTATATCTGCTTCTTTCCCAGGTGGTGGCTAATGCTGTAGCAGCATTATCTGAAATCAGTGAATCTCACCCAAACAGCAACTTACTCGATCTGAATCCACAGAACATTAATAAGCTGCTGACAGCCCTGAATGAATGTACTGAATGGGGCCAGATTTTCATCCTGGACTGCTTGTCTAATTATAACCCTAAAGATGACCGGGAGGCTCAGAGGTCAGTCTTGTTTCCTGGATAGTGTCTGGGAGTCTTGCCTGGTTGAATATCTTCTGGTGCCTGTAATATAATAAGGATCTGTTATATTGAGAAAGATCAGTGGCTCCTGAGATAGATACTGCAATCCCCATGGTGTTTTCTCACTGTATTTAGGAACATTTTACGTGGTGGAGTAAACCATGTGAAAATAGCTCTTCCTAAGAGGAGATGTGCATTTTTCATTTCTTGTTTGAACAGTAGAGTTAAACCCTCTGCTATAATCTCCCTCATCATGGTCTCACATCTCCCATACAGTAATTCCTAGCCATTTGGCAAACAAAGGTTTTTTGAGTGTATCTTACTGTAGTAACAAAATTTTCATTCTTTTAGGTATGTAGTAAATGGCTTGATACTAGTTATTGAGCTGACCTACACCTATAATTTAGTACTAGAGAAAATGTATTGGAGCCAGCAATATATATGATGTCTTCCGTTAGATGTAGGAATCACGTCAGTCTGAATTTGGAGATTTTGGAAGGCACAGCTGAATTGTTCTGCTCAGCTCTTTACCACTTTAGTGCTGCAAATTTTCTTTGACTATCAGATATTGATGACTAAATTTCATGTACACATGCACACATTGTAGTTTACAGAATTGAAGTTATGAATTTTTATTGAGCATTTTGTGTATACAGGCACCATATACTAGGCAAAGTACTTCTGAAGAATTGTTGGCTCTTCGTTTAAAGTTGACATATTTTAATTATGGTAGAAAAGAACCTTCTTTGCCTGGCTGAAGCTCGAGCTACTATAATGTAAGTGCTCTTCACTTGTCTGGGAAATTGTTCCCTCTGGATATAACCAGAGCTCACCCTAATAGCTTCTCTCCATCATTTGAAGTACAAATATCTTCTGGAAGAAACTTTATGTACAGTTTTATTTTCTCTTGGTCATTGACATCTCACATTTATCTATTCACTCAGCAAGTATTTATTGAGCCCATGCTGTGGGCCAGGCATTGTTCTAGGCGCTGCGGATACAGCTGTGGACAGATGAAAATCATAGCTCTCATGGAACACTAATTTTGAGGAATAGGGCAGAAGCATATATAATATGTATAAATAGTACAGCATATCGTATGTCAGCTGATGGTAAGTGCTAAAGAAAGATAAAGTAAGGAATAGATCTCAGAAATGCTGGATAGTCAGGGAGTCAGCCAAGTAGATACAGAAGAAAAAGACAGAAACACAGCTTATATCCTTAACTGAATATAGTCAGCTAGCTACTCATGTTGCCAAAGAGCTGTCAAAATTAGGTTAATTTCTAAAGAATTCTCAACAGATAATTAAATATTCTAGATTTGTGAGGCATTTAAGTGTAGGTGGAGGAGGCTAGGAGAAGGAAATGAGGTCGGAAGAATATTGCAGTGATGCTGTGTTTAAAAAAAAAAAAAAAAAAAGGCTTTTTGCAAGATTTCCTTATCCTGAAAGCGTGAGGTTGGGTATTTTTCCCCGTCAGCCCATCTCCTCTTGAATCTTACAATGAAACTTCAGCCACAGTTGGTTGATCTCTCTCACTATGAAATATCTCTCAGAATGCTTCATTTGACTTCCTGTAGGTTGAGGAGAAATGGGCTGAGAGGCAGGGAGCCCTTACATAATATGGGGAAACAGAGAGGACTATAAAACAGGAAGGTAAATGGTGTGAGCGTCACGTGTTTTGGGTATTGGCTAGCTTCGTTCCAGTTTGAATATCCCTTATTGCTGGTTTCCTGAAGTCTTCTGATGTCCCTGCTCTGCCTGTAGTTTGCTGGGAATGAGGCTTCTGCAATGTTGGATCCCAAATTTACCTACGCATGGAGCTTTGACTTTTCTAACTGTTTCTCTGATTTCTTGATACTTGGGCTATGGGACCTCTGACAGTATTACCTTATAGACTGGATTAAGCAAAGAAATTATAATTCAAGATACTAATTTTCATGTTCTTCCCTCAGCATCTGTGAGCGGGTAACTCCTCGACTATCTCATGCCAACTCAGCAGTGGTGCTTTCAGCAGTAAAAGTCCTCATGAAGTTTCTAGAGTTGTTACCCAAGGACTCTGACTACTACAATATGCTGCTGAAGAAGTTGGCCCCTCCACTTGTCACTTTGCTGTCTGGGGAGCCAGAGGTGCAGTACGTCGCCCTGAGGAACATCAATCTAATCGTCCAGAAAAGGTTGGGAAAAAATGAACTGATGATTAACATGTTTGTAATTTGAATTAAGCTTAGTAACATCAACATTAAAGAGGCATTATGTTAAGCTCTGTTTAATGTATGGAAATAAAAATACTGTGTGCAGAGCAGCTTGCCCAAAGTCGGGAGGCTAACAGTTGATTTCAGAGTGTTCTACAACAGATGCCCCGTGTTGCTCTACAATTTAATTTGTTTCTGAAGGACCTCTTTGTAGTGTGCTAGCTAGTGCCTGCGTAATATGGTTTGGACCGTAGTTTAGAGCAATTTGTTTTTCTTCCAGTGGTTCTTCTTGGCAGTATATACCTTGACCCTTAAAAAAGATAAAAAGAGTCAACCAAATGGATCTGGTTGGAGGGATGGGGTGTACGGGAAGTTTTTTTCCCTGGGGTGGGGTTGTGTGGATGGACTGCGGAGAAGCACAGGTTGGGTATTAATACAGACTCAGAGGGATATATCACTGTATGCCTCACCTTCCTTATCTTGTGTTTCTGTGTACCACAGGCCTGAAATCTTGAAGCAGGAAATCAAAGTTTTCTTTGTGAAGTACAATGATCCCATCTATGTGAAACTGGAGAAATTGGACATCATGATTCGTTTAGCATCCCAGGCCAACATTGCTCAGGTCAGACTTAAAGTGGATTCCAGTTAAGATCTAATGAGTTAGATCTTAAGGTCTGGCCTTTAGAAAAATTTAAGCCATGAAGTTGCTGTTGAAGAATCCTTAATGATTGTCCACTTCATGCATTTTTGACAGGTTCTGGCGGAACTGAAGGAATATGCCACAGAGGTGGATGTCGACTTTGTGCGCAAAGCTGTGCGGGCCATTGGACGGTGTGCCATCAAAGTGGAGGCAAGTGTCCCATGGTAGTTGTGATCACATAATGGAATTCCAAGTATTCTCTCTTTTTTTTTTTTTTTTTTTTTTAAGTATAGTTGACTTACAATGTGTTAATTTCTGGTGTAGAGCATAGTAATTCATATATACATGTATTCCTTTTCATATTCTTTTTCATTATAAGCCATTACAAGTTATTGAATATAGGTCCCTGTGCTATGCAGTAGGACCTTGTTTATTTTATATGTAGTAGTATCTACAAACCCTGAACTCCTGATTTATCCCTCCCCACCCTCTTTCCCAACTGGTAACCATAAGTTTGTGAGCTGCGTACTCCCTTCACCTCTTTCTTTAAAATACATTTTAAAGTTTATCAAAATAATAAAGCACATAGCTTTAATACTGAAGAATTTTTAATGAAAACAGCAGTCCCTGGTCCCTCTCTTTCCAGAGGGAATCATTTTAAACTCCGTTTCTAGTTTTACTTTGATTACTTCCACATCTCTAATATCCTTATGCTATTGTTTATTGATTTGCCAATTGTGGACATTGTCTATTAACTTTCTGCTATGAGTTAAGAAACTTCATTCATATACTGAATCACTCCTATTTCTATCCTCCTATTCTCTAGTATAGTTGTATCATAAGCTTTACGTTCTTACCTTTGTAAATTGAGATGATATGCCTTTATTTCTTGTTCTGTCAGTAAGAGGCTTATAAAACTTGCTGTTCATATTATGACTGTAAAAATGTAGAGCCTATGCAATATAAATGATTATATTTTCTTATCCAGACTTGTTTTTTCTGAGTTTATAATGGCCTTTTAAAAAAACTTCCTTGTGTGTCTTCATTGCACTCCTATCTTCTTCCAGTTTTTCAAGTGTAATATCAAATTTATAAATTTTCTTTTGTTCTAGACCCTTCTCTCTTCTAGTCCTCTGTCCCTCCGGTCCTTGCTCCAGTCTGGCTGGTTGCTTTCGTGGCTTCTGCATAGCCATCTTTTCATACAGTCTCCCTTCATTGCTCTTGTTACTGGTACTTTTCATAGCATTTCTTTTTTTGTGA
Organism: Camelus bactrianus; assembly: GCF_048773025.1. Taxonomy (NCBI): domain Eukaryota; kingdom Metazoa; phylum Chordata; class Mammalia; order Artiodactyla; family Camelidae; genus Camelus; species Camelus bactrianus. Next base: position 11,425,616 of record NC_133554.1, read on the forward strand.
TTGCAATAGCTTCTTAAATCTCTGGGGATGTGAATTATAGTTTTTGGTTTTGTTTCTACAGTTTTAATTATCTAGTGTTTTATGGTGATGGTTGCGTGTCTGTATGATTTTTTACTTGAGGTGTATATCGTGCATACGGTAAATTGTTGCTCATTTATATTTAAGAATGAGAAAACAGAAATGTTTTCAGGACTTCTGTGCACATAGGCAGGCCTGTCAGCTAGCAGGTTTCTGCTTTAGGGCAGGGAGTTGATCTTTGCTTGAAAGTCCTCTTAAAGAGCAGGGATCTGCCCTGTGGTCTTAGGGGGCAAATTGGTTCTAGCTTGGTTGCAGCCTTGCAGTAGGTATTAAGGGCTGCACTTACATTGCCCTGCTTCATTAGTCACCAATCCTCCATTGGTTTTTCCTCACTCAGAAATGTGTTGAAATTAATGATGATTTCTGTTCACAATGATACTGTGAATCAGAGCTCCATATTTGTTCTTGCTACTTGACTATATACAGTTCTGCTTTGAGTCAGATTAGACCGTATGATTCCACCAGGGTGGTTACTAAAATAATTTGCACAGTATGACCAGTGCTTCATAGGAACAGAAGGAAACATGCAATGTCGGGGAAGTATCTCTGAAAGCCAAGGCCCTAATTGGCCTTCCTTGTTTGTATTCACGTCAGTGCTGCTTCATGTGGTTACCACTGATAAATCATTTAGTAAACTAGTTGTTACAACAAGAAGTCGATTTATCCTGGTTTCTACTCTTGGTTCTACCAGCTCAGTTGCTTCAGATATTTAATATATTTCTGTTGATCCATTTGAGAGATGAGAAAGTGTTTATTGGATCTTGATATGTTATGTCTTTTTTTACCACCACACTTCATGTACTTACCTTTTTTCTTTTTCTTTTCTCACCGAGGAATAGCCCACCTACTTATAGTATTAATGTAGACAGTTTTCAAGGATATATTGGTAGCAGGAGTCATTTTGTGATTTTTCACGACCAGAATGTCATTGTCTTATTGAAACCTCTCTGACAGTGCTCTCTAAAGAGTCTCATTCCAAAGTTAAGAGAGATTTTCTATCCCTGGAGTTATTAGAAACTGTTCTCAAAGTATCTAGATTGCTAGATTCTGTTAGTACCGTGTATTGTGACTAATGGGAAATTTATCCATCATCTTCTGAAAGAGTTGTACTTCTGGTGGCTCTCACTTCTTCCTTTGACTCACGGTGCCCTGGTGGGAGTATGAGTGTGTGTGAGGAATGAACTTCCTCTGGAAGCTTGAGATCAACATTCAACAATCCTGCTTTTTAGCTAGTGTTCTTTTATCTCAAGTTCACTGGACTTGGCCTGAGAACTTTTCCTAGAACTGTTTCAATCATGAAAGTTATCAGTTGGAAAGAGTTGCCTGGTCTGAACACAGTTGGGGCAGGAAAGGCGATGATTGTGTTTTTAACTAACCCATTCTTGGGACAAGGGCAAGAACAAACAAAAAGCCGAATATATTTACTACGTAAAATCATAAAATGAGACAAATTAAGCAAAAGTAAAACACTGCTTCACAGCCTGCTCTCCCCTCCCAGAGTTGATGTGGACATGATTTTAAATCTTTGTTTATATAGTCCTCCATAAACAAGTGTGTTTTTTACAAAAATGAGATCATCCTATGAATGCTATTTACTTATGTGTTTTTAGCTTTTTATCAAACCCTGTGCTATTTACTTATGTAGTCTGCTTTTGTCACTTATTGTACATGGGTATTTTTCAATGTTACTGATATTTTGCCTCATTTTTAGTGGTTTATAGACATAATGTGTAATTGCTTCATAATTATTTAGTCTTTCCCTTCCTGTATGGACCTTAAAGTTGTTTCTGCTCTTTTCCCAAATAACAATGTAAGGGGGATCCTTGTAGCCAAATCTTTGATCTCCAATAAAGAGAAACATTTTTTTCATTATGCTTTTTAGACATTTGGATGTGCTTTTTCGTGTCCTGTGCATCTTTTTTCAATGGGTTATCTTTTCCGTATTGATTTTTTTCAAGTCCTTTATAATTAAAGGTATTAACCCTTCATTTCATTAACAGTTATTTTCCCAGTTTTGGCTTTTTTTTGTTTGTTTGTTTGATTTTATCTGACTTCTTGATGTATAGAAGTTTGCATTTCTTTTCGTAGGGAGTCCTGTCAGTTTTCTCTCAATGGTGTCTTTACTGGCACACCTAGAAAATTGTGCTTCACCTCAAAGTTATATAAAATTCACCTTTATTTTCTACTTTAATGGCAGTGGTCCCTTTTTTTTTTAAACATTTAAAGATGCTTTTAATCAATAATTACAATAAGGATATCATTTTGGTTAAAGATAAGAGTGTAGGGATCAAACACCAGGACAGTTCACCCTTTCCTTACTGTTACGAAATGTTGCCTTTATTGTATACTGGATTTTGTATGTCTGTATTCCTCTCTCTGTTTCTGGATTTACTTTGTATGTACAGTGATTGGGTGTTTAATGGTAATTTTCAAAATGTAATCAAAAGCAACATGGGTGAGATGACAATTTGGTTAAAAATTACTGTCCTAGACTTAAATGTTTTCAATTGTTGATGCTTCATGGGAAATGGCCTTTTGTTTGTCTTTATAATAAAGAAACTATGGGCTCACTAAATACTAGCTTTTTATCAAGCCCTATGCTAAGCACTTTATTTGTATTATCTAATTTTATAATTTAGCCCTTGCAGTAGCCTGTATCCTACATGCTTTATAATTTATCTTAACTTATATTTAAATTTCCCAGCTGTTTTGCTGTTGCAGTAATAGCACAGGAATTACTAGTTGAAAATGAATATAATAGAATTCAAAAATGGCAAAACTGCATAAAAGATAACAATCATATATATGACCTCATGACCTCACATAAGTAACCTCAAGATGCTATTTTGTTTTCATTACATTGCTTGGAATGGTTTAAATTACAAGATTTAAAAGATTTTATTACAGAAATTTTTAGGCATACACTAAAGTAAAATTGATTAATGAGCTCTTGTGTACCCATCTTCCATCTTGAACACATATCAACACATTGCTGTTGTCATTTGATCTTCTCCCTCTCCCTCCCTCTTCAAGGGAATGAGCAACTGTTTCTTGTAGTGCAAATCCCAGATATGATCTTACTAAAGTAGTTCAATTGTATATCTATTAGATAAGGTCCTCTTTAAAAAAGTCCTGATATCATTACCATACGCAGCAGCTAACTAATTCTTACCTCGTTGAATACCAGTCCATGTTCAGTCTTCCCTGTGTCTAACTGTCTTTTTACAGTTGCCTTGTTCAAATCAAAATCTAAACAAGAGTTACACGTTGCATTTGGTTAATATGTCTTTTAAGTCTTTACTTACTTACTAGGGTGCCATTTATTGAAGTGACTAGATGGTTGGGCTTGTAGAATTTCCCAGAGTCAAGATTTGGCTGCTTGTATTTTAGTGATGTTGTTTATCTCATTCTTTCATCCTCTTTAGACAATTAAATCCGGAGGCTTGGTAATACCCACGTTTAGCGTTTTTGGCAAGAACACATCACAGGTGATGCTGTGTACGTCTATGGCATCTTATCAGGAGGCATATAGTAGAGTGACCCATCTCTTGTAATATTTGATAAATCAGTCCTCGATTTTTACGATCTCTCTTCTAGAACCCTTTTTCTTTTAAAAACTATAACTTACAGTTTCAGTACATCAGTTTTGTCATTTGTATTCTTCCATGTTACCTTCATTGATTAAAGACTAAAAGATTAAATTCTATTTTATAGATGAACCATGGGATGTGGAAAATTGCAGTTTATCTAATGCCATAGACTTTCAGTTATATAACCCAAAAGATGGCAAATTTTCCTTCAAGTTTTTTGAGTCACAGTTAACTTTAAAAATATAATGCAAACTGTGGATCTTCTCCTTGGAAATCGTGTGCATATACGAAATATAGCAGTTTCATTTCAAGGGATTTAAAGATACCTTCTGCTGTCTGTACTCATTCATGAATTCCAGATAAAGACCTCCTTCCTTGACTTGTTCTTTCATTCTTATTCTTTCCTCCTATGTTGACTTATGCCTTTTCTCATTTCTGTCATCCTGGCTATCCAAGATGATTTTTTTCACTTACACTGACTCTTTTGTAATGAGTAAAGTTTGGGGTATATCTAGAATTTCTGTGTATCTCCATCAGATAACCCAGACTCCAGTATAGGTTGGTCAAATTAAGTGCCTCATCTTTCAGTCTGCCTTAGTTGATGCACCTGTATATTTCCAAAAAAATTTTTTTATGTTGAGTTTGTGTTGTTAGATAGATCATCTGACTTCTCATTATGTTCCTCTTTGCAGCAATCTGCAGAGCGCTGTGTAAGCACATTGCTTGATCTCATCCAGACCAAAGTAAATTATGTGGTCCAAGAGGCGATTGTTGTCATCAGAGACATCTTCCGCAAGTACCCCAACAAGTACGTACAAATACATCTTCCTCTCTTCCTCAGATCATATAGGAAATGACTGAGTAAGGCATTTTGAGATTGACTAGGTAAGAATTATTCCTTGTAGTGTAACCGTAATTGAATACTTTATTAAAAATCAGAAACATGCAGGGTGGTTAGCACAGGGATTAAAACCTCATTTTTTTTTCACCCTGCCTTTTCACTTTTAGAAGAATTGAAGCTCTATCTGAATATGCATTGTCTATTGGCATATATTAAAGTTAACTAGATTCTTTGGTGGTGAAGTTACTGTTAAATAGGATACCTATATATTTGAGGTTATCTGGGAATAATCTAGTTTATGCCTGTCACTAGGCATAATTAATAGTTGTGCCCCTTTTCAGTCTCAGAAATGTCTCAGTTTGAATGATAAAGTATTTGGCCAACCTGTTGTAAAAACTAGGAAGGTGACAGCTTCACTGTTCACTTTGTATATTACCTAGTACTTGTAGAAAATCATAGAGCATGTAACAATAAACTATCAGAGTGTCAGATCTTTTCTGAAGTATTGTAGCTGCTTCCATTAACATGTGAAAGCTACGTTTTCACTCCACAAAAAATTTTCACATTGAGGCCTCTTAGTTTATGAAACAAATACTTTGTCAGATTTGCTTTTGAAGGCAAGCAATTAAGGAATCTGAAAGAATGAAATAAGAGCAGGTCTTATAAGCATCCGAAGTCTCATTTTGCCTTAAGATCATAGAGATACATTGTGCTGAAGCTTTCTGATTAGTCCTTAAAGGTAGTGTTAAATGAAGTGGACTTGCATTAAGTTAGCTTAGTGGCACACTCAAAATTAGAAGAAATATTTTAGCAAGGTAGTGATTTATTAAGCGTTATAGTATTATATATACCATGTATTTTTAATTTAGAAATGATATTTTTGGAAAAAGGATCATATATTTTTACCACTCTCCCAAAAAAGAGGTATATTGGGTTTCTGAACTTTTTAATTAAGTGTGGAGATGTATGTCTTAATATGATTGATCAAGAAATGTGTCAGTGGGGAGGGAATAGCTCAAGTGGTAGAGCACAAGCTTTAGCATACAAAAGGTCCTAGGTTCAATCCCCAGTACCTCCTCTAAAAATAAATAAGTAAACCTAACTACTTCCCCCCACCAATATAAATAAATAAATAAATAAAAATATATAAAGGAAATTTAAAAAAAAAGAAATGCATCAGTTTCTGGTTTGTATTAATAAGGGATTATGACAGTTAAATTTTAAGAAAGAGCTATCAAGAAGCTGGTTTAATCAGTGAAAGTAGGGCCAACAATTAAGTGTATTTTTCAGTTGTCCATATCTCATTTATTATATGGTTTCATTCTGATGTTTAAAACTACATTAGCCAGGGAAATGGATTCAATATGGTAAAAAAAATGAGAGAGCTTAAAAATAATATTCGAATTGCTTGTTTCTTTGGAGAAACAAGTCATTGGTGTGGGTGCCTTGGGAGGAAAGGATGTAAAGATTTCTGTAGGAAGCAGAGAAGATGGATTAAGAGACAAAATTACTGTTTCTGGTCTGGATGCTGTTGTCTGACTCCTTTTTCCTAAAAGTAAAGTGGGATTTCTGTTCTTCTACCATGAAGGCAAAATGACATACCAAGAAAAATTTTGATCTAGTTATAAGAAAGACTGTTAGAAATATGAAGTAGTAGTATTACCTTACACCACAGGTGAGTTTTTCCTTGTGAAAAGAATATGTGATAAGCTTTTATAAAAGTTTAAGGTCTAGTTATTAAAACATAATTGAAGGGAAATTTAAGACATTATCTTCTGGTTTAAGACCTGTCTATTCTGTTGACTAAAAGCCTTTGTAGTTGATGGTTTGGGTAGAGTACTTTGTGGTCTTGCTTCTAGCCTTCATTGTTAAATAAAGTTCTCAGGTTTGCCCTCAGTAACCACAGTCTGTTTTGTTATATTAGATATGAAAGTATCATTGCCACTCTGTGTGAGAACTTAGACTCACTGGATGAGCCAGACGCTCGTGCAGCTATGATTTGGATTGTGGGAGAATATGCTGAAAGAATTGACAATGCAGATGAGTTACTAGAGAGCTTCCTGGAAGGTTTTCATGATGAAAGCACCCAGGTAAGTTCTCATCTATATTTTATGTAATAGATCTTTTGGGGAAGATTTCAGGAAAAATAAAGCTCAGGCAATTTCATGTGTGTGAATTTATTTATATATAGTATGTTCATTTTCCTCCCAAAAGGAATGATCCTTTTCAGTTGTGCTAACTTCTGGTGGAACAAGCCTTCCTAACTTAGACCAGCGGTTCTCAAACTTTAATGAGCCTTAGAAGCAGCTAAGCACTGGTGTTTAACCTGTGTTAAGCGCAGGTTGCTGGGCCCCACCCCTGGAGTTTCTGACTCAGTAGGTCTGAGGTGGGCCTGAGCATGTTCATCTCTTACAAGGTTCGGGGTGGCAATGCTGCTGCTGCTCCAGAAGCACACTTTGACAGCTGCTGGCTTAGTGCAGCAGTTACTGCTTTGTCATTTTCTGTCACATGACAGAGATTACCCATCACTGTTAGTAATGGTTGTGGCTCAGTTACAACTGGCGTTTTTTGCTGGGGTGAAAGGCTGGCATGTGCAATTTGAAAAAATTCTCTATGGATGGTTAGACTCCTCATCTCCTATCTGTCCTCTACGAAAATTGAGAGACCCTGACCTTCAAGTCATGCGTCCTCAGAAGCAGATAAATTATTAAATCTTTATCCCCTGGCACTTGTACTCACTGCAAATTGATGTTCATGTATGTAATCCATCAGTAATTTTAATAGATCCTTACAGGGAACACATGCAAGCAAGTCACCTTCATGGTTCAGCAGGCCACTCTTAATTGGCTGTGGTCTGGCATAATTCTGCTGTTTTTGCTCTTGCCAGATGATTCCCTAAGTCCCTGGAAGTTGTAGCTTTGGTAGAAGTAAATAATAAAGAATTTGATCAGGAACGTTTTCTTGCTGTCAGTATGTTAGCATGTACTTTAAGAAATACAGGTGATTATCTGGGCCAGAAACAAACAAGCAATTTTTGATGTCCGAAATGCACGTTGGAGATAGGAGCTAGTGAATTTTTAGTTGATGAAAATCTTTGACTGCTGGTGTTGATATTGGCTGAGTTTTAACATTTGTCTCAGTTAAAATCAGGAAGACCTCATAGTAAGTTATAGTTGGAAATGCCACTTTGGAAATGATGGTGGGGAATAATGCAAATTCCTGTCACTTAATCTATTAAATGACGTTTGCTTAGGTGCAGCTCACTCTGCTTACTGCCATTGTGAAACTGTTTCTCAAGAAACCGTCAGAAACACAGGAGCTGGTACAGCAGGTCTTGAGTTTGGCAACACAGGTAAGAAATCTGGAAAAAGCATGGGGTTTGTTTGTCTTGTTTCAAATCCCAGGAAATTGCAAAACTTCTCCCAAGAAGGTTCATCTGGGGAAATTTTAAACAGAAGTGCAGTTTTTAGATTCTGTTAAAAAATAAAAACAATGCTTCTTTTACATATTCTGCTGAATTGGAACTGGTTATATCACTTTTAAATGAATTGACTGACTCCAGTTTTTAATGACTATTCATGAAAATTAAACTTGATTAGACTCTTTAGTGTTAAGGGAGGACATGCCCTTGTGAAAATGACACTGAGTCTCACAGTACCTCCTTCTGGGAAACTTAATACTAGCTTTCAAATGGAAGTACCATATAGAGAGACATTCAGTGCCTCGACAAAGAGCTCATGTGCTGTTCTACCTTCTAGAGTGGTTGCCTTTCTCTTTAAATAACTTTGAAGTACAAATGCTGTTTTCTTAATTATTTGATATTTTTGGTCTACATAGGAAGGGTTCTGATTTCAGGAATGCGGCAACCAGCCAGATACACAAAAATCAAAGTAATTACTTCTTCTACTGTAACTGGTGTAGTGATCATCAGTCCATCATGATCCAGTATTGAGAACAGACTGGCTTTAGCTGGCTGTCAAGAGTTACGGTTTGTGTCTACACATGGAATCTGACAGATACTCAGTTGACCATTTTTCTTTTTCATCTCTTTACGGTTTTATCAAAATCTGAAGCTCTTTCATAATACTTTGCCTAGTCCTGAACTTCATTTCATATGGAAAAATGAACACAATTGGAGAACTGTATTTGGTAAATACTGTAACTAGTACAGTTGAGGTGTTACATTGATTCCAACAAGCAGAATTGGGGAAGACACTTGGAGGCAGATCACTATACACTGAAATCTTCTTAAATCCCAGTTCCAAACTGAGACCACAGATGTGAACCTTGAGTAGTTGCCAGTACATTCTCTGTTAGTGGTCAAGGCATGTTATTTGCTACATGATAATGCAAAGTTCTATTTTTCCCCTGGCAGTATTTAATTTTAGAAATGCCAGGAATCCATTTTAAGGAAAAGAAGTTCAGCGGGCAGATAAGGTATTTTTTGAGTATTTAACAGAATACTGTAAAGTACACAAAATTATTAAATAAATTGTTTTTAGAATATGCTGTACAACCCTGGAAAAATACAGCCAAGAAAATGGCTAGAGTCAGAGGCTACTTCACTGACACTTGATTCAAACACAGATATTTTACAATCAGTGAACTCAAATGTGAGGAAGGCCTGAAGCTAAAAACTAAGATAATTGTCTTGTCTGATTATATTGATTCACATAAAAAATACTCGGAATTATCTGCTTGATCATCCTTTAAGGGAGCAGTTGACTAACAGGAGTTGAGTTAAAGGATATCAGAAAATTAATTTCACAGAAAACAGGTATTCCCCCCTTGTACCTCAATTTTTTCCATTGAGACCTATCAACAAATTATAAATAAACTTTTAACCTGCTCTTTTCCCAAGTCTCTAAGCCTTCACTTGACCCCATTACAGTTGGTGTGAAGAAACATCCATACGACTGAAGCCAAGGACAGACCGTGGGCCACCATCTGTCCATGAGAAATGAACTGGGCAGTTAGTTGTCCTTCACTGATCAGGTGTGTCTTGGTACTAAGAGCAAAACTTGATCATCTTCTGAATCAGAGCAGTTTAGGTTGGATGCAGGAAGTCATTTTCACATTAATGTGAAATAGGTCATCGACAGGACCATTTTGAATAGAATTTGCCACTTCTTGATCACATAGTGCTTATTACAGACTCTGCAGACTGCTTGCTTTTAAATTAGCAATGTGTTTGCCTTTATCATAGGGCCCTGAAGGGCACTTCTATCTTTTGCTGTAGGTCCTGGAGCTTCTGTACCTTGTATGAAAGAAAGAGCTTTATATGTGTATATTCTAGATGCTAATATAGTAAACTTGACTTTAATGAGGCCTATGTACCAACACTTCAGAACATCCCCCAGACAGAGATAAATACATATTTATATAGTTTCTTAGCTTTCTCTGAAGCTAAGAATTTTCCTCAAGAATCATGGCATTTCTGATTATTGCATTATCTACTTTGTATTCGAGTTTTGACTCTCCCTTGAGGGCCATATTTCAAAACATCAGCAATATTTGGCCCTCCATGAAAGTTACTGCTAGAAGTAGAAAATAAGAAAGGAAAAGGTAAAGATGGGAGTGCTGGGTGGTGACCTAGAATCACAGCAGGAAATGGTCTGTCTCAGCTCACATTGTGCTCATAGTCATGCCTTGGCCAAATTGAAGCTGACCGTGTTTAGATATGTGTGAAATAGTCAAAATCATCTTAACTGCTGAGACTCTTACTTGACATTCAACTGTGTTGGAAAATAGATACATCTTTCCTATTGTTAATTTTACATCTTTTAAAATTTATTTGTAAGAGCTCTTTGAAGTGTTTTTAATAACTTCCCTTTTAAGCATCTTCCTTTGCTTGAAGCAAAGCAATTTCCTAACATCAAAGCAGTAACTATTTAATATTATCTGTATTGAACATCGTAGGTTTCCTGGTCTAGACCCTTGATCATCCACTTGTGTGTCTCTCAAGATGGAGTCCAAAACAATTTTCTAAAAACAATTTTGGCCTTGCTCCTTCTCTCTCTGCTCACCTCTAAGTAGATAGGGCTGGTCTTATAAACAAGCAGGTGTCCTTGATTGACTCCAGTGTTGCAAGTTCTTAACCCTGTCTTCATCTCCCTTGTCTTTTAAGGCCTATATATCTGTATTTAACAAGCGGTGTGGGAGAGCTGTATTTTAGGTTTCTGTAAGAGTTCAAACTCAGTTTAGTACATGCAAAAGAAGTCTTCATTTTAGTTTTTCTATCTGTGAACTAGAGGCCACCATCATCAAAATCACCTGTGCTGCTTGTTAAAAATAAAAATTCCTGGGCCCCCATTTGATATAATGAATCAAAAACTGATTTGCTCCTGGAATCTGCACTTTGAGTTGTTTTCCTGATGTGTTAAAACGTTGATACATTATAGTTTAAGAATTATTGTTTTAGAACTTGCCTGGTGAGAATTGCTTTGGAAGCTCTCAAAATTTTAGAAATGTACTATTTTCTTGAGTGCCTCACAAAGCCCTGTGGGAGTAGAAGTACAGTAGATCCAAAACCAAATTTTTTTCTGAGTCACCAAACACGTAATGGCACTTTAAGGTCACAGAAAGGTTCCATTTTCTTGTCATAAGCCTTGACTGGGCCTGATTTATTGTGTCCTCCATGTGGATGGTGAGGCAGTGAAAGCAGCTGATAAGTAGGTCTAAAGAACCAGCCCTGAGGATAACCGAGTTTGGACAGTGGAGAACCTTGCCCACTCTTGACTTTCGGTTCTGGAAAATTTGCACTCATTTCTCGTAGGATTAAATTTTTCAGTCAGTGACTTAAAATTTACAGTGTGTATACTCTTTGATCCAGTGATTCTGTCTCTAGCAGTTTGTCCTTTTTCAGTGTTTTGAATTTGTTGGGGGGGACTCAGCTTTTTTCATAGATGTATGTAATTTCATGAATAACCCACAGGTTTTGTTGTGTTTTTTTTTGTTTGTTTTTTTTTGTTTTTTGCCATTTGGTTAAATATGAACCTGATATATGAGAGAAATAATTTGAAGTTAAAAAAATTTATTTTGATCAGCATTTTGTTAAGCTGTGTTATATAGTTTATTTTAATATGTTTAACAACTTTATTAATCTATAAAGACAAACCAGATTTTCTCAGTTATGTGTAGTGTTCATTTTCACTGTGCAATAAAAAGCGTAAATAACCTACAAATTTTAAATGACGTGCTTTGAGGACTGAATATGCAGATTAAAATTAACTTTTTTTTTAAGTTTTTTTTCTTGGGGGGCAGGTAATTAGGTTTATTTTTAGGGGAGGTACTGGGGATTGAACCCAGGACCTCGTGCATGCTAAGTATGCACTCTACCACTTGAGCTATACCCTCCCCATAACTTTTAATTTAAATATCAGTAAAAGCTAGGGTAAGGATTGCTTTCCTGGTGTGATACTTGGAGAAACTTATATTCTGCTCTTTTTTAAAAAATCAACTTGTTTATGTTTTGTAATGTTCAAGCTTTGTTTCCAAATGAAAATCTATGTGAGGAGGTTTCAAGCTGCTATTTATAAACACTTCCTCAAGAGCAAATTCCCCCCCCAACATGCAACAAAACAAAACAAACTCAATTGGATATTATCACTTTCCTTTTTTTAACCTAGCATTTCAAATACTACAGACATTTCGATGTAAATAATGCATATATATGTGCATTTTTATTAGAATAATGCAATATATGGGTGTGATAAGGATTATCTTGAGGTAAAATTTACCATTTTGATACTGTATTAACTTGCTGTTTCTCAGTGTTCTTTATGCTTTTCTGTCTTTAACCACAATCGATTTTGACTGCAAATTAAACAATATATGATTAAGAAAAACTATTTAAAACCATTAGGATCACTGCTGGTATTGAGCTGAATGAAGTTCCTTAAATGGCTAAATCATGAACCAGTTCATCTGCTTACATTAAAAACTCATTCAGAAACCCTCAAATTGGCCTAGTTTAAAGAAAATATTTTTGTGTGTTTCAAATACAGAAATTGAAATGGGACTGATTGTTGCCTTTAATAACATGATACCTCTGGAACAATTCATGCATAAATGCCACCGTATAGACAAACTCTGAGAGGTAGATACCGGCATATTCATTGCTATTTTGTAATGATCACAAAAATAAGTAGAAAGGAGGAGGGAGAAAGAGGTAACAATCTATTGTCCATCAGTAGGACACTAGTAATAATGATACAGTGCTGCATGTAAAGTGGAAATGGCAGCTGTATGTGCTGATAGGGAAAGCAACTTGCAGAGCAGTATATATAATACGAAGCTGGCTTTGTATAAAATATTAATATATGTATGTATAGGAGTGCCCTGGTAAGGTATATACCACGCTGTTTTGGGGCTGGGGAGCTAAGGTGGGGAAGGGTTGGATGACCAGAGGGACTTATTTTTATATTACACGTTTCTAAACTGTGATGTGTTGGTGATAAATTTAGCTGTGGTCATGTATAAAATTATTTTTACTGCCACACACACAAAAAAGGACACTACATTCAAGTGTCACCCCTTTTGGAAGCACTTAGTTATGTGCTCTCTTGAACAGTTTTTTTACTACTTAGATACTAGTAAGTCTTGTACTATATTATAATAATTAATACTCTTTGAGGTCATTAAAATCAGGCACTGTGTGTTATGTCTTTATTTCCAGGGCCTAGCAAGTGTCTCCATAGGAGATACTTAATAAATATTTGAATGAAGAAAGCAGGTATGGGTGAAATATATGTAAGATGTGTTTCATGAATAATCCTGCTAATATTTACAGCAGTTAAAAACATTATTTTTGTGTCCCAAGGCCATCTCAAGCAGTTAATTTTTACTGGGTTAAACTTTATTTTCCTTTTCCCAACTTCCTTTTGAATTTGAGTCTTAGAACTAACTCATCTCAATTTATATTTAAATTCTTTGAAACATTAGAGATTACAGAATTATGACTGTATTAACAATATATTGAGTATAAATATCTTAACAGCCAACTCTGATAAATCACTACAGCATTGCCTGGATAATAAATCCAGCAGTTTGGGTTTCTATATGCAGAAAAGTTACATTTAAAACTTCTTGCCTTTGCCTTTTCATTAGGATTCTGATAATCCTGACCTTCGAGACCGGGGCTATATTTATTGGCGCCTCCTCTCAACCGACCCTGTCACAGCCAAAGAAGTAGTCTTGTCTGAGAAGCCACTGATCTCTGAGGAGACAGATCTTATTGAGCCAACTCTGCTGGATGAGCTCATCTGCCACATTGGTTCTTTGGCCTCAGTGTACCATAAGCCTCCCAACGCTTTTGTGGAAGGAAGTCATGGGATCCACCGCAAACACTTGCCAATACATCATGGGAGGTAAGCAGGTGAACTAGGTTTGAGTGAGAAGTGACTCTGTTTAAACAGAATTGTTCCTCCTCAAGCTTTTAGAGCCTAGAAAGAAGTTGCTGTGCATTTTGCAAATCTGGTATACTGCACTGGGGACTTCGTCTGTATACCAGTGACCACACACAGATCACAAGACAAAGGCCCCTCTGTATTCTAATCTTAGAGTAGGTAAGATTATGCCTTTAGAAAGTTGTTGCAAAGACTTTCTAAATGGATAAAGTTTGAAAGTTGCTTAAGTCTCCCAAAAAATGAGGCTACAAGTTTTCCCAGAGTTGAAAACTTGGTTAAAAGCTTGTGCAGGTTTGGTTCCAGACCACCATAGTAAAGCAAGCCACGCTGTTTTTGTTGTCATTGTTTCTCAGTGCGCATAAAAGTTATGTCTACACTAGACTGTAGTCTGTTAAGTGTGCAATAGCATTATGTCTTTAAAAAAATGTACATACTTTAATTAAAAAATACTGTATTGCAAAAGAAAATTCTAACCATCATCTGACAATGCAGGGTTGCCACAAATTTTGAATTTGTTGAGGCTGCAGTACCTGTGAAGTGCAGTAGAGCAGGGTGTGCCCACATATACATTTAGCTGTCTTCATCCTTTACAGTAACTTTGGTTAAAGCTTATGGTTAAAATTAGCTGACATTCCTTTCCTTATGCTGTAAAGCGTTAATGAAATAATATTTGCAGGATTGTTTTATAAAAGCAGCCTAGATTCTGTGTAGACATAGTTTTTCAGTTACCTGTACCTTTTTTACCAAATTAAATTGATCCGTTTCAGTAAGGAAATGCTGCTTTGAAACAGGCACTTAGGTAACATGGAACTCTTGCTTTTTAGATACTTTAAAATTTTAATTTGGGAGGAGCAGTACTCTTATAAACTCTTATAATGGGTATCTTGAAATCTTTTCTGAATCTCCTTCTTTTATTGCTTATAATAAATGTTAATTCTAAGTAGAATTTGATCCCTGAGTGGTTAGAGTAATTGTACTTTGATCGTTAATGAGTGTATCGTACCATTGTCTAATGTATATTGCTGCTTAAGTGGTTCATGAGTAGCCAGAGTATAGGATTTATCACTTTACAAACTAGTGTGGTCAACATTTTGGGCTCTATTTTAACAGACTGTAAGCACAGATAAACAAAAAGAAATACCCAAGAAAATGATTCTTAATCTTTCATTAGCTTATAATTGAGTAGTTGCTATGATTTTTCACCCAAAGGAAACTTGTGGATAAGGATCAGGCCTCGTTATAGGGTGTGTTCCTTGTTGACAGGCATATTTAACATTCTTTAGATACGACCATTGAACTTCTAAGTACATCTCCCAGCCTGTGCTTCAAGTTTTGATAAATAGATACGAATTTTCTGTTATAACTTGCCTCTGTAACCATATTTACATGCCATTTAAATTACCTTTCTCCTGATATAACTTTAGTCGTCAAATGGACGGGGAAAGTGAAACAAATCAACAAACAAAAATAACTCTAGAAAGAACCAATATTTAAACTATGTAAAAAGAAACACAGTCTCTTAGGCAAAGTCTTTATCTGATTAATAGCCTTAATTTGTTACCTTCACAATTCCTTACATGGTTCCTTTGTGGATAACCTTCTTGTCCATTTGTACTTGTTTTGTGTTTTTAAAGGAAACAAATGCAGAAAAATCCACTTTGAAATGAGTATGATTGAAAAGTTGCTGCAAGTGGCATGTCTGTAAGAGTACTGACGTTACCTAGCTCTCTTTGGCAGCGTAAGCTTAATAAGTGATATGCCCGTGATGTGAAATACAGCAACAGCGTAAAACCGTTTAAAAATGCTTAACACAAGTTCTTTTAAAATCGCTTGGGAAAGGAAGAAGTGCTTTTTAGTTTGGTATTGCTTAGTGTAATTACTTGTGAGCTGCTCTGTGGAGGGTGAGACGGTAAATAGTTGTCTAGCTTGGAAAAATTTCACCTTTTAAAAATACTGCTTTGATGACAATCTTATGCAGTTATTTCCCATGCGCTCACAATGGGAAACATTTTCCTGTTAGTTCTCTTGTCTTTTTCATTTAGACAAAAATGCATAATAATGATTTAACGTATTCTTAACTTGTAGAAACTATAGGGTCATTTATTTTTCATCTAACTCACTTATATCTTCTCATAATACTCTTCCTTTTCTATTAAAGTGAAGGAAAGTATGCACACTGTTACCTAAACTCTGCCTTTTATTTAGAGGTGCTGATAAGTCCATGTTTTCTGTCATATTTCTCAAATGGTACATAAGATGATAGAATTTCAGGGGGCAGGTATAGGTCAGTGGTAGAGCACACGCTAGGCATGCTCGAGGGCCTCCATTAAATCAATCAATCTCTCTCTATTCCCCGCCGCTAAAAAAAAGATAATAGAATTTCCATGTGCAAGTAATACCCTTTATTGGAGATTTCATATATTTCTGTACGTTTTTTGCTAGATGTGTATAAAACTGCTTCTCCTTTTGACTTACTAATTTTTGTCTTTATTTGTACCCATTCTTCCCAGTCCAGATTCTTCTCTTCTTGGCTTCCTTGACACTTTTTCCTCCTAAGTCATCTTTCTTAGGTTGTTTTTCTCTCTTTAATCTTTGCAGTTCTGTGTTCATTTTTTTCTCCAGATGTATTACAAGGCTCATTCTGAACCTTCTCTATTCCCTTAGGGAGTTTATCTACGAAACACAGTTACCACTGATACATTATAAGACTTTACCGTTTACACCATGTTTTCATTTGATCTTCCGTAAAATAGAACAGAACTATGTTTTGTTACCATTTTGAGGAAGTTTTGTCTCAGAGAAGTTGTCACTTGCCCAAGATTTATCTAAGGTTGGTTTTTACTTTTTTTAAAAAAAGTTTGGAATAATTCACAGTGAAGCCATCTGAGCCTGAAATTTTCTTTGTGAGTTTGTTGTTTTTTTTTTTTTCCACTTTTTAAATTAATATACCACTTATACTAATCTGAGTGCACTAATCTTTAGTATTTGGCTCAATAGATTTTTACATATGTATACGCTCATATAACCACCACCCTGGTCAGATGTCGGGTATTTCTCAAGCACCCCAGAAGATTCCTCATGCCCTTTTCTGTTATATCCACCCTCCAGAGATAACCACTGTTTTGATTTCTGTCACTATAGATTAATTTTGCCTGTTCTTAAACATCATATAAATAGAACGATACAGTATTTACTCTCTGTGTCTTGGCTTTTTTCACAACACAATGTCTTTGAGACTAATCTAATGTCGTGTTATCAGTTGTGTATTCCTATTTATTGGTACATAGAATCCCATTGCCTAAATATGCCGCAGTTTATTTGTATCTTCTATTGATATGCCTTTGGGTTGTTTCAAGTTTGGGACTCTTACGGATAAAGCTGCTATGAATATTCCTGTATATGTCTTTTGGTAGACTTATATACTCATTTCTCTTATGTATGTACTTAGGAGTGGAATTGCTAGGTAATAGAATAGATGTTATTTAGCTATAAGAGATACTGCCAGTTTTCCCAAGTGATTGTACCAATGCTCACTCCTTCTAGAATTGTATAAGAGTCCTAGGTGATCCATACCCTTAGCATCACTTGATATTGTCAGTCATTTTAATTTTAGCCATTCTGGTGGATGTGTAGTGGTATCTCATGGTTTTAATTTGCATTTTCCTGATGAGAAGAGCTGTAAGTATGTCTTGATGTTTATAGAATCCTAGCATATCCTCTTTTGTGTCATGCCTGATCTTTTCCTTATTTTTTAATGAGTCTTTGTAGGAATTCTTTATATAATGATGAAAAGATTTATAAGAATTCTTTATATAATTTGGATACAAGTCCTTTGTCAGATGTATGTATTGCAAATATCTTTTCCCAGTCTGTGGAGAATACCATCTCTCACTCTCTCTTAAAAGTGTCATTTGAAGAAGAGATGTTCTTAATTTTAGTGAAATCCAATTCAGCATTTTTCCTTCTTTTATGGTTAGTGCTTTTTGTAGAAGCTTTTGTGTACTCCAGGGTCATTGAAATACTCTTAGGTTTTCCCCTTTACATTTATGTCTGATTTATCTCTAATTTTTGTTTGTATTGTGAGGTGTAGGAGTCAAGGCGCATTTTTTCTCCCACTTAGCTATACAGTTGATCCAGCACCATCTGTTAAGATCTTTTTCCCCTGCCTAGTCCTTTTAACATCTCTTGAACTCACCACTTCCTTTTTATTTTTATCCTGTGGTGGCAGTAGCAGTTTAAATTACTCTTAGCTGATCTTCATGTCCATTCTCCCAGCTTCAGTCCCTTGTACACACAGCTGCTAGAGTAATGTTCCTCTAATGTTTTTAGTTCTTTGTTCAACAAATAAAAGTGATTCTGCATTGCTTATTATATAAAAATTAACTCTCCAGAGTGGTTTTCACAGTTGTATTTCCCTCATCTTCTCTTCCCCCAAATCTTACCAATTCCAGTCTCTGCTCCAGCAAATAAAATTTTTTCACCGCCCCTAAAGTCAAATTGTTCATTTCTGTGCCTTTGCACAAACTATTCCTCCTTCCTTTTTGGAAGGTCTCTCCCTGGTAGTTGCTCATAATAACTATTCTGTCCTTCAAAATCTAGCCATAAAAGCATTCTCAGGAGCTTTTGGAATCAGCCCCACCTGGTTGTGTTTGCTGCTAGTCTGTATCCTGCTATCGTGTGGACACAGTACGTGGTTTTGCTGCTACACAGTGACTGCTTTTCAATCATTTTGTGATTGCTGATTTGGGGGGTTTGTTTGGGTTTGTTTGGTTTGGTTTTGGTTTTTTGAGTGTAAATTATTTGAGGACAGGAAATACATTTCCTTTTTTAAAAAAATATTTCCCCAGAGTTATCATTACAGTGCTCGTTTATAGAGTAGGTGCTCAATTAAAGTTGACTGATGAGTTTGCTGTAGTATACATTTATTTTCATTTTAGCAACTGTGTTTTGATTTTTAAAAAAAACAAGAATTGCTGTCATCTCTTCATGTATATCAACAAATGATTATGAGAGTTTTTCCCTCCTGTATTTTGTATATCTGACTTTTACTTGTTGCCTTGTTACTATGTCCCCAGTAAAACTGACTTTTCTCTTTTCCCTTCTTTGTATGTCTTGCAGCACTGATGCGGGTGACAGCCCTGTTGGCACCACCACTGCCACCAACCTGGAACAGCCTCAGGTTATCCCCTCTCAAGGTGACCTTCTGGGGGATCTTTTAAACCTTGACCTTGGGCCCCCAGTCAATGTGCCACAGGTATCCTCCATGCAGATGGGAGCAGTTGACCTCTTGGGAGGAGGACTAGACAGTCTGGTAAGCATCTTTCTTCTTTCTTTTGGCTATTTTAAATTCTTTTTATTTTAAAAATTTGGGGGGTTATTTTTAATTCTTAATATGCTGAAGAACTTTAAATTATTCAGCATTTTAGAACTAGACCTTTCCTTGACAAGCAGAGCAGTAAAGAACAGGACTCTTTGTCTCTAGAGGATTAATTGATAGAGTTCATCGTTGGTGTGGGGTATGTCTGCAAGTGTACAGGATTATTTTGTTGTCCTGCCTCTAAATAGAACTTCTATGTTTAACTACCCTGTCGCCTTTCCAGAGCTTAGTACTGCTCCTGCTGCTTAACTCTGGATAGCCCCTGTGATTCCCCTTTTGACCTGAACATCATTTAAATGACCTCATAGTGATCATCCTATTTTGAGGCTTTCAAACTTTTGCCTTTTTTATATTTTATTGGCTTATGCCTTGTCTAATTCTGAAAGGTTCTGAAGCTGCCATTTGAGCCATTTGTGTTTAAAAAAAAAAAAAGTATCGTACAGTTGGAAGGGACTTCTTGGTTGTTTCTTTTTTGCCCTTCTCCATCCACATCCCCCACTCCACCCTGTCATACTTCCAATTTAATTAGCTTCCAGGATTCTAATACTAAAAGGCTCCAAAGTCCAAAGAATCTGTGAATATGTGCCACCAATGGAAACCAGACTTAGTTACTGTTGCTGTGCAAGATAAATGAGAAATGTTAAGGATGACCTCTCTGTAGAGAGAAGGCCAGAAAATAACAGGTCTCATCACATGGCTCCCTGCAAATTAGATACTTAACTGTGGTGGAATTAGAGGGGCTTTTTTAGCTGGACACTTGCAAATAAGATGTTTGTCAACCCGCTGACTATAAATATGCCCAACAAACTGATTTATTTCCCAACATCAGAAATTGGAAGGCAGATGCCATAGACAGGAAAATATATGTTCTCAGAGATTGCATAAGCAAAACAACCTTACTTTCTGCTCCATACACAGGCATTTTCTCATCTACTTACGAGCAGTATTATGTCTGGGATGTATGCCAGCCAGTACAGGTACATTTACTTTTGGCTGACAGAGAGTATAAGGAAATAATAGAGTTACAGTCTATCTCTGTGGGTTGTGCATTTTACTAATGGAAGTCGCTGCTTCCAGAGTTTGTGCACTGACCAAGCTCCGGACTCCAGCTTATGGTGACACAAGTGACCACTCCTTTTGTCTTTCTTGGGAATATAAACATTTGCTTTTCATGTTCATATCTTTAATGTTTAGAGTTGACTGAATAGCTTCCTCATAGGATCATTCTGCATTGCTGTATAGCCTCTCCTTTATAGACTCAGGAGACTGACAAATGAATATTGAAATATTCATGGATACTCTCAGAAATCCCTTATAAACACTGAAATAGCTCTTCCTGTTCTGTTGATGCATGAACCACAAGTTAAATGTTACATCCTCCTCAAGGTTATGCCTTAACAGCACTGCTTTTGTCCCTAGTGGCTTGTGACACTGGACCTAAGAATGACAAATTAAGTTTGAAAGATGGAGGAAGAAAGAGGCTCTATATTTTGATGTTGCCTGGCTCAGGATTCTGTGCTCCTGCTTCTTGACCCACTTTAGCAGGGAAGGAAAGAGACATGTTATTTCCGTTTGGCTGTGTATTCGCTCTTGCTGGCCCTTAACACCAGTGAGTTTTCTCCGTATATTTCACACAGCTAATCCAGTCATCTGTTAGAATTCTGTTAGTATCACATCAGATAGAAAAACTGTTAGAACTTGCTTAGATTGTAGTAGCCAAAGTCACACATGGGCCTTTTTTCTTTTTCTATTTTTGTGAAGGATGCTCTTTTTGGGGTGGAGAGTAAGTTGTTTTTATAATTGGATTTCTGAGTATTACACAGCCTTTGCTATGCAGGCTTAATAATGTTCCTTTGTAACCCTAAAGTTTAGCTTTTTCTGACTTTGGAATTAAAGATGGTATGCTTGGTGTTGTAGCCCCAGAAAGTTTTTACGTGAAGTTTTCTTCAACTTATTCTGCAAAATAAATATATCCCAGAAATCATAATGAGGAGTAAAAGCCCTTCTTTTTATTTTGGATCTGTGTAGTTAAATATATATTCACTCAGAGAACCAAGATTCCTTTTAAGAGAACATCACAAGGAAGAGGCCTAAGGAAGACGAGTTTCTAAGGCAGCAGGAGACTATGCCATTTGAAAAATGCTTTTACTCTTCTTGCATAAATTATCTAGTTTAACGAGGAAAGTAGTTCTCAAAGTTTTCACTTAATCTGCATAGATAGTGCCACTTCTTGAGTGAGTCCTTGCCTTTCCAGCAACGCTTCTCAAATTAATGTGCATGTAGGTCAACTGGAGGTACTGTCCAGGACAGAGCCCTGTTGGTCTGGGTTGAGACCTAGGAAACTGCATTTCTAACAGACAGCCAGGGCTGTGGGCCGTATTTTGTATTTTTCATAGTGAAGACAGACTGTCTGTGATCATTGTGAACCACTTCACTTTGGTGGTTCAGCTATAGCTGTTGGTAAACCCAGATGCCTTTTTCTCTTGCCAGTAGCAAACCCACTCCTGGAAAGACAGAGGGCTCCTCCTCTGCCTCAAGTTGAAGGAGAGCAAGAAACTGTTGAAATTATTTTGTTAAAGATCTGTCTTTTACTCTCTAAGAAGAAGAATGTTGCCAGGAGTGGTAGAATTTGGTCCAGACCCCCACTTAAAATATGGCCTGGATTAGAGCTGTGGGGTTGTCTGGCAGGCAGCACCCAGTTACCTCAGCGTTCATCTCAGAAAGGCTGTCAGCAAGGTTTCTGCTACTTGTATCATTGGAACAGAACCTTACCCATAGAGGTCACTGGAGTGCTGCCAGGGAAGCATGGCAGCTACTCACCTTTTAGTTCAAGCTTTGTGGTTCTTGGCTCTAGCTGCATAATACACACACAGACACACACACAACACACAGTCAATATTTGGGCCCAACCCTAGAACAATTAAACAGAATTTCTGGGAGGCAGGAGTTGGATATTGGTATTCTTTAGGAGACAGCCAGGTTGTTTTAATTTTGCAGTGAAGGTTGAGAATATTGAGCCAAATGAAGTTCCAAATGGGAGTTAGGTAGAGAGGTTAAAAAATTGATCTCTAAGCCAAGGCAGTGATTTCCACAGAAGAATTACATTCTGGGGAGCCTCTTTGGCACCTCCTACAAAACAGACCTCTCTGACTTTACCTTTGTTCTGCTGCCCTGTGCTCCCCGCTCTGCCCCCAGGACATTTTCCTGTTGTGATTTGCTGTTAGATGATCCAGCCTGTCAGAAATTGGCCAGGAGTTGAATTTGACCAATTTAGATAAAGTTGCTCGTTCCCAAGGGTTCTTTTTACCCTTGCTCACATTCCATAATTGGAGACTAAAAATTGTTTTATATTTTGGATTGTCTACCCAATTTTCTGTTCTTCTGTCTTAAAAGTTTATATTCTCTAGAAGATATTATTCTTTCATTATCACGGTTGTGAAATTTTGAGATTTAGTGAATTGTGACTTTTCTAGAATTGTCATTCAGGAAATACCAGTTTACTTCTTCATTATTATTTACCACAACCTGCCTGAAGGCTTTTTCCATCAATAATAGTGACGCATATAAACTCTGGCTTTTAAACCAAAGAGAGTGAGGTGAGTGTATTGCTGTAATATAAAGAAAACACGTGTGCAGGCACACACATTCCTCCTAGGTGATTCCTATTTTTCTTGTGTGTGTTTTTGTTTTTTGAGGCAGGCATCCTTGGAAATCACTGTTGTAGGCAGAGCTTCAGATGCTAAAAATGGAATGTTTCTTCATCACAATACTCAAATCAAAATGAATTTCCTACATACACTTCAGTTTCCTCCTTAGTTTTTTCTAGCTCTTTAGCATCTTCTCCTCTGCTGGAACACAGTTCCCTCCTTCTATTAGTATAAACTTAATTGTCACCTTGATGTGGAGTGAATTCAGGTAGTGAAACTTACATGGTTGATCTGTTCTACACGTAGAGCATGATAGCGTACTATTTAAATATAGACTTAACAAAAGTAGTTATGTGGGTGTTTTGTTTCTTAGCTTTAGAAGCTGCGTGTATGTCTTTTGATGCCTCTGATGCCAAATCTAAGAAACTGCTCATTCTGGGTAGTGTGACTTTGCTGACAGTGCAGATCTTTCTGGTTTAGTGTAGTGTGGGAGGTGACCTGGCGCCCATGTGTGTAACTCTTGCATACATGTTATAAAGATACACCATGTGCTAAATAAGGATAACATAGTAGTTGAATCTCAGTTACTTGTTCCCATTGCTTTCAGACTGTCAGCAGAGACTTTGGCTAAATTATGGCCTTTTGTTCATCCAAGGTGCCATGCATTATTCTGTTTAGAAAAATGGTGCTATTGTGTGTCAAAATGGAAAGGAAGCATTATCCGGAGTGCCCTTTCTCCACGCTGATGAAGGGTTTCCTGCTAGAGAAGTGTAGCCTCAGTATACCCAGCTAGAATGGAGTAGAATAGAAAAGAAACTGCCTTTTCTTGACTCCAGTGTATGTTTGTCTGAACCTCCCACCCTGTTTCTTACTGATTTTTTTACCTTTCAGATATTTTAAGTAATGAACTATTTTCCTTTTTTTTTTTTTTTTTTTGGTGGGGAGAGGTAATTAGGTTTGTTTTTTTATTTATTCCTAGAAGAGGTACTGGGGATTGAACCCAGAACCTCATGCATGCTAAGCATGCGCTCTACCACTTGAGCTGTACTCTCCCCCCGAACTGTTCTAGTGATGACTGAGGTTTTTTAGCCCATGGGAAATCCATTGTATGTACTAGTGTTGCACCTTTGTATCTCTTCCTCTGGAGAAGACTTGCTGTGATTTAAGGGCTTAGTGTTAGAATTGGTGGTGTGGAGAGATCTGTGTGAACTGTAGCCCAGTTTTGCCTGGTGAATTCTTCATTGTGGCTTTAAGTAACCAACTATGTATTTATCTATGCCTAGATTTAGTCAAAGCTGGCCTTGGGCAGTTTTGGGAATAATTACCAAATACTGGGTACCTATTTCTGTACCAGAGTCTGCACTAAAACTTTTTATGATTTCTAATCCTCAGAGTATGTCTGCAAGGTAATTGGTAGTGGATTTCATTTTACGGAAAACTGAAGGTTGTACAGCAAGTCAGTCTTAGACAGGGTTCGAACCCAGGACTTCTTCAAAACTTCAGGATTTCTATACTTTCCACTGTCCTGTGATTCCTCCAGTTTGTTTGTTATTGTCATCTTCCAGAACAGAGTCCAGTCTCACTTACCTTTGGTCCTTCTCAGACTGGGGTACATGTCTCTCGGGTACACAGCAGAGTGCAGGGTGCATTTGAAGCTGCAGGATAAACTTGGTTCATCATCTTGCAGTGTCGGTCTTACTTGATGGTAAGGAATGTAAACACACTGATGCACTAAGGCTTAGAATGTAGAAGTGCTCAATGTTGAAGATAAAACACAAAGCTTGTTTACCCTAGGCTCTCCACGCTGTACCTCCCAGGTGCCCTGTGTGTATGAATTTGGGCTAACGTACCACTAGGAGGCCCTTGAAGTTTTGAGAAAGACTGTATAAGTGTATTCATTCATGAGGAGAGGAACTAGGTAAGTTTATACTTCTGTCTTGCAGCACAAAGAACAAGATTGCTTGACCTTACCCTCTGTTAAGCAGAGTCACAAAATCCTGTGCTCCCATCATTTGTGGGTGAGCTGTGATAGAAAGCACAAGTACTTTCAAGGCAAACAAATGATACACAGGGCACTCTTCTGCTGAAAACTGGCTGTCAAAACTGCTGAGACTATGCATTTCCTCTCTGGAAAGGACTTTGGCCTTGGAGTGGGGATGGAGCAGGTGGGGTCAGTTTTTCCCCTAATTGGTTCTGTTCGTATGTGTTGGCGGTGTTGATGCAGATGTGGTCCTCTAGGCCAGTTGGTGAAACAATTTTGTCAGCCTTCTGTCCACATTGTGATAATTTTCGGCAATAAAATGATTCATTTCAAAATTGTCTTCCCAATAAATAATATTGTTATAGGTAGCTGCTTATATGGTTAGTGGAACATTCATTCACTCAATAAATATTTGAGTTGAGTGCATATCCTGTGTCAGACTCTGTTCTGTGTCCTGGGAATATAGTTGTGTCGAGTTCCTACGAGCTCACATTCTTGTGGCGGGGAGACAGATGACAAATACAAAGTCAGGTAGTAATTACTGCAAGGGAAAATGAGACAGGATGCAGAGCTTCTCCTGTGATTTTTTTACTATATTCAACATTGAGTTATATCTGACCTAAGAGACCAGTAATGGACGCTAAGGCCTGAGACCGTTCTAAGGACTTTTTGTCGCATTCTGTTACTGTCCCATCTCAGGAAGTAATCTATACATCTCCCTACTTTTCTGTTGATGTAAGACTTTTTTTCCTTCCAGTTAGAGTCTTTTGATGATTTTGCGTGATCTCCACTCTTTATGGTACTCCACATCAAGTCGGTTCTCAGCCATGAATTTGTCTGATAGCTTCTGCATGGTTACAGATTCTTTTCACCATTTTGATTAATTATATGTTTTATGGTGCTTTTCTAAATAGCTTTTTGAAGATGGAATTAAAATTTGCAGGCTAACAGCTGAAAACCATACCTTCACCTAGGAGATGATATGTGTCTTCTAAAATCAAAAACTAATAGGAAAAACACAGGTTGATGTTTTTGATACCAATAGGATTTTTGCGTAAGTTTTGTCTGTGGTGGAAGTCATTGTGTACTATTTTTGCGTCATTCTGTTTTGACTCCTGAATAGCAGAGCTATGGGTAAGCTGTATGACCTGAAGCATTCCTTAGACTCCCTTCAATTAAATCAGTTCTGAAAGTGTCAAATAAAAGAGGTAATAATTCTAGACAGGAGCAAAGAAATGTCTGAGCTTAAGATCTACACCTCTAATTAAGAGAATGTCTTCAGATACACAGACAGACAGCCCCGCAGTTTTAGAAGCAGATAGGTCTACTTTAGCCTGCTCAGATGGACCTCAAAGGGGCTAACCCCGATCAGTCATTGTGCACATTGGTGGGGTTTTGTTTTTGTTTTTGTTTTTTGGTCCACTTGGTGGCCATCTTAGTTGATGTTCTTTTATAAAAGACTTTTTTCCTTTTGTTGGAGTCAGGCAGACTTACTTCCTTACTGAACCTCAGTCTTGAGTTCTTTCTCTGTACTCTGCTTTTGTAGCATATTGCCATAGGGTGAGGGTGTTTCCTTTGGTATCTTTTGGTAGCTGAACTAGAGCTGTATGCAGATTCAGCTCAGACTTGACTCCGCCTGGTTCTGCTGCAGAGCTCATGTCGCCATGCTGACATTCCTTCAGCCATAAGTTAAAATAAGTCACCGTGAAATCACCGCTTTCTATCCAGTTACTGAATGAACAGCGCAGCGACACATAGTTATGCAGTTCAGCATGAATTGAGCCTATTTCAGCACGATTTCAGGCATGGTAAAGCAGCCACTCTTTGGCAGTAGCCAAATGTTAGTGTTACTCTCAGTGCCATTTAATGTGATTCAGACTGAGGGCTGGGGAACTGTACCACCAGCAGAAGTTTTGGACTTAGGTATCAACTATGGACTTTTAGGAAAATTCTGCTCAGTTTCCAACATTTGAAATACTCTTTTCCTGAAATTGGCACCTCTCCTTCATCTTCCTGTATCCTGATTTAGTCAGCCTGTAGTTGACATTACTTCCTCTGTGGAGATTACTGTTACCAAACAGATGAATCTTGTCTGACTCCAGATAATATCAGCAACTGAGCTGAAGTGAGTAATGGCTGGTTCAGGCCAACACGACAACTTTCCTGTGTTTTGTTTGGTTTTCTAGCCTTTTGTTTTTCCCCTTGATTAATATGTGCATTATCCTGCTCATCCTGTAGATAGGAGAGGCCACTCACTGGGTAATTGGCTCCCATCCTTGCTGACATCTCCCTGTTAGTTACTTTTGCCCATCACTGTGCGGTCACCTCTGTCATATTTTTGGAGAGGAACATGATAACATCCCTTAGAAACTTTTTGGTCAAAAGGAAAGCTGCTAAATAAAGTCTGAATAAGCTATAGTCTTGTTAGTTAGAAAACATCGAAATTGTCCTTTCCTTTTGCTCTCTGGACATAGCACAGTTAGGTGAACCTTTATATTTCTGGCTGTGTGTCTCTAATACCCTTTGGATCCTATCTCTCTAAGATCAGAGTTCTTGAATCTGGGTTGCAGCTGAGTTGTATCTGATCAGCTGAACATAACAAAGGAGTATGCAGATTGCTTTTCAGTTTCTCTTACATGGTTTTGAATAAAATTGACAGGCAGCATGGTGGGGTTGGGAGGAGTACATTTAGGTCTTGTCCAGCTATGATAACATTCATATAAAACTCAAAGATAATAAGAATGAAATCTAAGAAAGTAAAGACTATACTTGGGCTTTGTTTCTTTTGGAAATAGCACCATCAGTGAGTGACTTTTCTCAATGCCTTTTATTGAAGTTAGCATGTTTGATGATACTGCTGTTTTTGTTTTTTCTTTCTCACCATTGAGTGCCAACTAGGTCCATTAAGAATTCCATCTCTTTCAAGCTTGGGTTGTAAGACAGGCCAGAAGGGAAGAGGATGGTTGAGGGGAGAATGTGTAAGCCCATCAGAAAGTCATAAAACCAGATCACACATTAGGACAAATAAGACATGTTGCATCATTCCCTTCTCTAGAAAGGGTTCTTCTTTCTGCTCGAGTTCTAGCTACCTTTTTAATTCAGGATTTAGCTCCAAAGTCATTTCTGAACAGATAAATCTTGTCTGATTCCAAATAATAGTTAAATCTCTAAGGCAGTGGTTTTCAACCTTGTTTATACATTAGAATCGTTAGAGGAGCTTGTTAAAATTCTGATGCCCAGATTACACCCCAGAACAATTAAACCACTATCATTGGGATTGAGGCTTAGGCATCAGTATTTTTAAAAATTCCTCCCCCTAGCCCCCCATACACACACAGGTGGTTGATTCCATTGTGTATCTAAGGTTGAAAACCACAGTTATTGAAACACAACTGAAATAGTTATTAGTACTCTTTAAAAGTTTGAATCTTACTCTAAGAAACCTCTAGGCTTTTATGGAGGAGAAATTGAAAACTAAAGACCACCATAACCAGTTTTCCTTTGCAAATTTTCTATGATTTTTTTTTACACATATCTACCCTGTGCTCCAGTCTAAGTGGACTACTCATTCTTCTTGATCATCTTTTATTCCTGCTTTTTCATCCTTTGTTCATGCTATTTAAGAAATACCCTCCCCCATTTTTACTTTTTATAATCTCACACTACCACCTCCGTCTTTGAGGCTTCTTTTCATTCATCCTTCAGCCAAAAGGAGACTCTTCCCTTCAAAACTTTGCTTTTTTGCCTTAGTATATTCTGTATAGTTTTGCATTCATGTTTTATTTTTTTTCTGCCAGTTTGCAAAGCCTGGGTCTCACTCATCTATATGTCCCCATCATGACCTGGCATCTTTACACTCCCTGTAATGCCTTGTATCCAGCAAACGTTATGTATGTGTGCGTTTGAATGAAAAGAATCTCATTCTTTTCAGATGTCATACTGCAGATGTGTGCTCTTCTAGAACCAGGGAGAAAACAGATGTATCTTTTCTGTTTGCTGTCATACTTTCCAGTGATTGGAATTCTTAGTTGTGAAAACCTTTTTATCTGTCTTTGCCTGTGATTTTTCGTCCCATGTCCAACCATTAAATAATCTTCAGGAACCAGATTCTGGAAATGTTGGCTCTTTGAGGTTTGGAGTGCTCTGTAGCTTAGTGCAGCAGAGCATGCTTCTTCACGCCAGTTATGAAGCACCTGCATGGGTTTTTTTTTTCTTCAGTCACAGTGGTAACAGAATTTTGTCACATATCCTATTATTTTTCCGTATCTATTATTTTTTAGAACTTGGCATCCAGTTTCATATATCTGTTCATTGAGATGATAATAAATCCTCTTTCTCAAATCCTGAAGACAAATACAGTTTTGTTTTTTAACACAACCACAGCACATAGATCTCCAAGTTTCCACCACTAAATAACAATAAAGGATATAGTGTTCTGTAGAGCAGACAAGGCACCTGGTGATTCAGAGAGGATTTTTAGATGCACAGTGAGAACTAGGGAAGAGGCAGTGTGAAATTGTAGCACAAAAAAGTGGTGTTTGCTTTTTAAATCGCTCAGTTAGTTGTGTGTATGTTTTATGTTTCTCCATGCTAGCTATTTTCAGCTTCAGTTCTTCTTTAATGCTTTTGTCATGGACTTCAGGGTGAATTATATCAGAGCCCTAAGGGAAAAAAGGCAAGACTAAGGCCATGTGAAATTATTTTCCTGTCACCTAGCTAATTAAGTTAGTCTAATTCTCCAAGAGTTATTAGCTTCCTTTTAAACGATCCCCTCCAGATAAATCACAGCGCTTCTCCTTAGTTGTATCGACCGTGAGAGATTTAAAGCTTGCATGCCTCCCCACTTCCTCCCCAGGTAGGATATCTTCCTAACCCAGCTGTTTTCTTTCTTTGGAGAGTTCTAAACTAAAAATCACTCTTGTTCCAGCTGTAATTTTTGAAGCTTGAAATTGCAGCTCAATACTGGTTTGGTTCCCACTTTCGCAGTGGGGCAGCAAGTTTTGTAGATCAAAGCATATTTTAGTTTTTCTTTGCTTTTCTTTATTTTTCCCCCTTAAATTTCCTTTTAAAGAAAAAAATAAAACATATTCAAAATATTACTACTTGGAGATAGAGCTTCTCAGAACATGTCAACACTTTAAATCTTGTTTAGGTTTGTGCCTATGTACCCCAGTGGAAAGGTTGGATCTGAAACATCCCTGAGATGTCCCAGCTCCATATTCTTTCCAAGATTTTTCAAAACTCCCACACACTAACACTTCCCCTACTTGGTTCCCCTAGGATGTATTTCTTTGTAGTCTAGAATTTCTTTAGGCTTTGGGAGTTAAGTTGAATAGCATGTGTTCCCAGCAACTTGGTAGAGCAATTTACAGGTTCTGTACGGGCATCTAGTACTTAGCTAAATGAACTCTACCTCTCTCTCCTCTCTCTCCTTTCTCTCTTTCAGCTTGGCAGTGACCTTGGCGGGGGCATTGGAGGAAGTCCGGCAGTAAGTGCCATCCGTTTTTTCCACCATGGGATGCGCTGCCCCTGTTTGATGCTTTTCCTATGCACACATTCTCAGACCAGCCACCGCTGCTGTCTAGCACTGTTCACCAGAACCTCTCGAGCAGTCTATGAAGAGTAGCGTAGGGTTACTTGGAATCTTTGGGCTCACACACCACATGTGGTGTAGGGGTGTCTTTAGGGACTGGCGCTCTGGTGTCTACGGAGATCTTTGTCTTCCTGGCATGAAAGAGCTAAAGGAAATGGAACCTGCCATCTTGACTAGAGAATGCTCTTGTTCTCTACTGTCGTCTAGAAAGAACTTGAGAGTCAGCTGGACTCAGACTGAGACTCTCCTCGTAAGTGAGTGACGGGGTGTGAATATCCATCTCCCACAGGAGAGTTTCCTACTAGATATTTATGCCTGAATGGGGAACTAAGACTTGCCTGGACCCACGTGGAAGTGGAATTGCTGTCTAAGTTGGATGCTTCTCCTTCTTTCTGTAGAGACAAACCTCCCCTTCGTTAGGGTACTTGTA
Source organism: Camelus bactrianus (assembly GCF_048773025.1). NCBI lineage: Eukaryota > Metazoa > Chordata > Mammalia > Artiodactyla > Camelidae > Camelus > Camelus bactrianus. The sequence goes on from NC_133554.1 coordinate 11,456,560, forward strand.
GGCCTTTTGCACAGAATCATGGAAGCTAAAATTGGAAACAAATGGAAAAAATCTTGGATCACTGTGTTCCTGATCCTACTGATTACTCTCTCTTGATAGAACTTCTGAAGAGTGTGTGTATCTTTTCAGTGATGAAAAATAGCCATGATGATAAAAAGGACAAAGAATATACTAATTTAACTGCTAAAAATACTGTAATTATGGTGTGTTCTTACCGATTTGTCAATTCTGTTGAAATATATGGCAACATTTTAAGGACTGTTAATCTGTTCTTCCTGATCTCCTTGCCCCCCTTTCCCTTTTTTTCCCTGCAGGTGGGACAATCCTTCATCCCATCATCAGTGCCTGCAACCTTCGCTCCTTCACCTACTCCTGCTGTGGTCAGCAGTGGTCTGAATGACCTGTTTGAACTCTCCACAGGGATAGGCATGGCACCTGGTGGATATGTGGCTCCTAAGGCTGTAAGTAAAGCAATACTTTCTTAGTGGACAGGACCTGAATTATGTTATGTTATGTTATGTTATGTTATGTTATGTTATGTTATGTTAGCATCTAACATTTGTGTTATTTCCACTGATAATAAATCCAAGGTTAGGGCCCTTTTTCTAGAGGATTTGAGAGGAAGATAAAAGGTGGCTTCAAACCTAGCAATAAGAAGCACTATAGTGTCCCATTTAACCATTCTTATAATTAGACTTAAAATTGGAAATATTAAATATTTGAGTTTTGTTCTCTTATTTAGAAATACTGTCTAGCTTGTCAGCACTGACATCAGTCTAGTGTAGGTCTGATATAAGTGCAGCAGCAGGAGGAAAAGACAGAGAACTAGAGAGAAGTAACATTTTACTTTGCATCCCTTCCACTCTCCTTTTTCCATTGGTATTGCCTCTGGATTATAGAGTGCCATTGCCCAGATTTGGTTTTCATGGGTGTTAGTGCACAGAGTTTTGATTTAGGTTCGTGTCATTGGTTCCCTTCTAGTCTCAGCTTTGCTTGCTGTCTCTTGCTCAGATAGAAATTCAAACAGGGAAACTCCCTGTAAATGAAGCCTGCTTGGGAATAGTGCCTTCTAGGCTAGGCTAGATTTCTTGTAATCTTGCCTTTCTGAGGGACAACATGCATGGTTGCTTCCTGAATTCTCTGCCTGCTCATCTGACTGTGCTACAGATACGTAGATCAGTTCTCCATTCCAGTAGTCTCTGTGTACACAGCCATTATGTAGAGTAACCAAAAATATGATTCAAACTGAGCCATAGTGTTTTGCCACAACTTGGTAGCTTTGTTGTAAGGTTACTATGTTGGATGTTATCCCCACAGATTTTTAATTATTGATTAAAAGATAACTAATTTACTTGTTTACTAACATTAACGTAGTACGTAGCACAGGGAACTATATTCAATATCTTGTAATAATCTTTACTGAAAAAGAATATGAAAATGAATATATGTATACATATGCATGACTGAGACATTATGCTGTACGCCAGAAATTAACACATTATAACTGACTACACTTCAATTTAAAAAAAACATAGTAATACAAATGGCAAATTTAAATAATGTAGAACTATCAGGTGGGAAATTGTCTCTCTCTGTCCCAGCTTCCTCATAGGTAGCTACTATTAACTTTCTTCTGTGTCCTTTCAGAAGAAGAAAAAAAGATCATGCATACACCTATATGTTTATATCCCTTAAAAATGCTGTCAGAGGGCTGCAGTGTTCTGCACCTTGTTTTTTCACTGCCGCATTGTTTTGAATGGCTGTACCCCCTGTATTGATGTACCACAACTTATTTAATCATTCTCTTGATGGTGGACATTTAGGTCCCTTGCCCTGCCCTCTGCCTCCTTATTTGTTATTGTGATGTTACCATAAACATTCTTGTTTAATATACATCATGGTATATTTTTTGTAAGTGTATCTATGGGATAGACTTGCAATGTGCTTTGTCCTTTAAATGTTTTAAAATGGACATTACCAACTTACTTTTCAAAAAGGTAACATGAAATTACATTCCCCAAAACAGAATGTAACAGTGCCAGAGTCCTTGTATTCTCCTTCATTGAGTATCCTGACTTTTTGAATTTTTGACTCCCTGATGGATGAGAAGTTGTATCTTGTGGTTACTTGATTTCTTTTTTTTTTTTTTTTTTTCAGTGTAGGTGAGTGTCTTCTCACATTTATTAACCACCCCACTGACTCTTGGGTATTCTGTCTTTAAGTAGTCGGGACAGTTCATGAATTCCCAATTTTTTATTTTTAATAAACTGGGGCAGTCCAGGAGTATCACAGGTTCTAAGACCAGGGGTAAGTTATGGGTGAATTATAGAGAGAGGGAATAGGTGTCCAGAGCGCTTAAGCAGCGTCTGAATGCTTACTCTTTATCAGAAACTTTATCAAGAGTTTAAAATATACATAATTCAAAGTCCTTACCTGTCATAGGTTACTGATAATGATTTTGGTAATGATTTTTAAAAGTCTTTCAATATTATAGACATGCTATTTTTGTTAGTAGATTCTGTTTTTTTCCCTTTTAAGCCTTTTATCAAAGCTACTAACCAAAAAAACCCTGAAATTATACTCATTGCAATTTCTCCTTTTGCCAGAGTTACCCACAGACTTTCAGATTTTGTGTTCGTTTTGGGGTTTTTTGTTTGTTTTGGTTCTTAGATAATTGAGAGTGAGCTCAAAATTCAGCAAATATGACTTTATCCAGAAACATTTGCACCTGGCTTGGTACTTATGGTATAAAAATCACCTTAATTTTTGCCTAAGGAAGTGAAGTTTTAATTTCATCTTTATTCCAAAACAAATAGCATCGAGGTGAATCCTGTCTGGTTCCATTGGGCTCTGTACTGTGTTTCAGGTCTGGCTGCCTGCAGTAAAGGCTAAAGGCTTGGAGATTTCAGGAACATTTACTCACCGCCAAGGGCACATCTATATGGAAATGAATTTCACCAACAAAGCTCTGCAGCACATGACAGACTTTGCGATCCAGTTTAACAAGAATAGGTAAGAAATTTGAGTTCCCCAGCTGGATCCTGAGACAGCTGTGTACTTTGTGTCCAACAAGAGAGGGTTCCCCTTAGCCAAGGGAAAACTCCCACGTTGGTGGACACTCGGTGTAGAGTGAGCACAGGCTCTTGCGTGTCTCTCCAGTGTCCGCTTCAGTTTTGGAGGCCCGAGGGAATTTTGTTCAGAAACTCATCCAGAGAGAATAAGGAAACCAGAACTTTCACTGCCTTTTTAAAGGATTCTAGGAATAGAATGTCTTCATTAAAAGTTTTCCCCCCAAAACTTTTTTATTTGAAATTGATTTATCCATTTAACAAATAATTGTTATCATCTGAGTGCCAGTCATTTCTTAGTACTGAAGATAGAGTAGTGAACCAAGCAAATGTGTGTCCAGAGCTCACCGTTTGCTGAGGAAAAAAATGAATATACTTTGGCTGGTGTCAAAACTGTGGAAGAGAGTATACCTGAATAATCACGTATAGGCTGACAGTCTGCTTTTAGCAGTGAATTCTCTGTCCTAGTACAGAAGAGAATAATGACAAATGAAAGCTTATTCTCTTTCCAACCTCTTGCCTTCTTTTCCTCTCATTTTTGTCAGTTGTATCATTTCTGTGTTTCATTCTTTCACTTTTATCCCCCTTTGTTACTGCCAGTCCTTTTTGTTTACATTTCACTGTCATTTCTTGCATGCCTTCTACTAGTTTCCTCAAAAGGGGCTTAACAATCCTTGAATTCTTATGTGATCAAAACTGCGACTTACATGCTTGAAAATTCTTGACTCACTCTTTTACTCCAAAGTCTTGTGTCATTTAATATTCTGTAGGGAAAGTCTGTTGCCAGCCTAATTCTTCCCCATCTAAGTGATATGATTATTTTGTCTGGCTGCCTGAAGTTTTGGAGTCCAGTAATTTTATTAGGATATTCCCAGTGTTGACCAATCTTGGTCAGTTTTTTCCTGAAATAAGGTGTGCCTTTTCAATATGTTCATTGAAGTTTTGTGTTTCAGGAAAGTTTTCAGGGTTTATATGTTAAAACTTTAGTACTATTCTGTTGTTTAGCTTTTCATCTTTGAAGAATTATGTATTTATTGGCTTTTCTTTGTCTATCTTTTATATATACTATTTCCTTTAAAACTTTTTTAAATATTAGAAAATTTAAAGTCTGTAAATATTACAGTATGTATCTCATGGTCTTTTTTTTACCATAACAACAATGCTGTCATACTAAAAAATCCTTAAATATTTTTAAATCCTTTAATATCATTAAACATCCAATCAGTGGATTATCAAAGTTCTCTAGTGTTTTTGTCCAGTTTGTTTTATCTGAACAGGGTCCCATTGATGCCCCATATGTGTCTGTTGATAAGTATCTTAAGTCTCTTTTAACCTGTTGATTCCTCCTCCCCTCTCTTTTTTCCTTGAAATTTATTTGTAGAAGAAATTAGATCTTTTATCTGTGGTGTTTCCCACAATCTAGATTTTGCTGATTATATCTGTAAATTGGAGGCAGATCTCTAGGCTTAAGTAGATTTATTAGACTTGATCTTCTGACAAGAGTGCTTCATCTGTGGTGATGATCTTTTTCTCTCATTTCTGTTTTATTTTACCTGCTTTTTCTCATTTTATTTTCTGTCTCTTACTGTGTTGACTGTTCTTCTTGTTCTTTGTAGCGTTGTCTCTGCTGGTATAATCGTGCCTTTTCAATAATATTTTGTAAATGAAATCATGTAGTATGGAGTCTTTTGCATCTGGTTTCTTTTGCTTAGTGTTAATGCTTTGAGATGTGTCAGTGGTCTGTTCTGTTTTATTGTTGAGTAGTATTCCACCGATGCCTATACCATTATTTGTTAACTCTTTCACCCCTTGGTGGAGTTGGGGATTATTTCCAGTTTTATCTTTTTTTTAATGGTGAAAGCTCCTATTCATGTCCAGGTCTTTCTGTGGATACACGTTTTCCCTTTTTTCTGGGTGAGTACCTAGCAGTGGTATTGCTGGGTCATTTGGTAAGTGTGAGAGTTCCAGCTGTTCCATATCCATACCGATTTTACCCATTCTTAGGGATATATAGTAATATCTCATTTTAATTTGCATTTCCCTGATGACGAATGAGCATTTTTTTTCCATAATCTTATTGATCATTCTTGTATTTTCTTTGGTGAAATATCTGTTCATATCTTTTTTTTGTTTGTCTTACTATCAAGTAATAAAATTCTTTATATATTGTGTGTACAAGTCCTTTGTCAAATATGTTTTCCAGATATTTTCTCTCAGTCTGTGGGTTTGCCTTTTTCTTTTTTTTTTTTTTTAACCTTTTTTATTGATTTATAATCATTTTACAATGTTGTGTCAAATTCCAGTGTTCAGCACAATTTTTCAGTTATTCATGGACGTATACACACTCATTGTCACATTTTTTTCTCTGTGAGTTATCATAACATTTTGTGTATATTTCCCTGTGCTATACAGTGTAGTCTATTCTACAATTTTGAAATCCCAGTCTATCCCTTCCCACCCTATTTTCTTAACAGTCTTTCAAAAAAACAAGTTTTTTGGGGGTTAAAGTTTTATTTTATAATTTTTTGCTTTTTATGTTTTATCTAATAAATCACAGTTACAGTTTTTTAATAGAAATATTACAGATTGAACTCCTACATTTACTTTAATAATTCATTTTGAGGTAATTTTGATAGTATGATGTAAGAGTCAAAGTAAATTTTTTTTCCATTGTAAATCTTGAAATCAGATAGTATAAATGATTCAACTTTGTTCTTTTTCAAATATCATTTTGGCTGTTCTGGGTCCTTTGCTGGGATTTTGATTGAGAGTGCAATGAACATGTAGATCAGTTTGGGAGAGAACTGACATCAAACAATATTGAGTCTTCTAATCCATCAGCATGGCATATCCATTTATCTAGGTCATCTTTAACTTCTCTCTGCAGTGTTTTATGATTTTTCATGTACAGTTCTTGCACATCTTTTGTCAGATTTATTAAGTACTTCGTAGTTTTGATGTTATAGTAAATAGCATTTTGTAATTTTAATTTTTGACTGTTGCTAGCATATAGAAATATAATTGATTTTTGTACATTAAACTTGTATCTTGCAACTTTATTAAACTCACATATTAGTTCTAGTAGCCTTTTTATAGTTTCCTTATGGTTTTCTACATAGATAAATCATGAGGGCAAGATCAAAAGGGTAGGATGATTTTTTTGATCCATAAATGTTAACACCAGAATGAGTGATGTGTGTTCTCAGGGTCATTCCATTATTACATTTGGGTGCTAAAATACAATTTATCTAGGAAAAGAAAAATGTTTCTTCTGCCATTCTGTGGCTTTTAAAATTTATACTGCCTATATAAACTCTATAGTTATTTTATAAATATTATATTCCCATCTTCCTTCCCGAGGCTAATTAGAACATAAATTCAGTATAAATTTATATCATTAATTTGTTTATTTATTACACCTGTGGGCCCACTTTTCCCTTTCTGCTCCATCTTTTTGAAATTAAGACATAAGACATATCTGCCCTCCCTCATACATTTTTGTTTCTTATTTAACTTCAAACCCATGCATTTCCCATCTCTTTACTATTCTTTTATTATTAGACAGGCTTCTCTGAGAAGTCTAATGAGTACTTAGCCTGCCTTAGGCTAAGAAAGTAGCCATGTTTGGGTCTACAGCCTGTCCTTTGGAATGTTCAGAATGTTTAAGCCAATCAATTCTGCTTTATTTAGACTGACTCTTTCCTGATGTGATGGATCTTATGTAAGTGGGGAGTGGGGGAGTGGACACACAGAAAATGAGAGTTACCTGGAAATAATCCTCTGAACTAATCAGGCAGGTTATCGACCTAATGAAATAATACTATTGTACTTTACAGGGTGGGTATTCTTAGAGTATTCTTTCTCCCAAGGATTATCTAAAGAAAGATGTATGTAAAAAAGAGACTTACCAAACCTGTCCCTCCAGTGGCATGATAAACAAAAGAAACTTTCAGAAATTAGAACAGTAGCAAGTCATTCTATGCTTATGGATGTTTTCTCCTTCCACAAATCCATTTAATGGAAAATAGAGGTTATATTGTAACCAATGTTACAGCACATTAGAATTGAGCACTTTAGTTCCTTCTATTTCTTCCATTTAATTTTATTAAGAATTATGTTTCCTCCAAATGGAGTAAAAAGCCATTGAAACCTGAAGATATGGCCAAATCCTGTCTCTTGATTAACCTCTGGGTTTTCTTCATCCTCCCTCGTAGCTTTGGTGTCATCCCCAGCACTCCTCTGGCCATCCATACACCACTGATGCCAAACCAGAGCATTGACGTCTCCCTGCCTCTCAACACCTTGGGCCCAGTCATGAAGATGGAGCCTCTGAACAACCTGCAGGTCAGACTTCTACTTCACTCGGGGGTACAGGTTGATATCTTGCCAATTTAATTTTGTTTATAAGGAAAACAGCCTCTCTCTCTTACATTAGATTTGGTCATAGAATCAGGTTTGAAATAACGCTCTGGAGAAGACTTTTATTTTTCATTAAGAAAAAAATCACAGGAGTCAGTCATGCATTGACGGAGAAAGTTATCCTCCTTTCTTTTACTCAACAAACACTGAGAAACTTTTAAAGATCTTATTTACAAACTTTTTTTCCTTAAAACACTTCCATAGGGAATTTGAATGTCAGAGAATAGATTTCAGTAGAGGTTTGAACACACAACCATAAATAGTTGGGTTATCTGGACTTAAATAATTAGCACATGTATAAGTGCAGAAAAGTACAGCACGTCTTAGAGGAGCTCAGAGCTGTGTCAGGTCTGCAAGAGCCTCCTGATCTTGAAAATACTGGATTTTTAGAATGCTTAAGTACTAGCTTTAGAGTTTCATTCCATTTTCACCACTTTGAATTTCTCTTTGAAATGTAAGCCTTCTAGGATTCAAGAAACATGAGGGCAGAGCTATAAGCATGTAAGCTGAAGGGATATGAATATAGATATAAGCCCTAGGAGCTGGGGGTTTTAATGCTCACAAGGCCAGGGGCGACAGCCGTGGGCCAGCCTGAGATGAGGAACTGTAACCAATCTCTGCATAAAGCTGAGACCCTGGAAGGACAACTCCCTCAATGAAAGGGGAACTAGAAAAATATTTGCATAAGGACAAGCAATGAGAGAATTTTCTCTCTGACCAGGGTTCTGAATGGCCTCTTCTGAGAAATTCAGGGCCCAAATTTGTACTATGTAGGTACAGAATTCTCCAAACCAATAAATTAACGTAAAATGGAACCAGGACTGATGAAACCTAGGATACCTGGAAGGAGTACATGCAAAGCAGCCCTTTTGCAACAGTTCTAAACTTCAAGGCCATAAAGACTCCCAGCTGAAAAGAAAATCCCTACTGAAAGTGAGTTCATAATTTAATGGGGAAGCGGGGGAGGGATGCACTGCGGAGGACAATCAGAAGGCACAACAAAGATTATTGGTGTTCCCCTTCTACCGAGAACTTGAAATGATAGAATGGTCTGAATGAAACTGTAAAATTTGTTTTAAATGACAAGAGAAAAATACCTGTCTTCCACTTTCTAATCGAAACAGGTGGGATCCCATTGCTCAATCTGCTGGAAATACCAGTGTAGGGGGCCTAGTACTCATGGTGAGACATCAGCTATAAAATTACTTGGAGTAATATTCTCCAGGAGTTTAAATACCAGTGCACCGAGCCTGCTTGCCAGTTGACTAACTACCTTTTTGCCACACTAGTTGACTGCCTTTTTTTCAGCAAAGGGTGTCATGACTTAGAGTGATGATGAGTGAGTCACAGTATAACTTGGCTCAGACTAGAAGAACAAAACAAGGATTACTGTGCAGAAGGAATTGGCTGTTACTATGATGAGAGTAATGTGTGAAGGGGCTTTTCCAGCACAGAATCCTAAAGTAACTAACTAACCCAAATCTACATCTGCTCTCTTTTCATTGGAATCTAACCTCCTGTTGGCCCACAGAGCCTCAAGCTTAATATTTGAGGACAGTCAGCATGAGTGTGAGAATGCTTTACTTTAGAAGTAGGAAAGGGAATTTGGGTCACAGAAACCAGGCCAAATTTTCTGCTCTTAAAACAGAAAGGAAACAGTAAATAAATAAATGTCAGTTTAGTTTCCTATTTGCATTTCCATTTCACATTCAGTGAAATGAACATCCCTAATAGGAACTCTTTCATGAGAAAAGTTGATACTCTCTCAAAAGTATGGATATGGTATTAGGACTAGCAAGTTTTCGTTTTCACAAACCTGACATTATTTTAAAAACAAGCTTAAAAATGTTCCATCTAAACAGAGTTTAACAAAGCATCTCAGCTTTTCTAGGAAAAAAAGAAAATTCCATCTGTAGTCAACTACTGATTTTCCAAGTTTTCCCCACGGTTTCCTTTCTTTCAAGGATGTCATAATTGTAGCTGTTGTTCTTATTAATTGGTATTTCCCAATGGAGAATATAAGCAAAAACTTCAGAAAAGATAAACTTTTCTTTCCCCCTGTGAGCAGCTGTATTTAATGTCTGCTGGTGAAACTAATAGCTAGCTTAAGGTGGGTGGGTTACTTCAGATTTCAGCTTCCATTCTGCTCTTGTCCCAGTATGAACAAGCTTAGGCCATAAAGGTCTAGATAAAACCAGGTAAAGATTTGTAGGAAATGCTCATGTAGGAAAAATTAGTACTTTTCTCATAATTCAGACCATCAAATTGGGGGGTGGGGTGGGGATGAGGGTTGAGGAAATGAAATTTTGAATGCAGTGTAGGTTTTAGCTATCTGGGCTAATTCGCTATCAATATATACGACAAATAAATCAAACCTAGCTGCCAGAATTGTAATGAAACATTTGGTACAAAAACTTCATTAAAATGTTCATCAAATTACTTACTGACTTATAGTCTATTTGAAACATTACTGAAAGGTTAAAAAGACACTGTTTTCCCTCTTAAAATGTAAAATAGATTATACCTTAGAGACAAGAATTAAATACCTAGCAGAGATTTGAACCTAGAACATTTTTCTACTATTCTAATAATGTTGGCTATAAAAGCCTTTGTGAATCCAACTTATAAATATTACACAATGTAAAGTTTAGCTCGCCCCCATTGGGAGCTTCTCTTGAGTTTATTTATATCATATAATTATATTCCTTTAAAAAAGAGAATTGGTTCTATTTAAATAAAACAAAAACCTTACCAAATGTCTAAATGAATTATCTCTAAATGAAGTTTTCTCTAACTCTGATATTCTTGTTTTCATTTCATCTGTGTTAGCTGCTTAGAACATTTTCACAATATACTCCTTTAAACTTGACGCCTGGCAGGTGACTGCTTCTTCAAGTCAGTATCTGCGGGAGGACATTAGAATTAGGACGTAATGTGTGTCCCCCCAGTCCTTGCATAGATGCTGTAGAGTTCTCACAGCTGCTCGGCCTCCTTTTTCGCTGGGCTGTAAACTCTTACGAGAATGTTGATAGCACTGTTCTTTCAAGTTTTAATTTTATCAGGATTATAAAAATATATTAGAGTCTACCAGTTCTATAGTTAATTAAGAAAAACCCAGCCCCCCGCCTTCTCTCCCCAGCATGGCCCCCAATTCCTCCTTCCACAGAGTCACTCTTCTCTTGCAGCTTTTAGTTGATACCTTTTATACTTCTCTATGTCTAAATAGCAATCTTGTGTTGCAACTTCTGGATTTTTCCATTTTGGGTATTCCTTTCCATCTCCCCACTTATGACCATTGTCTGCATGCATATTTCCTATCTTCCTATTTTCCTGCTAGAGCTGTCTTATCATTTGCTTTAATCAGGATTATTTACATTATTAATACCCTGTAGCCGGTAGATACTTGTCAGAGCTGAGCTACATAGTGTGATCATTTTTTTTGTCCATAAAACTTCTTGTAAATATTTGAATACTTATCTATTAATACTTGTCTCTCTTTGTTTGCTTAATTTTTTGTGTTAACTGTAATTCATTCCCAAATTCCAGTGAAATCAGACCCTTCAGAACAGTCTTACCCGTTTCACTTTCTTAAAGTCTCCTCTTGGAGTCTTGACCTGCTCCAGGCTGGACTGGTTTTCTTGAACACCTGAAGTTGTCCTGGGATTTTCATCATCGCTCTGGTGCTTCATTCCCTTCACCTCTCTTCGCTGTTGGCTCTCCTACTCTATTTTTTTTGCCCCTTGATTTACTCCTTCAATTTGATGAAAAACATCTCCCAGTAGTTTCCTGAGACTAGGTATGTAGAGAATAAAGCTTTGAGACCTCACATGTTTTAAAATGTCTTTTTTATCTTCATACTTGTTTGATGGCTTCTGTATATCATTCTAGGTGATAAACCATTTCCCTCCTAGCCTGGAACCATTCTGATTCTTTTTTTTTTTTAACACTTTTTATTGATTTATAATCATTTTACATCATTCTGATTCTTGATGTTTTTCTGTGCCATGTTCTTTCTCAATGAGAACTTACATGAATCTTCTCTTTATCCCTTGTGTTCTGAAATTTCACAGCGATGTGCGTTGGTGTGTGAGTCCCTTCTCACCTGTTGTGTGAGGTATACTTACTGAGCTCTTTGAACGTGGAAACTTGAATCCTTCAGTTCTGGGAATTTTTCTCTTTTATAGCTCTCCCTTCATTTTCTCTTTTTTATTGGAAGTCTTGCTATTTCAATGTTGACCCTCTTGGACCAACCTGCCCCTTTTTGACCTGTTTTCGATCTCTTTTCTTCTTTTGTTCTACTCTATAAAAACTTCTTATGAAAACATTTTAACTTTACAAAAGTAAACAATAGTGTAATGAGTCCCTGTATGCCCATCATCCAGCTTCAATAATTGTTAATCCATAGTTAAGAGTTGTTTCATTTCTACCGCATCCCCTATTCACTGCCCAGCTCCATATTATTTTGAAGCAAATCTTTGACATTTATATCATTCCATCTATAAATATTTTAATATATGTCTTTAAAACACAAGGTCTCTTTTTAAAATCATAACCACAGTAACTATTGTACACATTAAAAAATTAACAAGAATTCTTTAACATGAAGTATACATTCAGTGTTCAAGTTCCTGGTTATCTCAGTATCTTAACCTTTGTTTTTCTTATTTCTGTTTGTTTGAATCAGTAAAGTGCACATATTATAATGGGTTGACATATCTCATAAGTCCCCTTAGCTATACTGTTCAATATGATAGCCACTAGTCACATGTGGCTATATAAATTGAAACTAATTAAAATTAAATAAAATTTAAAAATTCATTTCCTCAGGTGCCTTAGCCACATTTCAGCTGCTCACATGGCTGGTGGTTACCGGACTGAGCAGTGCAGAAGGAGACTGTTTCCATCATGACAGAAAGTTCTGTTAGTGCTGACCTTTAGGCTCCCCCTCTGTCTTTTTTCCTCTCATCTTTGGTTTTCAGCAGCTTGACTATTACATACCTACGTGTTTTCCTTATATTTACCTGCCTGGGCATTCACTGAGCTTGGATCTGTAAGTTGATAGTTTCTGCCAAATTTGGGAAAGTTTTGCCATTATTTCTTCATTTTTTTCTACCCCAGTATCTCTTTACTCCTTCCAGAACTCCACTTGCACACATGTTAGACCACTTGATATTGTCCCTCAGATCACTAAGGCTGGCTTTTAGTTGGTTTTGTTTTTGTTTTTTTCTCTCTGTTCTTCAGATTGGATAATTCCTATTGATCTGTCTTTAGGTATACAGACTCTTTCTTTTATAGGCTACAACCTTCTGTTAAATCCACTCAGTATAACTTTCATTTCATAGACCTTTTCAGTTCTAGGATTTCCATTTGATTCTTTGTTAAAATTCCCCGTCTGTTCACTCAGGAGTGCAACTGAAGAACCCTGTTTCAGAACCTGTTCGTCCTTTATCCCACCTCCACCCTCTGGCCATGCCTTGGGCCTAAGGGTATGCTTGCTGACCCTCAGAAAAAATGACCAGTAGAAGTATCTCAAGCAGGCCCTGAAAACAGTGTTGGAGCCTTCTAGCCAGGAAATTCTGTGTGTTGTAGCTGGGCATGTTTCTTTGCCCGTGTGGATTCTTCTATACGAGGGTTCTGAGGAGACCAGAGGAAGATCAGAGGGTAGCCCTCTGACCCGTGAGACCCAGGATTGGTGCTCCAGTTACCCATCACTGAGGGCTGCTGGAACCCTCTCTGTCAGTACTTTGGTGTCTTTCTTTTGGGGCTGGCTTAATTCTTCCAAAAATTATCTCTGACTCTCTTGTTTAGAATATAAAGACTTTCTGCCAGCCTCCTGGGAGCTAAATTGGGAAGGAGGGCTTGAGAGTCTCAGCATTTAATATACATAAATTCACTTACTCCACCACCCCTCAGCCATGCCTGGCATCCCCGTCAATGTACCACCTATCTTACCCTCTCTAAGAGAATCAATCTTTTAGTTTTATCAAGGGGCTGAGGGGCTGAAGTAGCCCAGGATGGTAGTGGTGGGGGGGGGCAGGGAATCTAGGACTCTAACAGTATCTTAATCCTCTTTCTTTTAACACCCCCTCCCCTCATTCCCCCTTCATACAGTTCCAGAGGTGCTGCTAGTACTAAGGCTTTGAAAATCCTGTGGTGTTGCTGCTAATCCATTTGTTTCACAGTTATACCAAGATTTTGTTGCTGTTGTATTTTTTTCTTCCCTATCTATGAATTTATGCCTTTAAATTTTTTTCCTTTAATTTTGCCAGAATTTTTTCTAGAAGAAAGAAATTTAGCTGTGATTTTCAATCTATTACCTTTACCTGAAAGTCTGATAGCACCTTCATAAAAATTCTTTTTTTCCTTCCTTCTATACTACTTTATGGTTAGAGGTTAACCTATGGATAAAAAATTAGTCCTTTAGTATATGGTTTTTGTTACCTGTCTATCTTTGTATCACCTTTAGACCTCATATAAGTGTTGTTTAATAAGAGGATGAGTATTTAATAAGAGAATGAATTAAGGAAAATGTCTCTTTTTTTTATTTGAATGTCTATTGTAAAATGAGGCAATACTCATCAGTGCTATTCATTTAACCTTTGAATGATTAGGGCAGGAGGTGCTGAAGGTGCTAGCTGCAAAGGATGCAGTCGTACAATCCTGTTTATTCCTCTTTAATATCTTTGTCAACCAAAAAGGTTTTGTGTTGTTGTTGTTGTTGTTGTTGTTGTTTTGCCAGTGTGCGGCCGTAAGGAAATTCTGTCCCTTGCTACTCCTACATTGCAGTCGCAGCCTGTGAGACAGCCATTGCAGATGGTGCCTGTCCCTGATACTTCATGTCTTACATATGTCCGTTCACACTTAGAAAACCCACAGCGGTAGCTATTGTACCAGAAAAACTGGTAAATGCCTCCAAGCGGAAGACCTTTTCAGCAGCTTCCATCAAAGGAAACAAATCAGAGCTTGGCATTTACTGACTTTTCTTGACTGTTGTGCAAGCCAGACAAGTTCAGTGTTAAAGCCTCCTTTGGTCTTCCAAGATCCGCAGCTGAGGACTGTGCACTCTGATTGCTTTTATGGGACCACATGCTGCCTGAATAGACGTTGAGTCCTTGAAGTGGTGGAGCTTATGGGAACTATAAGAGATTCCCAGGTCACAAATAGATCCGATGCTGGAAATAACCCCTGTAGACAGAACAGAATCTAAAATATTCCATTAACAATATGTAGGTAATGGTTATGAAAGATCTTGGTTATGGGAAATGAAAACATTTTACCACCAAAGGGAAGAAAAGAGAAAATTGCTTTCTCTGATTGTTGCTTCAAGTTTTCGTGTCACATCAGGACTATAAACATTTCCTTTAATCTCATCTGAGAGGTAGAGTATCTTACATACTAGATGTTTCTTTTTTTAAAAAACTAGGTTGGCCTCATTGAGAACACTCCTTATATTTTTTGTCAAGATAATCAAAATTCTGCTAGGCAATATCTTTTGTCTTTCGATAACCAGAACTCAACTGCTGGCTTCTGGGACTATTTTAGAAATATGTTTGTTAGTAGCAACTGCCCTGCTTGAATAACCACACATAGGCAATAAATAAGAATTCCGTATTCTGATAAGTTGATGTGGTCTAGTAGACTGTAAATCTGGCCTCAATGGTAGGAGACAGTTGTTCCTGAAACCCACAATTCAGTTCTTAAAACACCCAAGTTTGGGAACTAGTCCCTCATTAAAAAGAGCCTGAAAGATCAGATTACCCAAGTAATAGAAGCCCATGCTGAGAATAATCTTGAGCAAATGATAATAAATTTCAGAATAGTTCTACAGGGTAATAAAGTGATTTGTGGGTTTTCGTGTATTAAAATCTCAGCCATCTTTATATCATGATAGTAAGTTAGGAGTTGGTGGTGAAAAATGAAATCAGTTTTGTATTTCTGGTTTGATAACTGATTAGAAAATAGATTTAACCATGTGATCTTCATGCAGTAGGAGACAGAATTCTGAGTAAAAAGTAGGTACCTTTTCCTAGTCCCTGTGTTCTCATTACGGCTGATAATCTTTACACAAAGTCTTAGAGGGTGTTGTAGGTTGGAAACACCCTGGGATTTTCCTGAGCTGGATTTGAAGCCCACTTGAGACCCATATCCTGTCCCCATTTATATTTACTCTCTTAATATTTTGTGATATTGTCATGTTCAGTGAGATGGGAAAAGAATTTCCTTTCATTCACAATTTTTTTGCTGTAGAGATTATACGTAGGCTTCATGGTATTAAGGTCCATACATCTTGAAAATAAAACTTGAGAAAAGCTTTGGGCTGTGTGAATGTGCAAACATAAAGCATGTAAAATCTTGCAACTGGAAGGATGACCTTTAATATTGGCTGTTTCAAGCCCTGTTTCCGATGGAATTGACCCTGTATTAGCAGTGATTGGAGGCTCCGCGTCTACGTGAATCCCGCTACTGATTTACTGCCCTGAAATGGCCCATTCCCTTTTCCTAAAACTCTTTGGAAGTTATTTATATTGAATTAAAATTTGTCTTCCTTTAAATTCTATCTGTAGATCCTAGTTCTACAATTTGAGGTCTTATAGAACAAGTTTCTCTCTGAATCAAGGCTCACAGGGCCTGAAAAGCAGTCAGGTGGGCCTGTAACGAAAGTATATTCAATCTGAATTCATTTTCCCTTTCATTCCACTTCAGGAAAGCCTAAGTTTATGGAAGGACATATATTTGTGTGTACTGCAAACAGAAGTTAGTTTTATTGTTCTAATTTTAAGGGGGAAAAAATGATTGGAAGTGGAGACATTGGTAACTGTACTTAGACTCAGTTACAGTTTAGAGACAAAGAAAAATATTATTTACATTTTTCCAGTATTTTTGAAAAGTGTATGAATGAATGGTGGTCCTTGACATAGTAGCAAGGTTCTTTTCCAGAAGCCATTGAAGGAGTTGGAAGGCAGGTACTCCAAATATGAATGCACAGAACTTCTGAATTCCATAGCTCATGCTGTGTACCTGACAATAATGTCTGCCTCTTCTACTATGACCAGATTCCCAGACACAGCTTCTGTGCACAGTGGCCTACCCATGTGCCCAGTCATCTTGACAGCCACCTGTGCCTGCCTTTTTTCCACATTAAGGTTAAATAATATAGCAGGCAGTACGTAGGCACACCTGGGAACCTTCTTGATTTCCAACTTGCTGCAAACTAATCTGACAGTGTTTATCACCTAGAACCTAGATTAGATTCTAGATCAGCTTTACCCCAGGATTGATTTGATTTGATTTGATTTGATTTGATTTGATTGGCGGGGGTAGGTTTATTTATTTATTATTTATTTAGTGGAGATACTGGGGGTTGAACCCAGGACTTGCATGCTAAGCATGTGCTGTACCACTGAGCTATACCCTCCCCCTCCCCCAAGATTTTAAAATTACTAATATTCATTCGCTCTTGTTACTGAAGTCTATTCTTCTATTAAGTTTTCAGTTTGCCTTCAGTCCCATGACATACCAGACTGGGGTGTGGAATCTCTAATAACTTTAACTGGTAGTTTACTAGTCCTGCCTTCATCGTTTTGTGATTTAGGACAGTGTGTATGAAATGTATTTTAAAGTTTAACAGTAAGCCCTGAAGAGCATGCTGTTGGTGAGAAACCTCATTCTGTGGTGCAACAGCTGCAACCGAAGGCGCATTAGCCAGTCCTGACGAGGTGCACAGAGCTGTCGTTAAAGGGAAGAAGAGAGATCGCGCCTTTAGGGGTAGAGCCTGTGTAGGTCAGGCAGAGCCTGTTCAAGGTAAGACCTTGGGGTTTGGGGAACTTACCTGTCTGGCAGGCTGAAAGGTCTGTGAAATACTGCTGACTGCTTCTGGCAACTGAAGCTGCCTCAGGTGATTCTGTCGTGGGCTGCTGGAGGAGGAGAGAGAGCATTTGGGGCTTGTGGTAAAGGTTTCTGCATTGTAACTAGATAGGTCCGTATCGCGTGGCAGGTGGGTTCTATATTGGCAGAAAGAGACCAAATATACATTTGCTCTACGTTCCTGATTTATTTTGCCTGACATGTAAAACTTCTTAAAAAATAAGGAAGCTACCTGCAGCAGGAACAGATGCAGTGTATCTTAGCATTATTTCCCCTTCGCCCCGTGTTCCTTGTGAGGCACACACTGCCAGTGACCTCTCCGCACAGGTACAGTCCTGTCAGAGCCGTGATGGCTGCTTAATTCTTGCTGTACCACTGCGCTGTTATACTCAGGTTTACATCGCCAGTGTGGGAGAACTTGCATTGGTATTTTCTCTAAGTGGAAAAGCCAGAGTCCTAACGGTGGTCTACAAGCCCCTGTATGATCTAGCCATGCCTCCCCCTCCCCTGATCTCGGTGACCTCATCTGCTGCTCCTCCCCTCACTCCACTGTAGCCACACTGGCTTCCTGGAGGATCCTCAGACAGGTAACGCTGCCACCTCAGGGCCTTTGAATTGGCTGTTTCCCATGTCTGGAATGTTGCTTCTCCCCATTCCCATATCTGCATGCTCACGTGCCTCCGTCAGGCCTTTGCTAAAATAGTGCCTTTTTGATAAGGCCTCCTCACTCTACTCCCAGTGTTCTTGACCCCCTGTACCTTACTTTTTCCCCAGAGCACTTATCCATCTTAAATACTGTTTAATGTACTTACTCATTTTCACCTCCTGCCCCATCTCACTAGAACGCAGACTACAAAAGGGCAGCAGTTTTTGTCTTAGTTTTTCCTGCACTGATATGTCTCCAAGTGCCTGGCACACAGTATGTGCTTAATAAACATTTGTTATTGAATGAATCTTTTTGCTTCCATTTAAGGAAGTACTTCCAAATATCAAGTGCATCTAGTTCTTGAACCAAACTCAGCTAGGCCCATCTCCTCATAGCGAACACTGTGCCTGTTTAGGGATGCTCTGTGGCCTTGCAGTCTGCCCCCTGCTGCTTTTTAATGCCCCTTTATCTGGGTGGGTCTGGTCCTGGTCCCAAATTTAATCTGAGGACTACAATCACAAGTTCATTTTCTCTCAGGTGGGCAGAGTCAGCATTAGAACCTGTTGCTTCCTTTACTCTGTTCATATTTGAAAAGACAAGATCACAGCACATTAATGGACCCTATCTATTTCCAAGATTGGCAATAATAGGAAAACAGAACACGTGACATTCTAACATTTCGGGGGCTTTTTCTGTTACTAGCCTATGTTTGTGTGCCTCTTCAAAATAAAAGCAAATTGTCATCATACAACTATTTATTAAACCATTATCCTAATTCCCTAGGATTATTTTGTATAATATTCTCAGAGTAAACTTGGAAGCTCAAGGATGTTCTGTAAGTGTCTTAGAGCCTCAGGGAAAACCAGAATCACTTGGATGTCTGACAGATACTGAAGCTGAGCAAGCCTTTTTTCCTGTGAGACAGAAAGACTCCTGTCTTTTTCCTAATTCCGAAATTAGGAAGGTGATAAGGAGGCAGACTTTAAAAGGAAGGGCAGAGGGGTTTGTCTTTTGCTGGTGGATATTCAGTGTATCTTGTTTGCTTTCAGAAAACAATTTTCTCAAGTAATATAACAGTCTAATATTTGCCTTTAAATGGGAAAAAATTATTTTTAATTTAAGAAGGTAATGGTCTAGCCCTTCCCAATTCCAAGTTTTTCCACACTTGCGATCAGAAGAATTTACTTTGGTGGGAATGGGTGTGATTGTTTATAAATTCAGAGGTAAGCAGTAAAAAGGTTCAGACCCCAAAACCGAAGTTCGCTCTGGGACGAGATTTCACAGTGCTGGCACTGGAGGTCATGCTGGGACTTGTAAGGATGCGAGGTTAGCCTGACCCTCTGCAGTTCATATGGTGTTAGTGGTGGTGATGAGTGGGCTTCAGGTGGGCTTCAAAAAGAAGCTTCATGAAAGACTTTCTCCATAGAGGCAGTCTTTCATGAAACTTGTGACCTTTCCACTTTTTTTCCAGATGACTTTGAAGGAGAGGGGAATTCTTTTTTAAAGCAGTACTTGAGAGTCTAGCTTAAGTTGGAGAAGAATTACAGGGTTTGACTCCAGTCGTTGTAGCCCTTCTGTGCTTCGGGGCTCTCCCTGTGTACAGCCTTGGAGACCATCATTCTGATTTACTCCGGCTCAAACCACAGGGTTTTAATAGTTTCATCTGAGAGTCTTCTCAACTGATACCTATGTGTACCACTTTACAATCTCAGTCTTCCCTCTGGTGTTCTGGAGATGTAATCTGCCTGCGTTCTAGTTCATGGTGTAGGCTCTGGGGGGGTTTCTGAGATTGAGATTAAACAGATCTCATGACAGAACCGGGACTCCAGAGGAGTGATAGTTACATCAGTTCTGGTATCTTTTGGTTTCTGTTCACCTTTCAAAACAAGGTCTTCTCAGAGAACTTGTCTCCTGAGTTCTCGTTGCCTTTCTGAAACCCAGTAATTATGTGTACTGCTAGAGGATTTACAGTTGAGATCATCTCGGGGTTTGTTCAGAGCTTTCCTTTCCATTCTGAGAGCCATTTACACATGGAAATTTCAAATGCTGAAGTGCATGTTGTTACCCAGTGTGGAGATGCTGCTTTCATCAGGAGAGAAGGAACCTGTCAGATTTTCCCTGTAAGGGGCTCTGCTGTCCACATACTCCTAACAATGAAAACAAACAAGTATGGCTTTTATCTCGAATGAACAGCAGATTGGTACCGTTTGAGGGCTGCGCAGCTGCCACCCAGTCCATCTGATCTTCTGGGTGAACTAAGAAAGAACATGGATGGAAAGTTCTTGTGTGCGTCTTACCCCTCAGAGTAAACTAAAGATGGCTGTTCACGTTAAAATTTAATTAGCATTGGAAGGAAAGTAAATTGACATTTTCTGTGGTGGGTTACATGACTATTTCTGCTGTATTTTTAACTGTATTCAGACATGGTCAAATATTATCTATAGAGCCTTCTGTTTTGTCAGGATGGCTCTGAGAATTCTCAGATAATTTATTGGTCAATAGGGTTTTAAGTGGAAGACAATATTTAAACAAAAGACGGTAGGTATTTTTTGGCATTGACTGGGAATGCAGAACTACAGGTAGATTTAACTCCAGCAGCTGGCAGAAAGAGCCACTGCTGCTTGAGTCTCAGATGACATATATCACACAGTTGGAGTCAATGCCATTAAACACCTGTCACTCAGAGCCATTCCCCTAGGATCTGTAGACTAGATGGTGTGGTGCTTAAAACACATCTGAATCATCATTCCTCAGAGAACTGGAGATGGTTGGCGTCACTGCCTGGTCCTAGCTTGGACCAGTCTGCAAATAATCTTTCTAAAAGCTAAATGGAGAAGAGGAAAAAGAAAAAATTCCTCAGAGATTTGGAAAGGTCACAAGTGACGTCATGGAAGAGTAGATGATACACTCTCAGAGGTGAGCTGTGTACCACTTGCCTTGGATTTTCTTGAGGCAGTGCCTCCTGTGGTTATCTGTGGTGAGAGGGGTGGTGAGAGGCTGCGTTTGCCGGAGTTCAGGCTGAGTTCATCTCGTACCTTTTTATAGTACTTTTGAGTACGCTGGAACAAGGTTAGAATATTAATTTAGCCTGCCTGTCTCCAGCTGTGCCACCATAAAGAGACTGCAGCTACTGCAGCAGGCTTCCCATAGTATGGAAAGAAACTAATTGCTGGTTACAGGCTGAAGCTGACAGGCTGCTCTTACCCCACCAGCCACTGAAAGTAACTTTTTAAAATCATTATTATTATTATTAAGCATTTATAGCCCACTTTTGTGTTTTCCAAGTGCCTGATAATGATTTCTATTTATTCTTCCTTTTGATGCCCCTGAGAGGCAACTTAATATTATTATGGCCACATGTTTCACATGACAGACCAGGGGAATAGAGGGTTAGGTGTCCTGCTTCTTGGTGCTGTCTGTCATCTGCTTTAGGCATCCTCAGAGCAGAAGCTGAGATGTGCCCTCAGGGCCCGTTCCTCCCTGCTTGCTTTTAATTTCGTGTGTGAGTATTTGGCTTCTTTGGCTGCAACTTACAGTGAGAAATATGTTTTACATACATATTTTACGTAGTGGATACACACATACAGTGCATGAAACTTGAGACTATTTCAGGAAACATTTCCTCCCCATGAGATGCCCTATGACATTTTCTGTTCTAATGTTTTGTGCCAGTTTCATTCTATAAAATTAGTTTTAAGAGTCACCAGTTGGTCGTGACCTGCAGTTTTTAAGAACACCAGTGTTAAGAGGTACTTGAGACTGAGACTAAAATATGCACATAGCACGTTCTCCTGGAGCATAAGGTTTTCTCAGAGGTAAAGGGAGAAGCACATTTTCATATTAAAACAGATAGACCCACTATGGAATAGCATAACTTCAAAGAAATTTTGTTCTTACAATGGGCTGCTTCATATTACGCCCCTGATCCTGACCCTTACCCCTACCTCCACCCCAGTGTACATGTCTGTTCTTTCCTCCTCTGATAAAGGAAGTACACTGGGAAAACCTGGAGAAGGACTGTCGTTTGGGAAACTTCAGACCAAGTCCATATCTTGTCTAAACCCAAATGGTTGTCAGGGACTTTGACTAGTATGTTTTATGTCATTATGCTTATTGAGCACTTACTCTGTGCCAGTCACTGTTTTAGAAGCTGAGAATACAGTCAAGCAAGAGACAAAAATCCCTTCCCTTATGGAACTTACATTTTACTGGAGGTGGATTATGAGGCACAGGGACAGGCAGTGCACCAACAAACAAGTAAAACAGTATGTCAGATACGAGCAATGGAGGAAAACAGCAGAGATTGGGATAGGGAGTCCTGGAGTTGGAGATTGGGTGGGCTGACTTTATAAAGACGTTGGTCATGGGAGGACCTGCATGGGAAGATAATATTTGATTAAAGCAAAGACCTGAAGGAGGCCAGGAATGAGCCTTGCAGATTTCTGGTGGAAGAGAGTTCCAGAGAGAAGAAATAGCAAGTGCAAAAAGCTATGGGGTAGGTGGGTAGGTGCCTGGGGTGTGCAGGGAACAGCAGCAGGCTCTTGTGGCTGACAGGAGAGTCATGACACATGACGTCAGAGGTAATAGGCATCAGATCATAGGCAGTTGTAGCTTGGAAACGTCACTGGAGGTTTGAGCAGAGAAGTATTTATGAAATGACCTACATATTAAGACCACTCTGGCTGCTATGTTGAGAATAGACTGGGAAGCTAGGCGTTGAGGGTCGGAGAGACAAGTGCAGAAGCAGGGACACCATTACAAAGCTTTGCAGTGTTTGATTTACTGAGTTTGGAAAGTCAACAGGAGGTTCCATTTAGGGATGAGGAGGGGCAGTCAAGAATTTGGTTTTGGTCATGTTCATTTTGAGATATCTGTTGGTTACCCAGATGGAGATATGAAGTAGGCAGTTGGATATATATGTGATAATTGATTTCTTATAGGCAAGCTAGGCACTGAGCTTAAATTAACTCTTGGAAAATAATTTTTCAGTTTGTCTGGATTATGTCTTTCCATTCTGTACCTGTTGGGATAGTGAATTTCACAAGAAAACCAGGAACTCCCCTCTCTCCCTCTAAAGCAATCGGTATTACACTCTAAGGTTTACTCAGTTCTGTTTAAGAGTAGCCACCATCGTGATTGCAGTTGAACTGGCTTCATGCTATTTTCCTTGATTCTTTTTTGCCAAGACTCCTAAAGAGTTATTGGCATATCCTTGAGGAATCTAGTATTCTTTGGATTGTGATCTACCACATGTGTTATTTTTCCTCAACATCTAAATGTTATTTTAACTCAGGGATTTGAAACCAGAAGAGCCCACATATCATCCTGTCCTCTCATCCTTGCCTCATTGAGTATCCATGTGCCTAATGAGAGAT
Source organism: Camelus bactrianus (assembly GCF_048773025.1). NCBI lineage: Eukaryota > Metazoa > Chordata > Mammalia > Artiodactyla > Camelidae > Camelus > Camelus bactrianus. Next base: position 11,479,932 of record NC_133554.1, read on the forward strand.
GTTACTGATGGTTGAGAAACCAGTGTTTCATTCCATTTGTTCAATATCTTCCCCTTAATTCTATGCAACAAATGTTTACTGTGTCGCTAGTATGTGAGTGAAAATGAGAGCCCCTGCACTGAGATCGTGGTATTGTGGGTGAGGCAGAGATAAGCAGTTACTTTATGCTGGCGTAGAATTCTACATGCATGGAGTGGGTGCTGGGGAGGGGAATGAGAGCCTTCCTGAGAAATCCTTGTCAAGCTTGAACTAAATATTAAATAGATATTTTCCAGACAGATAAAGCTGTAGGAGAAGAATATATTAAGCAGAAAGAACAACATCTAACAAGGCACAGAGCTGTCAGTTTCAGCGTTTGGGGAGCAAGAAATAATTTTGATATGCTTGAAGTTTATGGAAATAAGCTAGAGAGGTAGGCAGGGGCCAGATCCAAGAGAACCATATACATTTGAAATGAATGCCATTCTAGCCAAGAGTAGAAGTTTGAGAGCCTCAAAATACAGATTTTGAAAAGCTAACGTAGAAGAGATGAGATGCTTCCTCCAAGGAATGGAGGAATCTGCAGTTGATCCTACAAAGAGATGACATTTTACCAGGGGCACAGTAGCAGGAAGAATCATTAAGCCAACAGTTTGCCAATGAGCCCTTTCTTCTCTCTTCTGATCTCTTGTTAGCATATCGTCGTAATACATGTGAGCATGTGTGAGATTTCAAATAAGTCTAATGTGGTTACCTTTAATTATGGTTCTCTTTTCTTTAGCAAACACTTGTTATAATACTTACTGTAAGCCAGGCACCATTCTAAGTGCTTTGCAAATCTTAACTCATTACCCTCATAACAGCCCCGTGCATTGAATCCTGCTATCTCCATTCGTCAGACAGGAAGCTGCGCTCAGTGCTGCTGCCTGAAGTCGCACGGCTAGTAAGTGACAGAGTCAGAGTTTGAAATCAGATGGTCTGGTCTGGTTCCCGAGTCCATGTTCGGAACCACTGTGTCATCCCTCTGATTTGGGTGTCTCAGCTTCTCAGAGAATTATTCCAGAGCAGAAGTCCAGGAATAGTGTTCAGGGTGTGCTGAAACCCCTGAAGTTTTTGTGGAAATGTTGCATATACGATTTTCTGAAAGAGGGTCCCTGGCTTTCATTTGTTGGTCAAAAGAGTCCTCAGGGCAGAATGGCTTAGCACTGCTGACCTGGAAGAGCTTTTCATGTCTTTTCCATTGTCAAAGGGCTCCAGCTGGAAGAACGAGCTATTTATAAGCCCACGCAGACTTCTTAGGTAGCGTTGTTCTAAATTAATTGTTTGTCCGGTTGGTCTTCCTAGGATCTTTTTCCAAAATACAGGTGCCAGGTCCCAGATACAGGGATTGTTTTATTTATATATATGTATAGGATGGAGCCCTGGCATCTGTTTTGAGAAATCTCTCCAGATGATTCTAATACAAGTCTTTAGTTAAGAACCACTAACATTATCTCTTGGAAGACAAGGATGATATTATCTCTGTCATTCCTTATATATCAAATGCTTGGGACATAGAAACATTAGTAGATGTTTGAATGAATTGCACGGGAGCTATGAGAGATATAATTGCTTTCCATTCAAAGGTGCTAGTAATGATAATCACTGGCATTTCATATACCTGTACCCCATCCAGTTTTCACTTCTAAATGCCCTTTACAGAGCTTGGCACTCCCTCAAGTTATTCTTGGTGCCCTGACTTGAAATAAGAGCTCTCCTTCTCTCATTGTGGAGTACCAGATGAGTTAGAAAATACTTCTTTCCCAGAAGCCCACAGCTGATACGAGTCTTTTGAAGTGGTGCTCTAGTACATTTTAAAGACTGTCGAAGGTCCCTCTTTCCTGAGGTTAGTCACTCTGCTTGCATTCACCAGACTCAAGCTTTTTGAGGCTCCCGCTGTCTCAGCATTTTTGGCATCAGATTATGTGATATAGGTCAGAAACTCCTGGGGGCTGGTAATTGAAAGGTTAAATGCAAAACTTACAAGGAAAATAATTTGATGAATTCTTCTGGGAAAGAGAGCACAGAGACTGTATCAAGTAGACATACCCAAACCAAATTATGAAGGATGAAATAAAGGTACTATTAAAGGTGGGGAAGATGAGTTAATGACAAATGTAAAAGGACTGAAAGTACTTCAGAAAGGGGAAATTTGGATCTCAGTGTGCTGTTGAAGTGTGAACATTTGCCCCAAAAGGGGGAGGAGGGAAGGGAGAATAGTGGTGCTGAATAAGCACCTTTTCCCTTTATTTTCTTGGGGCGAAATGAGAGAGAAATAAGCATAGTTACTGATTATAAAACTCACCCAGAGAGATATTTTTCTGTGGTGCCAAGAGCATAGCTAGGAAAGTCACTAGTGACAGAAGCCAGTGGGAGGTGGTGGTTTAGAGCAATTCTCCCCATCTCTCCCTTCTTACAGTATATGGTTCTTATAACCCACCACAGTGGACTTGGCCTGTTTCTGAATAGATCCACCAATCAGTGTTGCCCCTGAATAAAAGTACTTACTGTAGCTTTTTAAAAATATATATATAAATGGCATGCTGTGGGTTGAACAGGCCATGGTAGACACAACCTGCCCAAATCCAGAAGCCTGTATTGTGAGAAGACTCATTTCTTCTCTTGTTCAAAGGCTTTTCCTTCTTAAAATCATCAGATTTTCCAGTGTTTGAGCCAACAAGCTTTTCCAGCCCAATGACTTAGGAAATAAGATTTTATAAAAGAAAGCACTTTAATGGTGGTATTTGAGAAAAAGATCAGGGGCAGTATGGCACCAGTTATTGTGGAGGGAAAAGTCAAGACTTAGGGTCAAATTTACATTTGAATCCTGGTTCTTCTGTGTGCTGACAGTGTGACACTGAGTGTTAGTTAATCTTGCTGAACCTCAGTTCTTCATCTGTAAAATGAGAGAGGAGTAACACTTACTACTTTGTTTGTGATAGTTACGATGAAGATTAGAAATACTGTCATTAATAGGTACTTAGTAAGTGATAACAGCCGCTACTATTTATAACCATAGAAATGCATAATAATGGAGTAGATTACTCTAGGTATAGAACTTGTGCCGGGAATTCATCCCTCCTGGGGCTCCTCCCAGAGAGAGGGAGAGTTGCAGACTGGCGACAGTGCTCTGCCAGTGGATGAGCAAGGACAGACTTTGCAGTGTATGGGCTGGTGTGTCTTGATTTGGGATTTCCTGCACGGTCTAAAAGAGGAAGGAAATGGGGTGGTGTATTTCTAGACATATAACTGTTCTTTCCCTCCTACCTGGCTTCCTATGATGTCCTAATTTTCCCTTGCTACTTTCCTGGCAGGTGGCTGTGAAAAACAATATTGATGTCTTCTACTTCAGCTGCCTCATCCCACTCAATGTGCTTTTTGTAGAAGATGGCAAAATGGGTAAGTACATATGTCCTCCTGTCCTTCTGCCAAATTTACCTTTGCCCTTACTCTGAATGTCAGGCAGAGCATAACCCCAGAAGAACAAGTTATTTTGAGGTTTAAAAAATGGGGTGAGGCTATTCTCAAGCTCTAATAATTGCTAATTATGTATTCATCTGAGTCACAGTTGAGCTTGCTTTGCTGTTGGTCTTTAAATCACAATGCCCATTGTCTGAATAATCTAGTCACCCCAGTGTACAGAGTAAGTGGCTTGGTGACAAGCAGATCTAGATTTGAATCTCAGCTTGGCTGTTGATTAGATGTGTAGTTGTAGCAAGAGGCTTAATTTTTCTGAGCTTCAGTTTCCAAGTTTACAAAGCAGAAGTAGTTTTTATAATGACTTGATGTAGTACAGGCAAACTTAGCACTTAGCCCTGTACTAAGCTCTTACTGTCTCAGGATAAGAATTCAATAATCTGGAATAAATCATTAGTACCCCTCATGCAGCTGTTGATTGTTCTCTCTTCCCTTACTTAGGACACTAGTTTATACCAGTGCATACTAGGTTGTATTGGCACTTCACTGGTTTGATTCTCACAATAGCTCTTTAGGGAGGGTAGGCGGATGTAATAATATGTGATGAAATGAAGGATCAGTAAAGTCACAAGACTTACGCCCCAAGTCACCCAAATAGGAAAGCACTGGAGCCAAAACTAAACCCTAGATGTAAACTTCTTTCCAGTTTATCTTAGTGCTGCTCATGGGGGGTTAATTGACTGGGAGGAGAGCATCTCTGCATAGCTAAGAGGTGGCCCCAGCCCCAGGCTGCTGCTGGCTGTGAGGCAAGAGCCAGCACTCCACAGGAGGGCTGGTACAGGCCGTAGACGTCAGGATATTGACAGACGGTGCACATCCTTCCCTTCCCTCTGCTTCCCCGTGCAGAGCGCCAGGTCTTCCTTGCAACATGGAAGGACATTCCCAACGAAAACGAACTTCAGTTTCAGATTAAGGAGTGTCATTTAAATGCTGGTGAGTAATGACTCTGAATTTTATTTTCATCTCAGTAAGTTAAATTAGATAGCTGAATTTTGTCTTTTTGTTCCCTGCCTCTTTCATATCTACCTTATTTCTGGTAAATATATAGTATTACTTTGCAAACTTCTCTTTAAAAACTTGGGATGTTTTGATGTAGGTACTAGATTACTTCCAAGCTAACAGATATAAGAAAAGAACTAGAGTGGATCCACCTACCCAGCTCTTCAGTAGTTGAACATGTGTTAGTCATTTTATTTGAACATTCTAAGCATCACATAATTGAAGTGGCACTTGAAAATACGTATTCCCCCAGAATTAAAAGGATTATTTGTCTTTTTCACATCAGCCCGCAGTAGTGGTCCTTTCTGAGATGCTTATTTGGAATCCTGTATTTATGACTAAACAAGAATACATCATAGTTGATTAAAACCTAGCTGGTAGCCTTCTTTCTTGCCTTGTGTCAGCTTCCACATGATGATACCAGCCTCTTCAGTCACCATTTGAAAGCTCCAGGCCCTGTTGTATGTAGTTACCTTTATTACTGTAATAGAACATCAGGGAGGTAACGGGAGAGGAGGAACAGCAGCAGCTGTCAGTCCCTGGGGCTTTGTTCCACTGAAGTGTTCCTCCGGAGTGGAAGAGCCCAGAGCTGTTCTGAGTCTTGCCTTTGGCCCGATCTCCCTCTCTCTTTTGAGGTTAGTCCAAGGCTTTCTGAGTTTGATTGAAGTGAGCCTTGGTGCTTGGTCAGTGCCACCTCTTCTTCACTACCCATCACTTCCTCCCTCCAGCAGGCCTCCGTCCTCCGGGGTAGCCGGAGCCCCGCAGCGGGGGGGAGGAGGCAGCACAGTGGTGCAGAAAGAGAAAACAACTCACTGTCTTCTCATTTCAGCTTGTTGTTTTTAATTCGGGGTGGAGAGTCGGGGTTCTGGGATGCACTCATCGTCTGTGTTCAGACAGATCTTTTCTAACAGGGCTTCTCCTGAGGCCTTGAAGACGTGTTTGAGGGAGTGGTCGCCTATAACTTCCAATATAATAACTAGGTAGTTGGTTCTTCAGAAATACCGCATATCTGCCTCCTTCCGAGCATACTCTTGGTGTAGGTTTCTCACCCTGACTGGTTATGTGGCTTTAATACAAAACCAGATTTTTGCTGAGTTTTCACCAAAAAAAATCATACTTGACTGAGCTGTTTTGGGTGCCATACTCTAGGTAGGTGACGGTGTTATCTGTCTCTCTCTGAGGCTTGCTGATTAGTTACCACGAACCTCCTCTGTTGAGTACGGGAGACTGGACAGCTTCCCACAGTGTGAGCTGTTTTTCAGGAAGCTTCAGGTGCAGAGTCTGCAGTGGCTAACGGCGAGAGCCGGAGTGGGTCCTGTCAGAGAAGCAGCCTCTGTACCCAGGCCCTTAGTTATAGTCACCCTTGTGTAGTCAGTCCTGAGGCAGCATTTCATGTATTAGGCTCCCAAGAACACTTGTCCCTCAAAAAAGTGTCTGTGGTCAGCTCAGGTTGGGAAGGAACGTGTGTGGTGTGCCCCTGTTGGAAGCTGCCGTTGCACATGAGCACACTGGAGGCTGAGACCTCCGGCACTGAGGAAACCAGTTTGACTCAGTGTTAACTGACTTTACTTGACTGTGGAGTTTAAAGTCACAAAACCATCTTATGGAATACCGACGTTCCATGAACATGAATGATCTGGGAAACTCCGGCTTATAGAGAGCAGGGAAAGGCCAGAGTGATTGGAAAGCAGATTTGGGTTCAGAGGTCCAGTATGAAAGGGACATGTTTTTTCAAAAAAGAAAATGAGAGTTTGGGTGACAGGCCTTTAGTCTGGCCTGCCGAGTAATAGAAAAGATGTCCCTGCTTCCACATGAGGGCTCTGAACCCTTACTGCACCTTGATGTGCGTTTGTGATCTTGCCAAAGAAGAGGTGTCTGGCCTTTCTCCCAGTGGGGCTGTGTCTTCTGATGCAAACTGGAACGGTTTCCCGGAGTAAATTCGGTTCTGATCCATTCTGCCATGGCCTCATGCCAGTTCCTCCCTGCCTCGGGTGCTCCAAATTCCAGTGACTCGGTTTTCCAGTGACAGGCTGCTCTGTGGCAGTGCAGCATGTGGAAAAGCAGAGGAAAGAACAGCCACCTCGTTTCCTCCAGGAGCCCAGGCCATCATTTCCCACACAAAATCACTGCTAACCTCATACAAGACCACTTCCTGCAGCTGATCCTATCTAGCCTTTGCTCTGCTTCCACCCCAGGTCTGGAGTGCCCTGGCCTTTACACTTCCCCAGTCTGAGGGCTCTGTTAAAATGAACATTTTCAGGTTTAGTGCCTTCTGATTCAACACCCTGGGTCTAGCTGGGAGCTAAAAATACCATCCTTTCCAGCTGATCTGCCCTAATCACAGTAGCACCAACACTTTAAATAGCTTTTCTGTGCCAGAGTAGACATTTGACAGATGGAGCTAACACTCAGAGGGCTGCAGGAAGGCACAGGTCTAAAGGACTGACCAGCCTAGCGTTGAGCTTTTACTTTTGCTCTCCCATTTCTTCTAGGGGTGAAGGAAGAAAAGGAACCCTCTTCCTAAGCCTTGATAATTAGACCTTAATAGAAAGGTGTGTATGATAGGGTGCCTGTGGTGGCCCTAGTTGTGTAAATCCTAGAGAATATTAGATCAGAGAGGACCTAGCACTGGTCATCTCTACTGGTGTTAAGCAGTCTGTACGAACCTGTTTTGCAGCTTATATTGTAGCTGCATTTGGGGTTAGTACATGTCTGGGACCGCTGTACACAGGAAGTAGTTGCATCTCCAGCCATATCCAGCAAGGAATCTTTCTGGCAAGCAGTCTGCAAACCTGTTTTGTTAATTGTTTATTATACAGTGAAAAGCTCAGGCACGTTGCATCTGTATTCACCAGTCGGGCACTCTAGTGAGGGACAGATATTTCTTCTGACACAGGGACTAGGTGAGGGTACTCTTTCTTTCTTTGTGTTGTTGTGGTTCTCCCCATCCTTTGGAATAGTTCATAAATGCAGATGTTTTGCCAGCCAGCACTTAAGTATAGTTTGGTTGTTCAGATGGTAAAAAGTGTTGTTTTCAGCGTCACAGTGGTTGCAGACTAGCTAATGAAGACCACAGCTGGGTCCCACGTGCAGATTCCCCTGCCCACTCTCTGAGGACCTTCTTCACTTTTACTGCTGCTGGAAGAGCTGTGACCTTAGCCAAAGTAGCAGGATGAAGGAGGGAGGACCATCCTCACATCTTCTAAGATTTTTAGACCCTGACCCCAGACCCAAAGCCAAATGTGAGGTAGGAGACAAATGAACCAAAAGAAATCACATCCTGAAGCAAGTGTAACCCATATTTGATCATCTTTTAAAACTCTATCCTTTAGGGCAGATCTCAGTGTCTTTACATTCTCATTCTCAAAGTCTCACAACTGTAAAGATTCCATCGTGTTTCCCAGACGTTCAGATATTTAAAAATCTGTGCTGTCTTGTCAAGAAGCCTATCCCAGGCTGGCTGGGAAGCTCCCATTGCCATTCTTACTAGGTTCATTTAGCAGCATCGATTATCCTGCCATCTACATACCCTCTAGCGCAAACCTACTATCCAAGGTTTATAAAAACTGACTCACACATACTTCTGTTATAGAACCCTCCTTCCATTCAGCCTTCTGATGGAAATCATGATTCAGTAGGAGCAGAGCCAGGTTCCTAACCGGAATGCTTCCAAATGCATTAAAGTTACATCCATTCACTCTGCTTTTTCTACCTGGCTGTTTGCCATGTTTTCTAATTCTGGAAGGGGTGAGTGTGTGTGTGTGTGTGCGCGCGCATGCATGCGTGTGCGTGCATGTGTGCATCCATTTCTGAGCCTGTCGTCTCTTACTTGGATGTAAAATCATGAGACATCTGTAGACATCTAGGCCTTGCTGTACATATTGTCTAGAACATGTTTGTGCCTATGCTACAAGGTGGATCGTCAACAAAAGCTCCTACTGTGTGTATTGTCTTGGAAATGGGCAAAAGCCTTGAAAGTTGGGAATGGCTTTTACAACTTAAAGCAATCCCCCTGTGTTAAAGACAGTCCTGTCAGAGGCGTTAGCCAAACTCCAGCTGGTGGTGTTGCCTAGCAACGCAGTTGCAGCTGCAAGAGCCCTTCATTGTGGGAACCCAGGTGACAGCCAGAACTGCCTGACTCCCCCCACCAGAAGGTGATGAAAAGCGTATTGAGGCCCCTTCCTCCAGCAGTCTTGTGTGTAACTACCCCAAGATATACTTTCTGGCTCCTCAAGGGGAGCTGATTATTAAGTTACAACTACTTTGCTTGGTGTTAGTGAAAACCTTAGAAATAAAAGGGGAGGAATTCAGTCATAATGAAATGTGGTACAGTTGTTTAATGAGTGGCCTCTTCCCCTCAGCTCTCACTAGTTTGAATGTGAGAGAAAGAAGTCAAGGCAGGAACTACCTTCAAAAATTCAACCGCATCTAAATAGATTGGTTTTTAGGTTCACAGACGTAGAAAACAAAATTAAGGTTCCTGAAGGGGAATGGGAGGGGGTGCAAATTAGAAGTATAGGATTAATAGATACACATTTCTATTATATGTAAAATAGGTTAACAAAAAAGATTTACTTTATAGCACAGGGAACTATATTCAATATCTCATAATAACCTATAGTGGGAAAGAACCTGAAAAAAATATATATATGTATATATATCTCCCTGAATCACTTTGCTGTACTGAAACTAACACAATATTGTAGACCAACTATACTTCAATAAAATAATACATACATACATTCGTACATACATAGATGTTTTTTAATGTGTGTGGCATTATGTACTTATCAGCATCTCCAACACCTGAATCAAAGGCCTAGTCACAGGTGTCGACGGCAGGTGCCCATTGTGTCTCAGATACTGTGGGAAGACCTGGAGGAGATGCTTCAGACCCCAGATACCCAAAACTCTGGGGTCCCCGTGCTCAGAGTCTGCTGTCTAGGAGAGCAGAAATACCATCCATCATGGCAGCCATTTCCTAGAGAGCACCATAGAATGTGGTGAGAATTTAGTTCCTGAGTAATTTATATGGAGAGACTTTAGTTCCTGAGTAATTTGAATTCTCATCAGAAATGAACATAATAAACTATCAACAAAAAGACAGCATTTATCATCTCTATTCTTAAAGTTTCTCTTTGTCTAATGCTGTAACATTTCATATCAGTAGTAAGAGGGCAAGGAGAGATAAATGACCTTTAATTCTAGAATATTATGTCTCTTTGATGCTGTGGTCACAGCAAGACCCCAGACACCAACCTGTTCTTCCCCAGGGTTGGTGACTGTGAAGGCCTCTGCTCTGACCAGCAGCGGCAGCTGGGGTTACAGGGCCTTGGAGCAATCATCTTTGCACTGCTTCAGTCTTTCTCAAAGTCTTCTGTTGAGACAATTTGTTTCATTATTAATTTGGGGCATGGTATTCCCCACAGACTTAAGAAACTATTTGCCTGTTTAAAAAAAATTTAACAGCCAGGTTAATAAATTTGACTTGCAGGATTTCTACAACTCTGTGCCCTTTTCTGATCCTGGCAGTTGAGGCCAGAGTGGCTCACACTGAAGTAGTTACAACTTGGGAGGTAGTGTGTAGATTTGATTTTCAGTCTTTGTATCCCAGTGAAAGGGGACCAGCTTTCCCAAAATGAATCCCAACATGGCAGTCACCGTGGCACATCCATGCATCTGGTTAAGATTACTAACTCCTGACCCACCATTATCTCCTCAGATAATTCTTACTCTAAAGCTAGTTGCACCTTATTCTGTTTCTGTCCTGGAATGTGATAGGCAGGCACTTCGGGAGACTCTTCCTCACCCGTTGCTCTAGTGGGAGAAAGACTCTCTGAAATGTGCACATATGCATGTGACGGTGCTTGTTAAGGGACTTGAGCACACATGGCTCATAGCACATTTGTTTGTTATTTTAACTGAAGGTGTTGAATTTTGAATCTGTGTTTCTAGACACTGTTTCCAGCAAGTTGCAAAACAACAATGTTTATACTATTGCCAAGAGGAACGTGGAAGGGCAGGACATGCTGTACCAATCCCTGAAGCTCACTAATGGCATTTGGATTTTGGCCGAGCTACGTATCCAGCCAGGAAATCCCAATTACACGGTAAGGCCTTTCTCAGAATGGGTGAGATGGGTTCAAAGACAGAGGTAAGAGCCCTTTCATTTTTTTTCTTAGCATCTTAGAAAGACCTGGAGGAGGTGTTTCAGACCCCAGATATCCAAAACAAGCAGTCAGTAAAGAAGTCTCCAGTTGCCTCCTTAAAAGGCCTTCTGTCTGCGTGGTCTGCCCCATCCAGTAGGCACGGTGCCTCTGGCAGCAGGAGTGCCTTGGACTCCGCCTGGTATATACAGAGTTGCTCGCAGAACTTGGCAGCTTCATCAGTACTGGTTAATACTTAGCTAGCATACCTGTGTGGTACTGTGACAAGCTGCTAAGAGGATTGTTTTACGTAGCTCATGTCAAGCTCATTCCTGCTTGTGGACTTAAGGATATCAGAGTCCTAGACATGAGCCTTTTTTAGCAATGTCCTATGTCCTAAATACTTGTGAAAGTCAAGGCAAAATGAGACACATCTTTCATGTCCTGTAAGGGAACCTTAGAAGACTTCCTTCAGTACCACACTGGACTAAAATTAAAATTCTGGCAATATTTTTAGGGTTGCCTTGCTAAACAACAAAGCTTTATACCCTGGGCTCTGGGCACCTAGGTGTTTCCTGTTGTAAAATGTGATTCCCAATAGGATGCTGCTTGTCATCTGTCTTTTGTAAAGTAAAACCTTTGGGGTAGGGGAAATCTCGTATTCTTCCGTCATGTTTGAGGCTTTTGTAGGCTGTTCTGAATGAGGGGACAGGAAAGTGACAAGAAGAATAAGGTTCAGTAATTGAATAACTCTGAGGGAGCTTCCTATTCATGTAGCTGAGGAAAGTCTGTGCGCCCAGTCCTTCATTTTAAGACAAGCCTCTTTTCACTGGCGTATGTCAAGGGACTAGCACCACTGAAAATCCTTGGTGTTTTGCCACTAATTCCCTCCCTTGAAGCAAGCTGGACTCGCATGCGTGTGTGAGCCGCTGAATCCTATCCAGCTAGATTTTTGCCCAAGCATTTGTGAAGGGAGAAACTTTGGGCTTCCCCCATAAAGTATACACTCCTCCCCCTGCTCCTCCACCCTTGTCTTTTTTTGCAAGAAACTACCCTGGTGTTTTCCTTGAGTTCCGCAAGAAGCACAGCCTCTCTCTGCTCTTGGAGGGACAGGTTTTCACTGTAAAATCAAGATCTTATGAAATAATTCCACTTACTTCCCTAGAAATTTCCTCAATGTATGTATATTTTTGTTTGTTTATTTTGTTTTTTTATCATCCATTATTGTATACAGTCTTCCATCTCAGCTAGATTAAAGACTCATGATTACTCCCAGAGTGCAGATAAGGAAACCAAGGTTAAGAATGATCAGTGACTTGTTCAAGATCATGTAACTTGTTGGTAGGTTGGTTGGGTTTTGAATTCAGGTATCTCACACAACTTCTGCTGTATTCTTTCTCTTCATTATAAGAAAGGATAATGAGAATTTTGAGAAAGACCTAAGTGTCACTGCCCTAAACAGTTGGTTTAAAATTTTTTTTAACTTTGTATTTTGAAATAATTGAAGACAGAGTTTTGTTGTTTCATATTCACCAGTTTTTACATCGTTACTTTTTTTTTTTTTTTTTTTTTTTTTTTGGTTAAGCAATCTACAGTACTATGAATCTAATCACATGTATAGATTTGTAACTACCACCATAGTCAGGACACAGAACTGTTCCATCACCACAGTAAACCTCCCTCTTGCCATCTCTTTATAGTTAGACCCTCACTCCAGCCCTCACCCCTGGCAACCACTGATACGTTTGTTCTCCATTACTGTAATTTTGTCATTTTAACAATGTTATATAAATTAAATTCATACAGCATGTATCCTTTTGAGACTGTTTTTCTTTCACTTAGCACACCCTCGACGTCCGTCTGAGTCGTTGCATGTATTAATCCTTTGTTCTTTTTTATTATGAAGTAGTAGTACACTATACGGATATACCACATATTTACATCCATTGAGGGACATTTCCTCTCCTGTATATTTTTAAAATTTGTATTTTGAGATACTTGTAGGTTCACATGCAGTTATAAGAAATAACCAATGAGATCCTCTTCTCATGGTGCCCTTTTAGAGCCACACCTACGTCCTTTCCTCCCCTTCCCGTCTCCTCCTCGATAAATTTAAACAGTGAATTTATATACTTCCTTGCCCTCTTTCCTATTTTCCATCCATCTGGTGACTGGGTTCCCTCTGCCCACAAAACCATCTAAATTTTGCATCAAGCGTCTGACACAGGCCTGATCCATTCATTCCGCTGACTGATGTTCCAGACTTGAGAACCACTCAGGTTCATTCCCTTCTCTCCCTCACCCTGAACACCTATTGTACCATCAGTGTGATCTCAGCTGGGTATTAAGGAGAAAAGAAAGCTGTTGAGCCAGTACTAACGCGTGAGGATTGATGGTCCCTTAGTCTCCTGAGAAGTGGATAAATCACTTCCCTCCACCCCCTTACTGTATTTCATTAAGAAAGTATGTTTATCCCATAAGGAAGATGTCTCATCTCTCTAAGTAGCTATATCTCACTTAGAAAGATAACATGTCCGAGGTGAAGAAGAATGTGTTCCAGGCTCTAAACCAGAAGTGGCGGTGAGAGGGTACAGCTCAAGTGGTAAGGTGCATGCTTAGCATGCATGAGGTCGTGGGTTCAATCCCCAGTACTTCCTCTGAAAATAAATAAATAAACCTAATTACACCCCCTCCTCAAAGAAAAAAAAGAAGAAGACAACATGGGTGTGTAAGTCCTCAGCTTACCTAGGCAGGAGAGGTGACTCCTTCCCTCAGCTAGTCTAGGTGGGTGGCATTCCTGAGTGGTTGGTGTTAAAGATGTGTAACATAAGCAGGCTAGCAGTTGAAAAGTGAAAACCCTGGTAAGGCCTCTTTTCCCTTAGGAGCCATATAAAATGATACCCAGAGTCCCAGCTATATTTTATGAGTCAGATTATGTAGCTTTTTGGTTCTTTATGTATGTTTCCCTTTTGCTTTCCTCAGGATTTAGCAAGATCTTCCCCCCCCCCCCAAGCGTGTCTTAGCTGTACCAGTCAGGAAGCAAGGGATAGGTTAAAGTCTAAACTTGACCCCTTCTTGATGGCTGCCGGGGCAGAGGGGTGATGTAACAGTCCAGAGAGAGAAAGATTCTTTTCCTCTCCCCTCTCCCCCACCAAAGAACAGCTGAAACTCTCAGTGTCCAGGCCTGGTCAGTCTGTGACTGTCTGCCAGTTCTAAGCTTGGCAGATGAGATTGTGCTTTTGTTGAGGAAGGCAACATTTCCTTGTCAGTCCTGAACAAAAAAATGAATCTCCATCTGGTAGAAGTTCAAGGATTGTTACAAAGGTGAGAAAAAATATAGGACAGTATTTTGGGGGAGAGAAACTACCCCCCTTTAGTCTGGGAGCTCACTCCCTTAGGCTGTTCTTACTCTTTTTAGCTTCCTCTCCTCCTCGTTTTCTGAACCCACATTCTCTCCCAGGAGGAATTTCTACAACATTGACAGTGGAGAGGCTGTGGAGGAGGAGGTACAGATTGCCTCTGTAGGGAGCTTGGAAGTCAGGGAAATGCCTATAGCTGCAACTTTGACCAAAATAGGGAGCTGTTTCCTTTCCCTGTTTATTTTCTTAAATTAGTTGCATATTTGTTTTGTCTTATGTTCATCAGAATTGTCTTCCTGATTAACGTCATGCAGCAACTTTGAAAATGCCCTGGAGGCTGAATATTAAAGCTATAAATAAGTAGAATCTCTTTCGATGTTTTTTTTTCTTGTTTGGCTGATGTTTGTTTTTTTGCATTTTTAAAAACCTCACTAAGTTTTGAGGATGTAAGTTTTCTCAAGAAATTCAGAGTTGACCAATATCATCTTGACATTTTTGCCAGGAATATTTTCTCACCTTTTGTACTATGTTAAGTCATCCGGAGTCTCTAGTAAGAGAATAAAGAGGTAAAATAATCCAAAATCTCATGGTAATATATCATTAAAGACAACTTCTGTTAATCTACCTTAACAGACAAAACAGCATGATGTCAGTAATACAAAAAGCAAGTATTAAATTTTCTGGTTCTCAATGTGGTTTGCATGCTTCTGTGATTATATTATTGTTAATAGTGCTTTGCCTAATCTGGTACAATTCATGAGTCTAAATCTGGGTTTAAATTTTGTGCTTATTGACCCACAGAGTGAAAATCTCAGTGTTCAGCACTGAAATCTTTTCAGTATTTTCATTTTAATTTGGTAATTGTTAGACTAGAGGAAGAGGCGGTGGTGGTGAAGTAGGGTGGTATCGGAAGTATCTGATCTGCCTGAGCAAAAGGCAGGAAATGAAAGATTAAACTGTTGGCACAAGTTGCTATATGGTTACACTCAGTAAATGTCTTTTTGTGTTAGTTCTTAGTTTACCCCAACAGTGTGAGCTCTCCTCAGTATACTACAGGAAAGTCTAGTGCCTTGGACCTATAACTTATGCTTTTATTTTCCTTAATTGTACGTCCTCCTGAATTAGGACTGAGATAACCATCCTTATCAGACAGAAACTGAGGCAAACAGCTGAAATGACCACCAAGTTCAGGGTTTTAACCCTTCCCTTTTTATCTGGTAATAATCCCTTTGATTCTTAGCAAAGCAGTAGAGCATCCGTTCCCCTACAGTCAGGCTTCAGTGTTTTTTGTATGGATTATTTCCTAACCACATAGATCCACATAGAATGCAGGTAGAAACACAGCACGGCTTGACACTGATTAAATTGAAAATCTAAAACTCACAGAAACTATTAACAAGATCTCTTCGTTTGGCTACTCAGTGATAAAAGCTCCTTTCCCCTTGAATCAGAAAGAGTTTCTTTGTCCACAAATGATAAATGCCACATAGGGTGTGGAGAAAAAGGAACCCTCTTCCACTGTTGGTGGAAATGTAGTTTGGTGCAACCATTATGGAAAACAGTACAGGGATTCCTTAAAAAACTAAAAATAGATTTACCATATGATCCAGCAATCCCACTCCTGGGCATATATCTGGAGGGAACTCTAATTCGAAAAGATACATGCACACCCCAGTGTTCATAGCAACACTATTTACAATATCCAAGACATGGAAACAACCTAAATGTCCATCAACAGATGACTGGAGATAGATAGATAGGATAGATAGATAGATAGATAGATAGATAGATAGATAGATAGATAGAGGAATACTACTCAGCCATAAAAAAAGAATAAACTAATGCTATTTGCAGTAACATGAATGGACCTGGAGATCATCATTCTAAGTGAAAGTAAGCCAGAAAGAGAAAGAAAAATACCATATGATATCACTTACATGTGAAATCTAAAAATAGACAAAAATGAACTATTTACAAAACAGAAACAAACTCACAAACATAGAAAATAAACTTACGGTTACCGGGGGAAAGGCTGGGAAGGGATAAATTGGGAGTTAGAGATTTGCAGATGCCAGCTACTCTATATGAAATAGATAAACAAGTTTCTTCTGTACAGCACAAGGAACTATATTCAATGTCTTGTAGTAACCTATAATAAAAAGAATATGAAAAGGAATATATTTAGGTATATGTATGACTGAAACTTTACACTGTACACCAGAAATTGATACAACATTATAAACTGACTATACTTCAATTTAAAAGGGGGGGGGGAGGTAAATAATAAAAAAAAAAGTTTTCTTTGAACTGAGAATTGGATGCCTCTCAAGTCAATGCTGATCTTCCTTGTCCTTTCCCTCTTAACAGCTGTCGCTGAAGTGCAGAGCTCCCGAAGTCTCCCAGTACATCTATCAGGTCTACGACAGCATTTTGAAAAACTAATAAACTGGTCTGTTTGCCCTGTGATCAGTGCAAACCAAGAACTCGTAACTGGAAGAAACTGTGTTGCTGTGTAGACTCTGAACCCAGACACACTGAGGCCACCCGCCAAGGTAGTGACTAGTCTAACCTGTGCTAACGTTAGGGCCAACCTGTTGGATAGTTTTAGCTTCCTGTGAACATTTGTAACCACTGCTTCAGTCACTTCCCACCTCTTGCCACCTGCTGCTCTCTGTCCTTACTTGTGGGCTTCTCCATCCTGTGCCAGTGGCTGGCATTTTCGAGTGTAGTTTGATATTTTGTAATTGAGAGCTTGTTTCAAAAGCAGAAAAAGACCAAAAAAAAAAAAAAATTAAAGCAAGGAAAAGTGTCACTGAAACATAAACTGCACTTTATTGTTTTATATTTTTGTACATATGAGAAACTGAAGGAACAGTGTATAACTGGTAGAAGGTGTTAAAACAACTGCCCTGCGTTAACAGCACAGCCCTGGGGGAAGAGACGCGGTGACCCGCCCACGCTGCAGGGGTTCTTTTATCTGTGGCAGCCTTGTCCTTGGCCGCTGAGTTTTCACTTTTTTTCCTCTCCAAATTGCCTTTCCTTCTGATTTTCCTGTGTCCTCATCTCATCTGATGCTCCGCAGTGGGGAATGGTGGCCTGCCTTCCTTGATGTCCCAGCGTTGAGGAAATAGGACCTGTCAGCACCAGCAAGGCTGAGAAAAATGAGAACTTAGTATATTCCTTTCTTCATCTAATCCACTAATAACACTGATAAAGGAATTCGAGTAGAGACGAGAAACAGGAACCAA
The DNA here is from genome assembly GCF_048773025.1 of Camelus bactrianus. Lineage (NCBI taxonomy): Eukaryota > Metazoa > Chordata > Mammalia > Artiodactyla > Camelidae > Camelus > Camelus bactrianus. The sequence goes on from NC_133554.1 coordinate 11,497,179, forward strand.
AATGCCCTTCCCCTGCCTCCTGCTCTGGATTTAATTCTCAGGTCCAGTTCAGATCTAAAATCCTAGTTTTAGAATTGAAACAGACTTTAAGGCCTGTTAACTGTTCAGAGGTGCGGGGCTGGATCTCCTGAATCCCCGTCAGTGCTGTCTTCACTGCAGGAGTACCATTAGTTTTCTTTTCCCGGACGCCTTTCTCTGCCCTTCTCCGTGCCTGCTTCTTTACGGCTCTTCTCGTACTCCGTGCTGACTTCGGCGCCCCGTGCATTGGCATCAGGTGGCAGCAGGGTGTCTTTTCCGTTACTTGAAGGTGGTCCCCGTGCCAGGATGAAGGAGTAGCTAATGCGCTCCCGGGGCGGCAGGGTGGGTGCGGGGTGGAGTGAGCTGCGGGACGCCACACGTTCACTTCATCCCTTCAGCTCTCTGATCTCTCTTTACTTGAGCTCCTGAGGCTCCCAGGCAGTTGAGATCACCTCAGGGGGCCACCGGTTCCTGTCATTTCTCGAAAGATTGGGAGATGTGAGGGCCCCCATCCCCTGGACACACTGGGTGTGTTCTGTTGAAGAATGCTACATGCCCAGAACACCAGTCTTGTGAGCTCTTAAGCAGTGTTCACGCTGTTGGATCTGTGGGCACTTAATGTTGCCTGGCACCCAGGACTCAGGGTCCATGACCAAGACCACTGGTTAGATGCCCTGCTCAAATCGGAGATGCTTTGGGGTCCAAAGGCCTCATGTAGGACTCAGATCTAAGAGTGAGTCCAAGAGGAGGAATCATAGAAAACAGGAGCAGAAACTAACCCCTAACCCCATCACGACTGAAGTGACCCTGATACATACCAGCTGCAAAGCTTGGAGGAGCAGGTCCCCCAAAGCAGTTTCTTAAATCTTGAGAATCTCAAAGAGAAGAATTACTGAGGTGAGGGACGGGGACCAAGACCTGTGCTCACCAGCCCTCAGGCATGTGGAGAACAGGAGAGAGACAGGACTGCGGTGGGAGGTGGGTAGGCTGGTGATGGGCAGGGTGGAAAAGCAGTGGGGTAAGTTCCCTTGTTGGGAAATCACTCGTGGAGTCAGTTGGACGCAGGCAGCGAAGAAGATTCACACTACAAATGCAGTGTTGTCATCTCAAAGCAGACTGTAGTTCCACAAGGAAGAGGGTGTGTCAGGGTAAGCAGACAAGGCAGTTTTGTATCAGGATATGTCCCTCCGCCCCTGAAACCAGGCTTCTCTCAGCCTCTCCAGCAGTGATGGGAAACAGCTGCTGTTCTCAGCTGACCTGACTGAGCCAATCCACGAACCCCTGTGCTCTTAGGGAGGGATTCTGCTCCACCAAAAAGGACTTCCCTCCTGAAGAGACAGCCTCCGCAGCTTCCCTGTGGGCGCATTTCAAGCTTGGCCAAATTGGGGAACGGAGTGGAGATTGCCCCCGCGTTCCCCTCTCCTCTGCTTCAATGTGTCTTTGTAACGTCAGTCAGCTGGTGTCGTACAAAGGGCCCGGGAAGCACACACACACCCAGAACTCTTGCTGGTCAGAGATTCTGAGTGTTTGTCCTCTCCCGAACCTGTTCCCTGTGTCTGTTGTGAACCTTGGGACTCAGAAATGGGGAGGGGGGGAGCGGGTAAGTGTTGCCCTAGGAATGCTCATCATTCTTTTGTTGGGCTCTGCTTTGGGGAGGGGGGGTTGGGGGACACTTGATCTTGTCTTCGTCAATAAACTTACTTACACAAAATGAAGTCTGTGCTATGTGCTTTGTTCCCAGAACTGACACTCTAGGACAAAACACGGCTGGCCAAGGGAGGGATGGGGCATGAATAACGAAGCTATTAGAACTTTCCTTTGGGCTGCCCTTGCCCTTCCAGGGGCTTAGCCAGATGATTTAAGATTGGCCTGAGGAAGAATCTTAATGTCTCAGAGGTTCCTCTTAAGCAAGCCACCATCACCACCACAGGCATCTCGCTGGCTGCCCGCAGGGAGTGCTCACCGGAGCCAATCCGTCTTCCCTGGCAAGTCCCCTGCTAGGACCCCAAGCAGATGGTCTCAGGAGCAGGCAGGCAGCCAGCAAGGCACAGGGGCAGAGGAAGCAGAGCAGAGCTCACCTGTGTTCTATTATCCAGGACGTTTCACTAATCTCAATTTATAAAAGCCTCTCAGACCTGCACTCAGGACCTGCCCATTCCCAAGTGAATAGAATTAATGCTGCTGTAAAGCAAGCTTCCCGCGGAGTCCAAGTAACTGACCACCTGCTCTGTGTTGCTTGGGCACCAGCACCAGGTGGTGTCAAGACAGAAGCCCCACCCCTGGTTCTGATGTAAGGGCAGCTGCTAAGGTCTCCCACAGCCTGGAGTGGGGAAAAGAGGCTGAGGGATTCGTTGCCAAGGTGCCCTTGGACAAGTCCCTGGACCTCTCTCGCCAGTGGAGTGTAGATGAGGTACTTTGCACAGCGCTCAGCACAGTAACTGCTTTTATCACGTGGATGTCCAGACACCATGAACAAACTGCCTTTGGCAGCTAGAAATGTTTTCTGGTTGTCTCGGTGAGCTGGGCTGCAGTTAGCCCAAGCTGTAATTAGAATAACACTTGAGGGGAAAAAAAAAGTAATACTTGGGGAGGGTGGTCTTTGTGGAGGTTCAGAGACATGAAGATATGAAGAGGGATGGAGGGAGGGTATAGCTCAGTGCTAGAGTGCGTGCCTAGTGGGCACAAGGACCTGGGTTCAAGCACCCCAGCACCTCCATTAAACATAAGTAAATAAAAACCTAATTAACTCCCCCTCCAAAAAATAAAATTTAAAAATGTGACATTGTAAAATTTGTAAATAATAATAATAATAATTAATAATAATATGTTTAAAAAACAAAAAAGAAGGTTGGGCCTTACTGTGATCTAATTGGTTTTGCCAGCGAAGAATGTTGTTTTGGGCCAAGAAAATCCTTAGCGCGAAAGCTCTGAACTCTTGGGTGCATGCTGATTTCACCTGCGAGCTTTTACAAAAGGCTGATGATTCTTGGCCAGTTGGGTGGGGCCTGGGACAATCTGCAGTTAAAAAAACTCTCCAGGTGTTTCTAAAAGTACAGGGTTGAAAATTTCTGCCAGAGACTCACACCTGTTTGCCTGCTTCCTCGTCGGTAATGCTCGTGTTCTTGTGGGAGTTGAAAAATGGTAAAGCCCCTTCCTGCACATGGTAACTGCCCATCCTGAATTGAGAGCATTATCCTCATTTTTCAGGTGAGATGTGGAGAGCCACGTCTTCTGACTCCCTCTGTCTTTACAACAGATTCGTGATAGACCCTCCCCTCTTTGTGCCACCAGGCGAACGGCCAACCTTACAAAGCCCCCAAGATCCCAGTGCATTCAGTCTCCAAAGGCAGGGGTACAGTGGCCCCAGGCCCCCACATGAGATTGTTCAAGCCTCTGCCCCTGAAATGGTAACTAGGAAATACTGAGATCTCAAGTACATTGTTTCCAAGGACTGTCAGCAGCTGAGGACTCCCGGGTTGGAGCCTTCCTACTCCCACTTCATGCATTGATGCTTTTTCTGATTTTGCCTGGACCCAGATCTCTTTTCCCTGCCACCCCCAGCTCCAGGAGGCAAGAGCCTGTTTATTTTAATACCTGGTGTGGCACTTGGGAAAGATCACACCTCCCCCGATGTTACCCATTTCTATCTCCTGAACACTAATCCTAGAATCCCAACCAGCCCCCAGACATGTTATTAGCAACAAGGATGTTTCTTGAAAAGTTTCCGAGTTGGCTCCAAACTTGCCATCTCAGTTTCTCATTTAGCTTTTGCCCTGCCGTTCTTGATGCTGCCAACAAAGGGAAGGCTAATTTAGGGATTGGCTAGACCCAGATGGACTTAATTTCCAGAAGTATCCTTTTGAGACAAGACTGAGAGAACCCCACTAGCCCCTTCTCCCACTAGGTAGGTGTTAGAGGATGGTGTTCAAGTCTAACCTCTGGCTTTCTCTCCCTTGTTTGATTCGCTGTCCACTTACAGTCAAAGGCCCCAGAATCTGGCCAGACAGCCTCTGAAAACCAGTGGGCTCCTCGGCTATGATGGAGCAGGTGTGTAGTGGGCAGGTTCCAGTCCTCGTCCCCTCTGTCCCACTCTTTGGCTTCAGATGCTGTGAGTGGGCCCGTGCATCTATCCCCCAGACCCTGAACTTGCACCTAAGCTGTGGGGTGTCCTCCACTGAACCACAGCCACAGACTGAGGACAGAGCCTCTCAAGTTTTTTCACCAAGGTAATCCTAATCACGGAACAGAGTGAACAGGTTTCTCCAAGCTATGTTCTCAGCCCAAAGTGACTCTCAGCAAATCAAAATGACTTCACCAAAAAAAAAAAAAATAAAAAAATAACCAAATTTTGCATTTTATGTTAATACTATGGGTTTGTTTTTTATAAATTAACCAGTGGCTTTGTGTTCCCCTAGTATAGGTAAGTTGAGAAGCTTCAGCACCCTAAGGTACGTGTGCACATTGCATGACTTCTTATTTCTAACGCCCCTTGGGCTGAAATGAACCAGACTGGAGAGTCATGGCCTGAGGGAGTAGACATAAAGCCTGGGATCCTTGGGCAGGGTAAGGATGAAAGATTTTCAGATACAGTGCGGAGACTGGTGGTGCCCTGGACAATTTAGGAGTTAGGATGCTCTTGATGACTCCATTGTGATCCCACAGGGCCAGTAAGTCTGACATCTCCTGGAGCTCCAGGCCCTCTATTTGCTTCTACCAACTGCCCTGGCCCCCTTCCTCAAAGCCCTACCACAACACCTGGGAGCCATCCAGAATGAATGGGAATGCTTCCCTAAGGTGGTGTTCAGCCTCCCCTCTGTGTCTCTAAAGCCAAAAAAAAAAAAAAAAAAAAAACTAAAGGCCACACAGTGAGACTACACTCCAGGCACCACATTATGGACTTTAATCACCACGGGCTTATTTATGCAGTGGGGACAACTGATCACATCTCCATTTTACAAATAAGGCATAGAGTTTGGGGAGTTCAAGTGACTCGCCTTTAGTCACATAGTAAGTGGTAGGGCCAGGATTTAAATCTAGATCTCCCTGATTCTGAAGCCCAGGCTCATAACCAAGATGTCTGCACAGAAGAGGGATGGGGAGCTGCTGGGAGGTGCTTAAAACACAGAGCTCTAAAGGAGAAGGAAAACTGGGTCCTGTGAGGAAGCTGGAGCCCACAAGTACTGGAAAGAATAGAAAGTCACATTGGGCAATGCTGGGTCCCACGGGTAAAAACACTTGGGAGGTCTCTCCCAGCTTCCCCCTCCCCTTCCCTGACCTGTAGGCACCGAGAAAGTGCAACTCTGGTTTGCAGCTGGGTTGCTGCCCTGCTTCAAAACCCTTCCATGCTTTTACCCAGCCAGACAGGGCTCCATCCAAATTCCTTACCCAGCAATCAAGGCCTGTGTGACTTCACCCTAACCAGCTTCTCAGCCTCCTTTCCCTGTGCTTCTAGCCCCCTGGGCGCCCATCTGGTTCCTAGACTCCCTTCTCAAATCTCTGCAATTGCTCCCAACTTCTCTCATCTGTGGCCCTCCTCTTCCACACCCTCCCCTCCCCCACCACTACCCCAAATCCACTTTTTTCAAGGCTCCTTTCTTGAACGTTACCTCCTCTGAAGCCTCCACTGACGCCCCTCCCTAGTTGGTCTGCTGCCTCTGCCCTGACCCAGAACCTTGACTTTGCACACAGCGCGTATTAGCACTACGTGTCTGGTGTCTGCTTCTGGTCTCCCGGTTCACCTGTCAGCACCAGGCTAAGTGTCATCAGTGGCTGCTCGGATAGGGTCTTTCAATTTTTGTCTTCCGCATTTTGCAATTCATTAAGACCAGTTACCCAGCCTCTCTCAGCCTCAGCTATTTCATCTGTAAATCGAGGGAAACAGAATCTACCTCATAGTATTGTGAGGATTAAATTTGAAGATGCAGGCAAATCTGGGAGCACGCTGTCTGGCACATGGTACACATTCATTAAATGTCAGCTACTCGTGATGAACGACACCACGATTGTTTCAGAATAAATACAAGGGGAATTCTGCCCTCGACCCTGGCAAATGCTGGCATCTCCCAGTCTGGAGAGAGGGGAGCATTCGTTTTAGGGGAGGGATGGAGGTCATTCATTGGCCGGGGATTAGCTTTACTTGGATAGCCTGGTCTGCCTTTCTTTCACTGCTGCAGAAGGGTGAGTGACCACCCTTTGTCAGCCCTCCAGCGGGGTGGATGCCGTCTCTAGCACACGGTGCAAGGCACACAGCAGATGCCAGTCCAGTGACTGAACTGGCAGGGGTCAGAAGAGAGACCTAGAGAGGGAACCTGGGGTGTGGGGGTGGGATATGAAGCGAAGCCAAAGACTTTAGGGCCACCCCGGTCCCTTTCTCCCAACTCTCCTGGTTAGAGTTAAAAATACCGCAGGGACAGTCGGGAGCGGTGAAGGTGGACGCTAGGGACTAAAGAATTCGTCCAGGGCCGCCCAAGTGGATATGTCAGGCTCAGGGACCCAGCGGAACGCCAGCCGGGCACGCCCCCCGCCCCCCCCACGCTCCCGCCTCCTCCTCCTCCTTCCAGCGCGAGCGGGCGGCGCGCTCCGGAGGGAGAGCCCGGCTGGAGGTTTCCTACCCCCTCGGCGACCAGCACCTGCCCCCCGCGCCCGCCCCGAGCCCGCCCCGACTGCGCAGCCGGGGGCGCCCCCACCTCTCTCCCCCCGGGCCGGGGAGCCGGGGGGCAGCGCCGGAGCCCGGGGGGAGCGCGGCCCCGCCGGCCGGCCGGCCGGAGCTGGGGGCAGCTAGGACGGCCTCGGGTAAGCGGCGGGGGGCGGGGGGAGCGGGCGGGCCGGGGCCGGGGTGGGCCGGGCCGGGGAGGGTCCTTGGTCGGGGGAGAGTGGTGGGGGACAGCCGGAGCGACAGGGGCCAGGGGCAAGGAGGGAGGAGGGGGCCGGCGGGCCGGCGGGGAAGCGGCGCGGGGCAGCCACGTGAGAGCTGGAGCTGGGGGTGGGGGTTGCCTGCAAGGTGCTGGAGGCGGAGAGCGGGCTGGGCTCTGGTATTCCCCCCCTCCCCAGCTCCTACCAATCAGGTCATAGGGAGCTCAGCATCCTCCGACGCCCCCTCCCACCCACTCCCACACGAACGTGGTGGGGACACACGGCGGGCAGACGTGTGACTCGGCCCACGGCACCTGCAAAGCCCCTGCCCTCAGTCTGGGGCAGGGACTTAGGTGTCCAGGCCCAGGGGAGGGGACCAGAAGCAGGCTTTGGCCCCAGTGTATGTCCCCGGGCGCTGTCTGCAGACTCACTGCAGAGCACAGGCCTTGGGGAGGGATCGCTCAGGGGCCTGGGCCCTGCTTCTCTGGACAGCCCTCTTCCACCCCTACCCAGCTGGGGATGTTGGATTAATAAATACTTAGACGCAGGACCCCTGCCTGGGAAGCGGGAGGGGGCACCAGTCACCTCTGAGTCAGGGACAGGGCCCCACTTGGGCCTGGTGACTTCCAGGAGGCTGGCCCCAGCCTAGGGGCCTCTCTTGCACCCCCTCCCTGGCTGTAGCACTGTGTCCCGCTTTTATTTCCCAGCGAGTCCCCTAGAAACGGTTGGTTTCTGGGCAGGGTGTGTGGTGTCCAGGAGAATCTGCAGGTAGGGTGCATCCTAGATACCTCTAAGTTGCCACACCCAGAGAGGCCGGGATGCTGCTTGCATTCTTTGCCCTCTCTTGCTTCCCTGGGATGCCCCCCTCCCCACCTGCTTGTTCTGGTTATGTAATTAACCCAGCTGAGGCTCTCTCCCAGGCTGACAGTGTCCAGGGATGCCTGAGGGGCCCAGGGCCCTGAAGGGATTTATGGGGAGGAGGGACTGGTAGTTCCCCCAGCTGGGTGCTCATATAAGTAGATAAGCACTTGTTGGGGAAAGGACACTGCCTGGGGCAGGAAGGAGATCAAGGTCCTAGTCTTAGTTGACTGCTCAACTGGCCATGTGGTCGTCACTTCTCTAAATCTTTTTGTTTTTGTTTTTGTTTTTACCTTCAATGAAATGGGGAGAGTTGTGCGCGCGCGCACACACACACACACGCACGCACACACTGCATGTACATGAGCAGCAGCGCATAGTGACCCATCTGGGATTGCTTGGAGGTCCCAATGAGATGGTGAAAATCCTCAGATGACTGAAGGACTCCTGTGTGTGACAATGGTCACTGTTTACTGAACACCTACTCCGTGCAGGCACTGGGCTTTACTTGCATGACCTCACAACACCCTATGATGTTTCTTGCCCAAGATCATGCTTTAGGGGAGTCTCAGAGCAGCGAATCCAGTGCTGGTGGATCTCACCCCAAATCCTGCCCTTGGTTTACTATGCTGTGTGGGCACCCAGTGGATTGGGTCCTCTGAACCAGGACAGACTGAGCCGGGCATATGTGGAAAGAACACGCATCCACAAGAGAAAACATACTCACATGCTGGAAAGCCTGACTCCATCAGAGCCAGCAAACCTATCTGCCCTGGACCCACTTAGCAGGCACTGGAACAGTCCCCAGGCAAGAGGTCTCAGGCGCGTACCAGCCTCCCTAGTCACCATCCTTAACAGGAGAAGGCATCTGGCTAAAAGGTTTACTTGGATTATGTTGGAAGTAGGGGTTATGGACCCTACTTTATGTGCGTGTAGAACATGGCTTGGACTGGACAGCTGATTTGCTCTCTGACCCACAGCTAGGAAACATCAGAGCCAGGACTTACACCCGAGCTCTAAAGTCACTGAAACTGAGCAGGCAAGGAGCTAATTAATCCGCATCAAGGTCCAACACCGTAGCAGCCCTTTCCCGGGCACCTGCTGTGTGCCAGGCCCTCCAAGCTCAGGGGGTTGCCAGAGAATCAAGACACAGCCCTTGGCCTGTGGCCTTTGCCAGCTAGAAGCACTAAGCTTGGGAGCTGGCAGTACTGACAGTGTAGAAAGGAGCAGCTGCCGATCCCAGCTGTGGGCCTGTGCTCCTTTCTTCCTTCCCTGGGCCTTCTCTCCAAAGTGGGAATACCTATCACCTGGGGTACTGTATTGACCCAGGATAACCACGTGGGCCTGCTGACCTAGAAGTGCTCAACGAGTGTCACACTCCAGAGCCAAAACCATCTTCTTAGTCCAGCGGTTCTCAACTGGGGGCGCTCGGAAATGTTGGGGGGAGTGCCTTTTAGGTCATGATGGTGACTGGAGGCTGCCACTGGCAAGTACCTCCTGGCAACTGGGAGTGTCAGACATCCTGCTGGATAAAGAATTCCCTCTCCACAAAATGCCGGGCGTGCCTCCACTGAGACACACTTGCCTAATCTCCCCCTGGGGACCAGGAGACCAAGGCCGTGGGTTGTTGCTGCCTGGTCCCAGGCTCTGTGGGGAAGCTGGGATTTGAAGCCAAGTCTAGTGCTCTTTGCTCTCTGCTCTGCCACCTGCCTAGGCTGGGGAGTCAAACCCAGCCAAAAATCAGGTCATAATACTAGTCAAGAAAGACTGATTCCCACTGGTGAGGTGGACGGCAGGCAAAATGGAGAAGGAAGGATGGGGAGCCTTTGGATAGATGGAAGAGGGGTTCTGGGAAATGGAGCCCAAGTGGCAGTCACAGCTTCAGCAAAGTTCCCAAGGTGGGAGAGTACAGGACACGTCCAAGAAGCTGGCCCACCAAGCCCATCTCTTGTCCCCACAGTCCAGGTGAAGGCCGCAGAGGGCCCAGGGCAAGCAGGAGCAGCGATGGTTGGTCCTGACGGTGGCTGAGCCCCCAGCCCCTGGAATATGCAGCCCGGGGGAGCCCCAGGCAGCGGCGAGGACGCGGTGGTGGAGCGGGGCGAGAGGCATGGTCTCCACCTACCGGGTGGCCGTGCTGGGGGCGCGAGGCGTGGGCAAGAGTGCCATCGTGCGCCAGTTCCTGTACAACGAGTTCAGCGAGGTCTGCGTGCCCACCACCGCCCGCCGCCTCTACCTGCCCGCTGTCGTCATGAACGGCCACGTGCACGACCTCCAGATCCTCGACTTCCCGCCCATCAGCGCCTTCCCTGTCAACACACTACAGGTAGGAAGGCCCGCAGGGACAGTGGGTCCATGGGGAGTGGAGGGGTTGGGGAGAGGCTGGACTGCACCCCTCTCCAGGCTCTGGCCCTCTTGCTGGCGGGAGAGCTCTGCACTGCACCATGGGCCACCCTGCTTAGAGCCATGCCAGGTATCCATTCATTTGTGCAGTGGTTTATTCAACAAATATTTGATGAACATCTAATGTGTGCCAGGCCCTGTGGTGGGCACCGGGGTAGAATGGTGCACAAAACAGGCATGCAGTTTGCTCTCATGGAAACTCATGGACTGGTGAGAAGACAAAGAGGCAACTGTTACATAGTTCGATGAGTGCTGTGATTGGAGGGGACGTGGGGAGCTAAGGCGGCCCCAAAGGGGGCATCTAACCCACCCAGGTGTGCAAGGGTGAGGGTCACAGGAGGTGATATCTCAACTAAGTAGGATTTAGGCAGGTCAGGGGCAGTGGAGAGAAAGGCATGGAACACTAAATGCCTGTTAACATTCTGGGCTCTGCCTTCCATGGCGTCAGACGCACGTTATCTGTAGAAGGGACAGCAGAAGAAAGGGCTGGGACCTGGGAAAGGTGGGTTCTCAGAGATTGAAACCCCAACCATGTCTCTTACCCAAAGGTCTTTTCTTTTAAGTGATGCTGTGTCCCTTGAACTCAGGACTGGCCCATGGGTCAGCCTTCTGCAGGGGTTGAATTCAGATGTCCCTGGTGCCCTGGCTTATAGGGTCCAGCCTGAAGCACCAGGTCTTCCTTCCTTCTGTCTACCTCTGGCTTGAAAGGGGTGGGGTGCAGGAGGAAGCTGAGCCCTCAGACATGTTGGCTCACCAAAGAAGCCCCTGAACAGATTGTGCAGACTTTCTCCAAGAAGGAGAGGCAAAGTGGAGGCCCAGAAGGCGGGGGCATGGGTTGGCCAGTTGTAACTGTGCAATACAGCAATCTTTCGGGCAGGGTTGGGGGCTGGGGTGGGGCTCAGGGTCGGCACTGTCTTAGCAACTCCAGGCAGGAGGGCCTTGGCTCAACCTCAGGGACGCTTGTCTTTCCCATCCCAGGTGTGGGGGTGTCAGCACCAAAAACAAACAAACAAAAAGCCTGGTCCCTGCATCACCCCTTGGAAACAGTGAGGCCAGGGCAGTGGGTCCAAGGTCAAGCCTCCAGTTCTCCTCCAGAGGAGGCTAACAGTAGCCTGAGTGGATGTACAGACCCCGCTCTGGTCCTGTTCATTGAGCTTGGTTTATTTTTTCACATTTTGTTGTGTGCTTATTTTTAATTTAATTTCTGTTTTGAAATCAGTAAGATACAATTTAAAAGCCCAAACTTTGTAAAAAGGTACACTCAGAGAAATCTCAGTCCCACCCCTGCCCTCCTCACCTCGATTCTTGCCCCACTCTCTACAGCCATTCTCCTTGGCTTTCTAGTCACACTTCCAGTGTTCTCGACACAAATAAGAAAATGTATTCTCATTCCACTCCCCTTCTTACACTGAAAATCAAACAAACAGTAAACTGTTCTGCACCTTGGTTTTTTTTTTGGTTGGATATTATAACCTGGAGATCTTTCCATGTCAATATCTAGAGGTCTTCATTCTTTTTTCATGGCTACACTATATTCCATTGGAGAAGTGTTCTATGGAGTCCCCTCTTGTTGGACAAGTGGGTTGTTTCCAAACTTTTGCCATTTCAAGCAGTGACACCATGAATAGCCTTGTTCATATTCACTTTGTACATAGTGGGGTATATTTGTGGCATCGGTTTCTGGAAATGGCATTGCTAGGTCAAAGGATAAATGCAGCTGGAGTTTGGAAGGTGCCAGATTCCCCTCCCCTTCCATAAAGGTACACACGGTGTGCTCCTGTGAGCCATGTTATATGAGCATTCGCTTCTCTAAAGCCATCGGTGTGCATTGTCAAACTTTTAGATATTTGACAATCCAATGGATGAGATAGGATGGTCTCAGTGTAGTTTTTATTTGAATCTCTGATTATGAGTGAAGTATAGCCTCTTTTCATATGTTTGAAGGCCTTTGCCTTTCTTTTTCTGAAAACTATTAATGCCTTTGCCCATATTTCTTTCGGATTGTTGGCCTTTTTCTTCCTGATTGACCCTGAGCTCTGGACTCTCCAGGCTGTCCAAGACTTCACTCCTGGAACACAGAAAGGGACTTTGAGCAGAGAAATACTGAGACAGGACTCTGCATGTGGCAAAGATCAAAAAATAAAACCCAAGAGTCCCTACAGCCACTGTCTGAAAATAACACGTTCTTTCCCAGTGCCGGATGAGATCCAGCCCAGGAGAGCGGTGTTCCTGGGATCTGAGCCTCGGGCATTGCTTCTGCAGCCCCTCTCCTCCTGCCAGAGAAGGAAGCTGAGGTTAGAGGGCATGTGCAGCCCACCAAAGGAATAAGCAGTGAATGCATGGTTGGCACCCAAGTGGCTGAGTGTCCTCAGCTCCTGTGTCCTTAGAATTGGACTCAGTTTCCATTGCTCGTCCTCTGTGTTGACACAGCCCCAAGATAGTCTTTTACCATCTAGAATGCTACATGGAGCTAGCTGGAAGGAAAGCTGAGCTTTCTTGCTTCCTCTCTTCAATCAGGGGTGAAGGGGACAACCTAGCCAATTGAGAGCCTTCCTCCTGTCCCTTTTAGGAGCCCCCCAGGAGGAGTGGGTGAGAGGCAGCCTGGAGGCCCCCTCGAGGTAGCATGTCGGGGGAGCTGTGGGGCTGTCACCCTCAAGGGCTGGCAGCTGTTCCCTTTCCCCAGCACAGAGTTGGAAGAAGGTGGGAGCCTCTCTGCCTCTTTCCCCCTCCCTCCCACTTCCCGCTGATCTCCACTCCTTGTGTGGGATGGGAGAGGAATGGTGTACATGTGGGGGTCCCAAGCTCCCAGAGGTCACTGTGTCCAGTGGAATGCAGTCTTTCCTGGCCTGAGAAGTCAGTTTGTGGTTTCCTACGGTTTTAGATTTGTCCTCAGCCTCTTCCCCCTGCACCAAAGTTAAAACTCAGCACAAAGAAAAGATGCCACATCATCTCCCTGGAGAAATCCACTGCAGCAGCTTCTAAGGCTTTGAGTTGGGAAGTGCTTTTCTGGAGTCAGACTTAACTCTTCATCACTGCCACCAAAGTCTTTCCCCTTTTAATCCTTCTCTGCTGTACAGAACCAGCAGTAGTCCTTCATGCCTGGTTCCTTTCCCAACGCAGCTCATAAGCTGGCACAGGAGATACACCTGCACCTGCTTCTGGTCTCTCCCCTGGGCCCTAGTTCCTAGAGAAACTGTCCTGGGAGGCCTCTGCCTCCCCCAATTTCAGAGAGCTCCTTCTTTCCACCCACTGGCTGCCTTCTACTGCCCTTGCAATTCCCATCTGCTGGCAGGTTAATCAGCTAATTAATCTGTTAAGGAACCTTCTCTAGTGCACTCAACCTTTTCAGGGGCCTATTCCTCTTGAGCTGCAGCCCCTCCGTGAGAATTTGCCACAAGCGTTCGGGAAGTTCCATCTCCCTGGCGCTTCCCTTGGACCCCACTCTACATCAGCCCCCATTTTGCATCCAATCTCAACGTTTTTCTTCTCAGGCTTTCTCCTCAACTCTCGGTGGAGCAAACTGAAGGGGCACATCGGGTAGCAATCTGAGGGCAGCGATACAGGCCGGAGTAGTGTTGATCCCAGCAGGGTCCAGGTGGGGTTCAGGACCACGGAGAGCTCACCGGCCTGGGTAGTGCAATTAAAGCGCTTGCTAAGAGCCAGCCGGCATGAAGCACTAAGGAAAATGAGGAAGGCCAGGCTCTGGCCCTCTCAGGAGCTCACAGCAGAAGTGGGGATCTGGGGATGCAAACAGCCCTGAACAAGGTATAACTGAACTGTTCTTAGAACACAGTGGATAAAGGGAGTAGTCCCCTGCTTACAGGAAGACTTCTTGGAGGAGGAGGAGGCATTTGAACGGAGGCCTGTAAAGAGGATTTCAGTAGATCCAACAGCTAGCTCAGGGCTGGGCTCTTAAGGGGCACTTAGTAAATGTACTTGAATAAAGGACTGGTCGGATGGATTGGGGGAAAAAATAGGACAAGGCAGATCTCAGCTCCAGGCGTGCACAGGACAGAGTTTCCCTGGAGATCAGACAGTGTGACCTGCCCTATCCTGGCTTGGAGGTGGGGAAGCCACAGCACTGAGCTCTTCCATTTTGCCCTGGGCCTGGTGTCCTGGGGTTGGGTGGGTGTGGAAGGTGTAGGGTGCAATGGCAGGTGAGAGTGCTGTGTATGGCTGGAGGTGCCTGGGGGCAAGGGGAGCCTTCATGACTGCTCTGACCTTGGTACTGGCTGGGGGTGTTGCAGGAGTGGGCAGACGCCTGCTGCAGGGGACTCCGGAGCGTCCACGCCTACATCCTGGTCTACGACATCTGCTGCTTTGACAGCTTTGAGTACGTCAAGACCATCCGCCAGCAGATCCTAGAGACGAGGTGAGTGGCAGGGATACAGTCTATTGCTACCTCAATGGATGCTCCAGTGCTTGCAACTTCCCATGAAAAGGGTTCAGTGGGAAACAGATGAAGTGCCCTCTAGTTCCCACATATAGACTCAAACACACACGCACTCATGACACTTTGCTGTCCTTATTTCTGTTAACCCATTTTGGGACCCTTACCATGGGGTGGCTAGTCTAGTGCAGTGGTTAAGAGCAGGGACTGCCGGGGCCACTCAGCTGCATGACTTTAAGCCAGTTAACACGTAAGCCTCAGGTTCCTCACCTGTAAAATGGGGGAAACAATAGTACCCACCTTTTGGGTCAATTGTGCCAGCTAGAGAATGTAACGTACCTCAAGGGCTTAGTGCTATGCCTGGAACAGACGGATGCCGGCAGTGTTTCTGACCAGGCACGGCCTGCCTTTCTTGAAATCCAGGGGTTGTGGACTGTGGGGTTCTGAGATTCCCACCTCGCCCCGCAGGGTGATCGGCACCTCGGAGACGCCCATCATCATCGTGGGCAACAAACGGGACCTGCAGCGCGGACGCGTGATCCCGCGCTGGAACGTGTCACACCTGGTGCGCAAGACCTGGAAGTGCGGCTACGTGGAGTGCTCGGCCAAGTACAACTGGCACATCCTGCTGCTCTTCAGCGAGCTGCTCAAGAGCGTCGGCTGCGCCCGCTGCAAACACGTGCACGCCGCCCTGCGCTTCCAGGGCGCGCTGCGCCGCAACCGCTGCGCCATCATGTGACGCCGCGCCCCGGGGCCGCAGCCCAAAAAGGCCCAAGCGGGGAGGGGGCAGGAAGAGAACTCCTACCATCAGGCCTGAGACGCCCCTGCAGCCACTCACCTCCCCAGGAGAGGCAGAGGGCGAGAGGGAGCTTCCCCATAACTGCCCAGTCCTCCCCTCCTGCGTCTGTCTTCCTGGGATGGCCACCTTTAGTGCTGTAGTTAGTGCAGTACCCGGCCCGGCCCCAAGAGGGCGCTGCCGCCTTTTGGGACTGGGGGTGAGCGCGTGACGTGAGGGTGGGGATAGGGAGGTGCTGCCTTGGTCGGGCCCCCACCCACCTTCTCCAGAGAGTGTGTCTGTCATTGTCCCGTGTCTTCCTTTCCAGTGTCTACTCGTCCAAGTGTCTGTTTGTCCTCAGCTGTCTTACCCACACTCTCCACCCCCAGCTTTGTTCACAGGGCTCTCATTTCGTCCATCTCCTTGTCGCAGATACTGGCAGCTTCTTTAAGAGGCCAGCCTTCTGACCGTCAGCACCACCGGCACAGGGCAGAGAGATGCGGGTGGCCCAAGGACCTCAACTGGGGTTCGAGGGTTGAGGTCCTAGATCAGTCAGGGGGAGAAGGCTGAGCTCTCCCCCTTCCAGGGAGACCTCCCCGCCCAAAAGCCCCCAGAGACACAACAACCTACCTTCCAGCCTTAACTCGATGGTCCGTCCCTGCCGGGTGCCCCTCACCCCCTTCCTGACCCTAAAGCCAGATGACCCCTTGGGTTAATTTTTTTTTCTTGACAGTATGGAGAGGGAATGCCCCAAAGGATAGATTTATTTCCACGATGCCAGGTTCCAGCCTTCTGTTCCCTTCTGGATTAGGTGGTCTGCCAGACTGGGGGATGTTGGGTTGGAGGGGCTGGTGGTGGGCAGGCTGTGGAGGGAGTCGGGCAGTCAGATTGTGCCAGTGAAGGCTTTCCCCACCTGACCCCAATCTGACTGCCCCAGACCCTGCCTGCCTTGAATTTCAGATTATCTTGATTGATCTGGGGAGGGGCAGAGCCAGGAAAAGAATTACGGGGACCCCTGTGCTTGGGGGAGTTATGCTGGCATCCCCACCCCTAGGCTGAGGCCCTCAGGATCTGATGCCCCGTGTCCCAACACCCGTTGGCCCTATGCCCTGACTCACTCCGCCCCATTTTCTCCGGCTGCCTGGCCAGTTTCTACCTCTTGTCACCGGAGCTGATCACTGTCAGTTTTGTACTGATTTAGAAATAACAAAAATAATGAAGATACTGGTAGCGGCCTGAGGGATTACTGGGGGATTTGGAGGGCGGGAGAAATGGTGCGAGTCCCCTGCTCCCTAGCCAAGTTCTCCTTGAGGCTGAGCCCTCAGCCCTGCTCTGGTGGGAGGATAGTGGGGTCCCTTGTTAGAAGAGGGACAGATAGAACAACCTAGCCTTGATGTAGTCAAGCTGTGGCATATAGACCAGGAAACCAGGTAGCCCAGAGTGGTGATGGAGAGGAGTCCGGGGAAGGGGTCATGGGCAGCAAACTTATCATCCAGATCCAGGGTGAGAGGGAAGCTTCGATTCTCTCTTCTGCTTCCCTAGGTGATCCCCCCTCCACCCACTGGGAGTAATGCAGCCTGACAGTGACTGCCCTGACCTTGAGCAGTCCACTATTTGGGGATTTTAGTCCCTGCTGGGCTGCATGACTGGGCATTGACCTGCCCTCTCTGAGCCTCCCTCTGAAGCAGAGGAGGTGGCTCCCCTTCCCCACACCTTGGAGTGGCTGGGAGGGTAAGAAAGAGGGCCTGCCCCCCTTTAACCCCTGTATCCTTGCCCCCTGATTCACCAGGGGTATGGGGTGAGGGATGGCAGCATCTCACCTGCCCCATCACTGTCACCCCCATCTCTGAGGCACCTGAGGTTGGGGTGAGGGACCCAGGCCTCTGGCTGCCCCTTGTGGGAGCCATTGGAATGTATTGCCTGGCTGGCCCCCATCACCTCCCCCAACTTGCTTCACCTCAGATCTTTGATTTCGATCCCTTTCTTTTGCCCCCATTCTGAGTCTCTGTCCTCCCCCACCCCAACCCCGGGTTTCCCACCACAGGGTCTGGAAGTGTGTGTGACACCCATTGCGCTGTGATCGGAAGTCAGATTAAAAATCAGGGAGTGTTTTCCCTCGTTTCTGTACCAAGGTGTTGGCTCAGTTCCTGCTGTGGGAAGGAAGGGGCTCCCTACAGGCCCTGCCAATAGAGCTCTGGAAGGAGAGTGTGGGTGATGAGGTGGCCTGAGTCCTAAAGCCCAGGTCAACCAGGAGAATGAAGGGAAAAGGGGAGAGTTTGGGACTCATCTCCTCTCCACCTGCCACCCCACCATCAGCCCTCCAACTGATTGAAACCATCCAGAGGAGAAGCATAACGTCTCTCCCTGCCACTATCTTGGGAAAACTTTTGTAAGTGGACTCAATCCCAGCTTCTGCTTTTGTGTCTTCCTCCCACACGTGACTGAGGCTCTGCAGCCCCTTGTCCCCCAGTCATAACTCCGTGGGTGAAGATGTGTTAAAGAACGCTCTCAACCATCCCTCTTTACTCAGTGATCTCAGTTCCCAGCCTCCAGAGCGAAGTTTTGAAGTCCTGCAGAAGCCTATGTCAGGGTGGCCTTGTCGCTGTCCATGGTGCTGATGCAATAGTCGCTTCTAGGAGAGAAGGGCTATCTGGCAAGGTTGGCTGAGTCTCCAGAGGGGAAGCCTCTCTCACCCCCCAGCTCCCTCCCCCCTTGTCCCCTTGCCCTCCAGTGGGAAAACATTTCTGGCTAAACCTTCCTGCACCACCACAATCCTAGAGCGAAGAGCTGGGGACTCAGGGAAAGACCCACCTGTGTTTAATATCTTCTAAGAGTTGTGGAAATGGTGGGCATGGCCAGAGAACAGGAGTTTGGGGAGCTGTTCTGGGGGAGGGTAGCCCCACCACCCTGGGGTTGAGGTGAGATTTGTGCTCAGCTGAGCAATTTGAGTCAATACTATTTGTATTCTAAACTAACCAGGCCAAAGCCCTGTACTGAGGTGAGGGAGCTTCCCTTTTGTTCCTGCAGTTGGGAGTGCAATGGTTACATGGGCATCTCTTCTCTCCTCCCCCACACCCACAGGCTCAGGGAGGAAAAGCCCCTTCTCAGACCCAAGACTCATCCTCAGGTGAGAAGGGAGCTTGATCAGGCTGCTGAGGCCCCTGGTCCTCCAAAGGCTGGGAGCTGCTCTCCAGTGGGGTGACTGGCTCGCTCTTCTCCTTTCCTTCTTCCTTCTCCCCCACTGGGGCTCCATCCACCAGGGCTGCCTCCTCTCCCTTGCTGCCTGGTGCTGTTCGAACCAGCCTGCCCCTGGGGGGTACCCTGGTGGGACCCAGGTGGAGGTAGGTCAGTGGCTTGGGGATTCGTGAAGGCTGCTTCCCAGGCCTGTGGTCTCTCCGGGGCCGGATCTTGGGCCTCAGCTTCAGCTTGTAGATGGATGGGACTCTCTGGGGCTTACGGAGTGTTCTCTTGCCCCTGCCTGGACATGCCTTGGCTTTATCAGAACTGGGATTGGAGGGTGAAGGTGTGGTGGACTCTGGGCTGGCAGACACAGTGGGGGCTGAGCAGTCCTGCCCCGACTGATCTGGGACCTCCCTTGTCCTGGTGCCCTTGGCACTCAGATTTGCCTTTGTCCTCCACCCATTTTCTCTGTCTCCAAGATTCCCTTTTGGGCTTCCTGGGCCTGCAGTTACAGCCAGCTTATGGGAGCCTGTAGGGGCTGCCTTCCAGGCTCCCAGGTCCACTTTAAGGAGGGGTGGGGGGCCCTGAGCCAGTTGTTGGATGACTTTGTCATAAGGACCCCCAGGCTCAGGCCACCGCCCACCCAGGCTGGGGACATAGACTCCACTACGAGGAATGACCCCAGATCCTGTGCCCTGGGGGTGGGTACCCCCCACCTCTAACAGCTTCATGTCAGCCAAAAGCTCTTCCTCAAGTCTATGGTAGATGGCTTGGTCCTTGGTCCCACCTGGGAGCAGGGGAGTGTACCTCCCCTCCTGATGCTGTGGGCCCGGTCTCCAGAGCTCTCCAGCCCCTGCTGTCACCGGAATATCCAGCTTATGGTCCCCTTGCCTCTCTTCCACAGAGCAGTCCTCATGTCTGGACCCAGACAGGTCCCCAGTGATGGCCCTTAATGGAATGGGGCCTCTCTGCAGTTCCGTCGTGGGACTTCCACTTGCAGTACCTGGAAAGCTTCTTCCTGGAGTTGGGGGAAGAGCTGGGGGCTGCCGGACTGGGATCTTGGTGGGTCCTTTAACAGGGGTTGAAGAACGGACAGATGCTGGCTCCCTGAGCTGAGAGGAACCCTCCTCAGCCTCACCCCAGGGTGGTGGCCTGGCACCCATGGGCTTGACTGGGCTGGAGGAACAAGGCAGGGGAGATGGTCCTCTTGCTGGTGTCCCTTTGGCAGTGGCCTCAGGGGCTCGGAGTCTCTGGGTGGTGGGGGTCCTGGCATGAGTTCTCCGCCTATCTGTCTCCTCATGAACCCAAGATATGGGAGTCCTTCCCCTGGGGAGCTCAGGGGGGTATCTGTTGTCTCTCTTCTCCAAGGAGGTGTGTAGGTCTTGGCCCCTATGGGTGGGTAAGGATTGGGGGCTGGGTGGGCTGTCCCCAGCTCGCAGCTGACTCCGAGATGGGGTGAGCGACTTCTCCTGGTGCCTGAAAGGGAGAATCATAAGGCTCGCAGGATTATTTAACCTGGTCCCCTGGCTCCCAGTCCCCTGGCTCTGGGAAGGGATGGCCTTTCCCCAGCCAGAACTCCCAGGGGGTCAGACTTCATGTTGAATGAAAGCAGATGCTCTTTCTCCCCCTGTGTCTGCCAGAGATTCCTCCTTACAGCAGAAACTGTTTAAGCCTATTCTCCCCCATTCCTTGTGTAGCAGATAGAAAGCAGCCTGTTCTGGACACCATGTTGCTTCAGATCCCATAACTACAGGCCACCAGTTTCAGGTGGGGAGGGTCTTAGCTTCTGCTCTACCGTGAGATGACAGAAGGAGCTAAGGTAAGTCTATTCCCTTTGTGGGCCTCAGCCTCCTCATCTGTGAAATGAGAGGGCGTATGAAGTAACTGGATCATCCTAAAGGTACTGGGTGCTTTTCTGGTTCTGAACACCTGAGGTCTCACTGGGGACTCTGCTGGGAGATCTGTGCCCCTTATCTTGGGGTGGGGTGGCCCCTGAGAATGTGGACTCCAAAGTAGGAAGAGGCCCTGCCCTCTCCCTCCCCTGTACCTCAGGAACGGTGCTGTCTCTCTTAGGATCCCTGGCCCTGCTCTCCATCCAGGGTGGGGTCTGGAGAAGGAGGAGGCGGTGGGCCTCAGCTTTCGGCCTGAAGAAGTGTATGTCTTCCAGTCCACGGAGGGCAGTGGGCTTTGGGAGCGGCTGATGGTCATCATAGGCTGGGGCTGCGAGGGCCCGTCCTGCACCCTCACTTCGTGCTGCACCGATGGGGTAGGGGGCTTCAGAAAGCTGCCTGTCTTGTGTGCTACCAACACAGCCCCCAGAGAAAGGAGAGGAGGAAAAGGTTAAATTCCTTCTTATGGGGCTCCCACACCCTGAACCCCACATTAGAGACAGTGGGACCTACTGTGACAGTGACAGCACCAGAACTTCCTCCTGGGAGGGGTTTAGGAGATGAAAGCTGGTCAGAGGGCCCAGGTGGGGGACTTGTTTAAAGCTGCATTTGTATTGCAAGTCCACATCTTTTACTTAGATTGCATGCTTATTGGGGTGGCTTGAGGTGCTGATGGAAATTTCAGGAAGACTAAAGACCCCTCCAAGTCATGCTTGGTGCCACCAATGTGGATATCAGAGCCAGACTTCATTCAGCTTTGCCAACGTGCACCGTGACCAAATGCCGGGTCTCTGTGTGATTGGCGCCATCTTGTGTCAGAAATTGGTACTGCACCATGGCTGCCCCTCCTTCCTCCTAAAGCTGAGGCACCCATACCAGTACCTTCTACAGTGTCTTCCTTCCTCCATCCCCTGCACACTTCTTGGCCCCAGAGATCAGACCTACCTCCCACCTCTGCTTCCAGCCTCCCAACCCCGAGCCACAGGGAAGGGACTCTCAGGGGACTCACAGAGGGATGTGCATCGGCAGGGGTCATGTTTGTCCAGATAGTGACCAAGTGTGTCCCAGCCGCCCCCCACACGCACCATCACGTGGTTCCGGAGGATCTGCAGGGGGTAAGGGTGAGGTGGAGGGCAGGGTGAAGGCGTCCCCTCTCCCTGGACCAGCGTGCAGGCCTCCAGCCCTTGCTCCTATCCACATACACAAACACACGTGTGTAGTTGGGAACGTGTATGTGTTGCAGCCTGAGTCCCCTCCATGACTGGCATTGGATAACACATGTAGTGAAGGGTGAAGGCCAAGCTGACAAACAGGAAGTTGTCCCACAGAACACAAGGGATCTCACAAGAATTGTGAAGGCTGGCCCCGGACTCTCTTCTCTCTCTTCACTGTGAAGGGGTTCACACCTGCACACACTTGAATCAGGAATCGGGACCCTGACTTTGCTCTGTAGTTGGTATGTTAAAGAATCCTGGGAGTCCTGGCGCCACTCCACTCCATGTAGTCTCTCCAGGCCTCCATTTCCTCAGTGGAAACGTGGGGTCACAATTCCTTCCCTACCTACTTCACAGGGCTCTTGGCTCCGGCTCTGGGTGGGGTCCAGGGAGCTGGCTCTGCCCCCGGGAGTGGCCTGGCCCCAGGGGAGGGCTTAGCCATGCCCCTGAGCTGCTGGCCATACCCTCTCCCGATGCAGACCCTTTCTGTCCAGGCAGGCCAGGTATGGGGTTGGGTAGTGGAAGGCACAGTTCAGACCTCTACCACCACTCACACTGCAGAATGTGCCAGGCTGTGAGGGGTGGGCTATGCAGTCCAAGTGGCTGGATCATGCAGGGAACACAAACTGGGGGGTCTCAGGCCCCTTGCTCTGACCAAGTCTGCGGACAGAAAAGTGGGAGTACCCTCATGCCCCACTTCTGCCTAGGAACACCCTCTGAACTAGGCTACGGTGGATGCAGATGGGGCTGGGTTTTGTGGTTCTGGCTGCCCTAATGGGAGGAGGGGACATGCTTGCCAACTTTGCCAGGAATCTTCTGGAATTCTACGAGGGAGAGAAGGAAGGCCCCAAGGCCTGAGAACTGGGGGTGAATGGTGATTTCCAGTCCTTGCCTTCAGGCCTGGGCAAAGTCCATGGAAGGAAACCCGATTCTGCTGACTCCAAGGAGGCCCCTCCACACCCCCATTCCCCACCCAGCCCGTCTGCGGACTTACCCGGATGAAGATGAGGGTGTTGGAGTCTCCCACGCGGTACTTCCCCTCTGACACTTTGACCATGGAGAACTGAACTGGGCATGTACAGTGGCTCACCAGGCTCTGAACCTGCGGGGAGTGGGCAATGTGTTCAGCCCTCCCCTCTGTCCAGGTACTCAAGCTCCCCCTGCACCCTGCATGCTGGGTCAAGCCCAATGGGGGAGCCTGCCTGCCCCTCTGCCTGCCCCCAGCCCCAAGGCTTCTGCTGAGGTCAGGGCTGAGGGCTGAGAAGCAAGTAGAGAAAACTTTTTTCTTTTTAAATTATAGGTTTATTTGATTTTTTAAATTTTTTATTGTATTATTTAATTATTTTATTGGGGGGAGGTAATTAGGTTTATTTATTTTTAGAGGCGGTACTGGGGATTGAACCCAGGACCTGGTGCATGCTAAGCATTCAGTCTATCACTGAGCTATACCCTTCCCCCCTCCGCCCCTCAGTTTTTTAAAGACTCAAGGAGAACAAGAAGTTGAGTGATCACCTACCCCACGGCTGTCAGGGGCGGTGGGGTGTGATGGTTAAGGAGGTAGACCTTGGAATCTGACAGGTTTGTGTCAGGAGTCCTACCTCCACCGCACCATAGGTCTTAGGCAAGTTAAGAAAGCCCCCTGATTCCTTGGTGGTAGAAGTGGGCCAGTCCCAGTCAGCGCTAACTCCTACCACACGTCCCTCCGTGCTACACACCGGCCTGTGCGCTGGCTCATTTAATACCCACAGCGGTCGTGGAAGGCAGGCGCTGCTACGACCCCACAGTCCAGATAAGGGAACCGAGGCACAGAGAAGGCAAATAATTTGCCCCAAGTCACACAGCCGCAAAGCAGTGGAACTAAGACTTGAAACAAGCTGTCAGAAGGTGCGGAGTCTGTGTTCTTAACAACCGTCCCGCGGGGCTTAAATGAGAGAGATGCAGCATGCTGGGTTTATAATAAAAAATGAGGCGGGTTGAGGCTCAAAGCGGACATGAGTTACTAAAAGCCATGCAGCGGCTCAGAGGGGACCCGAGAGGGCGAGGGAGAGGAGGGCGGGGCGAAGGGGCGGGGCCTTGGGGGCGTGTCCGGGGCCCTCACCATCTGGTCCAGGTTGCGGAAGTGGCAAGACCTGCGCGTGGGGCTCTCGGGCGGCGGGGGATCCGGCGGGGGCAAGGCCAGCTCCAGCCGCAACTCCTCGTCGATCTCCTCCTCCAGCTGCACCAGGGTGGGCGCCGCGACGCCGAAGCGCCAGGCCCGGCGGCCCAGCTCCAGCAGGCACAGCACCACGTTCTTCACGTTCTTGCGCAGCACCAAGTCCTCCGTCTCGAACATCAGCACCTCTAGAGGGGCAGGGAGAGAAGGAGCGAAGGCAGCCGAACCCCCTGCCCACTGCTGACCTCCCCGGAGCGGAGCAGGTGGGAGAGTCCTGGGGCCATGCTGGAGCCAGGGGGCGGGGTGGGGGCGGTGTTCGCACCTCACGGTCTTAGAGTCAAGCTAGCCCCTAGGAGGGGTCTGGGCAGAATTTCTTGTCTAATAGGAGAAGTGGGGGTGGGAAGAGGGGACACAGCCAAGCAGAGGACCCTAAGGCCACTCTTCTCCTCGCTCTGTTTGCCAGGGTGAGTCCAGGAGCAAGAAGCAGTTTGTCCTGCTTCCCACGTTGGCCTCTGCCTCCAGTATCCACCGGGCACCCCAACTCAACCCCCAGCTCATGCATAACCAGGCTCTGGAGCCCAACTGCCAGCGCTGGTACTCCAGCTCTCCCACCCCCCAGCTGTATGACCTTGGGCTACAGCCTCAGACTCCTCTTCTGTAAAATGGGGCTGTGGTCTATTTCATAGGGTGGTTGTGGGGATAGTGGTTCCATGTTTGCACACAATGTCTAGCACGTGGTAAGAGCTTGCTAAAACACTTGCTTTCATCAACCCTCCAATCCTGGTGGACCTGACCCCTGCCTCTGTCTCACCGCCACTGCCTTTGGCCTGGAGGATAGTGTAGCATCCACCTTTGTCCCTGCTGCTCGGTCCAAGGCCAAGGAGTCGAGGGATCCTGGTATGTCACTCTGTGAGTCTTACACTACTAGCCCCACTTGCCTCCTCCCCTGTCTTCTCCCCACTCCACTGTAGCCAAACACATACCTTCTCTGTGCTGTCCCCCTGCCTAGAACTCCCTGTCCCCCAAACTTCTGTTTATTCTGTCTTCCCAGCACAGATGCCTCTACTTGAGCCTCTATCTCATTGGGCTGTAATTGATGCATCTTCTCAGCTGTTTCTCTTCCTGGGCCATGAACTCCTTGCCACTGGGTCTCAGTTCTCTTAGCCCTCGGCGCTCAGCATGGTGCTCAACTTGAAGAACATAGGTGCTCAAGTCATTCAGCCAACACATTTAAATATGGGGGATTTACTGTGAGATGGGGAAACTGAGGCATGGGGAGGGGTGAGCTGGCCCAAGGCAAATCTGGAAGGAGGACCCTGTCTCCTGACCCCTGATGCACCTCGAGGCTCAGAAAGGAGATGGACACCTGAAGATAAGGGCCTGGGAAGGGGGGGCACAGGGTGGTTACCTTGGATGCCCATCTCCTTGCGACACCACTGGATGAAGTTGGAGACATTGTCCCGGGCCTGGAAGGTGCCCGGCTGGGCGGCCCCATTGCAGGAAACCCCCATCCGAGGCAAGGGAATCCTTTGGGCTCGGGCAGGTGCCTCTGCCAGGAAGGCCAGGGCGGCGTCAGTGATGGCATTGGCATGCCGGCACAGCACCAGGCCCGTCTCCAGCACCTGCAGGAAGTTGGCCGTGTCGATGTCCAGCCCGTAGAGATCCCGAAGCCACTCGGCCAGGTCCTCCTTCATGGCCTCCAGGTAATGCTCGCTGGACTTAAACGGCCGGATGCTGCGCACTGGAGGCCCCGGAGTCCCAGGCCTCCTCCTCCTGTGTGTCCCAGGCTGGGACATGGCCTAGCCGGGGAGGAGGTGGGCGCCTCCTCTCTCCCACAGCAGTCTCTGGCTTCTTGCCACCTGCTGGTTCTTGGCTGGTTCTCCCTAGGGTTCCCCTCTACCCTCTGAGAGCCCAAAGCTTCCAGCTCTGTTCCTTGCCGCTGGCTTCAGCCACTGCCACCACTGCCACCAGACTGGGCCAGGCCCAGCCCCCACCCCCCCACATTCCTCAGTCCCTGCCAGAACTTTCCTACTCTGTAGCCCTTCAGCGACCTCACGCCCCAGCTGCCCAGTCTCCTCAGAGTTCACCACCTCCCAGGGCAGATGGAGGTGAGGACACTCCTCTCTCCCCCCAGGGCTGGACGGGCGAGCTGGCTGCCTCCCACCCCCCACCGGCCGGCTGTGGAGTCTGGCTGTCGGCCTCTCCACTCTGCTTTCCTCTCCTTGGAGACAGCGGCTGCTACAAACACTCCTTGTTAACTCTTCCCAGCATTGCCTGCCCTGCAGCCCAGGGAGCAGAGGAGAGGCTGGGGCTGGCCTCTCTCACTCGGCTGACCCAGTGGAGGCTTCTGGAAAATGGGGGAGAGAAGCAGGGCTGGGGGTGCCATGCCCCTTGGTGTTTAGTGGGCACCGGAGGATGGGGCTGAAATAGATGCAGCCATCGAGTCCAAACATGTGAGTTTGGCCTCAGATCTTTTCCTGAATCCCTCTGTGACCTTCATAAATGACCTACCTTCCCTGTGCCTTAGTTGCTTCAAATATAAAGTGGGAATAGAGATTTCTACCTCTCTGGGGTGATGTGAGGAATAGAGGAATAATGGATGTGGAAAGTATCAGACTGTCAGGACTGGGTGGGTCCAGCTCTCACCGACTTTCCCAGCAGCCCTCTCTGTACACCATGATTCTCACGTTCTCTGGGGAACCTGCTCCGTTTTCTATAAGGTGGTCAGGAAAGTCCTCACTGACACGATATTTGAGCAGAGACCTGAGAGAAACAAGGAAGCAAGGTTTGTAGATGTCTGCAGGAAGGGTACTCAGGCAGAGGGAACAGCCAGTGCAAAAGCCTCGGGCAGGAGGATGCTTGGCATATTACAGGATATGAAACAGAGAGGAAATAGAGTCTCAGATTATGCAGGGCTTTTCTTTACCTTTTGGAAGGTAATTTTCTTTCAATTACCTTTTAAAGGCATGAAAATGATGATTGTTGTACCCATTTTATGGATGAGGGAACAAGAAAACTGAAGCTGGCAGGAGGCCTCAGTTCCTCACCATATGGACCTCTCTGTAGGGATGATTGAGTGTCCTCATCACATGGCAACCAGCCTTCCCTAGAGGGAGGGAGCAAGAAAGAAACCACAGGGTCTTGGGGGGAGGGTACAGCTCAGGTAGTAGCACACATGCTTAGCATGCACAGGGTCCTGGGTTCAATCCCCAGTACCTTGTCCCAAAAATAAATACATAAATAAGTAAACCTAATTAACTTCCCCCCAAAAAAAGAAAGAAAGAAAAGAAAAGAAAGAAACCACAGGATCTTTCATTAACTAGCCTTGAAACTCACACTCTGTCATTTCCACAGTATCCTGTAAGTTACCCAGCTCAGCCTTATTTCACATAGGAGGGGTCTAAATAAGAGCATGAATACCAGCAGACAAGGGTTGTTGGAAGCAATTCTAGAGGCCGGTTACCCCAATATAGAGGAGCAATTTCTTTTTCTTTCTTGCTAATAGAATCCTATTTTGTTCAGGTGGAGTTTCCCGGAAATTAGGGAAGATGGGCCCAGCCCCAGAGAGAACCATACGCCTCAGCCAGTCATGGCAGAGTTAAAATGGAAGTTTCTGCCAAGGCTCCAAGATTCAGTATGTGCAGCAAACCACAAAAGGAGTAAGGCCACATGCAGAATTTATCTGGGCGTTATCCAAAGACAGGTCATTATCCAAAGACTCAGACCTCTCTCCCACTAGAGTATTCAAGGAATTTGGTTGCTACAGATCAGGAAAGGATTGGCAAGAAATTGCAGCTGTGCTGTGTGTCCTGGGGTAGACTGAATATGGCCCCCAAAGATAGCTGCTCCCTCACCCCCCAGGACCTGCCAGTGTTACCTTATGTGACAAAAGGGACTTTGCAGATGAGCAGATCCTGAGATGGGGACTTAATCCAGACCGTCAAGATGGACCCTAAATGAAGTCACTAGTGTGAGGCAGAACGTAGATTGCCTACTGAAGTAGATGTGACAACCGTAGCAGAGATGGGGGCAGTGGGGCCTTAAGCCAGCAACTCTGGCAGCCCCCAGAAGTTGGAAGAGGCAGGGAATAGATTGCACCTTGGAGCCCCCAGAAAGAAAGAGCCCTGCCGACACCTGGCTTTCAGTCCTGTAGGACTCATTTGTTATAACAGCAACAGGAAACTAATACATATCACCATCTCTTCCCCTCCCCACCAAACAGAGAGAGAAACAGACAGATGGGCTTCAATCAAAGAACTGGACACATATCCCCAGTCATCAGGGGGACTCAGTGAACTGAAGTCTGACTCCAGCATGCAAAACTGAAAATGTGAAATACAGCCCGGTTAGGTGCTCCGTGGCAGGAACGAAGGAGGTTGGCTACACCGAACTCAGGGGGCATCTTCTCATAGTTTGAACAAAGAATGCATGCCTGCTTCCTTTGGACCACTTGTCTGGCCCCTATCTCAGACTTCTCAAGTGAACTGATAAATTTTATAAAATTTGAGCCATTATTAGTAGGGCATTCTGATATGTGACCAGCCAAACATATCCTAATTGACTTGATTGATGTTCAAAGTGTAAGAGGCCCCATTCTCTTTATATGAACAGAAAATGTTTTTACAGCTATTCCCACTTGGGTGGCACTTACACACAACCTTATTGGATATCTCTCTTTGTAACTTATCTTCATTATTCAGCTAAAACAAATACTGCTTCTCTGTGTAACCTAGTTATTGGAAGTTAAAGAGCTGCTTATCCTATTAATTTAAAAATTAGGATTTACTGAGAGGAGGGTATAGCTCAAGTGGTAGAGTGCATGCTTAGCATGCTTGAGATCCTGGGTTCGATACCCAGTACCTCCTCTAAAAATAAATAAACCTAATTACCTCCCCCCACCAAGATAAAATGATACAATAGTAAATAAGTAAAATACTTTTAAATTAAAATTTACTACGAAAATCGAAAAGTTGTCACTTTACGTTTGATAACTGACCTCATTTTGAGCTCTGGAAGTGATTTCTGTGAGTGGCAGAAAATAATGCTTGAGCTTGCCGATGAAGTATAGTTCATTCTCTTCTGGTTTTAAGTAGTGTCTCTTGGATACAGATCCAGTTGATTCTGAAGTCATGCTTATTATCAGTGCACTTTGTCCTCATTCAAGGGGTCTCCCAAGGTGGCATCTGAGAGTATGAGGCATACGTGTGTCTCTGGCGTTGGTGGGATTGCTTGCCTACACCCATGCTTTCACAGCATCTTGCTACTCTGTGGGCCCAATTTCCAATGTGCTTGTATGCTGGTTTTGTTCAACAATCCAACTTTTTATGAAGGCTCCATGACCCAAAATAGCCCTAAGAAGAGGGAAAGAACACCCTCAGGAAGACAAAGGACTTCTGGGCACTTGAAGTGGGGGAGCATGAGATGAATGAGCAGACCAGGGCTACACCCACGGTGATGCCTTGGCAGGATGCTCCCTAAAAGCCACAGCGCAGGCTAAGTGTCTTGGATGTGCCTCCCAGGGGCATTAAGTCTTAGGCTTAAGGAGATTGCCTGTGGTAGAGTGTCCGAGGGTGACCCCAAGTAGTGGCCTCTTATCCAAATGGTTTTGTGGTGTCATCTGGACTGTTCATGGTCACCAGCCTTCCAATTGTCACGTCTTCTGGCCATTCTGTGAGCGCCTACTCTTCTTTAAATTAGCCAGAGGGAGCTTTTGAATTTTGCCATCAAGAACCACAATGGCTATAAGCTCTTTTAGTCCATGTTAAGGAGAATGGGGTGTTTTGGGGAGACAGTTGTCCATGGGTCTTCCCTGGTTTTGCATGTCTTGCAAGCAGAGGCACTGACTTTTCAAGGGCGTTGATATAGTGAACAACCTTGGAAGATACAGTGTCTTTTTTTTTTTAGAGCAAAGAGCAGGTTTGCTTACTTCCATAAAAGATTAGGGATCCCTAAGCTCAGGGTCCCTCTTATTATCCAAACCACTGCATATGCAGATATTCGCTGGCACCCATCCCTGTGGCACCCAAGGGACAATGGGCCAAGAGGAGCTGATACAAACATGCTGATGATACTGTGCTGTAAGTAATGAAGTCCTTTGTCTCTGACCCAGGAGTCTCGTGTTTTTTGGCAGAAACCATGAAAATACATCAGGCTAACTTGCTAGCTTGCAAGTAGGGTAAAATTTTAGACTGTTTACAGTTCTTGCCAGGGGTGCCCCCATGTGACTAGGAGATTCCTGGGGACTGGTCTGCTCTCTTTGTTCTACGTCCCACCAACCTGCCTCCACCAAACTGGGAGACACCTGAAGGAAGAGACCCCATCTCCTCACTTCAGACTTGGATGGAGGATGGAGGACCATATGGTGTTCCCCTATCAGACTGGGATCTCCTTGAGTCCAGCAACTGCATATAATCACGCTGAGACTCTCCAGATCTGGTTTTGCATCCTCTGCCCCTCTGCAGACTCCTGCCTCTGCCAACACACCCCACTGTCAGGCCAGGAAAAGAAGGAGTTTCCCCAAGTTTTTATGATTTTATTCCCTCTCCCAGCTGCAGCTCTTGTACACACATACAGAACATTCAGGAGCTACACCTGGCTCTTGCTGAGCCCTGCCTCCTATGGGACTCGGCACTATGTCCTCTGCTCCTTGGAGCTAAGGAATGAGCTGGAAGTAGGTGGGATGGGGAGCAGGGGAAGGATAGAGATAGAACAGAAAGAGAAGGAGAGAAAAATAGTGATGTAAATAAACATAATGGGTTAAGTGCTTTCCGAGGGCGAGGTAAAGCCTGTTGTTGCACTGCTATCTCTGACTTACAGATAAAGAGATTGAGGGTCAGAGAGATAACATGATAAAGTTCAGAGAGCTTTTATATTTATGTAGTAGAGTTGGGATTTGACCCCAAAGTCACTTTCTGCCCCCTTTAATACCTTCCCAAGACAGAAGACAGGGTTTGGGGTGCTTCTGGAGGCTCTAGAAAAGGCAGTTATTCTGGGGTGGAACTCTATGGACAGGTGAGGTTCTAGCCCCGCCCCCCTTGTGAGCCGACAGAGTTCCTAGAGACCAGACCAAGTTCTAAGGATTCTGGTAACTCCTTCTTATCCCAGTGCCTGACCAGGGGAAGAGGGCAGCACAGCCTTGGGAAGAATGGATAAACACGGTGAGTGGGGTTGGAGGACAGGGACTCCAGGGTGGACCAGTAAGCCCATCACCTTGGCAACCCCAGAGTAGAATTCCCACCTTTTCTCAGTTACCCATCCACGTACAAGTCCTCTCCTCTCTCTTCTCTGAATACTCTTGAAATCTGCTCTCTCATCTTCACCTGATGCTGTTCAGATCTTTGTCTTCTCTGGCCTGGACCACTGTAATGACCTGAGTGGGTCTCTCTCTGTCTCCTGTCAGAGGAAACATCCTAAAGGTGGCTCTGAGCACATCCCTGTTCAGTGGCTCCCCACTGCTGAAGGACAAAGTCTACACTCCATAGCCTAGCCCCCAAAGTCCCAACCTTCCTTTCCAACTCCCCCTCCTGCCCAAATGTTCCCATCACCCCCTCTCTATCTGTGTTCTAGGCCTGGCCTTTCACAACCAGAAGGATCCTTAATGTGTTTTCCTAAATAAAGTGCAGTGGATGCTGGTTCTCCCCCTTTAGCAATGCCAAAAACTGGCAGAATCTTTGAAACAACTTTTCTTGAAAGATTTCAAAAGTCTTGGATGAAATTCAGAGGCCCCAGTATTACCCACCTCATCACATATTGAGAGGGCGGGGCAGATGAAGGGGCCCGATGTAAGAAGCGGTTAGCTGGGTGATTACATACAATTGGTGCTCAATACACGTGGGCTGGAACTCTAGCCTTATTATCTTTCTCCTTTGTCTCCAACCTCTTTAAACAGGGTGGCAGGGATCAATTGAAATTTTTCTTGACCTTTTCAGGGCAAACCCCAGGAGTTTTGTCTTCCCTGCCCTGTTCCCGCTTTCATTTCATTACAAGTCTAGCTCTGCAGATCCAGCAGACCAAAGGGCACACGGTGGGCTGGGCCAATGTTTGCTGAGTGAGTGGTAGACACCTCCTGGCCAAGGCCAGGTTACTTTCATATCAGCCCAGGAACTTCCCACCTGCCAGGACTGCTACTTGGGATGGTAGAGTTTGTGCCCCGAACGCCTGTCAGCAAGGGGGACAGTGGTGGCTGAAGTCCAGCTGACAGTTGGGGTCAAGCCTGGAAGATGGAATAGACACTCTTTCATGGTTGGCTCCCTCCTAGGGCAGCCTTTTCCTAATTGGTTTGCCAGTGGGGGTGAGGGAGGCGGCAGATTTCTATTTAGTCTGCTCATAAGGGGGCACTTTTCCTGATTGTTTTGCTCATGGGAGAAGCCCTTTTCTAGTCGTACAGAGATGCTGTATGCCCACCTGCTTGCCCGCCTAGCCGCAGGTGATGCTGGGCTTCCCTAAAGCAAGGCCCACTTTGAAGAAGACAAGATATAAACAACCACCTATTAAAATGCCAATCAGGGCACTTAATGTTTACTGACAGCCAGCACCGCCCACGAGAAGGAAGGCGGTGATGAATTATCACCTCTAGGCTCGCAAGCCTCATTGCACCTGCTAGTTCACGGCTTCCCGCCGCGCCCAGGACAGGACCCTGTTACCTGCCTTACAGTAACCCTTGAGATAGGCACTGTTTTCCCCCATTTTACAGATGGGGAAACGGAGCTTGACAGAAACGACGGGACTTGCCTCAGATCACTAGCTAGAAAGTGCAGGAACCAGGGAAATCAGGCCCTCCTTTGCCAAGGAAATCCTGCACTCTGTAACCCTCTCTTGAAATCTTGCTGGCCCCGAGCATCTCGTACGCACGGTCCTTGGGGCCCCTGACTTTTTTGGGGGGTCGGGTTGCGGGTAATAGTCAGGGTACCCCAACGTTTTACTGACCTCTTCCCCGACCCACCCACCCCGCAGGCGTCAAGACCCCCTTGTGGAAGAAGGAGCTGGAGGAGCCCCGGGCCGGGGAGGCAGAGGCAGAGGCCGCTGAGGAGGGGTCGGAGGAGGAGGACGACGAGGACGACGAGGAGAGGCTGCCAGTGGAAGGCGCGGCGGAGGGCGAGGCAGAGGGCGGGGAGGCGGCGCGCGGCGAGGGCCGCGAGCGGGGCTCGGTGTCCTACTGCCCGCTGCGCCAGGAGTCCAGCACCCAGCAGGTGGCGCTGCTGCGGCGCGCGGACGGCAGCTTCTGGGGCTGGTTCAGCCCCTTGGCGCTGCTCGGCGGCCTGGGCGCTCCGGCCGACAGGTGAGGGCGCGCAGCTCGGCGTGGGCGGGATGCACGGGCCACGGGGTCGCAGACGGGAGCGGCCGGCGCCGTGCACTGAGCGCCCCGGCCCCCGCCCGCAGGAAGCGGAACCCCCCGGAGGAGCCGTGCGTGCTGGAGACGCCGAGGCGGCGGCCGCGCGGCGGGGGCTGCGCGCGCTGCGAGATCCTTTTCTGCAAGAAGTGCAGGAACCTGCACAGCCCGCCGGCCTACGTGGCGCACTGCATCCTGGAGCACCCGGATTTGGGTGAGGCGCGGGCTTCGGGAGGCGCGGGGCGGCCGGGGCCCCTAAGCGCCCCCTACTCCTAGCTTCTGTGGCCCTCCATCCTCCCCTGATCCTAAACTTCCCGCAACCCTCCCCTCTCCCCAACGCTGAGCGCTCTCCAGTACATTCCATGGTACCACCTCTTCTCAGAGCCGTCTTCCCAGAGCGCCTCTATCCCGCAGGCCTGCAGGCCCTCCGCTGATGCGGCGGCCCCACCTGTCATTAGCGCCCACCTCGTGCAGAGCCCATCATCTGGAGCTCCATCCCTCCAGGAGCGTCCCCCCCGAGGGCCCCCGCCCCCGGGCAGCACACAGTGCCCACCGCCCACCTGACCCTCGTCCCCTGACACAGCCTCACACTCATCTCTTGGGTATTTCAGGTCCTTCTGGCCCGGTGGGCAGAGGCATCGCCTAGAGAAGAGAAAACAGCCCTTCTGGGAAACTTGCCCCTTCCGTCAAAACATTCAATAAAGCCTCTAATCAAAGTGCCAGTGCATGGAGGTGGGGCCGAGGATCTCAGGGAGGGTGATAAAGGTCGACCCTCCTTTCCCTTCCCCCGGGTTCAAGCCAGAGGGGAAAGGGAGGGAGGAGAGCCTCCTCCCTCCACCTCCCCTCGGACAGGGCGGAACAAAGCACTTGCAGCCAAGGGCAGTCAAAGGCCATTCTCCCCACTGCTCAGAGAAGAAAAGGAAGGCTCCCGGCCAGGAATGCCAACGCCCGCGGGAAGTTGAGGGCTGAAGCTTGCCGGACCTGCCCCGCTCCTGGGGGAAGCCGGGTCTGGATGAGGTCAGTGTGTGCAGATGAGGCACTGGCAGGTATGGAGGGGGCAGGACTAGAGAACCAGAAACGCTGGATCCTGAAACGCTGAGACAGGACTGGGAGGCTGGGGAGCTGGGTCTTTCTCCAGGAATCCCAGCTATTCTTGGCCGGCCAGCGGGAGCTCCTGGAATGCTTCATGTGTGGCCAGGAGAATGGGGCCATTGTGAGCACCAAGCACCCCCCCCCAACGCCTGCAGAGCCCCGAGCCCCTGCAGTGTGCAGACCTTCAGAGAGGCCCCTGTCCTCTCTCTGCCACACAAGGTTCTCCATCTGGCCAGGGGAGTGAGGTGGGGGAGGGACATTTTGATTTTGAGGAGAGGCAGGGACCCTCTCCCCATCACAGCTACTCACACAGCTCACTGGTCCTGGCTTAGATGGAACAACATAGTTGTGGCCTCCCCAGCATCCATGCCCACCTGCTGTCACTGGAAATCAGTTCAAGAAAGGCTGCTTCCCTGCTCCAAGCCCACCAGCTGGGGCATTTCTTTATTCCACAAAAAACGGCCCAGCAGGCCTGCTTCTTGTTCAGTCTCCTTCTTGTTCTGGTCCTGATGCCCCTGAAATTGGAGACCCTTGTACCCAACCCATCTAAGCTTCCTGAGGGGTGGGGCCTCTGATTAAATAAGACACATTTCTCCATGGACTGACAAGGAGGTCCTGAGAGCAAGGGACGGTCTTGCAAAGTGGTCCCAACCGCTCTGTTGTTTTGCATCCTTCCTGGTTGCCCAATGCTGTAGCCCCACAGACAGGAATTGCATCTTTAGGGAAAAAAACAAAATTCCCCAGGACTGGGGAGGAAAGGGTCCTTGGGGAAAGGGTCATGGCATCTGGAACCCTTTTTGGCTTCTCGTTCGTTGGATTGATCCCACAAAGATCAATGTCTTGACAGCACAAAGACATTCTCCAGGGAACAAACGCAGGCAAACTTTCCTGCCCGGACTTCTGCAGGGAGCCCCAGAGGCTTCCAGACAGGGTCTGTCCTTGGGGCAGGAGACACAAGTTGGCCATGAGGGCATCCGCAGTCCACTAAGAGGTTGGGGGCATCTTCAGAACAGGGCGCCCCCTGAGTTGGCGTGCCAGCAGCCCATCCAGGGCAGCTCTGTGGCCCAGCGGCCTGAGGCAGTTGTCTGACGTTTGGCCTGGTCCAGGGACCAGTAGCGATCATCTCTGAAGAAGATGATGGAGCCGTTGGGCCTGGGCAGGGCACCACTGACCTCCTTAGGGACACTGCCCCAGTCCTGCAGGCCTCGGGGGTAGTAGGGCTCCACCTGCAGTCCCCCTGGGGCCAGCACATAGTAGCGGGGGCCTTTGAAGAGGATGAGGCGGCTCAGAGGAGGGAAGAAGAGGGCTGCATCGGGGTGGCGAGGCAGGCCCCCTGTCCGGCACAGCTGTGGTGAGCCCCACACTGGCTTGGTGCCCCGGAACCTCCAGCATCGACTTCCTGTAGGACATTGGGAAAGCCAGGGTGAGCTGGTGGCTCTTGCCCTTTGGTCCTCTACCCCATCTCTGTCCCCTCATACCTCTACCCTCCTCATGTTGGAATCCAGGGTACTTAGTATTGGTGATACTCAAAATGGATCAGTTATAAACAGAGGAGGGACTGTTGTGGCCTCCACTTCCAGCAGGTGTCAGCAGAGGGCAGGTAGCACTGAAAACCTACCGAGCCCAGGCAGGAAGCACGCCCCTTCCCGGCTGAAGAATGGACTACAGAGAAGGCCAGGGGCTTTCTCCATGTCCATTGCTACCAATGAGGGCAGGGATTTGTTTTGGTCACTACTATATCTCAGAACCTCCAACCAAGTTTGTAGAAAGCACTCAATATTTGCTGAATCAAGAAATGAACACTATTTTCTCATGTAATATACCGCACATTCCTGACATTTCTTTTAATCCTCCTTCCCCAACAAACCTGAACGATTCTTTTCTCCATTCAACAAATTCAGGTTCCAAGAGTTAAGTGGCAGGCCCGACCCCACACAGCCAGGATTCCAAGTAAGGTACGGTCTTCTGCTGTATCATAGAGCTCAGAGCTGTCCTCTGCTTCCCTCTAAACTCTTTTCTGAAATCCTCCCACTCTCTCTCTGGGACAATCTTGACACCCCCTAATCCATCACTAAAGGAATCTCCCAGTAGAGGTTCCTGGAGCCACAGGTTCAGATTGGAATTGAGACTCCTCCCCTCTTTTGACCTTGGACAGGACACCTTCCCTCTCTAGGCTTCAATTTTCTCATCTGCCCCAGGGCTGCTACCTTTGAAGAAGTAGAAGTCTCCATCCTCCAGTGATACTGCTGCAGCCTCAATGTGGGGGGGCAGTCCCGCCCACCTTTCCTGTAGTGGGAGGGGCTCGGAGACGTTGCCATCAGCTGATACCTCCCAGAAGTGGCTCCCTTGAAAAATGTACAGTTGCTGTTGCCCATCTGTCCAGAGATAAGAGATAGTTGACGAGTGATCATCAGCCTCCTGCCTAAGGAAGACACTTTCCTAGAGCCCAGCTTCCCAAACAGATGAGAGAGGATGCGTGTGCACAGGTGGGGCAGGAGGGAAAGTGCAGGAGAAAGCAACGTTTTGCTTGACATGGGCATGCCAGCTTGCAGAATGTTTGTGACCTGGGATTTCTGGTTTTTACAAATTTGGCTCACCGCCCCCACCTTGTACTCCAGCTCTGGAGACCCTTGGAGATGTGGGGCAGGAGGGAAGAAGGAAGCAAGGCACTAGATGGGACCATCTTACCTACAGTGATGGCATCGAAGGAAGAGTGGCAATATTTAGGACCCCGGGTTTCGGGGTGCCTTCCCTGGAGTCTGTGGGGGTCCCAGGCCTCAAAGTCAGTGAACAGCTTTCCCGGGAGCTGGATGGCCACTGAGCCCCCCTGGGGCTTCCCTTCATGGGGAAGGAGGGAGGTGGGAGAGAATGCACACTGGTTGGGGATGTGCTGAGGGCTCAAGACCTCCCCCTTAGTTCATTTCACTATCTGATGTGAGGGGCAGGGAAGAGAGCAGGGGTGAGGGTTAAGAGTGGTCTTTGATTGTTGGTGTTCACCATAGCACCAAACTCAGAAGTCTTTCCTACCAAAGAGTCTAGTAAAGAGGAACCTACTGAGGTAAAATTGGAATGGGGAACCAAACAAGTATTTAGAATTCAGGGCAGAGGGTCCTTTTCCCTGAGTCCTGGACAATGCAGATGGCATGAGGGCAGAGTTTGGGGACCCAGACTGTGATAATTATAGCAGTTACAGTAATTACACCACTATACCTCACTTATGAGAGTGAGGCAGAGTCCAGGAAGCTTGGAATTGGCACCAGCTCCTGAATCCTGGTCTGCAACTTCCTAGCTGTGTGACCTTGGACAAGTTATTCAACCTCTCTGAGCCCCATTTTCTCCATCTGTGGATAAAAAGGTGCTTACCTCATGGGTGTGTTAAGTGCCTGGCTAGAGTAGACACTTACGAGATAGCAGCTGTTATTATTACATTTGTGTAGGTTTCTTAGGCTACAAAGCATGTTCATACCCACTCCAACCACAGTCTTGTGAGGTAAGCAGGGCCTCAATTATTGACTCTTTTTTTTTTTTTTTCCCAGAAGGTAAAACTGAGGACCCTAAGAGGGTAAATGCTTTGCCCAAGAGCAACTGCTAATCCAGAATGGAATGGTGACCTGATCCCAGGGCTCCTGGCCCTGCCCGCCGTGCCATGGGCTCTGACGGACACAGCCCTGTGCTGAGCCGGGCCTGGCTCGGGTCCAGGTAAGTCTCCGGGCGGCAGCACCGGCCAGTTTATTTTGGGAGAGACCTTGTCTAAGTCCACGGCCAGGCAGAGGCCCAGGCTTGGGAGGAAAGTGGGCATCAGCATCACGGATGGGGCAGGTTTCGGGGCGAGCAGTTGGAGCTAGGAGCAGGAATGAGGGCTCTGGGGTCTGGGTGAGACCGAGGACCGAGTCTGAGTGATGGGGCACTGACATGCGAGGAACTGCCGCGGCAGGGGCTGGGCAGGAATCAGGAATCGGGACGCAAAGGAGGGCCGCACACTGGAATTGGGTGGGATGCTAGAGGCTAGGCATGGGTGGAGCAGAGTAGGAGCCTGAGGTTTTTCAGATTTGAGGGGAGCCTTAAGTTTCAGGATCAGGAAGGACCAGCGACGGGGAGGCCAGCTCCCTTTGCTGAGGATGGGGGATCGTATTTGAAGAGCAGGTGTCGGAGCCCTGGGGGCCCCGCGGCGTAGTTGGTGGGAGTGGGCGCCGCGGCGGGGCTCTCGGGGGCTCACCATACAGGCCCTGCACGGCCAGCACGTCGTCCCAGCTGAGCAGCGCGTCGCGGCCCAGCTTCTTATAGTAGGGCGCCATGAGCGCGCGCGGCGCCGCCGAGTGGGTCAGGCCGAGCGTGTGGCCGATCTCGTGCGCCAGCACCACGAACAGGTTGCGCCCGCGGCGGCGGCTCAGGGACCAGCGCTCGTCTCGGTCGAAGTGCGCTTCGCCGCGGCGGGGCAGGAAGGCGTGCGCCAGGGCGCCCCCTGCAGGCGGCGAGGAGCGTCAGGGGGAGCCGCCGCCGGCGACGCCCCCAGCTCCCTAACGGCCCTGCGCAAATGCCATCCGGGTGTTTCTGGCTGCTTTCTGCTGTTTCCTCTAATTAAGTCTGGCAGAAGCTGAAGTGTGGAGCAATGAACAGATGACTAGGCTGTGGGGTCTGGGCTCCGAAGAGGCAGCTTGGTGTACACACAGCAGAGGGCCAAACTGCGTGGCTTGCAATCCTGGTTTTAACCCCGTACTAGCTGTGTGACCTTGGGCTGATAGCTTAACCTCTCTGTGTCTTAGTTTCTGATCTGCAAAATGAGAATGACGATAAGAAGGTTCTTACAAGATTGTTCTGAGGATTAAAAAGGACGTGTGTATGTTACAGTTAATACAGAGTGCCTACAGTTAATACAGAGTGCCTACAAGATTGTTCTGAGGATTAAAAAGGACGTGTGTATGTTACAGTTAATACAGAGTGCCTAATAACTGCTACTTATTTTGGAAAAGATCTAGGAATAGGGATAGTGGTTACCCCAGAAGGGGGCATACTGAGACCTTCTGGAGTGTTGGTAATGTTGTTTCTTGATCTGGATGCTGGTGTGTCTATGCATATTAAGAAATACATATATTCTTGCATTCGTTCGTTCTTGCCTTCCCTCTGCCGGTCTCTGCTTCCCTGCTTGTAATAGGAGTGAGCAGAGGAGTTGGGCTGGATCAGTGATTCTCAAGCTTGTAGTGGGCCCCAGATGGAGCTTATCAGTTTTGCAGTTTCTAGGACCCCCAGCTGCTCAGAATTTACTTTCTGCAGGGGCAGGGTCAGCAAACAGCACTGTGATGATGCTGGCCTAGAAGCATATCGAAGGTCCTTCCAGTGTTGCCTTCTTGGAGCCCAGGCCTGCAGGGACTGACAAAAGTCGGAGGCTGCTATTTAAGGGAGCCTCGTGGGGGCGTGGAGAGCTGGCCATATGTAAAAGGAATATATGCTTCCAATTCTGAATATGCCTCGAGCTGTTTTGAGCCATGTTAGCCCTTTCTGTTTAACCCTTACAATAATCCTGGGAGATAGACAGGCAGGTTTCAAAAGAAGACATAGCTTCAGACGAAACACCTGTCCCAAATCAGAGCTGACTCCCAGTCCAGTGCTGCCTTAGCTACCAGATACCACTGGGTATGGTTATCAGTGCCTCATGTAGATAACATGGGTGAAGTGAGTTACATGCAAGCACATGTGTGCGCTATACATGAATTCTCGAAAAGCCTGGATTTCTCCGTCTACCCTGGGTCCCAGCAGCAGAGTTTGGAAGCGGACTTTGCTCTGGTTGTGCTTGATGGAAAGTCGGAGAGTGCAAGGGAGGTGGGGACCCCAGTTCTCAGGCTACACAGGGCTTAAGTCCCCACCCTGCAGGGTTCTGATCAAGTTTCTTCTCTTTAGCGGGGAGGAGATGCACAGTTGGCCCACATTCAGGTTCTGAAAGTCGGTGTCGGCCAGAGCCAGAGGAAGGCAGTTTAAATTACAGCCAGAAGCCTTTAGTTTGGGGACAAACAGGGGAACTGGCTGGGCTGTGGGTGTGTGAAGCAGGTGGCAGGGAGTGGGGAGAATGTCTCCTGCCCTGTGGCAGTGACTGTGTGGTAGGTGGCAGGAGGGCAGGATTGGGGTCGTGGTAGCCTCTGGATGTTTTCTGAGCCTTGGTCTGGAGTACATCCACTCTTGGACAGCAAGAAGGGCACAGGTCTGTCAAGAGGCAGGGGATGGATGACAGGACCCCAGAAGGTTTTCCCAAAAAAGATAACACCCTTTAGAGTTTGCAAAGCACCTTCTACACAGAACACCATCTGACTGTCCCTTCAGCCATGGGGCACATAATAGGGCAGGGACCACTGCTCCCATTCTGCAGATGGGGAGACTGAGAGTTCTTTGGAGGGAACTGCAGCTTGGCCAAGGCTAAAGGGGAAGCAAATGCTCCACTGCCCTCCCCAGACTGCCTCTCCTAGTTGGGTTTCCCTCCTGCTGTGTGGGAAAGAGGCTCTGTGTTAGCACCTGGGCCATCGAAGGCGTTGCTCAGCCCGTCGTTGTGGTCCCCTTGGAAGAAGGTGAGGCGGATGTCAGCGGGGCCTGTGGCCGGAGCCTCCCAGAACTCCAGCGCCGAGACGTTGCTCCACAGCTGGAAGGCGGCGCGCACGGCCCCCCGAACTGCCGGCTCGGGCAGGTGCTGGGGCCAGTTTACCAGGCGGTAGGAGAGGTGCTGCTTGTACCACTTGTTGCCTGCCACCCAGAGAGGTCGCGTCAGTCATACCTGTTGCAGAGCCTGGGGCTGGTCCCCCAGATGCTTCTGATGGGGAGGTAGGCCCTTCCCCAGGAAGTCCCTGATCTGATGGAGGAGACACAGCCCTTGGCCTGAGAAGCCCCCCGTTTGGCTGTGGAGACACTGCTCTCGGACTGACAGAACTACCCTTGTCCTGCACAGTCCTCAGTCCTGTGGCTTGGCCTGGGGAGGCCCCAGTATAATGGGGGACATGCAGCCTCTGCCCAGGAAGAGTCCCCAACCAGAAGGACTCTCTGGTCTGGGGTCATCTTCCCCACAGCCTGGGTTGAGCTTGAAAACCACTCTGTGCCTCTTGCTGGCAGCAGATCCCCGACCCTGCCTCCCGTGTTGGGGTGGAGGAGAGGCAGGGCCCCCTCTCCCCTCTTCCTCCGCTCCACCCCTCACACCCTCCTGCCGCCTCTCTTCCCTGTGCCTTGGGGGCCTGCTGCTGACAGGAGACCACAAGACTCATTTATTCAAGGTCCTTCCCTGACCCCTGGCCCTCCCCCTCACTTCCTCAGGGACTCTGCAGGGCTCTGAGGTGAAAACAAATAAGAACAAAGGGTGTGTTTTGTCACTAACCGAGAGAGAAATTTTTCCATCTCCACTTCGAGAGTCCCTATTCCTTTGCTCAGAACTACAGCTCCTCCCTGAGGCCTGAGCCTCTGCCTCTTGCCTGAGCCCCAGGTCCACTGAGACCCTCTGCAGCTCACCATGCAGCCAGGACCAGGGTGCTTAAAGGTCCCAATCCCAGAGTTTTTCACGGCCTATTTCTGAGCCCTGTTTTCTCAGGGGCTGAGACTGTGACCCCAAATGGAAGACTCGCAGATCAGAGGCAGGACTCCTGGGCCCCAAATCCCTGGAGCGTGGGTGGAAAATGGGCAGGGCAGGCCTGGCTGTGCTCAGAGGCCAGGCCAGAGGACACAGCCCCCGCCCCTTGGTGGGGGGAGTGGGGGGTTCAGACCCCGGCCCTTTCGTCCTGGGGACCTCTTTGCCTGAACCAGGTAGGAGGAGTGACATCATGAAAGTCTGGCCATCTCCTGGTCCATCTCTCTGCTCTATTTTGGGGAAATTGAGACCAGAAGGAAGGGTCTCGGGTGAGTGAGTAGCGGAGCTGGGCCCCGAGCCCGGGCCCCAAGGCCAAACCCGGTGTGCTTGCTGCTGAACCACACAGAGAAACAGGCACTTTTGCTGAGACTCAAGGCTTAATTAGCATGGCTCCTCTGGGTCAAAGCAGGGACTCTGCACGAGCTGAAATCCTCCAGAATTCTCCAGAGAGCAGAAAGCTGAGCGCCCTTTCACTCCCCACTCCTATCCCCCCCCCGTAGAAGTGGGGGAGGGCTGT
The DNA here is from genome assembly GCF_048773025.1 of Camelus bactrianus. Lineage (NCBI taxonomy): Eukaryota > Metazoa > Chordata > Mammalia > Artiodactyla > Camelidae > Camelus > Camelus bactrianus. Next base: position 11,539,438 of record NC_133554.1, read on the forward strand.
CCCTTCTCCCACCCCGGAGCCGAGCTCCATTCAAGGCAATGCTGCCTCCCAGGGCCTGTTTGGCCTGGCCGCCACCCAACCCCTCCCAGCCAGGGACCAACCCTCAGGGAGGGAAGAGGGAAGGTTTCTGAGGAAGGGAGGGAGAGGAGGAGGGCAGAGGAAGGCCTGGAGTCCAGAGGCACCGCCTGAGGGTTCATTATGTGCCAATAGCACTTCTTGTTGAACTGTAAGTCTTCACCAGGCATCGGACAGCCTGGCACTGGGCCCCTTCCCACCCTGCTAGGTGTGACCAACTCTCAGCCTCTCCTCCTCCACCTTTAAGCTTCTAGAAAAGTGTGAGGCAGCTCCTGCCTCTGCAGCTAGGGAGGCCCCTCACTCCATGAGCAAGAAATGGGGAGGGGAGGGAGGACAAATAGGAACAGGAATTGAGAGAAAGTGACTAATTTTCCCTGGGAGGGGAGCCGGGTCGGGGGTTGTGGAGGTGCCTGTTGAGGAGGAAGGAACCACCTGGCTGGCAGCCTGAGCCCTCTCCCCTGTCTTCTTCCAGGTTTGTCCTTGGAGCAGGCTGGCCATTTCAGGCCCCCATCCCAAACTCCTGGCCAGGCAAGGCTGGTTTCCATGACGACCACTAGGTCACAGTAACACCTGGCACTGCCCCCCCCCCCACACCCTTGCACGCAAATCCAAAAAGGAAGAGGGAGGGAGAAGGAGATGGGGAAGAGCTTGGGGGGATCCTGAAGCTTGACTCCCAACAGGCAACTGATACTGTGAAGAGTTATGGGTTGAGATCCCAGTTCCTCTACTTACAACCTTGTAATGAATTATAGTCTCACTTCAAGCCTTGACTGCCTGACTTGCAAAGTGGGACTAGTAAGTCTTACCTTCTGATAAAAGTGAAATAGCAAATGCAATAGCAGCATGAAGCTGCCTGGCATGTGGTGGGTGCTCAGTAAACATCCCTGCTGCTTCCTTTTCCATCCCAGTTACACCCCCGTGGCCCACCCAGCTCTGTGAGGGAGCGGGGACATTGCAGATCAGCCCAGCAGACACAGAGGGGACCCAGTGCTTGGAATGAGGTTGCTGGATTTAGCAAGTTAAAATATGGAATGCCTAGTTAAATATGAATTTCAGATAAACAACACACAATGTTTTTTAGTGTGAGGATGTGAAAACCAAACAAGTATGTGTTGTTCATCTGAAATTCAAGTTGAACTGGGCATCCTTATCTGGCAACCCTGGGGCCCACTTCATCAGGACAGCATTCACCCACATAATGGAAAGTCACTGGCCTAGAAACCCACATCATTTTTCAAGCACTTAAGCATGTGCTGAGGTTTTTCGAATCTGGCAACTCACCTAATCCTCTCAATGATAAGAAGGCTTGGCCGCTCTCTGGCTGTGTGGCCCTGGGAAAGTTGCCCAAGCTCTTTGCCCCTCAGTTTTCCCACTGTAAAATGATGATAATAATGGCCCCCATCTCATAGGGTTGTTATGGGATTAAATGAGTTAATCCATTTACAGCCATGCTTGGTACATCATAAATGCTCAACACTTGTTAACTGTGGGATTACATTTCCTTTCTGAAGCCATAGGAAGTGCTCAGTGCCTGCCAAGCCCACAGCTCCTTTCTAGGGACTGTCTTCCCACCTAGAGGGGAAAGGAAGTCAGGCTTCTGTGGTTCAGGTTGTGAACAAGAGGGACATTCTCTGTCTAGCCTAGACCACTGCTGTCTGGACCAGGGGTCAATGAAATGGGGAGGGAGATGCCTTAGCATGAATTTCTGTCTAAAAGGGCTGCACCAAATTGGATAGTGACAAGTGGACTCCATCAGACCCTCCCCTGGGGCATGAGAAGATGAGATGCTGCCACTGTGAATGCATGGGAGGCCTCATCCCAATTCTCTGGGAGACCAACTCTAGCCTGGGAGCACCACTATTGAGACTATCTGGGGCTGCCCCATTTCCCACTGTATCCTCCCAACAAGCCCTTCCCTTGGAAATCAGGGCATCTCCTTGGCAACCTAAACAAGCTATGTTTCAGATGAGGAAACAGAGCAAAGTGACATGGCCTGGGTCACACAGCTGAACTTGGAGCGCCAGCTCCAGGGATGCTGTTCCAGCTCACACTGTTCCTTCATTCTACCTTGTCCTTCCCCTCTGCTGGCCAGAAACACAGTGGGATGCAGCACATGTTGGCACCAGGGACATCTTGACCCCAGAGTCTGGACCCCATCACTGCCTCCATGCTTTACTAGGAATGCAGTCGGTCAGTACTGGGGACCCAGAGTGGCTGCACATGTAGACACAGTGGAACTGGATTGGCAAACACCTGGAAACAACCATCCTCTGACAGCTGAGGGGAACAGCCCACAGTTTCCTTATGGATTAGCTAAGGGCAAAAACCAGTGTGCCTTCTGTTCTGTTCATAATGGGTCTCCTTGGCAAAATTATTAATGCAATTTAAAAAAATCAAAGGCTGTAAGTGCTCACAGTAAAATTAGTTGTAGATGAGAACCTGACTAAGTAAACCCTTCTTGTTAGGAAATTTTGAAAACTGGGAAAATCAATCAGAGGAAATTAAACTTAGTACAAACAAGATGTTCAAATTACACACGGTAAAATTTCTTATTGACAAAGAATTGACAGAAGAGTCAAATTTCCGTCATAAATCTTAGATCTGTAACATCTGACCCTGGAAGATAGGATTTGGACAGAGAAGGGAAAAAGAGCAGGAGGCGAAGGGAAGAAAAAGCCCAAAACTACACAAAGAAAATTACAATGGCAGAAACTGTCATGCATAAAATGTTCAGAATAGGCAAATCCACAGAGACAGAAAGGAGATTGATTGGCGGTTACCAGGGGCTGGGGGAGGGAGAATGAGAGTGATTGTTTCTTTTTGGGCCTGGGGTTTCTTTTTGGGGTGATGAAAATGGTCTGGAATTAGATTGTGGTGATGGTTGCACAATGCTGCGAATATACTAAAAAACCACTGAATTGTACACTTTCAGTGGGTAAATTTAATGCTATGTGAACTATATTTCAATAAAGCTATTTGAAAGTGTGCCATGGAAACATAAAACTGATTGATGAATCACATCTTCGTTGAATAATTCTTATGAAAAAAGAATCAATTCTGATGAAAACGACTTCAGTTAAATATAAAGGAAAATGTTGACTGCCCCATGTAGCACACTGATCAAGGAATGAAGTGGGCTTGAGGAGGTCTGTTCTGGAAATCAGTTGCATAATGAGAATTCATTGGTGTAGGCATAATTCTGATTTAAATGTCTGTGTTCACAAACATGGTCCTTGAGTTGAGAGGTCCTATTCGCCCACCCTAGGCAAGAGAGGTTACTGACAGAGCCAAGTCTGAGGCCGTGACGTGTTTTTCTGGCCATGGGGCTTCAGGATGCTGGGAAATCCAACCTAGCTAGATTGTACCAGTGCTCACCTTGCCCTGCAAAGCGTTTCTTACGCCTCATTTTGGCCCGGCGTCCAGCAAAAAGGGCACTGACTCTCTGGGTCCAGGCCACCTGGCTGTCAGTATCTGCTACTCCGCAGCGGGGCTGTGTCATCTGGCGCAGGGTAGCCGAGTCTAGCACGCCACTGATGGGCAGCTGGGACACCCACTGGAACTCCCTGTTAGGAGGAATTGAGATAAAGGACCACAGTGGGAGGCTGACTGGTGGGGGTGAGGGTGGGGAGCTGCCTTGGAGACAGCATGATGCTGAGGGCATGGGAGGAAGCAATGGAGCATGACCCTCTGGACACACATGGGAGACCAGCCTTTGAGGAGAAGGGAGGAGGTGACCCAAGCTTTGCACTCCAGCACCCCCAAGTCCTCCACACCCCTCCATCCTACCTGATGGCATTGCGGAATCGCGTGGAGGTGGGACCTTTGGGGACCTGATCATCGAGATATCCGTACTTCTCCAAGAATAACTGGGGGAGAGAGGAACATCAGCTTTTCCCACCGTGCGGCATCCTCTCCTCTCCCTGAGTCTCCAAGTGTCCACAGCACATATGTCATTCCCAGTCTCACCCCTTGTCTCAAAAGGATCTGTGAGCTACTGAAGAGTCTTTAGGATCAAAGTGAGAAACTAGACTCAGTTCCAGGCCACCCACTGACTAGCTGGATATAGTTCTTGGAGGCCAGTGGAGAGAAGTGTGTGACTCATTGTCCACCCCTATCACCAGTCCTACCCTTCAGGGAAATGATGCACTCGGCTCCCTGCTTGCCCTTCTCACTGATAAAGCCCCATCAATGGGTAAAAGAAATGTCACATCGCTGCTTAATTCTTATACCAACACGCACTCTCTTCATTTTTACCCCTCCTTGCTGTGTTTCCAGAAATAATTTTCTGTCTTCTTTTGTTCTCTTACTTTTCTGTGCTGTATTTCTTAAATCAGCTCCAGTCATAGCTGCAGCCTCAAGGAAAAGGCACAAACCAGGAATGAAACTAGACACTAAGAGCCAGGACCCGCAAGCCCCTCAGGGTTTGCAAGCATCCCACCTCCTTTTTGTGGATTTCATTATATCCGTCTCCAGCGACCCCCACATCCTCTTCCCAATAAAGCCACTTTCCATAAGGAACCCTTATTCTAGACAAACACTTTCCAAGTCCATTTTATTGTTTCTCTGCACTAATTTATTAGTATTTCAGCACTATTGTTTTCTTTCCCTTTGCAAAGGTACACTGTTTGGGGATGTATTATGGATTAAAGGCATTCGAAGGGCTTAATCTGGAAGCCTTAATGGTTCAAAATAATGTGACATCCTGGGATAGCCAATGGGCCTGGAATTAAGAATCTGTTCCCATCCATGACTCTGCTGGGTGGCCAGGGACAAAGTACTCAACCTCTCTGAGCCTCCATTTCTTCACCTACAATGTGAGAACAGGAACAACCCCAAAAGATTCTCAGAAGGATTAAACAAAGCAATGCACATCTAGCATAGTTGTCTGGTAGACAGTAAATGCTCAATAAACAGTTGATCTAATTGATTTACCTTAGTGGGAAAATTAACAAGACTTTAGGAATGCAACCCATCTACAAGATGGGAAGTGCTTTGAACGAGTCAGTTACACCTCTGTAATCAATTCAGGTGCTCAGGCTTGCCTCGCCCCAGCCTGGTGCCTGGTTCTCTTCCATGACTCTTCCCTCTCCCTTGAGAAGGCAAGGATGGACAGAGTGACTTTCTAAAGGAAGTCAGGTAATTAATATTTCCTTAGAAGCAGGTTTGCTGAGTGAATGACTTGGGAGAGACTGGGTCACTGACCAATATACTGGCACTCCCTGTGCCCCTCCCCCCAAACCCATGCAGCCCTTATCAGGGAGTTGGCTCTGGTTCTGGAACTGAAGCCTTGAAGAGGCCGGAAGGGGAGAGGGGAAATTGACTTGCGGCGTCTCCTGTTTCCTGGCTGGGCTGCCTTGCCTGGGACTTTGGCAGGCAAGGTGGGTGGAGGGCAGGATGGGGGTGGAGGCTTTTTTCAGGGGTCCACAAGAGGGGAAGTCCTTGGCTGACTTGTCTCTGAGACCCTGTGGATTTCAAGGCAGAGCTGAATTCCCAGGAGGCAGAATGAGCAAGTGTCCAGGACACCAGCCAAGAGACACCAAAAGAATGAGAAAAAGAAATTTTAAGAATTCGACACTTTATATTTCCATAAAAGCACTGAACTGTTATAATGGGGATTACCAGGATTTCAGAACTCCCTGATACTTATCTTCTGTTTAATATGCACATATTTTAAAACATTTTTAATTACAAAGAAGAGGTCCCTTGGTGCCGTCAGTGCTGCGTGCCCTGAAGTTCTGTTGAGCAGAGGCAGACTGGTATCCCCCGGTGAGGAGGAGGCAGGGTTGAGATGCCTTCTGCTCCTGCCATCTCTAACCTTCTTCTGCGGCCCATTTGCCGTGCCTCAGTTTTCCCCTGAGAAGGTGGGAGAAACACCCGTCTGTCTGGGAGAGAGAGCAGGGGTGTGGGGCAGGTGACAGCGTGGCAAAGGGAGCCCAGGAGAAGACGCAGGATTGGGAGGCTTGTCCTGTGCCCTCCTGGGGACCCTCTGAGCTCCACCCGGATCACTTTCACAGAGGCCGTGCTCAGGCTCACAGTTCAAACACCAGGTTTTCTCTCTTCCCTGTTCTCCACCTGTCCTCTCTCCCACAGAGGCCAGGGCTGGAGCTGCATGGAGAGGAAGCTGGAGGGCTGTGCCCCTCCTGTGACTCACCCTGCTCAGGTCTGAAAGCTTGTGCCAACCTGCCTCACCTACTTGGTCAGGGCCAGGGCCACCTTTCTGGGGAGTCACTCCTGCGAATCCCTGGGAGTGGCTGTGGTGTCTGGGTGAAATGAACATGTTCTCCCCGGACCCAGAAAGCTGAAAGGAATCAGAATCCCAAGGCTTCTGGTCCTTCATTAGTCCTGACTTGTCCTGGGAGGGTGTGTGGAGCCCAGCCCATTCAGTGCCTGAAGGAATGGGAATTTCTGGCCATTTCTGAGCAGGGCAAGACTAGCAATGAGGTATAGCAAAATGAATCCCAGAACTCTGAGTCACTAGCTCTGCAGGGCAGGAGCACTGGGCCGAGAGTCTTGAGTTTCATTCCTAGTGCTGCGGCGAACTTTGTGTCCTTAAGCGAGTCCTGTGCCTCTCTGGGCCTGTTTCCTCTTCTATAAAATGAGGGGGTTGGATTAGAGCTAAGATAAACTCCAGCTCATTCTATTATTGTAGCCTTGCTTCTGCAACTGATTAGCTGTGTGAACTATAGCAAACTTACTTGATTTTTCTGTGCCCCAGAGTATAAAATGGGGGTAGGAATACTGCTTTATGTTTCTCACAGGAGCGCTGTGAAAATCCAGTAAGAAGATGTTTTGGAAAAGCTTTATGATAGTTGTTCCATTAAAAACATTATTTTTCCCTTTATAGTCAACAGAGCTTTATTGTTCGAAGGGATCTTTGGCAGCTGAGTTTAGGAGGTGCCAGCTCGCAGTCTCATGTCCACAGAGTGGTTGTGACATCCTCCAAATCAAAGAATTGCAACAGAAAAAAAAAGAAACCAAGAACTGAAAAATTACAAAATGGCAAGCTCATGCAGAAAGCAAGTTGCTTTCCTTATGATTTATTCCATCTCATATTACATTTCATCATGATTTTAGTCTTTCCGTAGTGACTCTGTGTGATTGTGTTTATCATTCATTACCTCTGTAGCATCATTAGCCAAGTCAAGATGCAGGGATGACGGCTGGTGGTGTGCCCGGTGTGCTCTATAAATAAAAATGTTTTCTGGTAATCAAGAGCACAGTGAGCTCATGGCTACTGTAGAGCTTTTCAGGGTATCTCACTGTCTTTGAGCTTTGCAATCACCTCGCAAGAACGCAAGCAGGACAGGTGTTGCTATAATGTAAGTCTCAAGGCAGTGCGGCATCTCATACTTGAATCCAAATCCTCTGACATCTGTCCCAGGATGTTTTGTTTCACATGTAGAAAGTGACTCAGAGGCTTTAAAGCTGAAGGAGCAGTCCAAGCTGCTCTTTCCGCTGGGAGATGGCCCTCAGATATAAAGAAAAAAGGTAAAATTGGGGGGTGCTTCTAGATTCCTTCTGTCTCCTCTGCAAGCAGGCCCAGGAGCAGAGCAGAAGGAAGAAACTGCTCAGGCAGGGAACTCCGGCTTTCAACAGAGGCTGGGATCACGTTTCCCATTGCACCCCAAAGAGGCCATCTGGCAAGCCACAGGTATTCAACAGGACTCAGGTACGTTCCTTCATAAAGACGAACATCTGCTTCCAAGATGTGTCGCTTTTGCTCTCTGGCTCCTGGAACCTGCTCAAGGCCTCAGGGCAGTGGGACAAGCTGGGCCCCTTTCCTTTATTTTGGGCAAGGGCCTCCTGTTCCCTTCTGTCTGACTCCCTTTCTTTTCTCCTCCCTTTCTTCGTCCCTGGTCCCATATTCACAAAGTTCTGTCAAGGTGTAACCTAGATACCTCTTATTGTAATCCTCATCCTTTCTTTCATTTTCCATCAGTAAAGGAAGTTAGAAAACTTGAGCTGACTAGTCCCCACCCAGACCCCATCTTGTATCTTTTTCTAATGCCAAATAACCATACTGTATGGATCCATGGTCTTTGCTAGGTGTAAGGCTACGTTTAAGGCATAAAATAAAGCCCTAACTCAGACTGGGTTAAGAGAGAGTTATCCAACAGTCTCTCCCTTCTTTGTTCCTGCTTCCACCACCCAGCTTTTATTAGATTTCTTGGTTTTTCTGATGAGCTTGCCAGCTGCTGCTCCATCAATTCATGGTCTTCTGGGACCCTTCACAGCCTCTTCTGCATTTCTATTCACCCTGTACCCATGAGTCACTGAGCTGAGCTCTTGGGAATGTATTCCACACCCGGGCTTCTGGGTTTCTGACTCACAGAAAGTCAAATGAATGGCTCTAGGGTATGAGAAACAGACACTGCATCTGGGGGTGGATACTCCACAGAAGCTCCAGCGTCTCCCTGGAGAGACAAACTACCCAGCTCCTTGTTGCACCCGCACACTGGGGGTAGCCATGCAGATGTGCGTAGACCATGGAGTAGAAGGCAGGTCCTGGACACACTGCCTGGTTGTTCTAAAGAAAGTCCAAGTAATGCATGGGTAGATAGGTCCCTTGGGACAGTCTATGTTACCCAAAAACAGGACAGGGCCTGGCTGGGAATGGGAGGGGGGCCAGAGTGATGATGTCATTCATTAACTCTCAATCCTGCAACTCAGCAGTGGAGGTTTTTCCTACTCACTAATGTTGTGAGTAGCCCTAGCTTTCCTAAGTGAGCAACAATGAACTTGTTCATAATGCAGCTTTGTAAGCAGTCAGTCCCCTCCCAGGCAAAGCCCATTCTGGAAAGCCCTTAATTTTGTTACTTTGTGTGTGTACAGAGAACACATAAATCCACACACGCACACAGGGAAGAGGGATACACAGAGAGACACCCAGATAGACACGGACAGAGGTAGATGAAATGTGTACAACATACACACAGAGGCACAGGCATACAAACACACCAGAGCCAAAGAATGTTAGTGCTAGAGAGAATCTTCAAAGTCACTTATGAAATTTCACTCCCTTACTTTACAGAGGAGGAAACTGCAGCCTGGAGAAGGGAAGGGTAAAGCTTAAGATCACACAGCTTGTTTTTACTATTTCTTTCCTTCTGTCTCCTGAACTCTGACCTTTGCCTATGACCTCAGCAGGACTGCTGTGCTTTGCTTAGGGTCTGGCTCCCTGCACTGTGGTCAGGGCATTGTACCCAAGCAGAGAGCTAGGGTGACTGGAGGGGGGCTTGCTTTGTGCAGGTTCCCTTCTATGGATGGTTCTATTTCCCTAAATGACCACAACATCTCCCAATGCCATGCTCTTCTGATGATGTGACTTCAGCCCTCCTGCCACCAATTGTGGGGTTGATGTTCCCTCCCCTTGACCTGCAGCTTGTGATTCCGGCCAGTGGAAGAGAACGGAAGTGATGCTATGCAACTTCCTAGTCTAGGTCATAAAGAGGATACAACTTCCGCTTCTCTCTCCCTTTTCTCTCTCTTCTCTCTCTTTTAACACCCAGCCTAGAGACCCAACCACCATGTTTGGATGCAGCCCAAACCAGCCCACATGCAGAGACCGTGTGGATAGGCCCATGAAGAACTGAGACCCCCAGCTGATAGCCAGCATCAACTGCCGGACAGGTGAGCCTTCAGATGATTCCATCCCCAGACATTGCAGAGCAGACGCAAGCTGCCTTGATATGCCCTGTTTGAAATTCTGACCTGTAGTATCTATGAAGAGAAAAAAATGTGGTCCTTCACTGCATTTTGAAGTACGTTGTAATGAAGCCATAGTAACTGCAATGCCATCTCTTAGGAATCACAGCCCCGAACTGACTGTTGTCAAAGGCTGAAAATAGCTGCCTTACATATTTTGTCCTGTGTTATTGTTTTAGAGGAGCTAGTCACCAAGCCAGGACTTCAATCTGAAGTTCTATCTTCTAAAACAATAACAACAACACTGAGAGCAACTTCCTTTTATAGACTGCTTTGTGCATATGAGGCACTGTGCTGAGCATTTCACACACATTATCTCAATGAAACCATACAACACTCTTGCAAAATAGGCATTGCTAATCCTCATTATACAGAGAAGAAAATGGAGGCTCAAAGAGGTTAAGTAATTTACATACTGTTTGCACACAGCCCGTGCAATTGACCATATACAGAAACACATAGAAACATACCAACATACACACACAATTTGCATATGTATATGCATATAGAGACACAAACACATCTATTACACATTTCTAAAGTTCTTTATACTTTTGAAATAGTTTTTGTTCTCAAAGGTAAAAGATCCCTTTCCCTCAGTTATGTTAAATAGACTGAAGAGATTCAATCTGTTAGATATTACATTTGCCAAACACCCCAAGATGAAATTCTCTCCATCTGGGGCCACCACAGGCATGGGCGGCAGAGATATGGTCTCTGTTCTCCTGCCAAGGATTGCCTGGGACCCAGGCTTGAAGGGAGGTGGGGTGAGACTCTTAATAAGACTTGGCTTGGTACACAAGCCTGGGGCGGTGAGGATTCGGTACTTGATGTTGTAAGACTCTAAATTCAGAGAAACAAAGTGATTCTTGAATGTGCAAAAGCAGAGAGCACAGAGCAAGAGACCAGTGCTTCGGAGAGGAAGGAATGAAGGAGTTGGAGAGAGGACGCCCCTGTCGAAGCAGGGTCCTTTCCTAATATTCCAGAGTGGTGCTAGGAGCTGGCTGGTGGAAGGAAGAGGTTCAGAGGTGGCCCTCCTCTTTCTGCAGGGTTCTTAAATTCAGCCTGCCTCTTCTAGGGAAGGGGAGTGGGAGGATACCAGAAGCTTGCAAATGGCAGTTTTAGAGCAGGAATGATACTTTTAGGGGAGTAAGAGTCTCAGGGCAGAGTGCTGGACTCAGTCATTTAAAGCTTATTTGCAGCCCTTCTCCTTAAAACAGTGGAGACCTCAGTTCTAATCTTGAGAAGAGATAAGAACACAGAGATACTTCTTCGGGAAAGAAAGAAATGATACTGGTGTATTATTAAAATCACCTTTATCTAGAAAATAGATGCCCCAAGTTCATCCCCACCCCCACCTCACAAAAAGTTCCCCTTGTGCAACCTACACCAAGCAGCTGAGTCCGAAGACGGAAAATGAAATGGGAAATCTTTAAGGTTCACATCCACCTGCCTACCCCCTTTTCTCAAGTTCAGTCCCGAAGCTCTGTTTAAAGCTCCTTAGAAGCAACTCTTAAGAGTATGCTACTCTTACCCATTTTACAGAACTAGTTCTGAACTAGGCGCTCACTAGCCCCTGCTGGTCAATGGCAGGACCAGCCCAGGAAGCCAGAGGTACCTCCTGAGTCTCGCTGGCCGGGGCCAGCCGGCAGTACCCTCTCGCCACCAGTGTGGGAGTCTCCGCATCATCTGACGCTCGGGGAGGGGTCCGGGCGTCTGATGAATGAACCGCCAAGTCTCCCCGGCCTAGGCGGGGTGGGGCAGGGGGTCTGCGCCAAACTGGGGTGCGGGGGTTCCCTCTCCCTCAGTTCTTGCCTATCTGTCCCATCTTGTTGCTGCCCCCTTCCCCTTGTCCTGGGAAATTCATGCCGACTCACGTGCCTGTGTGGTTCCAGCCCTGGTTTGGGATCTGGGGGTGGGGTAGGAGGGGAAAAAATGCTGCCCTGGGCTCTTTGTGTGCAAGTGTGAAGGGTGCGGAGGACAAGGGAGGGTCACGCCGATGGTCAGCTCAGATGGGACGGCTGGGTGGCCTGACTGCAAAGTTCGGGAGGGTCTCCAGCAAGCGGACCCTCCCGCCCCGTACACACCGCGTACCTCAGCCTCCCTGCGCAGCTCCTGGCCTACGCGCTGGGCGTGCTGGACGTCCAGGCCGCCCCACAGCAGCAGCGGCAGCGCCCGCAGCAGGAGGCCGACACGCACGGCCATGTCGCCGCGGCCCCTGCCTCGGGGCGCCGGGCGCGGGGAAGCTGGCCGTCGGTCCGCCGTGCCCGGGCACCCGCGGAGGCTCCAGCTCTGCGCCGCCCCGTGCGGAAGGGAAGGTCCCAGCAGCTCGCCCGTGCCCGGGCCCCGCGAGCGGGTCAGCTCCTCCGCGGTGCTTCGCCGGGAGCCGGCTCGAGATCGTCCTGCCCGGCAGTGCCTGCCAGTGGGTCTGTGGGACAGGGGACCTGGAGGTAGGGAGAGAGGGAGGGAGGAGGGGGCGGGACCCCAGCATGACGGCCCCACCCACCCCGCTCAGCCGCTGGAACGCGCCGCTGTGCTGGAGCCTCCTCCGCAGGAGGTGCGGCCGCACCCGGCGCCCCGCGGACTCAACCTCTCGCCTACCATCTCCACTGGATCCGGATCTCTCTGGGAAAGGCGGGGGAAGAAGCGTCTTCTCCTGGCGGTTGTAGCTACCTAAGACTTCGATGAATAGAGGACCTGGCCTACCAGAGGGTCATTGGTTGTTTCAGCCAGACTGGCAGGGACCGAGGCCCTGGGGTGTGAGAGAAGGAACTCAGGGCTGAGGTCAGAAGAATTGCGTTTGAGCTCCAGAGCTGCTGCTTAATTAGCCGTATGAATCCTGTCTCAGCCACCTGCTGGCTGTGTGGTCTTAGGCAAGTCACCCACCCTCTCAGAACCTATTTTTCTCAGCAGTAAATGGGGATAATAAGAATATCGATATCATGTGATAATAGGAAGCATTTAATCAGAGAATAATGCCTGTAAGTAACTGAGCTCCTTGCCTGGCATCATGCAGGTCGCACTTTATAAATGGTAGGCTTCACTGTGTGACTTTTGGCAAAGGATTTAAATACTTTGAGAGTCAATTTTCTCATCAATGAGATGAGAACAAATGATATTTAGCTCCCTGAGTTGCATGATGATTGAGAAAATGAGTGTAAAGTGCCTGGCTTTATAAACCCTACACAGTTGTAGAAAGGGTGGAGAGGTGATTTATGCGAAAACTCCAGTTAAACTCGTACTGAGCAGAAGTAAACTGTTTTCATTATCTGCCTTAGTGACTGCGAACAGATTGCTGTCTCTCTTCCAGACTCGGTTCTATAACCTGTAAAGTGAAAATGGCACAATGATACCCATCTCTGGAGCTTGTGGAATTTAGATGTGTTAATGTGTGTGAAGGTAATTTGGAATCTATAAAGTGCTAAGCAAATGTAACTCAGTGTACTTATCCTAGCTTATGGCCTCAGTAGCGCACAAGATTTTTTGTGTTGTTTAGAAAAAGGCGCCACTTGGATGGAGGAACTTTTTTTAAGGGGCCTCTTTGCGTAGACCTAGAAGCAGGCACTCTTGTGGACGCATTATTCGGAACTAGGCCCCGCCCATCTGCCAATCAGCCAATGAAAAAGGGGCACTCATTCTGGGTGAACCAATTAGAAACAAGCGCTCCTCTGGGCGTATCAATGAGAAAAAGGCGCCCTTCAAAGACCCACACATTTCCTTGAGGGCCCCCATGCCTGCAAAGAATTGAGGATGGATTTCTTTGCACATCCATGCCCCCTCTCTGCCGGTGCCCTTGTGCGCATCCGTAAGGAGCGTCCTTGCCTGGAACTGAGATGGTGGACAAGGCCTGGGTCTTACCCTCAGAGAACTTTCAGTCTAGCGGGCCAACTGGAACCAATGTTCTCAGGCGAGGACAGAACAGATGGGCATAGACAGCTACAGGTTCAGAGCCCCGCAGTGAGCCTCGGGGAGGGGGATTCTGAAGGGTTTAGAATCTAGAAGGATTGCTAAGTCTAGTAGGGTAGCTTGAATATCAGATTAACAATGAATATATATATATATATTTTTTTTTTTTGGTGGGGGAAGTAATTAGGTTTGTTTGTTTGTTTTTTAACGGAAGTACTGAGGATTGAACCCAGGAGCTCGTGCATGCTAAGCAAGTGCTCTACCACCGAGCTATACCATCCCCGGAACAATGAATAATTTTTAAGTATGTGTCAATGCAATATTTGGGACATACTTAGGCTAAAAATTTATTCGTCGTTGGTCTGAACTTCGGGTTTAACTAGCCATCCTTTATTTTATCTGGCAATCCTAGAGTGTGTGGGTGGAGGGGAGGGGGCTCAGAAGGTTGCAGTTATGAGATGGCATATGGTGCCCTTGACCAGTGGATGGATTTTGAAAGGCCAGATACGGTGTTGCTTTGGAGCAGGGAGCTCTGAGGAGCACCAGTTGCTAGGGGCACTGTGGGCCCAGCTAGAGTCAAACCCAGGCTTGCCACTTGTTTCTTCAGGCAGAATCTCTCCACCCCTTCTTCCAGCACATCCCAGAGGCTCTCCATTTCAGCTGCGTTGGGAGGAGAAGGGAAGGCTAGAAGCAGTGGTTCTCTGGAGGTCTGAGTGTCTGGGAGGAGAAAGGCTCAACCATGAAGAAAGCTGACACCGCCTTTCTCTGCATCCCAGGTTAGCCCTGGTCCAGGAACCCAAAAACTAGCACCACTACTGTGTTTGAAAGTTGACTTCCTCTGCTTTTCCTTTGTGTCCTTGGTTGAATTATTTCATCTCACCCTCACCTTTCCCCATGCCACTTCTGCTTGTGGTCACTGGGAGTTGCCATCAGCCTTGAGAATGCCTGCAAGAGTTTATGCAGAGCAGAGACTCCTTCTCCCACACACCCACCCTGGGCTTTGCCATGCCTTTGCACAGGATATGTTTCCCAGGAAGACGGCCTGTTTCCACGGATAGAACCTGGGTAGCAGAAGGATTCAGTTCCTGTCTGCGTCTGAAGCTTACTCATAAGTCCCAGAGCACAAAATTCTGTGATCTTCAGGAATCCTGGGGTCTTCACAGCTCTACAGCTGACTTGCTGTATGTTTTTACTTTCCAGGACACATCCTGAGCCAAATCACTTTGGTTGGTGTGGGGAAGGAGGGCAGCTTGCCACGTGAAAGGGAAATTGAGGGGCAAAGGAAGAGGAGAAAGGCAAGGTGGTTTATTGGAGAGAAATTGTCCACAGCAAGGGTATCAGAAGAGTGATGGGAGGAAAATGGCTTTGAAGCAGAAATCCTCAAAGCACGCTCCAAAGATCACCTACATCCAAAACAATACTGTGGTGACAAGTCCCTATATTAATCCAATACCACTTCCTCTGGTGGGAGTGAGGCTGGAGGTGGGAATGAGGAGTTGGAACAAATAATAATGGTTAATATTTTTTGAGAAATTAACAGGCACCATGTATGTGCTATATGCTTTACATAAATCATGTATCTTTGCAGCTTCCTTACAAGAAAGCTTCTATAAGCATCTTTATTTTAAAGATGAGGAAACTGAAACACAGAGAGATTATAGCACTTGTCCAAGATCAAACATTTAGTAATGGAGCCAGGGTTCAAACCTGGCTAGTATAACTCCAGATCTTGGGCCTTTACACACTATACTACCTTGCCTCAAGTCAAATTTATAAAATATGATTCTTGGATCACCTGCATTGAATCACCTGGGGGCACTTGTTAAAAATTCAGATTCCTGAGGTGGGGAGGGTATAGCTCAGTGGTAAGAGTGTGTGCTTAGCATGTGCAAGGTCCTGGGTTCAAGGCCCAGTACCTCCATCAAAAATAAATAGGTAAGTAAATAAACCTAGTTATCTCCTCCCCACAGAAAATAAAAACAAACAAAAAGGAAGCCATCAGAAGTATTTTTAAAAAATTGGATTCCTGAGTCCTACTCCAGTCCTGCTGAATCACTAAATACTAGATATGAATGTTCAAGAGGAAAATAGCTCTAGGCTTTCCCAGGCTTGGGCTCTCTCCTTCCCTCTCTCCCCATCTTGGCTGAAGATGTTCCTGACCTGAATAGCAGGCCATCTTCTCCTTAGCTCTTCTTCAAAGAGGGCTGCTTCCCCTCTCTCCCTCTCCCTGTACTGGGGTTTGGTTCAGATCCGCACTGCTTCCCAGCCCTCCCAAAGGGGACAGGACTTCTGTGTAACTCACACCAGGGCCTGGGCATGTTGCCTGCCCAGGGGAATAGCTGGCAGCTGCCTGGCCCATCCTTCCTCCCTGACAGCGGGCAACAGCTGGTCAGCAAATCCTCTTCCTGACCAGGACCCCTTGAATCAGTCAGGATGTGTGGGCCTGGGCCTCAGTTTCTCTCTTCATAATATGGGAAGCAATCGGCTTTGTCTCTGCCCCTCCCACCTCCCCAGGAATTGTGCAGAACACAAAGTAGATATTATCAGAAGGAATTCTGGGCTCCAGAGAAAAGCGCTAATGGAATGATCAACCTCCAGAAGCCACAATAATAGGAATAATAAGAGGAATCATGAGGCCATGAGATTAGCTTGGGAGAGGTGAAAAGGAGGCTTTCCCCAGAGTTCTGAGGATTTTAGCTGTGGTCATTTGAATTCATTATTGACCATAATCTCTGTGCATTTTTAGCTGTGATTTAATTTTAGAACCCTTGACTTTCTAGAGGGGGAGGGTATAGCTCAAGTGGTAGAGTGCATGCTTAGCAAGCGCAAGGTCCTGGGTTCAATCCCCAGCACCTCCTCAAAGAAAATAAATAAATAAATAAATAAATAAATATATAAATATATAAATATATAAATAAATAAATCTAATTACCTCCCCCTAAAAATTAAAAAAAAAAAAAAAAAAAAGAAGCCTTGACTTTCTAGCAACCACCTCTGCTTCTGGAAGAGAGATTTCCTCTCTCCAGCACAGGTGGATGTGGCCTCCTCAGCCTGGGTCACATTCACAAGGATACCTACCTTTCTACTTCCCTGTACGTACACATACATGCTATGCTCCTAGGGGACAGCAGAGAGCAAGAAATTTGGAGCGAGACAGATCTGGGTTTGAATCTTGACTTCTTCACACTCTGTTGACCCTTGCAGGTCAATTAACCTGAGTTAATTAACCTGCCTTTTAAAAATGGGACAACAGTCATTCCTGCCTTCTCTACTACTCCAATTTGCTATGGGGAATAAACTAGACAATTCATAACTGTTCAGTCCCAACAAGTGCTGGGGATTGGAACACGCATGTAGTCTTCGCACGGGTTCACAGGTGTCGCTCACATCATACATACGCCTGCCCAGCCCAGGACAATCACACAAACACCTCGTCACCAGGCAGCCCTTTCTGGCTCAGAGCCGCCCCATCTCCTCTAACCCTCATTATGGTTTGCAGGGCGTCAGAGTCTTCTGATTTGTTTTTCCCTCACACCAGGACCCAGGGGACTTGCCAGGAGCACAATAAAAGGCTGGCCAATCTGGCGCTGTGCCCCCCTTCCTTTCCACATAAAGGCCATCTGACCGCCAGGCATCTGGCCTGAAAGGCTGGGCCAGGACCTGTTCAGCATCTGTGGCTTGGCTTAAAAGACCTGCTAACAGGAAAGTGTCTGGTTCCTTTCCACCCCAAACAGGAAGTGCCTGCCTCTGTCCAGAGGACAGGGCAGCTGGTCATTCACCAGGAGCCTCCCCCTGCTGCCGTGGAGAGTCAGCCTAATCTTCGTGGGAGGCTTGCTCTCTAGGAAGGCTGCAGGCGTAGGGCTCCAGGAACGCCTCTGTGGGGTGGAGGTGGGAGGGTGGTGATGACGGAAACTGCGCAGGTGGCACCTGGCACTGAGCAGGCCCAGAGGGTTCAACAAATATTCACCGAACACTTACTCTGCGCTCCATGGGACACAGGAAAGTCCAAGATAAGGTTCTTGAGCTTTTTTTTTTTTTTTTTTTAAGGTTCTTGAGCTTGAGGAGTCTGTAGACAAGTCAGAAAGAAAAGTCATGCCATTTTTTCCACCATTTATTTATTTATTCATTCAATACAATGTTTCTCCTTCCATTATTTTTGGTGCCTACTGTTTCAGGGACTGCACAGAGATGAATGGTGCAACCTGAATGGAGAACAAATCAGCCTCTAAAAAGGTAGGCAAGCCTTGAACTATGTGGTACCATTGTGAGTTCCACAGGATTTCGAAGGAGGCAAAAGATCATTGCAGTCTGGTTTTCATTCTGGTGGGCGTAATAACCTCTCCCTGCTTCCTCTCTTGCTCCCTACAGTCTGTTCTCAAGACAGCAGCCAGAGTAATCCTGGTAAAATAGGTCAGATCATGTTGGCACTCTGCTAAATGGCGCCCTCTAATGGCTTCCCTTCTCATTCTGAGTAAATTCACAGTCCTTGCAGGGTCCTACAAGGTCCTACCCCAGCGGTGGGAGGATTGGGAAGCCAAACAGGGGATGGATGCATCTTAGGAATGATCAACAGCAAGAGGACCCGAGAGCCAGGGTCATTGAGGGAAACTGGATCTCTGGAGAAGACAGGTGCTGCCTGAGATACACCCTGTGGCAGACAGAGAGGGGGAGAAATAACCCTCACTCCTTCCTTTCTTCTACCATCTAATTTCCCACCAGGATGCCCAATGGCTGGTTCTAGCTGGAGGCTGCCGCCTAAGGGAATCTCTTAAATTGAAATTAGCCTGCAGGGGTCAGCTACCCAAGTGAGGACCCTAGGAATGGATCTGGGCAAAGGGACCCAAATGCTAAGACTTTCCCAGATACGTTCTGCTAAAGCTGATGCGTGAAAAGTACCTGCAGCCTTCCTTAAGTACACAGAATGAGGATTAATGTTTGTTGCAGGAAACCATCCTCAAGCAAAAGCCTGGAAGGCAGGAGGGCACAGGAGTCAATCTGTGAGTCAGTGTGCGGTAGAGAAAGACCTGTGGGAAGACGCCCCAGAGCAATGCAGATCTGGGAGGAGTTTTCTGTTTCAAGATTGGGAGACCAGGGACACTGTGAAAAGAACACTGGGCTTGGCCCAAAGGCCTGGGTGTGAGCTCTGCTTCTGTCCCTAACTGGCTGTTTGAACTTGGTAAAGAATTCCCCCTACCTGAGCTTCTCATCTACAAAATTTGGAGAACAGCAATACCTATTTCATGGGGCTATCCAGAAGATTAAAAGAGATAATGGATATAAAAAACTAAATGTCACCCTTTGATTAGATTCCTCAGAAGTTCTCTATTGTTATTAATTTAATGTTCAAATTCCTTCACAAGGCACACAAGGATCTTCAAGATGTGGCTTCTGCCTACTTCTTTTACTCCATTTGTCACCATTTCCCACCCCTGCAACTCCACAGACCAGCCGGACTGAACCACTGAGAAGTCCCAGGACTTTGCTCTCTCCTGATATTTGCAAAAATGGTCCTTTCTGTCTGGAGCAGGCTGTTCCTGATAGACACCCTCTGGCTGATTCCTGTTTTTTCTTCAAAGCTCACTTTAGGAGACACTTCCTGCAGGAAGCTTTTCTTAAGACCCCCTCTCCCTTTCCTGTGGGCTAGGTGCTCTCCTGCTGTGTTCTCAGAGCACCCTCTGCACGCTCCAATTCTAGCATGTAAGTAGTTGATTGGAATCATAGGCTTGTACTGTCCCTGTTAGGAGACTGCAATTTCTGGAGGGCAGGAGCCAACCTGCTTCTTATTTCTCTACCTCTAGGCCTTCCAGGGCCTGACACCTAGTAGACCTCAGGAGATGGCCGCTGAGTAAAGGATGCGTGAATGCGTGCATGCATGAATGAATGGTGGTACAAACTGCAGGTGTCACTGAGCATCAGCACGTTTTATTTCCATCCTTGAAAAAAATCCCAATTCTAAAAAAATTGAAAAAGAGGCAGAAAAACCTAGAAGTTGTGTCTCCCTCTCCTCCCATCGGCAATAACCTACTTCTCTCCTGCCCATCTCCTCCTCTGGCTTGCCTTCCTCAATATATACACTGAATGGCTAAATCATTTTTTCAGTTGTGAAAGAATTTTTATTCCTTTAGCTTTGCTTCTTTGGACCTGTCTAGAGAACTCCGTGACCCTCTAAACATCTAGACGAGCTCACATCACATTTACTGCTGGTACCATAAAAAGAGATGACCTCACGCTTTTTTTTCTGACCTGAAGGCATTATTTTGAACTTACAGCTCCACCTCCACCCCGACCTGTTCCTCTTCCTGTTCCCTGTCACAGTGAATAACACCACCACCTGCCCACCTGTGTAGGTGGGAAACTCAGAATTCACCCGACTTCTTGCTTCTCTTCCCACCCAAATCGGTCACCAGATCTTACCCAGATGACTACCTAAGCATGTCAGGGATTTTTTCACTTATCTCCATTCCTTCAGCCACAACTGAAGTCCAGACCACTGTGATCCCTCACAGAATTATTGCATTGGTCACCTAATTGGTCTCCATGCTTTTTAGGCACCTTTCATCTTTATACATTCTTCATATTTCAGCCAGAAAATGCAAATCTGATCTTCCTTTAAAATTATCTGGCAAGGGGCTCCTATTGCCTTCAAGATAAAACATAACTTCTAATGTACTTTACAAGTTCTCACTTATTTAGCCCCCTGTTTTTCTGGTCTCATGTCTTATCATTCTCCTTTCATGGGTAAATGCGACACAGATTGAACAATTTATTTTACAGCTAGTCCAAAGCACTTTTTCCCACTCCTTTACTTGGTCAGTTTCTGTTCTTCACCTGAGATTTGGCTCAGATATCAAGCTGCCCTCAGGAAAAATGTCCTTGTGTGCTCTTTGAGCTTTTATTGTCTCATCTCAGAGCTCGAGCCTCCTCTAGGCAGTACAATAGAATGGTTAGATCCACAGGCAGTAGTGTCTGATTATCAGGATTCCAATTCCACATTGACCGTTCACTAGTTGTCCGACCTAGGTTAGGGCAAGTGAATTCTGCCTTCTCGTCTGTAACGTGGGAATAGTATTTCATCAATCTGTTGTGAGAAATAAATGAGATGATGCAAGGTGCCTATTAGAATTAACTATTATTCTAGCACTGAAAACTCAGGTTCGACTCCCTACCCTGACACATCCTAAGGGTCCAGTTTGTGTGTGATTTCGTTTTAAGGCACACGTTGGTTCCAGTGTCACCCTGTAGTCTGTTACTCGACAAGGTAGTTATAGCAAACCAGAAGGCTACCTGGTCCCGGAGTTTGTCACTTTTTTCAGCCCAGGAGCTCAGCAACTCCCTACGCCCCCAAGTGGCTCAAGTCGTCTGCAGCTAAAGCAGAGAGAACTAGGACATACCATTCGAAATTTTAGCGAAAGAAAGCCCTTTTCTAGTCATACAAACTGTGTTTATAAGGACGCTCCTCTTTCCTTTCCTAACCTCGAATTCTATCAGATTCAGTAAAATGAGAAATAGGACTGTAATCAGGACGGAGCGAGTAGCTACATCTTCCTCCCCCTATCATGATCCTGGGATTGGTACTTCCTCTCCTCAGTTCCCTCTCAATAATGGTACCGTCTGCGGAGGGGAGAACGGGGAGGGATTCTGGTTTCGGAGGCTGGTCCAAGCCCAGAGCCACCCCTCGAGCCTTGGCGCTATGGTACCGCCCACCGCCCTCTGATTGGCTGCCGAGGCCCCGCAGTCGGGCCCTGCCCGCCGCGCCGCTCTCAGTACAGCTCCGGCCGCCGCGCCGCCTGGCTCTCGTATTCCTTGTTCTCCGCGGGCTGTGGGGGCTCCGCGCCGCGGCCGTTAGTCATGTCGGGTAGGTGACTCCTTCAGCGAGCAGCGGCAGCGGCGAGAGGGGGCCCGGCGGGGTTGGGCCGTCTTCCCGCCCACTGGAGGGCCCCGAGGGAAAACTCCGGCCCTGAGGGAGGCTGGGGTGGGGGGGCCGCCGCCGCCGCCATGTTGGACTGGAGGGACGCACGCTCCCAACGCTCGCTGTCTGCGAATCCTGGCGGGAGCGCTTCGAGCCCCCTGTCTTTTGGCCCTGTCCTTGGAACTCGAGGCGACGTGTGGCTCCCGAGGGAGGGTGTGTGAGTCGGGGGGCGGAGGCCGCTACGCCATCGCAGGGGCGGGGGGAGCCCGTGATTAGAGCATGAGCCTGAGAGAATCGGTGCTTCTGGTTCTCCGCTCCGCCTCAGATCTTTCAGCAAGGCCCCGGGCCAGTCATCTCGCCGCCTCGTCCCTCAGTTTCCCCATCCGTGAAGTGGAGCTGGGCCTTCCTGACTCACCCATTCATCAGGTGGGGGCCTTGACGCTCTGGGAGCCCTTTCAAAGGACGTTACCTGACGTGAAATCCTACATCTCGTCATTCCCTCTGCAGCAGCCTCCCGGATTCGAGTTGGGGGTGTTTGCATATAATTCAGCTTCCTCTTCACCCTCCTCTGTCATCTTCTCCCCTCTTCAGTTGTTTATCCTGCACGAGTGTGAAAGTGAGCCTTGTCTGTTATTGATGGGCTCCTGTAGGTACATGTGGCATTTACATTAAAACATACAAACTAAAGGAAAGGCAGTCTTCCACGAAGCACTTAAATTGATAGAGGTACCCACGTTGTGTGGAAGAGAAAAAGAGGCGTTGGTCTCATCAGGACAGCCCGTTTAGAACCTGATAAAGCAGAATAAAAAGTCTGGGACGTGGAAATCCTCTTTATTTAGCAATCCTTGCGGCCACACAGGCCCTCTGTAGTTGGGTACATCACAGGCTGCAAAGAAAGTCCCAGGGAACCATTATGAGAGTTAGATACCACCATTTAGGTGGAAAAGCAGAACACGTCCCTGAAGCCATATGATTGGGATGAAAATGACTGCTAGCAGAGTATTTGACCTTTTTTTTTTTAAAGGAAGAACCTGTTGGTATTAAAAGATAAGTAAACAAATCCCCCCAGTAATCCAGTAAGGATGGAAATGTGTGACAAAAAGGAAGCAGTAGGCTGAGGAGACCAAATTAGCAAAAATGGTTGGATAGGAAAATGATAAACATTCCCTAGATCAACATTGATATTAAGAAGCTAGAATATTGATCTTTTGGGGGATGGGGCATCTACCTGATCTAAGAGGCTATTAATTGCACAGATTGACTTCTTGCTAATTAATCCTTGCTCAAGCAAGAAATAATTTCTTACCCCAAGGTAGACATTGGGACATTTTTACCAGGTCCATAGTTTGGAATGAAGTCTGGTGAAGCACCACAGAAATACATAGATGTACACATTCAGGAGGGTATGTGACCAACCCATCCATGGTTTTAAAAAGATTCTCCTGCCCTCATGGAGAAATTTACCCTTCCAGTGGATACAGTGCTCATTAAAAACTATTGAACTCTCTTGAATTTTTAACATAATTACTGGTAAAAAGCAATGACTTACTTTTATAGGATTTGGTAGCTTTTATGGAAAATTTAATTTTAAAAGTGTTCCATTTTTAAAATCCAGGATTTTCAGTGTGTCATAATAGTGTGTGAGCTGGGAAACATATTATTACTGATCTTCAGTTTACCAAGACAGCACATACTTGTCATTTTGTAATTTGAGTTTTTTTGAATGTTGAAATTGACATTCATGTTGAAAAGAACTATTTAATAACTGCTTGTTTCGACATTAAGTCAAAGCTAGAATCTTTAAGTTTTACTTAGTGTTGTTATATACAATTTATACATTTTGTAATTTTGTATAAAAATAATGCATTTGATTTTGTATGAAAATAGGGTTAATGCTTATGACTTGTTCTTGAGGAATGTTTAAGTTAATCATTTTAAGAGTAGACTCCTCTTAAACAATTGTTGGCATTAAGTTTAGCTAAGTCCTTTAAATATTCCAGACTACACTTAGAAATTTAATTTATCAAATTGACTCAATCACTCCAGATGCCTGACAGGACAGACTTATAAACCTAATAAAACATAAATGCTTCTATAATCAGTAAATAAATCAGAATTGCAAATATTGTGAGTCAGACTCTCAGACAAATGTGAATTAGCTGACATTTTTGAAGTTAAAATCAAATCTAGTCAGTTATACATATAAAAATCACAAAGTCAAAATACTTCTCATTTTGACTATATAGCAGACCAAGATAACTTGCAGATCTTCTGTCTATAAATACATAAAAAATGCAAGAACTTATATAAAACAAAGGGCAGGTCCCTGCTGCAGATATGAAGTAGAAGCCAGCATGGCAGGCATAGAGCTAACGTCGTTGTCCTGGAGAGGAAGTTGTAGGTCTCATTATTTAGAGCCTTGGGTTTATTGCCCAAGTAACTAAAGGCAGGAGATGAAGCCATGTGATGGAAACAGATCCTCAAATAAAACCTGGATGTTTGAACTGATCTTCAGTGAAAGAATGAATTAGGGAAAAACATTTTTTACTAGGGTAAGAGGTAACAAGGAAGCCTGGGCCCTGACTGGGAAAAAAAAAGTCTTTCCTGAGAATTTATAACCTGGGACCTGTTCCTTATACAGTTTGGGTATACATTTAGACAGTTATCAGGTCCAGGAAACCTAAAGCCAAGAAATTAACGTAAAAATTATAGGCTGGCTATAACCTCGGGGTTCCTGGTAGAAATAAATGAAAACCTTTTCTGAGGAAATTTCAGAGCCTAGATCATGAGGGAAACAGAAAAAACAAGCCTTGTAAAAGATAAGTTCACAGTAAAACATTGCAGAATTCTCTGAATTAAACTCCAAAATGAGAGTTAGTGACATACGGCATTAGAACCCCTAATAGCCTGAAAGAGTATTGTATGTTTAAAATTATTAAAAACCTGAACGAAGGAATCAACCCTAAGACCAAGATATGGAAAAAGGCTATGTAGATTTGAAAAAGAACCAAGTGCAACGTCTAGAAGTGGAAAAAGTGGCTAAGTTGAATTGCAGATAGACCTAGCAGAAGAAATAATTAGTGAAGTAGAAGATAGATACAGTATGATTAACCAGAATTCAATTCAGAAGGCTAAAGGTGAAAGATGAAGAAACATGGGAAATAGTTTGTGAAGTCCTATCATACATCTGATATGAATTTGAGGAGAAAATGGTGAACATCAGTAGATAGTTGAGAATTTTCCAAAATTGATGGAGCATGAAGCAGTAGTGTCAAACATGAGATGTAAAAATCAACTCATACTTAGATACATAAATGTGAAACTGCAGATTATGAAGTACTAACAACCCATCAGAGGAAGTAGGGAAATGGTAAGATTGGTAGACTTAAAATTTTTAAGAAACTGCTAAATAGTAAAATGGAATTGAGAGGAAAAATAACCTTTGACCTTGATTTTTTTACCCAAATAAAAGAATAAGGATACTATTTTCAGGCATTTGCTGAAAAAACTAATAAATTAAATCCAGAAGGGAGGAGTAGGATGCAAAAAATGTAGAGGAAGCAAATGTAGTAAATAAAAACTTGACTGTATGGAACCTTGAAGATTAAAATGATTACATTTAGAGATTTAAAGTGGAAGTGAAATAATAGGTGAAGGCTGTGATTGGCGTTATAGCATTAAGGTTCTTACATTCTGTTGGAGGTTGAAGATCTTTTTGAACTTTGTCAAGAGTGCATGTTAAAGATTGAACATAATCTTTAAGTTATGAATGGTAGCTTAATAAAAACAATGTGAACGACTAACTTCTAAAGCAGTAGAGGGGGAAAGTGAGTAAAGAAAATCCAATAGAAGGAACTAAGGGAGTTGGAAAAAAAAAAAAAAAAGCCCCTAGTAAGTAGAGAATCCAGTATAGGCTGGTAGGAATGGATAAAGTAACAGAAGTAAAAATATGGAAACACCAGTTGCAAGGCAAAGATTTTCACATTGGGGAAAAAATGATACATGCTGTTCAGAAATGATATACCTAAAACATTAGAATAAGTATTAAAAATACAGAGATAGGAAAAGATTAATCATGAACCAAAAGGAAGATTGTTTAGTCATAGTGTTACCAGTCAAAGTAAGTTTGGACATTTTTAATATCTTCATGTAATGTTAAAAGGAATTCACCAGGAAGCTATAAATCTATACTTTTATGTACCTAACAATACAGCCTGAAAATGTAGAAAGCAAAAACAAAACAAAAACTCAATTGTAAGAAATTTACAAATACAGAGTCAAACGGAATTAGAAAAAATTTAAACGTACCTCTCTGTAATTAATAGATCAGGTAGACATAATGTTAGGAAGGAAAGGATAGAATGAACAAGCATCATCTTACAGACTTACAGAATTCTTTCAGCGTTTAGAAAGTACACAGTTCTTTTCAAGCACATAGGAGACATTTAGGTGAGTAAAAGTGTACCAAGGGGAAAAGCGAAAAACAGCAAATCCCAACAAATACCAGGAATAGTACAGAAAATATCTTTTCTGGCTGCAATGGAATGTAATTAGAAGACAAAACCACAAAAAGAATCAAAACCCTATACACTTGGAAATAAAAGCACTTCTAAATAATTTATGAGCCCAGATACAGGGCTCAAGTGTCAAGTACCTGTAAGCTGTTTGAAATGCCATAGGTAGCATTTATAAACTGATTTTCTCTGATGAATGTAAAAGATCTGCACTTTCTCAAGTATACTAAGGGCTAGACCTGCTGGTCAGTATGCTTATTTCTATATTCTGGGGTTTTGAAGTCAGCCAGCTGAAGAAGTCATTTACAATTTCAGAGAGCTGAAGTGACTGGGTTAAGAACTCTAATACTTATTAGATTTAAGCTAGGGGTCACATGACCTATGTGCTGTGTATAATTTTTGGCTCGGCCAAAGGGAAGTACAGTAAGGTCTTGGACTCCACGCTGTCACTGGGAGAACCCACGTCAGTGCCTTGGCAAATAGTTTAACCTGAAGCTTCATGCATTCCCTGGGTATCTAGGAATACCCCCCTCCCCCAACTATAATCCTTTTTAGTTTCTGAATTGGTTAAAACTAATGCCGTTAGCCATTTCATAGATGCGTCTAATCTTTTTCTCCAATTAGATTCTGTATCCTTTTCATATTTTTCTTACTTGGTTGTTAGCTGTAAATCTAATCATTTTATTATCATGGGCAGTGATGCACAGTTTTTTTCTTTTTCATCTCAGGTAGCCTTATGTCCACATCAAAGAAGTAGTTTATGTCAGGATTTCATTCAATACTTTAATAAAGGTTTAAAAAAAATCTTGTTCAGTCCAGTTGGAGGTCTTTCCTGCAGAAAAGTGGCAAATTTGATGTCACCCAGTTACACAGCCAGTGGCAGTGTTTTCATATTGTAGCTTTATGTGAATTAAATGAAAAAGTCACTGATTTGATTTGATTTTTGGCAGATTTTCAGAATTGTTCAACAACAAACAATTGGTTTTATTTCAAATTCGATGAGTTTGTCCCTAATGATTAGCAATTTGAGCCTCTCAGAGTCACTTTGTAATGCAGTTGAAAGTGTTTCATGTAAAATTATCCTTCTCTTACTCATCACTAATAGACTTCGGTCATTTATTTGATGCAGTGGAAGCCTAAAGGATAGAGCTCTTCAAAAAGTTTTGGAATAACTGATAGTTTGAAGTATTGAGAAAAGTTAACAGTTCAGATTTCTTTTTTTTTTTTTTTTTGACATACATTATTCAACTCATGCCTTCCTTGGTAGTTTTTATTGTCAAAAAGGAAGCTTGAAGTAGGTATTGCTAGAAGTTGGTATACCAGTTGGCCAAGTCCCTGAAAGCTTGGTCAAGTTGGGGTAAAACAACTAACTTAGCTGCTTATACCAAATCTTTGGAGATCTTTTTGTTGGTGCCGACAGCCAGAGCAGTCCAGTACAATATAGGGGAATGGTGCATATGTTGTGGCAAGGACATGAAGTAAATGTAATCCTGGGGATTTATCTTAGAGTGTGTATTTTCCCCATTTTGATTGTGGTTCATTTTAACAGGTATCTTTTTGTATATAAAGATAATACAGCTTGAGCTTTTGAGTTTTTGTTAAAAGGGTGGGTTTTTTCCACTGGTTGTTCCTCATTTATTCGCTTGGTTTTTGTGACCATCAGGACATGTTTGCAGAGTAGTTATTTTCAAAGATGTAGTTACTATAACTAGCAAATAATTTGGTACAGATTTCTCCTTGCACAGTATTTTTAACTTCTAGGTTTTTTTTCCTGTGGTTACTTTTTATGACATTTTCTTATCATATTTCTTCTCTAAGAGCTAAAGTTAGCCATTGAGGGAAACCTAATTTAAATAAGATTAAAAATTCTTTTTTATGTGTTTTAGATTCTGGAAGTTACGGTCAGTCTGGGGGTGAGCAGCAAAGGTAAAGTATACATACATTTCAGTAATACCATGACTGAGTAGAACTGAGGAAAAAAGATAAATTTAGTCAGGCTTCTGTCTTGAGATTTGGTATCTGGACGTCTTAAGAGAGTCGAATATTAGCTTGTCAAGGGGAAACAGAATCAGCCTGTGTACATAGATGCTGTAAAACATTTCTTTCTTTTTTTAAAAGGCTGTTTAAATATAGATGCCCCCTAGAGATTAAAACAAATCTCAAAGGTATTGTAAAGATTGTTTTCTTAGGAAATTTTTAGAAAGAAACAATTATTAAAAGAATTTAAGTAGTTGAACTGTAACAGCCTCTTAGAAAAAGCATTTTATTTTTTGATTGTATATAAGATGCTAATGTGTTATTTCTGGAGCAGATTTTCTTGAAACACCGTGATAGAAGTGTTTAGCATTTTTTAAAGACTCCTTACCACACTCACAGTAAAAAGAAGTCTGTTTTTATGTGAATGTATACATGCAGTAGGATTCTCTTGCTTACCAGAAATAAAGCCTTAAACTTAAACTATACATATTTTGCAGCTCAGTGTGAGATACTCCAAGTAGCATCTCAGATATCTTCTGTCATCAGGTTTTAAGTCTCATGAAAGCAAAGCTGATTTGACTTTTTTATTCTCATAGGATAGACCCTCACGGTAGGCAGCTAGCAATGTTTATTCAATGATAAATTACTTCCTAAAGTTAAGAAATTCTATTAGCACTTGATAGCTCCAAAATAATAAGATCTTTTTGGCAAAGTTTTATTTTTCTTTGGCATATATTTAGAAAGTTTGTTTCTGACTTGATAAAGCTTATATGCTGTAAAGTTAAAGAAAATTCATATCTAAGGGAGCTATATTTATTCATTTAGTCAACAAGCTGTATGTGAAGCTATGCTGTGACACTGGGTATACAGTGTACTTTCTTTCTGTGATAGTACTCTGAAGATATACGTGCCTCTAATTACTGAGACACTAAAATTGGATGTTTAGTGCCACACTATGCCTTTTCTTTTTTTTTTTTTTTTTTTAGTGGGGGGAGGTAATTCGGTTTATTTGTTCATTTATTTTTAGAGGAGGTACTGGGGATTGAACCCAGGACCTCATGCATGCTAAGCATGTGCTTTACTGCTTGAACTGTTCCCTCCCCTCTACACTATGCTTTTTCTGGTATGTAAAAGGCAGATTTAAGGCAAATGGTAGGAAGAAATTAATCTATCAAAACAGATTAAGTGAAGTGCTAACTTAAAGAGCCATTTTTCTGCTTCACCTGTTTATTATAGGTCTTGCCATCATGTAGTCACTCCCTTTCCCCTCCATGCCAACAACGTAATTCTCTTGGGATTTTCTAGGTCTGGTGAAGTTTTATTTGTGGGAGACTGTCAAAGCAAAACTTCTGCTGTTTGGCATTCAAGAGGTCTGGGAATGACTTCATTTATGCCTTGACAGTCTTTGGTTATCACCTTTCAATTTAGACTCTAAGAGAGGGGTGTATTGACAGATTCTCAGAAAAGAGTCTTTGAGTTGAAAGTTGAAAATGAAGATAGGCTTCTTTAAGCTTTTGAATTCTAGCACATGCCTTTCATGAGTACATTTTTCTTTTACAGTTATTCTTCCTATGGAAATCAAGGCAACCAAGGTTATGGACAAGGACAACAAGTAGGTTAAATATAAATTGAATTCTTTATAAATAGTGTTTATTCTGAATATGTACTGAAACTTGTATTTACTTAAATTTCAGAGCTATCCTTATGGGCAAACTACTGATTCTTCATATGGACAGAACTTTGGCAGCTACTCCAGTTACGGACAGAGCCAGTCAGGTTTGACTGATTTGTTAAATACGCTGTTTTAGAAATTAAAAAATCGCAACCTTTCCTAAATGGTATATCCATCCAATCTTTAGGTTATTCACAGTCCTACGGTGGTTATGAGAATCAAAAGCAGAGCTCATATGGCCAGCAATCTTATAATAACCAGGGACAGCAAAACACAGAATCATCAGGAGGGTAAGGAAACAGTAAAAGTACTGAGGTTGTGTTGGGCAGTGGAAGTAACACTTTGGGTATTAAAGCAGGTTTCACTAACAGACTCCTAGCTTTAAACATTTTTTTTCAGAAAAGTGTTGATGGATTATGAATTTCAGTTTTGTGTTACAAAGAATGTGGGAATTTTTAGCATTGATATTTGATTCTTATAACGTGTCACTTGTAAAATTGTTTAGCTGTGAATGAATGCACATAATTTAAATGTTAAAAACTAAAATTTGGACCTCTGCTTTATACCTGAGATAAAATAAAAGCCTGCCTGGGGGAAGGTATAGCTCAAGTGGTAGAGCGCATGCTTAGCACGCACAAGGTCCTGGGTTCAATCCTCCAGTACCTCCTCTAAAAAATAAATAAATAAGTAAGCCTAATCAACCCCCCCCCCCCCCAAAATAAAAGCCAGCCTATAAAAGGAGACTTCTCAATGCTTACATTTTAATTTCCATTTTATTTTTTAACCATTTTAATGTATTACCTTTTCAGGGACAAAAATATTAAAGAAAAAATAGAGCCAAAACCTAGCCACATATTTCAGATACCCTAAAATATGTTTTACTTGGTAATATAGGTAGGTGAATATTGATCATCAATTTTACAAGTTTTACAGGTTTTTAAAAATTTTCAGATTTGAGGAGCCTATACTTATTATTAATTTTAATAATAGCAACTTTTTATTGTGCTTTACATTTTGTGAAATGCTTTTGCATTCCCTAATTTAATTGATCCTGTTTTAAACACCACTATGAGATGTCAGTAATTATCAGAGGTAAAGAGAAGTTGTTAAGATTATATAGCCTGTCAGGATATACAGCTAAAAAGTAAGGCAGAAATCGAGGTAACTAGTATTTTCTCTCTGCAGTGAAGAAATTATTCCAATTGAAATGCAGTTAAATAAAAGCATGGGGTAAAAAAAGCATTGGGGAAAGATTTATGAGGTCAAATTATCAGTCTTATAGGTAGGAGAGTGCTTTAAAAAGTAGAGAGTGGAGTACAAATGTAGAGAGTATTATCCAGAAGACACGTTACATTAGAAGGATTAACTCTGCAAGCCCTATTGGTTAGTTTTAATTTTGAGAATCTTTTTATAAGGATGCATTTTTAGAAATGTGATACATAAATGTGGACCAAAAAGAAATGTTAGATTTGGTTTGACAATTAAAGTGAAGTGCTAGGGTTCTGACCACTGTTGGAATGTGCTTTGGGTAGGGAGTTGGGGAACATACTGATCTTTATTAGATTGTTCTGATTATTTGATGCAGAATAAGATGTGACTATTAAGTTATGAGGCCTTTTTTGTCCCCCACCCCCCTTTTTGAGTAAACATTAGAACTCAAACCCAATTAAGTGTTTCTTTTCAACATTCCCATCCTGAGAGCAGATAGTTAATAGTCATATTGCTTATAACACACTTAGAATTTTCTGTTTGAATTGCCAGAGATAATAAAGCAATCTCATTATTTGGTAGTTAGACTTCTTTTCAGATAAAAGATGGCATCACAAAGCAAGTTCCTATCTCTTACTCAGCAAACTAAAAATTTGAATGAGTTATTGCTATTTTCTAAAATTTACTTATCATTGAAGATGCTTAGAAAAATATACTGTAGGTTCTAAAGGTAATTATAAGAAAATAGTCCCCAAAGTATTATTAGATAACATTGTTGTTAAAATTGGGATAGAGCCTTTTAGTGTAACTGTTAAAAGGACTCAGCACTTGCTGTGTTATGTTTGTTAAGCAATAAAACACATTACTGTACTTTATGTCACCTTTAATTTTTTTTAAACTCAAGGAGATGATAAAAACCATGGTGATGTTTTTGCTTCATTACAGTTTTCAAAGGTGCGTGTAGTTTTTCTCATGATGTGGAACATCTTCAGTGATAATGGAATTGTTGTTTGAAAGTTACTCCACTAGTGATAAGATTTTGTATTTAAAGAAGCTAAATGATTCCCACCAGAAAGCAGTAGTAAATGTGGTTGAGGTCTAGCTAGGCAGGCCTCTTACAGCAGTCAATCTCAGTCAGCGTACTACAGTAAACATAATCCTTCTATAAAATCAATTTCTTGATTTCTCCTTAGCCAAGGTGGAAGAGCGCCCTCATATGACCGGTCAGACTATGGTCAGCAAGATTCATACGACCAGCAGTCAGGCTATGATCAGCATCAAGGCTCATATGATGAGCAGTCAAATTATGATCAACAACATGATTCCTATAATCAAAACCAGCAGTCCTACCATTCACAAAGGGAAAATTACAGCCACCACACACAAGGTAAGATACACTGACGTTTATTATTTTTCTTCTCCGCCTCATAGATTGTTTGTATACTGGGTTTTGTATTAAAAGACCCACATAGGATTTCAACTGTTTGTAAAAATTTGGAGTGACTTTGAACATATATTTTCTCTTGTGACTATCAAAACTAGTTTATTAGCTTTCTATTTCGGAACTTCTTAGAGACTCCAACTGGTCACATGAGTTTTTGCTGGCTGAGTTTTTGAAATTCCTTTGTTGTCTCAATCAACTGATTATTTGACAATGCTGCAGCTACCAGTTCTTTTGGTAGTGGTGGTGTATATGATCTGAGGAAATTATGATCCTATATTAGCCTTCTCTTACCTCATCTAAGAAGAACCAGTCATTCTTTTCCTCTTATTTTCCTTTATATATATACCACTGGTATTTAGGAATCTGACTGTCATGAAAATGAATGCTTCAAGGGCAAAAGTCCTGTCTTACTCATTTTTATGTACCTTCATTGCCTTGTATAGGGCTTGGTTTACAGTAAGTGCTTAATAAATATTTATTGAATACTTGAATGAATGAATGAATAAGTGAATGCTTAAAAGTGGAAGCTCATTCACTGAATATCTCTCAGTTTGAAAATCCAGTTACTTCATGTCCATGCTTGATTTACATTTAAATATTTTTGATGTGAAAAAAGTAATAACTTTTAAGATTAGCATATTCTTTTCATTTAATTTGTTAGGGTTCTGTACCTAATGTTGTTCTTTACTTATACTGTTCCATATCACCATCACATCTAATGGTGATATCCATATCACCATTTTGCTATCTGACTTTAGTAGAATGGAATTTGATACAGGTATAATTCTCAAATACATTTAATTCCAGGTGGTTTTATGATTACTCACATTTGAGTTTTGTGCGCATGTGCCATTTCCCAAAGGTCACAGGTGATCTAAAGAGCCATTTAAGGTTATGTTATGAGAAACCTTTGTCAGAAATGTCAACATTTATTTATATATGTATTAATTTTCTTTTCTGTAGATGACCGTCGTGATGTGAGTAGGTATGGAGAAGATAATAGAGGATATGGCGGGTCACAGGGAGGAGGTAGAGGGCGTGGGGGATATGACAAGGATGGAAGAGGTCCTATGACAGGCTCAAGGTAAGTATTTAGGTACAGATGTCTACATTTCTTCTTTCTTTTCTTTTTTTTTTTTTTTTTTTTCCTTTTTTTTGTTGTTGTTACTTAGCTGGTTTGATTCCAGCCTCTAATTTAGTTTAGAGGCCTAAAAAGATGCTGTAGAGGACAGAAATTCAAAATTTATTTTCAGTCTCAAACTGTCACATAAATTACCTCAGAATAGGCTATGTTAGCAGTTAGTTTATGTGGTTTATATTAAATACTACTGGAGAAAATTCCCCTACTATAGTTGTGGTTAAACCACTTAACTTTATTCTTCGTGCCAGAACTATAAACTCTAAACTCCTTTAAAAGATGACTTTGGGAATTCCAAGTGTTTTATATATAAAAAATAAAAGGTAAGTTAATTCTAGATTGGAGGATAGAGAGGCTATTCTTTAGTCTTGAATCCCCTTGGAAAGGGAAAGTACTAAGAAGCAATAGCAGAGTATACAGTTGGGGTTGGCAAGTGAGAGAAAGATTTTATGTAACTGAACTATTTTATCCCCATTATTAAGTAAATAATTATTGAAATAATTGAAATAATTAGTATATTACATGCCATTGTGTATTTTGTCTAGACTAAGCTGTAGAAAAGGAATGACTTTTTAATTCAGCTTTCCTTTTCTCTTGTTAGTATTACCAGGTTTTGGTATTTACTTATGGCATATGTTATGAAAGCTGGTTTTAAAATTACTTTCTATAAATTTAGCACTTTGGCTCTAAAAACAGGAATGAAAAAGTAGTTGACATTTATTGTCATCAGATTAAGTTTGCAGGTTGCAAATTTGTGTGTAAAATACACAGGCTTAAAAGATAATATGTTTTCCTTGGGAATTGAAATTGTCAGCAGCCTGTTAAATGACACTTAATAATCTGTCAGTACCAGGTCACTCTTTTCACTTCTTAGGTGTCTCGGTGTCTGTTCCCTTAGCTGACCTGAGAAAATCACTTATATACAGCACTGTTATTTTTTCAAGTGAACCAGGAATTTGATCTCATTGACTTGCATTTTTCTATGTTTAGTGTCCATTGCTTTGATACTGTGGCAAAACTAAAGTCTAAACATATCTGATAAACTTTAAAGATTGGAACATTAAAAATCTTTTGATTGATAGCCAAAGTCAATTCATAAGGTGAAACAAATATGTTGTATGCCTCTTCATTATCCAAGAGGGTAGTCTGCCATCATGTGAATGTAAATGAACAGTGTAGAGCGACATGGTGCTTACTGTGTATCTAATAGCGTCCTTCCTACCTCAAACAGAATCCCAAACAAGATGACTAACAGGCATATGTGTTTTTCCAGTTAAAATGTTTTGGATAATTAGCTGTCTTGGGATGCTGTATGTTTTATAGTATATCATGTTTAATTTTCTTCATAAGGAAGTTATA
This sequence comes from Camelus bactrianus, assembly GCF_048773025.1. NCBI lineage: Eukaryota > Metazoa > Chordata > Mammalia > Artiodactyla > Camelidae > Camelus > Camelus bactrianus. The sequence goes on from NC_133554.1 coordinate 11,574,346, forward strand.
ATTTTATCCTATAAATTGTTGAACTATGACAATGTCTAACTTGAGAATGTTAGAATCCCACTTTTTAGGAGGAGGGTAGGAAAGTCTTTAAAAATATGTTTCTGTCTTTGAGAGATGACTCATCTTAGAATCAAAGAGCTGAAAGGACCTTGAATGACCCTCCTGATAAAGGAGGGAAGGTCTATACCTCAACCAACCTGGGCGTCTGAGTTTTAAGCACTTCAGTAACCTTCTTGACAACATATTTCAATAGAAGTTTTGGCCCAGGTACTGAATCATGAACTAAGTTTTTGATTTTCAAATTTTTTTATTTAGCCCTAGAACCTCTTCAAACAAAATCTTAGGATATTAGACACTGTATATTAAGTCAAAATGATGGTGATCTGGTTCAAGTCAGGATAGGTTTTTTGGAGGAGGGGTCTTTCCCAGTTGCTGTCTATATATACTCCCCCGCCTAAGCCGATAAATGGAAGTACACAAAAGGCCTTTTTTAGAAATTCATATGGATGATTGTGCTTATTCTCTATAGTGGGTTGGGAAACTTTTTATGTGAGAGTCCACATAGTAAATAATCTAGGCTTTGCAGGCCGTACAGTTTTTGTTGCAACTGCTCAGCTCTGCTCTTGTAGCACCGGAGTAGCTATAGACCATATACAAATGAAAAAGTATGGTTGTGTTCCAGTAAAACTTCATTTATGGATACTGAAATACAAAGTTCATAAAATTTTCATGTGTCATACTATCTTGCTCAATATGTGAGTTTTAGCTTATTTATAAGGGTTAAAGTGTTTTAAATTAAAAAAAAAAAAGCCAAGTTTCAGGGCTTTTTTTTCACACTTGGTTTTACATTAAAGTACCACAAATACCCAAACATTTTTTTGTTAGTCTTCATCAGCACTCCCATTTTTGTTTGTAATTATCTTACTTAATAGCAAGATTGCTATCTTTTCAGGGATGTTTGAAGAATATCTGGCATTGGTTGGGTTTATAATTAAGGCGGAGGAGGGTATAGCTCAGTGGTTGAGTGTGTGCTTAGCATGAAGGAGGTCCTGGGTTCAACCCCCAGTACCTCCATTAAAAAAAGTAAAATAAAAAAATGAAGAACGGGTACAGTTTTGAGTGGAGGTGGGATGTGTGGTAAAGGATTTGACAGTCTGAGACTCAGGTTGTATGATTGGCTGGAGGAAGAATTTATGTCAAAGGAACTTGTCAGCTTTCCAGGTATGGAAGAGAAACGTGAAGATTAGAGGGACTAAAGGAAACAATGTTTTTTTAAAAGCAGTTGCAGCAAAAATGATTGAATTTCTAATTGTCATCTAAAATAGATCAGTGACCTCTTAATGGACTAGAAGCTTAAGGCCGTAAATTTTGTCAAGTGTTTTTAACTTTAACATTGTAATGAATGCATTGCAAAATTACTGGAACTTTATAGATAACCATTTTTCATTATTAGTATGTCATCAAGTTAAGTAAAGCTTTTTTAGGTTTTAATATTTCAAGACTCAAAAAAGTTATCTTGAATTTTGGATGTCTTATAAAAGTTTTTGATTACCTCCCTTAAAAATGTGCATGCATGCTAGTGATAGTCTAAACACTGCTGCCCAACAGAAGTATAATGTGGCTTACAGCTGTGAGCCACATTAAAAATTTTCTAGGAGCCACATTAAAAAAAGAAAGGTGAAGTTAATTTTAATAATATATTTTATTTACTCTAATATATCAAAATATTTTATCATGTAATCAGTATAAAAATTATCAAGATATGTACATTCTTTTTTTTTTTCATACTAAGACTTGGAAATCCATTTTGTATTTTACATTTAGAGTACATCTCAATTTAGACTCCATATTTCAAAAAACCAACAGCCACATATGGCTAGTAACTGCTGTATTGGACCAGGTAGCTCTAGAGTGATAGATTCTTGGCCTTCTGAAATATTGGTAAATACTGGATCCAGAAAGCCTTTTGACCACACCTGTAAGACATGGGAGGAAATAAAACATAAATACAGCTGCCATTCAGAGTGGTATTTAAATGCATTTGAGCCATTTATGTTTGGAATTAATACTAGTTTTCACATTCAAATAATTGTATTCTGGATTTACTAGTATGAAAAAGTCAAACACAGCACAGTGTTTTTTTAAAAAGTAATCTTTTTCAGTTTTAGCCAAGTTCCTTTTTCTCTCTAGATGTTGACTTTTCTGGGAATAAATATTCCTGCATTGTCCTTTTACTTCTTGGTAGTTTTAGTCCTTGAATATAGATATATTTGGGTTTTTTAAAAACTAAATTTTGGGAATAGAGATTCTGTCAAAGAACTTTTTATTTCTTGACAAGCACCTGAAATGAAATCTGCATGTAATGCTGTAACAGTGAAATAACCCTCAGTCCGCCCTAGGGTAGGCTGCTTATTGTGATTTTGAACTTGGGACAACCATTTCTGGAGTTGAGTCAAGAATATATAGTTGGTTTTCTTAAGCAGGGGGTACTCAGCCATAAATTTGAGTATGCCTGTGTTATGTCTCTACTCTAGTGAATACCTCTACTACTTCACCTTAAAATGTCCTTACTTTAGGAATTCTTTATGTGTTCTAGTTTGCTTCTATTTTCTGGGAGGAAAACAAGTTTGTTCTGGCAACATCTTGACTCACTGATGTTCACATACCTTTGTGTCTTAATTTGCTATTGAGGCCTCAACTTAGTATGTGGAAAAGGGACTTGTACTTGACTGCAGATTTGAAAGATTCTTAACAACAGGCCCATCTTCTGTTAACTAATTTAACAGTGATTCTACTTGAGTTTTTTTTTTTAAACTGTATTTAATGTAATAAATTTCCTTAAGAGGAATTATAACTAATGAATAAGGAATTTCCTAATAAGGAAAGAGAAAAATGATTGAAATATTGGAACTTGAAAGAAAGCTTCATATAGAATTATGGATCATCTAGAGCAGTGCTTCTCCAACTATAATGTACATACTTACTCCTTGGGGATCTTATTATAATGCAGATTCTGATTCAGTAGGTCTGGGGTGAGCTTGCTTTTCTGAGATGCTCCCAGACACTTTTTTGCTTACACCTTTTGAGCAGTAAGGATGTAGACCCTTATTTTGCGAAAGAGGAAACTGAAGCCTAGGGAGAGTTCCTGATTTGTCCAAATTTTCAAGATTGATTAGTGATAGTTAAGGCTATACCTTGAGTCTCTTAGTTTGAAGACTAGTACTTTTATGGATACATTTATGGGATTTCCATATTTATGGCCACTGTGTTTGAAGTGTTCAGCTGCTGAATTTTCAAAGGAAATGCTCAGTAACAATAACTTAAAATGTCATTATATGGAGGAATGGGAAATTATAAACCTATTCAACTGTCGTTTATTTCACAAGGGTATGTCCTTTTTTTAAAAAAAAGTTGTTCAAAGTTATATTGCTGATTAGAACAGAAATTATAGGAACTAGTTGATGTATGAAGTTGCATATTTTCCCTCCGTTGTGGCCAGATAAACAATTTGGTACTTGATTAAGGTGACAGCAAAATAATTACGAGGTATCTCTTCCAGCACTTGTGAATATTTCCTCTTTAAAAAATTCTGCTTTATCCTGCGGACTTTAACCTCTTGACATAGAAATGTAGGCTTGGTAGTTTTACTAGTTCTTTTCTCATCATTTTTAGGGTTCTAATGATCATCTTTGAAGAAACCTGCAATGTCTTGGTTTCTAATAAGGTTTTTAGCAATTTAATCTTAAGAACTCTTTTGGCTTCCTTTCCTTAAAGAGTTAAGCATTGGTGTATAGGTCATTTAGAAGTGTAGGGAGAGAGTGGGAAGGGCTTGGCAATATTCTGAAAGAGGGATCTGATAGACTCAGTAGGAAACTAAGTATATGAAGGACTTGAGCTTCATTTTGTCTGCATAGCCTTAAAATAGCCTTATTCTCCTTTTTAGATTTCCTGGGAATCAAATAAAAATTACTAGCAAATTAAGATGCACGTGTCTATACCGAAGCCAGTTGCGAGGGAATTTTTTAAACTAGTAGAATAGACTTGTAAAGTAGTAGTAGAATAGACTTATAAAGGAAAAATGGTTTTTCGTTTAGTCAGAGTGGTTTTTCTCAGGATGACTCAGAAAAGCCATCCAGAGGGCAGGGTTATCACTAAGGCAGAGGCTTTTAAGCAGTGAAGCGACATTAGTATATTGAATTAGTTTCCTGGGTTAGAGTAGAAGGTTAATGATAGTAGAAATTTAGTTATTACCATCTGAAAACTTTGAATGTTTTTATGTCCATGTCAGCACATGAGTCTTAGAGGAGTACATAATTCAGTTAAGAGAAACAGGCTTTTAATGTATTTGTATTTAAAGAATTTCTTGATAAGCGAGATCTTAGATTTCTTACATAAAGCTATGCACACAAGGACCATTAACTTACCCAGCAGTGGAAATCGTCAAATAAAGTCATTTTCCTGTGGAGTATAGCATTCTGTCTCTGAGATGGTCTACTGATTGGTGTACAGAGCATTTGGCTACATGAATTACAGTAGCTCTGATGTGAAGAGGGTATTACAGTGGGTATGTGTGGAGTAGGAGGGCAGTTTTAAGTTATGCTTTCTTTTTGTGCTCATTTGACCAGATTTCTAAGTGGTTTGAAACTTTATGACTGCTTTCATTCAGTCTCACTTTTGTATATATTTGTACCTCACTTTCTTTCTTCATCTCATAGAACCTACTATTTGGTATCACAATAGAACATAATGCTCAAGTTTTTACCTCTCCCATTCTGCTATCAGAATTTTAACCTTGCTTTATATTGTTCTTCTAGTCTTTTTTTCCTTTTTCTCATATTTAACAAAAATAGCCCTTTGGAAAGAATGTTTGCTCTAGTTTAGCATTCTTCATGCTGTGCCTCCAGTTTTAAGTTATGATTTGCATAGTATCCCTTTGGCGTGGGGTTGGGAAGATTTTAAAATAAGAGTATATTAGATATGTTCTGTAATCTTGAAAAGGCATCCTTGTGGAAATAGATCCTTGGGAAAACATTTAGGTGAAACAACACTTTGAAGTCTATGAAATGGAATTTATTGGAAAGTTAGAGGTGCTACTGTTTTCCTAGGCACTCTACTTATGACAGTTAAGTGTAGATTGAGCCCAGGGCTCAGCAGATTAGAGACTTAAGGAAGAAATCATTTCTTCAATTTTTCCTCTGCAGTGGTGGTGACCGCGGTGGCTTCAAAAATTTTGGTGGTAAGTGCTGAGTATCCCAAAATGTTTCAGTGGAAATGCTATATAAATCTAAAAGCCACCAATATCCCGCAGACGCAGTCTAAGCCCTTTCTTACTCTGTTGAGGCTGGTGTGTGTTGTGTGCTTGTAAAAAAAAAAAATTATATATATACATATATATATCTCAAAACATTAAAAAGACAAAGTTGATCTCAAATAGTCCAATGGGTTTTCTACACAGTGAATTTGCATGAAAGAGTCTGTGGTGACCAATGAATGCGACCTTCACTGGATTTTGTCAGTGCATTTTTTAAATAAAGGTAGCTGACATGGTGTTGTTAAATTACTAGGGTTTTCCAATCAGCCTTCACAACCAGAGCTTAACAAAAGTGATACTAGTGTAATGTCAGAGTGGCTGGTGCCGTCTGGGACAAGTTTAGGGGAATATTGACATTCATCTTGATTTCTTAAACTTGTAGTAAAACTTAATTTATATATTTACTTTGTAAATCTGTGATGGTTGACTTTCAAGGATTTTGGAAGTACTGACTTTTCATGCCTTGGTTGTTACTACTTTTTTTTTTTTTTTTTTTTGATGATTTTTAATGAGTTGCCTTAAATAGCTTTCTTTTTCTTTTTCTTTTTTTTCCCCCTTAGGTCACAGGGATTATGGACCCAGACCAGATGCTGGTAAGGTTTATGAAGTTTGTGACTTTGCCCTTAAGAGAACGTTAGTTTTCCATTTTTTTCAAGGGAGAAGTGTGTGTATTTGGAGGAGTTAGTACAGGAAGAAGATTTAATTTGATAGTGCTGCCAGAAGCAGGGAGCTTCACTTCTAAATACATAAGAGAAAGAAAAATTCATGAGGATTGACTGAAAAGTTTGCTAGGGAGTATTGCTATGTTTGTGCTTTCCCATGCTCTCTACTTTTTCTCTTGTGAAGAAATACTTGATTTTGTACTACTAATTAGCATTATTTATTTAATTACTACAAATCAGATATTTCAGAATTGGTATCATTGGGGAATTCAAAGTAGAATAGCTGTGTTTAAGAAAATATTACATTAGATTGATAGTCTGTTTAGTGGGCCTAAGAAAACTGAATTCATACCTGAGAGAATTGTCTTATGCCGGGCAGAGGTCACTAATTTCATGTGGCTTTTTATTTTTAAATGAAATTCAAGGCTACCTGGAGCCTTTTGAAAGTTATGATTTAGAGATTAAAAATCTATTTGAGCCAAAAAAATTTAATATATATTGAAATCAGAACTTTTGTTTTTATTAAGATGCCAAAGTATTCTATATGGATGGCAATTTGTGAATTATCCCTTGATGGACTGAATTTTTGTACATCTTTGTTACTTTGTTGTACTAATCCAAAAGTGTTCATGTAAGGTAAGGTGTGTGTCAAGGTGCCTCTACCCCCGGTATGTACAAAGCTTATTGCAATGAATGGGAAACCAGCAATTCTGCTTGGCTTGCTTGGAAGTCCAATTTTCTACTAGAGATCCTTAAAAGTATTGATAAGCCATAAAGAATTAAAGTTCTCCAAAGAAAGAAATGCTACTTTGTGCTAACTTTTTTCATCTCTTCATGAGCTTGAGTCCTGTGTCTGAATCTGAAGAGTGAGATTTGTAAGATCTCCCTTAATTGATTGAAGTATGTGACATATTATGGACTTGATCCACTTTATCTGAAGTTTGGTTGTGAGAATTGACCTACCAAGTAACTATTGTGACCACTTCGCATGTTTATCTAAGCTATTTCTTATATTGGTCCTTTTTCCTTTTGGTCATAGAAATAGTTGAATATTGGACAGTAAATTAATATTCTTGATTACTAAACAGGCTGTAGTAAACCTAAGGAATATGTGAAATTAATCATGTTTTTTTTTTTCCCCTTAGATTCAGAATCTGATAATTCAGATAACAACACAATCTTTGTACAAGGGCTTGGGGAGGGTGTATCTACAGATCAAGTAGGGGAGTTCTTTAAACAAATAGGAATTATCAAGGTGAGTAAAAAGTTGGCTTATGTTGAAAATGTCATAATTATTAACATAGTCTGGTTAAGATACATAGATTACATAATAAGCCCATACTCCAGTAAGGCTTGTCTCTTAAAATTCCCTAATGTACATGCTCAGCCATGTCTGTAGGCCTTTGCTGAATATGCTAAATGAAGATTTTATTCCTTGCTTGTGTTTACCTTTTCACAGCTTTCTACAGCTTTGGCTTTCAATCTTAGGGTTCTAAAAATAATCTCTGCCTAGCTCCTAAAATTGTGAGAAACAAATGAGACTGAGAACATTTATATATTCTGAAATGCCAATCTATGAAAACTCAAGTTATTACTAACAACTTTTTATGTTGGTATTTAATGTCTGCTATATATTCACCCAATATATAATGCTTTATTTCATAACTTTATGTAAGTGTCTTGTGTGCTATTTGTTTCATGTATATATTTTTCATCTCCAACTGGAAAGCAGCATTTAGAGCAGTGTTAGTTAGACTAGCATTTGCCTGAAATCAGTTTGCAATTAATTGCCCTTGTTTTGGTGTCTGTAGAATCTTTTTATTCCCTTCTTGGAGGGTAAAAATTTCTTAAGAAATTATTAATTACAAATGAAATATGTAAAAAATTCATATAGTTCTGAAAAGTAAAAATTTTTGTCTTCCACTTCCTTCCCAGCCAAATCCTGTATGTACTTTTTAGTGGTAATTTGTTTGCTTGGTGATCATTGATCTGGCCTTTTTTTTTCTTCTCAGTTTTACAAGGTGTATATTTACATGAAGCATTATCTACATTTTTTTTTTATCAGTTTAAAGAAATTGTATGTAGATAAAACAATATACTATATCATTTTTATAGCTTGGTTTTCACTTAATGTATCTTAGACAGTTTTCCTTTTCAGAACCTACAGATAACTTCATTTTTATGTAGGTGCTAGTATTTGTAGTATGGATGGGTGAATTCCTTTAAAAAATAAGTCTTTAATTAACCATGTAGTTCATGATCACTTTTTCTTAAATACTAACACCAACTTGTTTGTTCCTCAGACGAATAAGAAGACTGGAAAACCAATGATAAATCTGTACACAGACAAGGACACAGGGAAGCCAAAAGGGGAGGCAACAGTATCATTTGATGACCCTCCTTCAGCTAAGGCAGCCATTGACTGGTTTGATGGTATACCTCCTTCATACATTTTCAGTTTGGATAAATATTGTGTAGTCTTGAAGTCAAAGTATGTTCTGATTGATAGTAGTTATTTTCATATTTACTTTTTTAGATATTCTATTGAGAATACAGGCCAAAGGTTTTACATATCTTTAGAAATGAGATGAGCTGTCTCTTTGTCTAGAATGTTTCCTTCTATCGTATTTTATGCTTGGGGCCACCCTGATAAGAGATGTAGAGGGTTGGCCTAGTTGATTCTGTATTTTTAAACTTAATTTCCCTTCAAATATAAAGTTAATACATACTTAGAAGGGACAAGTAAGACTTTTTTTTCCCCCTGAAAATAAGAAAATACGGAAAAGCAGAAGAAAGGGGTAAAGCATCCACAGTCCTTTACTCCGAGACAACTACTGGCGTTTTGTATTAACTTTCCTTCTAGTTTTTTAAAGTGTATTTTTAAAATAGTTTATCATTATACTCTAAATGTAGTTTTGTCTCATGCTTTTTTCCATTTACTGTTTTAACAGTCATTTATTCATGTTGTTATAAATTCGTTGTTTTTGTTGTACCCTAATTTAGTAATAACTAACACTGCATGTTTACTGTGGTTTATGGGCTAGGCACAGTTCTAAGGACTTTATGTGCATTAACTCAGTTTCATCTTCACAGTAACCCTATGATAAGGCATACTCTTTTACCATTTGACAGATGATGTGAAACTGAGATACAGAGAAAATAAGTAATTGCCAAGATCATGGAATAAGTGTCGGACTCAGAATTCATACTCAGGCCGTCTGGCTTAAGTAGTCTCTAAAGTACTTAACTGTGCCGATTGCCAGGCACTTGAGGTCTCTTCTAATACCAAGATCATTGCACCTGTGTCTTCCAATACATAATTGCATTTTTTTTTTTTACTTGTTCAGAGATGAGATTATGATACTCTGTTCTCCTCACCTCCATATTTTTTAGTTTTTTGCACTAAGCGGTGAGGCTCCATCACTGCTCTTGAAGGCTAAGTCCATTCTTTCTCACTTTTCTGTTTGTTTCATAGTTTCTGTGAATCATAAAATATTTTGCTCAGTGATATGTTAAAAAATTATTATGCCTTTCCCTCATAGGGCATATGAGCCCTGTGAGAGGGTGTTATGTTAAGCATAACTTCATAGTTCAGGTCTTACCAGGTCTTTTTACAGTTTTTAAATACTGATCCATGAGTTGCTTCCTATGTCAAAGTGCTTGTCATACCACCTGAAATTGTGGGATGTTGCCAGTCATAAAGGGTAGGGCTTTGGTGAGAAGGCTAATGCTCCTGGGCTATTTTATGAATCCTTTGGTACCTTTTTCTTATATATCAGTTCTCTTACTTAATATAAAGTAAAAAGATTAATTTGTGTCTCTAAGGCCCTGGGACAGCAGAATATATGTATGTAAGTAGTCACATCTGCATGCATCATTTTTAAAGATACTACTTGGAAAAGGTGAAAACCTTACAAATGATACCAAGGGTATATAATAAAAAATGAATTTCCATTCCATCTTGACCCTTAGTGATCTCATTTTCTCTACTGAGTTAAGCACAGTAGGCAGTGTAGATACAGACACTGCACACACACACACACTCATTCCCTTTGAAAACAAATGGGAGCATACTACACACATTGTCCTGTATTTGGCCTTTTTCATATACAAATGTTAGATGTGGGTTTTGTTTCTGTTTTTGTTTTTTTTCCTCAGTAAGAAATGACTGTCTCCCAGTGGCAGACCTGCTCTATTCAGTAGATTGTGTCATGTTCTAGTACTGTTACTTTGATTCTTTGGAACACTAAGGTGTTTGAATTTCTGTGAGGGCACGTCAGTTATTCCTGTGAAATTAGAAATCTCCACGACAGTTTTATATTTTTTGTTGAGAGGTGGAGATGTGGAGTAGCATTTCTTCAAAACCATTTTGTTTTTTCTTAGGAAAAGAATTCCATGGTAACATCATTAAAGTGTCCTTTGCCACCAGAAGACCTGAATTCATGAGAGGAGGTGGAAGTGGAGGTGGGCGGCGAGGTAGGATACTTGTTGCTCACAGGCCTCAACGTTACACAAGGGTTTGGATTTGAGTTCATGTTCTGTCCCTATTGTGTGAACTTGCTGTTGCCTTTTTCTCCCCTTAGTCTTTCTCCTTCTGCCTTAAAGTGAGGTACAGAATAGGAGATTAGATAAATAAGGTGTCTTAACAGCTAAGAAAGTGGTGGAAGAATGTTCTAGAAATCCCTTTGGAAAGATGTATAAGCAGTTTTTGGTCGCCTGGAAATCAGGAGGCAATTGTTTAAATGATGCCTAATTAGGTAGTTAATTTGACCAGTTTGTAAATTCCCTGATATAGTTACTGCCGACTCGTTCATTTAAGTTGTGTCTAATTTCTTAAATTTGGAGTATGTCTTCTCACTTAACCTTTATCATTGAGATTCTCAAACTAAGGAGGGATTATGGACTTTGAATTTTATTTCTTCTGTAATGTATGCCTTAGAGTCTTTTCTCACTTTTCTTGCATTGACTAAATAAGTAAAACCCCAAGTTAAAAGAATCACGGAGTCCTACCATAAGGGGTTAATTTTGGGGGACCTGTCCACTTACTGATGAGCACTTGCTCTTAGTTCTTTCATCTGGTGCTTTTCCTCTGCTTTGTTAATGTCAGCTGCTGATCCCCACCCCCTTACTTCCCCCAGGCCGTGGAGGATATAGAGGCCGTGGAGGCTTTCAGGGGAGAGGTGGAGACCCCAAAAGTGGGGATTGGGTTTGTCCTAATCCGTAAGTATCCCATTTATTTTGGTGGGAATGGGAGTTGGGATGGCAGTTAGAGGGAGCAAGGGGGTTTCTGAATCCATTGGAAACTATTGAGCATTTTATGTTACTCCTTTCTCAGGTCATGTGGAAATATGAACTTTGCTCGAAGGAATTCCTGCAATCAGTGCAATGAGCCCAGACCTGAGGACTCTCGTCCCTCAGGAGGAGGTGGGTCAGCCTTTAACGGCATCTGTGTGGTATTAATCTTCTGACTAGCATTAAGGAGGTTTTACATTATTCTGCTGGCCTCACTAGTTTGAATTTCTACCTTGCAGATTTCCGGGGAAGAGGCTACGGTGGAGAGAGGGGCTACAGAGGCCGTGGGGGCAGAGGTGGAGACCGAGGAGGCTACTGTGCAGACAGAAGTGGGGGTGGCTATGGTGGCGACAGAAGTGGGGGTGGCTATGGAGGAGACAGGAGTGGGGGTGGCTATGGTGGGGACCGAGGAGGTGGTTACGGTGGGGATCGAAGTGGAGGCTATGGAGGAGACAGGAGTGGTGGTGGCTATGGAGGAGACCGAGGAGGTTACGGAGGAGACCGAGGAGGTTACGGAGGAGATCGAGGAGGTTACGGAGGAGACCGAGGAAACTATGGAGGAGACCGAGGAGGCTATGGAGGAGACCGAGGAGGCTATGGAGGAGACCGAGGTGGCAGCTATGGTGGAGACCGAGGAGGTTATGGAGGAGACCGAGGAGGTTATGGAGGAGACCGAGGAGGCTATGGAGGAGATCGAGGAGGCTATGGAGGAGATCGAGGAGGCTATGGAGGAGACCGAGGAAACTATGGAGGAGACCGTGGGGGGGGGGGCTATGGAGGAGACCGTGGTGGTGGCGGTGGCTATGGTGGGGACCGAAGTGGCGGCTACGGAGGAGACAGGAGTGGTGGCGGCTATGGAGGAGACCGAGGTGGGGGCTATGGAGGAGACCGCGGTGGCTATGGAGGCAAAATGGGAGGAAGGTGAGTGTTAGAATGTACTTGCTAACCTTTTTACCTCACTGCTCTTGTCCAGTTTTTTTTAGAACTTGAATTTCCTGTTGGCAGCTCTTTTAGTTAGGATGGAGAAGATCCATTTAGTCCCCTATCTAGCAATTTCTAAAATTTATTTTATTTAGGAAATCCTTATTTATAATCTTTGTATGAGTGTATGCATGTGTGTGTATTCTTCCTCATAGCTAAAGATAGTTGAGCTTGACAGATAGTTTGAAAGTGTTTGTAAATCAGGGGTTCTTAATCTAAGTGAGAGGAGAACACAGCTTTTATAGGGGTGTGCTTTTTCAGATCACATGTGCTACCCTGCAGTTGTCTGGAGATTCTGATATGCCTCTTCTAGATGAAAATCATTGATGGTACTGATGGGAGTGTGCTGTACAGATGAGAGGTGTAGAAGCAGAAAAAGTTGAATAACCAGTGATGTAAAATAACTTCAGTTATTATACTAAGCATCTCTATGCCAGAGACAGTATAGGGTAGCAAGAATTATTAGTACAGCATGTGGTGTAAGAGCACAGAGTTTGGAGACAGACTATCTAGTTTCAAATCCTGGCTCTACCACTTATTAGCTGTGTGACCTCAGGCAGGTTACTTAACTCTTTGGAGCATCAGTATTCTCATCTGTAAAATGGGGCTAATGGTATCCCCTTAGTGGAGTTCGAGTACATTATAACAGTTGCTGGCCGTGGTAAGCACTGTATAATTGTTAGCTTATAGTAATTACCATGTATTGAACACTTCATGCTGTGTGGCAAATCCTGTGAAGGTATCTTTGTATACTTTAGTTCTAGTCCTTCTGTCAACCCCATGAGGTAGATGTATTTCCCATTTTATGGAGTAAGATGTGTAACTTTTCCAGGATCACATAGTAAGTGGCAGATCCGGAATTCTTACCTGAAAGTGTTTGCTTGCTTATTCCCCTGTGCTACTCTTCTTTTTAGAATGCTGGAAGGCTTAGAGTCCTTATTCTAGGTGGAAATTTTTTAAGAGTTAGTGGGTAGCAAAGCTTCTTTTAGGAACTTTGTGGGTCTTAAAGCTGATAAATGAGACATTAATTACGCACCTTCTAGAAGTAGAGAAATAAATTAGGTATGGTGTCATCCTTATGGAAATTCTAAAGCACCTTGAAGTGTCTGATGCTTCCCCTTGGTAGAATATTAGAATTTAGTCTGGCTCTTTATTTTTCATTCCTAGAAACGACTACAGAAATGATCAGCGCAACCGACCATACTGATGACTGTTTTGAATGTTCCTTTGTCTCTGACATGATCCATAGTGAAATTGCCAGAGTTTTGCCTGCTGCTTTCCTCGTGGCCTCTTCTTGGGTAGTGAAATTAAGTGACATTGGATTTTTATTTGGGTGGGAGGGCTGGGACAGTTTTTCTTTTAGAAGTGTCCGTTGAAATTTCCCCCTTTAGCTCCCAACCTTCTCCTTCCCAACCCTTGAAGCTAAGTGCGTTGTAAAATAATTGCCAAAATGGAAAGTGTTTTGTAATACTGCAATAAAGGCTGCTTGTTTTGTGGACTATTAGTGCATTGTTCTGTTCACATTCAGGATTCAGTTATAGCGGATTCTAACCCTAAAGAATTAGGAAGTGAATTCTACTTCATGAAATTAAAATGCTACTTCCAACAATATTTATTGAGTGCCTATGCTGTTTAGAATAGTAGTTTCCAACCATGATTGCCTATCAGAACCACCTGAGGAGGTTGTCAAAATTCCAGATTCCTAGGCCTCAGCCCAGGTCTTTTGGATCAGAAATCAGTGGGAAGTGGGGAGGTAGGGCTGGGAATCTTAATTTATATTAAGCTTACCAGGTGATTTTGGTATAGTTTAGTTTCAGTTTCCAGCTAGGAACCATTTATTTAGGGCAGTGTTCTAGATGCTGGGAATATCGAGGTTTAAGGACTAGATAGGAAAAGTAAGGATTTGACAAACCAGGGTTAAGATACCAGTGTACATAGTATGTTACTTGGTATTCATTAAAAAACTTTCTCCTACCCTTATCAAGGGTAAGGCACTGCATCAAATGCTGGATATGTTGCCCATCAAGCAAACGGACAGCATACAGTCTGTAAGTGCTCCCGTAAGAGTAAGTACAAGGTGCTTTGAGGGCTGGTTGGAAAGGTACTTAATCCAGTCATGTGGGATTGGGAAGGCTTGATGAGTTTTGAGGGAAGAGTAGGAACTGGCCAAGTACAGAACACTGACATGAACAAATAAATCAGGAGTTAAAAGAGTGAGGAACAGGCTGTGTGCCTGAGAATTTTATATAGTACATTATGATTGGAGGAAGGAGTTCAAGAATGGGCATGCAGAAGATAAGACTGGAGAGGTAAACCAGCTCAATGATAAGGTCCTTGCATTTCATTTTTCCCCTGTCTCCATGTAGGGAGTCATTAAAAGATTTTAAGCTGAGGAGTGACCTGAGTGGCATCAACTGAAAGATGATTATCGCTGCCTTGTAGAGAGGCTGGATTGGAGACAGAATGGTATGCCAGGTGAGAGATGATACTGGTCTGAGCTCAGATAGTGACTGGACAAGGAGGAGATAACTACATAGATTTGAGAAATGAAGGGGGAAATTTGACAGGATTTGGCTGGATATCAGAAGTAGTGGGGAGAGAAGAGTCAGGTAGATGTGCTGTTCATCGAAATAGGAAACAAAGGAAAAGGAATGGGTTTGGGAGCAGGAAGAGGGGAATGAATTCAGCTTTGGGTAAGTAGACTTTGGGGGACTTAAGAAACTTCTAGGTAGAGACATTCAGTAGGCAGCTGGGTGTGCAAATCTGCAGCTCAGAAAAGAGCATTCAACATTACACAGCACTGATTTTCTTTCTTACTGATTTCTGACTCCTTTGCCAGCTTCTTTAATTACCCTTTACATGTTGGAAGTTTCTCAACGTGTTCTGATCCCCTTTCTATTTTCTACTGATACTCACTTATATCCTGGGTGAAGTCATTCAGGCTTTGGCTTTAAATACCATTTAATATGGTGATGACTACCAAATTTGTCTCCAGTCCTGACCTCTTAACTGGATTATAACCAGCTACTTACTTGACCTTTCCACTAGGATGTATTGGACATAACTTTTTTTTTTTTGGTGACTCTGCTGGGACTGAGCAGAACTTTTGATCTAATCAGTTTCTCTCCCTAGTCTTCACCTCAGTAAATGTCTTCACTGTCCACCCAGATCCTATTTAAAAAACTTAGAACTGGGGGAGGGTATAGCTCAGTAGTAGAGTGTGTACTTAGCATGCACGAGGTCTTGGGGGTCACCCCCTAGTACCTCCATTAAGATAAATCTAATTCACCACCCCACAACCCCCCCAAAAAACCAAAACCAAAAACAAGAACAACTTAGAACTTACATTTGAGTTCTTGTTCATTCATCCTGTACCTGCAGGTCCTCTTTAATTCTGTCTCCAAAATATATCCTGAAACCATCTTTATATTCTTGGTTACAGTCCTGGTATGAACTATAGTCATCTCTTTTTTGGATAATTGCAATAGCCATTAATAGATCCCCTACAATCTTGCCCCTCTAAAATCTCTTTTTCACAGAGCAGCCAAACGGTATTGTAAAGATGTAAATCAACCTGTATGTCATGCCTCTTTAAACCCTTTTCAATGACTTTCCGTTGTATGTAGGCTATAAATTCCTTTTCCTGGCTTACAAAGGCCTGTATGATCTGACCTTTGTCTCTCCAACTTCACTGTAGAACATTTATCTATACTTGCCTTGCTTTAATCGTACTGGTCGTAATTCTTGATGGTACCAAATATGCTTCTGCTTCAGTATCTTTGTATACTCTTTGTCTAGGATTCTCTTCCCTCATATATTCACATGGCCGACTTCTTTTCACTACAGTGTTGGGTCGAATTCCAGTCTCCCTCTCAGGTCTTTGCTGTCCTTCCTAGCTAAAATATTTCCTCTTCCAATTACACTCGCATCACCTCTTACAGTGTCATCACAGTACGTATCACTGAATGAGACGATCTCTTTATGTTTGTTCATTTCTCTCCTCCATTAGAATATAAGCTCCAGAAGAGTAGGGAACCTTGTCTGTTGTTCACTGTTCTACTCCAGTACCTAGAACAGTGTCAGGCACAGAGTAGGTACTCAATGAATATTAATTAAATGACTGTTACGGATGTGAGTCATTAAAATACAAATGGTAAAGTGATGAGAGTGGATGTG
Organism: Camelus bactrianus; assembly: GCF_048773025.1. Lineage (NCBI taxonomy): Eukaryota > Metazoa > Chordata > Mammalia > Artiodactyla > Camelidae > Camelus > Camelus bactrianus. The sequence continues at coordinate 11,590,768 of NC_133554.1, forward strand.
ATTAAAATAAGATTGAATAGTGGTTTTCCATCCTAGCTGAATACTAGAATCATCTAGGAACTTTTTTAAAACATGAAAGCTGTCTGGGCTCCACTCCAAAACAAATCAGTGAGGCCTGGGGCATTAAAAAAAAAAAAAAAAAGCCCCAGTTGATTCTAATGGTTTTGGAGACCGTAGAGAGACAAGAGTCTATGACAAAACCCTGAGAAATACTAATATTTAAGAGAACAGAAGAGGATACCGAAACAGACTGGGAATGGCTAGTGAGGTGTTGGTGGAACCCAAGGGAAGAGTGGATTTCAAGGAGAGAAGCTAATGGTGTCTAGTGCTCTGGTTGGCCAAGCCATAAAGCACAGAAAACATGCGTTATATTTAGCAATATGGAGGTTGTAAATTATCTTAGCATAGAGTCTCTCGACCCTGGCGCTACTCGCATTTTTGGTTGCATAATTCTTTGCTGTGGAGGGGGCTGTCCTGTGCTTTGTAGGATGTTTAGCTGCATCCCTGCCCTCTACCACCAGATGCCAGTAGCAGCTACCAGTTGTGACAACCAAGAATGTCTCCTGACGTTGCCATTGTTCCTTGGGGAGCAGAATTGCCCCTTTTGAGAATCACTGCCTTAGCAAAAGCAGTTTGCGTTGAGAATTGAATTCTGAACCCAAGCTGAAGAAGGATAATGAATAATAGAAATAAGAGAAATGCAGACAGATAAGGTGAATAACTATTTAAGAATCTTGATGATGAAGGGTGGTTAGAGGTGGGGTGAGGTAAGAAGAGGCATATGACAAGGATATGGGTTTGTGGAAGGTTATTTTTAAGATGGGTAGGAATTGATCATGTTTACACACTATTTGGAAGCAAATGGGGATAACTGATATTCAAATTCCTTGAAGGAATGGCTTCCAGAACACTGGTGGAGGATCTTGCCTCAGAAGAGGAGAATGCTTCTTGCATGTAATTGGAGGTAAGAATAAGTGCAAATGCTGATGATAATAGCAGCAAATGGCTAACATGTACTGGGAGGTTGCTGTGTGCCAGGCACTGTTAGAAGCAGTCTGTGTGTGTTAACTCATACTTCTCATGATGAGGCTGTGAGGCAAGGAGGTATAGGGAATTTTTCACTTCAGAAGAGGTGAATGGTGTAAACGATTCTGATTGCCACTGGAAGCGGCTTTTGAAAGGGACATTGAGGAACAGAGGCTCTGAAAGGTTAGGCACCTTACCCCAAGATCAAGAGCTAGGATATGAACCAGGCGCCTGGCCTTGGAGCCTGCGCTCTTGACGACTGTATACGAGGATTCTTGTAACAGGTGAGTTGAAAGGTAAGGCAGGACATTTAGGTAACTTCATCTGATGTCTCCCCCGCCTCCCCCGAAGAGAGATGTGGAAGTAATATAAAAAGTTTGAAGAGACTGTAGGAAATGTGAAGATAGCAGTGAAGGCTTGAAATAACCTGTGTATGAAATAGCAGAGAATCGTGACTAGGAACCCATAAAATTGCCAGACAACAATATGGACTTCGTTAAGATAGGAGGCAAGTATTTTAGGGGTACCAATCTATGGACGTGTTAAGTTTCTCCACTATAATCCTATAATCAGCAACATGCTTATAGGATCAGAGGCAGTGTGATTCAGGGTTGGGGATTTTACTAGTCAGAGAGGTAGGTGATGGTGGAAGTATGAGACTAGTGAGGATAGTGGTTGATGGATGGAGTCCAGGATGAGAAGAAATTTAAAAAGAGGCGGGTTAACGGAGAACATAGGGAAGTCAAAAACTTAGTGTTGCTGATGAGATTCAAAGGACAGGTAGTGGGGATAAAAAGCTGGATAGATGGAAGGTTTGGATCAGAAAGTAGATGTTCAGGATTTTGGAGATGGAGCAATTCCTGGGGATGACAAGGGCTAAGTGTGGCCCTGGAAGTGGGTAGCTGCAGTGAGTGGAAGGGGAAAGCCTTCGGGGTTACCTCATGGACTGAGAAGCCGAGGTGTTGGATGGTTGTTCAAATCAGGGCGATAGCAGGACTAAGATTTAGGCAATGATGAGAGAGAGAAAATAGGGAAGTGGAGCAGAGGGTGGTACAGCTGGTTAGAGAGCCAAGACCCTCAGGAACAATGACAGGACATGGTGACATTGGAAGGATGTAGGGGGATGAGCACCACCTGAGATTTCAGGAAGAGGCCAGTTTGAGAGAGCCAGATTTCAGTTACAGCACAGAGACGGATGAGAGTGTTTAGGAAAGAGGTAGAGGGTGTAAACGCGTTGCTTTTTTTTTTTTTTTGGCCATCAGTAGGAGTATCCAGAGATCCCATTAGATAGGGAGGAAAGAAAAGAAGAAGACTTGTATTTTGGATGGTAGCCCACAGTCAGTCCCAACAGATTCTAATGGCTGAGAGCAGTGGGCATTTCAGATCTCTGCCGGAAGTTGGCCACAGCTTGGATTCAGCATATTTCTAAGAACATTGGATCTAGGTGGCCTTGGTACTGGAAAGGCTCCGGTACATTGGTGGCATACTAGATGGTCAGTGCTCTGTGCAGACCTTTATGCTCAGTGCTGTCTTAAATCTTCTGGTGAGGACTGGTGAAATGAGGATTGAGGTCCTACTGAGCAGAGACTGGTATCTGGCTGAGTAATCAGCATCGCCTGGGGAGACCCAGAAATATGGAAGAGAGGGGGTTGGAGATCTGTGGGCAGGATGGATTCTGCAGGAGTTGAGAGCCTGAATTATATAGTTGATAAGGCCTCATTTGTACCCACAGGCTGTTAAGGCCCAGGGAAATTCAGGTTATGTTGCTCATTGGCACAAAACTGCGAGTGGGCAAAAGAAGAAAAGATCATTTTTCCATCTTTGGTCTTTGTGGCATACTGTTAGAGCCAGTGTTGTTTATACTTCAGAATAGTGAAACTTCTCTTTTGGTTTTTACTTAGAACTCTGCGAAGCAAAACATGAATCTGGAAGTGGTAGGGCAGATAAATCTCAGCGACACACACCATGCTGGATTTGGAATATAACTGGGCTACTCTAGAACCTGGAGCGTGGGGAAGTGGAAGGGAGCATCTGTTTTATTTTGACCTTTCTATGCTTCATGGGAAGAACCTGACCTCTTGTTAGATTGTGCAATAAGACTTGAGGAGTAACAGGAGGTGGCAGGACTTTCTAAACCTCTGGTCATCCCAGGTTCACATGGCAACACTGAAGAGAGGAAGAGAGAGAGAAGAAGCCCGCATCTGAGTGCCTGCTGTGTCATGCCGGCACCGATAGGCCGTGTGTTGTTTAATCTCAGAGGAACTCTCTGAAGTAGTGTGCATTATTCTCTTCATTTTAGAGGTGAGGAAACAAAGGCTCTGTAACTTGTCCAAAGTCAAAGATCAAGTAAGTGATGGACCCTAGGATTAGCTTTCGGATTTGTCTAACTCCCAAGTCTGCGCTTTTCCTTTTAATGGAGGATATAGCTTATTGGGATTGGTGTGGCAGATCCTGTTGGCAGAGGGAAGCTGAAGCCTTCAGTAAAAATAACGGAGAAACTAAGGCAGTTTTAGAGAGTAAATACAGTTTGTCAAAGGGAATGACCTGAGGTAGGTAGAAAGCAGGTATAGGAGAAGGGACAGCAGAGAGGACAGTTGGTCTTGATTAAAAACTTACTTATCTCCTGACCACTGATAGGGAAGTGGGGGAGGGGAGGAGGGGGATAAGTTAGTAAGAGGAAATGGTCCAAGTGCCAAGCTTTCCAGGATTTTCTCCCATTTTTCCCCTCAGCAGGGCCCTCTGGGCAGAAGCCCAGTTCTCTAGCTTTATCATCAAATTCTGGGCGTAGACAAGGGCTTGATTTAGGGAGGCAGGCTGGCTGTCCAGAGCAGCTCTGTCTCATGGAAAAGACATGTGGCTGAGTGGAAGGAACACTCAGCCAGGAGTGAGGAGACCTGTATTTCAGTGCAGCCCATGAGGAAGAGAAGAGCCATGGTAGGTAGAGAGACACTCATTTATTCATGGAAGATAAGTGTAGATTGTTTTCTCGGGAGAGCTCTCAAGGAGAGACACAGGGCTCAGCCAAAAGAACTGACCTATTTGGAGGTCTGAGCAAGGATCCGGAGCTGTTTCCTGATCCTCAGTGCCCAGGACCCCGGGGCCTGTGGCTTGTGTTTTTGTGATTTAGAGAAACAAGGTGCGAAGGCATAGGTCTCAGACCCTTTCTGGGCATTTAACTTTTTCCGTTGGTCCGATGTGGCACTGGCCTTTGTAAGAAACGAGGGGTTCGGCTGTGCAAGTTGAAATTCTTGGACATTTAACTCTTCTGGGTTCTCAGACTCTTTCCGGAACCTCGTAGGCTCTACCTTCTCGGTGGTCTTAGGTACCTCGTGTACAAAGAGCACCTTGTTCTTCAGCTTGTTTTGGATCCAGGGATCAGTTGAAGCCAAGAGAATTAATGTTTCTTGTAGCTGCATTCAAACAAAAGCCCTCTGGCTGGCTCACTTCAGGCCAGCGCTGGGAAGGGAGGGGAGCTCCGGGGCCGGTTGGGGGAGAGTGCTCAGGTCACAGGCCACTATGGCCCCAGGAAATGAGGTCAAGGGACAGTGTCTAAGGGCTCATTCGCCTCTCTTCCCTCTGACAAAGAGCGAGTGGGGAGGGTAGGTGGGAGAGGCTTGGAAGAGGACGGGTTGAGAAGAGGAAGAGGTGGGCAGGTATGCCTTACGCTCTTCTTCACAGATGGGCTCTTTTCCACGTCTAGCATGTCCAGGACCAGGTGGAACGTTTGTGTGCTGCGGCTCCCCAGGACGCCCTGGCAGAGGGAGAATGAGGGCGCCTGAGTAGCCAGCCCAGAAAGATGCCCCACCTACACTCTTTTCTATTCTAGTCCCCTTGGGATGACCCTGTGCCTGGAGAAAGGGAGATTTGGCTTCCCAGCTGACATACCCCTTTCTTCGCCTTCTGGGGACACTGGATTGGGTTCTGTTACAATTTTTCACCAAGAGAGTCAAGACAATTTCTGCAGTATCTAAGTAGCGCCCCCTCACCCATCTCCTGTTCCTTATCCCACCCACCTCTAATCCTGGAGAAAAGGTTTTCCTGATCTCCTGATAGGGCTGGAATTCTAAAATAGAAAAGCAAGCAAACCACCTCCCCAAACTTCACAGCCCTTTCTTCCCCTCAGTAACTCTGCTCAGCTGCCTGTTCCGCCTGTCATCAGCACATCTGCTGAGAGGAGCAGAGCTGGCCTTACCAAAGAGATGACTGCTTCCTGGCGTGCAGTGACATCCGAGCTCATCAGCTGCCTGTGTAGAAGGGAGTAAATGTGTTGTGGTCCAACTCAGGGGAAGAGGGGGAAGGCTGGCTTCTTTCTACAGTCCAGATTGAGTCAGGCATAAACTGACGAGTGATATTAATTTCATTAACGTCCCCTTCTTGTTTCTTGGGTCAGAGAGGGGAAAGGCAGGTACTACAGTTTTCCAGGAGGCATGAAATGACAATCAGGACTCGCATCTGTCCAGAACTTTACCATTTATAAGTCCCTTTGATGTCCTCACCTTAATTTGAGCTTTGTAGCAAAACCCTGCATGGCAGGTGTTATCAGCCTCTTTTAACAGATGAAGAAAAGCCCAGGGGCCAAAGAGTGACTTGGCCAGGGGCACAGACAAGTGTGTGCTGAGAACGGGCAGAAGGTTCTCAGCTCTCTTTGACCCTCTGCTCCCTTCCCATGGCCTAGGATTTGGCCCTGGCAGCTACCAGTCCAAGTTCATCACTCACGCCTCCACCAAGTTCATCATTGTAGGCTTCATCTTGAGCTCTTCCACAGTTTCAGCAACAGCCTGCCTCATAGCCTGAAGAGGGATTAAGGTGGGACAACAGACAGCAGGATTGCAGGGGTGTGCCCTTAGGTGCTTTGCGAACCCCTGCTGAATGTTTACTTCGTGCTACGTGTGGTCCTTGCCTTGTGGAGCTCATGGTCTGGTGGGGAAGCAGACTAGTGACCAGGCAGTTACACTACTGAACTAAGTGTAAGGTGCAACAGGAGGGTCTCCTGACACAGTATGAGGACCAGGAAGATTTCCTGGGGGAAGTGATGCCTCAGCTGAGGGCTGGGTGCATCCCCGGCAGAGGGAGAGCATGCAGAAAAGCCTGAAGCAAGGAAGGGCACAGAAAGGCTAGGGAACAGAAATAATTCAGTTTGGCTAGGTGACCAAACAGACTCTTCAAGCTGGGGGCACTGAGTAGTTACACTGGGACCACAGGTATAAATCGGGACAGAGTGTTCCTCAGCACAGCTGGTGTGTGGCTCCGAGCAGCCGTGTGGTGAGGCTGGAGAGGTAGGCAGGCCTGGGTGGCGAAGGGCAGTGTAAGCCCTCCTGAGGGTTTGGGGAGAGACTGAGAAGTTCTGTGCTGCGATTGTTGTGAGCCACAGTCTGATTTAGGCTTTAGAAAGATGTCTGTAGAAGTTCTGTGGCTGGTTTTGTAACAAGCTGTAACAAAGGTAAATGCAAGGGAACACAGAGGGAGGCAGGGTGATTCTGTTCGTGGTGACTGGGGAAAGCTTCCCATAGGAGATGCTGTTTGGACTGGGCTGGGAGGGGCAGCCGTACTTGGATAGGCAGGAGGAGGGACGAGTTACTTACCAGTGGGACTGAAAGCATGAGGCCGTTTTCCACCTTGCAGAAGAGGGAGGGATGACTCAGGGCACTTAAGCTGAGAGAACTGCCTGAGTGAAGGCAAGGTGGCTTGAAAACAGGGGCTGTGTTAGGGTGAATGTGAGGCTTTGGAGGGGGCAGTGTGATGGGAGCCAAGCTGCAGGGGTGGGGGTTCTTCAGAGAAGGGTAAAGGGACAGGTTCAGGCTGCCCAGGCTTGGGAGCTTTGGTCTCACTTACGAAGAAGGGTTCATTATATGTCTTCTGTCTGAGCAGTTCAAATGTGAGTCCTTCCAAACCCTGTGCCTGGATCCTTTCTAGCCCGATGGTCTTGAGCATCTGGGTGGCTTCAAAGCGGTGCTGAGGGCAGGTTGGGGAAGGCATGAAGGACAGACTCCCTCCCTCATCCCCCAGCCCTGTCTGAGTGCTGGAGAAGGGAGGGAACTAGGCAGCCCTAGAGCTTACCTCAAGGACACTGGAATAGCACAGCTGGTCTAGGATGGTCCTGATGACGGTGGCTGAGTGCACACCCATTATGTTGACCAGCATAGTAAGTGCCTGTGGGGGTGGGCAGGGCGGGGTGGGGTATGCAGGACCAAGTGGCATCTGGATGGCCAAGCCGACTTGAGGGCTGGAACTTACAGGGAACAGGTGGGGTCCTTTCTCCTCCCTCTTGGCCTCTTGAATGAGAGCACAAGTTCTTGTGTGCACACATGTGCAGATACATAAATGAACACCCATACAAACTGAATATACACAGACACGTGTACACTTTCATCCATATGACCCCGTACTCATGCGTGTACATAGTCACACACACAGAACCCTGCAGGGCTCCCTGCTAAAGCTTCTTTTAGGATAAGGATGACAGGGTCCAGACCCCACCAAAGTCAGCACTGTTTCTCCAGTGCTCCCAGGGAGCGCCGCACAGCTAGTACCCCGCACACCTTCATCTGCTGGGTCTTCGGCCCTTGGCACAGGGACTGCAGCAGGTAGTCTCGGGCTGTGTGGCTGCAGGGCCTCAGGAAACCCAAGCACAGTGCCGCCTCTCTGGCTGCTTCACTGAACGGCTTCTTTATCAGCATCTGCAGCGCCGACACCAACTTCTCTTCATCCTCGACTTGCGTCCTCTGAGTGGGACACAGGAGGTGAAATGGGTGCTGGGACCATGTCATCAGCCAGGCTTTGTTAAGAGGGCAGTCATTACTGCTTCCAGACCATTCTTCCTCCTCCCTAAAGTGAATCTCCTGTCATGAGATTATTTTACCCACTTCCCCTTATTTTTGCTGTCATCTACTTGCTCCTAGGTCACATCCTTCTGCTGTCTTCATTCCTGGCATTTGAAAAAATGTATAACACTTCTGCTGTTTTCATTCCTGGCATTTGAAAAAATGTATATGTCATTGACCCAATGCCTTTCTTCCAATAACCTGAGTCTGTTCTGCGTCAGAGACTAATTCCCACAAAGAGACTTTATCATTACCCATTACTGCAACTTCTCTATGATCTCCATCTCCTCCTGTCTTTCTAGCTCACCTCTGATGTCAACAGTTGTTGGACTCCACAAAGACTAACAGTCCACTGAGCACCTTTTCACTGCCCCCACTTTCTTCCCTCTTTACCCAGCTTAAATTCCGTGGTCCTGCTCACTCAACTCCTTTACCCTCTCTTGCTTCATGGTCCTCAACTCTCTGCTGACTCTGTGCCTACACTTCCTGGAGAAGAAATTGTGATGTAGACCCCCTTTTTTTTTTTAACATTTTTTATTGATTTATAATCATTTTACAATGTTGTGTCAAATTCCAGTGTTCAGCACAATTTTTCAGCTATTCATGGACATATACACACTCATTGTCACATTTTTTTTTCTGTGAGTTATCATAACATTTTGTGTATATTTCCCTGTGCTATACAGTGTAGTCTATTCTACAATTTTGAAATCCCAGTCTATCCCTTCCCACCCTCCACCCCCCTGGTAACCACAAGTCTGTATTCTCTGTCTGTGAGTCTATTTCTGTCCTTTATTTATGCTTTGTTTTTGTTTGTTTGTTTGTTTTTGTTTTTGTTTTTTAGATTCCACATATGAGTGATCTCATATGGTATTTTTCTTTCTCTTTCTGGCTTACTTCACTTAGAATGACATTCTCCAGGAGCATCCATGTTGCTGCAAATGGCATTATGTTGTCGGTTTTTATGGCTGAGTAGTATTCCATTGTATAAATATACCACCTCTTCTTTATCCAGTCACCTGTTGATGGACATTTAGGCTGTTTCCATGTCTTGGCTATTATAAATAGTGCTGCTATGAACATTGGGGTGCAGGTGTCATCCTGAAGTAGATTTCCTTCTGGATACAAGCCCAGGAGTGGGATTCCTGGGTCATATGGTAAGTCTATTCCTAGTCTTTTGAGGAATCTCCACACTGTTTTCCATAGTGGCTGCACCAAACTGCATTCCCACCAGCAGTGTAGGAGGGTTCCCCTTTCTCCACAACCTCTCCAGCATTTGTCATTTGTGGATTTTTGAATGACGGCCATTCTGACTGGTGTGAGGTGATACCTCATTGTAGTTTTGATTTGCATTTCTCTGATAATTAGTGATATTGAGCATTTTTTCATGTGCTTTTTGATCATTTGTATGTCTTCCTTGGAGAATTGCTTGTTTAGGTCTGTAGACCCTTAATACTGCCTAGTGATCATACTGTTTTCCCCCGGGCAATTCTCTTCCCCACCTTCCTCATTCACTCTTTCCTCTGGAATCTTTAACACTTCTTCCTCTGTTCTCTTAAGTTGATGAGACCTTGCTTCCTACTTTACTAAGCAAATAAAAGCAACTAGAAAGTAATTTTCAGAGACATTTACCACCACTTCTCTCCAACTTTCAACACCTGTACCTCTGTATGTTATTCCTTCCCACTTGTATCTATGGACTATGACCAGCTATCTAAAGTCAATCTCTCCACTAGTATATTCAGTCTCATCCTATTGCTGCAAAATTCTTCCCACTGTCTTCAAAATTTTCATTTTTGTAACCACTGGATCATTATCCCTCAGCATTGAAACATGCTGTTATTTTTCTTTTTTCTAGAATTTACCCCAGATGCCAACCACAACTCTTTCTAGCAAAACTTGGAAAGTTGTCTGTTCTTGCCGTCTCTAACGTCTTCCCTCCCATTCTCTCTTAAACCCACTTCATTTAGGTCTTCACCTCCACTGCCCCACCGAAATGGTTCTTGTTAAGATAATCAATGATTCCCACATTGTTAAATTCATTGTATCAATTCTTCATCCTTTATTATTTGATATGGTTTGGTCTCTTTTCCTTGATATATGTTTTCCAATTGATTTTCAGAATACCACACTCTTGGTTGTCTTCTTACCTATTGGCCACTTTTCAATATTTACCAGGTCTTCCTCTTATTGCTGACCTCTTAACACTGGGGTTCCCCAAGGTTTGATTCTTGGTTCATTTCTCAGTGATCTCATCTAGCTGAATGACAGTAATTTCTATCTATGTGCTGATAACTCCGATTTCTTTCTCTGGTTCAGACTTCTAAACTCCAGATTATATATCTAGCCCTTTACTTGCTGTCTCCCTTGGAAGTCCATTGGACATCTCAAACATAACTTGTCCAAAATTGGACTTACGGTGTTACCTCCAAACGTGTTCCGCCTGCATCTTTCTCCATCTTAGTCAATAACAACTCCATCCTTTCAGTTTGAGGCCAAAAACTTTGGCTTCATCCTTGTTTCCTCTCTGTCTTTTATAACTCACATTCAATCTGTCAGAGTTTTACTTTTAAAATACATCCAGAGTTTAAAAACTTTTTACCAACCCCACTGCAACGACTGTGGTCCAAGCCACCATTGTATCTCACCAGGATTGCCTCAGCAGCCCCTGACTGGTCTCTCTGCTTCCGCTCTTGCCTCCTCCTGACCCCCACTCCCCACTCATCCTTTCTCAACATAGCAGTCAGAGTGAGCATTTTGAAATATAAGTTAGATCATGTCGCTGCCTATTCCACTCGGAGGAAAGGCTCAAGTCATTAAAGTCATCCAGAAGGCCACATACGATCTAGTCTCCTGGTAACGTCTTTGACCTAATTTCACTTCCCCCTGCTTTCTCTCTTCCCACTCCACCGCCACCACGTGGCCTCCTGGCTGTTTCTTGACCATGCCAGGCGTGCTCCTGCCTTAGGGCCCTTGTGTTGATTTGTCCTTCTGCCAGGAATGCCTTCTCTCAGATATCTGCGGACTACCCCTCACCTTCTTCACATCTTTGCTCAAATGACAACTTCTAAATGAGGCCTTCCCTGTCGTCCATGTTTAAAATTGCAACCTACCCCCATCTCCACTTGGCATTCCTGATCACCCTCACCCTGCTATGTAATTTTTCCATTGCACTTGTCACCTCTAACATACTATGTAATTAAATGTCTCTCCCCACTAGAATGTAAGCTCCCTGAGAGCAGGTTTCTTTGCCTGTTTGGTTCACTGATGTATCCTAAGGGCCTAGGGTGGTACCTGGCACATGATAGTTGTTTAATATATGTTTGTTGAGTAAATAGATGAAGGATGAATTCTATTTTACATGGAGCATTGATGAGGTCAAAGTAAGAGAACCTAAAAGGGAAAAATCTCAAGTAGTGTCAGCACTTTCTTGGTCCCTGTCCCCTCTTGGCAGAGATTTTCCTTTAATAGGTTATTCTTATGGACGATAATAATAATGATGGTTTCTCATTTAAAGAGCACATGCATTGAACTAGGTGCTTTATGTACAGTATCTCATTTAATCTTGTCAACAATGCTATAAAATAATCATTGTATCAATTTTAGAGATGGGCAAGTTGCAGCTCTGAAGCTGGCTTTTCAGAGGTTATATGAGTAGTTAAGTGGCTTTGCCAGTGTTTCTGTTCAGGGAACTTTTTCCACAGGGAACTCCACAAGGACATCATCCTCCTGCATCAGAGCCAGGAGCTAGGTTACCTTCTCCCTGGCCAAACCCCCAGCCGACACCATCAGTTACCTTGCTTACCTCACCCCAGTTACTGACTCTCCCCCCAGTCACCTGGTCTTTGGGGACAGCAGCCCATGCGTTCAGAGCCACTCGAAGCCCCGTCAGAGTATCCATCCTTTGCCCCTCATTTTGCCCCTTCAGCTGTTTGATGAGAGTTTGGATCACGTGCTTATTCAGGCAACCTGGACAGCGAGGAGCCTCAGGTCAGGGCAGAGCCTCAGGGGCTGCTCCTCTCTGCCAGGATTGATTTGGCTCCACCGGGCCCTTAGGACAGAATTTCCAAGTACTGGATCCCATGGTGCTGCCCGTCCACCCAGGACACCGGGGCAGCTGGCTGAGCATGACTGCAGGTCCGCTCTCTACCTCTCTCCAGTCCCTCCTGCCTTTTACACCCCACCTTCCTCTCTGCCCCCAGCAGTACCAGGATGGTTCCCAGACCCTGCCAGCAGCTAGGCTGGAGTGGGTGTACACTCCACTCCCTCTGTCCTTCCCAGACAGGGGAAGGGGAGAGTGGCTGCACTGTCCCCTTCCTCGCCTCCCCCTACTCCACCCAGGGAGAGGACGTACTCACCCAGGATGGCCAGGGTTCGACAGGCCTCATGCTTCACTCTCTTTGGACCAGTCCGGGCCTGATTTAAGAGGCAGTGGTGGAAACATGCCGTAAGATGATGGAATGTCAGAGCTTTAAGAATCATCTCAGCTTAACCTTTCATTTGACAAGCAAGGAAACCGAGCCCTAGAGAATGACCTGTCTTTGCTCAAACACAGCACAGGCAGGGTGGTGCGATGGAAGGAAGACAACTTGGGAGTGAGACTTCCGTTCAAGCCCCTTTATGGTATCTGGTAACCATGTGGCCTTGGGCAAGTCACTTGGCCTCTCAGAACTTCTATTTTCTCATTAGAAAAATGCAGATACTACTATTTAGTCCTGGTATGGGAAGATTTAAACGAGATTGTGGATAAGAACACAGTCCCCCCCCCTTCTTAATTGGCATATAGGCACGGGGCACTGACTCAGTTAAGGTAGAGGGTGAACTCAGTGCCAGCTCCCTTCTGGCTTGTCAGCTGAACATCTTTTCTGTTAGACAAAGGGAATCTTCAGATTTCCTCTTCCCTTCCTTTTAGATCAAGCTGCCCTTTAAAGAAGCTGAGGACATGAGATGGGGACATGCTGCACAAGGTGGTGCTCTTTTCGCTGGATCTGACCCGTCGTCCCTGATCCTGGTGAGCCCTGTCTGTGCCCATGTGCCCATGCTCTGCACACGTCAGGCCCTCTTTCCTCCTCTTCCGAGCTCTGTGCAGCCCCAGACTCACCACCTGCCACAGTACTTCCATGATAAACTTGTCACTGACGCCCAGGCACCCCAGAGCCTGCAGGGACAAGGGTAGAGGAAAGGGAAGAGACCTTGGAGACCAGCGCCAGGAGTTACCATCCTCTGGACAGGGGTGGAGTCTGTTCTTGGACTACCACCCCACCCCCACCCTCCACCTCAAGCATCTTTCTCCCCTCAGCCCAGCCAGCTCCTACCTGTGCCCACATTCCTCCAGCCTGGCCACTTCTCACCTGTGCTGCGTAGAACTGCTCATCCTCTCTGGGAGATTTCAGGCTTTCTGTGAGCTCCTGCCCATCCAAGGGAGCCAGCCAGTGGAAGGGAAGAAAGGGATACATGTAGCCCTACAGCTACACTTTCAAACCGGAAAGAGCTCATCCAGCCCCTTCTCCCCTCCCTCCGTTCTGCAGGCAGGGGCCGAGGGCTGAAGGATGGTGTGAGCCCGAGGTCAGGGAACCCACAGGAGGGGAGTCTCCCGAGTCTCCCCATCCTCCTTCCCACCGTGGTCCCTGACCTTTAATCTTTGCCACTTCAGGGGGTCCCCACTAGGGTCTAAGGGCTTGGATTCCATCTGAGATTTTGTAGTCAACTTGCGCATGGGGAGATGGATATTTTGGATGAGGGTGTCTTCTTTGAGATGCCTGTGTGAGAAATTGCACAGGTAGCCCTGGTCCCCTTGTTTCCTCCCTCCTTACTTCACAAACTCTCCTCTGCCCCTGGTTCTCAGCCCAGCTCAGAGATGGGACCAGAGGAAGACAGATCAGCCTCCTACCCCAGGCTCTCCCCTGGGATCTGTAGGCTGACTTGTCCAACCCCCAGCCCCACCTTACCCCTTTCTTCTCTTTGCTTTCTTTTCTAGAAGATGTGGAAGTTGTGGAGAATAGGAGGGGGCAAACCGCACCTAGGGTGATTTCTCATTTTCTTCAATGTCTTCTGGGCCTCCCGTTCCTTCTGCTGATCATACAGAGTGCACCAGTGCGGGTAGATCTCAGGCTTCTTGGAGTGGTGGTAAGCTACGGAGCTTGGCTTGCTGGGGTTCTGCCTCCAGCACTCCGGACTTGGGGGTATCTCTTCTTTTGGCACCTGGGGGTGTGAGTGGCAGAGCCATCACAGGGGACATTCCTCAGCCAGGAAAATGGCCAGGGTGAGAAGGGACTAGGTGAGAGAAATGGCTTTCAGCCTCTCATCTGAGCTAAAGCCACAGCCACCTCCTAACCCACTGTGTGACTCGGCAAGACCCTACCAAGACCTCAGTCTTCTCATCTGCAAAATGGAGCCAATAATCCTTGTTCTGTACCCCTCCCAAGGTGGTTGTGAGAAAGATTGTGGAGCCATTGTTGATCATAAATTGATCTGAGTGCAGTCAGCCCTCCGTACCCGCGGGTTCCACATCCATGGATTCAACCAACTGTGGAATGAAAATATTTGGGAAAAAAAAAAAATCCCAGAAAGTTACAAAAACAAAAACTTGAATTTGTCCTGCACGCAGCAACTATTTACATACTATTTACATGATATTAGGTATTATAGTAATCTAGAGATGATTTAAAGTGCTTGTGGGGATATGTGTAATTTACATGCCAACACCACACCATTTTATGTAAGGGACTTGAGTATCTGTGGATTTTGATATCCACAGGAGTCCTGGAACCCATCCCCTGCGGATACCGAGGCACAGCTGTACGCAGTTTGGTTATTTGAGGCTCTCAAAGCACTTTAAAAACGTCATCTGGGCAAGGAGATGAAAAGGGAAAGGAATGAGGGAGATGCGGAGTAAAGAGGGGCGAAACGCAGGCTTCTGTTCATTCATTCGGGTATTCAACAGAATTTATTGTGCACCTGTTAGATGCCAGGCACTGTGCTCTGTGCTGGAGATCCAGTTATCGTCCCTGCCCTCCTAGGACTTAACAATTTCATTGGAAAAGCAGATTATTCTTCAAATAACTTCTCTTAAACAGTTGTGAGACTGTAGCTCTGAGTGTAGTGGAGGGTTCTGGATGGGTCAGGGGCTTTCTCTGAAGACTCCATTAGGATTCATTCCTGTCTCTTCTCAAGCCTCCCTGTTTCTACCACAGATCTTTGAGCAATGAGGAAGAGGGGCTTCAGCCAGCGGCTCCCAGTTTGGTGACTGAGAAGATCATAATAAGAGTTCTCAGGGGATTGTGATTTCAGAAAATGTGGCATTGACTCACTCTGATTAGTAAAAACCAAGCAAATAAGAAATGGGATGTCCAGTTAAATTCGGATTTCAGGTAATGAAGGCAATATTTAGGACATATTCATATTTTAAAAATTCTTCATTGTTCATCAGAAATGCTAATTGGGCATCCCACTTTATCTGGCAACTCCAGCTAGGAGGATCCCTGTGTTAATTAATACAAACAACTCATTAAGCACTGCCTGCATAGCCCAGGCCTTATAGAGATATTCTCTCATAGCAACCCGACAAAGGGAGTTGGGCAGGGGTTGGCCTGTGGCAGAGGAAGCTCCTGAGCCTGAGGGAGGGAAAGTGACTTGTCCAAGGTCACACAGAGTTAGTGGCAGCCCTAGGGGTGAGTTTTGGGGTTCTGTGAGCTGGCCTTAATGGGAAGGGACAGTCTGCTGCCCCTCCTCCTTTAGCCAGGCTCGCAGGGTGGCAAAAGTTAGGGGTCTTACCTGGTAGCAGGACAAGGGCAGGTGAACAGGAGCCATGGCTTTTCTGAATTCTGTGGTACAAATGAGACAGTGATTACCGAGGAGGGTTGAAGAATTATCCATCCAGGCATTCATCGTTCAGCGTTTAGTGAACACTACACCAGGGAGGTAAATAAGGCATAGTTCCTGTCCTTAAAGGGCTCATGGTTCTCTGGTACCTTGCTGCTCAGAATGTGGCCAGTGGAGCAGCAGAACTGCCATCGCCTGGGAGCTTCTCAGAAATGCAGAATCTCAGGCTCCACCCCTGACCTCCTGAATCAGGATCTTCATTTGAGCAAGATTCCTATACGTGTTGAAATCTGAGAAGCGCTGGTTTAGCACCGCGGTGGTTCTCAGCCCTGGCTGCATACTAGAATTATTTGGGGGAATTTTTAACGTGCCTCAGCCCCACCTCAGATGGGTTGAATCAGATTCTCTGAGGAAGGGGCCTAGGCATTTTCGAAAGCTCCCCGGGGGATTCTAATGTGCAGCTAATGTGAAAACCACTGGTCTCATTCGGTGGTTCTCAAATTTGAGCGTGCATTAGAAACAATTGGAGAGCGTGTTAAAACACAGAGTTCTTTATGCCCAGCTGCAGACTCATCAGCCCTAGAGTACTGATTCAGTAAATCTGGGGTGGGGTCTGAGAATTTGCATTTCTTCTGGAAACAGACTTTGGGAAGCACTGGTCCAGCTGGTGAGACAGCACTGTTTATTAGTGATTAACAAGAGGAAACAAAGGTGAAGATGGATAAAGGCATAGGTGGTACAGATGAGGGGCCCCTAACCTGGTTGGGAGGAGCAGGGAAGATTTCAGAGATGATACATAAGCTGAGTCTTCAGTCCAGGTGGCCGTTAGCCAGATATATGAGGGGAAAGAGCCTTAGGCATTGGGAACAACTTAAAATCTTGGAGGTGTGAGAGTTGGGTAGAGAGGAGGGTGCAGATGAGGGAGCAGAAGCTGGTGAGACACAAAGACGTCCCTCTTAGAGGGCCCTGGAAACTTTCCTCGAGGGCTGTGGCGAGCCCTCAAAGTATCCAGCAGTCCGCCCTGACCCCTCCCACGGATTTGCTGAAATCAGCTGGACCCTGCCAGGGAGTGGGTGCCAGGGACCTTTTCTTCTCAGGCCCCTGTCCCTGACTCCACTCCTGTCCTCTCCAGCCTCACCTTTGGTCCTTTCTGGATATTCCAGCCACGGGCACTTGAACATTGACCTGTTGATGTCAAAGATCTCGGCTAATTTTCTGTAGGCCATTCTCTTCTCCTGGTGGGGCCAGAGGAAACCTGGGTCAGGGGGACTACAGGGACCACTCCCCTGGGGCAGTGGGGGCACAGCTTGGGGAGACCTGTCTTCTGTGGCACTAGAGGGACTGGTGGGGTGTCTGGGCGTCTGGAGGTAGAAGCCCCCAAGTGCTAAGCAATCAGATCTCCTAGGTAAACAGAACATTCCAGTTCCATTCTTGAGCCCTGGCCTTAGCATCTGCTGGCCTGTGGATTGAGCTAGTCACTTTGCCCCTGGGAGCTTCAGTTTCCTCATCTGAAAAGTGGGAAAGCCATGCCTGTCCGGCTAGCTTGAGGGGCAGTGGTGAGGCATACATTCGAAAAGGAACTTTTAGTGAAGTGAACTCCAGCTCACACAGCCCACGTGAGAGGCAGGGATTGCCCTTAGGGTTCCTCACCGGGAAATGGCAGAAAACATGGAAGCCCCTTACCGCCCTCCTTGGCAGTGAGAGACAGCACTCTTACTAATGTGGTGAGGAGCTGCCACTCACACCTTCTACTTTCGTGCATGCTGTCCCCTCCCTCTACCCGGAAGGCCTTTTGTTTCCTTTTCTCCCTGTTAAAATTCCTTCTCAGATCTTTCAAACTCCATTTCCATGTTCTCATCTCTGAAGTCTCTTTTCTCCCCCAGGCACCCTGCCTCACTCCCTTCAGTGGTGTGACCCCCCTCCGCTACAGTGTGACCTCAGCCTTTTGGACTGCTGCTTCCCTTTCAGTGCTTTGTCCCTCCGTCTTCCTCATTGGACTGTGAAACAGCCTAAAAGTAAAGATGGTGGCCTGGGGTTCATTCACCTCTCCATTCTGCCCCCACCCCCCCAGCGCCTCCCAACACGCCTGGTGCACAGCAGGCAGCTCGCTGTAGTGAGAAAACATGGGCCACCAAGTCCTCCGACTAGACCGTCACTTCCAGTAAACTGACATCACGTGTCCTGATGTGCTGCGCTGAGAAAGACAGCGTCACCATGTGGTTTTCCTGCCCAAAATGTTCAACTGAATCTCATGATGAGGAGGCAGTCAGGCAAATGCACCTTAGAAAGTATTCTACAAAAAAATGATCTGAACTTCTGAAAAAAAATCAGTGTACTTAAGGACAAAAACGTCTGTTAAAGGACACTAAAAAGACATGACAGCTAAATTCAATATGTACAGATAAATGGATCCTGGATTTAAAAAAATAGCTCTAATGAACATTATTGGGACAGTTGAGAGGATTTGCACGTGGGCTGTGTGTTAATCAGAAAGCAATATCGTGTCAATGTTAAATGCTTCTCATTCTGTGGTTACGTGGACTGTCCTTGTTATTAGGAGAGACTTACTACAGCTGTTAGAGGGGAGTGATGGCACATCGGCAACTTACTCTCATTTCAGAAAAAAATGTGTATACCAATCATATATGTAATGTATGTGTTTATGTATAAACACACACACATATATGCACATAGATAAAGCAAATGTGGTTAATGTTAATATTTGAATCTAGATGAAGGGTATATGGGTGTATTCTTGCAAATTTCGGTAAGTTTGAAATTTTGCAAATTAAAGATGGGAAAAAAAAACCTCATCAGTTTTGGCATTGGACCTTGGACCCGGTGGGTTTAAACATTAATTATAACCCTCCTCCCTCCCCCTGCGTCCACCACTTTTTTTTTTTTTTTCCTGCTTTTGGGCTTTGGGCAAGTTATTTTCATTGCCAAGAGTTTTCCCCAACTGTAAACAGGGTTAATAATACAGCCTTTCCCAAAGGGATATGAGGATGGACAGTGGTGAATGTTAGGGGCTGACAATGCCTGGCACAGAGTGAGCTGTAGTTGTGAGGATATATTTTGCTAAAATATGTTCACGTGAAGGGACACAGAGATGGGAAGTTGTAATGCTTCCACCTGAAAAGTGCTGGTGCATTCGTAGAAACCCACAGCATACCTCATTCTCTTTATTGGAAAGAACTGAGGTGCTTTGGGATCGTCGTTAATCCCATTCCAGGGGCAAGAGTGGTGTCAGAGAAATTGACTGGGGTGAGTTGTCAGATAGGCTGGGGTGGAAGGTGAGCAGAATGGGTAGAAGGGCCAGCCACGATCTGAGGAGACAGGGAGGTGTGTGGCAGGAGTGAAAAATTCTTGGGGACTTGGGGGTGGGAGGCAGTGGCTGTTGTCCCCTACCCCCAGGGTGGATAAGCCACTAGTTACTTTACCTGCTCTGTCTGCCCCCGAACCCAGGGTGGACATTGGATGTGACAAGCCCAGGATCCAGTGCTTACTGCTCACAAGGAAGAGGGCTTCCAGAGGGGAAGTCAAACCAGGAGCCAGCTTTGTAATTGCCTTGAGAATTTTAATGGAAAGCTGATTTTTCACATTTGCCAGTCAGCCCTTCCCCGGGAGGCGCCAAGATGGCAGCTTTGGCCACGGGCATGACCGTAGGGGCCCAGTCTCCCTCCCTCCTTCGCCTCCAGAGGCGCCGACTTCCTTTCTGACTGCAGAACCGTGGCTGGGATGGGGGGTCTGAAGCTCAGAGCCTAGAGATCTCCAGTGCACAAGGCAGAGCCCCAGGGGCCTGGGAGGCTTTTGCCACCTGGGCTGTGAGTGGTGGAAACTCCTGTGCCCTCCACGGAGGGGGCGCGAGGACAGCACTTGGCGGGGAGCCTCCCCAGCTGGTGGGGACAAGCGCAAGAAGCGATAGGAAACTTTGCACAAGTTCAGGTTCAAGGCGTCCTCCGTCCTAGCTCAACTCCAAAGAGTTGATGTACTCCCGCACCCATTTCTTCTCTGGGTTGGCGCACACCTGGCGGTTCTTTCTGGTGATAAAGCTGTGGGAGAGAAGAGGGTGAGACCCGGTCAGTGCTGGAACAGCCTGCTTTGGGGATGAGGTGGATTGAGGTGGGGGGAAATGCTACTGGGTGTGTTATTTTTGGAGTTCCAAAAGATTGTGTATTTGTGGCTTTCAAGGAAAGGCCATTTCCTCTTCTGTTGGGTCAAAAAGGGCCCCAAGCCAGAAGCAGATTTGTGTGCATTTTAACCCCCACGCACAAACACATGCAGCATGGAGAGCCAAGGGGATACGGGGCCTGAGGAGCCCAGGGTTGAGCTGGTCAGCACTTCCTGTTTCAGACCCTGTGCTGGTTGCTAAAGATGCAGAGAAAAAGAATTGTCCTCCAGGAACTGAGTCATGGCTGAGTAAGTGGGAGATAAGAAGTGGTAAAAACAAACACACATGTGATTTGGTTTTAGATAATGCAGTTCAACAAAGGAGCACATCTGCGTGCCAGGGTAAATGGGAGAAGGGCATGAACCTGAGTCTTGATTTCGCCACTTACTAGTTGGGTCACCTTGGGGAAATCACTTGGGACCCCTGAGTCTATGTGCTTACCTCTCAAATGTAGAGAGAAATGGCTCCTAGTTTGCACAACTGTTGTGAAGCTCAGGTGAGACAGTACGTGTAAATTAGTTTTGAAAAATACCAAACGTGTGGTGGGACCTTGGCTTTATGGTGGATCGGAGCAACGTGAGACCAAGGGTCCTGGTTCTGGACACCGTGGCTCAGAGAGGTTGAGGACCCTGAGATATTGGCAGATGTCAAAGCCCTTCTGCCAATTAACTGGCCAGAACGTGGAGGCCCATGAGGACGAGAGGCCCTGCCTCTACAGGTGTCGATGGTCTAAGTGGGAGGTCACGGGCTCAGTCCAGCTGCTGCCTCACCTGTTTGCTGGGAGACAGGTTCTGTCTGGGGGAGCACCTCGGGCCTGGAAAGCAGTGCTGCTAATTAACATGTTACCGTTAGCTTGCCCGGCCTGCTTGGACCTTTCTCATTCGGGCTTCCCCTTCAGGTTGCTTTCTTGCTCTTTTTTGAGCCCAGAAGTGAAGTCTTAGGTTGTCTGGCGAGAAAGGATTTCTTGGCCCCTTTGCCAGCTCTATCACAGACAGTGTTTGCTCTTGGGGAAGCTGCTTTCCCTTCTCTGAGCCTCACTCAGTGCGCCTTGACCATCTCCCTTTCCCTCGCCCTGGCGTGCAGAGAAGAGAGATGGAGAAGAAGGGGTGTTCTGGGCTCTGGTGCCTCCTAGTATTTGCCATCTTATTCGGGGTGGTGAGGATGCTTCCAACCCAGACCCTGCCCTTGTCAAGGCAGGTGTCACACAGGAAATCCTGCAGAGTCACTGACCTCCCTCCTCCATCCCCTTGGCCTGTGGCCAGGAAGTCAAAAGGCCAGAAAACCAACACTGGGGAGGAGGGTTGCTCAGGCCTCCTGTTCCTCCTCCTCCTCCTCCCCACAGAATGTGATACTGAGTAATAGCCCCTCTTTGCCAAGCCTTCTCTCTCCCTGCCCTTCTTGGGGGACACTCTCTTGGCCTGACTTCACTCCTACCCCTCATCCGGCTCAGTCTCGCTGGGAGCCTCCGCCTTCATCTGTTCCTTGAGAGCGGCTGTGCTCAAGGTTGCTGCCCTCTTCTCCTGGGCGATTCCTCAAGTCTCTGGCCCTGGGTCTGGCACAGCGAGGGTGCTTAGTGGATGTTTACTGAATGCATTAGTGACTGAGTGAATTGCAGTCACTCATCAAGTTGACCTGTCACTTCCATGTATATAATAATAGATTTAGAGGGAGAGAAGTATGATGATCTAAGTTAACATCAGGCACCTACTGTGTGCTAGGAAATAATCGAATTTTATCTTTCATTTTATTATTTTCACTTTGACCCAGTGAGGGAAATACTTCTATTTAACTCTGCTTTGCAGATGAAGAAATTGAGGCTCAGAGAGGTTCAGTGACCAGCCCATGCTCACACAGCTACCAGTTGGCAGAGCCAGGATTCTAAGAAAGACAGACTAGCTGGAGCAGCCAAGACGATGCTGTGTCGCTGCACTTCCATTGGGAGACCCCTTCCTCCTATAAAAGAGTGTCACAGCTCTGGCCCCACCACCCTTTCCTCAGCTACCAACCCCTCTTCTCACACTTTTGCATTCCACCGGGTTGTTGTGCTGGCACCCTGGCCCTTTCCTTTTCAACAGCTCTTCCTTGGGACTTCAGGGGCCTCCACCCTGCTCTGGCTGTCTGGGTTGAAACCTCACCATCGCCCTCGACCCCTCTCTCTTCCTTGCTCCCGACCTCACGTCACCTGCCTGGGCTTGCTGATTCCACCCCTGATGGGTTCCCACCTGTCTCTCCTTTCCTTCCCCTCAGGCCCTGTTCAGCCTTCAACACCACTCACGTGGACAGCAACAGCCTCTTTGCTGGACCCCTCTTGTCCAGGCTTTCCCTGTTCCCGCTCATTTACCACACGTGGTACTGAAATTCAAGGCCCTCAGTGCTTTCCTACACGGAGATGCTACAAAAACCAAAGGAGTGTCCTGGTGACATTCCCTCTGCCTGATACACCCAGTCTCTCAGTCTAACCCCATGTCAAGGCAGCACCTTTGGCAGCAGACTTCCCCCAAATCGCTTCTCCTAAGCCCTGAAGCATGCCACGTTCCCTCTCTCCTTTTGTAATGGTTTTTCACAGGGTGTCCTGCCCCTGCTGCGTGCGTCTTAGGCTGTGCGCCCCAAAGCGCAGGGGTGGTGCTTTACTCCTCTCTGCCTGCCCCGTGATGGGTGCTCAAAAAAGGATTTTTTTCCTTTCAAAAATTATCTGTTTTCAGGAATAAAACTCGTAGTGCTAAATATTACTGCTGCACTTAAAAGGATTCATCAGGCCCAAAGGCCAACTCTGAACACCTAGAACTTTGCCAGAGTCACAGGCATTTTTGGATTAAAAGCCTTCATCATTACATAGCAAACTTCATGATTGCCCCATTTTCATTTTCTAAGCAACTATCACTGATGACCTTGCTAGAGTAGAAAGAGGCGGCTCCAGAGACGGGCTCCATCCCTCACTTACTGTGCAACCTTGGGCAAGTCACCAAACCTCTCTGGGTCTCAGTTTTATTTTCTGAAACACAGAGAGAATTATGCATACCTAGCAGGGATGTTATAAAATTTAGAGATAATGCATGTAAAGCATTTGACACACAGTAGGCACCTCCTAGGTAGCAAGGATTATTATTTCTCCAAATGTAGTAGCTTGTGGTTATTTAAAGGAGAATCTCACTTCATTATTTCTTCATCAATCAATAACTTTTTAAAAAAACATACTTGACTGCAATTAGGGCCCTGACCTCTGACCTCCCCTTTCTAGATCCTCCGAGCTTGCAGGTGTATTTGATTGGGTGTAGGGTATGGGGGACTGTGGGGTTCTTAACTGGATCGACTGTTACTTCAACAGACCACGTTCAAGTAACAGTCACATCCTTTTAGATCGGAGACCTGACCTGGTCCATCAGAGTGGAGGGTCCTGCGAAAACACCTCGTCTAATCTTTTTCCATGAGAGCTGGTGAAAATGAAGCTAGGGAGGGAGGAGCTGTGGCTATTTGAGTAGCTGGAGGTTGGGTGGGAGTGGATGGGAGACTCTCTCCGAGAGCTCCTGATTAGGGGACCGATCCTGGGAAGAAAGGTGTCCCTTCCTCGCCCCCTGGAGGGTTCCACAGGGCTGAGACTCACACGACTGCTGCCATGGAGCACTTGCTGCTGGTGTAGAAATACTCCTGGATGTGGGCGCGGGGCAGCGGGCGGGAGATGTAGGCAAAGCAGCAGGGTGTGGTGTCCGAGGCATCTGGGGGAAGGAAGGAAGGAAGGAGACCCCTGGATTCATTACTGGTGCACGCTGGGTATTGTGCTGGCATTTTATATGACTCATCTTACATGGACTCTTAACCTCTTTCGGCTGAAGCTGAGGATCAGAGAGGTAAAGTCACTTGGCCATGGACACAGAGTGGCAGAGTGGGGATTCCAACAGAGGACTGAGAGGATCTCCCCAGTGCCTCACCTAATCCTTGAGCCCAGCTGGCATCGTGCCCTCTACAACATAACCCCATACCTTTGGCACTCAGGGCATGCTGGCCCTCTGCCCTTATTCTTGCCCTCCTAGGATTCTTAACTGATTCAGAACTTGGTTTCTTTGAGACCCGGGGTGAGTTGGTGGGAGGCTTCCAAAACTCAGACTTCATGGCTCAGCCAGGACCCCTAAGAGGGTCCTGAAGATGCATATTGCGTCCTGAGAAGGGCTCTGAACAGAGAAGGAGGACTTTTTGTTGGTCAGTTAATTCAGGATGACCCCGGCAAGTGTCAGTTACCATTTCCCAGCACAGTGGTAGTGTCAGAGCCAATTACAACTGGGTTTGAACCCTACTTTCCTCACTGCCTAGCTGTGTGACCTTGGACAAGTTACTTAACCTCTCTGGGCCTCTATAAGTCAAGGACCGCTACTCAAAGGGTAGACGCTAGTATTAAATAGGATAGTACATGTAAAGCAATCAGCACAATACTTGACCCACAGTGAGCTTTTAATTAACTTTTATTATCCTTTCTCAAGCCCCATATTTTTCCATCTATGAAATGGGGAAGATTATGATTGTCCCAGGAGGATTTTAGCTAAGTGCTTAGAAGCTTGTTAGAAACCCTGCTGGTGATAGAGATGAGTCAGTCATGTTTCCAGATCAGCTCGAGCTGCCCCTGCCTACTGACATCCCCAGCATTGGTCCACACTCAGTGAGCACCCACAGGGCTTGGGTGGAGACCTTGAAGACACAGATAAGTTGATCTCAGGGTCCCTGCCATGAAGTGGCTTAGAGATCTTTCTGGGACACCTGGACGTCTGGGTAAAGCAATACTGAAGGATGTAAATCATAGACAGTGTAAATGCTATGGTTGAAAGGAGGGCGAGGTCTGCGCCGCAGGGCTGCGGCGGTCAGGGCCCCAGTCAGGACCTGGACTTACATGGGGAGGCAGACGCAGGTGCGCAGAGGGTGGCAGCGGTGAGGATGATGGCGAGGACCGCGGTGGAGACCTTCATAGTAGCTGTGGGCAGAGGCTGTGGGGTCCACCCGCCTTCTTAGGATCCTCTGCAGGGATTCTCTGCAGCTCAAGTTGGCCCTTTATAGGGAGCCAGCTCAGTAGAGGGGGCGCCCCCACTGGGGGAGTTTCCAGCACAGCAGTCACACACTAGCTGATATAAGTGAAATTGCACAAAATGGAAAAGAAAACTGAAATAGCCTCCGGAAATATGACACTCTCTCTCTCTCTCTCTCTCTCCCTCTCTCTCTCTCTCTCTCTCTCTCTCTCTCTCTCTCTCTCTCTCTCCCCTCTCTCTCTCTCCTCACCGTCCTCCGATCCAGGGTGAGCTCATCACTTCCCTCTTTGCCCTCAGGAAGAGCCAGCACAAGCAGCGGTGGTGGAAAATTTCTTCCTCTGCTGGCATCCTCAGCTTCATCTGCCAGGGCAGGGGTCCCCCCCAGAGGTCAGGAAGCTGCTTCTCTAGGGGCAGAAGGACGAGACCAGAGCCCAGGTGCCCTGGCTCCCACTTCAGTGCTCCGCCCACTAAGCACTGCTCACCTTGGAAAGGTTCGTGGCTGGGGCATCCCTGAAACTGAACCCTGGTGGTGGTCTTGGTTGGAGCCGGCATTCTTCCTCCATTCCAGAGGATTGGATACAGTCAATCCTCATTTAACTCCTACTTGGATAATTCAGAATTAGTGACAGTTTAGCCTGGGTTGGGCTGAAGTTGACTTCTGAATTATCTAAAAGTATCTACTGACAGTGACAAAGGCAAACACATTTTAAAAAAAAAGTAACTTAAAAAATGTAATTTTACCCCAAAGATGTTTCTTGCTAGCTACTGTCACGTATGTAACTTAGTGGTTGAGGGTAACTGAATCACCTGGTATGGGGAGAATTTGTCACTGTTCATCCTCACCAAGATTTTGAGGCAGGGTGGTTATGGTTCTCCTTTCATAGATGTGCAAACTGAGCCTCAGAAGAGGTCATTAAGGTCCTCGAGGTCACACTGCTGACAGGTGGGACTTGAGCCCAAGTGTTTCTGATGGCCGGGCTCAAGCTCTTCCCGCTGACCAAGTCCATCAGGCCCTTAAACTGTCCTTGCAGCCCCTCTAGGTGCTGTTCTGAGCTTGTCCCGAGAATCCTCTCATTCCCTCCTGACTCATTAACCAGCTAACAATAGAAACACAACTTTGGAAAGCCTGGCCCATCTCCTTTGAAGAAATAAAATGCGAACACTTAAGAAACACTCAACCATCTACACAAACATATCTGCCTGCTTTGGAATTGTTCCCCCTACCTGGTCCCCTTAGTTACCAAGCTAGGAGGCCGTGTGGCTTAGTGGTTGAGAGCAGGGGCTTTGGTGTTTCTCTCGTTCAGGAACCAGGTGGCCTCCAACACATTGCTTCATCTCTCTGGTCTGTTTCCTCATCTCTAAGTCAGGGATAGTGGCCCCTCCCACGGCTGGTGAGACCATTAAGTTCCCACACATGTGCTCAAGCTTGTGGCACTCTTAGTACGCTGCCTGCCCCTAAGTGCTTAATTACATTAGCTATTGCTGCCATGTTACCAAGAGTGAGCAAATGGCAGCCCCTTTAAGGCTCTTCTCTACCTCAGGTTTTTCAGCAATCTAGACCAACGGGTATGGATTAGCGAACTTTATTATATACTTTATTTCGAAGCAGATGGGTCAGTGGAGGCTTAGAGAGGTTAAGTGACTTTCTTAAAGTGGTAGAATTCAACACAGGATGCAAATACATTTCGGTTCATAGACTTCCTACCACACTGACTGCATTGTTTCTAGAGAAATCCCAGAACTCTCGCTAAGGCTCAGTTTTTCCACGTGAGCTCTATTTCTGCTTCCCTTACCAGTTTCCCTCTTTATGGAAGAAAGGAAGGTCCTTTCCTGGATACCAAACACACTAGCTGAGAATAGAGGTGAGGGAACCACAGATGGACCAACACCATCCTCATCTTTGAATCCCGGTGAACTTTTCTGCTGTGTGTTAAGTCCGTGTGTATGTCTGTGGATAAGTGGTATTGGAAGTTGTGGGGTCCAGGGGTAGGATGACGGGGTTCTTAAGCAGAAATAGACAATGGGTACGTCAGGATTACTTTCCTTCCCTTTGGATGGTTCCAGTGAATTGCGGGGTGTAGAGGAGAGAGAAGAACCTAGTTGTAATTCCATTTCTGCCACTCACTTTCTCCTGTGCAAAATCAGAGTTTGGACTCAAGGGATCAATATATTCTCTGGCTCTAACATACTGATGCCACGAGGAAATCAGAGGACTGGTGTAAACAGTATGGTACCTGGCAGGCTCACTGATGGGCCTCTCGAGTTCAGAGGGCTAGTTCTCCTCAACCCTCAAACTCCTGTGCCCCTTTCCTAGCATATACCTCCCTGAAGCCTGACTCCACCCAGCCTTGTGCGGCCCCTCCCCTGCCCTCCTGCCCCAGCCTTCCTTTTCCCTCTTTCGTTTGCTTTTTTCCTAAGTTAAGCTGGCTGCCTGCCCAGCCTCACACGGTGACGTTAGGAAACCCAAGGCAGGCAAAGAAAGTGAAACCTCATTCCATCTGGATTCTGAAGCTTTGCTCCGACCTGGAGTTCTCCCCCTTTTCCCCCGCCGCCCCGTGACTGTGTGGGGAGCAGCTCTGGCTTTTCTGGCTGCTTTTACAAACAATGTCCAAAGCAGGGAATTCTCCTCCATCCTCTAGGAATCCCCGTCTGGGCCCCAAGAGAAGCCCGGGGCAAGGCCATTTCCTCCCAATGAGCCTTAATTTTCTCCATCTACAAATTGGAGATTTGCCCTCTGGTTGTCTCTCCTTCTCTGCCCTAGTGTCCCCGCATAGATATTTCCCACCTGAGCCAGTATTTCCCACCAGTGAGGGGCTGTCTCCCCCTTCCTTGTGTCTACGGGGCCCTGCCTGGGGTAGGTGCTCCGGGAGTGCTGGTGGAGGTCGCAGAGGGCAGCAGTGTGAAGGCGCAAGAGGAGGCCTCGCAGCCGGGGCAGGGACTTGCCCGTGGAGGGGCAGGATGCGCACCCCCCCAAGACATCTCCTGCGACATCCTGCCCTTGCCTTTTGGTCCAGCTCCGGTCTGATCTTTCTGTGTCACTCTATTCTGCGCCTCCCCACCCTTCCCCGTCACGTGGTACACTCACTGTGTCAGGGGTCTGACAGCCGTTCCCCTGGTTCAACCACAGTCAGGCCGGAGGGCTGCAGCTTGGCCTCCCCACCTCTTCTCACCTTCACCACACAGGACAGTGGCTGTGCCCCCCCGCTTGTTTTCTGCAGCTGGAGACCACAGGTGGCATGTTTACCGATGTGCTCACCCGCTCTGGGGGACTGGAGCCCACCGCAAGGTATCCTGGGGGGCAGGGCAGCCGTGGGAGCGAGGCCCAGCCGGAAGCACCGAGTCTCCCCGAGTTGCGAGTTGCGGGCTGACGGATGATTTCAGGTCCTCCTCCTCCTCCTGACATTCCTGAGACTGTTTTTTGTCTTTGTTTTCCTCTGTGGGTTTGTTGGTGCCTTTCCCTTTCTTGGTGAATACTTCCAGAGCACAGGAGCCCCCTCCCTTCCGCCGTCCCCAGTCCCCAGGAGAAAGCCTGGAGAAGAGGGACAAACTTGGGGCTGAAGTCAGACTCTCTGTGTGTCTTTGGCCAGGTTATTAACTAGTCTACACTTTGATTTCCTTTCTAGAAATGGGCTGAGAATCATGGCTCCTGTGACAACCCAGAGGATTAAATGAGGTGATCAGCAGCCCGCTCAGCACCATTCCTGGCACAAGTAGATACTCAGAAAAGAATGCCTTCTCTTTCTTTCCCTATATGTCCAGGTTCCAGTGTTTCTTCCCTCAGAGTACCCCCACCCCTCCCCAGAGGTGTTCCTCTCAGCTCTGTGTCAGGAGCCATGGGGGCCGGCGAGGGGGAGTTGGCGGTGATTTTCCACGAGCTCTTAGGCACTGTGCTAGATACTTTAGGCATCATTTCACTTATTAGGAAGAAAACGTAGACAACGGCGATGACTCAGGCCTGCCTTGGGCTCTCCTGCCCTCTGTGCAGCAGATTTCAGAGGCTCAGCCCCGATGCTCTGTCCTTCCCTGGTTTCTCTCTCTCTGAGCCTGGCCGTGACTGAGCCATGGTCCCCTCTTCTCCCTTCCTGGCTGCCCCTGCAGGCCAGCACGCAGACCCCTTTTCAAAGAGTTTCACACGCAGACTTACAGAGGAAGTGACACAGGATTCAGAATCTTACAGGACTCTTGTGGTTGTGGTCTGGACTCTGCCCCTTTACTGAGCTGGTCCCGGGAAGCCCCTGGGCTTCTTGTGCATTGCTTCCTTTCCTGGGGATGGGCGCCTGCAGTCCCTTGTTTCTCCTCCCCGTCGCCTCCCCGGCCCCTCCCCCTGCCTGCAGAGCGTTTGGGCCGCAACAAGAAGGACCTTAGAACCTCCTGAGGCATTTCCATTTTTTCACACCTCCAGCCTAGGAGAGGAAGTCCCCTTGGGAATTTCCTCAAAATGAGATTTGGAAAGTCTGCACTGTAGTCATTGCTTTACAGTGGCAGCTTTGGGCAGTGGAAAGAGCAAGGCATCGGGAATTAGGAGACCCGAGGTCTAGTCCCAGCTCAGCTCCAAACCTAGCTGTGAGATGTTGGCAAGCCTCTTGCCCTTTGGTGGCCCTCAGTTTCCTCAACTAGAAAACGGAAGCTTGACAATATTATTTCTGAGACCATTCTCAGTTAAAAGATTAAAAACTAGAGGATTTCTAGTGTCCTGGAGGAGATTTGGGGGTCGGTGTCCTGTTGCCCCTAAAATCAGCTCATACCACCCCTCCTGCAGGTAGGGCCGAGGGGTTCCCATTATCATCCCCTTTTCCCCCTCATCCTTCCAAGGCCTGGGACTCATGTAAGTCCTTGCATGGGCAGTACTGCATTCGTGCATTTGGCCACTGCTCTGCCTTTTCACTTTATTCACTCCTTCCCTCCTTCCATTCCTCCACCCACTCATCCATTCATTTATCTCTACAGCTGTGTCATTTAAAATGCTTTGTTTATAAGTGCAGAAGACAAGTCTGGCTAACTTCAGCAGGAAGGTAACATACTGAGGGTAAGGTTGAGTAGCTCATAGGATGGATAGAACATTGGAGAACCTGACTTGGAAAAAGGATGGAGAGAAACCAAAGAAGCTCTGGGTGTTTGGGCAGCAGTTACTACTTGACAGTCTTACCAGGGTACCACTGTTGAAATAGATGTACTCCAGCCATTTCTCCGATCTACATCTCAATCTGCTAAGGATTCGTTGTCCTAGGGGAGGAATGATGACCAGCCACGCTGGTGTTATTTGCTTGCTTCGTGGTTGGGAGAAGATAGAACACCCGATCAGCATTACCACTGAGACTGTATATGCTGGGGGAGAAGTAATTCCACAAAAGGATGTCAAGGTGATATTTGGAAGGGGGAATGGATGCTGTGTAAGAAAATAAAAACAAACAAAATAAACAAGCAAAGAAACAAATTAAACTAATGCATCCAGCCATTCATCCATCCACTCATCCATCCATTCATCCATCTACCCTCCCATCCATCCATCCATCCATCCACCCATCCATCCATCTGTCCATCCTCTTACACAACCAAGAAACACACTTTTATTGAGCACCTATCATGTTCCAGAGGCCAAGCCAGGCACTCAGATACAGTGCAAAGCCACCCATCAGAAACATCCCAAGAGTCTCCTCACAAAGGATGTACCTATGCAATTGAAACAAAGATGAGGACCCAGGGAAAGGAATTCGCGTATATACATGTATTGGAGGGTCCCAGATAGCATTTCTAGGGACAGGGTGACTCATTCTGGATGTGGGCAGATAAGGGATTTTTTTTGCAGACATTTCATATCTCTAGGAGGTTGCTTATTTTGGGTACAGAACAGGATGTGACTAGGATTAGGCACCAGAAACCCTGGGTCTGCCTCTAGTCTCTTTCCTTCTCTAGCAGTGGACAAGTCATACTTCATTTAAAAAAATCTATAAAATGGGAAGAATGAATAAGAATCCCTGCCCTGTGTAACTCAGAGAACTGCTGTGGAGGTGAAATGAGTTAGTGGATGTGAAGGTACTTTCCAAGTACAAAGTCAGAGAACTTTTTTTTTAAACATTTTTTTTGTTGAGTTATAGTCATTTTACAATGTTGTGTCAAATTCCAGTGTAGAGCACAATTTTTCAGTTATACACGAACATACATATATTCATTGTCACATTTTTTTCTCTGTGAGCTACCACAAGATCTTGTATATATTTCCCTGTGCTACACAGTATAATCTTGTTTATCTATTCTACATTTTGAAATCCAAGTCTGTCCCTTCCCACCCCCTGACCCCTTGGCAATCACAAGTTTGTATTCTACGTCTATGAGTCTGTTTCTGTTTTTGTATTTATGTTTTGTTATTTTTTAGATAACACATATGAGCGATCTCATATGGTATTTTTCTTTCTCTTTCTGGCTTACTTCACTTAGAATGACATTCTCCAGGAACATCCATGTTACCGCAAATGGCGTTAGTTATGTTGTCGGTTTTTATCAGAGAACTGTTTTCATCATGCTTGCTTCTGTTTCCAGGAGGGCTGATGAGAACGCCCATGGCTCATATGTTACTGTCACTTCTTTCCTGCCCTCACTGCCCACCAGCCGGCAGTAACCATGGAGAGGCTGTGTTGAGTTTTTCAGGTCCCTGGGTAGGTGGATGAATGTCCAGGGTAATCACTGCTACTCACCTCAGAGATGTGGATGGTCGGGGCTCTGTGGGCCCCAAGTAGGCTGGAGACAGCAGCTGGTTGAGTGTGTATGTGTGGGGGTAGGTCCTGGTCTCTTGTGGGCGGGAATGAAATGACAAGGGAAGCCCTAAACCATGTGGGTGGCCCAACTATTTTCAGTTCACAGTAGAAGGGAGCTGGGTTTTCCAAGTTGTGGCCAGATCAGCGTAGGAGACCATAGGTGATATCCGAGGGTGAAGGGTACCCTGCATGGGGGGAATTGCCCTGTGCTTACAGGATTCCAGGCTGTGACCCTGGGTGAGACACGTCAACTCTCTTGAGTCTGTTTTCTCATCTGTGAAGTGGGTGGCCTGCCTGCAGGGAGCAGCCTGTCGGTGGTGCTGGCTCACCTTGTCACCTGTACCAGGATGAATGTCTGGGCCTGTCTGCCCCCAGCTAATCTCTTCCAGCTAAAGGTTTTCCCTCGTATGAAAGTGCTCCCTGTGCTGCCTCTCATTGTGGGTGGGCTGCGCACTGCGGTACCCTCGAGGGAGGGCATATGGCAAAATCCACTGAAGTTTTAAAAATCACATATTGTATTTAATAAGCACTAGCAATTCTACCTCTCGGAGCTCATCTTGCATACATACACATGTACACCATGACCATGCGAGATATTCATGGTTTGCCGTAATGAAGAGTGGAGCCAGCCGAACTGTCCATCAGTAAGGGGCTGACTGGCTAATTCTAGTGCTTCTGTGTAACGGACTGTCCGGCAGCTGCTAAAAAGAATGATGCAGCTCCCTACAGGCAGATTTGGAATGATCTCTAAGATCCAAGAAGTCAAAGAAGCAAAGGACAGAATGGCTTAGGTAGTGTGCCACACGTGTGTGAAGAAAAAGAGACTCCCCTGTGCTTACCAATGCATAGACCCTCTTTTGGAGGCTCTTAAGAAATGGGTACCAGTTACCTTCTCTTTCTGTTAGGAAGGGTGGTGTGAGGGAGGCCTGGAGACAGGGGTAGGAAGGAGCCCTCCTTTTCATTGTACATCACTTTATATCTTCAGGATTTGGTATCATGTGCACGTTTGGTACGTTTATAAAAAGTCATCCGGCAGGATGTGCCCAGGTGTCCGGGGGGATTCTCCTGGAGTTTCAGGGCCATTCATAGCCTCTTTGATGCCTGAGTCCCGTGAGAGAGCCACGTCGTTTGAGTGGGGTTCTCTGAGGCGGGATGACTCGCTCAGTGGCTTATTCTTGCTCCAGCTGCCTCGCCCCACCCCTCGTCCCATCAGGTGAGTGGGCTTCCAGAATCACTCTCTGACACCCCAAACCCAGCTTCCCCTAAAAGAAGACCGTGGTTGGGCCCCGGGGAAGGAGGGGCAGATCATTGCCTCCTCTGACGGGGGTGTTGCGTCGTGGAAACGGCACAGGCTTTGGAGCTGCACAAGCTTTGGTTAAAATTCCAGCTTGTGCTGTTGTGGCTGTGAAAGCTCAAGAAGCTACCATGACCTTGCTAGACGGTTTGCTCCTCTGTAAAATGGGCCAGCTGCTGCTGAGCTCCAGGACTGGGAAGACAAGAGGAGGTCCTTGGATACAATGCCCAGCACACAACGCCCAGGCGCTCAGTGTACAGTCACAGATGTACATGCTGTCGCTGAAGTGAGGTCCCCCTGCTGGGGCCCTTTCTCACGAAGAAGGGAAAAAACAGTCGTGGTTGAAACTGGGCCCAGTTCAGCCAACGCTGGGCTTGGCCCCTTGGCTGGTGGAGGTGAAAAAGTCACGTGCCTTCCCGCCAGGGCGCACGCTGACTAGATGGTCTGGGAGAGCAAGTCTCGAGTTTGTACCTGCCTCTCTGCAGGTCTGAGGTCTGGAGATGGAGCAGCTGGCCCCAAGGTGACTGCAGGCTGGGGCTTGCTCTGGTGTTCTCAGGGTGACTC
Source organism: Camelus bactrianus (assembly GCF_048773025.1). Classification (NCBI taxonomy): domain Eukaryota; kingdom Metazoa; phylum Chordata; class Mammalia; order Artiodactyla; family Camelidae; genus Camelus; species Camelus bactrianus. The sequence goes on from NC_133554.1 coordinate 11,624,226, forward strand.
TGGTCGGGGGAGGGGCTGACTCAGGAAGAAGCAGGAGTTCTGGAAACTGCTCCTTGAGGATGGGGTGTTGGACCAGCAGGGGAGCAGCCTCCCCCAACATCAGGGGTTCTTATCTCCTGTCTCCACAGATGACCCTGTGGCACACTGGCCTTTCCTGCCACACGGGAATTATTCTGAAAATGGGGCTTGCCTCCCAGCTGCAAAAACACGGCTCCTCCCAGGATGGGCAGTGGCAGGGAGCACGGCGTTTAGACTAAGGCAGATCTGGGTTTCAGTTCTTGCCTGGTTGTTGATTCCCTCAGTGGCTGTGCTATTTAACTTTGCTGAGCCTCAGTCTCCTTGCCTGTGAAATGGGGAGATGATACTGCCTACTTTTTACAGAGAGGATTAAAAGAAATGTGTGAGGCATTACAAAAATGTTTCAGTAGAGCTGGCTAGAGTTGAGTTGGTCGGTCTAAAACGAGGGCAAAAATCTTCTGAGGAAGGAACTTACTCTTTGGCTTAGGGAAAAAATTACATAATGGGCATGTTTGATTATAAAAAGGGAGACCCCCTACCTCTTCCCACCCCTACCTATATTGCCTGGAGAGAGCTAATTGTTCTGCGTAAGAAAGAAATAGGATTGTGAAAGTTGGTGTTGAGTCTGAGGGAGAAGAGGGGAGATGTGGAGGGGTCCTAGGTCTTGGGAGGAAAATCAGGCCAGGGAGAGATTAATTTTTTTCTGGCAGGGAATGGCCAGTGGATTTCTAAGGCAGGGATTTTTATGGCTAATATCGAATTTCAGGTTCTCATCTGAGTTATTCTGTGCTACATTCAGACTCTATCTTATGCTCAAATTTCCAGTAAATATCTGTTGACACCCAGGAGCTCACACTGGTGTTGTTTTGGGGGACCCACGTGGGGGTCAGCATGTGGAGAAAGAGAATTCAGTGGAAGCTGGGAAGTGGAGGAAGATGTGCCGGGATCCAGCACGAGCCTTCGATTCTCCTAGGGGGCGTGGCTGGGCTGAGACTCCTGAGGCCTGCTGTATCTGAGATGCGGGATGGAATGATTTGGGGGATATTTTGGTGAGGCTCTGGATGACCCCCGAGCAGAGGCTGCCAAGTGGGTGGCTTAAAAGGGAGGGAGGATGTGCTGAGACTGAGGTCAGTGAGAACTTGGAGGGGCAGAGGCAGCAGGCGAGGGACCAGGGGCCCTGGCCACACCCAGCGAGCAGATCACTGGTTCCCCGGCTGCAGCGCTGTGGCAGCCAGGAGGGTTCAGAGCCAGGTGAGAGGAGCCACACCTCAACTCAGTGTCCACTGGAGCCTGCAGGATGAGAGCCGTCCCCCCCCCCACCCCCCGCCCCAGGGACCCCTGGGAGACGGGATGGAGCGCTAGGAGTGTTTCCCTGGAGTGAGAAGCTGAGTGATTTGCCCTCCAATGCATGTCTGTCATTGGTGGAGGGCTGCTCTCAGGGTGAATTCCCTCACATTCCCGTTTGCTTGGGGGGTGGGCCAAGCTGCAGGCCCCGAAGGCCCTCGAGCAGAGTTGCAGGCGCTTGCAATAAATGGACGCCCAGTTGCATGACCCAGATCAAAAAGATGAGCTGGAATAAGATTCCTCAGTTGGGGCCTTGGAAATTGGGAAACAGACTGGGTGGTGGGGGCATAAGACCTTTCTCAGCCAGTACCCCTAGAAGCTGAGCTGGGAATGTAGCTTCTATGAAGGTGGCCCTTAGAGACCATGGGGAGGACTGGATGGTGCCTTGACAGGTCCTATCTGGGAGCCTTGGGGTCAGACAGACAGAGATTTGGATTTTGGCTTGGTCACTTACTAGCTGTGTGCGTTGGAGAAAGTTGCTCGAGGTCTCTGAATTCGCCATGGTTTTCTCACATGTCATATGGCTGTAGTCCCCACCCTGTAGGGCAGATATTAGGAATAAGGTGACACGTATAAAGTGCCTGACACATAAAAGATGGCTGAGGGGTGTCATTTTCCTTTTCTTTGCCAACTGCCCCACCTCTTGCCTGTTGAATCTGGGCTGTGACAAGGTTTCGGGGTCAGAAATGGGTTTGGAAACAGACGCTTCTTAGGAAGTGACGGCGAGAACTCCAGCTCGAAAAGGGGAAGTGGAAGCACTTCCGTAACTCAGAATTTCCATTTTGGGGTCCCAGGCAGGGCCGGGAGGACGGTCTCCTGCCACTGTGAGATGTAGGCAGAGCAGACCGAGCACACCCAGGCCCTGTTACTCAGTGAGGGATTTCCGGGGCTTGGCTGGGGAAGAAGGGTGGCGGGTGGCAGGGACTCTGCTCTGTAGCGAGGCAAGAAAGGAGGTGGGCGGGCACCCTGCCAGTCCTGGGCCAGGAGCCACAGGGCTGCTCTTTGAGCCCAGGAGAGAGGCAGCTAGAGGCCCCCCCTGTGGTTCAGCCTCAGGATTGGATCAAGAGAGTCTGTGGTCAGACCAAGGTCACAGGGAAGCCACAGGGGGCACACCCTTAGCTGACTCCTGCCTCTCTTGTGGGTCTCCACGCCAGGGACACAGGGTAACGAAAATTATGCAAGTAAAGCACAAAACATAGAAAAGATTCAGATCCTTATAACAGATTCAATTAATGCAGAAGTACCTAGTGCTGTAACTTGGAATCTAAGTCTACAAACTCAGGTTTATAGGAAAGAAAACTTGACTGCTATAACCTAACTTGGTGTATAATTTTATCCTGCCCTTTTGCTGGCCTGGCAGGAAACTTTAACCTCAGCCTCCCTGGGGTGTGTCCAGGTGGCAGGGGAGCCCACATGATGCTCTGTCCCCACAGGTAAGTGCTGAGCCACCCCTGCTGGGGTTTGTACGGTCTGGTGCTGGTCTGATAGTTTGGGGTCACACTTGAGGTCACAGAGACCTTCCCCAGGGCTGCTGTGGCCCCAGTTACCTGTATGTGCTCCACAGCCCTCCCTCTTTGGGGTCCCCTTGTGTGGACTTAAAGAAAAAAAACACAACATGAGATTTGTGAGTTTAAGTTTCACTCGGGGACTTACTGAGAACCGTAGCCTGGGAGACGGCCTCTCAGTAGCACTGAGGAAACTGCTCTGAAGAGGCCGGGGAGAAGCCGGTATACATGTATGGTTTTTGGCTAGGGAAGACATGTGGTCAGGCATGCATTTTGATAAAAGATTACTGCTAGTCACAAAGAACAGATGTCTCCAGTTAATTTTCGTGCTTTTCTGTGGATGGGAAGATACAAGAATCCGGGTTCATTAAAATTCTTCCCAAGATACACATCTAACTAACTAAGGGGCATGCTTCTCTGGAGCACAGAGGGTCTGATCCTATTGCTATCTTCATCTGCTCTCAGATTGCACTGCTGGTCAGCGGCCATAGCCGGTCACCACCTAGTCCCTGTGGGATCTGGTGGGGAGCATCGCTGTCTGCTCTTTGCTTACGCCTCTTCCGGGCAGCGACGCTGGGATGTCCAGGCCACACCGACCTCCCTCCAGCCCAAACCAGGGCTCTCTTTTTGGCCTGGAAGAAATCCACACTCCTTAATAATTCTCGTAAAGACTGCAAAGAAATACGCTTTGACTCTTTGATTCTTCCGGCAGGGGCCTTAGGCTTTTAGACCACACAAGGCAAAGAGACCCACAGTTTTATTGTCTGCTCCGCCTCATTTCTCTCCTACGAGGGATGGAAGAGCTGCCTGGTGCAGACTGTCTGCTTGAATGAGGGAAGGGAGGAGGGGATTAAAATAGGAAAATACCCCAAAACATCCTATCCGGGAATAAAAGGTGGAAGCCCGCCTTCCAATAGTGCTCCTTTCCCCACTGTTTTTAACTTCCGTGAGCCGTCTGTCCTGCATTGGCATGTGTGCAGATCGGGTAACCTCAGTCAGTCCCTAAGAGGGTAATTTCCCTTAGGAGAAACCCAGGGGTGTTTCTCCACCTCCTCTCCAGACCCCCGTTACCATTTAAAACTGCCGTGTAGGGTACAGTATAGAGTTTACTACCGGGAGCAGTGGAGTGTAGCCGGGCAGTCAGCTCTGGCTACGTCAGCCCACTCTGCACAGCCCCAGCTGCCTTCTCCCCTGAGAGACACGCAGTTCCCAAGGGAGCAGTGCAGTTGCTGCCTCTTCTTTACCACTCCCTCCATCCTCCAAACCCCCACCTCCTTATTAAAGAAATTATTGAGGTTTAACTTGCAGAGGGAGGTGTCCTAATCTCATGAATTGATGGATTTTTGCACATGAATATGCTTGTGTAGCCATCACCCAGACCTAGATACAGAACATTTTCGGCTCCGCAGAAGATTCCCTCATGCTCTTTTGTAGTGAATACCCATTCCCCAAAGGTAACCACTATTTGATGACTAGGACAGTTTTGACTGTCCTTCAATGCCATGGAAATGGACATACAGTAATTCACTCTTATGGGTCTGACTCTTTGCCTTCAAATCACGCCTGTGAAATCCATTCATACTACGTTTTTCAGTGCTTCGCATTTATCAGTGGCTTGCTGTGTAGTATTCCATTGTATGGATGCACAGTTTCTGGGGCCGAATGCATGCTTCTCTGATTTCAGGTTTCCCTCCAGCCTCTGGTCTGAAGGGAGAACTTCAGGACACACTGCTCTCTGCTTGTTTGCCCTGAGCTCCTGCCCTCTGCTCCTCTGCCACTCCTCAGGGGCTCTCGACCTGTCTCTATATCATGTCTTCCTCCTTCTGAGGAGGGATCGGCCCTGCCTGCTTTCCTAGGGCCATCCAACTAGGACCAGAGAGAGAAACTGGTTTGCTGAGAAGGAGATCCAGCAAGATGATCCCTGCCGCTGACCTTGTGTGGGACTCGGGGAGGGGGATTGGAGAGGGAGAAAACAGCAAGGAACAGAAGGCTATCTTGGGAGGGGGCCTGGACTTCAGCGAGACTGCAGCATTGGGATTGCGCCGAGTTTAATCAGCTCTCCCTGGGGCTGGGGGTCTAGAGCTGGAGTCCTGGTTACGTACAAGGATGTGCAAGGACAGAGGTCGTCTTGGTCCTTGGCCCAGGTCAAAGCAGGGCAAGCAGGACCGACTCAGAAAGGACTTGGAAGGGGCTGGCTGGACTGAGTTGGGGAAGTATGTTGAGGTTGCTGGACTGGAGAACAAGACTCCACTTGGGAGGTCCTTGTCCCGGGAAGGCCCTAGCCAAAGGCTAGGATGGCCTTCTCGGGGCATCAGAGGACTTCTGAGCAGATGGCTATTTCTGGATCCCACTGAGCAGTAGGACACATCCCACTGTCCCTCTCCCCCTCCACCTCCAAGGCAACACTGGGGAGGGATGAGTTTGTCTGCAGAGGTTGGGATGAGAACTGGACTGTGGCAGATACGGACACCTCTCTTCTTGGAAACTTTCTGTTTCCAGGAATCTCATTTAAGTGCCTAATTCAAGCCTGGCCTCTCCAGGAATTTCCCCACCATCCGTAACTACTCTCACCTCCTATTTTCCAAAACTTTCCATCTCTCAGGATGCTGTGAATGAACAGCACCAGCAGGTGTGTTAGTTTCCCAAAGAGGCTAGCATTTAAAACCAGTGTACCTGACCCCCAAATGGAAGTGCCGATAGATGGATGACAGGCACATGACAAGTTGATATGACCCTGATCTGAGGGATGTGTGGGGAGCTCCTGATCATGACTGTAAGTTCCATGCCACACCCCCGGCCCCCTCTCCCAGGCAGTCCCACTGCCGCCCAGATAATACCATTACACTGTAACCCAGCTCACTATTTGCCTGAGCAATGACTCAGCCTTGCCAATCCCTAGTCAACCTTTTCCTTCCCAACTTAACCTTCCTATAGTAGATCTGCGAAAAGTGGTTTGTCCCACCTCTGTTCTCGTGTCAGCTCCAAGTGCAACTGCGTCTCTGTCCTTTCAGCAGTGTGAAAGGCCACCATTCACTTTGCTGCTGGGCAGGTCTGTGATTCTTTGCCTCCTCTATCTTGAGGATCCTGCTACCTCCTCCTGGGCATCAGTGGGAGTTATTAATTTTGGGCTGAAAGTGGCAGAAATCTCCTTTAAATGAGCTTAATCCAAAAGGAAACTGAATGACTCAGGTAAATGGAAAGTATGAGTTCCAGGCTTCAGGTCCGGCTTGATCCAGGGGCTCAAACAACGTCATCAGGGGTTTCTTGCACTCCACTCTTCATCTCTGCTCCTTCTGCACGTTGCCTAATTTTCTTCTCCTGAAGGTGGGCTTCCTTTATGGAGAGATGGGAGAAAGGGCCGCAGGTTGTTTGAGCCTTTCATCGTTCTAGCTCAGCCAGCCCCAGCAAAGAGCAAGCTTCTCTCTCCAAGTATTCATTTCCAGTCTCAGGGAGGGGCTTGAGGGGATTGTGTGTCTACCTCCTGGACTAAGCTCTATGGTCAGGCGTGGGAGGGGCCCTGCAGACAGACGATGCCAGAGGACCGCGTGGTGGGCAGACACGACACTGTCCATGTTCACTGTTAAGGGAGAATGTGGGGCAGGACACACTTTCCTCTACTACCCTGTTTCCCGTAATACTACCAACAAGGGTGTAGGGACACTTCAGCCTTCCCTGAAAGTTCTGAGGAGATGTTGGATGGTTTACATCACAGCAGTGCAAACAGCCTAGAGCGAAAAAGGGGACATCCTGGGTCTTTGGTGTCCTCCAGTCTCCCTGTCACTTAGAATTTCTTTCTGCTGATTGACCTCCTTCCACGCTGTGTGGTCTTTTCTATGCTTTCCTCTCTCCCAGCTTCCAGTCCACTTTGTATGTAGAATTGTTTAACTTTTGCTTCTGTGTCTTTTCTCCCTTCCAACCCATGTCCTCTGATTTCCATCTTCCATTTATTCTTTAATTGACTTTTCAAGGTATTTTCCTAAACAAAAGCAATTCCCCTTTTTAAGAACAACTCTGATACCAGCTATTAGGATAACTGGGAGATTTTACTATATAAAATTTTATGATACCACCTTCAGATGAGGCCAGCCCTAGGCCAGAAACTGGATCAGTGGGAATTCTGTGGGCAGACTTCCTGTGAGTTAATGGAATTCACTGGGGGGAAAGTACTGGCTATATTTTAATTTTTATTATGTGTCAGAACTACCGCAGCTCCAGATAAGTGGACTGGCTGAGTTTCAACACTGGTTGTATCCAAATTGAGTATCTACTTGTCAGATAACAGGCAATGTGCTATTAATGCAACTGGAATTTACACTCATCTTGATGATAAAAATGATTACATTTCTCCAACACCTGGATGATCTGTGAATGTAATTTAAAGGTGACACTGGGAAAGACTTTGCTTTTATGTTTTCATTACAGACATAGCCCTTGTGGAGATGCAAAGCCCCAGTCAAATATAACATATACTGTGAAGGGCAGTGAGAGAAACCCGCCCCCATCCCCACTTCTCACCCTGGCTTCCCACAGCTTGGACTCATTGATTTCTACCTGCTAGGCTCCGTTGCTCCTGGGTGAGCAAATCAAGGCTGACTTGAGGATACATAGGGCCTGGGAGGCCTTTTTAAAGTTAGACCATGGATGCAACGCCCTGTCACTTGTCTCTGGGATCCAAGTGACACAGCTCACCTCCAGGTACCAAGTACCACCCGTGGCACATAAAAGATGCTCAATAAATAGCAATTTTACTTTTCCCTGTCTTCACCTCTTTCTTGCCGCAGGATCCAGGCTCCTACTTTGACCTTGGTTTTCATTCCTGTTACTTGTTCTCTGGGAGGACTGAGGTCTTGTCTTGCCCTGAATTCTAAGCCTGAGTCCTTCCCATGTGTCTCCCCATCCATTCACCAAGGGGGTGTACCGTTTTGCAGGACTAGGCTTCTGGTCTCATTCCTGTTACAAGATCCTAGTCTCTGCCTTGTTCCCCAGACTTCCTTAAAGTCCAAGAACTGACACTGCCTTGACACTGCCTTCCAGGAGCTTGGACCCCAGACTCTGAGCCCCATCTGAGTTGTCCCCCTGGGCAGATGTGCTTGGTATTGTCAGTCTGTCTGACCTTGGGTACCTCCCACTGAGAAGTTCTGTGGGGCCGTGCTCAGCTTGGTCCCCTGGGGCTCGCTATTTGCCTGAGCAAAGACTCAGCCTTGTCAAGCCCTAGACAGCATCCTTTGGCAGCCCAACAGCGTTGCACCTCTGGCCCCCGAGGCAAAGCCTGGTCCCACTGCCTGACTCACTGTGCAGGCCACGAGGTGGGCAGGATACAGTGGGGAGGATTAGTTCTGTGACCTTCCTCACACCCACTGCCTGATTAGCTGAGAACCATCAGCTCTCCACTCATCTGTAATTCTCACCATTTCCCCTCCTCCTCCCCCCCCCCCCCTTCCTCTTCCTTTCTGGTGAAGTTGGTAAAGACTCTTGATGATAATCATAACAATAACTCTAATAAATAAAGGTTAGTAAGAACAGTAATCGAAATCTTTTTTTTTTAAAATAATCTTTGTTGTTTTAAATCACTAAGTTTTTTTTTTTTTTCCCCTTCCTGGGTAGGTGGGGTAGGTAATTAGGTTTATTTATTTATTTATTTTTAAATGGAAGTACTGGGGATTAAACCGAGGACCTTGTGCATGCTAAGCATGCATTCTACCACTGAGCTGTAGCCTCCCCACTGAAATTTCTTGCGCTTTATTATGTGGCAGGCACTATGCTGAGTGCTTTAAATGGATCATCTCATTTAGTCCCCAAGACAGCCGTATGTTGGGGGTACAATTACTAGTTTCATTTTATAGGTGAGGACACTGAGGCACAGTGAGGTTAATCAAATTGCCAGAAGTCACATAGAGCTGGAATTATGATAATATACCCTGTTGCCAGATATATTTCATATTATTTAAGTCTCATGCCAACCCTCCTGAGACAGATATTGTTATTATTCTTCCCATTCTACAGATGTGGTGGTTTTAAAATATGTCCGTAAATTCTTTGATGTTTCTCCCATCAAGAGGTGGAGTATTGAACCTCTGTCCTTGAACCTGGGTTGAACTTTGTGACTGTCTCAATAGACAGACTGAGTGACTCTCAAGGTTAGATTAGAAAAAGATTATACAGCTTCTTGCTGTTCTTTTTGAGATACTTGCCCTGGGGACCTTTGAAGTGTAGCTACACTGGCTGCTGTGCTGGAGAAACCATATGGAGGCAGAGAGACAGAAAGATGAGAGAGGGAGAGGGAGGAGGGAGAGAGAGAGAGAGAGAGAGAGAGAGAGGGAGAGAGAGAGAGAGAGAATGAAAATAAATCTGCATGAGAGACCCCAAACCAGAACCTCCCAGCCGAGTCATTCCTGAACTCCTGATCCAAAAGAACTATGAGAGATAATAAGTCGTTGTTTTAAGCTACCAAGTTGTGGGGTGATTTGTTACACAGCAGTGGATTACTGGAACATGACTTGAACCCAGACTTTAAAGCATCCCTTCAATAACTCCTTATCGCATTAAAAGAATAAAATTCAGATCTCTCTGCATGACATTTGGCTCCAGATTCCCTTTTCAACTCAGACTCCATTGAGAAATGTGGAGTGGAGAGAGTTGGGTATGTTCCCTGTCTTACCAGGTAGGTGACCCTGGGTGAGTCACTCAATCTCTTTGAGTCTTGATTTTCTCATTTAAACTACATTCCTTTCTGGGATTTATATATGTAGGGTGTTTAAGGCTGGGGAAGAGGCATTGGACACAGGCAACTTGTTTTAGGATTACTGTATCAAAAGAGATATATGTTCTTTATATTAATTTATTTAATCCTCTGCAATCTAGGGACTATTACACAGAAAGAGGAGAATGAAGCTAAGAATGTAATGGACTTGCCCAGGGTCATACTTTGTGGTAAAATGGATTAGTCCAATTCTTCACATCCTTCCAGAAATTGGCTAATAGACCTTTGCCATGTGACTTTGTGGTGTATTTTTTCACCTCTTGACTCAAGGCTCAGCCATGAAACTTGATTTGGACAATGAGCTCTTAGCAGATGAGACCAAGAAAGTCTTGAAAAGTTGGGATTGTGTCTTTTATGCCTCTGGCATCACCATTCTGCTATTAAGTTCACCCCATGAATTTTTAAATTTCACATATATTTTAATGCTATTTTCAAAGAGCAATTTTAGCTCTAAATTTTCCACTTGTTTAACATTTTTTTCTGTTGAGATTTCCTGTCTTTACATTTATCATGAACATATTTTCCTTTACCTCACTAAATATAGTTATAATAGCTGCTTTAAAATCCTTGTCTGGTAATTCTGTTATCTAGTTCATCTTAGAGCTGGCATCTATCTGTTACAGACACCAAACTTGTTCTGCTCACTGCATGACAGGCCAATAAATCAGAAGACTACGTGTTGGGACAAGGAATAATGACTTTATTTGGAAAGCCAGCAGACCGAGAAGATGGGGGACGAATATCCTAGAGAACCATCTTCCCCAAGTCAGAATTCAAGCTCCTTTTATACTAAAAATGGGAGGGGGTGTGGTTGGTTCTTGTAAACTTCTTGGTGTCAGAACCCTTTGTTCTTGCAGCTGTCCACAATATAGTTCTGGTCACAATGTTCCTGTAAACCTCCAACAGGACAAATGCTATTCTCTGTTCCGCAGCTTTATCTCTATATGAATAGAAAAGTGTTTTACCCTTAAAAGTCAGAGCCTTGAGATTGGGCTGTCCTGTATATTTCAGGCTATAGGCAACGTTCTTTTACAAAAGGTACAGAACCAGCATGACTAAGCACAGGAAACAGAGCGCAGGGTTAGAGCTAAAGGAACAGATCTAAGGTGGACTCAGATTTCTTCCTCTCTATCACATATTGATTGTCTCTTCCCTTGAGACTGGGTCACACTTTCCTGGCTTTTCGTATATTGAATGATTTGGATTGAATCTCAGACATTGTGAATGTGATGTTGTGGAGACTGAATTCTGTTATACTGCTCTGAAGAGTGTGACTATTTTTGTTTGAGCAGACAATGAACCTAACTGGATTCAAACTGAGAACTTCCATGCCTGCAGTGGATGGTGACACAGATCTCAGTTCACTTCTTTAAGTTTTAGCTGCAAGTTGCTTTCCATTTTCCCCAAGTAAGTATGGTCAGGGGTCACGGCTAGAAACTTGGGCTAAATTTATATAAAGAATTTAGAATTTCCTTTTCCTGATTTTTTTTCTTTCTTTCTGAGGTTCCTCCTCACTCTCCAGTGGCCACTATTGCCTGGGGTTCCTTCCTCTGGTTCATCTGGCCAGAGAGACCAAACTTTCTTCAGGGTTTTAGCCGACCCTACAGCATCCTCCACAGTGATTGCAGTTGACCTCAGGCCAAAGCCACAAAAATTAGGAACACGCTCCAGGCCTGTTGCTTACTCCAATTTTCAGAGCCCTTCCAAAATCTGCCTGCTTTTGTACAATCTCTCCTGCTTGTTACTCTATTTTTAAAAATGTCCTCTGGGTTTACAGCTCTTATTTGCAGATTGATCAGTTTTTTTTTTGTATTTTGATCAGTTTGTTAGGTGTGTTAGATGCTCAATTCTGCAGGCTGGAAGCAAAACCTAGGGTGACAAGTTTAGTCAAATTGTTCTTCTTGGTGGGTCCTATCAAATAGTGCAAAGTTGCCGTTTGCACTCCTCACCATCACCTTCACTCTGCTTTATTCTTCTTTATAGAGCTGATCACCCCTCAACGTCCTGTATATCTGTGGTCTCTCTCCCCACTAAAATACAGGTTCTGTGAGGGTAGGATCTTTATCTGTTCTGCCTCGATGTGTACTGAAAGCTTCAGCTCCCGGGAAAAGGGGAGACATCTGGGAGAGGTGGGGAGGTGTGGGCACCAGGAGGAGTTGTCTGAGCAGCTGAGCTTTCGCCCTAGGTGGGTCTTCCTTCCTAGATACAACCGCGTGTGCTAGGCTTTTAAGGAATACACGATAACTAGTTATTGTGGTTTTTAACCACTGGGTGGCGCTGCGCACTCATTTTTCTAAGATCAAGTCAGTCTAGAACTCCTTGTCAGTGGCTGCAAGCCCTTATCTTCTAGGACCCTTGCCTAAAACGCCATCTCTCCGATGACACTTCCCTGCCCTGACCCGTTGACTGGCAGCCAGAAGGGGTCCATCACACTAACTTCTGAACACGTGTGTCCCCCGACCCCAACCGGTGAATTTCATGAATAGACATTAAGTGAAGCCCAACAGGGGCAAAGGGCCCCCCCTGGGTGGGAGCAGGGTAGACTAGAAGTGGTGGTCCCTGCCCTCTAAGGCAGCCCTTTCAGCTGGGTTCAAAAACATGCACTGGATGTGATGGATGAACTTCTCCCCTCTGCACCTAGGATGGTGCTCGCTCTATATCATCCTCGGGAAAATTGAGGAAATGCTCAAGTCGTCCGTGCTTGGTGGTTCACAGAAGAAACCCCATGTTGTACAGCCTGGAGCAGAAGGCTCCTTTCTGGAAGGAATGCTAGGGGGAGAAGAGGAAGCTCTGAGTGTGTGCTTAGGTGACAGTGACTCTGCCCACACACGGTTTCTTGGTGGTGCCATGCACAACCTGGCTGCTTGCCCACGAAATTCTCTGTCGCAATCGGCAGTGTGGGAACTGAGAGCTGTCCTGTTGTCCCCACCAGGGAGAACCTGCTGGGCTCAAGCATTCTTGCTCTGGGAGGGGAGCCCCCAAGTGCTGAGTCTCTGCTGTGAGCCAGGCGCGGTACTGCGCCCTTTACACGTGTTCGCTGGTGGCATTCTTCTAATAACCTGCAGCCGTGGGTGTTTTGGTCTCCGTTTTATAGCACAGAGCATCGAAGCTCAGAGAGGTTGAATACTTCTCACACCAGCACATAAACATGCTCTAAATGCTCACATCTTTAAAAATCTTCCCTTGAACCCATACCTCTTTCTGGCTCTTGCCCTAAATTTTGCCTCCCTTCACAAAAAAAAGTTCTTAGAAGGGCTGCCTTGTGGAGTCCTGGCCCCCACTCCCCCCACACCCGTTCTCCCTCTCCCCTCTCTGGTTGGGCTGCTATCACTGTCTTCCACTGAGACTTCCCACCAAGGTCACTGGTGACCATGGGTCAACTCCAATGACCTTTTCTCGGCTCTACCTTTATCTCTTGGCAGCATTCAGCACGTTTGATGACTCCTTCTTGAATTATTTTCTTCTCTTGGCTCCTGGGTCACCACACCCTCTGGGTTTTCCTGCTTACTCACTGGCCACTGCTCCAGTCCATGTATGTGTTACTCCTGTTCTGTTCTATCTCTAAATGTTTGAATGCCCCTGAGCCCATTACTCATCATGCATTACCCACCCTCCCCAGCTGACCCCGTCTGGTTCCATGCCTCTTTATCTCCAGCTTGACCTCTCCCTCGCATTCCAGACTCACATAGCCAACTCCCTACTCAGCATGGCCTCGTGGACACCTAACCAGCATCTCAAAATTAACATAGGCCAAACAGAACTCTTTTTTATTTTTTTTAATTGAAGTACAGTTGATTTACAATGTTGTGTTAGTTTCTGGTGTACAGCATAGTGATTCAGTTATACATTTATATATAAATATATATTCTTTTATGTATTGTTTTTCATGATAGATTATTACAAGATATCGAATGTACTTCCCTGTGCTATACAGTACAACCTTGCTGTTTATCTGCTTTATATATACTGGTTTATATCTGCTAATCCCAGACTCCTAATTTATTCCTCTCCACCCTATTCCCCTTTGGTAACCGAAGGTTTGTTTTCTATGTCTGAGTCTCTTTCTGTTTTGTAAATAAGTTCCTTTGTATCATTTCAAACAGAACTCTTGATTCCACCCTCTAACTTGCTGTTCCCCAGACTTCCCTGTTTCTGTAAATCGTGCCAACAGTTACCCAGTTGCTCAAGCCCACGTCTTTCTCAGTATGTCTTTTCAATTCTGTCCCCTAAAGATGTCCCTAAACTGCTCACCCTCCTCTGCCTCCTCCACTTCCTCCTTGGTCCAAGCCACTGTCACCTGCAGCCCGGACTGCTGCAGGGGTCTCCCTCCCCGCCCAGGAATCCCTGTCTGGGCTGTTGCCCGTGTGTTTGTAGACACGTAAATCAGATGATCACACTTGGCCGGGGGGAGGGTAGAGCTCAGTGGTGGAGTGTCTGCCCAGCATGCACATGCACGGTGTCCTGGGTTCATTCCCCGGCACCTCAATTAAAAATAAATAAATAAATAAACCTAATTACCCCCTACCCCAAAAGAAACAAACAAACAAAGACCACTTGGCTGCTTAAAAAAGTCCCCACGGCTTCCACCTCCCTTGGAGTAAATGGCACGCTCCTCACCCTGGCTTACACAGCATCACTGCCCTGCCTTTGCCTTTCTCACTGTTCATGCTGCTCCCCTCATCCTCTGTGCTCCAGCCCACCTGTCCCGTGTACCAAGCTGCCTTCTGCCTCTTGGTTGTGCCTGGAAGGTTTTTGTCCTCTGGCCCTCGCATGGCTGATTCGCTCTGGCCTTTTAGCTCTCAGGAGTGCACGTCACTGCCCCAGAAGGCCTTTCCTCACCACCCCTCCTAAAACAGCCATCCAGTCATGTCCCAGATCTTGAGAGTTTCTTGGGAGTCTTTCCACTTCCCCAGTTCTACGGTCTCGGGGAATCCAAAGCTTCCACAAGACTTCTGTGAATCCCCAGTGACTTACTTCACATTTTTCAACCTCAGTAGTTGGCGGGTGGGGGTCTGGCTCTGTCTCACAGGTCTGGCTTTCAAAGGCAAGACAGTCCCTTTTCTTGGTTCGCTTAGAGCAACTTCATCCCTTTTCCTGAAGTCTGTGCCCCTGTAACCATGTCCTGGGGGCGTTTCCTGCCTTTACTGGGGTTACAGATACATTTTCTTAACCACGGCTGTTTCCTCCTTGAGAGGGATTCTTGTTCAAGCTGCTAAGAGAATAAGGACATTTTACTGTCGCAGTAAGAGGCAGCGTTGGGATTTGAACTGAGATTTGTCTGTCCGAGTGTGGAGCCAGTGTTATATAACCATTGCATCAGCTGTGTCCCCCGAATGCTCGTTCAGGCTGCTGACGACTCTCAGTGGTTCTCACACACGGACACACACATGCGCACTTTGTGGGTGAAACGCATGCTTATCTGGCTCATCATCTCAGGAGGCTGTTCCAAAGACGGAGTAGCATTTCTTACAGGCCTGCCGAAGCTAGCCCCAGGACATCTGCTCATCTGGTCCAAATCCTCACGGTGTGCTAGACGGCTGCGCAGAGAAGGGGCGTGTGGCCAGACCTCTCCACGCCAGGTAAAATGCTCTTTGTGCTACCCAGAGCTCTTCCTCACCTTTTTCCCTTCCTGCCCAACCCATGGGTCCCCCCATGTTGCTGTGTGTGGCCTTCACTCACCCTGAGCTACCCCTTTCTGGGACAAAGGAATGAATACCCTGTTACCTTACTGTCCACCCCGTCCTGGTCCATCACTTTTGTACCACAAGGCAGACTGTCACATGAGCCGTCTGGGTGTAGGATTTTGCAGGCGAGGTCTTCACCCTAGGGTGATCAGGGCCGGCAGAACCCTGCCCAGAATGAGGAGGTCTTTTGTGTGTGTGTGTGGGCACACATATGTATGTTTAAAGCTGGCGTTTATCTACCTTGAAAAGACTAGGATGAGCCCACTTTGAAAACAATTGATTGCACCTGCGATAAGCACGTTGGGTTCTGAACCACTAGGAGTTTCTGACAGGTTTTACATTATGTGTTGAGATGAGGATATGACTCTGTGTACAGATTTTCAAGTAAGTTTTTGGACTGATATCTCAACCCTGAACTCCTCTGATGGAACCCCACCCCGCAAAAAAGAACAAATAATGGAATGTCCGTTCCAGCGTGCCAGAATCCTGGCCCCAGCCTGTGCTTCCTGTTTTTAGCCCCAGCCTGTCCTTTGAACTCTGATTCCCTGATTTTGACCCTGGTGCTGGCTAAGGACCTTGAAACCTGTTTGGGTGTACACATTGAATTTGGTCCGGCTCCTGTGTCAATCCAAGCCCTGCCACCTTTGCATGTCCACTCTGGCCCCAGCAAGCAAAGGTCCAGCCTGGCTGTGTTGTATTTGTCAGTGATTGTGTCATTCCTGGGCCGTGAGCTCCTGGAGGGAGAGGTCTGATCACAGTCAGCTGGAACCCCTCAGCTTTGATAGCGGGGAGGTTCGAGAGAAATTCCTGAATAAAGGAGCAGGAGCTGGCAGCCTAGTTGAGGGGACTAAAGCAGGTGGCACTGACCCCTGTAGCGGGGACAAGGGGAGGAAGCACACGGGTCAGAGCCTTGCAGTCTTACCCCCCAAGCCCCTGCCTGGCCAGTGTGGTGGCTGATGGTCACTGTACAAGTTAAAGTGTCTTGGCACAAGTCACAGAAGCCAAGACCTGCCAACTCAGTCTCATGTAAAGAAAAGGGGGTACCCAGGCGTCCATGGACAGATTAATGGATAAACAAAACAAAGTAGATACATACAATGAAATATTCTTCAGCCTTAAAAAGGAATGAAATCCTGACGACAGGGATAAAGTTTGAAGCCATTACGCTGAGTGAAATAAGCCAGTCACAACAGGTCAAATACTGTATGATTCCGCTTATGTGGGGTACCTGGAGGAGTCAAGTTCACAGAGACAGACAGCAGAAGAGTGGTTCCGAAGGGTTGGGGTCGGGGGAAGAATGGGAAGATATTGTTTACTGGGCACAGAGTTTCAGTTTTGGATGATGAAGAAATTCTGGAGATGGTTGTACAACAATGTGAAGATACTTAATGCCACTGAACTGGGCACTTAAAGATGGTAACAATGGCATGGATATGTTAAAACACACAAGCCAGAACTGACTTAAACCAACAAAAAGTTATTCCAGGGGTGCTAAATCCCACAGTGGCCCTTCAGGAATTTAAAAAAAAATTTTTTTTTAAAGAAAAAAATAAAAGGAATAGTAGGAAGATTGCTGGGTTATCCCATGGAACTGAAAGACTGGCCAGACCTCCAAGCCTGGAGTGGGGACAGGAAGTGGGGCAATTTCTGAGACTTGAGTGGACCAGTTTGCAGACCTCTTCCCTGGGGACATTGCTCCAACAGCAACCGGTGTGTGTTTCTCTGGTCCGAGTTTCATCTCTCTGAGAGACTCCGGTCAGCTGGGGTTAGGTGGCCATCTGGGGTGGTGAGGCTGGGAGACAGGATGATGTATTTAGCACCTGGGGCCACTGGGGGCTGGTATGGGTCACTTTATCAGAATCCAAGTCATTGAATGGCCAGTTTTCAGAATGATCGCTTCCCCAAATTTATTTGTTTCTCTTAATTATATAGCTTTAGTTGCCTGGTTTTTGTTTTGCCTTCACAACACCATTTTGGGGGAATGTTGGGTTTTGTCTGAATCCGCACCCTATTGAGCTGGAGAGAGAGCAAGAAGGGGAGATTGAGTATGTATGTCTGGCCTTGGTGCCATGTGAACTCTCCAGACCCCCAAGTTTATAAATTTCTCAGGGGAATGTGGAGAAATCCCTGAAGAAAACTGAGGTTGAGTTTCTTCCACCCTAGCAGAAAGGAGACAGGAAGTTAAAAGTCAAGTCGGCCGTAAAGGAAATTTTATTTATTGAATGGCTGAGTTTTGGACCAAGATTTTTACCCCCAGCCTAGTCTCCTGCCCTTCCCTTGCCCTGCAAAGCTTAGCACGGGACCTCGGGCGTCACATCTCCTCTTTTGTTTCAATGTTCTTTCTCTCCATACCACCCTGGGAAGATCCAATGTCAGGGGACCCAGCCAAGACTCTGCGACAGGGACAAAAATCATTAGTGTCTGAACGTTCCGACCTTGGCTTGCTAAGAAAAAGTTATGTTTTAAAAGAAGAGAATAATAGAAGGAAAAAGAGATCTAGAAAGGGGATAAGGATGGACAGGAAAAGCCGAGAGTCCTGTGGGTGTTTAATGAGTCAGAGGCCAGAGGCGGTCTGGCTGGGTGGAAGCTGGCCGTGATTATTTAGGGTGGCAGGTGTACTGGAGTGCGGTGAGGACTGGAAAGCAGGGCAAGGAGGAGGGTGTGAAAGGTGCTTTTCTGTGCACTAGGAATGTCTCCTACCCTCCTCCCCTAACTTGGGCGTTTCCTCCAGAGACTGAGAAGAGAGTCAAAATACTTTCAGTTACTTTTTGGATCACTAGCCTGCTTCTGTGAGTGTGGCCCTGTCACTCGGACCACAGGGTGGTCTGCATTTTCACAGGGTGACACCTTTGTTCATTCTTGAACTTGGGCTTCCGCTGAGGCCTGATGTCAAGGAGCGGGGGTTGGCCTTTCTGTGATGTAATGACGGTGACCTAGGCCGACCTCCGGGAGGGCTGCAAAGGTACGGTGGGATCCGCGATGTAGTCTTGGACCCACTTGAGGTTGGGGTTGGCGCAGATCTGTCGGTTCTTTTTGGTGACGAAGCTGTGGAGGCAGAGTTAGACTGTCATGGGCCGTGGACTAGTTTGGGGGCCCAGTCCACACTCCCCCACTTCCAGCTCCCATGGGGCTTGCCTCATGCCTTGTGCCACCTCCCTAGGTCTCCCTCATCTGGGTCGCCTCAGGAGGCCTCCCTCTCTGGCCCCTAGACCCCATCGTCTCTTCTCGCAGCCCCTTCCTCACTCAGCCTAGACCCTCAGGCTTGGGTTTCATTATGGCCATCATTTCTTGGGCCACACAGCTGTAAATGGCAAAATCAAGAACGAAACCCAGGCCTGTCCTGTGACAGTCAAAGCCTAGCCCTTAACCACAACTCCCCCTCTTCCAGCACGGAGACTCGCTTCTTTGTGCCCCATTCTGCCCAGGGGCTCCCTTTCCCCCTCCACAGAGATGCCTGCAGGGAAGTGCTTACATGATTGCTGGCAGGTGACAACTGAGGGCCTTTTTGTATCCCACCACCAGTTTCCTTGGCAGTACTTTCTCGTGATACTTCACGCAGCAGGTGGGTGGAAGGTTCACCCCGTCAGGAACCTCTGAGGGAATCACATTGGAATCTGAGCCAAGGAGGCAGTGAGGAAGCCCACGGCTGCCCACCTCCATCTCCCGTCCCTTGCCTTCCATTCTTCTGATGGCACAGCCACCCCTTATCAGCAGGGACTGATGATAGCTTGATGGATAAGAGAGAAAGTGAAAGAGATGAACACTCTGGGGGATGGACACATAGAAGCTTCAGCCTCTGGACTGAGTTTCATCAAGTCCAAAGGCCTGACGTATTTGCATTTGCTGGTGAACTTGGCAAACATGTTATGGCGCGCCTGTTACGTGCTGGGCTCCACAGGGGTCAAAACACGTGGGAGACACAATCCCTACTCTCGTGTAACTTACAGACCAGGCTGGGTGAAAAGATAAATGCTACCATAGCGGTCAGGGATGGAGTCGAACTTGACACATGGTGCTATGGAAACAGAATGAGGGGCACCTATCCCAGCCCCGGGTGGTTGAGGAAGACGTCCCACAGCAGGTGGCATCTGAGTTGATTTCTGAAGGACAAGTAGGATTTAGACGGAAGAGGGGTTGGGGGATCTGGAAAAAGAAATGTAGGAAGGCCAGAGGTGGGGCGGCCCAGGTTGTCCGGGAGCACCGAACAGTTTCAGGAGGCTGCAGTGCAAGGGGAGGAGGAAGAAGAAGGAAGAGAGGATACTGAAGGGGGAGGGGAGGGCCACCACCCCTTCTGAGCTAGAGGCCCCGGAGAGGCTGAGGTCAGGGACTGGGGGAGATGGAGGGATAAGCGGAAGTCAGAGCAGGAGGAAAAGGGTTCTCCTGAGGCTTTGGGGTCTGGCAGCCTGGGTTAGAGTCTTGACTGAATGACTTGAATCACGGGCACATTTCTTAATCTCTCTGTGTGTCTTCACCCGTCACACGTGCGTAAAAAGATAACTTTCGTTCTAGAACCCTGGGGAAGATTCGTTGAGAAAATGCTTGTCAAGCTTTGGACTCAAAGCCTGGACAGAAAGCCTCCATCAGTGCTTGTTGTAATTAAGAGCTAATGGTAGGAACGGCCACTCTCCCAGGATGCCAGACTTGTTGGTTGGTAGCGCTGTATTTCCCTTGGGCTCCATGACTGCTCCTCAGTTGGGGACATCACGCAGGAAAGCAGGCAGAGACACCCCCACCTCCCCGGCCCCCTGAACTGCAGAGTGCAAATCCCTGACCTTTGCTTCCAGCTGGTGGCAAAGCTTGAGACTTCTTGAGAGCACCATTTGGCCGGTCTATGCTTTGGGTGGGCCATTTTCCCTTCCTGCTGGACCTTCCCAAAGGGCACTGTGGCCTCCCCACCCCCCACCAGAGGCACCTCTACAGACAGTGACCCTGGGTCTCAAGGCAGCATTTACAAAGACCAGGGGCATCCTGAGAGTGTGCAGTCAGATCACGTGGTGTGCACGACCCTTGCTCCCCCGAGTGTTTAAACAGGCAGAGTCCAGCCAGACTCTATGCCAAGGGTAGCCTTAGGGAGAAAAGAAGGGCTGAGGCAGCTGAAGACAAGTATGTAGAAGGCCTGAGTGTGTTGGTCCCTTCCCTGTCACCAGCCCTCATAAATGATGGCAGAGGCAGGGGTAGGGTTTGTTTGGCAAAAAAAAAAAAACCCATTCTCCATAGGTCCCAAGCATCCCATAGCTCCCAAACCTCTCAATCCCTTTTGACTACAGACTTTATTTGGTCCTAGGGATGGAGATTGGGCCCAGAAATCCCCAAATAGTGCCCTTGGGCATCCCACTGGGACTCCTTTTGAATGCCATGATAGTCCCAGCAATCTACGCCAGACATGGCAAGCAAGGGGTGGCTAGGTTCAGACTCCCCATTCCTGGGCTTAGACCCCAGCATCACTCAACCTGCCTCCCCAACTCCCTCCATCCTGCCCTCCCGGAGGATCTGTGGCTTTTCTCATCTACTTGCCTTGCCTTCCTCCTCATCCCTTATGTCTATCATCGTTTCTTCCTCCTAAGAGATCATTCCTGGCCTCCATCCCCTGGACTCCTGATGTAAACTTGACCCAGCTTCCTGAAACCACCGAAACCACCCCAGAAGGATGTGGACCACAGCCCAGCTCCGCTTACAAAGGGGGAGTTTGAGGACAGCAGCTATGCGCGCAGGAGGGGAGAGTCCCCGGGGCGGCTGACGTCTGGGATCTGACCTCGCGGCCAGCTGCCCCGTTCCCTTTTCTCACTGCTGCCCTACAGGGGCAGGTGGACTCACTTGGCTGGCTGTGAACAGCAGAAGTAGTGAAGATGAGGATGAGGAGGAAGAGGGCAGCCACGGAGAACTTCATCCTCTCAGAGGGGTGGTTCAGCTCCTGGGGAGGACTGAGCAGAGACGTCCTCCTTGCCGGTCGTCCACTCGGACCTCTCAGCTCTCTGGACTCTGACCATTTCAGAGGGGGTGGAGGGAGAGAGACAACGGGCC
This sequence comes from Camelus bactrianus, assembly GCF_048773025.1. Taxonomy (NCBI): domain Eukaryota; kingdom Metazoa; phylum Chordata; class Mammalia; order Artiodactyla; family Camelidae; genus Camelus; species Camelus bactrianus. The sequence continues at coordinate 11,645,558 of NC_133554.1, forward strand.
TCCCTCGGTATTTGCTGCAAGGGAGGGCGGTGGAGGGCGGGGTCTGGCACAGTTAAATTCGGTAAGATTTGAATCCGTGTGAAGGTGAAAACAAGAGAAAGGTCCGAGTGTGGTGAACTGTGTGTCAGCACCTTGCATGACTTAATCCTCACAGCAGGGATTAGAGATTTTTCACCCTTATTTTGCGAATGAGGCCACTGAGGCTTACGGAGGTTAAATAAATTGTCCACAGTCACGTGGGTGGGGGGCTGATGGGCAGTCCTGAAAACCAGATCCCTGGGATTTCCCCATATTCCTGCTGATCTGTTTTGGGGAAGTGAGAGAGAGGGCTGGACGGACCCAGTTTCCCCAGATGAGCAGTCTTTGGGAGGGCGAGCAGAAAGCAGGATTAGAGGGAGCATAGACTGAGGCAAGGGTGGAGCAGTGCCCTCTGAAAAGTCTGTCCCCCATCCCCAGTCCAAGGGCACATGACTGAGCTCACTCTTCACTGTCACAGATTGTACTACTGACACTCCCAAAAGTGCCTCACGCTTGGCCCCCCGTTGTCACTGAGGTGTTTGGTGTGTCAGTCCAGGTTTTCATTTATCTCTTTGGACCTTCAACATGGAGTCAGGTTTTTGTTTTTGTTTTTTTTTAACATTTTTTATTGATTTATAATCATTTTACAATGTTGTGTCAAATTCCAGTGTTCAGCACAATTTTTCAGTCATTCATGGACATATACACACTCATTGTCACATTTTTTTCTCTGTGAGTTATCATAACATTTTGTGTATATTTCCCTGTGCTATACAGTGGAATCTTGTTTACCTATTCTACAATTTTGAAATCCCAGTCTATCCCTTCCCACCCTCCACCCCCCTGGCAACCACAAGTCTGTATTCTCTGTCTGTGAGTCTATTTCTGTCCTTTATTTACGCTTTGTTTTTGTTTGTTTGTTTGTTTTTGTTTTTGTTTTTTTAGATTCCACATATGAGCGATCTCATATGGTATTTTTCTTTCTCTTTCTGGCTTACTTCACTTAGAATGACATTCTCCAGGAGCATCCATGTTGCTGCAAATGGCATTATGTTGTCGGTTTTTATGGCTGAGTAGTATTCCATTGTATAAATATACCACCTCTTCTTTATCCAGTCACCTGTTGATGGACATTTAGGCTGTTTCCATGTTTTGGCTATTGTAAACAGTGCTGCTATGAACATTGGGGTGCAGGTGTCATCCTGAAGTAGGGTTCCTTCTGGATACAAGCCCAGGAGTGGGATTCCTGGGTCATATGGTAAGTCTATTCCTAGTCTTTTGAGGAATCTCCACACTGTTTTCCATAGTGGCTGCACCAAACTGCATTCCCACCAGCAGTGTAGGAGGGTTCCCCGTTCTCCACAGCCTCTCCAGCATTTGACATTTGTGGATTTTTGAATGACAGCCATTCTGACTGGTGTGAGGTGATACCTCATTGTAGTTTTGATTTGCATTTCTCTGATAATTAGTGATATTGAGCATTTTTTTCATGTGCCTTTTGATCATTTGTATCATACGAGAATATTATGAAAAACTATATGGAACCAAACTGGATAACCTAGAGGAGATGGACAAGTTTCTGGAAACATACTGTCCACCAAGACTGAATCAAGAAGAATCTGAACACTTGAACAATCCGATCACTAGAAAGGAAATAGAAATAGCAATTAAAAACCTCCCTACAAATAAAAGTCCAGGACCAGACAGCTTCACTGGAGAATTCTACCAAACATACAAAGAAGAACTCATACCAGTCCTTCTCAAACTCTTCCAGACGATTGAAAAGGAGGGAATACTCCCAAACTCATTCTTTGAAGCCACCATCACCCTGATACCAAAACCAGGCAAAGACAATACAAAAAAAGAGAATTATAGGCCAATATCACTGATGAACATAGACGCCAAAATCCTCACCAAAATTTTAGCAAATAGAATCCAACAACACATAAAAAAGATTATACATCATGACCAAGTGGGGTTCATCCCAGGGACACAAGGCTGGTTCAACATACATAAATCAATCAATGTAATACATCACATCAACAAGAGAAAGGACAAAAAACACATGATCATCTCAATCAATGCAGAAAAAGCATTTGATAAAATTCAACACCCATTTATGATAAAAACTCTCGCCAAAGTGGGTATAGAGGGAACATATCTCAACATAGTAAAAGCTATATATGACAAACCTACAGCCAGCATAGTACTCAACGGTGAAAAACTCAAAAGCTTCCCACTAAAATCTGGGACAAGACAAGGCTGCCCACTATCACCACTCCTATTCAACATAGTCCTGGAAGTCCTAGCCACAGCAATCAGGCAAGAGAAAGAAATAAAAGGGATCCAAATTGGAAAAGAAGAGGTAAAAGTGTCACTATGCTGACGACATGTTACTATATATAGAAAACCCTAAAAGGTCCACACAAAAGCTACTAGAGCTGATTGAAGAATTCAGCAAGGTAGCAGGTTACAAGATTAACGTTCAAAAATCAGTTGCATTTCTTGACACTAACGATGAATCAACAGAAAAAGAAAGTAAAGAAACAATCCCCTTTAAAATAGCACCCAAAGTAATAAAATATCTGGGAATAAATCTAACCAAGGAGGTGAAAGAATTATACACAGAAAACTATAAACCATTGATGAAGGAAATTAAAGAAGACTTTAAGAAATGGAAAGATATTCCATGCTCTTGGATTGGAAGAATCAATATTGTTAAAATGGTCACACTGCCCAAGGCAATCTAGAGATTTAATGCAATCCCTATCCAATTACCCAGGACATATTTCACAGAACTAGAAAAAATCATAATCAAATTTATATGGAACCATCAAAGACCTAGAATTGCCAAAGCATTACTGAAGAGAAAGAAAGAGGCTGGAGGAATAACTCTCCCAGACTTCAGACAATACTATAGAGCTACAGTCATCAAGACAGCATGGTATTGGTACCAAAACAGACATATAGACCAATGGAACAGAATAGAGAGCCCAGAAATGAACCCACAAATCTTTTGGTCAACTAATCTTTGACAAAGGAGGCAAGAATATACAATGGAATAAAGACAGTCTCTTCAGCAAATGGTGTTGGGAAAACTGGACAGCAGCATGTAAAGCAATGAAGCTAGAACACTCCCTTACACCATACACAAAAATCAACTCAAAATGGATCAAAGACTTAAACGTAAGACAAGATACAATAAACCTCCTAGAGGAAAACATAGGCAAAAGATTATCTGACATACATTTAAAAAATTTTCTCCTAGAAGAAATAAAAGCAAGAATAAACAAATGGGAACTAATGAAACTTACAAGCTTCTGCACAGCAAAGGAAACCAGAAGTAAAACAAGAAGAAAACCTACGGAATGGGAGAAAATTTTTGCAAGTGAAACCGACAAAGGCTTGATCTCCAGAATATATAAGCAGCTCATACAACTCAATAAGAAAAAAATAAACAACCCAATCCAAAAATGGGCAGAAGACCTAAACAAGCAATTCTCCAAGGAAGACATACAAATGATCAAAAAGCACATGAAAAAATGCTCAAGATCACTAATTATCAGAGAAATGCAAATCAAAACTACAATGAGGTATCACCTCACACCAGTCAGAATGGCCGTCATTCAAAAATCCACAAATGTCAAATGCTGGAGAGGCTGTGGAGAACGGGGAACCCTCCTACACTGCTGGTGGGAATGCAGTTTGGTGCAGCCACTATGGAAAACAGTGTGGAGATTCCTCAAAAGACTAGGAATAGACTTACCATATGACCCAGGAATCCCACTCCTGGGCTTGTATCCAGAAGGAACCCTACTTCAGGATGACACCTGCACCCCAATGTTCATAGCAGCACTGTTTACAATAGCCAAAACATGGAAACAGCCTAAATGTCCATCAACAGGTGACTGGATAAAGAAGAGGTGGTATATTTATACAATGGAATACTACTCAGCCATAAAAACCGACAACATAATGCCATTTGCAGCAACATGGATGCTCCTGGAGAATGTCATTCTAAGTGAAGTAAGCCAGAAAGAGAAAGAAAAATACCATATGAGATCGCTCATATGTGGAATCTAAAAAACAAAAACAAAAACAAACAAACAAACAAAAACAAAGCGTAAATAAAGGACAGAAATAGACTCACAGACAGAGAATACAGACTTGTGGTTACCAGGGGGGTGGAGGGTGGGAAGGGATAGACTGGGATTTCAAAATTGTAGAATAGACTACACTGTATAGCACAGGGAAATATACACAAAATGTTATGATAACTCACAGAGAAAAAAATGTGACAATGAGTGTGTATATGTCCATGAATGACTGAAAAATTGTGCTGAACACTGGAATTTGACACAACATTGTAAAATGATTATAAATCAATAAAAAATGTTAAAAAAAAAAAAAAAAAAAGGGCAGAAGACGTAAACAAGCAATTCTCCAATGGAGCCAGTTTTAATTTAGGTCTAGTTGGCGAATCCCTCCTGGGCGCTCGCAGTGTGGGCTAATCCAATCGTGGCCAGAAGAGGGCGCCCCAACACCGCGAGCCTGACAACCTGCTTCTGCTTCCCTAAGTTCCAACTTCTGCCCTCTGGCTTTGGCTGAGGCTGGACTGGTCCCTCAGCATCTTCTCTCTTCAGACTGCCTCAGGAGCCCATTCCAAGTTGAAGGGAGTGTTCAGGAAGGAACTGGAAGATGGGGGAGTGTTTGCCTTTGATGAACTGTGAGCTTTAGAGGTGTGATGGAGTGTTTCAGGAGATGGCTGCAGAGGGAGGCAGGGGCAAAACAAGGACTATGAAGATCTTTATGGAGCTTGCTGTTTGGTGTGACCGCTCACAAATAGAGAAAAACATATAATGCATTTACTGCTGGTGGTTTCAAGGCAGTTAGTGGTGGTGAATCTGTGGCTTTTTATAGGAGGTGGGGGGTATGTATCATATATGTGGGATACCTCCTTGACCTCTGTTTATGGAGGCCAGGAGATCTGAGGAAGCCTGGCTGTACCTTCAGTGTGCAGGTGCCCTCTTAGCCCTTGTCTGTGGAGGCCAGGGAATGGTGGTCACAGGCCTACACTGAGCATGCTCTTCCTCTGAGTGCACAGAGTTCCTTGAACCTGGAAGATGGGTCTGAGAGCCTTTAGGGGCAGCCGTCTGTTATTCTTGAAGCAGAAGCTTCCTCTTGATTCCCGCCTCATTCCATCCATTCACCCATCCACTCACCCATCCACCCATCCATTCATCCATCCACTCACCCATCCACCCATTGATCCATCCATTCACCCACCCATCCATCCACCCACCCACCCACCCATGCATCATCCACCTATCCATCCATCTGATTCCTGAGCACTTGGTGTGGGCCACATTTTTTGCTATGCCTTATGTAGGACACAAAAATGAGTAAAACAATATAGTACAACATAAGTGGATGGGGAAGAATTGGATAAAATACAACCATGAATCACTCCTATCCCAGCCAGGAGGGAACAAAGAAAAAGGCCTTGGGACCAACACAGAAAAAGACTATGGAGTTTGACTGCTATGGAGAGGCCTTTATGAAGATTTACCTGCAAAATCAGACGATAATTCTTAGCTTTACATTTGTGAAACTTGAGTAAGATAATGCACACGGACTGCTTAGCAGCGCGCTTGGGATACAACAAATGGCGTCTGATATTATTGTGGTTCTTATTTTGTAAGGTGATCTTTCTCACTTTCTGCTCAGCTTCCCACAACCTCCATCACAGGCCTGGCCCATCTTTTGCACCATGTTCTGGCCAAATTTCTGCAGAGTGAGGCTTGAAGCTGAGGGTGCCACCCCGGGCCGGGCTCACCAGTGTGCTCAGTTCATTGCCAATGGAAATTCAGTACAAATGAATGAGGGCAGGGAAGGGCATGAATGGTCTTTAATTCAAGGTAGGGCAGCTCCTGGGAGGTGGCTGGGGCTGAGTTGGGAGTAGGGGTGGGTGTTCAGTCCCTTCTCTTTAAGGTTCTGAGCAGGGTCCTTCTCCATTACATCTGGGTCACTCAGATCTTCTCCAGCTCCTGGATGTAGTCCTGGACCCAGTCATCTCTGGGGTTGGCACAGATGACATGGCCCTTTTTGGTGATGAAGCTGTGGCACAAGAAGGGAGAAGGATTACAAACTGAGGGTCCAGCAGCCAGGAAGCCAGTGTCAGTCTTTCCTTCCTTACAAATTCCTCATGGGACCTAGATTGGTTCTCCTTCCTTTGTTAGAGGCAGCCTGGGGCCAGCATCCTTTCTGAGACAAGCCCTTGAGCCCCTCAGGGCCCCTAGACCCACCTAGTCTCGGTGTCCCCACTAGTGCCCTCCTGCCTCCTGTTCCCCTCCTCTACCCTTCCCCATCGGTGAGGCCAGCTTCCTCCTGGCCCCAGCGGGCCCCGGATAGGCCAGAAGCCCCCAGGTTGCCCCTTGGCTGCCTCTCCCTGTGTTGACACACCAGAGAAGCCCCCTGGGGAGTCCCGGTTCCCAGTTCACCCGGCCCCAAGGCCCTGCAGGCTGCCCTCCCCCAGTGCAGGGTATGGGTGCCACCTACACAATTCCAGGGTTGACGCACTGGCTGCTGGACTCATAATAGCCTAAAATCCGCCAACGTGGGATTGCACGGGTCACGTAGGTGAAGCAGCACTCGGCGGGGTGGTAAGGTGATCCTGGGAAGAAGGCATGGAGGGAAGCTGAGATCGGCCCCTGTTAAAGACAACCCCCCCCCCGGCTGCCTTTGCAACCCCAAGGGGTAGAGGAGGGAAAGAAGGAGGGGACAGCCCCCCAGAATTCAGAGGCAGAGCTACAGGGAAACTCAGTCCTCTGGGCTCCCTTTGAAACTATTCCCCTGGCTCCTCTCCTCATCAGCGATCACCCTGCTTCCATTCTCCATCCCCTCCTAGGACTGGCTAATGACTTTCAACCCCAGATGGAAGAGCAGTCAAGCCTGGATATTCTCAGTGAGCACACACCATCCCTGGGGGCAGCTGGCAGAGATGCTTCAAGAGGAGGGATATCGGGAAGAAATCCCAATAGGGGTTGGGACACTTGCCATTTGGGAATGCAGACCCTGCCCCTTCCAGTGCCCCCATTTCGCCCATGTCCCCACTGAACGCATGCCCTGCAAAGAGGGTGGGATATCCACACCAAGCCCCAAGGACGACGGCCAGGGAGCCGGGGCACCCTGTTCTAACCCCACCTTGCCTCTGCTGGCTTTGTGCCCGTCGCCCCAATTGCCCTCTGTATCCTCATCTGTCAGTGAGGCTGTTGGACTGGGTCGGTGGGTTTTATATGGAGCTTTCTGGAGGCACGGATGCACTTGAGAGTGCAGTCGTGTGTAAAGGACCCCATCCACCTTTTTTTTTTTTTCCCCATTTTACATATTGAGCCTCCCGTGTAAGATTTTGCTGGAAGAAAAAGTTTCCTGGTTAAAACATTTTTTTTTTTTAAAGGAGGTACTGGATATTGAACCAAGGACCTCATACATACTAAGCACATGTTTTACCACTGAGCTATACCCCACCCCTAAAACATTTTTTTTAATCACACTGGATTTTTCAGTTATTTTTTGATTCTGAAATTTCATGGCTTTTGTCAGAGGTACAAGGGGGTAACAGCAAAGTCACACTTAGATTGACTTATGGGGGTAGGGGGAAGGGCATTTCAGATTAAAGGCCCTGCAGTTATGAGGTACAGTGGGGGTGTGCAAGTTATGTGGCCCCCCTGGACAGAAATGTGCACAGGGATGGCTTCAGGGATCACTGAGGGTGGCCAGGTGCTTGGGTGAAAAGGGAGGGGTCCTGTTATCCAGCACCATTCCCGGCAGCATCCTCACTCCCTAAAGAATGGAATAAAGAATCCCCTGGTCCCCAGGGAGCCACTCCCACTGCATTCCTCTGGGCTGACTTTTCAGAGGCAGATCAAACTTGAGGCTAGATTTATTTCAGCAGCCTTCTGTTTCCCTTCAGTTTCTGGAAAGGAAATGAGGCCAAGTTGCAGGGTGGGAATATTCTTGGTTGTAAAGGCAGCTCATTCTAAGAAATAAGCTGAGAAAAGGTGGCCTAGGCAGGACCCCCGAACTGTTGCTTCCCCCCCACTCCCCAACTGCGTAACCAGGCGATGCTGCACTCATGGGGTTAGGTGGACCCTGCAAGCAGCCTGGGTCCAAATCCCAGGAGATAAATGGACAATATGGCCTTTAGGGGCTCCAGATACTTCTCCCCAGTCTCCCTAGGGTTAATGACCCCAAATGGGGTGGGCCAGTCTTTTGCTTAATGGCAAAGAGAGATGAATTGAGTGAGTGAAGAGAGAGGCTGGCCTCACTGCATGGCCTTGGAGGGAAGGGGACTGGTCCTGGGCAGGGTGAGGATGGAACCAGTCTAACAAGACACCAGACCTCCCTAGAGCACTCCTCCTGTATTCCCAGCAACCCTACTCCTGATTCATTACAGGGACCAGGTTAGAAGATGAGGTGTTGCACTCACGTGGAGAGAATTCAGCCTCAGACCGCAGGGCGATGGGAAGGAGGAGGAGGAGGAGGAGGAGGCAGGAGACGGTTGCCATGGAAGCCTTCATCTTCTGGTGCAGGGAGCCGCTGCAGGGAGAGAGCTGGCCTGGTAGGGGCTTCTGAACCTCCTGGGCTGAGAATGTTTTGAGAAATGTTCATCGAGGCAAAATGTTTTTTAGTATAAGGGAACTAAGATGCCAAAGGGAAGTAGAAAGCAGTGGATTTCTCAGCGATTTCATATCCTCAGCAATTTTGGTTGAGGGTGGAGTGAAGGAAGTATGGGGAGCCAAGATTTCAGGGAGGAAATTGTCCTCCATCCCCAGTGGGAATGAGTTTAACCCTTCGAGGTTAGCTCTTAGTCGTAGAAAGACCATGGGCACAGGGGCTCAGGGACACTGTCTCAGACTTAGCAGAAGATCTCAAGGCTGGGATGTGTCCTGTGCCCAGTTCCTGTTCCAGGTCTTAGAACAAGGCCGATGGGGGCTGGAGATTCAGGATCTGTTCATCTGGAGATCAGAGAGGATTTGGGGTAATAGGATGAGGTCTGGAGGCCCCCACATCAGGTCTAGGAAGTCTTCACTTAAGCTCTTCAGCAGAACCTTTGCCTCCCAGCCTCATCCCCATCCCCCTGCTGACCCCTGCGGTGAACGTGCCATGATGCTCAGTGGATAATTTATTTAACAGGTCTTATACAGTGATGGTTGCTTTAATACACACTGGCCACTGTCCCAAATGCTTCGTGAATGTTAGCCCTTGTAATCTTCATAGCGGTTGAGGAAACTGAGGCACAGAGAGCAGACAGAACTCGCCCAAGCTCTGACCATTGACAAGTAGACTTAGGGCTCCAACTCAGGCAGTCTGGCTCCCAAGTCTGAGTTCTTTTTAGAGGGGCAGGTAACTAGGTTTATTTTTATTTATTTTTTTAATGGAGGTACTGGGGATTGAACTTGGGACCTCGTACATGCTAAGCCCACACTCTACCACTGAGCTACACCCTCCCCTCAAGTCTATGCTCTTAACCACTACTCTGTGGAGAAGAAACATGTGCACAAAGCTGTCTCTAAAAATGCCCTGGCTTCTCTACAAAGCCTTACCTATCTGAGCTCAGGTAGTGAATCCCTTTGGGAACCTTCTCCTGGTTTCTGACCTTCATTACAGAGAAGCTCTATGGGAACCTAGAAAATGCCTAGTTTGGGGATGGCGAGTGGGTCTCATTGATTAGTGGTGGACTGGAGCTCCAGGTTGGATGTCTGTGCATCACGTGAGTGACATGTGCTTTCTGTGAAGGTGCAGTTTGCATGCTGTGTGTTTGCCATCCTTAGATTCATCTAAACTGGTCATTTATGGAGGAGGAATTGGGCTCAGGAAGGGCCAGAGGCTTGCTCATGTTCGCAGAATGATTTGGTTGCAGGAAAGATCCACCTCTGCAGACTCTCAGCCCAGGGGCCTTGACTGTGGCCTTCTTGAGGGGACTTGCAACATTCTGCTTGCTCTCGTGGTTAGAAGGCTGTTTACATCTTCTCACCTCCACACACTAGGGCAGGGCAGGCCTAGCACAGAGCAGGTGATTTCTAAATATGTTTTAGAAGAAGGATGAATACATAAATTGGGCTGGTCTAAGTACGTGTATTTCACAGGAAGTAGCTGAATTTTCATGCTTAGGTGCTGAGACAGTCATTTATTCGAAATTTTCTGTATTTGTTGTCGATAACAAAACTATTTAAACTCCTCCAGTCCAGTATTAAGAACTGTCATTAGGGACAATCTAAGGAAACAAGCTGTTTCTGGGAAGAGTATGAGTTGGGAAGAAACAGTGATGACTTTGTTTTTGTGGAGACTAGCCGACCTGCCAAGATCTTTACAGGAAGATCTTTACAGGAAAGTTCTTTATTTTTCAAGCAGTTATTGAGTTCCTACCTAAATTAGATATGCTCATTGTTATAATAAACAACCCCTAACTCTCAGGAGAGTAATTAAATGGAGGTTTATTTCTTGCTCATGTCACAGTCCAGCGTGGTCAGCAGTGAGATGAGGGCGGGTGTGTGTTGGGAAAGTCACCCAGTCAGGGACCAAGCCTTCTCCTCTCTCGTGGTGCCACCATTTCCAACAAGAGACCTCCAAATTTGCTACCCAAGGGGAGAAGCAGAGGATTGGCAGGTTTTTATGGCCCATTTCTGGAAATGGTATAAATTACTTTCACTTACACCCCATGGCCGAAATGAAGTCACTTGGCTCCAACTTAATGACAAAGGCATGGAAGATAAAGATTATCTGTGTGTGCCCAGGAGGCAGAGAGAATGGGTCTAGTGACCATATTACTTCCTTGCCATAATAGCACATGCCAGGTACTGGGCTAGGCTTGGAGGTGGGAATGAAGATGACCCTGACCTCAGATGACTCACCGCTCAAAGAGGGACTCAAAAAAGTAATTGAAAATTGCAGTGCAGAGGGATGAATGGAATTTGGCAGCAATATAATCAGAGATGTTAAAGGCTCTCTTGTTGTCTGTGGATGAGTATGCGGTGCCTGTAAAAAATGTTAAAAATGTTTTTCAACGGGGAGGGTATAGCTCAGTGGCAGAGTGTGCACTTAGCATGCACGAGGTCCCGGGTGTAGTCCCCAGAACCTCCATTAAAATAAGTAAGTAGATAAATAAATATAATTACCCCTTCCCCTAAAAAAGAAACCAAAAGAATACTAAAAAAAAAAAAAAAAGTTTCTCAAAGCAGCACATATTCTTTGATTTAAAAAAAATTGAATAACATGGGAAGTGTGTGTAGGACCCTCATTGTTTACTTCTTTGCCATGTCCTCTCTAGGTAACAAATCTTCTACCTCCACTGGCCTTAACCAAGTGGGTCATGCCCTCTGCCCCAGCCCTGGCCCACACCAAGACAAAAGGGGCTAAGCCGTATTACTTTTAAAATAATGTCTGTGGTTCTAAAAGTAGAAGAGGAAAGATACGGATAATTTTTTTTTTTTACAGCTCTTCAGCACACTTTTTTTCTAGCTATTTCAAATAACTTCTAAGATTTTTTACTTTTAAAAATTCAAAACTGGTCATCAGACTCATTTAGCCATGTTTAAACTTTTCCCACTTGTATATTTCTTTTGTAATTAAGCAGCTTTGATAAGTTGCATCATGAAAAAAAAAATCAAGAAGTAACACAAGTCAGCCAGCCCATTGTTTGTTTGTTGTTGAAAAGACAATGAAGACTCTCCCCTTCTCCCCCAATTCTTTGACATTATTTTCTGGTTACTAAAGGAATATATGCTTTCTGCAAAAGTTGCAAACAGCTGAAGTTACAAAGTTGAGACTGAGAGTTCTCTTCAGATTTCCACTCCACACTCCAGCACCCTCATTACCTGGGAACTGGGAGGAAATGCTGGTTCTTTGGCCCCAGCGAGTCCTACTGAGTCAGAATTTCTGGGGATGGGACCTAGCAATCTGTGTTTTAACAAGCCCTCCAGGTGATTCTTGTCCATGCTGAAGTTTCCGAAGCCTTGATCTATAGCACAGCATCCTAACTGCTGTGCTTATAATATGTTGGTCTCTTCAGCCCTTGGGCTGCCTGACTGGGGCCTGGGGAGGCCCGAGTCGCAGCCTGGCTGTCCCCGTGACAAACTGCCTCATCATTTTAATGCAGTGTGGTGTAATAATTTAGAGATTTAGTGAGGATTCAGATATGATTCTTTTTTTTAACATTTTTTATTGATTTATAATCATTTTACAATCTTGTGTCAAATCAGATATGATTCTTGAACACAGATGTCATATTCCTATTTTCAGTCTTCTCTATACACTGGAATATTCCTTTTTTTTTTTTTACTTTGTTAATGGAATTTTATTAAAGTCATTGAATAAGTCATTGAACAAGGGGGGCTAATGATAGCTGAATAGCACAGAAAGCTCATGCAAGATGGTGTTTTGTCCTACTCACTGTACTTTTCCCCAGTGCCTAGAAGAGGGCTTGACATGTCATAGAAGTTCAGAAACTAGTTCCTGAATTAATATTCCCAGTATTATGGAAGTCACTGTGTCCTCTTCTCTTACACATGGATGGGCAGGAGTCTCGTTTCTGTTCTCAAGTTTTCCCTAATGTCTCTCACAACGGATAACATAAAGTAATCATGCAGCCATGATCTCTTTCAGGAGTCCAGAGAAAGGGACGGGATGCTTCGTCCAGCATAGTGAGGAAAGGTTTTATGGTGGCATCTAAACCGAATCTTGCAGGGTGGGTTGAGTTTTGCCGGGAAGGCTGGGAGGAGGGGCATTTCTGGCAGAGGCACCGCAGAAAGCAAGGAAGCAAAAAAGGAACACGCTGTTTTTGAGGAACTGGGAAAAGAGAGTGTTTTGAGTATTATGCAATTGACCTGACATGACACACCATTGTCTCCTCAAAGAGCTCAAAGAACTGCTGTGATTTTCCAGATGCCTGGTCAGAAGGGAAAGGCGCCGTTTCCATCCCTCGTTTCTGTTCAGCTGCTGTTGTGCCCAAAGCCTTGACCAGGAGACACCTGGCCCTCTGCCAGCTACATGGCTCAGTGGCCTGGGCTCACCATTTCATTCTCCTGGGCTAACAGCTCGAGCAGCCGGACAACCCAGTGAAACCATACACATTGCCCGTGGGTCTAGCCCTGCTTTCATGCAACAACTCTTTGAGATCTTCAAGTGTCTGAAACAAAATCTCAGCAGAAGAGCCAAAAGCTGCTATTGCCACCATAAGTGAAGAAACAACAGGAAAGACCATAAGCGGGTCAAAATCCGGGCCAGAACCCTGAGCATCTGTGTTTGCCTCTTTCACCTCCCCCAAATCCCATTGAAATGACTGAGTAAGTATGAAAACAAAACATTAATTAAAAAAACTTATAGTAGCAGTAGGGAATCAGAAAAGACAACAGCAGCTGATCACAGGTGAGAAATTTCTGTTCTATATAAAGGACATTTGTCATTTTGGTGGCAAAACCCAAGGCGACTGAAGAAACTTGTATCCTCATGTAGGTGATGGAGAAGATCATTGAGAAAACATTTTCCCATCACGACCCTGGGTCACCCAAAGATCAGAGTCAGGAGGTGCTGGGAGACAAAGCTTGGGTCCAAAGAACAAGCTAGGACCTTGCCAGTCCCCACTTCAGGACAGTCGGTTATGAGGTTTGCCCCAGGATAAAGCTACAAGCATAAATGAAGAAAGGTATCTGCTGTGGGAACCTCCAGAGGGGACCACGGGACAGAGAGAATTGGGCTGGGCCCTGGGTAACTTCTGGTCAAAGACAAGAAGAGAGCAAGGTAGTGTCTGGCCTGCTGGTGGGCAGGCTGGTTCCGCAGGCTGGTGTCTGCACCCTGGTGGGTGAGGCTGGTCCAGAGGCTAAAGTAGGCTTCCTGGAGGGCAGGGCCAGGGCTGTGGGGACCCTGGGGCTGCTGCCTGCCCACTGCTGGGTGGAGCTGGGTTCTGGGCCTTCTGGTGGACGGGGCTGTGCCAGAGGTGGTTGTGGGCTCAGGGGGTCTTAAGGCAGCCTGTCTGCTGAAGGTGGGGCTGTGTTCCCACTCAGTTGGTTGCTTGGCCTGAGGCATTCACAAGCTGTTGGGCCAGGGCAAGTCTGGATCCTGGGGCTAGTAAGCTAGAGGGGGGATCCCACAATGTGCCCACCAGCACCAGTGTCCATCCGAGTGGTAGAAGGAGGCCCCAAGAATAGCTGCTACCAGTGTCTGTGTCCCCAGGGTGAGATGCAGTTGCCTTTTGCCTCTCTGGGAGACTCTCCAAGATGTGCAGGTGGGTCTGACCCAGGCTTCTATCAAATTACTGCTTTTGCCCTGGGTCCCGGAGCATGTGACATTTTCTGTGTGCCCTTTAAGAGTGGAGTCTCTATTTCCCGCTGTCCTCTGGGACTGCCCAGATTAAGCCCTGCTGGCCTTCAAAGCCAAATTCTCTGGGGGCTTGTCTTCCCGATGCAGGACCCCTGGGCTCAGGAGTGGAGCTCAGACCTCTCACTCCTTTGGGAGAAACTCTGCAATGTAATTATTCTCCGGTTTGTGGGTCACCCACCAGAGAGTAAGGGACTTGGCTGTATCGCCAGTCTGCCTCCTGCCCAACTCATTGTGATTCTTTGTTGCTGTCTTCTGTTGTAGATCTTTTCTGGTAGGTTCCTTTTTTTTTTTTTTTCATTGATGATTTTTCTGTGCTCATGAGAGGAAGTGAGCTCAGGGTCTTTCTACTCTGCCATCTTGGCCCAGAAAAATCTTAAACATTTTTTTGAATGACAAAAACTTGTTGTTTAGAATTCAGTCCTTTTTTTCCCAAATTTTATGAGACAGTTGGCCAAGATTTCCTAATTATAAATATAAATGCATATGCTTTAGTAGATATGAATGTAAGATGGATATTGGCTCCAGTTTTAAATATTTTTCTAATGTCCTTTAACTTTAACGAAGATGATCTTTTAGGAAGTTATATCTATTAAGAAGAAAATCTAAAGCATAAAAATAAGGGAAAAGGATGAATGCAGGCCTTTCAATGTCATTTTGGAACATTGTCTGAAAGGCCTGCTCCAGGATTCCTGAAATCTGTAGGCATGTTCTAACTGATACTCTGTTTATTATTGACCAGGTCCCAGACTTTGTGAAATCACATGTTGACTTGTAAATTTTTGTTAAGCACAGATGCAAGTGATTTTTGTCTAGTAGAAAAGATAATCCCCAAAGTTACAGGTTTATTGTCCTATAGGATACTAATTTGTTCTCCTCTCAATTAAACATTTCAGAATGTCATTCCCAATTATCTAGATAAACCTCTGTTCCTCAGGTGATATTCATTCAGTTTAATGGTTCCTTCATTAATGGGTTAAATACATTTTTGACGCATAGTCAATCTATAGTTGAATGTCATATTTTTAGCTTTTAAAAAAATTACACTATAATGTCTTGTTTTGGGAAAAAAAAACCCCACAGATCTGAAATTTGGCATTGCTAAAGATTCTTTTTCCTCTTAAAGTTGAAGTAAAGTTAAATTGGTTACTCTTTATTAATGTATTACTTATGTAACCAGAACAGAACAGTAATGGGTGCTTTTTAAAAATAATTCAGGCCAGGAAATTTCTAGGAGGTGGTCGAGGCAAGAGAGATGGAGGTGAGGTGGCTGGCTCCTTCTCAAGCAGTAGTCTTTCCAGGTTCTATATCACGGAGTCCAGCTTCAGACTCGCCATGCATTTCCGAACATCCTCCTTACTGGGGTCGGCACAGACACTCTGCCCTCTCTTGGTTTTGAAGCTGGGAAGCAAGAGGGAGAGAGGTTACAAACAGAGGAGGGGTCAGCAAGGGGGGATGGGGAGCACCACCCTCCCTGCCTCTCGGATTCCCCACTCAGCCCAGCCTGTTCTTTTGTTTCTTTGCTGCAAGGGCTCAGAGCAGCTCCTCTCAGACCCTCCCTCAGCCTCTGAGACTCCCTTAGTGAGTTGTGGAGTTTCCTTGGGCAGCCTTGCTCCTACTGTCTCCTTCCTTCCCAGGCTTCCTTCTTCACTGGGAACATCATGTCCCCGATGCCCTACGGGATCCTAATGAGGACGCAAGCCTCTGCTGACCTGGCAGGATCCAGAGGATAGGACTTTTGGGGACATCTATTCATCAGGTGCCCACCCCTCCCCGCAAGGCATGGTCGGTCAGCCTGGCACTTACATGACACCAGGCCGGGAGCACCCACTGGTCGTTATTGAATAATCTTTCATGAACACACATCGGATATTTCGTGAGGCGTAGGAGAGGCAGCAGTCAGTGGGACGGTGAAAGCCTGCAGTAAGAGAAAGGGTTACTTAAGGACTGAGTTTGAGGAAAACTAGATCCTTTCCTCCAAAGTACTAGGAAGGGTGAGAAGGTGCGGGACTCGAGAGGGATGTCTTCCTTCTCGGCCAGCACTTGCTGGTGTCTCCCTGCTTCACTTTCCCCAGGGTTGAGCTGGGTGTCTGAGGGCACCCAGGCAGGGCCACAACAGGCAGGACCATTTCTCCAAGAAGAGGAAGGGTCTGAGGCCCGCAGGAGGCATCAGAGAGAAGCCCCCCCCACCCCAAGGACAACTCTCGGGATAGCCAGCTGGAATAGAGGCCACGTATGGACCCAGGACCCATCCTCAACTTCCTTGGACGTGTTCACTGGCCTTAGGACCCTCCCTGTCTCCCCAGGCCCCGTAAACAAGGTGGATTGAAGCCACTGAGCAGATATGAACCTGCTGGCTGTTTTTAAATATATACCATAACAAACCTTGTCCATGAGATTGTATGTGATAATGATGATCCTGTGTCGACAGCAGGTCTGTTTGGGGGAAACAGTCGAGGAGGGAAGAGAAATGGCTGGGAAGCAGCATCTCCATCTATCTTACTCCTCAGCCCCATCCCCTGCTAGGGAGGCAGTGATGCCGGACCACTGGACCAGGCCTGCCTCCAGGCCCATCTTCTCCATCAGGGCCCTGAGACTTTTCAGAGAATTTTTGAAAAAGTTTGAGACATGAAAATACTCTATCAACTCTAAATAGAAAAAGCAAACTGCGAATCCATCACGAATAAATCAGTTGAACAGCTACATAATGCGATGTAGTCCACAGTGGTTTCTACACATTTCTGAAATCCGCAGGACTCTGGAAACAGAACAAATTTCACTGACTGATTTGGTGGCACAATGCCACCCAAAGTAGAGTGAGGTTATTTGTAGGCTTTATTTATTCCATTAGTATAAATATTTGCATGTGTTTGCTGCAGAAATATTACTGTGTTTGGCAAAGTGTGCTTCCCAGACTCTGCCAGGGATGTTAAGGAATGTCCAGGGAGGTGTTACCATTTTAAAACTTTTATTTTTTTTTAGAATGTGATCAAATGTATGTAATATAAAGTTTACAACTTTAATCGCTTTTTTAAAAATTAGAAAAAAAATTTTTGACGAAGGAGGTAATTAGGGTTTGTTTGATTGATTGATTGATTGATTGATTGATTTAAATAGAGGTCATGGGGATTGAACCCAGGACCTAGTGCATGCTTAGCACTGAGCTACACCCTCCCTGCTTAATCACTTTTAAGTGTACATTGCAGTAGCATTAAATACATTTACATATTGTGCAACTCAGCACAATCCTTCCATGGAATTCTGTTCATCTTGCAAAACTAAGAGTCTATACCCATTAAACAATAACTTCCCATTTCCTGCCCCCCACCCCACCCCCAACCCCTGGGCCACTGCCATTCTACTTTCTGCCTTTGAATATAGCTACTTTAACTACCTCATATGAGTGGAATCATACCGTTTGTCCTTTTGTGACTGGTGTATCTCACTTATCATAATGTCTTCAAGGCTCACCTATGTTATACCATGTGTCAGAGTTTCTTATTTTTGAAGGCTGAATAATATTCCACTGTATGTCTATACCCTGTTTTTCAATCCATTCATTTGTCAGTGGACACTTGAGTTGCTTCCACCTTTTTGGCGTTTATAAATCATGCTGCTATTAGCATGGTCATACAGATACCTCCTCATGTACCTGCGTTCAGTTCTTTTGGGTATATCCAGAAGTGGAATTGCTGGACCATACTGTATTACCTTTTTAGAACCTGAAAAATTCTGCATTCTAAAATACAACTTGCCACAAAGTTTTGGAAAAAGGATCGTGGACCCCTATTACACTAATTAGGCAAACATAACGAAACTTTTAGCTCATTTCTTACATGGTTATGTATGAATTATATTAAACGAGGCATCTGCATACATGTCAATATACTTGATATGATGTGTATGGGGCTTGCAAAATAAAGTCTTAAAAGGCGTTGTCTTTCTGTTAACAGCTTCCTAACTAGCTTGGATCCTAACTCTACTAATACTTATGGCTGTGTGATCTTGGGCAGGTGACCTAGAGTTTCTATGCCTCAGTTTTCTCATTTGTAAAATGAGAATAATAATAATAGTAGTAATAATAATAATAATATTAACAATAATAATAAACAAAACCATATGAGTCACTGACAGTCTACCCCACACCGTTGATGGGAGGATCCAATGCATTCATATCTATAAGACACTTAGAACAGTGCCTGCTTGCACATGGGAAGTACTAGATATTTATTTGTTAAATAAATAGAATGATTAGGTAGACTTGGGCGAGCCACTTGCCAGGCTTGTTCAATTTTATCTCCAAAATGAGACTTTTACACTAGATGGTATATAATGGTTCTAACATCATAGACTTCTATGCTTCTTTCTACAAATTTAGAATTTTACTACAATTCTCTTTATTTAGCCCATAATGGTCCTCTGTCAGCTAAGAGAAAGAATCAGATAATTCTGACCATGAAAAGGGAGAGAATTGTTTCCCCAGGTGGGACCAGTCACCTGTGTACAGTTTTCCCCTGGGACCAAAGGCTGCAGAGAGAGGTCGGTACCTACTAAGGCTGCTTTTAAACAAGTGACCCATCTATGTTGGGAACAAAAGTGCCCTCTGTTGTCTCCTCCCCACATTGTGAGTTACCACCAACCTGACAACCTGTGAGAAAGCTTGGTCAAGTCACCAGCAGCGGCGTGGGCAGCAAGGATGAGGAGGAAGGAGAGGACCACCACGGAGGTCTTCATCTTCCCGGTGCGCAGGCAGTGCTGGCCCAAGGTCTCCTGGGTGCCCTGCTCTCTGCCTCTCTGGGACCCCAGCTCTGCTCTGGTATTTATAAGAAGAGGAGAACCAGGAAGTCACAGGACAGAGGTCAGAATGCTGTCCTCTGGCTGTAAAATAGACAACACGCTATTTCTAAAAAAAAGGAACGAGGCTGGGAAGGCAAGAGGAAGTAGAGGGCAAGGATGACCTGAGGCTTTCCCAACTGCCTAATGAATACGGGCAAAGAGAGTGACTCTTTTACGAAGGATCCTTCCTCTAGGAGGTTCGTTTAACCCTCTAATCAGAATTCTTTCCTCAGGAGTTAACCCCATTCATGTGAGCAAACACCCTGTTTTCGGGGTGACCACTGATGGGAATGCTCTAACATGTGAACCCGCTCATGTGACTCCGCACATGCAGTCTTGACCCTCGACTCCTCTCTCTGCTTCACCCCGACATCCAATCCATGAACAAACACCGTTGGCTCCACTTTCAAAATTGTGTCCAGAATCTTATTTCTCACCACTTCTACTCCCTTCACCTGCTCCAAGCCACCCTTATCTCTCACCAGGATTACTGCCAAAGCTTCCCAATTTGGCTCCTTACTCCGCTCCTGCCCCTTTTCCATCGACATTGCAGCCAGAGTGATCCTGTTAAAAAAAATAGATCAGACCAAGTCAATCCTGTTTAAAACCCACCAGTGTAAGGCCCAATCGTTCTAATAACCTACAAGCCCCTATGTGATCTGGCCCCTGTTTGCTTTCTGTTTTCGAGTCCTATCATCGTTGTGGCCGAGGGCAGAGGCCGGCTGACTTCCAGGGCACAAGTCATTCTCTCCATATACTCACCGACTTTCTCCTTTGCTGTGGGTGCTCCCCATTGGCTTCCAAGCCCCTGTAGTGGCAAGTACTTGTCCAGTAGCTCCGGGTGCACAAGCCTGAGGACCGAGCAGGATCCTGCAGGCATCCTCTGTCTCAGCGTCAGAGTCCCTGATACAGGAAAAGAGGGGTAAGCCTGACGGCACGGTGTGGTGCCGCCGCATTACACCTACGTGGGGCTGGACAAAGCCTGTGCAGGGCTGGTTGCTGTAGTGGTGGCCGGAGTAAAGGACAGGGCCGACGGAATGGCAGTGGGGCACAGAGGTGACTGACATGATACCACACGCATGCTTGTTCAGCAAATGAAAGAATGAAGGAACCAATGTCCGATTTCACAATATGCGGGTTTTTCGGGACCTCCCCGTTATAGCAAACATTTTGTGAGTGGGTTTTTTTGTGTACTCCCTAGGTCTTTCATTACTTTTCCCTCCCCCACCCCACCAAGCATCACTGGTGGTACTGAAGAATCATAGCAGCCCTATTCATTACTCGGCTTGGCATAATCGAGGGAGCGGCTGTGCTCTGCGTGAGCTGCTCCAGCCTCAGTGGTCTCCGGGGCTACTGGTAACCATGGCCAGTGCTTCTTGAGCACTTACGATGCTCCGGGACTGCGCTCTGAGCCGAGGTGTTTGCTACACAAAGCGCTTCCTATAATTATTTCATCATACCGCCCGGCACACCCTCCAGCTTCTTCCCTTACGGAAATACCAAGTGCCCTGTCATCTCTGCCTGCAAGCGCGGCTCTTACCACGTCCCATGATCTAGGCTTGCATAATGTGTTTGTGTAGCAAAAGCTGAGCTAACCTGCACTGTTACAGGGTCAGCATATTTGAGCTAAGATGTCCCCTCCTTGGGGTAGCCCGTTTTCTTTGTCAGATCCACACTGAGTCTATGGGAATTTCCTGCTGTGCCTTTTGACTCCCCCTCCCTCCTTTCGCATCAGGGCATGTGCGGTGTGTCTGCATCCTGAGCAGGTCGTGACATCTCAGGACAGTGTTCCAAGCACAGGTCCCTTCTGAGGAGAGAGGCCTCAAGTTGTGGTTCCTCCCTGCATTGGGTGCTGGTCCTTGAGTTTCCAGATGAAGCCATCTGTGGTGTCTGGCCTCCTCTGGTGGCTGTGTGGTGAGTAAGGAGGAGCTCAGGTGGCCGTCCCAAGCAAAGGCGAGGTAGCGTCCTAGTTCTCTGTGAGGCCAGCTGCACATGCCGCTGGGAAAGGCATTCTGGTGCACGTGGGTCTTTCAACTCCTTGGCAGCCACAAAAGAGTGGCCTTGGGGTTGGAGCACTTCCTGACCAAGAGGTAAAGAGCCCGTCTGTCCGTGCTGGGCTTATTGCCTTGTGTGGGGATATCTTTGTTCTGGACTCAGTGGGTGCTCCTTCGTTTTGCTTAAGCATGTGTGACACCCCCATGACTCTATCCGTTCCTGGCAGGGAGGGAACGGCGCCCCTCACTTGCAGCCCAGGAGGGATTCGTGCAGATCACTGCCCTGAGTCAGCCGCAGGATGGTACCCGCTGCTGTGGGGGCACCAACACTCACTGTTGAAGCTGATCTTGCTCTGTCTTTTCTCTGTGTGAGTTAAGTGTTCCATCCAGTGCCTGTGAAGTCATGTCCTTCGTGGCAACCCTGACACAAACCACGCAGTCGGTCGCCGTCCTGGGACTGCTGCTCCGGGTGGCAGACAGCAGGTGTCTCGTGTCTGACACATCCCGCCTTTCAAAGTCCAGGGACAGGGACTACTTTAAGACCCAGGCAGGAGGGACTCTGCCTGGACCCCATGCTTTGGAGCATCCTTCATATGGCCAACACACACTAAACAAATTCATCAGAGAACACAAAGGCACCTCTGTCTCTTGGGATGTGGTACTCAGGGCCAGCCCGGCATGACCTGCAATGCTGAACATCCACTTTTGTGACAGATGCAGCTTGTGCCTTAAGGGAAAATGCCTCCCTACCTCTCCTGCCCTTTGTCTTTGAAAGGAAACACCTGAATCCCAAAGCTGTGAAGGTTTATGGGTTACCACTGCCAATACTGGGGGCAGACACTCCTCGAATGGCAGGGGAGATTTGAACAGCAGAAGCCTTTAGGTAAGAGGAACGATAAGCCAATTAACTTACCAAAATCTATCTTCTCAGATAGCACGACTGCCAACCGTCCTTGCAGAACAAATGTGGTTCCCCTGCAGGGCTTGGTGTTCATTATTTTTTGCTTGCTTTTGTGTTCCAGTCTGTGGTGGTGGACTCCCAAGTTAGGGCTGTGTATGCAATAGTTTCACACTGTTGCAATGTTAAGCAATTAGTTGTACTTTTAAATGTGTTTATTTGCTCATTGATAAGTTTCAAACTCCTTATGCATTCTTGCCCCGGGTCCTGGAAATGTTAGGGCAGGCCTGACCAGGACCCACAGGGACAGGGTGGCTGGCGAAGTGACTCCCTGGGCTACACCACCTCCTCCATGTCCTTAGCCATAAATATCAGTTTTGGGGAATAATCTGTGTGCCTCTTCCATCCTTGTGCATGATCTTAAATGGCCTCACTACTGCAAATGGGAGAGCCTTTCCTTTGAGGAGTAAGGGGAACCACGGATCCTACCAACTCATCTTGTGTTTCCCAACGTCTGTACGACCGGGCCTGGGCCCTCCTTAGAGGGCCTCCTGAAGAGGGAAATCTGTTCTATAAAGTGGAACTGAAACTGCTCTGTGGTCACAAGGTCACAGATGGTTGGGTCCCTCAGATACCTTCTGACTGTCTGCTGTGTGTCTGGGTGATGCCGAGTCCAATAAACGGGTTTCCATTTTGTCCCAAGCACTTCTCCTAACTCTAGCTCTGCTCTCAAAGATTAGGTCTTGGTTTAAATATTTGACTTCTCCCTTCCTTTGGTAGATTATTTACAAAAATGGCTGCAGGAATCCCCCCGCCCCGCCATATGCATGCACTTGGGAATCCTCCCCATACTGGCCCTGGTCTTGGCTGTGTGGCCCACTTTGGCAGATGAGACAGTAGAAAATGTGATACAGAGACTTGAAAAGGGCCGGCACATTGAGACTTGTGCTATTTTTCTGCTGGGAACCTTTATACTGTTAATGTGTACCAGCCCATGGTAGCCTCTTGAAGGCTGAGCGACCATGTGGAGAGCTGTCCCAGCTGAGAGGTCATCCTGGACCATCGAACCCCAGCTGAGTTGCCTCAGACCAGGAGACCCATCCATCCAACATATAGACCTATGAGAAATAATAAATGCTGCCACTTAAAAATTTTAAAAAATGTTTTAATTAAGAGTTCTTTTTTTAAAAGCAGTTTTAGATTCATAGCAAAACTAAGGGGACAAGTATAGGGGGTATAGAGATTTCCCTTATACTCCTGACCCCCAAAATGCACAGCCTCCCCCATGATCAATATCCCCCACCAGAGTGGTACATTTGTCACAACTGGGGAACCTACACTGACACATCATAACCACCCAAAGACCATAGTTTACATTATAGTTCACTCTTGGGTGCAGCGCATTCCAAGGGTTTGGACAAATGTATGGTTACGTGAATCCATCATTATGGTATCAAACAGAATACTTTCACTGCCCTGAAAATACTCCTTGCTCTGCCCAGTTACCTCCCCTACCTCCCCTACCTCCCCCAAGGCCCCCATCTCCTGGCAACCACTGATCTTTTTTACTGTGTCCATAGTTTTGCCTTTTCCAGAATGTCGTTTTCACATTGGCTGCTTTCACTTGGTAATATGCTGTTAAGACTCCTTGTCTTTTCATGGTTTGATAGCTCACTTACTTTAGAGCTGAATATTCCGTTGTCTGTTGTACCACAGTTTATTTACCCATTCACCTGCTGAAGGACATTTTGGTTGCTTCCCAGTTTTGGCAATTATGAATAAAGCTACTATAAACATCTGTGTGCTGGTGTTTGTGTGGACATAAGTTTTCAGCTCCTTCAGGTAAATACCAAGAAGTGTGATTGCTGGATCGTATGGTAAGAATATGTTTCATTTTGTAAGAAAACTTCAAATTGTTTTTCAAAGTGGTTGTACCATTTTGTATTCCCACCAGCTATGAATGGGAGTTTCTGTTGTTCCACACCCTTGCCAGCATTTGATAATGCAATTGTTCCAGATTTTGGGCATTTTAATAGGTGTGCTGTGGTAGTTTGTTAATGCCTGTTTTAATCGACTAAATTTTAGCATGATTTGTTACGTAAAAGCTAATTGATAATTTCCTCTTTGGGCAATGAAGATTGCCTAATCTTTGTGAGTTTGCTGAAAGCAAAAGTAACAGTTCCTCATTCAAGAGGAGGCTTACTGCCTTTTGTTGTTGTTATTGAGGTAAAACTCACATAACGTAATATTAACCGTTAATCATTTTAACGTGTGCAATTTAGTGGCATTTAGTATCTTCACAATTTGTGTAACCATCACCTCCATCTAGTTCCAGAAGATTTTTGTCATCCCCAAAAGGGTTCCCTATACCCAGTGAACAGTCACTCTCAGTCTCCCCTACCCCACCCTGGGCAACCACTAGTGTGCATTCTGTCTCTATGGGTTTTCCTACAGCGGATGCTGCAAAGATAAACAGAATTATGCTATATGTTGCCTTTTGTGTCTCTTTTCATTTACATACTGTTTTCAAGGTTCATCCACGTTGTAACATGGATCAATACTTCATTCCTTTTTAAGGCTGAATACTATTCCTTTGTGTGGCTATCGCTCATATTGTTTATCCGTTCATCACTTGATAGATATTTGGGTTGTTTCATAATTTGTGGGTATTATGAATAGTGCTGCTGTGAACAGCCATGTACAAGTTTTTTTGCGGAAACACATTTCTAGATTGGGGTAATGTTGCTGATTTACTAGAATGAGTTAGGAAGTACTCCTTCCTCTTTTACATTTTGGAAGTGTTGGGTGTGTTAATTCTTCTTTAGGCGTTTGGTAGATTTCATCAGTGAAGCTGTCTGGTCCAGAGCTTTTCTTTGTTGGGGGATTTAGACATCACTTTTAATTAAACTAGTACTTGTTAAGAAAGACTACTGTAAGTATTGGTAAAGATGCTTCTATTCTAGTTGAGGTGGAGATGGAGAGGACTGAGAAGGTCCCTGCCATCCAGAGCTGCAGGGCCTTGCTGCTCAGTCAGGATTTCAGAGGAAGGAGAGAGAGATCCCTTAGATTCGGCTGATGAGAAAAATTCATGAAAGGGATGGCATTTGAACTGGGTCTCAAAAACTGGGCCTAGACTGTATCTGATTTGAAAATGCAGAGAAAGAAGGAAGAACATTCTAGTTAGAGGTTACTGCAAATAGTAATAACATATAGTTGTAATAAGATGTGAACCACTTACTGTTTAAAAAAATGTTTTATATCGTCATTACGACCCTGTGAAATAGGAACAGTTGTCATCTATTACAGATGAGGGTACGGAGGTACAGAGTAGTGAAGTAATTTGCTCGCACAGCTCGAAAGGGGCAGAGCTGGGATTCAAACCGAGGTCTTCTGATATCCTTTAAGCAAAGCATGGAAATGATAGAATGTAAGGCATGTTTTGCGTGTGTCCACACCATGCACATAATGAAAAAATGAGCAGAAACATTTAACATGGCAATCAATACTTCAAGACCAAGAGGCTGTTTTACCAAAAAAAATAAAATAGGGGGATTTACCTATGTTAATTTTTTTTTCCAGCACCCTTCTTTCTTCTGGAAGCTCTGCCTTCCTTTTCTGAGGGAACTTCTCTGCTCGTGCAGCTGTTAGGTTTTACGGAGCTCTGTCAGTCCTTTGTCACAGGTGAGGCCCCGTCTCCCGAGCTCAGCAGCTGGGTCCTTCCCCAGTAGTTCTCAGCTTCTAAAGAAGGGGACAGGCAGTTCCCTTGGGAGGTTCTGTGGGTGCAGCTCTGTCCCCGTGCATCTGCAGAAGAGCCAGTGGAGTCAACCCCACAGTGCTGGGGAGTCCTCTGTCCCACGACCCATTTTCTCCGAGTCTCTGCTGGTGTTTGCTCTTTTTGAGGATTTGAGTACATAAACCAATAAGCTATTTTTGTTTTTCTCTAGGACCTTTGAAGCCGGCTTTCTGTCACATGGGACTAAAAGTAAAGGAATTTCCATCCCCCACTCCTGGGCTCCTTTTCATGTCCTCCTCAGGGTTCTGATCTGCCCTCTTTCATCCCTCATGTCTAAGCTCCTGACCTGTCAGAGGCCCACATGAAACCACATACATTTTTTTTCTTGATGAGAGACATGCTTTATTATTATTATTTTTTTTTACAGCGTTTTTGAAATAGAATAGACAGATCATTAGTTGCTCATATTTACACTGTGAGATCTGGTGAGTTTTGACAGATGCACGCACCCACGAAACCAGCACCACAATTAAGACGATGAACGTATCCATTGCCACCGGTTTCTTCATGGCCCTTTTTGTGTGGACAGGGGCTTGCATTTCCCTTGTGCAAATATCAAGGAGTGCAATGGCTGAGTAGTATGTAAGCCGTACATTTCACTTTTTAGGAAATAGCCAGTTTTCCAAAGTGGTTGTAAAAAATTCACGTTCCCACCAGCATTACGTGAGAGTTCTAGTTGCTGCACATCGTTGCCTACTCTTGGTGTGGCTGGTATTTTGAATTTTAGCCACTGGAGTAAATTATGAACATGGGAGTAGCTCTAGAGACAGAAGTTCTCTGAAAAACTAGGGGGTAAATGTTTATATACCAGCTTAGTGGGGTGCAGGGGGAAGAGGTCAGGGCTTCCAAGGATGAAAGGTTTCTAAAGAAGCTCAGTTTTTTTGGGAATGTCCTGGAGGTGGGATTTGTGGCTGCTTATGTGGTAAAGCTCAGGCTTTAGTCATTTCTTTCTGTGTCTGTTGGAGCTCAGATGTTTTCACTTTGAAGTAATCTTTATACCATTTCTGGTGGGTGGTTTCAAAAGAAACCCTGTAGTCATGTGCAGTCGCTTCCATTTCCTCCTCCCCCGGCCCTTGGCAACAGCTAATCCATGTTTCTGTCTCTATGGATTTGCCGATTCTGGGTGCTTCATATCAGGGGACTCGTATGAGACCGACGGTTTCTATCTTCCCACTCTACAAACCCTGAAAGGGTCACAGATGCGAGGCCAGGTGAAGCACAAGGCAAATGCCTTCTTCCCGGACTGCAGGCTTTCCATCTGTAAGGGGCCCCGAGGAGGGAGGGAGTGAGTGCAACGTTATCACTGAGGCAAGATCAAAGTCAGGCTTTCACGTGGCCTTGTAAACTTCGTTTATTTGTTTGTTGGTTGGTTGGTTGGTTTGTTATTGATGTATAGCCAGTTTACAGTGTTGTGTTAATTTCTGGTGTGCAGCATAGTGATTCAGTTACACATACATATATATATTCCTTTTCATATTCTTTTTCATTATAGGCTATTACAAGATAGTTAATATAGTTCCCTGTGCTATACAGTAGGGCCTTGGTGTTTATCTATTTTATACATAGTAGTTAGCATCTGCAAATCCTGAACTCCCAATTTATCCCTCCACTACCCGTCTCCCCCTGCTGTAACCATAACTTTGTTTTCTATGTCTGTGAGTCTGTTTCTGTTTTGTAAATAAATTCATTTGTGTCATTTTTTTTTTTAGATTCCACATTATAAGTGATATCATATGGTATTTTTCTTTCTCTTTCTGGCTTACTTCACTTAGTATGACGATCTCCAGGTCCACCCATGTTGCTGCAAATGGCATTATTTCATTCCTTTTTATGGCCAAGTAGTATTCCATTGTTTGTATATCACAGCTTCTTTATCCAGTCATCTGTCAGTGGAATTTAGGTTGCTTCCATGTCTTGGCTATTGTAAATAGTACTGCTGTGAACATTGGGGTGCATGTATTTTTTCGAATTAGAGTTCCCTCCAGATATATGCCTAAGAGTGGGATTGCTGGATCATGGAATAAGTCTATTTTTAGTTTTTTAAGAAATCTCCATCTCTATAATGGCTGCACCAAACTACATTCTCACTAACGGTATGGGAGGGTTCCCTTTTCTCCCCACCCTCTCCAGCATTTTTATTGTTTGTGGATTTTTTAAAATGACAGCCACTCTGTCTGGTGTGAGGTGATACCGCGTTGTAGTTTTGATTTGCATTCCTCTGATAGTTAGCGATAATGAGCTTTTTTTTATGTGCTCATTGACCAATTGTGCCTATTGTCTTCACTGGAGGATTGTTTGTTTAGGTCTTCTGCCCACTGTTGATTGGGTTTTGTGTTATTGAGTTGTATGAGCTGTTTGCACATTCTGGAAATTGAGCCCTTGTCAGGTGCATCGTTTGTAGAATAGAGAGCCGAGAAATAAACCTACACACCTACGGCCAATTAACCTTTGACAAAGGAGGCAAGAATATGTAACCAAGCAAGACTGTGTGGGGCCTTCCCAGGACAGACCCTTCCCCCATATCCTCCGCTGTAGCTCCCCTCTAAAGTACTCAGGTGATAGCATATCATGTGTATTTCCCGGGTTTTTCAGATGCTAAAACCACCACCAAAAGGAAGAAATTAACTACTTGATGACCAAGAGCACGTGGCTCCCAGACCTCGGCGCCTAGGGCTCATCAGTACTGACCACCCTGTTACCTGGACATCAACCAATCAGAGAACTGTGCACGAGCTGATCACACAGCCTGTGACCCCTCCTCACCTGGCCTTTAAATATGCCTTGTCGAAATCCTTCGAGGAGTCTGGTGTTTTCTTGCGCATGAGCCACCCTGTCCTTCTTGCTTGGCCCTGCAATGAACCTTTCTCTGCTCCAGACTCTGGCTTTTCAGTCTGTTTGGCCTTATGGTGCCTTGGGCACAGGAACTCGCCTTTGGTAACAACAATTTTGGCAAGACAGCGCAGGAGTCTGTTCTCGTGGCAAGTCGAACCCAGTTGGGGGCAGCCCCTTCCCTGAGTCCTAGCAGCTCACTTAGCTCCAGGGAACCGGGAGAGGCTCTCCCCGACAGGTGCCAGCCGCCCTGCAGCCCGAGGCTGTTTGGAGATGCGGGAGCCGGGTCCACGTTCGCCGCCGCCTGAGGGTGAGTCGCTCCAGCTGGCGCAGGCTGGGAATTCTCTCCACTGCGTCTGGGCTCCTTCCTACTGGGAAGTGAGCTGCTCTGGGCTCATTGTGAACCACTCTGGGTCTGTTCTCTTTTCAGAGCTGGGGCCACCTGTTTGGAGGCCTCCATTTGGGAGTGGAAGGGGAATTTTTAGACTACACCTCCTCTGATTGTGCGACCGCAGCTTATTTGTTGTTTGTGTTTTGTGTGTATCATTTTGGCTTGTGGGAAGGATAGAAAATTCTACCCGCTTCATCTGAGCTCCTTCCTTTGCGGGGAATGAGCCATTCTGGGCTCACCGGGAGCCACTTTGGGTCCGCTCTCTTTTGAGACCCGGGCCAGTCTGTTTGGAGGCCTGTCTAGGATTGGAGATGGAATTTTTGGGTGACACTTTTGTTTGTTGGACTGATGCAGGAAAAAATGGATGTGAGGCCTGAGGAGAGCCGTGTCCCAGGCCTCAGCTAGGTGCCTGGGACGTGCCCCGCCAAGTGTGGGTCCTTGGCTTCGTGCAGGAAAGAATTCAAGTGCCAGCCACGGATGAGTAAAGGTAGATTTATTCAGAGAGATACATACAGCATAGAGTGATCTACCTGGGCTCTCAAGGAAAAAGATTTTTTAAAAACTCAGGCTGAAAAGCTGTGAGATCTTTAGTTCCACTGTCTTTATGTAAAAATTAACATGTAAAACAGCTCTATTTAACTGACTTAAAAGTAAGCACTTACAAATTAAATACTTCTAAGTATTAAAGAGGCTAGGCAACAAATTCCAGGGTCATGTGATCTAGGAAATATTCAATAATAAATTAACATCTGATATTAAAACTGGTTTAAGCTTGTTAGCATAATCAACAGACATGTCTCACTGTCCCTAGGTTTATTGACGGTTAATAGTTTCATGTTTCTGTTGCAGAATTTGTCAAGAAGAAAAAAAATCAGTTAACTTGGCATGACAAAATTCTTATAAGTAAATTAAATGCAGATAACATAGAGCTTTTGGGTGAACTCTTTGGAAATAGTTCTGTTTTAGGAACGTGTACTTAAAAATGATCTCTTCGGATATTTGGTAACTTGAAATTTTAGAGCTGGGCTAACTTAAGTTAAATGATGGAAGTTTGTTGAATACCTAGGTCATTCCTAAACCAAATAAGATACTGGAACATTATTTACTGGATATTGGTTTCCCTTTACAGAGAAACTATAAAGGTGTTTAGGACTATTATTAAACATGTTTGGTGCCACACAGATTTTTTTTTTGAATGAAAAGCACATGTTTCTAGAAATTATAATTGGTATTTATGTTTGCCAATCTACAAACGCTAATGTAGAAATTCATAATTGCTTCTTTGCACTAGAAATTAAAGCTTTTAAGGGTTGAGGAATCTAATGTAAATATGTCACTAAACTTACTAAAAATAATAAAGTAAACATTTCAGTACACAGTAGGAAAGTAGGTTATACGTTTTGAGTTAAAAAAATGATTTTGCCCTAAAGCTGGCTGTTTCTAGATGAAAAATAAATGAGGGACAAACCCATATGGATACAGAAAGTTGCAGAAAGTTTGTAGAAAGAGAGCCTTAAAAAAAGGAGTTTTGTGCATGGTCGGGCTGAGGTTAGATTAAACTTAAGTAGGTAAATGGATTTTGTTATTAAAAGAAGACTGATGCAGGACTAGATTGGGTTCCTCTCTGTTAAGAGAACAATGTTACTTGCTTGTGATAACAGATATTTCTGATAACAGATTGTGTGAAACTTTTTGATGTTGTTGCCAAACCTATGAAGTTCTAATCAAAGTTCTTTTGACTTCAGCTAACTTTGGGAGGCTTCAGAGGACCCCTGAGACATCTCAGAGAAAAATATTAAACTAACTAGGATTGGTTGGTGTGTTAAATTACATGGCATTGTCAAGTGAGTGATAAACCTCCTCAGATTATACTGTACAGATAAATGTTATTAATATAGATACTCTGGAAATTATTTAAGGAGGTTTCTGAAATTTAGGTATATATCCTGGTATAATGCTATCAGCCATAATTCTAGTTCTAGTTTTCTTAAAATGTTGTATGCCACAGCAACTTGATTAAGCTTCTTTGTCAAAAATGTTGTAGCCTGATCTTTAACCTTGCCTTTTAAAATTTTTTATCATTCATAAACAGTGAGGCTGACACTTTGCAAAACTGCTTCATCTTCAATAAGAGTCATAAAAAAGGAATAGATAAACAAGTTCATACTGCATAGCCCAGGGAACTATAGTCAATATCTTATAGTAACTTACGGTGAAAAAGAATATGAAAGCAAATATATGTATGTTCATGTATGACTGAAGCATTATGCTGTACACCAGAAATTGACACAACATTGTAAACTGACTATACTTCAATTAAAAAAATATATATATACAAAAAAATTCATAAAAAGGACTTTTTCACAAGTACAGGTTTCTTTTAAATTACACTGGTGAACTGGGTAAGATATTTTTTAAAAGTCTAATAAACTCTGATTTAGTAAAACTTAGTGAAAAGGATTGATTACACAGGAGTGAGTTAACTGGTGAATTTGGTTATAATTTTTTGGTTTTGTCTGAAATATTACTGGCTTTTCATCTTTATTTTCTAATTGAATTGTTTATCAGATGTTTGTCTCCCTATCAATATTGAAAGTTATTGTTTTACTTCCAACCACACTGTTGGCCTCAATGTTTAGGGTAGAAAGAGAGTTCTCTAGTGGAGTTGTCACGGAGTATAACTGCTCATGATGTATAACAGTGCTTTCTCTATGTCTATTGCTAAAAGCACATGTACAATGCTTGTGTAACAACCGGGTATAAGTGATAAGATGTATGGCCAATAATGTGTTTCCCCATTTACATACCTCAACCTGGTCACCATATCTGATCAGTTTTCCCCTAATGCGGATAACGAGGCAAATATAAAGGAGGCCTCGCCCCGAAGGACATGATCTGAACCTGGGGCAGGAGCCAACCCCCCAGCATCAAGGGATGACACGTACTTGCCTTCGGTAACAAATATGCAATGAAGTAAAGACAGTCTTTTCAGCAAGTGGTGTTGGGAAAGCTGGACAGCTGCATGTGAATGAATGAGGTCAGAACACTCCCTCACTCCATATACAAAACTAACCTCCAAATGGCTTAAAATAAGACAAGACACGATACACCTCCTAGAAGAAAACATAGGCAAAAGATTCTCCGACATAAACCTTAGCAGTGTTTTCCTGCGGCAGTCTACCCAGGCAGTAGAAATAAAAGCAAAAAGAAATAAATGGGACCTAATTAAACTGAATAAGCTTTTGCACAGCAAAGGAAACTGTAAACAAAACAAAAAGGCAATCTACAGAATCATTTATTTATTTTTGTTGACACTGTGTTTTGGGACTTAAGTGATGGCGGAATGGTGGTTGTTATTTGAGAGAACATCTGAGAAAATCATGGAGACTGCCTTGAATTTTATCCAGGGGTGGAGGAAAAACTAGCCCTCAAAACTGAAGACATTATCAGGAGACCGAAGCTAAAGCTGCTCTATAATTTGCTCCCAAGGTTGTCCCCACTGATGACACACAGGGCTCTGTGTACACCACGGGGCCACCTGTCTCTCTTCCTGCGAGTGAGACTGATGCCAAACAGTGGTCCACAGGTGGCTTCCTCAAGGCTGCTCCCAGGCATGTGCTGGGAGAGAAACCTCGTCAAGGTCCCCGAGACCCTTCTTTGGGTTCATTTTTTAATAAAGCCTGGCCAGCCCAGTTTTGGGCCTCAGCATCACAGAAAGCAGCCCCACGCCGACCCTTCAGCTTCCTACCAGCCTTTTCTTTCCTGCACGCCCTTTCCCCAATATTTGCCAAAGCATTTCCTGTCTTTGGGCCCCTGGAGGTTCAAAGAGGAGCAGAGCAGAGTCTCTGACTCATCCAGCCCCATCCCTGCCTGGGATCTGGCCTTCTCTGATCCTTTGATAATCATGTCTTTCCCGTTAAAAGTAACAAACCGCTCTTAAGAAGATATGTGGTTGGATTACTGCTGCTTTTTGCAAAGCTATGTGGTAAAGCCAAGCCCCATCGTCTGTAGGGAGGGAATGAGGTTGAATTTTAAGATCTGGGCCTTTCTCCTTGGCAAGCAGGGAGGATATAGGGGAGAGGAACCCTGTTATAGAAGAGGCACCCCCACCCCTGGGAGCTGGAAAGGATACCGTGACTGCCTGGACACACGGACAGGAATACTGCCGAGTCCCTGGTCCGGGTTTACTTCTAGCTGGGGTTGAAATTTACAAAATGTCCTTGAGTCTCTACCAGGCAGTGAGGGACAGATGACAAACCAGAAGCAACCTTCCAGGAAGCCGACTCCAAAGCTCAAGACTTAACTGTTGCAGTAACATTCCTGACTCATTTGGCCGCAAGTGTCACTTAAACTTTCTGAATTGAGTTTACACGCTTGTAAAAAAGAAGGTGATGACTTCTTTGGTAGGGCCACTGTGATGTGTTGGAATAAATTTCTAGGCCCCCGATAGGGCCACTCCTGCCTGGATGCCAGCTCAGCAAACCGAACTTCAGGGTTCCTGTAAACGCCCTGCCTGACCAGAAATGCCGTAGCCAGCCAGCCAGTCCCTAAATGCCAAGCCCACTCTGGGCGCTAGACTTAATTGCCTTGTTCCTTGATCTTCCTAAATAGGGTCAGATGTGCAGTTCCCACTCATCATGCCCTGTCTCTCGGTTGCTGCTTTGACTTTTGCACGTGGGTCTTGTATCCTGAAACCTTGTTGAATTCATCGATTAGTTCCAGTAATTTTTCAGTGCGATCCTTTGTATTTTTTAAATATATAGTCATGTCTGAATTCTCCTCTGAACTGGAATAGTAACATTTTACTGTTTCCCTCGTTAATTAATGTGTCTTTGTTTGGGCTGCGATAACAAAATACCACAGACTGGGTGGCTTATAAACAAGGGAAATTTATTTCTCACAGCCCTGGAGGCTGGAAGTCAGAGGTCAGGTGCCAGCCTGGGTAGGGGAGGGCCCTCTTCTGGGTCACAGACTCCTTGTATCCTCACCTGGTGGGAAGGGCTAGGGATTTCTTTGGGGCTCTTTTATTTTTTAAAATTAAAAAATATATATTTTTATTGAAGTATAGTCAGTTTACAATGTTGTGTCAATTTCTGGTATGCAACACATATGTCAGTCATATAGGAACATACATATATGCATTTTCATATTCTTTTTCCCCGTAAGTTACTGTAAGATAATGAATATAGTTCCCTGTGCTATACAGTATAAACTTGTTGTTTATCTGTTTTATATATATTAGTATCTGCAAATCTCGAACTCCCAATTTATCCCTTTCTACCCCTTTTGTTTTCTGGTAACCGTAAGTTTGTTTTCTATGTCTGTGAGTCTCTTTCTGTTTGTAGATAAGTTTGTCTCTCTCTTTTTTTTTTTTTAAAGATTCCACATATAAGTGATATCATATTGTATTTTTCTTTCTCTTTCTGGCTTACCTCACTTAGAATGACATTCTCCAGGAACATCCATGTTGCTGCAAATGGCGTTATGTTGTCCGTTTTTGTGGCTGAATAGTATTCCATTGTATAAGTATACCATAGCTTCTTTATCCAGTCATCTGTCGATGGACATTTAGGTTTTGAGTCTCTTTTATAAGGAACTAGTTCCATTCATGGGGGTAGTAAGTTTTGACTTACATCCTCATAATTTAAGTACCTCCCAAAGGACCCATGTACTGATACCATCACCTTTGGGGGTTTGAATTTTAACATACAAATTTTGGGGGGATCCAAACATTCAGACTGTAGCCATGAATGAAATAAAATCTTAAATAAAATTAAATAAAATCTAAAAAAATAAATATTTAAAAATATTTATATGAGAGTTATGATTTTACCTTTTCAAAGTAATTACATATATTAAATTTTTTATTGAAGTGTAGTTGATTTACAATGTTAGTTTCAGGTGTATAGCAAAGTGATTCAGGTATACATATGCATACATACATATTTTTTCTTTTCAGATTCTTTTCCACTATATATTATTACAAGAAATTAAATATAGTTCCCTGTGCTATACAGTAGGTCCTTGTTGTTTATCTTTTTTATATATGGTAATGTGTGTCTGTTAATCCCCAACCCCTAATTTATCCCTCCCCACCCTTTCCCTTTTGATAACCAGAGTTTATTTTCTATGTCTGTGGGTCTATTTTAGGTTTGTAAATAGAATTTGTATCTTTTTTTTTTTTAAGATACCACATGTAAGTGATATCATATGACATTTGTCTTCTCTGACTTACTTCACTCAATCTGATAATCTCTAGGTCCATCCAGGTTGCTGCAAATGGCATTATTTCATTCTTTTTTATGGCTGAATAGTATTCCATTGTGTATGTGTATGCATGTGTGTATATATATACACCACATCTTTTTTTTAAAAATTTTTTATTGATTTTTAATCATTTTACAATGTTGTGTCAAATTCCAGTGTTCAGCACAATTTTTCCGTCATTCATGGACATATACACACTCATTGTCACATTTTTTTCTCTGTGAGTTATCATAACATTTTGTGTATATTTCCCTGTGCTATACAGTGTAATCTTGTTTATCTATTCTACAATTTTGAAATCCCAATCTATCCCTTCCCACCCTCCACCCCCCTGGCAACCACAAGTCTGTATTCTCTGTCTGTGAGTCTATTTCTGTCCTATATACACCACATCTTTAAAGCAATTATATTTGAATGGAAACACTTTCCAAGACAAGAAAAATCCTAGTGACTCTGGGGAAAATAGCTGGCCGGAGAGCGGGGAGGAAGGCAAGCATGGTGGAGAAGGGGCTGGAGGGAAACGCTGGGGCCACCCGGTGCTGAGTGTTGTCAGACAGACGAAGGAATTTACATTTCTGTCATAAATGTCATGGTAGGCAGTTGAAGTGTCGAAGCAAGGGAGAAACATGTTGAAAATAGCCAGCTGTACAGAAAGGGCTGAGAGGATGAGGTCAAGAGGCTATAGCCATGTGCCGGGTGAGAGGTGATGGTGGCCTGGACCAACGTGGATGCACTGGAAATAGAACAAATGGGTCCATTTGGAGGTATAAAGTGTTTGGGAGAAACAAGTAACTTGGGGGATTTATTGCGCATTGAAGATGAAGGAAGGATAGAGAGGTTGCCTCCCAGGCTCCTTCGTGAGTGTCGGGGTGGATGGAGACACCTGGAAATGTGTAAGAGAGTCCTAGCACCTGAGCTACAGCTGAGAAATATTATCATGGCACCAAGCCGTTCACTTTCTTCCTCTTACTAAAGAAAGACACAGAAACTTGCCCTCCACCTCATACTTCCTACCAGAGCCTGTTAATTGTTCAGCTAAACACACTTCCCTGCATGAAGGAGAAGTGAAAAAATGATTTTTGTGTTTGATGGGGTTTATGTACATTACCTCTTTTGATCCACAAAGCAAACCTGGAGATACTGTAAATATGGAATCTGAAGTTTGAGGAGGACAAGTAGCTTGTTCTGGGTCACCTGGAGTCCACGGTAAACCTCATGTTTGAAACCAACTAGGTGACTTCCCATCCTTTGAGAGCTCTTGTTCAAATGACTAAGTCTGTGCCTTTGGGCAAATCCGTTTACCTTTCTTAGTCTTGTTCTTCACTCCTATCAAATGGGCCACATAATCCCTGCCTTACAAGGTGTTTTCATGGTTAGTCGTTATTTGTCAAGGATTGATAAAATTTCTTCCATGTTTGGCTTTCTAGAAGGTTAGATAGAGTAGACTGTTGGCAAACTGCACCCCCACCCCTTTTTTTTGCTTTTTGTCATAGGTGCTTCCATTTCTGGTGCTTTCCCCCTCTTTCCTATTTTCCCATGTTTGTATTTTATCTTCAGGCTTCAGCTGACGTCACAAGGGCTTCCCAACAGTGACCCCCTTCCCCTACGCACAATCTGGGTCTGTCTGACCTGCTGGGGCTCTGGGGGGAATACAAAGGGTCCTGGTCAGGGCATCTCCAAGGAGCTGTTTTGTACCAGCTCATCAGATGCAATGAACAGCGGCCCCTTCCACCGCTGCCGGTGTAGGTGACGACGCAGCTTCTTTTGATTTTTTTCAATCAGTCTTCGCTCACTGGCTTTACGAAAATAGGTGGTGGCTAGATTTGGACCCCAAGTCGTAGTTGCTGGTCCCTGAATTAGAAAGTCATGAATTAAGGATGGTGAGAGGGCAAGGATAACTCCTAGGTCTTGCACCAGTGATTGGAGAGATGAGTTGTTTTTTACCACGAAGCAGGAGTCTAATCACAGAGCCATGGACCAAGAGACCTGGGGCCTGAAGCATCCGTCGAGTGCTCAACACCGAAGCATAAAAACACTCAATCCTCATTCCACACCTTTCCCCCCATTTTTTTGCCTACTTGTTATAATCGCTTCCATTGCTTGAAGGAGAAATATAAATATCTCTGTGGGTTGGGTGTTACATGTGCATCATTGCAACTCTGTGAGTTAGGTGTTGGTATCACATTTCTAGGGAAGAAGACTGAAATTTTGGGAGATTAACTTGTTCCTGATCCAAAAAGGAAAAAAAAAAAAAAAGTAAGTGGAATAGTAAAAACGAGAAGCCAAGATGCCTGGTTCTTTAGCCTAGTTTTTGAACTTTTCCATTGACATTACTTGCTGGGCAGTATTGGGAAAGCCACTTAACCTCTCTGAATCTCAGTTCCATACTTATAAGTGGGATAATGTTTCCCATTCTGGT
Source organism: Camelus bactrianus (assembly GCF_048773025.1). NCBI lineage: Eukaryota > Metazoa > Chordata > Mammalia > Artiodactyla > Camelidae > Camelus > Camelus bactrianus. Next base: position 11,683,376 of record NC_133554.1, read on the forward strand.
GGATTAAGATGATTAAAGCAGTTTGCACAGTGCCTTAGTAGCACAGTGGTTGTTCATTAGAGGCCATTGCTTCCTAATGCCACCCCTCAGGCTCCATCTCCTAAGGACCCCGCTGCTTGGTTTCAGTCAGTCAAGAGCAGCCCAATGTTATGGTCTCTTTTTCTTGCCTCCCCCTGACCCCAGACCTTCTCTTGCTCATTCCTTTTTTCCTTGGCACAGCCTCGGGGTGCCCTCCTCCATTCCCTAGCAATCATCTAGCTGCAGGTGACAGCACCAAACACTCCTGGCCAAGTCACCTTCCTTGTCACCAACCTGCCCCTCGGCAGCCCTGGACTCCCTGGCCAAATTCTACCCAAGGAGCTTGTCCCTTAGAAGTTACTAGATGCAGGCAAACAGATGCTTTCTGGCTACCAGTGCTCTTGGCGATGTCAAAGCAGCTTAGGTCAGAACACTGACAAGGAAAGTCCATGTGAAAGTAAATTTTCTCCCTTCCTTCCTCCTTCCCTCCCTCCCTCCCTCCATCCTCCTTTTCTGTCCTTGCCTCCTTAAATGTCAGAAGTTAACCACTGTGTCTGTGACTCCTCTCTTGTTCATATTTAGAAAGGGTAGGTGGGGTAACATGGCTTCTGTCCTAGTAGGATTTTTCTCCAAATCGGAGGCCAGCTGAGTGCTGAGTGCACCTAGGTGGGTCACCTCAGCTGGCTGGTGTGGGGAGGACGGGGACCCGTCCCAAACTGCAGTGAATGGGGGCTTTCCTTGATTACCGCCCCCACTGGAAGCCCTGGCTCTCCCTTCAAGACTATTTAGGGCAATTCTTAGGGATAAACTCTAGGCTGTGACCCAGATGGCCTTCATGTTTTATCAGCTTTACCAAATCTCAGACAGGCTTCTTTCTGCCTCTGGTCCCCTGGCTTTCCCTTCTTAGAACATTTACTCTAGAAAAACTTGTGAGTATAAATTCTTCCTCTGCCCCTTTGAGACATACATATATAAATCACCTCCCAGACTCTTGCCAGCTTTACCACCCAGGAACATCCTTCTCAAGGACCTGGGAAGCATCCCTTTGAAATGTCATCATCGAGGAAGGTAGCGCCCCAGCCTCCCAGTCTCTGTGGGACAGCGGGAGCCTGACTTCAGGGGATGCCAAGTAGCAAACGCAGATGGCCGAATCACAGAGAAAAACATCTGCACATTCAGGAAGGAACAACTCAATGTGCTGGGCACACCCCATCCATCAGCGTCCCCCTGACGCCCTTCGGTACTTTTCCACTACTTCATTTGATTGCTTAAAAACTTCTCTTGCCTTTTGTTTCAGTGGAGGTGAGCTCATTCTGCCTCCCCTCTGGCAGTAGTCCTGAGTAAAGTCTTGCTTGCCGGTTTACTTTGTCGGGTGCAATATTTCACTTTGACACTGCAGTGGAGGATGAGTGGGGCAAGGGCATCTGTGTGTAGCTGCCTGCGGACTGATCTTCCTACCTCCTGCCCACTTCTCGTTTCTGCTTCCCCTACCCGTGTCCAGGGCCCAAAGCCTCCACTGCTCCTTCTGCCCGAACGCGTGCTGGGTTCTGATCTCCTCTGCTGTGACTGATCTGTTCATAGCACTCTGTTTATTTTCCGTCTTCCAGAAATTTGATGCAAACTCTAGATAACTGATCTTCCCTCCTGCCACGCACGCCTCGTCTTTGGTTTCCTCACGATGAAAGACAGGAGCAGTTCTAAATCTGGGAGTTCGATCTGCCACCTTGATCTGAACACACCGTTAATTTCCATCCTGTCCCCAAGCATTCTTTCTCTTTGGAAAGAGATCTTTGAATCCAAATTCCTGGCCAGTTAATAAGAGCCTATCAAACATATCAGAAAAAACAAACAACTACCTCCCCTTACAAATAATAAAATAAACTAACAGCAAAAGAAAATAATAATGGGAAATTCAGCACCTGTTGCTTTTCTCAAATAATACGGATTTACTGACTTCCATGAAGCAAAAAGTAGTCTGAAACGCTTCAATACAATTCCAGTTTGTCCCCATTTGATGAGTCACTGGTGAGGTCCTAGGGCCACCTGCAGGCCATTTATCTTTTTTATTTTTGCATTATCAGTTGTTGAGTAAGAGGATGGGGAAATCCTGGACTAGGGACACTTCGTGCAGGCACAACGCTCAGCTTCTGGAGGAAAAACAGCAGCCCCCCAAGCTGCCCTCGCCCCGGGAGAGGCATTATCGGGCCAGGCACCCCTGGCTGCGCCGTGGAGAGAGAGATCCTGCTCCAAGTTGCTTCACACATTTTTAGAGAAGTTAGGAGGGGGCTGGGAGAACCAATTGGTCATGTAGCGATAGGAGCTTTCTGGATTGGTCTTGCTGGGGACAAGAAAACCTGGAGCTTAGAGGCCCGTTGCCCAGGGATGTTTGTATACCAACATAGCTATTTGTCCTAGAAAGTATTTTAAAAGCTTTGTGGGCTACGTAAAGTCTCTGTCACACTTGCCCAGCTTTGTACTTGCAGGGCAAAAGCAACCACAGGCAATGTGAAAACAAGTGGGCATGGCTGTGTTCCATTAAAACTTTATTTCCAAAAGCAGCTGGCAGCTGGATTTGGCCCCCAGGCCATAATTTCCACCCTAACCTGGAAACCTGGTATAATCTTATTGACCCAGCTCATTTTTTAGGGTAAAGGTGGGGGTGAGGAGACACTGTCTGGGACATCAGCAAAGCATTTCCACCTCCTGATTCACCACCCATCCAATGCTGCTTGGCCTCATGGAACTGACAGTCTTGTGAGGGAGAAAAACATGAAAGAAATAACCACATATAATAAATACATAATTACCAAGTGTGATAAGAGCTATGATGGATTAGTTATATGATTTTATAAAATGGTATGACTGGAGACCAAGCTTATACTAAGTGGTTATACTAAGAAGGATCATTTATCTGAGACCAAAGGGATGGGTGGGAATTGGCCAGTTAAGAGTGGTTATTATGGGAGACCTCGGAGAGGGAATAGCATATGCAAAGGTCCTGAGGCAAATCCCCCTTTTCTGCCTCACAGTCCACAGAACACCGCCATGTTCCTGCCTCTGTCTTTAGCTGAGGTGATGGTCGGGGGATGGTTAAATTTCCAGTCATTTTCATACTAGGCAGCATGGATGAGGGCCAGGGCAGCAACTGAAAGACTATAAGATATCAGTGGGTGAGAGGGACAAGAAAGTGCTATTTGTAGTAGGTCTTGAGGGGTGGACAGGAAATGTTGGAACTGGCAGAGATGTGGGGAAGAGCTTTCAAGGAAGGGTGAGCTGCAGCACCCACAGAGACAAAGGGAATGATGAGCAGTGTGAGGTGGGCACCTCAGCTCTCCACCTGCAAACAAACCACCCCACTGAGCTTGCCTGTATTCACACTATTGTTATCTAAGGACCCTGAACGAGGACTGCTCATTTGTCCTTCTCCTGATTCTAACTCCGCCCCCATCATTCTGGCACTTAAATTAGCTCCTACTGAAGTGTTTACAAGTCACCTAGTACATAGTAAATATCATAGACGTATCTGTAAAATAAAAGAAATAACTGTCTTGAGAGAATTGATTTAAACCACCAGGTCCTTTTCTACAGCACAGATTTATTTCAGCACCTGAGTGCCTGCAAAGGGAGGAGGGATGCTGTCCTGGGGCCCACAGGGCAGAGCATCATCATGGCAAAGCTTAAGGAGAGAGTGGATCCGTCAGAGCAGGGGAGCGCAGGAAAGCAAGAATGGCCTTTCACTCAGGCCAGGACAACTCCAGGGACCACCGGGGGCTGAGAGATTTGGCTGGGGAGGGGGGGTGACCCTGTGGCCTCTTCTCACATTCCCTGGGCTGTGGTGGTCCTACTGCTCCCGGCTACTTTTGACTGTCCAAGTATCTGATGTACTTCTCCACCCAGGCCTCCTTGGGGTCGGCACAGATTTGTCGCATCTTTTTAGTAAGGAAGCTGTGGAGCAAGAAGGAGAAAGATGAGAACTGAGAGGCAGCCAGAGGGAGAAGAACCCATTCCACTACCCCATTCTCTTCCCCTCAGCAGCTCCCTCCCATGGCCCTCCTCCCCACGTCTGTCCCTAGAGAGCCCCACCCCCCTACTTCCTTCTCCCAGGCCCCCTGGTGCCCATATTTGCATCCTTTCCATCCTTGGCAGGACCCTACTTACATGACCCCCGGCTGGGAACACAGATCACTGGTCCTTTCATAATCTTTCACAAAGGAGAGTGGGATTTTTCTTGAAATGTAGGAGAGACAGCAGGTAGTCGGGTTATCTGCTGGTTCTGCAAGGCAGAGGGCTGTATGATGCTAAAAGCTTCTCCACAAAAAGCCTAGACCAGTATCTCTCTTCCGCAGAGCATCAGGGATGAGGAAGTGAGGGGGGGTGGGGGTGAGGATGGAGGGCAGAGGTAAGACGGGAGCATTGGCAGGGAATGTCCTGGTCCCTCCCTGGCAGCTCTTCCTCCTCCCCATCTTACAGGATCCTGCTCTAATATCTCCCCTCCTCCTCACCCGCACTGCCAGCCCCTCCCAGCCTCTCCTCTCAGACCTTCCTCATGGCTGGGATGGGACTCTGTGGTCCTAGGGTTTCAAATTTCTGATTATCCTCAGGATTGGGGATAATCAGAAATCAGAATTCCTGGAAATTCTCAAATCATAGATTATATTCCATATTTGTCTTTTTTAAAGACTGAGATATAAATTGACATATAACATTGTATTAGTTTTCAGGGTACCATATTTTTTTATAACACTTTATTTTCATGTTTTAAAAATAATAATGGGTGACTTCATGGTAAACAGTGAAACACTTTTCCGTAATAGAGTTGTTTTAAACGTTTCTGAGGTTTTCTGTTAAAAAAAAAAGGACGGTAATAATAAATGATGTTTCTGTGTATAGTGACAAGATTATATACTCAATAACATATTGAATGTTTTCTAGCAGATACAGACAGTTGATAATGGAAAATATGAAGAGAACATTAACCCAAAATAAAGGGCCAGTGAACATTATTTAAAAATGGAAAAAAACCAACTATTTAATATTTAAAATATAAAAGTTATTCAATTCAAATAAAATTTCAAACACAGGAAGAATCAATTGCATACTCTTTGTAGTCTTTGTTTTGTAACAAACGTTCCAGACATAGAACATGTTTTCCATTTTGCATTGATGTTGGCCAAATTGTTGAAAGCATGTCTAAATGCATCCTCAAGTTGGGGTTGGAGTACTTAATGCTCCACGTAAGCTCATTTCCTTTTTGAATGATGGGCATTTCTTGTCTGCTTATCCTGAATTTGACTCTTCCATTCAAATTGGTATTGCTTTGCTAATTTAGATTTTAATATAGAAATTAGCAAATGTATCTGGTGTCCTGTCCTTAGTATTCAACATTTATGCATTTTCTCTTTGTTTTTCTTCTGTTAAAGCATTTATGAAGCGCTCTAGCCTAGAGCAATTACTTAAATGCTGGGCAATGTCAGTGAACAGTGTTATTCAAACAACATAATATCCACATCTCCTAGCAAGAATCACAGGTAAAATTGCCCATTTACGGACACATTTTGCTTCCTGAACTTGTTACTTCTTGAAACACCACTTATATAATTTATGAAAGAGTATTAGTTATATAAAGTATACTATATTAAAGTTTTAAAGTGTATTCTATAAACGCATTAGCACTTCTTGGCAGCAGATGGAGCTGTGAACTCACACTTGTAACGTGGCAACAGCCTCAAGCTGTTGCATTGAGGACCACCTCTCCCCAACGTGCTCCTGTCCCGATCCCCCCAGATGCTGATCTTAACCTTGAACTCCACCTGCCAAGTGTTTCCTGCTCTTGCTGTTGATGTCAGTGAATTCCTTTAAATTAATAACATCTCTCTGTTGAGTGTTAAGCTTGAAGGAGATTTGCAATACTTTTCCCCATTTTCCCAATTTCTCAACTGAGTTTTCTTAGGATTTGGGATTTAGAAAAGCATGTTATTGGGGGGAGGGTATATATAGCTCAGTGGTAGAGTGCATGATTAGCACGCACAAGGTCCTGGGTTCAATCCCCAGTACCTCCATTCAAAGATAAATAGATAAAAGTACCTAATTCCTCCCCCCCGCCCCGCCCCAAAAGCATATGATTTCCTGAGAAATGCTGAGAGGGAATTCCCACATGAAAATGCTAGTGGATGCCCAGAGTGGGCTACAGCAGGGTGGGACTGTCCCCTGCAAATGAGAGGGCCTCCCTCACAGGCCTCAGGGGGAGGCTCCAAGGAAGAGGTTTGCTCTGCCCGGAGGTGCAGGGCCTTGGCTTGGAGGTAGGAAAGCTAGACTTGTCCTTGTATCGTCTCCCAAGAGCTGTGTGACTCCAGACAGGATACTCACCCTTTCTGAACTTTTGTCCTTAAAATGGCAAATAATATCAATAGGACAGGTCTTGTGCAAATTGATTTCTATGCCGATCATTTTTTTGTGCAGTAAAGGCCTTATTACCCCCGTGGAACAGATGAGGAAACTGAGGGTCAGGAAGGCCAAACAGGGCACAAAAGGTCACAAGCTGAAGAGGGCAGAACTTCCAGACTGAAGCTCCCTGGGTGCACATGTGTCTGCTTCTGCACCACTGCTGTACTCCAGCATGTTGACTAAGTGGGTGGAACAGAGTAGGCTTTTAATATATATGTTGAATGAATTCAGTTTGAATCTCTGTTTTTATGACTATGAAGCCAGCTGTTTCTCCATTCTCTTTTGCTGTTCTCTGAAGTTAAAAAAAACCTTTCCTTACGGTAGCTCACAGAGAAAAAAATGTGACAATGAGTATACATATGTTCATGTATAACTGAAAAATTGTGCACTACACTGAAATTTGACACAACATTGTAAAATTACTATAAATCAATAAAAAATGTTTAAAAAAAAAACCCTTCCATTTATAGATGGTCCCCAACTTAGGATTTTTCAACTGTACGACGATGTGAAGCAATACACATTCAGTAGAAACTACTCTGAATTCTGAATTGTGATCTTGTCCTGGCCTCGTGATATGTGGTAGGTCCTCTCTCGGGATGCTGGGCAGCTCCCTGGTCAGGCACAGGGACACGAGAGTTAACACCAATACACTGACAACCAGTCTGCTCCCAGACAGCCAGTCTGTTGTTCATTTTCAGGACAATGTTCAAAAAAAAAAATGACACGAGCTAGTCAACATTCTATCCTAAAATAGGCTTTGTGTTGGATGCTACTGCCCAGCTGTAGGCTACGTGAGAGTTCCGAGCGTGTTTAAGGGAGGTGAGGCTAAGCTATGCTGTTTGGTATGTTAGGTGCATGAAATGCATTGTCGACTTCTGTTGTTTGCAGTTTACAAAGGGTTTATCAGGAGGGAACCCCATCATAGGTCGAGGAAGACCTGGACTAAGTCTTTGCTAAAAGCCTGGTGCCTGGCTTAGTTCCTGATGTGGCTTATCTCCATCCCTCACAACAGCCCTGCAAGAAAGTGCTCCTTATCCTATTTGCAGATGACAAGTCACACGACAATAACTGGAATTAGGGGAAAGCAGTGAAAAAAAACCCAAAACTCTTTTGCAATCAAAATTCCCAGGAAACAGCCATCACTCCTTGCACTGGCACGATGTTAAATGACAGCCCTGGGAAGGAGTGTTTTTCTGTCTCTGAATTTGGTTGCAATTCCACTCAGGAGAGTAGTTTCAGGGGAAACCTCCTCCCAGGGCTCCCACCGTGCCCCCTTCTGCCCTGGCTCTCACCCACTGCAGAGACAACCATGCCTGTTGAGGGCAGTGAGCTGGGAGTCAGAGCTTATCACGTACATGCCAGGAGTGGCTCTGTGCTGGATACACACGAGATGACTCTTATAGGGAGGCTGACAAGGTGTCTTAGGCTCAAATGCCCTCCCATGCCAGATGATAGCAGGTGGGTGCGGCCTGGCAGTGGGGACCCCGGAGGCCCGGGGAGCGCCCCCTGGCTAAAGGGACAGCATCACCACCTCAGTTCCTTGGAGGTTAGCTCACAGAAACTGGGCGCCTGTCTGCTTGATCTTCCATATTTGTGAAAGAAATGGGCAATATAGATTTTTCAATGTTTCCAATTTTTCAGTGTTGGCAACCAATCCAATTATGGTAAAATCTAAGCCGTGAAGACAGTTTGATCTTTTGTGTTTGCCTCCCTCCCAGTTTCTGCGGTTGCCTGGCTCCTGTGCGTCCCTGGGAGACAGCTGAGCCAACAGCCTGGAGGGCTCAGGGTCAGCCTCTCTCTCTAGTCTGGGGACCAAGGGTCAGGAAAGCTGTATTGAGAGGCAGCTGTCCTCTCCCCAGAGGAGAAGAAGCAACTTCTGACCAGGACTTGGGAGACACCCCTGGTATAGACGCTGTCTGTCTCGCAGGGACCTCCGGGCCACCTTTCTGGACCACCCACATCTCCTCCCTGTAGCATCCCCCGCCTCCCCCCCACCCCCTGCAGCCCCATCCCAATTTCCAGCCACTGTGTTCTCTGCTCAGAACAATGAGAGGAAGAGGCCTCACCTGGACTGGCCTCAGAGTGGAGGGCAGCGATGGTGAGGAGGAAGGCCAGGGTGGCCAGGCTGACCCTCATCCTTCTGGTGGCTGACGGCTGCAGGAACAGGGCTGTGCTGAGAACTCTTGGGTTCTCTGGCTCCTTGAAATCCAGACTCTGAGCCCCCTTTATAAGAAGTTGCTGCTCAGGAAGTCACAAGATCGAAAAAATCTAAGATTGCATGGGAGTGTGGCTTTTTTGGAATTGTGACCAATGACATATCTAAAATATGAGAACTAAGTCATTTAGTCCAAGAGAAGTGGAAGGCAGAGAATGACTCTGCGCTTCACATTTGGCTTATATCTTGAGGGGGGTGGTGGGAGAAGCCCAGAGACCAGAGGCTTTTCTCTCCTCTCCTGCTCCTCCCCAGGGAGCCTGGGTCAGCCCGCTCAGTGAGCCCATCCTCAAGTGTGGACCATGAGCTCAGGGGCCTGGGAGACTGTCTCAGCACCAGCAACTCGAGGGCTGGCCAGAATAGGGATGTGGGCGTACTGTGCTGTGTCCACCCTGAGCACAAGACTCAGGCCTAGTAGGGAGCTGGGTCCAGAGGGATCCTGGGATGGCTGGGCCTCACCAGCCAGGACTGGACTGGAACCCCTCACCTAGGCTGAGCTGAAGGCTCCTGCCCCCTGCCCAGCACAGGGACCTTGATCAGATCCTTAGCAACCAAGGAAGTGGCACAGGACTCTCCGCTCAGCCAGGACTGACTCCAGGAGTGGGACTGAGGGACAGGTTTCTTTTGGATCGGGCTGGGGGAGCCAGAGGCAGGGCAGTGTGTTCCACGGAATGCAGCTGTATCTTGTCACCTCAAGTTTGTGCTGCAGGATCCCTGCACAGGACGCCACGGTGGCTTAGTGACTGAGAGGTAGGGTGACCAACCATCCTGGTTTGCCTGGGACTAAGGGGGTTCCTGGGATGTGGGACTTTCAGTGCTAACTCTCAGATGAGTTGGTTACCCTAGTAGAGCCAGGTAGAGGTGAATGTCTCCCACCTCCACTCCCACCAAATTCAGATTAGGCACCTGTGTGGCATTTTCAGTTTCCTTTTATTGTTGCAGAATACGTATAATGTAAAACTTGCCATCGTGAACACTTATGTGTACAGTTCAGTGGTATTAAGTACATTCACACACTGTACAATCATCACCACCATCCATCCAGAGAACTTTTTCCATCTTGCAAAACTAAAACTCTATCCCATTAAACAATAACTCCCCATTCTCCCCTCCCCTACCAATGGAAATCACTGTTCTACTTTCTGTTTCTATGAATTTGGCTGGTCGAGGTAACTTGTCTGTAAGTGGAATCATACAGAGTTTGTATTTTGATGATTGGCTTATTTCACTTAGTATAATTTCTTCACGGTTCACCCATTTTGTAGCATTACATCATAATTCCCTTTCTTTTTTGAAGGCTGAGTAATATTCCATTGTGTGCAAAGATCACATTTTGCTTATCCATCCATCTGTTCATGGACACTTGGGCTGCTTCCACATTTTAGCTGTTGTGAATAAACGTTGCGATGATCATGAGCATATAAATATCTCTTTAAGACCCTGTTTTCAATTTTTTTGATATATACCCAGAAGTGGGATTGCTGGATCATATGGTAAATCCATTTTTAATTTTTTCAGGAACTGCCTAAAAAATATAGTTTTTTAATAGTTCCAGATGCACTGTTTTCCACAGCCATTGCACCATTTTATATTCCCATCAACTGTGCCCAAGAGTTCCAATTTCTCCACATCTTCACCAACATTTGTTATTGTCTGTTATCATTGAGAGTTGCCATACTAATGGTGTGAGGTGATACCTCATCATGGTTCTAACACCTGTGTTTTGATCCATTTTATATAATGGGGTTCCAGTTTGTTTGCAAAGAAAATATTCTCCTACTAAAAATAAAATTTTAACCCCCTCTTCTGTTGACAAGAGCAGGAACCTTTGATCTAATCAGAGCGCGTGTGTTAGTCCTAGAGTCTACCAATTATAAGCTAGCGGAACTTTAAAGGAATTTCCTTAAGCTTTTAAAGCTTTACATGGTTACTGAAAGGAGTACGGGACATAATCTAAGGGAGTGAAATCTTTCTTTAATGTCAGGGCTGATGTCCATTCATTCAGTAGATGTCGACTGAGCTTCTACAGTGTGCCAGGCACTTTCTAGGTGCTGGGAATACAGAGGCAGACAAGGAAAGCAAGGCTTCTGCTTTTCAGGTGCTCAGATTGTAGTGAAGAAGTCAGACAGACAATGTAGTAGGAGGTGGATTTCAAAGATATGAAGAAAATAGAAACAAATTTATGGTTACCAAATGGGAAAGGGTGGGGGTATAAATTAGGAGTTTGGGATTAGCAGATACAGACTACTATGTGTAAAATAGTCCTACTGTAGAGCACAGGGAACTATATTCAATATCTTGTAACAACCTATAATGAAAAAGAATCTGATATACATATATTCTGAATCACTATGCTGTACACCAGAAATGAACACAACATTGTAAATCAATTATACTTCAATAATTTTTTAAAAAGGTAGGAAGAAAGTAAATCAAGGTGATGCGATGGAGAGCGCCTGAGGGTTGAGCGGAGGTTGGCTGTGGAAAGGAATGGATGGAGAACCATGGATGGAGGAGTAAGCCAGTCAGGAGAGTCTCTTCAGAACAGGTATCATTTCAGCTGGGACCTGCTTGTGGAGGAGGAGCCAGACCTGCACAGATCAGGGGAAGTGTGTCCTGGGAGAGGGAACAGCAAGGGCGGAGACCTGGAGAGGGGAATGTGTGTGGTGCATTTGAGGAGTAGACAGAGGAGCCCATGACTGGAGAGAAAGGAGGTGAGCTCCATTGTCCAGGTCCTTTGGGTCTGGTCACTCAACAGTTTGCATCCCATTTCATCCGTATGGACCCTGCAGGTAGTGACAAAGCGAGCCAGTGTGGCTCCTATTCCCGTGGGGCTGCGGGTAGCTATATTCTGGAGAGCAGGTGGGTGGATATAGCAGGAACACTTGTCCGTTGCTTTAAGGAAAGCAAGGAAGAGAAGACCATGGATTCCTCCCCCTTCAACTTCAGTCTCCCTCCGGTAGGTGGATGGAGAGGTTCTGAGCTGCCTGATTTCTCCCAACAAACAAGACCCTAAGTGGGGAGCAGTGCTTTTCCCCATTCTTTGTAAGAGCAGAGAGATGGAGGGGCATGTCGTGGATGCCTCTGATGACTGCCTTCTTCCTCCCTGCTTCCTGTGGGCTAGTGGGTGTGCACAGGACTGGGTAGGTGACAGACAGTGGCCTTTGTCCCTTGGTTAGCAGAACATCAGGTTGTGGAGGAGGTGGGGGACACACAGGGGCAGGAGGGTGGAAGAAGCTGACTCATATTAGCACTTGGGTCCCTATGCTGACTCCAGGCTCTTGAACCTAAGTTCCTGGTGACTCTGAGTCATCTGCCTTCCGTGCTTTGGTAAGCAACATGCACCTTCTCCCGAAGCTTTATTCATGCTTAACTGACTACTTCTCTACTCAAAGGAGACAGGCTAGAGTGGGGGAGGGGAACTTGGGGAGGATTAAGGCTCCAAGGGATTTTTCGGGGTCAAATCGTTGTCTTTGTTTTTGCATCGGCACACATCACGATGTGCCGGCCCTGCAACAGATTGTGCATCCGTTTACTGAATTTTACTGTTTTCCCAGCAGATCAGGGATACTTCTATTAAATGCTGGAGATCAGAGCTTTGGTCTACAGCTTCTTCTAGCCCCCTGTTCCTTGGATGCTAGAGGAGGAAGTGGAGGTGGTCCAGCCTCACTGGCCCTAGCTGCATCCATGCTGACTTGCAGTGATCACTTCCTTTTAAAAGTGCTAACAAAGAGTTTCTTACCAAGACTTGCCTATGTATGCCATCTTGCCCAAAACCGAGGTGGCAGACCCCTCTCAAGTTCATAGAATCATCTTCTTTCCTGTTCCTTTTCTAAGTGGTGTTTCAAGAAGTAACAGGTTTGTTCCTCTTACATACTACAACCTCTCTGCCTTAGAATCCACAAAGATTATCAGTCTCCACTGTAAGTCATCTCAGCTGCTAGAAAGGACTTCATCCAAGCCAAGGAATGAAACACCATGCAATCTAGCTACCCATTTTGGGCTTCAATTTCTTCTTATCCCTGGGAATTATGCCCTTTTAGACTCTAATGGACAGAGAAGGGACAAATAAAAACTGGAGACCAAGCATTTTGCTTTTTCTCTTCTACCTGTTCCATTAACACTCTTTGTTCATTCATCAGTTCACCCATTTACTCTTTCATTTATTCTGTAAACAATTATTGAATGAGTACTATGAGCTGAGCCCTGTTCCTGGCTACCTGCTATATTCAGCATAACCAAGACCTCCCCTGGGTGAACATTTATTTTCAATTCTAACAGTAGTAAGGAAAGATAATGGCAAAAGAAAAAGCTTTAATTCCTTTGAGAAGCAAAATTATGTGTTCAATACCCTTAAGTAGGTAATATGTCATTTTTCTTATTTTTTCTTGGTATGTGAGGAATGCTAACCAATGATATGAGTTGCGTCTATCTTTTCTAAAGCTGGGACCCGAGCTGTGATTTCCTATCTAAGTTGCAGAGTTCTGGTGTAATCTTAAGAGTAGTTACTCTCCTTTATTTTCCCCTCCATCTTCCTGAAATTTTTGGTGTAATTTAATAAGATGTTGTTTGGAATATATCCTGTTGTCTCATTCAAAAATGACCATTTCATATAAATGATCAAAAGGCACATGAAAAAATGCTCAATATCGCTAATTATCAGAGAAATGCAAATCAAAACTACAATGAGGTATCACCTCACACCAGTCAGAATGGCCATCATTCAAAAGTCCACAAATGGCAAATGCTGGAGAGGCTGTGGAGAAAAGGGAACCCTCCTACACTGCTGGTGGGAATGCAGTTTGGTGCAGCCACTATGGAAAACAGTATGGAGATTCCTCAAAAGACTAGGAATAGACTTACCATATGACCCAGGAATCCCACTCCTGGGCATATATCCAGAAGAAACCCTACTTCAAAATGACACCTGCACCCCAGTGTTCATAGCAGCATTATTTACAGTAGCCAAGACATGGAAACAGCCTAAATGTCCATCAACAGATGACTGGATAAAGAAGCTGTGGTATATTAATACAATGGAATACTATTCAGCCATAAATACCAACAACATAACGCCATTTGCAGCAACATGGATGCTCCTGGAGAATGTCATTCTAAGTGAAGTAAGCCAGAAGGAAAGAAAAATACCACATGAGATCGCTCATATGTGGAATATGAAAAAAAACAAAACATAAATACAAAACAGAAACAGATTCATAGATATAGAATACAAACTTGTGGTTGCCAAGGGGGCAGGGAGGTGGGAAGGCACAGACTGGGATAGATAAACAAAATTATACTGTATAGCACAGGGAAATATATACAAGAACTTATGGTAGCTCACAGCGAAAAAAAATGTGACAATGAATGTATATATATGTTCACATATAACTGAAAAATTGTGCTCTACAATGGAATTTGACACAAAATTGTAAAATGACTATAACTCAATAAAAAAAAAAGACCATTTCATAGACCCACTTCAGATATGATATCCCCTGACATGGCAGATATACACCTTTCCATCCCTCCAGTCTACTGAAGCAGGGGATTGAAAAGAAGGGAGAAGAGAGAATCTTTGCCCAGGGCAGGGAATGTTACTGCTTCATTACTCCCTTCACCATCAAGGCAGATGAGAGCGCTCCAAGGGAAATATTTGTAGAGATTGGGGGTGCCGTCAAGGAAGGAGAGAGTCTTCTCAATACCTGGCAGATTCAACATGGACAGTATATTTGCTGATGTGCTCTGAGTGTGCCCGAATAGGGGTAAGGGGATGGGAGAGAGATGCCAAGCAGAGAGACTTTGCCTGCACTCTGACTTTCATTTGATAAGTGTGAGCAAAGCGAAGATGCCACAGGAGGAAGAGGGACTTGAATTATCTTGCCTTTGCCCACCCAAGAGGATGATCTCTTGGTTAGCTGGAAGCAAAGTATCAGTATCATGGAACAGGGAATGTCAGGTTAAATCTGTTCCAGGTGGAACAACACCTTGAGAGACAGGGATCTGATGGTGAAAAGCATGGGACATGAATGACCTAGGTTTACCCAACAGGGCTAAATATATAGCCATAAGGAAGTTAACCTTAAACTCTCGAACTTCTGTCTCATCTATCAACTAGGGGAACAACAGTATCTGCATCATAGTAACATCTTGAGGAATAAAGGAGCCAATGCATGGAAATTCTTAACTCATATTAAACTCCCAATAAATGTAAGTCATTATTCTCAAGAAAGCTTGGTTTATTTTAAAAAACAAAGGTACACATGAAGGAATGTTTGTTCCTTCATGTTCATATAAAGTGCTGATTTTATTTTACAGAATATACATTTATGGTTTAATTTATAACGTATTAAGTTTGGTTTTGGCTTTCCAGGATGCTGTCTCCATTGTGAGGCATAATGTCATTAAAGTGGCATGTCTTCTCTTCTCTGTTTTTTCTCACTCCTGCAATTTTCCTAAAATTCCCATTTCATTCTTCCCAACCAGTAATATTGATGGTCAAGAAAATAACCAACCCAATGGCCAGAAGTCTGACACTTCCTTTTAAATAAAGAAAGTATCTTTATTATTCAAAGGGTCATAATATAATACAAAGAGCAAATATTTGTTGAAAAATGAGTATTTGTAAATTCTGGCTTGTTGATGGATTTAACCCATTATCTAGAGAGATCATTCAACATCACCTTGAAACAATGTATACTATGTGACTTCTTAGAGAAAACATTCAGTAGAAAACAATTCAAAATTGGAAATATGTAATCAAGATGACATAATTTAAATAAATTAAAATTTAAACATAGAAAACTCCAGAGTTTGGTTTACTGGAAGGTGGGGTTTAGACCCCTAAAAGAGAGCTACCAGGTCCCATTCTTCTGGCTAAGTTCCCTGCTTCCTAATCTACTGATGGATTTGGCTCTTTCTTTCTGGTACCATCAGATTCAGTTCCAAGTTTCTAATGTTCTCCTGAATCCAGGCATCGCTGGGGTGGTTGGTGCAGACCAGCCAGTCTCTTTTAGTTTGGAGTCTATGAAGAATGGCAGAATGATTAAGGACATCACCAGCAGGGAAATTTCTGGGCCATGGTGGTCCCTCCATCCCTCTTTATGACTTGAATCTCAGGGTCTGTCTCTTCTTTAACAATCAGCTCCCATACCTCAGGGCCCCTAGTTTTCTTAAATGTCTCGTGAGGATCTCATACAGCTTTCTTCCTGCTCTCTCTCCTTTTTAGCATTTATTTATTTATTGTTGAATTATACTGGATGTACAATATTATGTAAGTTACTGATGTACCATATAGTGATTCACTTTCTTTAGAGGTTATATTCCATTTATAGTTATTGTAAAATATTGGCTAGATTCCCTGTGTTGTCCAATATATCCTTGTAGTTTATTTTATACATAATAGTTTGTATCTCTTACTCCCCTATCCCTATGTTGCCCCTCTCCCCTTCCTCCTTCTCTCTTCTTTTTGCACTTAGCCAACTCTTCCTGGTTCTCTGCTGGTCCTGGACTGACTCAGAAAACCCCTCAGGGTCTCTTCTGTATCAGTGATGGGCTCAGAGACAGTATTTCCAGGATGGTGCCCAATCTACCTCCCTATATCTATGTGGGCATCTCCCCTCCCAGTTTCCCAGTTTCTCATCCCAGCAGGGTGAGTGGCCCTTATGGAACATTGGCTTAGAGCACTGGCTCTGGTCTCATAATAGGCTGCTACAAAATCTTGAGGGATCATCCAGAGGGTTGTACGGGAAGGAGCAGGAGGCTGGGGAGTCAACACCCACTGTAAGAGAAGGGCCAGCAAGACACTGAGTCATTCAAAAGCCAAAGAAAATCAGCTCCTTCCTGCCTCTCGCACCCAAAAAGTTCAGAAGGAACTAGAAAGACATAACATTTCTTAAAATTGAGGAACTCACATGAACTCGGGCATGTGTTTTATTCCTAGAAAATTTCCCCTCACCCTCTGTATCTCCATTTTGGCTTTTATTCTTACTCTTTAGTGGACTTGGCTTATTAAAATGCCCTATCTGGTCTTCCATCTTTTGGGAGAGGGAATTTCATCTAGCCCACAATGTCACAAAACAGTAGAGATCAAGCCTGGTGTATCTCTTATGTCACCAAAACAATAGGGCTCTTGGGAATCGCTTACATGAATCTGAACTTCCCTGTACCAATGGGAAATGAGTGTACCTGGGGTATGTCTCTTGCCAATTATTTGGTGAACTAAATTATCTTCTCTATAAAGTGGAATTAACCTCTCTTTCTCTTTCTCTCTGAACCACTTAGTAGAATAGGATAGCCTGGACCCTTTTGAAAGAGAGACCTCTTCTGAAAGAATGGGTTCAAGCCGTTACTATTTCTCTTTGTAGAAAGCCCCGTGGCACTGGAAGATGGAAACCGGGGATGACTGGAGGGGAATATTTTAATCATGGTATTGGTATCAGGCTTTGAGTTGCACAACCCAGGGTTGTCAACATCTTCTGGTTAACAGAGGGGTTCACAGTATCTGTAAGAATGGCTCCGTTTCTCCATTGGCTGGTGACACTTCTGATTAAATTGTTTGCTCTTTGAGGTTCTTCTGAAGAAATGGTTTCTCTAGTTAGTGGGCAATCTGGAGCTGGTGTTGCAACAGGCCTCCTTGCAAGGACAGATGTGAACTGTGGGCTGCCTGTTTCTCTCCCACAGAGCAGAAGGGGCTGATGTTCTTTCACAACTGATCTGACCACACAGATGTGATATAAATGATATCGCAAGCAGTCCAGTTCAAGAACAACCCTCACCATCTGGGCCAGAAGACCCACTTCTAAGATGGCTTCCTCGGTCACATGTCTGGGCTGGGACAGTTGAAGGACAGGCTCAGCTGGGACTGTCAGCTGGAGCTGTGCACACATGGCCCTTCCAGTTGGCAGTCTTAGGGGTGTAAGAAGAGTGTTCCTGGTGATTAAGGTGGAAGCTGCATGGCTTTTTATGACCACAGAAGTCCCACCGTATCTCTTCCACCATAATCTATTGGTCAAAGCAGCCACAAGCCTTTCCAGATTCAAGGAGAGGGGACCTAGATCCCTACCTCTCCAATGACAAAGAAATTGTGACCATGTTTTAAAACCACCAGTGTCATTTTATATGTGAATATTTGTACTAGCTTCTTGTTGCTGCTATAACAAATTACCCAAACTTAGTGGCTTAAAACAACACACATTTATTCTGTTACAGTTCTGGAGGTCAGAAGTCTGAAATGGGGTCTCATTGGGTTAAAATCAAGATATCTGCAAAGCTGTCTCCTTTTTTTTTTTTTTTTTGAGACTCAAAGGGAGAATCCATTTTCTTGTCTTTTTTGGCTGCTAGAGGCTGTCCACAGTCCTTGTCTGTAGCCAGCAATGGCTGGGCAAGTCCTTCTCACATTTCATCACTCCTGCTTCCCTTATAAGGATCCTTGTGATTACGCTGGGCCCACCCAGATAATCCAGGATAATCTCCCCAGTTCAAAATCAAGTCATAGCTCTCTTGAGTCCTCCTTGCTGGGTAGTGTAACCTATTCACAAGTTCCAGAGATTAGGACGGGGACATCTTTGGGAGGGGGTCATTATTCTGCTACTGCACTGTTTCAGTCTACATCTTTAAAAATAAGGATTAAAAAAACCAATCACAATACCATTGCCATATGTATATCCTCTTCATTGAAATGTCTATTAATGACTTTCATCCACTTTCTAATTGGATTGTTCATTTGTATACTGTTGAGTTTGGAGAGTTCTTTATATAATCCAAATACAAGTTCTTTGTCAAATACATGGTTTGCAGACATTTTCTCCTATTATAGCTTATCTTTTCATTTTCTTAACAGGATCTTTTGAAGAGCAAAACTTTTAAAACTGATGAAGTCCATTTTATTGATTTTTCCTTTTATGGGTTTTGGTTTTGGTTTTGGTGTCAAATCTGAGAACTTTTGGCCTCATCTTAGGTCCCAAAGATTTTCTCCTATTTTTTAAAAAAAAGTTTTGTAGTTTTATGTTTTACATTTAATTCCATAATAATTTTGAGATAATTTTTATGTTAATTTTTGTGTCAGGTGTGAAGTTAAGGCCAAGGTTCTTTTCTTTTTTTTTTTTTTTTTCTGTCTATGGATGTTCACTTGCTCCAGCACCATTTGTTAAAAAGGCCATCCTTTCTCCATTATCTCTTCCATAAGCATTTGGTAGAAATTTCTTGGGAAGCCAGCTAGGTATGAAGATTTTTTTTTGCAAAGGATTTTAATTACTGATCTAGAAATAGGAGCGTTTGTATTTTGCAAGTCTTTTTGTTACACAGTCTTCCCATGTCAGTAAATTATATTTCTGATAAGGGAGAAAAGGGACTATACTCCAAAAAAACTGCAAAAATTAAAAAAAAAATTTAATTGAAGTATAGTTGATTTACAATGTTGTATTACTTTCTGGTGTACAGCACAGTGATTCAGTTATACATATATATTTTTTTATACTCTTTCTCATTAAAGGTTACTGTAAGCCATTGAATATAGTTCCCTGTGCTATACAGTAGGACCTTGTTGTTTATTCTGTACATAGTACTTTGTATCTGCCAAACCCAAACTCCCAATTTATCCCTCCCTCCCTGCTTCCCCCCTGGCAACCGTAATTTTGTTTTCTGTGTCTAGGAGTCTCTTCAAAGGAACAGCAAACTTTAGCAAGCATGTGCCAGCCTGAGCTGGAAGAGTACCTTGGGTTTGAATTTTGAGAGTGCTTGATCAAGGAAGCTAGAACACAAGAATCGATAAGGGGGAGTTTACTGACTTAGGGGGTACCCTTTCTGGATATAGGTATAACTTTCTGGCAAGGATCCCAGAGGTTGGTACAAATTTTCAGCCAGGAAAGCTCCAAAAGCCTGGAGAACGCAATGGCTCATGCTGAGTGAAGTCACAATACCTGAATTGCCATGACAGATGGAGAAGAAAAGGACGGAAATGACCATGGAAGTGGGCATGCTGGAGTAGGTACATTGTGTGAGGCTGAAAGACCCACCAGATTATGTTCTGTGGGAAGTCCCAGAAAACACACCATTCACCAAAGCCATCAGGAGTCACTGGTAAGAGGGTCACCAGCATCTCTAAAAAGTTCAGTGGTGTTTCTCCTCTGTAGGCTAGGACTGATGGTAGGAATGGCTGTCATAAAATCTGGCCCACTGATAGCAATGGGAATGATGCTCTCCCTCCTTGAATCTTCAGAGTTATATCTTTCATAACTTTTGTAACAATGTTAGCCATCATCTCTTCAGATACATTTGCTGTCTCATTCTCTCTTCTCCTCTCACTTTGGGACTCCAGTTAACCAGAAGACAGATTCCCTGCTTTATCCTCTGAGTCCTCTTATGCTCTGTTGTATGTTTTTTATTTTTCTGTTTCTCCTTGCTTCATTTTGATAAATTTTAACTTTACCGATACTCCTTCAGTTGTGTTGAATCTGCTCTGAGTTTTATTTCAGTGTTTGCACTTTTCGGTTCTGGGATTTATTTTTGACTTTTACAAATCTGCAGCGATACTCATTATACTTTCCAGTTTCTTGCCAGAAAGCTCAAGCTTCTTTCTCAGGCATCGTTGCATTAGCATCTGGGATTTAAAAATTTGAGAGTTTGAGATTTTCTAAGCCACTCAGTTGTCTGAAGCTGGCCTCCTGTCTGTTCAAGGGATGGTTCTCTTCTAATTTACTTTTACTTTTAAACCATCAGCCCAAACAGAGGATGGTTTCTTAAGGTCCCTTCATTTGGGCAGCCTGGACTTGGTTTTCCTCCAGCCCATCAAGGCTGTGAAAGGTTCAGCTAACCTCAGCCACCTCTTCTGAACTGCAACCATCCTCAGTCTAGAAGGAGCCTTGGTGCCAGGCTCACATCTCTGGATTTTTGTTCTCTCTGGGGTCTTAAACCAACAATTCCTTACTTCTTGCTTGCTGAGGCGGGCTCTCTCTGACCAGGGAATTGTGCGTTCCTGGTTAATCTGCTTCAGGTGGAACACAGGCACATAGAGACTATTTCCTAGTGGTTAATTAAGACTGTGGGGCTTGCTCTGGTCTGCAGACCACAATGTTGCTAGCTGTGTGACCTGGGGCAAGTTTCTTAAGCTCCCCGAAACTCTGTTTTCTCAGATGTCAAATGGAGATAATCAGAGTGTACACAACACAGCGATGTTTTGAAGACTAGACAATTCATGTAAATCCCTTAGTATAGGCTGTGGTTCATATTAAGTGCTTAAAAACTGTTAGTCTTTATTCATAAGAAAGCTGAATTTATGGAAATACAAAAATATGCATGATCGAATGCTTTGCTTTGGTATCATGTAAATGGTAGATGTCCCTGGTCCATATAAATTCACATTTTATACTTTGCTTCTTTGTTAGCCTAGGAGGGAGGTTTCCCTGTACAAAGCCTGATATTGTTGGAATGACACTTATCCTCTTTCTCTTGCCTCCCCTTCCTACTCAGATGCCCCTAATCATTCCTTCTTATTCCTTCCAATCAATAAAACTGATTTTTCAGAGATAGGGAAAAAAAAAAAAAAGAATATCCAGAAGTCCAAGATTTACTTAATAAACAAAAAGAATCTTTATTATTCTGACATTTTTGTTTGTTTGTTTCATAATTTATTTTTTAATAGAGGTACTGGGGATTGAATCCAGGACCTTGTGCATGCTAAGCATGCGCTCTCCCACTGAGCTATAACTCTCCCCCCTGTTATTCTGACATTCTAAACAGAGTAAAGGGCTCATAAAAACTCCGTAAGCATCTGTTGATGGATTTGGTCCAATATCTACCTAGAGACAGGAGTACAGTCGTTCACCATCAAGTCAAGTATGAGTCAGCCACTGTATGATCTCCTGGGAATAAGAGGCTGTCATGATTTTTCAGAGAAAGTGTCAAGTGAATAAAATGATTTACAATATTTAAACAACTTAACTAAATTAAAGAAGGTTTTCAGAATGTGGTTAGCAGAGGGGAGAGGGACTCCAAGGAGAAGGAAGTTCTGGGGTTGCAGGGACAGTCCTCTGGTTCAGGTCCCTGCTGCCCAACCTGCCCACATGTCTATCAGGATCCTTCCAGACCACTCAGGGCCCTGATGTATTCCTGGACCCAGCTGTCAGTGGGACTGGCACAGGCTTCCTGGCCCCTTCTGGTGAGGAAGTCGTGGAGAGTATTATATAGAGAATGAGTAATGATGTTCTTGACCACCTGTGGCCTCTTCATCTTCATCCCTGTGGGATTTTTGGAGATAATCTCAGGCCATCTCCTTTCTGCTGTCTCTTTCTCTCCTCTTTTCCTTCTACCTCTGGGCACATCCTCCCTGGCTCCTTGCAGGCCCCATCCCCGGTCAAGAAACTGCCCAGTGGCCTCTCTGTGCGTCCTGCACGCACGGAAGGCCCCCAGAGGGCTGGGTCTTCCCAGGATGGCTCCTTATCCATTTGGAAACTGCTCCCTGCTCTGACACCTGTGGACACCCCCCCCCCCAACCCCATGTCTTGTGTCTCCCCAGGGCAGAGTAGGAGGACTGACACTTATATGATACCAGGTCTGGGGCACTCACTTCTGGTGTTTAAATAGGCAACCACTTTTCTGTGGGGGATCCTCCAGGAGAAGCAGCTGGTGGGTAGGGTGTAAGCCCTTTCTGCGAGGAGACAGGAACAACAGTTACTCAGCAGCACAAGCAGGCCCGAGAGGAGAAGAGACAGCTCAGATTTAAGGCTTGAGGGAAAAGGAAACTGGAAATTTAAGGCTTGAGGGAAAAGGAAACTTGGCTCTTGTGTTTGTTTCTCTTTACTTTCCCTAGTCTCGCCCTTGGCTTCGTCTCTCCCGTCTCTCCATTAGTTACAGGGAACTAAATTCTAGACAGTCTACTCCCTTCTCCTAACCCTCTTTGTGTAAATTTTTTTTTCTGATCAATTAAATCATAAGATAGCTGAGTGAAAGGCAGGGTGATTTTCACACTTCTTGGCAGCTGCTGAAGTGATTCTGAAACTTACCACCACCCACAGGATCTAACTATTTAGATCTAACTATTTAATCCTAGATTAAATCTAACCTAGAGTTTATCACATGCTACTAAGCAAATAAGTTAGACTTCAATATTCTCATGTGGAAAGTGGGATTAAAACCCCTCCTAAACTCCACCCTGCAGCCCCGATCAACAGACTCCTTTCGAGCCCGCTTGAAGAAAACAACCATGTCATTTTGAAACCCTGTTTGAGGTTCTTTCATTTCACATGGGGGTTCTCAGTCTCCAAAATTTGGAATATGTGATTTGGCTTTGGGCCAGAGTTGGGTAGCAACTGTTAAAGGAGAGCGGACAACAGACTCACGTTGTGCATAGGAGCAGAGGGCCATGGTACAGAGGACAAAGACGGCAGCCGCCAGGATGTTCATGACGCTGGACCAGCAGGCAGAGGGGTGTGGGGAGAGCTGAGATGGGGTTTTGGAACTCACTACTGCCAGCCTTCCTCTGGGATCTGAGCCATCTCCCTTCCTTTTTATAGGCAGCCCTGGGCTATGGGAGCATAAAAATTGGAGGTGCCAAAGCAAGAAACTTGAAGCATCGTCGTGCTGTGTGAGCTGTACAGCCAGGGCTGCCTGAAAGAGGTGTAGGGCGCCCATAGGAATGGTTCAGTTCCCCTGGGTGCTTGTGAGGAAGTTGCTTCTCCAGATGGGGGCCCAGGAGTTGGCGTCCCCCAGGGATAACGCTTAGCTGTTTCCTCTCTACACGATGTGAAGTGAGTGGCCACAGCCTCCTTCCACAGAGCAGAGTGCTCTGACGGGCTCCCGCAATTGTCCTGGGTATGTATTTGTGACGTGTAATAAAGCCACCGAGTCTCAAGAAGTCCCAGCCAAGCCTCACGACACCCTAGATGGAAAGAATGAAATTGGAAAGCCTGGAGGTACAAGAACGGTGAAAGTAAGGTGTCCAATAATTGGTCTATTTGTCAAATGCTCACCACAGACCTACCATGAAGCCTGGAGTTAACAGTGGGTGAGGGTCAGCAACCTTAAAAACGTCCACACTCTTTGGACCAGACATTCTACAGCTCAGAATCTATCACAAAGGGGGAAAGTGTTAAGGCCAGTGTTGTATGATGCAGCTTATCTATGATCTAGTAATTGACAGCTTATCTATGATCAAGTAATTGACAGCAAACTCCATACTTTACTGTGCAGGAATGATAAAGAAAATGCGCCTAATGGCTAATGTTTAAGAGCCAAATGCCAGCCTCTTCAACAAATAGAATGACCTCAAAATACCTGATTTTTAATATTAAATGTTTACAAGCAAGATGCAAAAAAAAAAAAAAAATTCTGGGAAGGGGAAAAAAACAGAAATAAAGAAACCTACTACCTGCACCTATCTGCCCCTCAAAAGCCCTGCCTGTCTCTAGGAAAGAACGATACTGATATTACATCAGGGTAGGAACACTGGCTCTGGGTGTCACCATGATCATCAAATTTGTGATGGATCTGGAGAGAAAGAAGAGAAGCAGCAGGCAGTGATGTGTCTGCCCTAACCTCGAGGAAGTGGCAATCAAGAGCTGGGGAAAAGCCTAGTCTATTTTTTTTGCACCTTGGAGGGGACCAACAAGACACTGGTGGAGATGTCAGTGCTCAGGGCTGCAGAGTAGGGTACAAAATGAACCAAGGAAGCTAAGCATTTTTTTACCTTGAATTTTTGTTTTGAATCCCTGCCTCTATCTTATTCTCAGTCTTCAAGGAATATAGCTTGGAACAGTGAGCCCTTGTTCTGTCTCTTTTTGGGGGACTCCATCTGGTCCACAAAGACATTTCCCAGCAAGACACCACCTTCTGTGCATCACCCAAAAGGTAGAGCTCCTTGGGAGAACTGAATCTGCCACTTGGCTCATCCCTGGACCTGGCATTTGCATCTTGTTAATGACTGTGTTAAGCCTCAATTTTCCCAACTGAAAATGGGTCCTAGTACTCTCGTGCCTTTCAGATCCAGAGACTAGGAAAGAGAAAATTTGGGAAACAGCTCAGAACATCTTGAAACCCGTGAAGTTCTTTGCTTTCACTTAGGGACTCTCAACCACAGGACTTAAGAGATATGGTTCAGGTGTCCTCCCAGAGCATTGGGAAATGATTCTAAAAGGAAGAAAGGATGAGGGTTGAGAGCCTTGTGATACAGACAAGACTTGTGAGCTGAGGGCTGGCGTGGGGAGACAGTCAGCAAGGGCAACCATGGGGAACTCAGCGTTGTTGGGCAGGCAGAGGGCAAAGCCAAGATAGGACTGGCCGCTTGCTGCTGCCTACATCCTTCTGGGGTCCATCCCATGTCCTTGTCCCTTTACAGGCAACTCTAGAGCATGAAGAGCTGGAAGCTGGGGATGCCCAGAGGGGCAGTTATTGCATGGTGTCATGTTATGAGTTGCACACGCTGGGGTCCCTGGGGTCCCATGGAGGTTCAGGGCATCCAAAAAGAGCTCAGTTTCTCCCTTGTTGGGGCTGATTGTGTGGAAATGATTTGGACATGAGATGAGACGAGATGATGTTAGTGTTAGAGCTGTAAGTACATGGAATTAACAGTTTTTCACAGATTAACAGTTCCTCCCACAGAGCAGATCTGATGCTCCGTTTCAGCAAGTTCTGACCACATAGGGTGACATCTATGGGTGATGGCACAGCACCCTGAGCACACGAGCCACACTTAAAACCACACCTGGGTGAAAAGGACCATGACATCATGTTGCTTAGCGCGCTTCTAAGGAAATGATTAACCAAGAAGGGGGGAAGCCAGGAGCTGTTGTCACCAGGGGACCAAGCTTAGCTGCTTCTTGCTACGAAGACCAGATCTATCTATGGACTGCACCATTTCCTTTCCCAGTCCTCAGAGCAGACATGTTTAATGTCCTTCACAGGTGTTTGGACTGTGACATAGCTCATGATGCCACAGTCTTAAGTAGCCTAAGCTATGTTTGATCCAGACCCAGGTGGACAGAGTGGAATCGGGGAAACCTGGGCTACATGCATGACAAGAGAGATGAGGTCAGCTTTTTAATCACTGTTTTATTCATCAAACATTCACAGGCCCCTACAAGATGTTATCACTGGGTTTAACAATTAGGTACAGAAATGAACACGCGTTAGACATGGGGTGTCTTGTGTAGATCAGGAGACTTAAAGATCCTTATTTTTTGACCCAGAAAGTCTACAGCTAGGAATATATCCTATGGAAAAAAAAAAACCCTTCACTTATGTAGAAAGTTTTATGCATATAGATGTTTGGTACAGTTTATTTATAAATTAAGAATTATAAGTAAATTTTAAAGGAATTACAAATTGGAACCAGTCCAAATGTACTACAATAGTGCATGAAAGTATTAATGCACAAGGCTGATGGTTGAGCAAATTAGTCAGCTCTTAAAAATACTGGCGTGACTTGGAAAAGTCTTATAATGTTAAGTATGAATTAAAAAAGTACAAAATTACATCCATATCATGATTACAATAATGCCCATCCCCCTACCTTCCCAGACGCACATTAAAAAGAGGTAAAAAAGCAAGTAAATTAAACAGAACTGTCATAAGCCCAGGAAAAAAATGCACTTGAAAGAAATAAACCAAAATGTTGATAGTAGTTAGGTTTGGGTAATAGAATTTTTCCTACCTTTAAGGAAATAGATTGTATTCAGATTATGCCTCAGAATTCATATATGCCATAATAAAACAGGAAGAATGTAGAAGAAAACCTCCCACATCCTTACTTGCACTTGCCAGGCTGCCTACCCAGCTTTCAGTGTAACGCAATACATTTTTATTCTTTTCTGTCCTTTATATATTTAAAATTAGCCTTTACTACTTTTGAGAGCAATCTACAGTTAACATTACAAATTATGTTAAAAAAAAAACAAACCCAATTTGAATTTAAAACACTAGTAACATTGCTTTTTCTATACTCCTTCCTATGCCTGTGGATGAAACTTTGTGTGAAGATGTGATGCCTGAGCAGTAGCAGCCATTATGTAACCATGAGGTAGTAAGCTCAAAGCAGAAAAGCCAATAAAATAATGGGGGAAAGGAGACGTTTTAAGAAGAGAGTCCTTGATGACATCATTGAGCTGCCAGACAAACCCTGGAAATGCCACCTTGACTTTACGATAAGGGAACAGGAAATATTCTAGGGTTTTTGAGAAAAAAGGACTTCCTTTTAAAATTACTTTTTCAGTTTCTAGGGGCTAATTTTTATTACAAGAGGTGAATATACTGTCATGTATTCAATTGTAGGTCATCTTTTAATTGTTATCAATAAGCTGTGACAGTTATGCATATGACTTTCTTCACCTTTGTGTTTATATCCATAGGACTGATCCCTGGTAGAGAGCTTTGCTGTTCAAAGGGTAACACATTTTAAGATCCATCATTCGTAGTAGCCCCCAGGTAGCCCAGCTAACCCGGGGACCAGCTGTTTTGGGTCAGTATCAGCCTGTTGACAGTGATGCTGTCAGCTAGGAATGCCTGGGGACACTCACCTGAGCTGTACTTCTTGTGGGGGTCTCCACAGGCATTTCCCCAGCTGGAGCCAATGCTGTGGCTGGACCAGTTATGGTTCTTGTTATGGCTGTAAGATGTACCTCAGCAACACCCATGAGGGAACTTTGAAAAGACAAGGTCTGATACTCACAGGTCCCGGAGGGAACATGGACAGCACTTCCAGGGTCACGCAGTGAGGTCGTCAGAGAGACAGAGCTCAGGCCTGGGGTTCTGCCTTTATTGTGGTGAGGGTGGCGTGCCTAGGGATCCAGGTCAACCAGGGCTTTCTAAAAGGAGAACTTCATGGGTAGGGCAGCCTGGCTCTTTATCCAACTGAGTAGCTGGCAATGTGTTTATTCAGGCTGGATGTCTTTGAAATGGATGCTTCAGCAATCCAAAGTTTGTCAGGCACTTACAATCAAAAAAGCTAATGGTCAGGCGCTTAACACTACACTGTACGGTAGAGAGTCAGTGAATATTTGATGAATGAGCCAAAGTCTAAAAGACCAGCCTCGGTCTGGCTCCTTCTGCAGTGGAGGCTTCCCCAGATCTGCTATCTCCATCCAGGGTATTGTTTCTCAAGACCCTGTGGCGTTACCATCTGCACCACATCTATGCCGTGGGAACAGCTGGGGTGGATGTCAGAAGGTTCAGCTCTGGGGGGGAGAGGCTTGATCCACAGATCTGCCCTTGTGAGAAGGCACTGCCTAACCTGGTCTCAGGGTCACACCGGCATCTCACCTCCTCTCACCATGCAAACCATTTCCCCATCAAGTAAGCAACCCAGCCATTCTCGCAAATGGTCTGAACCTTTGTGGTGACCCCAAGCCTTCCTGGCTTCTGCAGCTCACTGCATGATACAAACACTGTGATCAAAACTTGCCTCCTCAGCCTCCCCAAGTTTCCATCTTCTAATGCCCCCAAGGCTGCCTGTAAAGAGAGGTCATGGCTTAGACCCCAGAAGGAGGCTGCAGCTTGGAGTCCCCACGTCTTAACTCTTCTTGGCCACCACTCAGGCTCACAGCCCGCTGCCCAGCATCGTGGAGGTCCCCGGGGCTGCCCTCGCTCTCCTGATCCTCATCCTCTCTCCCCGCACCTGCTCTGCCTCCCCTGAGTCTGTCCTGCTTTCCTTTTGCCCTGTCCTCCCACTCTCTGACCATGGCTCGGGCCACCATGCCTGAGCCTTGTGACTGAGCCCTCTAAGTAGGGACCTTTGGAGAGATTTCAGACACTGTTTCCTGAGGAGAATTTTCCTTCCCAGGCTGTATTAGGGATTCTATCCTCCAGCTTGGGGAGAGAGTGGGAGGAAGTCCCATTTTGGAGGTTCCCGGGAAAATGAGGCCATGCTGGGATTTTGACAAGAGGTGGAATCTGTGTCCAGCGGGCTCTCGGTGGCATGACCTTGGCTCTCTTCATGAATCCAGATGAGACTCCAGTGAGAGAGAAAAGAAGTCATTTGTTCAGAAAACTGAATTCTCCTTAGAGAGACACAGAAATCCCAAACCTAGACAGACAGAGAACAAGAAACACTGAAAGAGAGACACAGAAATCCAAACGTCAAGGGAAAGAAGAAATGCCACCTTCCTCCCGGGTCCCCGCCCCCTCAGCGGTCCTTCAGGTTGGCCTGACCCTGGAGGGGCAGCTAGCTGGCCTCTTTCTCTGAACAATGACTTGGGATTGTTCTGTCTTCTCTCTCACAGTTGGTGCCGACACCCCGACCTCACCTCCTACATCTCCAGGCAGATTCCACACAAATTTGTGGATGACTATTATGAGACCAGCAGCCAGTGCTCCAAGCCTGGTGTCATGTAAGGGACAGTCTTCCTGTCCACCCTGGGGAAGGAGACGGGGAGGTCCGGGGTGAGACACCCCCTCAGAGGACCCAGTCCTCTGAGACCTGTCAGCTCGGGACACCAGGAGAGGCCCCAGCCGTGTTCCCTGACCTGGCCTGGGGCCTGCAGACAGTCCCGGAGGGTCTGCCCCTGAGCAGAGGGAGGAGAGCAGGAGTGAGAGCAGGACGTTGGCCTTCCAAGGGGACCCCCATATGAGACACAGGGAAGGTCTGTGAATCCCAAGGTTAAGGGGACATCATATGAGCACATGGACAGGCCCTGAGATGTCTGGGGCAGAGAAGGATGGCAGGGTCACAGTGGGCCTAGGATTCCCCTGCCAGATTCCTCAGTGGGTAAACCTTTTACTCCTCTCCACAGCTTCCAAACCAAAAGAGGCTGGCAGGTCTGTGCCGACCCCCATGAGGCCTGGGTCCAGGAATCCATCACTGACCTGGGGCTGAATGCCTGAGTGGCCTGGGAGCTGCAGGGAAGGAGTTACATCTATGTGCAGACCTGGGAGCAGGCACCTGAGCCCCGGCAATGACCCTGGGACTCTGGAAGTCCCCTCTTCTGGGGGTCACACCCCACTCCCAGCCACTCAGGGGCCTCCTTAACTTTAATGTGTCTGATTAAACTTTTGTAATTATTTCCACTGTTGAAATGTCAACTTGGACATGTCTTGCCTCCTCTTCACCATCCCTCCTCCCTCTTCTTTAGTTCTCCTCACTCTCAGTATGTGGATCAATCCGTGTGATGAGCTCTTTCTTGGCAGATCTTGTATCAAATAAATATATCAAACCAAAATGCTTATTGAATAGCTTTGCCTAGCACCAGAAATTGACACATTGTAACTGACTATACTTCAATTTAAAAAAATATGGAGGGCTCCTATGTAAAAGGTAAACCTTCATTTTCCTTGTGATGACTGTCAATTTCATTTTCCCAACTAATCAGAGTGACAGGTTGAGAGGAGTATGTAGGGAAGAGGAGGGAAATGTGAAAAGGGGGCAGAAACCAGCAAAGAGGGACAAAGTACTACAGGGACACCAGATAACTCCCTGGAGATACTTTCCTGGAAAGTTGAAACTGACACATCGCTTTATAACCAAATCATGATGGACATGGTCCAGGAAGTTTTCCTACTTCAGTCAGTATCAAGGTGATGTGTGTTTGTGCAAAGTTCATTTTCGTAAATGAAGCTTTCCTGAGAATGATGGCTGATACTTGTCAAGAGCTTACTGGGTGCTGAGTTCTATGCTAAGTTGCTTACTTTAGTGCTGTGCTAAGTGCTAACATTAGAGATAGTCTCCCCAGCCCTGCCTACATGTTACCGAGTCCAAACTCAACCTGCTCGCCATATGACAGGCCAATACATTGAGAGATGAGGTGCTGGGGCAAGAAATAACGTTAGTCAGAAAGCCAGCAGAGCAAGAAGACAGAGGACTAACGTCCTAGAGAACGATCTTACCGAAGTCAGAATCCAGACTCCTTTTATACTAAAAAGGGGAGGGTGGTGTGTTTGGGTGTTACAAACTTGATGTCAGAAGCCTTTGTTCTTGCACCTGTCGTGGATAGGTCAGGTCACGATATTCCTATAAACCTCCAACAAGACAGAAGCTATTCTCTGTTAGGCAACTTTTTATCTCTGTATGAATGGAAAAGTGTTACACCCTTAAAAGTCAGAGCCTTGAGATGGGCTGTCCTGTACATTTCAGGCTATAGGCAACATTCTTTTACAAAAGATGCAGAACCAGCATGACTAAGCACAGGAAACGGAGCGCAGGGTTAGAGCTAAAGGAACAGATCTAATATGGACTCAGATTTGTTCTTCCCTGTTACATACAGTCTAGCAGGGACGCCCGACCTGCCAGTTGGCTGAGAGCCTTGGTCACGTTTTCTGTTGTTCTGCACTCTGCTTTCTAGGAGCGTGTTCTCCAGAGCCACATCTGAGATGAGGCTTGGGGGTTAGCGTGGCCAGAGTTAGCAAATAAAGATACAGGATGAATAATTTTTTTGTAAAAGGACATCCTTGAAATATTTGGGACATACCGATACAAAAATCACTTGTTGTGTACCCGAAGTTCAATTTTAACTGGGAATCCTGTATTTTACCTGGAAACCCTACCTGGGGTGCATCCCTCTCTTGCTGTCTGCCTACTTCCTGTCGGAGATGGGGCCTGAGGGTTGACTTGAAGGCAGAACAGTGCTTTTCAACTTCGAATTCACATTAGAATCACTTGGGGGAGCTTTTTAAAAACTCCAATGCCAGGAGCGCCCCCAAAGTTATGAATTTAATTGGATTCAGGTGGGATTTGGGCATCAGCAATTTTAAAATGTGAATGCACGAGCCAGTTTGAGAACCACTGTGGGGTGTGGTCGTCAGCTCTTTAGAGCTGGCCTTGGGGTTTCAGGGGCAATACAGTTCCCTTCCAGTTCTTGAAGGCTTCTGATCTATTTTTGATCAGTTCCACTGAATAATTAGAAGCGGAAAATCTGTCAGCTACTGTGACTTTTAGAACTGGGTTACAGGACGCTCGCTCGTGGGCAGTGCTGGGAGCTCTGGTCATCTCTTTCGCGTTCACACCTCACTTCCATTTCCCTGGTTTCTATCTCCACACTGCCCTCTGCCGGTGAAACAATGCCACAAGCGTGGGCGGCACTGTAATTCGCTCCCTGCCTCCCACTGCAGCCTAGCTGCCTGTGTCTTTACAGAGAACAGGATGATTCATTTTGTCCACAAGGTAAATATCTGAAGGAGGGGGTCTGAGAAGGGGGTGAATCAGACTGTTTATGGACCTCACTTTTTTTTTTTCCTTCCTAGTCTCCCGTCTTCCCATTTCTGCTTATACTAACATCAGCTTGGAGTGGAGAATTCTGCTTTTCCTCAATCAGCTTGCCTGGCAGGCAGCAAGCAGAAAGGGCTTCTCTTAAGCAAACTGTTTTTTCCCTTCTCTGCTGTTGGAGGAGCCAATTTCAAAGTGAGCTACTCTCTTTCTTAGTGGCCTTTACTGATTGATGCAAGAAGTCATCAGTCTTCAATATCTTGAATTTTCCTTTGAGGCAACCTGGGCAGGCAGATGGCCTTGGCGAGAATACATAAGGGGCCATGGGGTAACCAGTTGTCGTGCTGGCTAGAGGTTCTCACTGACTCTGACCTCAGCTCCTGCCCTCAGCCTGTTCCACTTTCGGGGGGTCTGTTACTTGCAGTGCTGCAGTCTGTCAGTTAGGGATGTTTTGATGACTATCAGAAAACCTGGCTCAATTTGACTACGTCACTACTAAGAGTGACGCTTGTCATATCAGTAAACAAAGGATGTTGTAGCCATCAAGCCATCAGCCGCTACAGCTGCCCTGATGGTGAGCCTTGAGGGGACTCAGGATGGGAGAGCACAGGATACTGGCCCTGGATAGCTGAGGTGCACATCAAAGGAATGATTCCAGACTCTTGCATCTTCCCATGCATAGAAAAGTGCTAAATTCTTTGAGATATCTGATTTTCTTTAATTAACAGTAATCTTTTGATGTTCTGACTAACTGGTCTTTGTTGCAAAAAAAACTCCTCCTCTACCTCTTCAGAGCAGTCCCTTAGAGCTATCTGAGAGGCTGTCTCTCAGGCTTAAAGTCCTCAGAAAGTCTACCGAATAAAACATAACTCTACACTTTTAGGTTGTGAATTTTTTTTCCAGTAGGACATGACTTAACCAATAAAGGGGACTTGTTAGTTCACATAACTGAAGCTTCACAAGAAGTATACTGCCTTCAGGCAAAGCTTGATCCAGGAGTCCTTAAGTATCACCATAAACCATGTTTCTTTCTGAATTTCTGATCTCCCTTTGATTTAAGAGCTTCATCCTAGGATATTGACTATAAAGGGAGTCACTTTGCATGCAGGCACATCGAGTTTTTACAAGTTTCCCTCTTGAACCCCCTTCACTGGGTTTCCAGAGGAGAAATACTGCCCTCTCTTCACAAAGGTGGAACCTATGAGGCGGGCCACTCTCCTTCCTCTCCCTATAGATAAAGAATGAACTTGTCGATTTCCTGAGCCAAACTGAGCAGGGGAGAAGAAAATGAGATAAAAAGCAAGATGGAGAAAGGAGTGTTGTGGGCAGCTGCGCGCCCACCACATGGAGTGAGTTTCCTATTGGTCAAGTGACCCTGTGGAAGGCTCCTGAGCTTGAGCCTTCTTCTCAATGACATGGCACGGATTAGGGAATCATATATGCCACCTTGTCTCGGGGAAGACCCATTTATGCCGGTTGTGTTGGCATGATTACCAAGAGTATCCTCTTTGACTCTCAAAACTGTCACCCTACCAATAGGAGGTCCACTGCTTGAAGGGACTCTAACAGCAGAAGCTGGGGGGATGGTGGCAGGTACCACAAAGGACCCTGGCTCCGTGGGCAAAGGGGGCTGAAGTCCAGTCTTCACTTCACCTGTAAAGTCTTACACCGGCACAGGGCTGGGTATGCTCCAAGAGGGAGCCTTTTCTTAACACGCTCGGGTAAGAAAAGGCCAAGGTGTGCTGGTATGAGCTGAGGGGAGAGGCGAAGGATGCTGGGCAAGGGTGGGATGTCGACATCTGGGAATTATGCAAAGAGAGGACCCACAGAAACCCCTCCGTGCAGAAAAATGCATGTGCTGCCCAAGAGAGCGTCAGTGGCCTGTCGGTATTAAACAGAGAAGCAGAGATAACAAGCAGAAAGGAACAGGGACTACATTTGTGTGCAGTTAAGAGAAATTTTCTCTTTACTCCATTATCACCCTACATAGAACATCTCCCTCCCCACTATACCAGAGGAATTAGGCCTTGAAGAGGGAGGAAGAGAATGGATCCAGAACCAAACTAAAGTCTCATCACATGCCAACTCCTCTGAGCCTGATTTGCAAATGTGGTGGGAGTGGAGGAGGGGAGACAGGGAGATGAGATCAAATTCGAGATTGAAATTTTAAACTGAAAGAATTTTAACTACTGAATGTGATCAGAAATTTATGGGATTGGCCCCAAGTGTTGTTAAGTTGGAGCCAATGGTGGGAGACATGTTCAGCATCTTATGTTTATTTTCTGTAAGAGTCAGGAAAGGATATACTATAGCTAAGTAACAAACAACCCCCTCCCCACCCCCAGTGGATTAACAAAATGAACACTTCTCACTGGCACAAAATCTGATGTAGGTTAGATTATGGGTTCTCAAAATTTAGTGTGCACCAGAATCATGTGGAGGGCTTGTCTGAGCACAGATTCCTGGGCCCCAGCCAAGAGACTCAGATTCTGTATGTCTGGGGTCGGGCTCACTTCTGCTTTTCTGGTCAGCTCTCAGGGGCTGCTGCTCCTGGTCCATGAACTTCACTCTGGGTGGTCCTGATCCCAGAGCATCTTGCCTGCACGAGGTGGCTCAGGAACCCAGGCTGCTTTCATCTTGGAGCTATAGATTCTGGAATGAGAAAGAGGGAGACAGAAAAGCCGTATTGCTTTGGACTGTCTTGGCCCAGAATTGACACATACCCCTTCTGCTTACAGTCCATTGGCCAGAATTAATCATAAGAGCCCAAAGCAGCTGCATTGTAAGGAAACAGATGGGCAATTTAGTGAGCACCTACTTTTCTGCCACTTGTTCTCAAACTAGAGGTTAACCAGTGAAAGAGGTCCAGCCGATGTGAACCCGCAGTCTATGAGAGTCTTTTTGTTACCGAAGGCAAGTTTGTGAACCTGACGCACCATGAGGCCAAGCAAACTGAAACATCGGAGTTTGGAGCAGAGAAAGGTTTATTGCAGGGCTGAGCAACAGGACAGGATGGCTCACACCCAAGAAAACCCTGAACTCCCGGAAGGATTTGAGCAAAGCATATTTAAAGGCCAGGTGAGGGAGGGGTGTCCCCAGGGTACGTGATCAGCTCATTCACCATTCTCTGATTGGTTGATGTTGAGATGACAGGGTGCTCAAACACTATCAACCCCTAAGGTACCAGAAGGTCTGGGGGCCACGTGCTCCTGAGCATCAAGCAGTTAATTTCTTCCCTTTGGCTGTGCTTTTAAGCATCTGAAAAACTCAGGAAATATGCCTGAGATACTGTGATCTGGGTAATTCAGAGAGGAGCTGCCGCAGAGGATATGGGGGAGGGGGTCTGACCCTGGAAGGTCCCACAGGTTCCTGCTGGGTTATATTTTGCTTTTTCTTTTCCTTTCCCTCCTGATGACTATCTGATGAATGCCAGTTTTGTGTTCCTCCTACACATGAAGTATTCATGCAATATTCATGCTGTGCA
This sequence comes from Camelus bactrianus, assembly GCF_048773025.1. Lineage (NCBI taxonomy): Eukaryota > Metazoa > Chordata > Mammalia > Artiodactyla > Camelidae > Camelus > Camelus bactrianus. The sequence continues at coordinate 11,718,659 of NC_133554.1, forward strand.
AGATGTGGATTAAACTGTAGATCTGTTTGAAAACATTTCAATGTTCATTCGCCAGTTGTGTAAGTCATCAGATGCTGAGGGTCCAAGGAGGAGACCATGGCTTCACCAAGAGCAGAAGTTACTCCTGTCATCACTCAGAATAATGCCTCCATGCTTGTCATGGCTAGTTTGCAATGGTATTGGACCAAACGGAGAATATCTCAAAATGGGATATTCTCAACATTATAAAATATTGCATGGAAGAAGTTCTGTGTGCAGGTACCTGTGCGCGCGCGCATGCGCGCGTGTGCGTGCGTGCGCGTGTGTGTGTGTAGGGAGAGAGAATCCTGAGTCAAAAAGTGCCCCTTAGAGTGAGACAGGATGTTTTTTACGTTGATCCCTTGATATAATGGATAAAGTGACATTAACAACCATTCCAAAGTTCTCTGAGCCAGACTGAAATCTAAAAGGCTTACCCCTTCAACAGTGGATCCAGATCTTGGGCAAAGGGTTCAAATATCTGGAACACCACATATAGATGGGAGTGGGCTGTGGGAGGGTGACATGAAGGCAAGGAGAGCTAAGAAGGGGCAGGTCTTTAGAGTAAGCCCCCAAGTTTAAAAATCTTGTCTTTTACATTAAAAAAATCCCATACGCATAGGTATGAAAATCAAAGGACAAAGAATGGAAAATGAAGAGTGGAGTTTTCCATTTCTTAAAAATCATATTTGCCAGAGGAAATTACATTTAACAGGTTGAGATGTATTGCATCAAATTCCTTATGTTTCTGTGAATATATTTAGCTTTTACCAAAGCAAACATTATTACCTGTAGTTCTGAAACAAATATGTGATAATGTAGGTATTTATATAGTCATAGATATAAAATGTATATTCTATAAACAGTTTAAAATTAGTATCGATACAGTTTCATCTCAGTACACCTACTTCATCTTTTTCAGTGGTTTCATTATTATGTGGCTATACTGTGACATTTTAAGCAATTCCTCTTTTGATTAATTTCTCTCATCGCTTTTACAAACAGGGCTACAGAGAAGATCTGTGTGGCTGTATTTAAGCGTCTTGGATAGTGTTTCTCGAAATAGATTCCTAGAAATAAGACAGATTGAAGAATATGTACATTTTAAAATTTGCTAGAAACTGTGTTGTAACTCTTCAGAAACCCTATGGAAATTCCACTTTTTGATACTGAAAAGTACAGAATGTGAAACAAAACAAATTAAATAGGGCTTAGCCAAAAATGAATATGCACTTGTGCTCTCATAAGCATGTCGAACTTCTCCCTCTTGAATTTTACAACAGAGACCCTGGCTTAGTCTAACTTTCTTATACGTAAAACCATCATCTAAGCCAGGAGGCAGCAAACCTTTTCCGTAAAGGGTCGGATAGTAAATGTTTTTGGCTTTACAGGCACTCAGACTGAGCAGCAACTATTTAAATCTGTCAAGAGTCCTGGGAAAGCAGCCACAGACTGTATATGATGGAATGAGCGTGGCTGTGTTCCACTAAAACTTTGTTTACAGAAACAGGCATCATGACGTATTTGTTCTGAGGACTGTAATTTGCTAACCCTAGTCTAGGTAATCGGTGTCATAATTAATTTCACCTTCACAATAGAAGTTGTTGTGTCTGTTGGCTGGTTAGATTTTCCTTCTCTAATGTTAGCCGTTGATTTTGTGGAGCATGGATTCCAGGAAAATAATATCCAAGTAACTTGTCTCTTGCTACATGCATCTTGTTAAGGAGAGTGATAAATCTTTATTGATGAATTCAGTGCTTTTTGGTCTTCTGTCTGCATGTAAATCACTTGGGGATCCCCAGATCCTGAGAGCCAAACCCAACAAGTCTACTGTGAGCATTTTAAACAGCCATTTCAGGTGATTCTGGGATGCCCTGAGAAATGCTGACACAGACTTGCACTTTAGTTATATTATTTACTAGCTGTGTGGCTGTGGGCAAGTTGTTTTAACTCTGAGCCAACATTGCTTCTATTAAATAGGGGTATTAATAGTACTTAACCTTTGGTAAAATTGTTAGGATTTACGGAACAATACATAATTCTTAAGAAAGCTCGATTTGTGAGAAGGATAGACTTAAATGAATGAATATATTTATCAAGAATGAATTTACCTAGTGCGTATATATTATATGCTAGGTGCATACTATTTTCTAAAATAATCATTGTGTTGTAAAACAGTCGTTCTTTTTTTGTTGTTAATGGAGGTGCCGGGGGTGGCACCCAGGACCTGGTGCATGCGAAGCGTACGCTCTACCACTGCGCTGTTACCCTCCCCTCAAAGAGTGTTTCATTTTTAACTTTCAGGACTATGTAGCCTCTAGATGTGTGCCGAAACTGAAACTTGCCCCCCTCGGGCTGAAGCACCAGGACAAGCAAACAGGCCTCTTTCACAGAGACACGGGGTGTGTTTCAGCCCGCAGTTTGTGCAGTGCCCTGGGGCTAGTAGCCTGCTGGCCCTGATTGTGACAGTCTTGGGGGGCCCAGGGATGCAAGCCCCCACGGCCACTAGAACCAGGCGTTCACTGGGCACCTCCTGGGCGTAGCCACAGAGCCCAGTTGCCAGCCGTAAAAACCAGCACCAGGTGTGTGTACAAGCCGCCCTCCGGGAGATACCAGTGCTATGGAGTGTGGCGGAGAGGGTGCAAAGATGGTGCCCGCTGGTTAGAGGTAAAAGAACAAAACCACCAAGAGAAAAATAAAAGGAAAACCAATGCAGCCTTTGGGGAGAGTACAAAAATGGCTCTACCGTTGCCTTGTCCCGGAGAGCATCCCAACAGCCACCCCCCACCCCCACCCTGCCAGCCAGTGCTGTAATTTTAGCCGAGTCTTTTGGGCACAGAGTCTGGTGCTTTTCAAATGGCTGCTTCTGCGCTGGGCACTGGGGCAAGTGAGTCTGCAGCAAGGGCACTTTGAGAAGTGTTTCTCCATTTGCTACAGCCTGTGGGGCTGGTGGATATGTACCCCGCTGGTTTTCAAAGCCAGATGTCTGGGGGGCTTGTCTCTCAGGTCTAACGAGTCAGGGTGCCTGAAAAGTTGTTGGGTTACAAACCCTTTGTTCCTCAGGCAGAAGCTCTGGGTTTGTGAGTTCCTTCTGGATGGTGGGTGGTCACGCTGGAGGTGGGGTTAATGGCCAGACCACATCTCAGACTCTCCTGACCCCCTCCGAAGTGGCCTTTTTTAAAAAATTGAGGTACAGTTGGTTTACAATATATTAGTTTCAGGTGTACAACACAGTGATTCAAAACTTTTGTAGATTATACTCCATTTATAATTATTGTAAAATATTGGCTATATTCTCTGTGGTATGCAATGTACCTTCTGGCTTATTTACTTTACGAATAGTTTGTACCTGTTAATCCCCTACTGCACCCCCTCTTCCCACTGGTAACCACTAGTTTGTTCTCTGTTTCCTTTCTGTTTCCTTTCTGTTATGGTCACTAGTTTGTCTTATTTATTTATTTTTTTTAGATTCCTAAATTTTTACTCTCTTCCTGCCACAGTGACTGATTTTGACATATTTCACAGCCTTGCTTTGTGTATCCCATAACTGCTTATTATGGATATAGATGATTTTTTACTACTTTATTTTAAGATTTTTTTTTTCTTTTCTGGGGTGGGGGCAATTAGGTTTATTAATTTATTTTTTTCATGGAGGTCCTGGGGATTGAACCCAGGACCTTGTACATGCTAAGCAGGCACTCTACCACTGAGCTATACCCTCCCCCTGATTTTACTTTTAACCTTTTGTCTTTTAACCTTCCTACTAGCTTTGTAGATGGTTGATTTACTACCTTTATGTATGTTTGCCTTTACCAATGAGCTTTTTCCTTTCATAATTTTTATGTTTCTAGTTACAGTCTTTTCTGCTTAGAGATGTCCCTTTAACATTCTTTCTTGTAAAGCTGATCTGATGGTGCTAAAGTCTTGTAGCTTTTACTTGTCTGTAAAAATTTTGATCTCTTCACAAATCTGAATGAGAGCCTTGCTGGATAGAATATTCTTGGTTGTAACTTTTTCCCTTTCATCACTTTAAATATATTGTGCCACTCCCTTCTGGCCGGCAGAGTTTCTGCTGAAAAGTCAGCTGAAAACCTATCAGCGTTCCCTTGGATATAACATGTTGCTTTTTCCTTGTTGCTTTTAATATTCTCTTTAACTTTTGCCGTTATAATTACAATGTGTCTCGGTGTGGAAACTTGGTGTGTCTTTGGGCTGATACTATTTGGGACTCTCTGTGCTTCCTGGACTTGGATAACTGTTTCCTTTCCCAGGTTAGGGAAGTTTTCACCTACTGTGTCTTCAAATATGTTCTCAGCCCCTTTTTCTTTCTCTTCTCCTGTTACCTGTGTAATGTGAATGTTACTATACTTAACATTGTTCCAGAGGTCTCTTAAACTCCTCACTTCTTTTCATTCTTCTTGTTCATCAGTAGTAATTTCCACTACTCACTCTTCCAGCTTGTTGATCCATTCCTCTGTATCATTTAGTCTACTGTTGATTCCTTCTAGTGTATTTTTTATTTCAGTTATTGTATTTATCTCTGTTTGATTGTCCTTTCTATTTTCTAACTCTTTGTTAAAAACTTCTTACTTCTTACCCTGTTCATCCATTCTTTTCCAAAGTTCTTTGATCATCTTCACAATCATTACCTCAAGCTTTTTCTCAGGTGGATTGGCAATCTCCACTTCACTTGGTTCTTCTGGGGTTTTATCTCATTCCCTTGCTTGGGACATGTTCTGTTGTTCGTCTAATTGCTGTTTTTATTTCTCTGTGTCTGGTAGGTTGGTTATGCTTCCTGACCTCGGAGAAGTGGCCTTTTGTAAGCGATGTCCTGTGTGTCCCAGCAGTGCACTCCCTTCTGGACACTAGGGCTATATGCTGTAGGGGTGCCCGCTAGGCGGGCTGTCCGCTACAGGTGGCCTGGCAGGCTTAGGCTGGCTCCTGGTTCGTTTGGTTGCCAGGCCCTCCCTTACGTGGAGGCTGCCAGCCACTGCGTGGTGGGGTGGGGCCACGGGCAGGGTGAAGGGTCACCTGGCGCAGTAGTGGGTAGAGCTGGGCAGGGAGATCCCTGGGCTGGTGCCTGTCCACCAGGTCCTGGGGCAAGTGCTGGCTGGCAGAGCTGGGTCCTGGGGTCTTTGGCCATAGGGCTCTGGGTGTCCCGGACTTAGTGCCTGCACCCTGGTGTGTGGGGCCTGGTTCTTCTGATCCAGGTGGCTCTTTTCTTGTTTGCTCATGTGAAGTAGCTGCTCAGCTAGTTTTCGGGTCTTTTGCAGAGGAACTTATTCCCTATGTAGCCGTGGATTCAGTGTGTCTGTGGGAGGAGGTGAGTTCAGAATCTCCCTCTGTCACCATCTTGGACCAACTCCCCTGCTGCTTGTTTCTGCTCTAATCTTCGGTTTGGTCTCTATCTCCCTCTGCAGGGAATGCAGCTAATTGAATGTGCTTCCTCTTGTTCTAGTTCTATTTGGGAAACTTAATCTAGTCGAAGAAGAGATTTTTCCAGCAAGAGATTTTTCTCTGTAAATTACCTATAAGGTGGCACTGAGGTGAATTTACTAATTAGGGAGACCACTGGGAAGCAATTGAAGCTGAATTCTGCCTCTCACTGAAAACTCATTCAATCGTCCCTCCCACAATAGGACAAGCGCCCACCGTGCCTTGTGGGGATCGAGACTAGAAAGGTGAAACTCTTTTGGAAAGAAAAGCTCCCTGAACAGATAGTCCAGATTTTGAAAGCCCCTTGGGAAATTCTGTATTTTGCTTGGTACCTCTGTACAGAAGACTTTGGTGTGTGGTCTGACCTGAGCCAGAAGTGGAGGGGGGAGGACGGCAGCAAATGGCAGCAGGGGGACACTCATGAGAGGAGGCCTGGGAACAGAAGGTCATGGTGAGGAGGACAGTGAGGCTCAGGAGTGTGAGGTAGAACAACTCGCTGTTGCCAGCCTCCTTCTGGGGTCCGGGCGATGTCCCCTACTCTTAAGCTGTAAGCCATGGACCATGGAGAGCTGAAAACCGGGGGTGATGAGAGAGGAAGTTTTTAAGCACGGTGGTGCCTTGTTGACTTGTACATGCAAGAGGGGTCTTGGGTAACCACAGGGCTCAGAGTATTTGCAAGAATAGTTCAAGTGTTCACTTGACTGGGGCTGTTTATGGGGAAGTGGTTTCCACAATGAGAGGAGGTGAGATGTTGGTGTCATCCTGGGACCACACTTAGCTGGTTCCTCCTCACGAGGGCTTCGTAGTCATAGTTTCCCCCAGCAGAGCAGAAACTTCTGTGTTATCCCACAGCTGTTCTAACTGCATAGATGTGGTGTTTGCAGTGATGCTCTGAGTCCTGAGTAGCACAGCCCCACTTAAACCACACCCAGGTAGACTGAGCTGTGTTAGCAAAGCCTGGGCTTCAGGGCAGGCTGCTTTTCAGACACCCGCTCACTCAGCGAGATTCCATCAAGAGCCTCAATACACACGAAGCAAAGGGCACAAAGACGTGTTAAATATGGTGTTAATGGACATAAGGAACCTTAAAATGATCTTAGCCTTTGACCAAGACATCTAGGAATCTATTTCTTATGTAAATACATTCAAATGTGGAATAAAAGTTTATGCAGAAGACTATTTGGAACCCCAGCATATGAATAACAATTTAAAAGTGGACCCAATTGAAGTCATCTACAATGTGGAAATGGCAAAGAAAATGATAGTATTTTCAGGGAGCCTTTACAAACAAATATGATGACATGAGAAATGCTTATGTTATAATGAGAAGTTTAGAAAAACTCAAGATGCAGATTGACTTATTTTAATCAGGACCCACTCAAAGTCTGGGAGTGTGGTTAGTTCTGTGCAATATATGTTGTGGGTCCTGTAACCAGGAAAGAGGAACAGAAGCAGCCTGTATGAGGTGTCCCCTGTCACCTATCCTTCTGCCCATCTAATAATAAAGGATTCTCCTCTCTTCTTCAATATGGGTAATTTCAGTAATGATGACTCATTATTCTGAGAGTTCTCTCATTTTCCCCATCCAAGGTCTTCTGCTTTTACGTAGCAGATTGGGTAGCGTTTGTGGCAGGACCAGTTCTGCCCCATTTAGTGTCCTGAAAGAACAGGTAGCCCTGTTTTCTGGTGGTGACTTTGGCATCACAAAGAGCTTAATGTCTCTTTTGTCTCAGGTTTGGGCCAATAATCAATTATAGGGTGACAGGAAACACACAAATCAGTATCTTCTTAAAAACAAAGTCATTCGGGCAAGGGGAAAACTAACAGTTTCTACTCTAGAGAGCAAAGGAGAAGAAATAGTCATCATGTCCAAGGTGTTAGTGTCCTTCTTATTTCAAGACAAAAATCTATGGGAAAAGACAAACACAGTAGAGTGAAAACATGTTTTTTTCCTGACCAGCATCTCTTCTATATCTTTCTTGAAACCAGAAACCCAGAGTTCCTTTGCGAAGCCACTCTTTCCCAAAATTCCTCAATTTTAAGTTTATGTGAAATTATCCAACGCACAATCCAGGTATGTGCCTCGATTCGCTTAAGCACATTGGTGAGACCCATCCCCTTAGCCACAGTGATTGGTTAGGAATTGGGTTTCTGATCCATCAGTCAAACCCAAAACAAACTAGCGAGTTTTTTCAACAGGGACACAGCCTCTCTCTTCCCTGAAGAGGATGAACAGGAATTCATGTAACACTGGAAGCTACCAGCAGCGATCCTGGGCCTCTCACATGGAAGGGAGATCAGACGGAGAAGGAAATAGGATCTGTGGGTCGTCACAGGGCTGAAGTATCCAGCCTCGCCTGGAGCCAGAGCCATCCCGTACCTTTGGGTCAGAGCCACAAGGTTCTTTTATCCCAACCTCTTTAAGATAGGTTTGCTGGTTTGTTTTCCTCTTTGAAACTACCAGCATCCTGAGAAACAGAGTCCTGTTAAAAGTAACAGCCCCTGACGGAAGTGAGGGATTGACTGAATTGCAAAAGTAGGGCGTTTGGCGAGGACCTTGTTAAATGGAAGTGGTTTGGTGTGTGTCACAATTACCTGGAGGCTGGTTAGAACACAGATTTCGTGGCCCCACCCTCTAAAGGGGGAAGGAGGGCTTAGAAATTGCATTTCTAATGGTTCCCAGGTGGTGCTCTTGCTGTGGTCTGGGCAGGACCTTTGGAAAACCGCTCTTAACCTGGTACCGGCCGCTGCTGGTTGACTTGTGGTCTATTGCATCTCGGTGCCAAGGCCCTGCGCCAAATACTAAGGCTGCAACATTAAGGACTTTGATGGGAAACATCCTGAATATCGGAATAGAATAGCTTCCATTCTTGCATCCATCAGTAACATTATTTAAGGAAGAGCTCAGGGTACTTTGAAATGGATTTATCTGAAATGGAAGAAGGAAAGAAATTCAGCTTTGCTAAGAAACGCCTTTCCAACCTGTCAGCTGGCGCCAGTAATTTGGAGTCTCGAAGGGCTGTAAAAGCTAAAGTTAGTGTGAGCAGAGGCAGGGAGGTGAGAGACTTAGCAGGAGAGAAACCTGGTCTCCAACTGTTGTCCCAAATCCCCCTACCACGCTCTCCTAGGAAATATTTGTCTTCCTTATTTGAAGTGGACAGTCAGCTCCTGATAACGATGCAGGGAAGATGTGACTTTGGGCGAGGCATCAAATATTCAGCACTTCCTCACGCTATCCCAGCCCTGTAGGGACCAAGATGGAGGCAGAGGTTTCCCACCACACGGCTAGACGTAGAGATGTAGGGGTGACTCCAGCATTGAGTCCCATACTAGGAAGCACACATTCCCAGCCCTAGTTAAAATGCAAGATGCATGACTAGATGGTTCTCTCATTCGGGTTATCTAGCTCATGTAACTGACCAGAAGCAAAGGGATCAGAAACCTACTATAATTAGAAAGGTGTTACATTGCCAAAGAAACCACAAGGGCCATCCCCAAATAGCTGTTGATTGCAAACTCCAGGCTCCTAACTCAATGTGGTCAGGAAGTAGGCAGCCCCAGAAAAGGGCTTCTCCCCAGCACACACATGTGTCCACGGAGGACATTCCCCAGAAGTGTCAACCGGAGAGGGTGACCAAGGGTCTCAGTCAAGTCTCAGGCTCTGAAATGCCCTATGAACCGCTGAATGGGGAAATTCCCCTGCTGCTCCCCTTTCCCTCCTGGGGGTCTTTGTTCTCTTTACGAGTTTATTCACAACACTTGCGTGGAAGGAGTCTTGAGCATGGTTAAGCTTCTTGTTTGCCTTTGTGTTGCTGGACCTTGAGAAACAGTTTGGTATAAAGGAGCAGATTTTATTTGTCCCAAGATGCTGGAAGCCAGTAGAGAAGAAATGGTGACATCTTTGCTGCTTCTTTGGGGACAAAAGTTGTTCCTCCCATTTTCCTGATAGAACCTAAGCCTTTTTTTTTTAAATTTTTTTTTGGGGGAGGTAGGTAATTAGGTTTGTTTTTTTTAATTGCTTTTTTTTTTTTTTTAACATTTTATTTTAATGGAGGTACTGGGGATTGAACCTAGACCTTATGCATGCTATGCATGCGCTCTACCATTGAGCTATCTCCTCCCCTCCAGAACTTTTACTTTTATCATGAGGGTAGGTGGTAATGGTGTTAGGGAAATGGGGCCCTCTTTGTGGAAGGGGATTGTGAAGTGTTTCCTAGGAGGAGCTGTGTGTGTGAGATGAACGCCTTGGGCGAAAGGACTTGTCCCTTGCATCATCCTCATTAAATAGAAGCCATTATGGCATCAAGACCGTGAGCTAAGCTGAGCTCTATTTTCTTTGCATCAACTCAGAATTCCAACCAGAAAGTAGTTTTGATGGATGGAGTATCACCCATCAAAGTGTGGGGTGAGATGAGACGGGAGAGATAAGCAATACATGCTCATTGAAAAATAAGTCAAATTTTAAAAAGTACAAAAAAATCAAGGGTCCCCATTCCTTTAAAGAAAAAAGAGTAAAAATCGCCTTTCCTTTAAGAAACCATAGTTGGATATTTGATATGTACTCTTTCCAAATATTTGCTTTTGTAAACACATAAGTATATATGATTTTTTAAAAAATAAAAAGAAAAATAGTATTCTATATGTATATTTCTGTAGCATATATGTGGAGTATAAACAGAAATATCTTTTGTACCTAATATTATGGACACTTTCCATAGATAGAGGTGTGTGTGATTCTTTTTACCAACCACAGAATGTTCCATGGGTGGGCGTCTCAATCCTCTGATTTAATCTTCCACTGGGTTAAATGGTTGTTTCCATTTGTTGTTTACAAACAGTGCTGTGAACAATATCTTTGTGTCTATATATTCCTGTCCTTCACTTGTGTTGCTACAAAATAGATTCCTAGAAGTGGAATCAGGGCAAAAGGTATTGAGATCAAATAGTAAATGTATTTTAATGTCTGCTTAATAGTGGTGTTTAATTGTACTCTAGAGTGATCGCTACAGTTCTAAAGTCATTTTGGGTTCATAAATTAGATCATTTTAAACAGAATGAAGTCATAATACATGTTTGGTTTTCACGTAAGCCTTTTGAATTTCTCCTTCTGCCAAATGGACCCTAGCTCAGTGTACAGTTCAGTCCTTATATAACTGTAACTCAGGCAGTCTATCTATTAGATAACTCAGCTTTCACAGTAAACCTGTTCACAGACTCCTGGTCCACATGTGGACTGGTTGTCTTGTCCTTCCCTAACATTAGCCATTTATTTTGTGGAGCATGGGTGCCGGGAAGAGAATCCACAATATACCTGTGACCATAGGCAGATATGCACCGCACTTGGAAAAGAGCAGTGAATCCTGCTGACAATTTCAGTGGTTCTCAGCTGTTCACATGCATGTGGAACACCTGACAAGCTTGGTAGAAATGTCAATCCCCAGGTCCACACCTAAAAATTCTGCTGTGAGCGGCTTAATCACTAGTTGCTTTTGATTTGAGTACAGATGGATTGCGTTTAGGGAAAAAAGTTGATTAGTGGTAAAGAGCAGTCTGTACTTGCATCAAAATCTAGTTGGGGAACTCAGTTGTGCCATTTACTTGCTGTGTGATCCTGACCAAATTACTTAACCTCTCTGAGTCACAGCCCCTGTTTACTCATCTGTCAAATGAGGATATTAATAGTATGTAAGCTATGCTATTTCATCATGGGGAGCAAATGAACACCACATACAAAGCACTCAGCCTAGAATAAGTCTCAAATATGTTAGTAATTGTTATTCAGAAAGTTTGATTTATTGTACTATGTACTACGAATATTCTTCTTAATGGTATCCATTCAAATGGTGAATTTTTCTAGAATATATGCATCATGATTTAATTCATAAAATATTCATAATTTCAATGTTCTGGAACTGTGGCTCCAGTGTAAAGCAGAGTATCTCTGTGGTAGCTCCCCCTTCCATCTCTCCCCAATTTTCCTCCATTTCCCTCTTCTTATTCTTTGCCTACTGTTCCTTTCAACCAGTGATTCTGATTTGCCAGATAAACAAAACCAAACTCAGTAACAGTTTACTTTTTCAAAGAGCGTCTTTATTATTTCACTGGGCAGAAACATCCAACACACAATTGTCAGTTTGGGGGCATCAATGCCATCTCTGCCTCGAACAAGGCATCTCACCACCACGCAAGTGAAGGGGGAAGGGAAGGGCGGTGATGAAGGTGTCCTGGGACCTCTCAGAGCAAACGGTCCCAGACACAGTGCAACATGGAAAATAAATTATAAAAAATTAAATACTATAAATAAGTTGCTATTTAAGTTAGGAATGAGCCCGAGAGTGTGGCTGTTTTTGTGCACAGTGCACAGGAGAGGTAGCTCTGGAGGGGATGGGGTGTTTCCAAGGCTCAGGACCCTGCTGCCTGGTTGGGCACTGAGGTCACTGGGTTTCTCAAAGCTCCCAGGCCCCTCAGGCATTCAGCTCCAGGTCGTTGATGTATTCCTGGACCCAGTCCTCACTGGGGTCAGCACAGACCTGCCGGCTCCTTTTGGTTTCAAAGCTGTGGAGAGGAGGGGAAGGATTACCCACTGAGGAATCCAGCAGGGGGATCCTGGGCCCACCACGGCCCCTCTACCCTACTCCCTGTCCTGGGCAGCCCAGGCTTGCCCACTCCTCCGGGACCCTCTGCCTATCTCAGCCCAGAGAGCTGCTCTCCCTGACTCGGGAGCCCCTCAGAGGGTCCTGCTGCCACCTCCTCCCATCCTTTCCCTCGGGGCTGGACCAGCCTCCCTGACTCTGCAAGCCTGGCCAGGTCAGGTCACACCTAAGTCCTGCACACTCGAGAGGCCCCAGAGGGCTGCGCTTTCTAGGATGGCACCCCTGGCCCATCTGTGCTTTTGGATGCTGGCCCCTCAATACCCTGCTAACTCCCCAGAGATGGGCAGGAAGACTGGCACTTACATGACACCAGGCTTGGAGCACTGACTGCTGGTCTCAAAATAGTCGACTATGAATTTCCGAGGAATCTGCCGGCCGTAGGAGAAGCAGCAGGCAGTTGGGGTGTCAGCACCAACTGTGGAGGAATGGGCCCAAGTCATTATTCAGAAGAAAAGGTGAGCTCTGAGATCTCTGGGCTGGTGAGGAGGACTCGGAGGGAGGGAGACAGCCTTGGCCAGGGTGTGGGCTGGGGGACAAGCCACTGGGAATATCCCTGTCTCTGTCCTGGTTTCTGTTCCCTTCTTTCTTTTGACTCTTCACTGTGGGCTTTCTCTGCATGCTCCAAACATTCAGACATCCCACTTCCCTTCAAGAAATTGGGTCTGGTTCAAGAAGTCACATCCCAGCAAAAGAAAACCCTCAGGGGTCTCTCCTAAGACATCCAAGGAACAGAGCTTCTGGGGGGACCTAGGGAGAGTTCATGGAAAAATGACACCCCTGGGAGGTAACCAGACTTAGATTGCAACTCTTGTTTAGGTCCCTATTTTGTCATCTGTAAAATGGGATTGTAACTTCCCTACCCAACCCTGGCTCCAGATCTGGGGACCCCCTTTATTATAAAGATTAAAAAAAAAAAAAGCCTTGAAGAGAAAGGCCAAGGTGTTCTGTCACCCTTGAAGGAGTTCTCTCTTTTTTCTTGGGGGCTCTCAAAGCCACAAGAAAAGATTGGTGTGATCTGACTGTGGCCAGACAGTGGGGACACCCTCAGCTCCAACAAGGACTCACATGGCGCAGAGAAGACCTGGCTGCAGAGGGCCATGGCGCAGAGGAGGATGGTGAGGGCAGCCGCGGGCACCTTCATGACGCTGAGCGGACGGAGGGTGGCCTGGAGTGTCAGCAGAGCCGGGGTGGGACTGGGCACTCGCTGCTGCCTGTGTCCTTCTGCAGTGGGAAGCCATCTCCCCTGCTCTTTATAAGCAGCCCTGGCAGATGGGGAAGTGGAATCCGGGGGTGAGGAGGAAAATTTTTAAGCATAGTGGTGCTTTCACACTGAGTGTTGCACAACTCAGGGTTGCCGGCAGCCACAGCAGCTCAGGATATCTGAGAATAGCTTCTCTGAGCTCTAAGACTCAGCCTGCAACACATGACTTGTTCTGGTTTCATGTGAGGAAATGGTTTTCCCCATGAGCAGGAGGAGAGTGGTGTGTGTCCACCCGGGGCTATTCTTAGCTGGTCCTTTCCCATCATGAACTCCAGCCGCATCCTTCTTACAGAGCTGAGACTTCTGTGCTTCCTCAGCTGTTCTGACCAACGGATGGACCAATGGATGGGGAAGACGTGCTGATGCCCTGGAGGGTGACATGAGCCTCCCTTGGATGCAAAGAATCCCCACTAGAGGATGAGGTCATGTTCCTGTCACTTGTCCATTCATCAAACAGTCACTGAGGGACTAGGGGCACTGGGTTAAACACTCACTGAAGGAGACATTAGATGTGGGTGTTAATATGTCAGAAGCCTAAAAATACTTATATCCGCTAGCCTAGAGAACACATTTCTAAGAAAGCATTCTAAAGAAATAAGCCTAAATACAGAGGCATCTTCAGAGCTGAAGATGCTAACCCAGCATCATCTGAAACTCCAAATAAGGAAACCCGAATGTCCTCTATCAGGGAATAATGAAGTGATGGTGTAGCCACTGGAATTGTTTACTGTTAAGCTGTTAAACTAAAGGAAGTTGCATGAATGTAATCATAACACCACTCGTAAAAAAAAAAAAAAAAGACAAAATATTGTACAAGTTGTACAAGATGAAAAATTATACAAATGTGTGTATATGTGTATACACACATATATGATAAATATTGTAACCATAGTATGTATATATGGTTATAGTGTACACACACACACACACACACACACACACACAGCCTAGGCACGAAAAAAATAAAAAGCTTTGGAAATAAATACCCAAAGCATTTATTTCCTCTTTTTCTGACATTTTCTCATTTTTGGGGGGAGTAAGAATGTACTACCTTTGTGGTCAGTCCACAAATTTATGGACACGTTCTGTTTTAAAACACACCACCACCAGCTGGAAAGCAGGTTGTTGTCAATTGCTTAATTTGGGAGAATTTTTTGATTCGTACACTAAAGTTTCTTTTCAATGGGCTTTGCTACAATGAAGCCTTGATTTCTGTTTCTCTGAACTATTTTGAGGAACCTGTTAGGTATTTACATAAGTAATGCCAAATTCAAAGCAGTTTTCTGATTCTTTTCAATTCACGATTTCAGTGGTGTGAAAAGAGTCTTATTTTCTTAGCCTGATCTATATACTTGTTTCTTTTCCTTCCTTTATTATTTTATTACAGAACTAGTAAGCATAAATCACATTTTGTATTGAGAGATAGATTTAGCTCTTTCTAATAATCTTTGTCCTCTGGATGCGCAGTCTAGTAGGAGCAAGTGGAGTGTGTAAACAGGTCACCACAGCATTTAGCAGAAAGTGCTAAGGTTCTTCGGAGGAAAGTAAAGTTTAGAATGTGAGGAGGAGGGAGCCATGACCTCCCTTGGGAGGACAAGAGAAGGCTTCACGGGAGGGGTGAAATTTTGGTTGGGTCTTTAAAGTTACCTAGGATTTGAAGATGTATAGACGAGGTGGCAGTAACGGCCCAGCTGGTGCAGACTTGCAGGTGTGAAATTGCTGCTTCACAGGGAGGAGTGACTAGTTCAGAGCAGCCGCAGAGAGGGGGAGCAGATATAGATGAGGATGCTAAATGAGGGCTAAACCAAGAGGGCTTTGGATCCCCGCCCCCTCTCCAAGGAACTAGAACAATGAAGGAAATAAGACAGAAGCAAAGTGAGACCACACCTTAGGAACTCAGTCCTTCCTGTGCCTGTAGAGTTAAGTTACTTCTCTTAAAACCCAAGGGCTGTGTTTCCATCCTATCCCTGTGATCCCTAATGCTGCTCGTGAGGGGCGAAGGGTAGCCTGGAGCAGGCAAAGCAAAGGCAAAACTGGGGGCAGTGGCAGGCAGGTTTCACTGGGGCTTTAACACCCAGGTTTCACTGGGGCTTTAGCACCCAGCTGTTTTCCTCTGTTACTGTCAACTCCAAAAAAAGGAGTCTATCACTTGCTTCATTGGAAACTCTAGATCACAGACAGTGCCTCCTCCTCCCCCTGACCCACTCTGCTCCAGCCCTCAGGCAATTACATCCCCTCATTTACTTCTTGGGGAACCCCCGCCATCCTCGTGATTCAATTTCTGAGAGCCGTTGTCTCTGAGGAGGAGGAGAAGAAGGAAATGGAAACTGCTGAATCAATCACGTTTCTCATAATGGACCTTAATACCCCCCTCTACTATTACAGCACCTACCACATTGTGTTATAATTAGTTACAGTGTAATGGTCTCCTCAAAAATGCAGACCGTGCCCTGTTGATTTTAAACTAAATTCATGCCACGTCTTGGTGGATTTAAACCAAATTCTAGCACATGATGATTGTAACATGATGAATTTTTCTGACACAATCCCTATTTCTTATAATTTTGTTCTTTTTAATAAAGGCGATTTATTGAATATAAAATTCTATCGTAGTGATTATATATTTGGAAGATTTTTCATACCAATCCTAAAACCAGGAAGTAGCCCTTTGTCCCATGTGTTTCTTGAATCAGAAAATGATATACTGGGAGACGGAGAAGATGGCGGAGTAGAAGGACGCTCGCAGGTCACCCTCTCCCACAAATACACCAAGACCCACATCTACAGACCCACTCAGCCAACCAGAGCACCTATGGAACTCCGACAGAACATCGCCCTCTTCAAAAGATAAAGACGCCAAAAATCTGGTAGGAGAAAAGGAAAAAAGAAAGAACAAAAGGCAAAGCAGCGCTGGACGGGTCCCGCCTGGAGGGAGTGGCAAAGGAGGACTGGCGCTCGCTCGCTGGGTCTCCCCTCTCCAACTGAGAGGCCAGCGGGACGGAGGGGGAGCCTCCGGGGCTCGGATCTGTACAGAGCAGCCCTTGACTAACAGAACTAAGTTAAACGGGCACAGAGCGTCCCCCCGACACCCAGCCTGAGACGCGGGCCGGCAGCCGCGGGCAGGGCCAGGCTGCACAAGCCGGGCGGAGGACGGAAGTGGCTGCACGGAGGCAGCCCCGGGGGAACGCAAGGGGCTGCGCGCCGTGGCTGTGGGTGCACAGGGCAGAACAACCTGGGCCCTCCATAAAACAGCAAGGTTGATGTGCTCTCGGGGGAAGGGTGCACACCCCCATCTCTGAAAACCCGCGGAAAGTTTTTGGGGGAAGAGAGGCGGGGTTCAGGCACAGCCGCCATATCCTCCGCGCTGAGCACCCAGGCGGGGGCGGGGGCGAAACCTGCATCCGCACCAAAGGGCTTGGCAGCCTCAAAGGCCAGACTGAGACTGGCCTGCAGCCCGGGGCAGATAGGATCCTTCCATCCTGGTCCCTCAGAGAACTTGCTCCACAAAGACAAACAGGGAGCTGGGTTTTGGCTCGGAGCAGGGACAGGGCTGTCCCTTGGTCTTCCCCGAGCCCACCCGCGGAGCGCCGACCAGGGCGGAGCGCGCAGCCGCACAGAGCAGTGGAGCTACCGGCGGCGGCGCAGGTAGAGCGAGAGCGGCCCTCCGCCTTTCGGGCAGGAACACAGCCCCTGACCGAGGTGCTGGGAGGGGGCACGACCCGCCCTCCTACCCTGCCAGTCTGCAACATCTGACTGCGGCATCCGGAGGGGCAGCGACCCGCCAGCCCACAGCAGAGAGCTGCACCTGACCCAGTGTTAGGAGGAGGCGCGATCTGCTTGCCGACAGGTGCTGGGAGCAGCACAGAAGAGGGCGCCAACGGAGGGCCTCTGAAAACAGCAAGCTGAGCTTCCAAAACAGGACGAAGACAGAAAGACTTCACAGTAAAAGCACACAGACTCCAGGAGAACACCGACAACCCCCCCCCCCTTTTTTTTAAATCTGTTTTTACCTGTTCTATTTTCTATTACTCTCTTAATCTTTACTTCTTAATTCATTTCTATTTCTCTTGGGTTTTGATGTCCTGCTATTGATTAGACACAGGTTTCGAATACATCTATTCATCACCCCCCCCCTTTTTTTGTAAAGGTTTCAAAAGGACATCTCAACCCGATTAATACTCTGCTTCAACTCACTCTTCTGTTATTCATTATACAGTTTTCAAACCCTCTTTCTCCCTTCTTTTAAAATTCTTTCTCTCTCTCTCTTATTTTTTTTTCTTTTTTTTCCTAAGTTCTATTCCTAAATAGGCATCAGATAGATAAAATCCTTAAGGACCAAAATAAACAACTGATCCTCCATAAACCACAGTGCTAAAGAGGTATGAGCAAGATGAAGAAGCAGAAAAACCTTTCCCAATTAAAAGAACAAGAGAAATCCCCTGAAAGAAAGATCAACGAAATAGACATCGATAGCCTACTAGATCAAGATTTCAAAAAAGGAGTGATCGAATTGCTGAAGGAATTAAAAGAGATAGTGTTTAGAGATATAAAATATGTCAAAAATGAAATTGAAGCTATAAAGAAGAGCCAAGTAGAATGGGTAAACTCATTGACAGAGATGAGGAATGATCTAATAGCTGTGCAAAGCCGACTAGATAATGCAGAGGAACGAATTAGTGATCTAGAAGACAGGGCAATAGAAAGCACCCATTCAGAAGAACTACAAGAGAAGAAAAAAAAAAAAATAATGAAAATAGCATAAGGGACCTATGGGATAATATAAAGCGTCCCAATCTTAGCTTAATAGGGGTCCCAGAAGGAGAAGAAAGATCAAAGGGGATTGAAAAGGTTTTTGAAGAAATCATGACTGAAAACTTCCCAAACTTAAAGAAGGAATCAGATATCCAAGTACAGGAAGCTCAGAGGGTCCCAAACAGGAAGAACCCAAATAGACCCACACCAAGACATATCATAATCAAGATGGCCAGAGTCAAGGATAAAGAAATGATTCTAAAGGCAGCAAGAGAAAAGCAAAGAGTAAGTTACAAGGGAACCCCCATAAGGCTCTCAGCTGATTTCTCTACACAAACACTACAGGCCAGAAGGGAGTGGCAAGATATATTCAAAGCCCTGAATGAAAAAAAGATGCAGCCTAGGATCCTTTATCCAGCAAGGCTATCCTTGAGGATAGAAGGAGAAATAAAGAATTTCACAGACAAAAAAAAAAAAAAAAAAAAAAGCTGCAGGAGTTTAGCAACACTAAACCCATGCTAAAAGAAATATTGAAAGGGCTATTCTAAACAGAAAAGCAGCAGGATGCTACAGAAATGAGAAACACACAACTGGAAAGGTGACAACTCATGAATTACAAATAAAGTAAACATGAAATTATAAAAGAAGACATACAAATCACTGAGAGTGGGAGAGGGAGGCAGGGAAATACAGAATATTTTTTTCTTTCTTTTTTAAATTTTTTTTTTAACAGTAGGATGGGTTTGAGATCATGTTACTATCAGTTTAATAAAAACAGTTATAGTAATGGGTTGATAGATTTACAAAAAAGGGTAACCACAAGCCAAAAATTTACAAAGGAGTCACAAAAAGTAAATAAAATCCATGATAATACAAAGGAAAATTACCAAACCACAAAAGGAAGAAGAAAGGAACAAAGAGGATATACCAATTCACTGCAAAGATAAGTTCAAAATGGCAATAAACACACATCTATCATTAATTACTGTAAATGTTAATGGACTAAATGCTCCAGTCAAAAGACACAGAGTGGCAGACTGGATAATAAAGCAAGAACCTTCAATATGCTGCATACAAGAGACCCACTTTAGGGAGAAGGACACATATAGATTGAGAGTGAAAGGATGGAAAAGGATATTCCATGCAAATGGAAAAGCCAAAAAAGCAGGTGTTGCAGTATTGATTTCAGACAAAATAGACTTTAAAACAAAGGCCATAAAGAAAGATAAAGAAGGACATTTTATAATGATTAAAGGAGTGATACAAGATGAGGATATTACACTCGTTAATATATATGCACCCAATATAGGAGCACCTAAGTACATACAAGAATTACTAACAGAGATAAAGGGGGATATTGATGGGAATACAATCATAGTTGGAGATTTTAACACTGCATTAACATCACTAGACAGATCTTCCAGACAGAAAATAAACAAGGCAACAGAGAAGTTAAATACTACAATAGAAAAACTAGATTTGGTGGATATTTTCAGAGCATGACACCCCCCAAAAATAGGATATACATTCTTTTCAAGTGCACATGGAACATTTTCCAGGATCGATCATGTACTTGGGCACAAAAGAAACCTCAACAATTTTAAGAAGATAGAAATTATCTCAAGCATCTTTGCTGACCACAATGCCATGAAACTGGAAATCAACAACAGAGAAACAAAGGAGAAAAAAAGGAAAGCATGGAGATTAAACAATATGTTATTGAAAAAACAATGGATCAATGAGGAAATCAAAGCTGAAATTAAAAAATACCTTGAGACAAATGATAATGAAAGCACAACCACTCAAAACCTATGGGACACAGCAAAGGCAGTGCTAAGAGGGAAGTTTATAGCGATACAGGCCTTCCTCAAAAAAGAAGAACAATCTCAAATAAACAATTTAACCCACCACCTGAATGAATTAGAAAAAGAAGAACAAAAAGCCCCGAAAAGCAGCAGAAGGAAGGAAATAATAAAGATCAGAGAGGAATTAAATACAATAGAGATTAACAAGACCATAGAAAAAATCAACCAAACCAAAAGCTGGTTTTTTGAAAAAGTAAATAAAATCGACAAACCTCTGGCCAAACTCACAAAGAAGAAAAAAGAGAGAGCACAAATTAGCAAAATAAGAAAGGAAAATGGAGAAATTACAACAAACAAAATAGAAATACAGAATATCATACGAGAATATTATGAAAAACTATATGGAACCAAACTGGATAACCTAGAGGAGATGGACAAGTTTCTGGAAACATACTGTCCACCAAAACTGAATCAAGAAGAATCTGAACACTTGAACAATCCGATCACTAGAAAGGAAATAGAAATAGCAATTAAAAACCTCCCTACAAATAAAAGTCCAGGACCGGACGGCTTCACCAGGGAATTCTACCAAACATACAAAGAAGAACTCATACCAGTCCTTCTCAAACTCTTCCAGACGATTGAAAAGGAGGGAATACTCCCAAACTCATTCTTTGAAGCCACCATCACCCTGATACCAAAACCAGGCAAAGACACTACAAAAAAAGAGAATTATAGGCCAATATCACTGATGAACATAGACGCCAAAATCCTCACCAAAATTTTAGCAAATAGAATCCAACAACACATAAAAAAGATTATACATCATGACCAAGTGGGGTTCATCCCAGGGACACAAGGCTGGTTCAACATACGCAAATCAATCAGTGTAATACATCACATCAACAAGAGAAAGGACAAAAACCACATGATCATCTCAATCGATGCAGAAAAAGCATTTGATAAAATTCAACACCCATTTATGATAAAAACTCTCGCCAAAGTGGGTATAGAGGGAACATATCTCAACATAGTAAAAGCTATATATGACAAACCTACAGCCAGCATAGTACTCAACGGTGAAAAACTCAAAAGCTTCCCACTAAAATCTGGGACAAGACAAGGCTGCCCACTATCACCACTCCTATTCAACATAGTCCTGGAAGTCCTAGCCACAGCAGTCAGGCAAGAGAAAGAAATAAAAGGGATCCAAATTGGAAAAGAAGAGGTAAAAGTGTCACTATATGCTGACGACATGTTACTATATATAGAAAACCCTAATTGGTCCACACAAAAGCTACTAGAGCTGATTGAAGAATTCAGCAAGGTAGCAGGTTACAAAATTAACGTTCAAAAATCAGTTGCATTTCTTTACACTAACGATGAATCAACAGAAAAAGAAAGTAAAGAAACAATCCCCTTTAAAATAGCACCCAAAGTAATAAAATATCTGGGAATAAATCTAACCAAGGAGGTGAAAGAATTATACACAGAAAACTATAAACCATTGATGAAGGAAATTAAAGAAGACTTTAAAAAATGGAAAGATATTCCATGCTCTTGGATTGGAAGAATCAATATTGTTAAAATGGTCACACTGCCCAAGGCAATCTAGACATTTAATGCAATCCCTATCCAATTACCCAGGACATATTTCACAGAACTAGAAAAAATCATAATCAAATTCATATGGAACCATCAAAGACCTAGAATTGCCAAAGCATTACTGAAGAGAAAGAAAGAGGCTGGAGGAATAACTCTCCCAGACTTCAGACAATACTATAGAGCTACAGTCATCAAGACAGCATGGTATTGGTACCAAAACAGACATATAGACCAATGGAACAGAATAGAGAGCCCAGAAATGAACCCACAAACTTTTGGTCAACTCATCTTTGACAAAGGAGGCAAGAATATACATTGGAATAAAGACAGTCTCTTCAGCAAATGGTGTTGGGAAAACTGGACAGCAGCATGTAAAACAATGAAGCTAGAACACTCCCTTACACCATATACAAAAATCAACTCAAAATGGATTAAAGACTTAAACGTAAGACAAGATACAATAAACCTCCTAGAGGAAAACATAGGCAAAACATTATCTGACATACATCTCAAAAATTTTCTCCTAGAAGAAATAAAAGCAAGAATAAACAAATGGGACCTAATGAAACTTACAAGCTTCTGCACAGCAAAGGAAACCAGAAGTAAAACAAGAAGAAAACCTACGGAATGGGAGAAAATTTTTGCAAGTGAAACCGACAAAGGCTTGATCTCCAGAATATATAAGCAGCTCATACGACTCAATAAGAAAAAAATAAACAACCCAATCCAAAAATGGGCAGAAGACCTAAACAAGCAATTCTCCAAGGAAGACATACAAATGATCAAAAAGCACATGAAAAAATGCTCAAGATCACTAATTATCAGAGAAATGCAAATCAAAACTACAATGAGGTATCACCTCACACCAGTCAGAATGGCCGTCATTCAAAAATCCACAAATGACAAATGCTGGAGAGGCTGTGGAGAAAGGGGAGCCCTCCTACACTGCTGGTGGGAATGCAGTTTGGTGCAGCCACTATGGAAAACAGTGTGGAGATTCCTCAAAAGACTAGGAATAGACTTACCATATGACCCAGGAATCCCACTCCTGGGCTTGTATCCAGAAGGAAATCTACTTCAGGATGACACCTGCACCCCAATGTTCATAGCAGCACTATTTATAATAGCCAAGACATGGAAACAGCCTAAATGTCCATCAACAGGTGACTGGATAAAGAAGAGGTGGTATATTTATACAATGGAATACTACTCAGCCATAAAAACCGACAACATAATGCCATTGGCAGCAACATGGATGCTCCTGGAGAATGTCATTCTAAGTGAAGTAAGCCAGAAAGAGAAAGAAAAATACCATATGAGATCACTCATATGTGGAATCTAAAAAACAAAAACAAAAACAAACAAACAAACAAAAACAAAGCGTAAATAAAGGACAGAAATAGACTCACAGACAGAGAATACAGACTTGTGGTTACCAGGGGGGTGGAGGGTGGGAAGGGATAGACTGGGATTTCAAAATTGTAGAATAGACTACACTGTATAGCACAGGGAAATATACACAAAATGTTATGATAACTCACAGAGAAAAAAATGTGACAATGAGTGTGTATATGTCCATGAATAACTGAAAAATTGTGCTGAACACTGGAATTTGACACAACATTGTAAAATGATTATAAATCAATAAAAAATGTTAAAAAAAAAAAAAAAGAAAATGACATACTGCTATGTGAAGTATGTGCTTAATTTGCATATGCTGAATGCATAATGTGAGCAAGCCTTAGGAGGGTTGCACTGGAAGGAGCTTAGAAATTTCCTAGGTGTTAAATTGATTCTCAGGTGAGATGACTTGCCTAGGATCAGAGAGGTGGAATTAGCTGTTTTTTCACTTCAAGGTCTAGATTATTTAACATTGTATCTCCAATGACAACCAGCCTTAATAAGTATTTGGTGAATGAGTGATCCACTGTTTTGACTAACAGTATGCATTATGCCCAAAGTCTCACTATGGAGTTGAAATACTAATATATAAAGGTTCAGATTGGCCATGGTGTCAAGGGCTGGATCTTTGAGGACCACCCAAGATCTCTCAGGTGGTCGTGACAGAAAGGAGTCAACTCAGTGGATCCTTCAGCCTGGAGGGGCTTGATTTGTGTCCTCGCTTTCTGGCTCATTCCAGCCTCTTTGAGACCCTCCCTCCATCCAGCAGAACATCCCAGCCATGAGTACAGGGAATTCTGGCCAAACAATTCAGGTCCTGCAACACCTCTGCCTTGTCTGGCTCTGCTCACCTCCTCCATTGTTGCTTCCGAAGCCCCAGCCCTGCTGGATTAGTTTCCTGCCAGTGCCTGGCCCTTGCAGCTCCCCTGCCCCAGCTGTCAATCTCAGCAGCAGTGACTCCATGGACAGGCTCACCCTTGTTTGGCCCAGCCTTGGCCTCGTTTTTTCAGCTGTGGTCTGCAGAGTCAGGCTGTAGCAGGCTTGGCCCCACCTCTCAGGTGGGCAGAAACAATATTCTGGGGACCCCTTTCTAGCATCCTAGAGAGACAGTGTCTCTCTGATGCAGCCCCTTCTTTCTGCAGCCAGGTCCTTTTCTATCTTGAGTTCTTGTCGTTCATTTCTGGCCGTGTGTGTGTGTGTGTGTGTGTGCATGCGCGCATGTGCACAGATCAGGGCATACAATTTGGTACTGGATTAGATCCTTCCCTCCAACCCCCCTGCAATGCACCTCCTTCTGTATCCTCTACTCAGTGAAAAGCTTCCTCTCTTACCAAGCTTCCAAAAGCCAGGAGCCTGGGAGTCACCCTTGACTCCTCCCTCCTCCTCCTCCCTCATCTCCTACATCTGTTCAACCACCGAGTCTATTGTATACTTGACATTAGGTGTATCTACTGCTCACCTTTCTCACTGCCACTGTCTCAGGCAGACCCTCCTCGTTTCTTCCCGTGACAGTGTCCTATCAACTGTTTTTCCTCCGGATTTGCCTCTCTTCAATCTATCCCATCAATGGCACCCAAAGTGCTTTTTGCTCAAATCAGTCTCTGTCTCTCTCTGTTGAAAACCCTTCAAACACTCTACACTGTTTCCAGCATGAAATGGAAACTTCTCTATGACCTGACCCCTGTCTTCCCCTTTGGCCTTATCTCTGGCCACCTTCAGACTTCTGGAAACAAAGACTCAGCCCTCTGAGCCGCATGTGATTCCTTAAAAGTGCAGATCCCTTCTCTGCTTTTTATGAATGAGGTGTCACTTGGCAAAGCACAATTTCCCTTCCTTGTAGGTCACAGGGCAGAGTGAAATACTATAAGCACAGAACATCCCATGACAGATGCAGAGATTAGTATTTAGAACAAACATGGAAACCACTATTTAATTCCCTTAATTTTCTAAAGAAAAGAGAGAAATCAATGGATTCCAGTGTTCAAAGACGAGCAAAAGGCAAAACTGAAAGTCATTTTACATCATAATAACACAACTTTGGCTGTTAAGCTTTTAACATAAATTTATAACAAGCACATTTCCCTTTTCTGATTTATTTACACTCTGGAGCCAGACCTCCTTGGTGTGATTTCCAAATCTATCATGTATTAGCTGTGTGTTCTTCCACAGGTTACTTAACCTCTCTGTGCTTCAGTTTTCCTCATGTGTGGAAGGGGGTAATAACAGTACCTACCTCAGAGGACTTCTCTGAGGATGAAATACGTTAATATCTACAAAAGGCTCATATTAAGTGCTATGTGTTAGTTACTGTTCTCATCATTATTGAAATATTTCCATTAATCTATTTTGTATATTTTAAGAAAGTGCAAGACTCTTGTTGTTCTTTGCCTGATTAACCCCACCCACACACTCTTTTCCTGGCTAATCATCCTTCAAGTCTCAGCTCAATTTAGAATAGAGAAAAGTGAAGTAAGCCAGGAAGGGAAAGAAAAATACCATAGGGTGTCACTGATATGTGGAATTTTAAAAATAGACACAAATGAACTTATTTACACAATAGAAACAGACTCACAAACATAGAAAACAAACTTATGGTTATGGGGAAAGAAGGTGGGGAGGGATAAATTGGGAGTTTGGGATTTGCAGATACCACTACATATAAAATAGATAAACAACAAAGTCCTACTGTGTAACACAGGGAACGATATTCAATATCTTGTAATAGCTTGTGATGAAAAAGAATTTGAAAAGGAATGTGTATCTGTATGTATAACTGAATCACGATGCTGTATATCAAAAACAAATACAACATTGTAAACCAACTATACTTCAATTTAAAAATTTGGAATTGAGGGAGGGTATAGCTCAAGTGGTAGAGCGCATGCTTAGCATGCACAAGGTCCTGGGTTCAATCCCCAGCACCTCCTCCAAAAATAAATAAATAGGTAAACCTAATTAACTTCCCTTCCAAAAAAAAAAAAAAAAAAAAAAACTGAAATAGAGAAAAGTTAGAACAACCTGGATGGGCTGATCTAAGTAATATGATGGTTAAATACAAATTTACATATAAAAGCTTGGTATATCCATGCAGTGAAACATCATGCATGCTAATTTTAAATAATTTTTGAGTTTTCAATGATGCAGAAGAATATACTGTAATGATAATAAGATATACTGGTTCCAGAAAGGATATCAAGTAACAGTAGTAAAACACAAAACCATGTTCAAAATGATGGATACTTTTTGTTATATTATTTATACCTTTCTATATTTTCTAAAATTTGTACAGTAACCAGGTATGTTCTCTGTAAAAGAAAAGCAGACTAATTTAGATTTTTTTAAAAATCAGGTATCATCTTTTTAAAAAGCCTTTCTTGACATGTCATCACCACCTTCCAAAGCATGGATGCCCAGTGCCTGTCACGTGGTAGGTACTACTAAATTATTTTCTTCTATTGCTGGATGGATATTCCCTGTGACCAACCTGGAAAGAACTTAAAACAGGTGCAAAAGTGCTGTTTGAAGGAAGAAACATGCTTCCTAAGAAATACTGAAAGTTTTCTTGAACCCACCAAATACAGATGAGGCTGTCACCTTCTCTCAGGAAGTCAACATCCCCTGAAGTCACCACCCTCCACCCTCAACAGACAAAGAGCAGGCTGTGGCCGGTGAGGAACGCCTATTTCCACTTTAAGAAGTGCGGGGCTCCCGGCTGAGGGGTAGAGTGTGGCCCTCACGGATGAACGGCTTCAACCAGCTCACTCTATCCTGCAGACTCCATCCTGAGCCCTGCACTTTGGATAATCTGTTTCTTCAATCTACAATCCAATGTCTGCTTCCATTTCCCCTACGTGATTTGGCCACCATATTGGCAAGACCAAAGGAGTTATCTCTTCTTGGTTTATTGTCTTGACAGAACAACCAGATACTACAGTTCACCTTGGCTTTCCAGTCTCAGCATTTACTCACAAGGAAAACTCTAGTTCTGGGCTCATGCTCTTGGCCTTGGCACCCAGTGATCTCCCCAACATTTACATCTCAACACTCTCCCTCCAGGAGAGCACAGGATGTTGGGATTGACCCCCTCTGTTTCCTGTTCCTCAGCGGCTTGTAATCTCTTCTCTCGGTTTTGCTTCCTAATCTGAGCAGTGGCAAAACAGACTGAGATCAGAGAAAGCCACAGACTTGGATACGCTGAGGGAAACCAAAAGTACTAGGACCTTTGTAAGGTCATGGTACTGCTGGGGCTAGTGGTCCTGCTTTCAGCCTGGGCAGGCTGGGAGGACAAAATGACATAACAGATGTGAAAGTACCCAGAATAGAGTTGCAAGCCCAATGGCAGTAAGGGTTGGGAAGGGGAAACCTCTTACCAGCATAGGTGAGGGGAAGGGTAGGGCTTTCTTGCTCAGGAGTGACGGGGTGGCCCACAGCAGGCACATGGAGCTCCCTGGAACCATGGTTGACCCTTGCTGTCACTTCTCACATCCCTGAGCTGGAACTAGTTGATCCTAGAATAGCATCCTTTATGATACAGTCACTGGGTATGTAGGTGGAGGAAGGGGGAGGAGAAGAACCACTACCCCGTCATGGCTGGCGAACCAGAGAATTCAGTTGGAAGAGAGGTCAGGGAAGTTTCTCCGAAAAGATGAGCAACTTTTTTGGTTGTGTGTTCGAGAGGCACTTGTTAGCATTCTCTATCGACCGTTACTTAGAAATGGCCTTGATGTATAAACCTTGGCAGCCATTGATTTAGCTGAACAGACTGACACAAGGCTCTGTACTCTCAGTGTGGAATTTCACTGGTGTGAACACAGCATTATTGCTGAGACCTTCATGAATAAAACATTTTACCTCTATGAGCCAAAGATCAAATCAAGCCTACAAAGCAAAAGTCAACAGTCAAACTCATTGTGTGGCTCAGTGCAGACTAATCACCCATTCTTATCTGTTACCATTCCCCTGATATATCTTCATAATCTCTCCTTGGCTTGAAGATGACACATACTTTATTCCATCTCACAGTATGGCTATTTCTGTCACTGTCAACACCATCACTACATGAAGAACTCTGAGGGGCAGGGACGGGGCTTCGTTCAGCTCTGTCTGCCCCAACAGAGAGCAGATGACTACTAAATTGGGTTGAATGGAAATGCCATGGATAACCAAGTCTGTGTAGATTCTGGGCATCACATCCTCTTTCCCTTAAAGCAAGGTTGCATGAAGATGAAACTCCATCAGCCAGGACAGACCATGAGAGATACTAGCACATATGATATCAGAGGATCACAGAATGTTACAACTGGGGATGGGGGTCTTGGTGAAGATCAGAACATTTGAAGCCAGACTTACAGAAAGAAAAAGGTGAGGACACAAAGAATGGAGGAAAGAAGTACAGTTTGTGTGCGTGTGTAGGTGGTGGGGGCAGGGATGGGGGAGAGTGATGATGAAGTAGGATGACACTGTACGTTATTGAGTGACCCTGAAACACTCCAAGATGCTGCTCTGAGCCCTTCTATCTCACATCTCTGTGGCACCTGGGAGGCCTGGCTCCCTCTTATCACTGTTTCTCAGAGCAGAGGCCAGTAGCAATGGGAGCAGGTGGGTCAGAGTGGTTGAGCTGAAGATGGATAGAGATCTTGATCTCATCACCCCAGTGGCCCTCACTTGCCCTGATTCATGCACTGCTACTGTATTCCTGGCCTTTGGAAGCTTCATGTTGTTGCCTTCAGGTCCACAGCAGCTGCCACACCAGGCAGGGCTTTACATGAATACAAAGAATTCCCTGTGGATGACTGGGAAACACCCACACGCTTAGACTGCACCCTTTTTCTGCCACCTAGATGAAATCATTGCTAGATACATCCAGTTCCATTTGTATACTGGAGGAACTTCTTTATCTGGGTCTTCCAAACTTGATTCTAACTGAATTCTTTCTCCTTTTCTATTCTTGGTCCAAGGGAGCACAGTGGAATGTTGATTTCTTTGGCCTTTCCTTCTTGTTCTGGGACAGACTGGCCCCAATTTTTTTTTTCTTGCATTCAGCCCTAATAAGATGAGTCTCTATGGGTGGCATGGCCTTTAGCGGTCAGCAGTTTCTCTCTTTGGGGTCACGTCCTGTACTTGTCCTGCAGGTGACAGGGTGCAAAGAAAATGGATTTTAGAGTCAGATGATTCTCAGTCCAAATCTTGGCACTGCCACTGAACAGCTATGTGTTTATCTGTGAACTCTGCTCTGCTTTCTGTTCCTTATTGCCTTGGGGGAATCATCCACCCCTGCTCAGGGTTATGGCAGGATTAGAGGTGTGTATAGGGTGGATTGCCCAGTGCCTGGCACACGGTGAAATGTTGAATAAGTAGAAGTTATACTCGTACTGCAGGGTCCTTCAATGCTGGAATCTTTCTTTATGCCCAAGGAAGCATTAGAGGCATTGAAGTCACTCAGCCCAGCAGAAGGAGGCCTAGAAATGGAACACAGAATCCTGGCTGCTTCTTCCTTCTTGGGGCCAGGCTTGTGGCCACCCTGGAAAGACTGATACCATTTTCGGGAGGTGTCAACCACTGAGAGCAGCATGATTCTCATCTACAGGCCCCTTCTAGCAGGTGTGAAGGATCTATCTTTCTTTCTCGGGTTTGCAATTCTCCCCCAAGTCTCAGTCACTGCCTTTGGTGTACCACTTCCCTCTAGGGGTTCAGCCCACTTCTTCTCCCCTCCACCTCCCTCCGCTTTCCTCCGTGATGACATCGCTGGGGAAGAGAAAGCGGTGCCGAACGCCTCACGATCGCTGGCTTGTTTCCTTATCGGCACCATGACATCATCTGTACCCTGGAAATTCCGCCCTCTTTTCTGTGCCCTCACCTCTGTCTCAGGGCTCAGAGTTCCTATAAAGAGGGGTTCCCAACTCAGTATCAGCACAGAGCACAGTTGGGTTCTGAAGCTTCTGGGTTCTGCAGTCTCAGCCCCGGGCAAGTCTCTCCTCCGCCAAGACCATGAAGCTCTGCGTGACTGTCCTCTCCCTCCTCGTGCTGCTGGCTGCCTTCTGCTCTCCCGCACTCTCAGCACCAAGTAAGTCTGCCCTTTCATCTGCCCCTGGGTCACGATGTAGGCAGCGCTGACTTTTCTCGTTGGGGCTAGTACAGCAGTGGCATCTGGGGATGCACCAGAAGGGAGCCAGGAAGATTTCCCAGTAGTTAAATGTAGAGTCTGGTAGGCATTCAGCAGTATTCAAGTTCCTGTTTTCTTAAGAAATAGCAACCAGTAGACTTGTTTAAGCAAGTGCCTGTCTTGCTCTGTGCCTTGGTTTCCCCATCTGTAAAATGAAGGGAGTTAGACACATCCTCTGAGACCCAGTCCACCCTCAACCTTCTAGAATTCTTTCACAATCTTCTCCTAGGATCCTCTATTCAGAATAAGGCTCCTGCTCAGAGTGGGTGGGATTGGATGCCAGGGACAACATTTGGGGATCAGGTAGATGTACAGGGATGCCCACTGAATAGGTACACCTAGAAGCCAAAATGAACAGCTCTGGGCAGATCGTTCATCTCCCCTTGGCCTTTCTTTCCAGTGGGCTCAGACCCTCCCACTTCCTGCTGCTTCTCTTACGCCCAGCGGAAGCTTCCTCGCAACTTCGTGATGGATTACTATGAGACCAGCAGCCTCTGCTCCCAGCCAGCCGTGGTGTGAGTATCGTCCCTGGGGCCTTTCTGGGAGGAGAGAATGAGGGCGGGATTAGAAAAGGAGGCCTGCCTGGGGCAGGAGAGACCAGGAGAGACGAAGCCTCAGGGAGGCAGGTCAGAGCTGGTGGCCTCAAGAAAAGCAGAGAGGAACAGGCCATGAAGTCACCTGTTGAGTCCTAGAGGGACCTCAGGGGAGGGGGAGGCACTTTCTGGGGAGGAAGCTAGCCAGCGGCCAGGAAACCTGGGAAAGTCAAAAAGATGACAGGAGATGTGGGCTGATTACTTAAACTGTGCTTAGAAAACAGTGGAAAAGTCAGGGATAGCAGGAAGTGAATGGGGAGATATGTCCATACTGTTTGCAAAACTCATTGGCTCCTGGGCAACCCAGGAGGCCACAGCGAAATCCAGGGTGGAAGTTACAAGGAGTCCGGTCCCAGCAGCACCCCAGGAAGGGTTTTCCCATGCACTTGACTGTCCAACATGGGCCCCGGCCACGCAGAGGGAGAGACCCCCCCACAACAGGCAAGGTCCCAGGGGATTCTAATCTGTCCACTCCTTGTTCCACAGATTCCAAACCAAAAAGGGCAGGCAGGTGTGTGCCAACCCCAGCGAGTCCTGGGTCCAGGAGTACGTGGATGACCTGGAACTGAACTGAGCTGCTCTGAGCCCGGGGCAGGTGTTCTCCAGGGAAGGTCACCTGAGCCTGACGCTTCTCAGCAAGACGCCCCCTTTCCACGCTCACGACTCCTCTCCATAGTCCCTGTTCCTTCTCTTAATTTAAT
This sequence comes from Camelus bactrianus, assembly GCF_048773025.1. Classification (NCBI taxonomy): domain Eukaryota; kingdom Metazoa; phylum Chordata; class Mammalia; order Artiodactyla; family Camelidae; genus Camelus; species Camelus bactrianus. Next base: position 11,750,046 of record NC_133554.1, read on the forward strand.
CTTTATAATGTGCTGTGTTATTGCATTTGGTGTTGTTTCCCATTATTTATGTTAGTTTTGTCAAAGGACATGTGTCCCCCATGGGGATGGTCCACCATCACTGTGTCTCTGCTGTTGCGGATACATGGATAATGCAACTCATTCCAAGTGTTTTCATAATAAAACTTAAAAAAAATGGAGACAGTTTCTTTGTGCTTTAATTTGATTTGGGAATTGTAAAGGGAATTGCCTGGTATTATTAACAGGGGCAAACTACAGTTTGCAGACACCATACGAGTGAGCAATTACTTAGTACTTAATATGGGATAAAATGTCTAAAGACACAACCTCACTTAATACTTTCAACAAGGATTTAATACCCTTATAAAATAGGGACTGTTATCATCAATTTCACAGATGAGGAAACGGGGGCACAGAGGAGATGTGACTTGCTAAGGCTTGTAGGTCTGCTTGGGGAGCATCGTGAAAGGATGATTCAAAACAGATAGCTATCGGCGGGGGTGGGTATAGCTCAGTGGTAGAGTGTGTGCTTAGCATGCACAAAGTCCTGGGTTCAATCCCCAGTACCTCTGTAAAAAAAAAATAAAATAAAAAAATTAAATTAAATTAAAAAATAATAAATAAAATAAAATAAAATAAAATAAAATAAAATAATAAAACTCCCAAATCCAAAGACGAAAAAAAGAAATCTTAGAAAAAAAAAAGATAGCTGTGCTAAGGGTTATCATTTCAATGTCTTGAAAAGAAGTTGTAAGTAGCAGCAGCAGCACAAGGCAGAGGGAAGGTGAAGCAGCTCAGAGTCAGAAAAGGAGGCGTCCATCACTCTCATCACCTTGCCTTCCTGGACCTCAGTTTTCACACCTGTGAGGGGGGAGTGATATTATCCCCTGTGAAGGGCTGTTACAGGGTGATGTGCAAAGCACTCATCATGGGGCCCAGCATCTGGAAGATTCTCTATTTCCCTCTTTAGAGCCTCAGCCTTTTCACTTAAAGTGGGCTGTCATGTCTGATCCTCCCATCAGGCAGATCAGACTTGTTAGTGGATGGGCTCTCTAAAGCCCAAAGCAAATGTGAAGTGTTCTCTTGAGGACAGAAGAACGAATGTCAGATTTGGTTCTGGAGCGCTGGGGGAGTGACCTCAAGCCACTTCTCCTTCACAGCCCTTCAGTCAGGGTTGTTCACCCTTCAAACTCTTCCTATGACGTGGGTCAGGGAGAACATGGCTCTGAAGTAGCATTATGTTAACTATTAAGTCTTCATCCACAGGGCACAGAATCTTGGTCTCAAAGCTGGGAGGACCCTCTTAGACCATCTGGTCCAACTCTATCATATTATGGAAACTGAGGGCCAGGGCCTGAGACATGACGTGCTAAAAACCACCTAGAAAGTGTCAAGGCCAGTGCCAAATCCCAGGTTAGTCCCATTTTCTGTGCTCCTTGTGATATGCCTCTGTGATCCCCATAAGGACAACTCATTGTGTAAGGAGGGTAAAGCCGGGGCTACCTCAAAATTGTGTGTCCTTTTTTTTAAATTGAACTATAGTTGATTTACAGTATTGTGTTAGTTTCAGGTGTACAGCAAAGTATACATATATATGCATAACTGAATATATATGTATACACATATGTATTCTTTTTCAGATTCTTTTCTATTATAGGTTATTATAAGATATTGAATATAGTTCCCTGTGCTATATAGTAAATCCTTATTGCTTATTTTACATATAGTAGTGTGCATCTGTTAATCTCATATGCCTCATTTATCTTTCCCTATGCCCTTTCCCGTTTGGTAACTATAAGTTTTCTATGTCTGTGAACCTGCTTCTGTTTTGTAAATAAGTTCATTTGTATTATTTTTTGATTCCACATATAAGGGATATCACATAATATTTGTCTGTCTTTATCTGACTTACTTCACTTAGTATGATAATCTCTAGGTCCACCCATGTTGCTGCAAATGACGATACTGCATTCTTTTTTATGGCTGAGTAGTAGTCCATTGTATGTATGGATGTATGGATATATTGCATCTTCTTTCTCCATTCATCTGTTGATAGACACTTAGGTTGCTTCTATGTCTTGGATATTGTAAATAATACTGCTGTAAACATTGGGGTGCATGTATGTTTTGAAATTTGAATTTTCATCTTTTCCAGATAGATACCCAGGAGTAGGATTGCTGAATCATATAGAAACTCTATTTTTAGTTTTTTAAGGAAGCTCCATACTGTTTTCCATAGTAGCTTCACCAATTTACATTCCCACCAACAGTGAAGGAGGGTTCCCTTTTCTCTGCACCCTCTTCAGTGCTTATTTTTTGTAGAATTTTTTACGATGGCCATCCTGACTGGTGTGAGGTAATACCTCATTGTAGTTTGGATTTGCATGTCTTATTTGAGTGTTCTTAGTCTGATGCAAAAGCAGAACCTTGTATCTCTCTGGGGCCGATAGACACAATTTCCTTCCTTGCCTTGCCCTCGACCACTCCCATCATCCCAGAGTTCCAATAGAAACCTTCTTCAGATTCCACAGAGACTGAGAGAAGGAGGCTGGGAGCAGAACTGATCTCAAAAGTTATTAGGAGAAGCTAGCAGCAGTGAACCTGACTAGTCTTGGCTTCTGCTTTTCATCTCTAGATCAGAGCTGTCTAGTAGGTAGCCACTAGCCACAAGTGGCTATTTATATTTCAGTTTAATTCGACTTAAATTTAGAATTCATTTCCTCAGTTGGACTAGTCACATTTCAAGTGCTCACTGGCTGCATGTGGCTAGTGGCTGCCGTATTGGACAGTGCAGCTATAGAACATTTCCATCATCGTAGAAATTTCCACTGGATAGATATTCTCAGGGCCCAAAGGGAGTGAAAGGAGGGGGAGTTGGGTTGGCATGGAAGGTGACAGTGTGGTCTTTGGCAAAAGATACACAACTCTATTCTAAAGCAAGGGGTTAGAAGAGAGAATGGATGATCCCCAGGCCTGAGACAAGGTACAAATCACTGTGGTGACCTAAATAATGCCCCTCAAGGTGATTCACGTCATAATCCCCAGAACCTGTGTATATTACCTTAGGTGGCAAAAAAAAAGACTTGATAGATGTGATCAAGTTAAAGATGTTGAGAAGAAAAGATTATCCTGGATTATTTGGCTGGACCCTAAATCTGGTCATAAGTGTCCTTAGAAGAGGGGGCAGAAGGAGATCTAACTACAGAAGAGAAGGCAATGTGATAACAAAAGCAAGGAGCCATGCTGCTGGCTCTGAAGGTGGTGGAAGAGACCAGGAGCCAAGGAATGCAAGGATGCAGCTCTAGAAGCTGGAAAAGGCAAGGAAATGGTGTCTTTCCTAGAGCTTCCAGAAGGAGCGCAGTCCCTTTGACTTTAGCTCAGTGAAACAGATTTTGGACTTCTGACCTCTAGAGAATAAATATGTGTTGTTTTAGGATACCAAGTCTGTGTAATTTGTTACAGCAGCAGTAAGACATTAATACAAATCACCAACTGAAGAATCACTGACAGTGTCCCCCTCCAGTGCAGTGTGGAAGGTGCATTCTAGAAGATGAGACAAACTTCCCCACAGGGGAAACCCAGGGTGAAGCGGACACATTCCAAGGCGATGGACTATGATGGGGTGGGACATTTCAAGGGAAGGTTCTGCTTCCGCAGCTGAGTATGAGGGCTGAAGCTTCACCAAGGTTTCAACACCCATCAGCCACATTAAGAGGAAGTCTGACTCTTCTTGAGACTCCTGCAGCTTTCCGGGGGTCTTGAATTCCTGTCTGGAGGAATCCATCCCCTCATTTGTCTAATGAAGCCCAGAGCAGAGCCATGACTCGTCTCTGGTTACATTACAGAGAGAGGACAGGGTTGGGGCCAGCATCTGGACCTCCTCCCTCACAGTGGAGCCCTTCTCACCACACCTCCCTGCCCCCGAGCAAACAGGAAGGGAGAAACTCAGCCCCACAGAGGCCGGATGTCCAGGGAAGATGGCAGGAGACTTGCACACCCTCATGAGCAAATGCTTTACCCAGGAATTACAGATTACAGTGTGGAATCCTTGCTGTGGGGCAATGCAGGACTTCACCTGTTGTGCAATATCAGACTTCGTTTTTCCTTTCTCCTCGTTTCATAAAACTTCCTTTTCTTACCCAGAGATAGGGAGATTGTATCTGCTTACATGACTGCCCAGTTGAGGTTTCTCTGTGTTCCTGGTTGGTGGCCAGAGCCAGAACAGATGAGACTGGATGGGGGATGGGAACCACTGGGCGCCAAACCTGGGTTTTCTGCTCTCCTGCAGGGCCCACCTCCCTCATCTCCCTCTCCAGACGGAGGTTGTCTGTTTCCTCATGTTCTGATTTATGCAAACTTTCTGTTTCTCGCTACCTCACCGCAACCCAGAATCTTCTATAATGCTCCCCTGACACAGGCATTTTCCTCTTAGGAGGCCAGGAGCTGAGCAAGCAGAAGCAGGGGCCGAGGATGAAAGTTGAGCTGCGGATGGTGAAAGAAACCACAGCTCTTCCTGATGACTGAGCGCTGAGCTGCTTTGTAGACTTACGCTTCATGGACCTAGGGACCTGTCCCCTCTCTCTCTCTCTTTTCCGGTTGTCTCCATTTGTTCTCCCCGCCAAACGCCTCACCTCATGGGTTCCCGTTGGGTCCAGGCAGGCAGGAAAGTGGAAGAAGATGTAGGAGCTGAGAGAAATGTGTGACTGCATTTCCCTACTTTTTAAATAGCTCCATTTTTAGAAACATGATAACTGTGTAAAATACATCCACTTAGAAGAAAAGATTAAGTTACAGTTTTTTTTTCAGGGTAAGACAGGTTTGGTCCCAACAGGATGGTCTGGGGACACCCGCTTATATGACAACTCCCAGCGTAGTCATGGGGAGATCATTTCTCCAGGCTGTATTAACTCCTTCTGAATCTCACAACCCTGGGTGCCGGGACTCCCCAAGGAGACCTGTTGCCTACAGTGACTCCTTATTCATCTCCAGGAATCCTTTCTTCTTTCTGCCCGAGGCTGGAAGAAGGGGGTCCCAGCACTTCCGAGCTCCTCACTGTGCCAGACACTACACTGCCCGGGTTTCATGTATAGTCTTCTTTAATCCTGGAAAATATTTGGGTAGATATCATTGTTCCCATCTTAAAGATGAGAAAACCAAGGCTCTAAACGGTCAAGAGATAGAGTCACAGTCTAGAGATGGATTTTTTTCCTTAACCTTCTCAGTTGTGATCCCTGCAGCCCAATTTGATTTTCACTAGCACTCCTTTTCTATAACCTTCCTACACATCCACCCTGGAATCATTAAGCCCCTCTCCCTTCCATCCTGCCTCTCTATCTCCTTGATTGGGGAGGTTGGAGAAGCCTGTCTTCTCCCCTTTTATTTTGTAAAAGAGCAAATTCTTGACTCTTCCTGCCTGACTGTAGAGGGCGCTGTTGCGCCTGTGACGCAAGATGAAGTCTGGGGATTGAAGTCCTAACCTAAACGGCTGTTGGAATTCCTGACGTAGAGCAGCCAAGTAATAGTTTGGTATCATGCCCTCGGTGACCTTAAAATTAATAATTTTTGAATAGGTAACAATGGACATTGTATAATATTCAAAAGAATATCCAACCAAGATAAATCTCCCTCCTGCTTCTATCACCCTAGGAGACTAGGACACTTCCCTACGAGCCACAAGTGACTGTTTCCACTCTTTAACAAATTCATGCATAGATTCAACAAACTTTTAGAGGCATCAGGAAATAGAACAACACAAGTGAGAAGAAGGAAATCCCAGACCACTGGGGCCTTAGGTTTCAAGCGTTTCTCCTAAAGGGGCTTTAAACCTCTCCTTTAACACGTTCCTTCAGCTTTACTAAGTTCCTGCCAGCTGTGCTCTGGTACAAATTTAATTCCAACATAAAACACTTCCTTGAGCTTTGAAGATGCTCCTTTTCCTCCCCTGCACTCAATTCCCCAGACCAAGGGTAGCTGGAAACATCCTTGGTAAGTTTCACAAGCCTGTCTAATTCATGTGATGTTTGTACATTTCAAAGTCTGGACTTGGAGGTGCAAGAATGTTAACTTTATCTTTCCCATAAATGAGCCCAGCTCTCTGGCCCCCATTTCTTTGGGTGGTAGGAGATGTAATCTGGCCACAAGGTGGGCATAAATGCTTCCTGATGTTTTTTCTCTAACCAAGAATCTCCCACCTGTCATCCCTCTTCCTTGTCTCCCATTCTTCCCAGGGTCGCTCTGCATCCTGGGGGCTAGTGTGTGATCAGGCTGCTGGGGGCACAGGAATCTTGCTCCTTGTCATCTCCTGACCTCTGCTGGTATCTACTGAGTGCATCTCTGTCACTGGGCATCAGTCCCTCTGTTGTATCACTGTTCTGTCATGGCTCCCTAGGTTGGGTCCATGACTCTGCTCCTTTTGTCCCATCCTAAGCTCCTCTGAGCCCACCAGGCCTGGGGCTTCTTGGACAGGCTGGCAGCCTCCCTGGGCTGTTCCCCCTTCCTGCCCCCCTCTATCTACAGTCCACCTTCTTCCCTGGGCAGGGATGGGGCCCTATTAAGATTATTCTCAGATGTCTACCTTTTCAACTCATATCTTTTATCCTCCCATTGGAGAGATCTTATTTTCTCTCCTAGTAAGTGAAGAGCTAGCTCTTAAATCATGAATTTAAAAAATGTATCTATTCTTTATGGTATCAGCCTTATCTCCAGTTTCCTTTGGGGCTTGGCCTTTTGAACACCTTCCCCCCCACTTCCTCCCACCTCCACTCAAATCTTTTTCTCCCCAAAAGCTCAGCTCTACAAAAAGAAAGCCTGTGTTTTCAGAACTATTCTGTAGGGTTGAGCCAGGATGGAGGAGTAGAGAGGCTCACAGCTTGTCCTCTCCCACAAATACACCAAGAATGACATCTACAAGCCCACTGAATCGCAGAACACTTACTGAACTCTGGCAGAGTGGCTCTCGGTTAGAAATACAGGAGGATTCTCACAAAATCCGCTGACGCACTCCAACCCTGCCTGCTACACACCACAGCTCAGAAATGGGTCCAGAAACCCCTACTCCAGCAACAGGGGGAGCAGACCAGGCCCCTGTCAAGGCTGTGACAACTACAGAACAAAAAAAGAAGGCCCAGATCAGCAACAACAAGCCCTGATCACCATAACTCCAACCACACCCCCAATCAAAGGGATACCAGCCAGCACACACGGAAGGGAGGCGTGGCAACCAGCCATGCTAAGAACAGCCCTCGCAACAAAACTATTAGATGCACACAGTCTACACCCGAACGCTCCCACTTTAAATAAAAACAAACAAAAATTAAAACAGCCCTTCAAGACCACAGCAGATAACTGATCCTCTTAAATCCACAGAGCCAGAGAAACGTAAGTAAAATGAAGAAGCAGAGGAACTTACTCCCAATGAAAAGAACAAGAGAAGTCCCCTAAGAACGATCAATGAAACAGAACTCAATGGTCTACCAGATCATGGCTTCAAAAAGGGAATGATCAACACACTGAAGGAACTAAGAGACACTGTCAGTAGAGACCGAGAATACTGTAAAAAGGAAATTGAAACTATAAGGAAGAGCCAATTAAAAACAGAAAACTCAATTGCTGAGAACAATTATGTAGAGTCTGAAGAAAAACCCACTGAGGCACTCGAACGACTTGTTTCTCTAAGCTGTGTCCACCCTCCCCCAAGGGCAGCGAGTCTCCACTTCTAATTGTCTGCTTGCAACAGAGGGGAATGGGAGTGAGTATAAGAAATTGGAGAGGGAGGGAAGACACCTTGTAAATTCCTCACAACGTTGTCTGTTACACTCTGAAAGTAATGCAGAAAGGCAACAGGCCCACAGGTGTTAGGAACACATCTTTGGCCAGATCTGTGCCGTTTGACTTTGCAAGTTTGATCATCTCTGACCTAAGTCTCATGATCCATAACAAAATCTCTTGGTGTCTATCTTCAGCTTTTCATGACACAAGACAAAAGATGCAACACAAACAAGGTGTGGGACTTGGGGGCTGAGCATGCATTTAGGTGTTTGAAGGATTTGGCAGGAATGGGAAATGAGGACGAAATTCCAGGAAAAATGGATCCTAGGAAATTCAGGAGTCTAAACACAGAGGCTGCTATCACCTTATATAGTCTTGTGTGCCATCCTGGGAAAAAAAAAAAAAAGAATGAAACTTCAATGGATGCAGGGGTGACGGTTGGGTTTTGCGGACTGAGGACATCTAGGAATTCCCAAGGTCTAGACTCAATCTTCTCCCTTAATTTTTTATATGCACCCAATGGCTGCTGCAGACATCAGGCCCCTTCAAATGGTAATATGTCATGAGAACTGGCCAAAGCCCCAAATTTGTGATGGTGATTCGAGCACTAGAAATCAGCTTTTTATAGGGACATCATTTTGTTTTGTTTTTTTTCACAAAGAAATAAAGGTTTTTATTAGGTAGGTGAAGTGTCCTTCATTTCCATGTGCATAAAAAAGCATTTTGGGGAGTTTTTCTAGAAGCCCACCAGTGGAGACATCACATCTAGGGGGCTGGGGCGGGCTTAAAGCGTTGGCAGGGTGTGACTTTTTTTGAGTCTCACTTTTCATCATTTGGGACACAGGGACGCAATGAAAGCAACCCCACCCACAGGCTTGTGCGCTTTCAGTGTGATGATGTGTGTTAAAATACAGGACCTGCCACGCAATCACGTGCTTAATAAAGGTCCCGTGTTCGCGTGATTACTGAGAAGAGTCCTTCCTGGACAAGCCTGCAGTGTCTGTTATTGAAATGTCTACCTCAGCAAGACTATTGTTACAGGCCATAATTATCCTTTACTTTGGAAAGGATAATTATCCTATCCTTTGGAAACTCCAACAAACAGGTTACACTGTGTTAGAGAATTTCTGCTAATTAAGTTTCTTCACATAACTCTTTGTCTTATATTCCCAATTGGGATACATCCCAAGGGGAGGATGAGAATATACAGTTTGAAATAATCCATTAAGAATTTAATCTGGGGAAGTGAGACTAAAAATGTCCTAGATCAGCGTGTGAGACATCCACGTCTCTTTCCCTGTGGGGAGGAGGTGTCAGTTGTATAGCCTTTTTCTTCCCCTTTCAGTTTTATTGAGATGTAATTGACATACAGCACTGTATAAATTTAAAGTATATAAAATAATGGATTTGACTTATATATATATCATGAAATGGTTACAGTAGGTGTAGTGAACATCCATTATTATCTTATTTACGTACAACATTAAAGAAATAGAAAAAAAATTTTTCCTTGTGATTCGAACTCTTAAGATGTACTCTTTTAACAGCTTTCATTTATAACTTACAGCAGTGTTAATTATCTTTATCGTGTTGTACATTACACCCTTTACAGGACTTACTTAACTTATACCAGAAAGTTTGTACCTTTTGACTACCTTCACCTAATCCCTCCTCCCCCACCTCTGCCTCTGGTAACCACAAGTCTGATCTCTTTTTCTATGAATTTGTTTGTGTGTTTTTTTAAATTGAAGTATAGTCAGTTACAATGTGTCAGTTTCCGGTGTACAGCATAATGTTTCAATCATACATATACATACATACATTCATTTTCATATTCTTTTTTCATTATAGGTTAGTACAAGATATTGAAAATAGTCCTGGTGCTATACAGAAGAAATTTTTTTTAATCTAATTTATATATAGTAGTTAATATTTGCGAATCTTGAACCTCCGATTATCCATTTCCACCCCCTTTCCCCCTAGTAACCATAAATTTGTTTACTATGTCTGAGTTTATTTCTGTTTTGTAGATAAGTTCATTAGTGTCTTCTTTTTTTCTTTTTTTTTTTTTAAGGTTCCACATATGAGAGATATCATATGGTATTTTTCATTCTCTTTCTGGTTTACTTCACTTAGAATAACGATCTCCATCCATGTTGCTGCAATTGGCATTATTTTATTCTTTTTTATGGCTGAGTAGTATAAATATATTGTATAAATATACCACAGCTTCTTTATCCAGTCATCTGTCGATGGACATTTAGGTTGTTTCCATGTCTTGGCTATTGTATTTAGTGCTGCTATGAATATTGGGGTGCATGTGTTGTTTGTTTTTGAAGCATTAATAATTGACCTACCACATTATGTTAGTTCCTGGTGAGTCAATATTTCTGTACATTTCAAAATGATCCCAGCTGAATTATATATATACATATATATTTATAAACCACACTTTCTTTATCTATTCATCTAATCAGATATACAAGTACAGGAGGCTCAGAGGGTCCCAAACAGGAAGAACCCAAACAGACCCACACCAAGACATATCATAATCAAGATGGCCAGAGTCAAGGATAAAGAAATGATCCTAAAGGCAGCAAGAGAAAAACAAAGAGTGAGTTACAAGGGAACCCCCATAAGGCTCTCAGCTGATTTCTCTACACAAACACTACAGGCCAGAAGGGAGTGGCAAGATATATCCAAAGTCCTGAATGAAGAAAAGATGCAGCCTAGGATACTCTATCCAGCAAGGCTATCCTTTAGAATAGAAGGAGAGACAAAGAATTTCAAAGACAAGCAAAAACTAAAAGAGTTTAGCAACACTAAACCCATGCTAAAAGAAATATTGACAGGTCTACTCTAAGTAGAAAAGAAGCAGGATGCTACAAAAATGAGAAACTCATAACTGGAAAGGAGATAACTGCCATGAATTACAAAAAGAATAAACACAAAATTGTAAAAGAAGACATCTAAATCATTAAGAGTGGGAGAGGGAAGCAAGGAAAGCCACTGTGGTGAACAGTATGGAGATTCCTCAAAAGACTAGGAATAGACTTACCATAGGACCCAGGAATCCCACTCTTGGGCATATATACAGAAGGAACCCTACTTCAAAATGATACCTGCACCCCAATGTTCATAGCACCACTATTTACAATAGCCAAGACATGGAAACAGCCTAAATGTCCATCAACAGATGACTGAATAAAAAAGATGTGGTATATTTATACGATGGAATACTATTCAGCCACAAAAACTGACAACATAATGCCATTTGCAGCAACATGGATGTTCCTGGAGAATGTCATTCTAAGTGATGTAAGCCAGAAAGAGAAAGAAAAATATGAGATTGCTCATATGATGACTCTAAAACAAAACAAAACATAAATATAGAACGGAAACAGACTCATAGACATGGAATAAAAACTTGTGGTTGCCAAGGGGGCGGGGGGCGGGAAGGGACAGACTGGGATTTTAAAATGAAGAATAGATAAACAAGATTATACTGTATAGCACAGGGAAATATACAAGATCTTGTGGTAGCTCACAGCGAAAAAAAAATGTGACAATGAATATATGTATGTTCACGTATAACTGAAAAATTGTGCTCTATACTGGAATTTGACACAACATTGTAAAATGACTATTACTCAATAAAAAATGTAAAAACAAAACAAAAAAATTGTTCTACCACATTATGTTAGTTCCTGGTGATTCAATATTTCTGTACATTTCAAAATGACCCCAGCTGCATTATATACATACATATATATTTATAAACCACACTTTCTTTATCTATTCATCTACTGATGGGCATCTTGGTTTCTTGGCAGATATGAAATGTACAGTATGGGGAATATAGTTAATAATTATGTAATATCTTTGTATGGTGCCAGATGACAACTAGGCTAACAAGTGTTCCTGCGCTCTCCAGCTTGGCATGTGCATTTCCAAGAAAAGCCATACCCTCTTTAGAGAGAAACCAGTTGTGAAATAGAACAAAGAAACTAGAACATCTTGGGGCACTCCCTAGAGAGCTTATATTTTTATCCTCTTCCTGCTGTACTGCCTCCCGCCCCACCCTCTTTTCTGGTGGCGCTGAGTATAAGTTGGAACTGGGCTCTGTCTGCCCATCACATCAAAGGCCAACATGAAGACAGGCACTATTTTTGTTCTGGTGGCTTTCATCATGGTGGGGATGGAGGTGGCCTGCGCTCAGAGACCTCCTCTTCGAGGTGAGGACGTTGAGAGGACACTATCTGAGGGCAGAGAAGGCTCAGAGCCCAGCGTTAGACCTGGGGATGGTTTGGCACAGAAACAGCAATGTAGCTACTGCAGAGTGGAGGTTTGGCATTGATCAGACTCATTGCATTTGATCTAAATGAGATGTCACCCTGCATTTCCCATTCTCCTTATCAGATTGGGTTGAGTCTGGTTAGGAGTTGGGGATAAAGGGTGAGGATTTTCTCCAGTGCCCTGGATGTGAGACTCCAAAGGGGAGTGGCTCCGGGACGAGCACAGGGTATGTGTGAGGGAGGGACACGGCTGTCTGTGAGCGAAGGTTTTCTAATATTTTCTTATAAGGTGAAAATGAGAGGGTGTGACAGTGCAGGTTTAGTGTCTTCTGAGGCTCTGCAGCTTTTGGAGCAGGGAGAATGCTCTCCTAAGGCCCAGACTGTGGGCATAAGAGTGAGAGTGGAGCCATCAAGGCTGAGGGAGGACTCCAGAGTTCAGAGCCCGACGGAAGCAATAGAAGAGGCGGGGGTCCTGCCAGCGCCGAGGGCTTCGGACATCCAGCGTTAGCTCTCACGCCTGTTTTGGCGACCGTATCAGACTCCACAAAAACCATTGTACGTTTCAGGACGACAGAGACCTGGAGTCTGCCCAGAAGTGCCCAAAGGGATGGCTGGGATTTGTGCTGAAATGTGCTCAGGGGATGAATCTTGTCCCAAAGGAATGAAATGCTGCAGCAATGGGTGTGGTCATGTCTGCAAACTTCCTGTCCCCAAAGTGAGTATAAATCAGCCAAACCTGGCCAAGGGTGCAGTCAGCTCCCCAGTGGACTTTGCTGGGCAGACGGCTGCTCACATGGCACTGCACTCAAAGGGGCTTAACTCTTCCTGGAAAACGGGTCTTCCTGGGAGGAAGAGGGAAAGGAAAGAGAACCCCAAGTGATGAGTATCTCCTGTGTCAGGCAGGCATTGTGCTGGAATTGAGATAAAAAGGCAAACACAGCCAGGTGAGGGAGACACAGCTGGGTAAATAATTACAACCTAGTGTGATAAGTGCTTTGTACAGATTTCTCCTAAATTCAGGGTTGGGGTGGGGGTGGCAAAGGGAGGCGTTACTGGTTTTGCCTGCAGGGAGAAGGACTGGGAAACATGTCAGAGAGTAGAGAACACTTAAAGGAGAGCGTAAAGGATGCATAAAGTTTGCTGGAGGAAGGAAGGGAGAGCAGTTCAGATGGTGGGAGGAACATGGGCCCTGCACTGGAGACGGGGAAGTGACTGTAGTCAGTAGAGGTTCCAGCATCTCAGGAAGGTTGGTGGAGGATCAGCCATGCCAGAGTCCAAAGAGGAATGAGCTGCCCACTGAAGAGTTTGGTAAACTTATGGAGGTTTCTAAGTGGAGGAAACATCATGTTCAAATCTCTATTTCAGAAGGGTGGCTCTGGTGACTATGTGAAAGGTGGACCAGACGTTTACTGAGCGTGCCTGGAGACCAGCCCCAGAAGATTTTTTGTGAGTCAGTAAATCCGATGCTTGGCACAACAGTCAGACTCTTCTATATCCATTCCTGGCTATTTCCTGCCCCTGAAATTGCAGCCTTGGAAGATGAAGCTCTAAAATGGTGGAATGGCTACTTTCTAAAAAGCTTGTTTCCAAAATAAACTCTCTGTGGCATTATTGGGGCGGTGTCATTCTTTCCACTTCGGCATTCTGGTGGACCCTCTGTGGACTAGCAGGACCATATGTGTGCACTGCAGTGAGCCCATGAGTAGGCAGTACCCAGGATACCAACAGCAGAGGCAAAGTCCTCTCAGCTAGTTCCTTTCCTCCTTTCATGTCTGTGTTTCCCGACAGGGCAGAAGGCACAAGAATATTTTCTCAAGCATTCTGTCAATATGATTGTGGTCAAGCAAAAAAAAAAAAAAAAAAAAAAAAAAAAAGACCTTGTAGCACATAGCAGGCCTGTTGGAGCATCCTTTATTAGGGCAAGACTCAGAAGGAGCAGAAGGAGCAGGAGAGGAACAAGTATGGGGATTACCCCATTGTAAGGCAACACACTCACATCTAGCTGGACTGGATGCCTAACTCCAGGAGAGGGACCCTGACCCTCGGGATGTGGAGTTTTGGGTGACGTGAGTCAGGAAGTACCAGCTCCTATCCTGGAGTGATTAGGAGTTAGGCTACAGTTAGGAGATGGGCTCTGGGGATGGAGCCTTGGATTCAGACTTTACCTGAGGCAGAGGGTCAACCTAGGTCTCCCAAAGAAGCCCTGACAAAAGTCATGGTCTGGACTGACTGCTACAAGCTTGCTCTCTCTGAGATCTCCATTCACTTCTTTCCACCTAGACTCCCCCCACCTAGCCTGCTGAGTTTGGTCTTCCATATCTGTGTGTCCCTGTCACTAACACTGCTCTTGCTTCTCACATAGCACATCTTGAAACCCCGTGCCCCAAGGCCTCACCAGTCTGTGTGTTGGAATAAGGGCATATTAGCACTGAAATCTTCTCTCACTGGCTGGTCATCCCCATCCCAAACCCCTCCATGCTCCAGTTTCCCTCGGTCATTTGTGGGGGCTCATGAACGTACCCCTAAAATGTTCTCCCTTTATCTGCCATTCTGAATGCCAAGGTCTAACCTTTCCCTGCAAAGATACTCGAGGACGCATCCCACAGCTTCCACTTTAGGTTTCTGCCCTCTAGATAGTGGTGATGTCCCTACAAAGTTGTTTGTGCTCTTTTGTAAACTTCTCATTTCTCTCCCCTGCATTTAAACCTCCTTCATAGTTAGGGGAAAACTCTGTTTCTCTCTTTGGAAGTTGATAAGGCCCAGGCGCTCCCTCCCGACTTCCTGACAGGTGGGGCTTGCATTAGCATGCTTCTTTCTGAAGATGTGGACTTGTAGGAAATGACACATGGACTTAGGGACAGACAGAAACAACTCACGGCATCATAGGTGCCAGCAACTGCATCCTAACTGGGTGGTTGCTGTGAGCGGGACTCAGCCACGCCCTCTGCTACCTGCCTTATTTTGACTCTTAATACGTTCCTGAGCCTGATTCGCCAGTCTTTCCTGTTGCTTCTGTAAGCTACATAATAGCTTCTTTCCAAAATTCCTGCTGTCTCAAGTTGGTCGGGACTGGCTTCTTTAATTTAATTTCCATAATTGCACCTGAGGGTGTTAACGCATATGGAAATTGTCTGGCGTGGAGACAGGCCATTTATGCTGAGGGCAATGGCAGGAGCCTGGGTTTCATGAACTGATCTAGTTAGAAGCTAAAGGCCACCAAAATCCAATTAATATCCCAGCCTGGAAACCTGGCATGCAGTGGTGACACAGTGAAGAACCTCCTTGGTTAAATGTATTCCTATGTATTTTATTCTTTTGGAATCTAGTGTAAAAGGAATTGTTCCCTTCATTTCTTCTATGGATTTTTCATTGCTGGTGTGTTGTTTGCATTGACCCCAACAGGTAGGGCTTAGAATTATGATGCTGCATTCTGATGATGTGTTAGAAGCTAAAGGCAACTAAATGTAATGTTTCTTTGTCTAAAAGGTATGAAAGCGTCAGCTCTGGTCACTTCTTTGGGTCTTCCTTCTCCTGAGAGGTCTCCCATGTACCTGTAAAATTTAATAAAACTTTCATGCTTTTCTCCTGTTAACCTGTCTTACTCAGGTAACACTGTTCACTCGTCTCAGGAGGATGGAAGTGAGGAAAGAGAAACCAGAGGCTCAGCGTTTTCCTGTTGTTTTTTCCTTGCAGCCCCATGGCCCCACTGGCTCAGGCATAATCCGTAGGGACTGAGGCCCAGTCCAGGTGATAGCCCTCAAGCTGGATGGATCCCCACCATCCCCTCTGGCCACCACAGCCTTGGTACTGGGCTGGATTCTCCTACCCTGGCCTGTTCTTTCCCTCAGGGTGAGCCTGTCCCAGGCTGTTCCTCCCTCTCCCAGGCTAAATGACACCTGGCAGAGCCACGGGGCTGCCTGGTCGGACCAGCCCCAGCCATGCTCTCCTGTAAACTTGTTTACCCGAATTGGGTGGGGAGAAGCCACCAGGAAGTCTGGGGTGCTCATGTCAGAGCCAGAGGCGAGAGAGATGGAGAAATTGGCTTTCTACCTGTCTTCTCTAGCCGATACCTCACAGGACTTGGGAGCCCTTTGAAGTGAAGGGCAGTCTCCCCACTACTGTCCAGAATGTGATGTGACCACGTGAGGCCTCATGGAAACATGGCGCCATCTTGGAACGTGGGTGGACTCTCAGCTTTGGGATCAGCTGGACAGAGTGCCCCGCTGTCCTGGGCAGCACGACCACGAGGACAGTGACAGTGGGGGCAGGTTGGGCCTCTAGGCTCAGGTGGCTTTGCAGAGAGCAGACCACTCCCCAAGGCCATATGAGAGGGACATGAGTGGGTTTGTTGGTGAGCACAAGTGGACACTTTGGGGTCTCCCAGAAATGTGTGGGCAAGACTAGAGAGGTGGGGTGTGGGTAGATGAGTATGAGATGGGAACAGCTAGGCAGACAGATGTGGGTACACAGAGAATATGACCTCTTTCCTCTCTCCAGCACAGTTAAGTCTTGGAACCTTGAGGTTAAAGCTTTGTGACACATTAGCAGTCGGAGAGGGAAGAAGAGACCGTTTGAAAAAAGTGATACTGGCCACAATGGGGACTGGAGGTAGTAATGAATGGAGCCCAGATGTGTCCTGGAATACTTTTTTAGATCACTGAAAGTTGAGGTAGAAGTTAATGGAAGGCTGATGCACCACAGTCAGTCCTCTCATGCCCAGGATCCTCAGAACTGAAGCTTCGGTTTACCTTACCTGGGAAAAATTCTGCCCCGTTGAGATGCTTGCTCAAGGCTAGGAGAACTTGGACTGGATGCTGGAGGAATCCTGATAACTGTTTGCAAAACAACTGTTTGCATCTTCCCCTGAGATTTCTCCTCATCGTATTAGACTGTAATCTATATCACATCTTCTTCTTCTTCTTCTTTTTTAATGGAGGTGCTGAGGATTGAACCCAGGACCTTGTGCATGCTAAGCACGTCCTCTACCACTGAGCTATTACCCTCTCCCCCATATTCTTCATTTTCAAATAGAATCTTTCTTTTCAACATTTATTTTCTCTTTCCTTAACTCTCTGTAATAGAAAGTTAACACTTTCTGTTCCATCCAGGATTATTTGATAGATTTCTGTTTGTATAGGATTTGTTGATCGTGGAAAATTTTTACCATTTATTCTAAAAGTTGTAGATAGACTATCCAGATGGGCTCAGGATAGAAACAGGAGAGGGATGGGAAATTTCCAGAGACCCTGGACTCAGAGGGAAGTGGCCACAGGACACCCGACTCTGCACAGCAGCTGGATAGGTCTTTGGGCTCCTCTTCTGGGAGGTTTGAGTGTGTTGGTGGTTCTACGTCATAAGCAGATCCTATCAGGAGAGAATCTTAGGATAGGTAGAAAACTGTGTATGTGTGTGCATATGAGAACGTGCTAGCAGCCTGTTTCTAGGGGTGCAGTGTAGTGTGGAGCTGCAGCTGGTTATATGACTCACAAAAACACTCCGTGTTCTAGGAAAAGCCCCAGTGGCCATATTGTCACATAATGATACTGCCTTTTGACATTATCTGAATGATCAAGATAGACATGTGATTCAATCTGATTTCTTTCATCCTTCTAGGAATCTGAAATACGAACTGGAGACACACAGAGACTAGAAGTCATTGAGGTTGAGTCACATTAGTGGGCGCTCCCTCAAAAGTCTCCTGATGTGAGATCGCTGTTACTATACACTCCACAGACAGGGGTGCTTGTACAGACTTATCAGGCCCTGTCATCTCCCGGACTGGGGGACTCCTATAAATTGGGGGAAGATAACTAACACTGTGCCCTGGCAGTTTCATATGCCTTATCTCACTGTACACTCGCTGCAACTTTGTAAGTCTTAGCATCATGATTTTACCAGTTTTATAGATGAACAGACTGAGGGGCCAAGAAGTTAGATGACTTGCCCCACATCATGCCCTTAATGACTGGAGGGGCCACTCTTCCCAGCCAGGTCTGTCTGGCTTTCAGATAAACCCTTCCCTGCCCTGTACCAGGCTGGCCCACGGTCCCAAAGAGGGAAGATGTTCATTTCCTTATCAGGGATCTCTTGCTCAAGTGTTGAAGTCTCAGTAGTTCAACATTATCTATGTTTCATATTTAATGCAAGGGGCGAGGGAGGGTGGAGCAGAGGGGCATCTCCTCGACCTTTGCTCCTTCCACACTGTTGTTAGCTAAGAGCTTTATAAGCTTTAAAACCAAGTTTACTCAGAGTCCCTTGGGAGGCCCACCTTCTCATCCACATACGTATTTTTTAAAAGGAAGGATTGTATTTTTGGTAGATACTTTCCCACCAGTCAAAGCTCTTCACCAATTAAAAAAAAAATTAAAAAAAAAAAAAAAGGAAAAAGCTCTTCACCACCTCTGGGTGGGGGTGGGGGGCTGCCTCTCCCATAGGCAACCTATACGTGTGGGCTCCTGACCCCCTATCGCTCCCCAGTTCTGTGCTATGAAGTGGGGTTGGCTCCACTTTCCTAACAGAGCAGAAATGTGTCCATGTGTGTTACAGCTTCACAGGCTTCTGAGACTTTTCCTCCAGCCTGGCCAGGTAGCTGTGGGTCTTTCCCTTCCCCTTCAGCCAATGCATCCTTTTGAAAAGAAAGTCATCTTAAAAAAAAAAAAAAAAAAAAAAAAAAGAGCCCATGTTGGGAAAAATTTTTCTCAGATGCTCCTTATTATGTGGTTGATCGGCCTCCTTGAAATGCAAAACTCCCCCCCTCATCACACTCCAGGCAGTGATGATTCCTTTGCATATTACAGGCTGGGGACTTGGTGGCTCTGGGCTTACCTGGGTCATCCCTCCACTGTGAAGGAAAAGCCAGGCTGGTCTAACAAGATAACTCACAAATCTAAGTATTGGAATACTGATCTGAGTTCTGCTGGACTAACTTGCAAATCTAAGTTAATTAGTATTGGTTTGCTGTTCGTGTTTTTTTGCTAGCCAGCTGGATTTTCAAAGATATATATCTGGCTTTGGAATGTTGGTTTGCTGCTTCCCTGCCTCCGCTTTTGTGATAATGATGCTGCTAAAGCTGTTCCATGCCTATTGGCCAAATACCCCAAGCTTGTACTTTACCCTATAAAACCTCATGCGCACGTCTTGGAGGTGCTCAGAGCTTCGGAGCAGAAGCCCCTCTGAGCCCGCCGGCGTAATACATCTGAGTACTCCGACCCTCCGAGTGGTGCTTGTTTCTTGGCTGGCCTGTCGTTTCCGTAACACCACCACCCCATCCCCTGCCCAGCCCGCTGTTTTTCATTCTCTAAGTCTGTGAACAGACGTTGTAGGTCAGTATCACTTGGGAAGCAGTGTCTTTCAGAGTTTGTTTTCTTAATCTCAAATGAGCCCTTGACTACAAAAAAAAAAAAAAAAAAAAAAAAGAAGAAGAAGAAAAGAAAAAAAAATCACAGGTCCCAAAAAACCCTTTCTCTTGGCATAGTAAACCAAAAGCCTTATTCTCTTGGAAGCCATCTTCACTCGTTGCAAAATGATTGAGAAAACAAAAAAAAGAATGATGCTCATAGACCCAATAAACTAATAAAAAAAAAACCCCAGCCCGTTATTAACATTTAGTAATTTACCCAGAAGATTGGCTTATTTCAGGTTTCTTCCTGCCCCTACTCCATCCCCCAGATAATCTTTTATCCAAACCTCAGTGTATAAGGTTTACATGCAGCATGAGCTGTTCGGACAGGCATGTGGAAGTAACGAGTAGATCAGAATGGGAACAATTGGATATGGAGTTGGGAAACATACAGTGTTTCATTTCAGGATGACTTTCTCAAGGAGGTAGACGTTCTGAGGCACAGATCCCACAGGACCTGCGAGAAAGTTGACACTTCCCATTTTAATCTGGGATTATTTAATAGAGCTCAGTTTGTAAGCACAAATGGGGTTTCTAATTAATTAGCCCTTTTACCTAAAGATAACTCTTCAAATCTGCAAAAGTAGGCTAAGAACCAGGATATAGCCCTAATTATGTAAGTATATTACTTATGGCAAAGGGAACAGTGAATGAGCCATCCTTGGAACTTGAAGTGGAAAATCCAGGTGTGTGTGTATTATTTATAAAATGCTGAAACAGGCTCTTTGGGGGTCATGGTACTTAGACCACCCCCCACCCAGAGCTTTACTTTTAACATATGTGAGAAATTCCTTGAACATAATTCTCAAAGGTACCAGGAAATTTTGTGTCAGAGACAGTAAACTGATGAGGAAATTAGCCAAGGACTTTTTCAAACTAAAAAATCAATTTGCATTTTTATCTCTCTAAAAAGGCATCTGAACCAGACAAAATCTTCCCTCCACAGTAAAACAGAATAAAGGAGCCACATAACCGTGTGGCTATCAGAAGTTACTCAGTGTCACGCCTCCCCCAGCCCAGCCCAGCCCAGCTGCATTCGCTCCCAATGGGAGGTTATCAAATGGGCTGGATTCTGGATGCATCACCCTGCCTGCTGACATGAGGCTAGTGCCTCCTTCATCCTGGAGGCTCTCCTGGCTTTGGGGATGGAGAGGCCTGGGCTTATAGACTTGGTACAACAGGTTGGTCTGCTGAGGACTTTCCAGCTGCCAGACTTTGGGACGATTAAAAAAGGGAAGCCAGCGTTTGATGTAGGACTGGTTTGTCCGTGGGAATCCGCAGAATTAGGCACTATCTCTATGGCAGATGTGAAAGATTTTCATTTATGAGTTTCAGCTCCTTTGATCCATAAGGACATTCTCTTTTGAAGTCTCTGTGTAGCTTGGGTGGGGTATTGTTGCCTTTGGAGTGGTTGGGGACAGAATGGGGCGGGTCTCCTCCCACGAGGAACTATGAGTTTCTTTTAAGCTTTGACTCTAAAACAATCATAGTGTGTTAGAGGGACACCAAGATCAAGACCTGCCCAGAAGGGCCAAACAGGACCTATAGGGCTGGCTTTGTACTAGGCACTGAGGATGGCATTCGTCCCACGGGTCAGAAATGCTGCAGTGATGACGTGAGCTGTGAGTGTAAGGAAACTGTGACCTACTTATTGAAGGAGGACAGGCCCCTCTCATCTTCTCAGGCAAAACAAACACCCACCTGCCCTCTGCACACAGAAGCAGGTTGGTTGCAAAGGACAGGAGAACTGGAATCACTCTACCTAACACATGACATGGAAAGGATAAAGAACTCACAGGGAAGGCGACGGCTACTTCCAGCCACTAGGCTGAGACCCTCCATCAGGCTCCTGGATTCCCAGAGTCACGTTGTCCCAGGGCTGATCAAACACTGATCAAAAATCCTTGAGCGAGGTGCCTTCTGCCTCTTTGGGGTAAAAGATGGGGAGTGAAAAATAAAGACAGCATTTCTTGATTGCTGGTTCACATCAAGGAACTGTGCTTGGTGATGGAATAAGAACATGTATAAGGCAAGTTCAGCAAGACAGACCCATACGAGTAATTCTAATACAACCTGCCTGAGGCTGTGGCAGAGATTTGTGCAAAGTTCTGCAGGAGCATAAAGGGCAATTATGAGTTCTTGCCCAGGAGGTGGGGACATTTTTAGGTGATATGAGCTATGTGCATTGGAACCTGAGAGGCGAGACAAAGATCACCAAGCGGAGGGGGAGCCAGGTGAACCGTCCAGGCAGGACCGGCGTGCAGGCGGCCTTGGGAATGGGAGGGGCAGGGGGCTGGAGCATGGGGAGGACGGGTGCTGGATGGTGGGACGGGAGGGGCTTTCAAGGTAGCTCCAGGCCAATTCTGGAGGGACTTGTCACACCAAGCAAAATGGATAGGAATTCATCCGGGATAGTCAAACCGGGGAAGTATAATGACCAAATTTGTATTCTAGAACAGCACCTCTGGTGGCAGTGAGTGATTGATAAGATCCCTCCTTCCTTACCCGGTGACTCATCCCAGAAAAGTCCTCTCTGCTCCTGGGACCACAGCACTGGATGGGAATTGACAATGAATGCTCAATTTCTGAGGATTTCAGTTCCCACATACTCCAACATGGGTGACTTTAGTTTCTACAGATCAGTAGGGCATATAATGACTTGGAGTTCTGTAGGGTCGCTGCTCTGGAGGAGAAGGAGGTCTATAGGCCATAAGAGAGAGTGTTAAGAAATACTTTAATGGAGAAACCAATTTCCTAAATGAAAAGGAAATAATATTCACCTAGCCAGGCACTCATAAGATTTAACTTTGAAAGGTCACCCAGCCAGTAAGTACATTAACTAAGCTCTGAAATCAGACCTCTCTGTCCTGACTCCAGTGGAATCTAGGGCGATGCCACATAGCGGAGGAGAGTAAGGAGAGGTACCAAGTAAATGCAGTGTGGTTTCCGGGAATGGATCCTGGAAGAGAAAAAAGATATTACTGGAAAAACTAGTGAAAGTCAAATAAATTCTGTACTTTGGCTAACTGTAATGTGCCAATATTGACTTTCTTTGTTTTGACTAAAGTACCCTGGTTATGTACGATGTTAACAATAGGAGACTGGTTGGGGGGGAGGGTAATAGCTCAGTGGTAGAGTGTGTGCTCAGCATGTACGAGGTCCTGGGTTCAATCCCCAATACCTCCATAGATAAATAAATACATAAAGCTAAATACCTCCTCCCCCAAAAATATTTTCTAAAAGTGGGGAGGGTATAGCTCAGTGGTAGAACATATGCTTAGCGTGTGTGAGGTCCTGGGTTCAATTCCTAGTACCTCCATTAAAAGTAAATAAATAAAATCTAATTCCACCCCCACCCCAAAGGACTTAAAAAAAGAGAGATTGGTGAGAGGTATGCATAAACTCTTTGTATTGTCTTTGCAATAAATTTGACAACTTCAGTGAAATAGCTAAATTCCTCAAAAGACACAAGCTATCTGTACTAGTTATTGATTTATTTTCTCTCGGCTCCCATTTCAGCCTTTTAGATTGTTCTGTGAAAACAGATCTGCATCCTTCCAGTGTTCTTCTCTCGGCCGGACAACACCGGACTTGGAGAGACACTTTATGAGGATGAGCTTTGCTTCCTGCAGCTCGTGTAGTTTTTGCAGTGCTCAGCTCCTGTGGTGCATGGTGGCCAGCAGTTTCCTCCATGGCTTTGTAGCAGAGAGCCTCCGGCCCCTGCCATGCAGGTGGTCCCTCCCGGTGCTCAGCTCCCGCTGTGCTCGGCAGCCAGTCTCCCAGCAGCCCGGATCTTCCCTTGACAACCATCTTTGGAAGCTTTATAGACAAGTGCCTCTTTTGAGACACCTCCTGGTGAATAGCTTTCCCTGGCACCCTTGAGGGTGGATTTCTAGCAAGTTCTGCTGGTGCAGCACCATCATGACAGCAATTCCATGAACCTGATCATGTCTTCTCCAACAGGTTCTGGATCTCAGCTGAGAGGGCAAGGAGTTGGGAGGGGGGCTCTCTATCTCAGTCCCAGGGTTAGTGGCTGTTTCTTATATCTGCCACTCTGATACTCTTTAGAATTCTCTTTTCTCCTTACTAGTCAGTCCCTTGTTACTCTAATCCCTGTGGTAGCTAATCATTCTTTATATTAAATTTACCCCATTCAAATTACAGTGTGGTGTCTTTCTCCTGGTCGGACCCAGAATGATACCCCACCAAAGCTAACTCAAGATGAACTAGATAACATGACTAGCCTTCTATCTATTAAAGACACTGAAATAGGAGTTTAAATATTTTCTCTGTAAAGTAGGAGGCAAGGTCATCTTCTGAGTGTGAGGGACTGAAACAGACTGAGGTCTGAGGAGCATGGATGAGATTTGCATTAGTCCTTACAAAGAGTGGGAGCTTATGTTGAAATTGTACTAAAATTGCAGGGCAGTGTTGAAGTCCTCAATGAAACTGTTGGTCATGAATCTATGGTGGAACCCATTCCTCTTGGGTGGTACTTAGGTGCAGGGAAGGATAACCTGGATAGTTGGGAGTGCCTCCAATAGCCAGGTTTTGCCAGTGGATTCTATTAAAAGAGATAAGAGTTAGGGTACTTCAGGGTATTGGCAAGAGGTTAGAAAGATGAGGAAGAAAGTTAAAAAAAAAAAAAGAGAGAGAGAGAGAGAGAAACTGAAAGAGAGAGGAGTTTGCACTGATTTACAACCACGTGACTAATTGGAAAGACCATTTGGATTTTAGCTCCTCTCCCTAGAGGCTCTTGACAAGGTTGAGACATACTGACCCCAGTGTGCGGAACATTCCATACCAGACAACTGGGACACAAGGGAAAAATCAAAGCTTGTTTATACATAAGAGCTGGCTCAGCTGTTCTTTGGACTGATTACGTAAGAAGGATTTTAATTTTACTTTCTTTGAATTTGTGAAGGTAGGAAGTGAAAGTAAATGCCTTTCAATGTTTCCCAGCGGGAAGCATCCAGGTACATCCAGGGACAAGTTTGCTTATCTCTCTCCAGCACCAGGACGAGCACCAGCTGGTAGATTCTCAAGTCCTGTGGGGGAGAAAAATAGAATATCAGATAGTTTGGAGGGGATTCAGGGGATGGGAAACAGATTGGACAATCTGTTCATCTATCCTGCAGCGTGATATGTTCAATGAGCCCTCCTGACTGCATTTCCTGCTCTGTCTGTGCAACTCTCCCATCTAGTCTCTGTATTATAGTGGGGTTTTCTTTCTTTTGTTAATTTGTGTGTGTGTTCCAGGAGTTGAGACTTTTTTTTGTCTTTTGTTCTTTTATTTTTTAATTGAAGTATAGTCAGTTTACAATGTTGTGTCAATTTCTGGTGTACAGCATAGTTTAGTCACACATGTGCATACATATATTCGTTTTCAGATTCTTTTTCATTTAGGTTACTACAAGATATTGAATATAGTTCCCTGTGCTATACGGTAGAAACTTGTTGTTAATCTATTTCTTTTGTTAATTTTTAATTGTATAAATAATACATGAATGCCTTCCCCTTACTTTTGTCTTACCTCAGTTGAGTCTAAAAAACCCTTGACTCCCTAAAGCCTCCGACTCACTCTGTTATTCCTAAGGGGTAGTAAGTGTTGTTATTATTTGATACGTGATCCAGAATTTCTCTGCATTTTCCTGCGTCTATCTACTCATGGACAGCTACGTATACATGCATGTAAATGCATAACTATTTAGCCCTGCCTTAGGGGAGAGGGAGAACAGATGTGCCCCTTAACAGTATCAAATATTTAGACCTAGGTCCTGGTGCACAGGTAAAGCATTATAGAAAAGCAGTCATGAAATATAAAGCCCAAAATATCTGAGTTTGAAATCCCATTTAGTAGCTCTGGCACCTGTTTAACCTTGTCGCACCTCAGATGTGATGCTGAACTGAGCATCTTGCACAGGTGTCCTTTTAAAAAAAATTTTTATCTTTTGAAGTTTATTTGTTTTTTTTGTTGCGGGAGGTAATTATGTTTGTTTGTTTGTTTGTTTGTTTAACTTAAAAAATAGAGGTACTGGGGTTTGAACTCAGGACCTTGTACATGCTAGGCATGCAGCCTACGACTGAGCTATACCCTCCACTCTGCACAAGGGTTCTTGAGTTATCCCTTCTATCTATCTGTCTGTCTGTCTGTCTGTCTGTCTGTCTGTCTATATCTTCTCCATTCTCTCTCTCTCATCTGATAAATTTCTTAATACACTAACAAGATATTCCCCTTGTCTCCAAGAATTTGTTTGGAAAATTAACATTGCACAACACCACACATGCTTGGTGGTTTTTGGTTTTTTTTTTTGTTTGTTTGTTTTTTACCCCAGCAAAGTCAGCTGCTTGGCCAAGATTCAGCATTCCTACACACTGATGGTGGCCTTGGAGTCTGGCCTGGCCCGCTGTCCAGGAGGATATAAATCTCAGCTTCTTTAGCCTTGCTGCTTCATCGCCAGACGAAGTTGCTCAACCAGCAACATGAAGGTGGGCGGCCTCTTCCTCTTTGCGGTCCTCCTCACCCTCAGCAAAGAGCTCCAGGCGGCTGGTAAGTCCAGGCAAAACCTGTCTCTTACACATTGTAGGTACTTTTTTTTTTTTTTTTTTTTTTAGAACAAGGTAATATATTATGGACAAGAGAATGAATGAATGAGTAAATGAATGATGAATGTATGAATGAATGGTTGAATACTGAGAGTTATGGTCCCCAGTTATTTCTCCACAAATTGGCGACAGCGTAGGGGATCCTGAAATATCAGAGCCACACTGACTCTTGGAGATTCTCTGGTCCAGCTCTGCATCAGCATCATCTGGGGCACTCAGTACAATTCACATTTATAAGCTCCACCCTGGAGAGTCTGAGTAATCAGGTCTGGACCAACTTCTACTCTTTCAGTTCTCTTCAAAGCTCCGCAGTGATTCTGATAATCAGCCACACTTGGGAGTCACTGACCTAGTCTAGGCTCTTTTCACCTCCACAAGCCATGCACAAGACAACCCCAGCTGCAGGTGATAAAGGTGAGACTGAGAGCGATGGATAGTGATAGTGACAGAAGCAGGTCGACCATGTGGCTGGACTCCCTGTGCGCTTTCTCTTGGTGGTGGTGATGTGATTGTTGCCACAGGTGTTGCTCTTCCGCCAAGGGTTTCAATGCAGATTCCAGGGCCTTTCTCCATCTTTGAACTCTGTCTCTCTTCGTATCAAGAAACCACACTGAGACCTTTTTTAGGGGTTAGAATCCACGAAATTCTCAGTTTCCATCAGAAATAACTTCTTGACCTTTGGAGATTCAACTCTGTATTCAAGGTTAATTTCACCGAGATGTAGAGCAAAAGGGACGCATGCTTTAGAGGCAAATAGCCCTGAATTCAAATCCCAGCTCTGCCATTGACCAGACAACCTCTCAATGTCCTCATCTGTGAAATACAAATAACAAAACCTACTGGTTAAAGCCCACTTGGGTTACTGTGAACCTACTTACTTTGCAGCTTTCCTTCCTATAAATACTCCAGTCCTAAGGAAATACTCTAGAGATCCATGCAAATACTTTATATCTTCTTTGTTGGAGGAGTCAGGTGAGCCTATATGTGAGATGGAGTTTAAACAGTGAAGTACTACATCGAAATGCAAACTGCTATTATCAGGTCAGGATCAGTTATAAGTGTTTGTTTAATTTAAGCATCTCAACCAAGTCTTTTTCTAATGATAAAGGTATCTGTGTGGAGGAGTGCCGGGGAGACCAGGACTGCGGGGCAGGAGAACGGTGCATCAGCAATGGGTGTGGCCACGTCTGCTCACGAGCCGAGCCGAGGAAAGCAGTAAGGGGGAGAGCCCCGCCTGACTTCCTCACCTTAAAACCACCTTCCCAGAAAAAATAAAATAAAGAAATAAAAACACCTTCCCAGAATTTGATATTACTCTTAGTAACTTCTTTCTTTTTTGTGAATTACCTGTTTGATTCTTTTGCCCACTTTTCTATTAGATTATTGGTATTGTTCCTATTGATTTGTAAGAGATTCTGGATACAAGTCATTTATTGTATATATGTATTGTAAACATTTTTTTCTCCCAATGTAGCTTTCCTTTTCACTCTCTTAATGATGTCATTCAATGAAGAAAATTCCTAATTTTCATGAGATTCCATGTATCTATCAATTTTGGTGGTCAATAATATTTCTGTAATATTTAAGAAATACTTGCCTATCCCAAGATCATGGAGCTATTTACTATAGTATCTTCTAGAAGCTTTACTGCTTTACCTCTCACTTAAGTCTGTGGTCCATTTGGAACAGATTTTGTTGTGTGGTGTGAGATAGGAGATAACGTTCCTTTTTTTCATATGGCCAATCCAGTTAATCCAACCACACTTAAGTCCTGCAACTTTTTTTAAAGTTGTCTTGATTTTTTGTTGACTTTTGGAACTTTCAAATAAAGTTTTAGAATCAGCTTGTCCATGTTTGTGAAAAAATCCTTCTAAGATTTTGACTGGGATTGTATTAAATTTCAGTTTGGGGAAACCAACATCTTTATAACAGTGTGTCTTCTCATCCATGAAATATGGTATATCTCTCCATGTATTAAGATGTTTAAAGATTTTTCTTAGTAATATCATGTAGTGTTTTCCACACATAATTTGCTAGATTTATTAGGTTACCGATGGTTTTTGAATAATGTTGTCAAGGCAATTAAAATATTTATTTTCTAATTGTAAGACTTCAAAGCTTTTAATCGAGTCTTTCCTCTTGTCAGGCATCTGTGAGCGTCAGTGCAGAGAAGACAAGGACTGTGGAAGGGGGAAACAGTGCATCAGGAAGGGCTGTGGGCACATCTGCTCCTACACTGCTAGAACAGGTGAGTCTTGACTTCCTCTACCCCAGCCTGTCCAGGGAGAATTAGGAACTTGGCATTATCTGAACTTTCACAATTGTGTGGTTGCCCAGAAGTGTGAGAGAAACATACCGAAATACCTGAAAATCTCCCTCTGTTCTTGCCTTTAGAGGGAAGGGTTGGTCATGAGACCCTTTACTCCAACATTTTCAAGTACGAGAATCCTGAAAAAAAAAATTTCATTTCATTTTTCTCAAGGAATACATACTCATTACAGAAAAGTCAGGAACTACAGAACAAATCGATGGCAAAATGTGCCCATAATCTCATTTCCAGTTACATGTTTTATTCATATCCTTCCACATATATATTCAGGGAGTATGGTGCCAAATAATAACAGCATCACACTCCATGAACATTTTTAAACTTTTCTTTTTACACTCAATAGTATGTAGCAAATAGCTTTCTATGAGTGTGGACATATTTCTAAAACTTTATTCCTTTTTCAGAGGCTTCAAAGCATTTTCATAGTGGGTGTATCACATTTTGTTTGCTTATTCTTGACCAAGGGATTTTTAAACCTCTCTTTTGTTTTGCTATCAGAGCATTCCCTTGGAACAAAATCTTTCCATGTATAATTTGATTATTTTCTTAGGAAGCATTCCTAGAAATGGTATTGCTGACTCAAAGGGCATTTTTTTTTTAATCTGAAGATACTTTGCCTATTTGCTTTTGTGAGGTCGTATTGTGTGTGTCAAAAAGTTTGATAAACTTCAAAATGCTGGCTACATTTTAATTTTTCACTATTTGACAATGATAACGATTTCATATGAGTTTATGGTTTTAAATTACATACAGTTTTAAAACAACTTCAGTGATGTTTATGAAATGGTTACTTGCTTTTAGGGAATGTTTCAATACTCCTTTGCAATAAGTTGGCATATCCCCTAAAGTGGGAAAAGGGTGAAAAACACATATTTGGCAACCTCTCTGGGCCAGGTCTTTCCAAAAGACATTAATTTTTGATCTTGAGAACTTTAGGAATGAAAGATACAGGTGTTCATCTTACCCCCACTTTACAGATGAGGAAATTGAAGAATGAACTAAGTAATTTTTTCTTTTGCTTACCTTCCCGTGATTCCTCTCTACCCTTTCTTAAGTCACTTGGGTCACACTGCAAACAGTGACACCAAGAGGTGCCTTAACAGTGCCCCACAGTGTGCACTAAAGATGGGTGTCCTCTCCTGCGGGGAGAGGGAGTGAGCAGAACCTGAGTGTCTGGCTCAGGAGCTAATCTCTGGCTTTAGCCACCATTGCGCCACCTGCTGGCTGTCACTGTCAGTACATGACCCATCCAATTCTACATGGCAGCACTAACAAAGAGCTGATAAGGGAGAAGTGTCTGCAAATCTCACCCTTCTGCATTTAATCTTCATAGCGCCTTTTCGAGGTAAACATTATTACTCATATTTCAAGTGCTTTGAAACTGGGTCTGAGAGAGTAGGTGCTTATCTCAAATCAGGCAGTTAATAAATGCCGAAGCTGGTCTCTTCCCATCCAAAGCCAGAGCACTTCCCAGCACACCCTGCTACCTCCCCAAGAAGTGATACTGCTCTAGCTTTTCCTCCACATTTAACTATAAGAAGAAAAAAACACCTCATGTCTTTGCACAGGCTGGGCACAAGTGTGTGTCCTGGTGTGGCTGCTGCTGGCCACACTGACTCATTCTCTCGCCCCGCTCCCCACTTAGGACGTCTGCTTCCATCAGATGCAACCTTTCCTGTTCTCTGCAAAGTCTCACTCGGACAAGCCATCTCTGTCCCAGTGGGATTTCCCCATCTCTGGCTGGCTGACAGGGCTTTCCCAGCAACACCCCGCCCCACCCCGCCTCACCCAGCTCCACCCTGAGGAGCTGGGGCAGGAGACCAGGGGGCTTCTGATGGGGGCAGCTTCTCCTGGGGTGGTTGTCATTGTCCTGATGGGCAGAAGGACATGGCTGCTGGCTCACAGAGGCTCAGCAGCAACAGAGCATAATGAGGGGCTTTGGAGTTGCCCAGACCCGATTCAGACCCTGGCCCCTCCACTTCTTAGCTCCAAGTTGTGTGCATGTTACTCATCCTGAAATGGGATGAGAGTTCCTACCTCACAGGGTTGTTACATGAGGTCGTGCGAAACACTCAGCCTAGTGCCTGGCACACAGCAAATGCTCAATTAATGGTGGCCAAGAAACAAGAGGGGGGCTGGTGCCAGCTATGCGCCTTCCCTGAGGGTGCCTGGGTCAGGAGAGGGCACTAGCATCATGTGGAGGGGAAGATCCTGGAGTCTGGAGTCAGACGGACATCCTCTTGGCTTTAGGCTCTGCCACTTACTGGCTGGGGGAGCTTGGGTCTCCTCTCTGTGGGCCTATAGACAAGCCTTTGGGGAAACTCAAGGCCTTGCCTATTTTTAAAGCTTTAGATACCTATTTCCAAATTGCCCCATGAGGACCCTTTTAAAACATCAGAAACACTAAGATGCTCATAAGATAGCTGAGCTTTTAGTATCCAGTGTGCCTCAAGACAACGTGCCTCAAGGATTCAGTAATGCCATTAAATGGAAGTTTATGTTATTATTTACAGCAGTCTGTGCTTATATTTGAAAAGAGTAGCACAATATTTATTCACTTTATGGACAATGTACGAGCTACACACAGACTTGCTAACCGCACACATTAACCTCGTGGCCTGGTTCTGCCTGCCGTGTACAAAGCTTAGGAAACTGGTCCCCAAGAGCTTGGGCTACCCATAGCACCCTAGTCCTCCCCAGCTATGGGTCCCAACTCCGGCTCCTCTAGGTGCTTGTCATATGGACTAGAGTTGGAGAGTCAGACCTTCCAAATTCTGTTGTTCTTTAAAATCTCAATGGCAGCCAGGAACTCAGAAAAGATCAAAAGGTTGTCAAAGGCACATTCTCTTAAAGGCATGAATCAAAGATTTTATCCCTTTCCCTCATCCCTGCCAGGGTTTATCTCTGCCCTATTCCCAGAGCAAACAGAGTCCCATTTGATTTTCATGCCTACAGTTGTCTCCCAATTTGTACTAAGGGGTAGCTGGGTTCCAGACAGGAAAACCATAGCCTCAAATCTACAGAGGGGGAGAAATTTACATGGGGGCTGCCTGTGTGGGAATACAGAATGTCTGGCAAGCTGAGTGGAGACCATCACGAGCTCAAATGACACTCTTGTGAGAATTAGATAAGCCCTTAAACTGGACAGTCCTGTGGGTGCTCAGTTTGGTAAACAAACACCTTAATCCATCCTGGAAAAGGTGCCCCTCCCTCTGGGTGGGACTTCAGGAATGAAGCCGGGATGCATTATGGCTCTGCTCATCCTGTCACTGGACATAATGGTGCAGTGCACAACCTGTAAAACCATGCATGGCAGCCTTGGTTAGAGTGGATGAGGTAGAAGTATGAGTGCTTTGGTTCCTTGTTACATCGTTTTGAAGTTATAGTATCATGCTCATTTCATAGACACAAGAATCGGGGCTCAGAAAGGTGACGGAATCTGTCAATAAATGGCAAAGCTGGCCTCTTTTACTTGTAAAAATACCCAGAACACTTTCAACCACACCAGAAGGCCTCCCCGCGTGACGTACCCTTAAAGAGTCACCATTTGCCCACTTCTGCTTCTTTCTTCATTCATTTCCTCCAGGCACGGAAACTTTAAGGATAAACAACCCAACATCTTTGCATATGGTGTGTTCTGTTGTTCTTTTTTTGGAAAGGCCCCCTTGGAGCGGGCAGGCCCTGTCCCAGTGGGGTTCCCCCTCTCTGGCTGGCTGCCCAGACCTCCTCCACCACTCGCCTCCCTTCCCCCGGTCAGGATGCACCAGCCCCATCCTGAGAAGGCCTGAGGGAAGCAGCTATTCCTGGGGCTGTCATCACTGTCCCGGTTTGTGGGCGAACCCAAATGCACCACAGAGACTTGACAGCTGTAACGAGGACACTTCTTTTCAAATCTTTCATTGGAACCAGACTTAGTTCAGATTCTATGTCCACTTTTTTCTATCTCTGTGGTCTCGGGAAAGTCATTCAAGCTCCCCGAGCCTCGGTTTCTGTAAATGCAGATGAAGAATGCCTTCCTCCTAGGGCTCTTGTGACAAATGCATGAGATCACAGATGTGAGTCACTTGCTTAAAGCTGGTACAATACCAGTGCTCACCAAATGGTAGGAAAAAATCCCCGGGAGCACGGGAGCCAGGTATGGCCCACGTCTGAAGATGTCCTTCATCAAAATGAAGCGTCACCCTCAAGGGATTGTGAAAAACCAGGATCTCTAGCGTCCAAAAATCTCCAATTGAGTCCAAGCCTCACCATATTTAGTACCTTGGTTTCTGTCTACAGGACAAATAACAAGCCTCCAATCAAACCCACAGTCCTATACACCTTTCAGTGTTTTAATTCATAGTTTCAAAATTGCCCCATTAGGATGATATAATGTAATTATGTAAAAAAAAACCTCAGGCAATCCACATGATGGTTGAATATCCAGTTGACTGAGTGATGCTGTGAAACTGCTTTGTACTTTCTTGGGTACAGCAAGTTCCATGTGTGTTTGAAAAATAGCAGCGTGTCCTTAGTTGGCAATATTTGGTGGCTAGAAAGATTTACCAACCTCACACATTAACTGATTCCCCGAAAGATACATAGTCACTGTGGGAAGAAACATCAAGTTCTGAGCTCCTGCTATTTGCCAGGCAGGTTCTGAGATGATTGCTTTTAAATCTCAGAGTTAAGAGTAGTAACAGATCTCACTGTTATACCGATGAAGAAACCAAGGCTTAACTGCAGTGAAATGAGTTACCTGTGGCCACATAGATAGCGAGTGGGAGAGCGTGGGTCTGTCTGTGAAGCATAATGAAATTAGCACAAGGCCTCCATTTGCATAAGTTAACACATATCCTAGTCCCTTGTATAAAGTATCCTTTTGTCTATAACATACATCTCTTACAGTTTAATGTTAGTTGTGGACGTCTTTCCGTGTCAACACAAATACATCTCATTCTTTTTGGATTATGTGATTACTGATGAATAACTTTACTACAATTCATTTAATCAGTACCCTTTTGGTGGCCACTTTATTTGCTTGACATATTTTGCTGTTTCGCAGGTTACTGTAATGAAGGTGATTTTAGATGTTTGTCTATCAGTGGAAAGGTTTTCTTTAGAAAAAATTTCTTGGGAGTGAAAAGGTCAAGGTTATGAATATTTGTTTTCATAAATATTTTCTCCCCTCTCTCCCTCCCTCTCTGTCTTCCTCCCTGTCCTCTCCTTCCTTCCTTCCTTCCCCCACTCCTTCCCTACCCCATCTTCCTTATTAACTTTCTCCTTTTCTATGGGACAAGAACTCGTGTTATGACCTGTATCTACTCTCTGCTCAGATCTCTAAGCCCTGTATATGTAAAGAGTTGCTTCTGAAATTTAGAAAACCTTTTCTCTCTCAGGAGAACCTGTTGTCTAATTCAACAAAGTCTACATTGAAACTCACTGCTGACCCCTGGCCTCTTTATTCCAGTCTGGTGTGTCCCTCCCCCAACGAAGCAGGGGCTGCCATTAGCTCAAAGGGTTGGTGGGGCCACGGGGCAGCCAGGAACTAGGAAGAACTAGGAACAAAAGATATGTTGGGTCAACATCTCAGAATAATATTATCTTTGTTATGTCATATACATTGTTAAAGCATCCTTTTTTTTTAATTAAAAATTTTTTATTGACGTATATAGTTGATTTACAATGTTAGTTTTTGGTCTGCAGCATAGTGATTCAGTTATACATGTGTATATTCCTTTTCATATTCTTTTTCATTATAGGTTATTATAAGCTATTGAATATTGTTCCCTGTGCTATACAGTAGGACCTTGTTGTTTATCTATTTTATATACAGTACTTAGTACCTGCAAATCCCAAACTCCTAATTTACCCCTCCCCACTTCCACTTTGGTATTACCAAAGTTTGTTTTCTGTGTCTGCACGTCTGTTTCTGTTTTGTAAATAAATTCATTTGGGTCATCCTTTTAGATTCCACATATAAGTGGTATCGTATGATATTTGTTTTTCTCCATCTGACTTATTTCACTTAGTATGACACTCTCTAGGTCCACTCTTGTTGCTGCAAATGGCATTATTTCATTCTTTTTATGGCTGTGTAGTATTCCTATGTGTTTGTGTGTATGTATGTATATGTGTGTGTGTATACATACATACATACATACACTATACCAAATATAAATTACTTCTTTATCTAATCGTTTATCCATGGACATTTAGGTTGCGTCCATGTCTTGGCTATTATAAATAGTGCTGCTATGAACATTGGGGTGCATGTATGTTTTTTTGAATTACAGTTTTTTCCAGATACATGCCCAGGAGTGGGATTGCTGGATCACATGATAACTCTATTTTTAGTTTTTTAAGGAATCTCCATAGTGGCTGCACCAAATTACATTCCCATCAACAACGTAGAAGGATTCCTTTTTCTCCACAGCCTCTCCAGCATTTATCATTTGTGGGCTTTTGGACGATGGCCATTCTGACCAGCGTGAGATGATACCTCAGTATGGTTTTGATTGAGAAAGCTCTCTTTAAACTGTAAAGTTCTAGATAGATAGATTGTAAACTTTTTTTTTTTTTTTTGCCATAATGGACATTTTGTAAATTATATAATTTGTCAGGGCGATAACATGCAGGTGCTAACTCTTAGGGAGGGCTCCATTCATTCTTTGCTGCAGCCCCTCCTGACACCTGCTCCTGAGACTTAAGCTTTTGATGTATCCTCTCTGGCAGGCCTCTGTGAGCAACAGTGCAGGAGACACCAGGACTGTGGAGCCGGCAAACAGTGCATCAGGAAGGGCTGTAGCCGAGTCTGCTCCCGGACCCCTGACGCAGGTAAGACCAGGAGCCCCGCCTGATTCCCCAGCCAGCTGTGCCAGGGTTAGTCCTGCCTGGCCTTTCCAAAACTGTGCTGCTCATCAGAAGTAGGGCAGAAGCCCATCAGTGCTTCTGGGGCCTCTCCCTCCACTCTTGCCCTTACAGAGGGAAAACAGGTCGGAGTGCTGTGTGCCCAGCATCTCAAAAATCAAGGCCCCTTAAGAACACCTTTAATCATTTCTCTTTTTTTCCCACAAGAAATGCTCATTATATAAAAATCAGAAACTGCAGATGAGCCTATGTGTGTATATGCATATAATCGTTATGATATGATCATTATATATGGTATGCTTCTATACGATTATCATATTTTGACTGCCTAGAAAGAAATGAATATTTCCATGGCATTATATTTCTTATTTGTATTTATATAAATAGTAATAATATTTACGATTAAATATTATTATAGTTTTAACCCCCAAAAAAGCCATTCTGTAAATACTTTTTTGTCACTTAAGTTTTGTTTGGAGCATCTTTTACTCTCGGCACTTAATACATTTCATTTTCTTTTATTTCACATATTTAATTATTAAATTTAATAAACGCATTTATTTAATTAATTAAATTTACCATATCTCACCACATAGAATATACTACATCACCGCAGTAAATCACCTTCTGGTGGACATTTCAGATGGGGTTTTTGTTGGCTGGTTTATTTTGGGGTTTTTTTAATGGGAATGCTAGAGTTTGAACACAGGACCTTGTGCGTGCTAAGCACGCACTCTACCACTCTCCCCCCACCTCCCCCGTTTTTGTTTTGTTTCATTATTCTTTTTATTGTTACTGTTCTAAGCAATGCCTCAATGCTGGTTCTTTTCGCTAGATTTTTGTCTACCACCTTATTATGCCTGATGAAGAATCTAACGTTTCTTGGGTTTAAGTGACCATCAATTGCTCTTGGTTACAAAACCAGTGAGCGTCCAAGTCAGAATTGATCCCATGTCTGTGCTTGGCAGAGTGGGAGGTGCAGGGCAGGGCTCTGGAGCCTTCCAGTCCCACCTCTGCAGCTCACCAAGGTGGAGTCTATGGGAAGTTACTTAACCTCAGTTTCCTCACCTGAGATATGGGGTAACATCTATCTCAGAGGGTGAGATGAGCTAATATATGTCATGCATTTGGCCCTTAGCAGATAATTTTAAAAAAATTAATAGAAGGAAAAAGAATGGAGTAACAGGAAACGCTGTTAAGTAGGAGGCAACATCTCATGCGGTTAGGACTTCATTTCAAAATGTTGCTCTGGGGAAACATGTAAAATTGTTAACCCTGTTTCCTCATCAGGGAAATCCAGAAAAGATCTCTCTGTTACTGCATTGTGGATTAAATGAAATATATGAATGTGTATAGTGTCGTCAGCCTTTTAAAAGAAAAGGGTAAGCGATTCAGCCAGCAAAACGGAGCTTTTGGGGGAAACTAGGGGCGGAGGAAGACTGGAGAACAACCAGGAGAGCCTTCTTTTATAGAGGGCGGGAGGAAGCTGGGAGGGGTCGTTTTGAACACAAGTTCATTGGAGGAAAATGAGAATCCGAGGCGATGGCGGCTTCTCATTGGCTACAGGCGAGGGCTGCTCTTCACTGCCAGCCAAGGGGATGTCTTCCCCCTTCCGGCTGGAGGACGCGAGCAGCGCAAGTGGTACCTGGGAGGAGCCCTCCCTGCGTGGCTTCCCTACTCCGATGTGAGTTAGGTTTCCGCAGCGCATTTCACAGTATGAACATCTGGCAGAGCAGAAGTGCTCAGAAAACCAAAGGCTGCCGTTGCATGGGCCACCCTGTGGCTGAACTCATGCAGAGCTGGGGCAAGCAAAAAGGATCTTAGCGTCTACCGCACCCCCCCCCCCTTTCCACGCTAAACCAGGCTGATTTAATTCAGGTCACCCAGAAGAAGGAAATGAAACAGAAATTGGAAAGGAGCAGAGGGGACTCTCAGATCTGGCACATTGTTGGATATGGATCAGCCTTTACCCTCAAATTACTTTATTTGTGTAAGATACTCCACATTTCAAACAAAGACTGTATCCTGGAGAAGAAGTAGATGCTTCAGGAAGCCGGTGTTTGCGCACTGGCTCAGCTGGCAGAGCTGTAGTGGGGACTATTCTCTTCCCTTCGCTGCAGCGCTCTGAAAATCACACAGGAGATGCACTCATTCACGGAACAGTCCCGCCGGACCAGAGAATGAATGCACTCCCGTGAGTTCAGCCACAGGGTGACCCGTGTAATGATCGTCATTGGTTTTCTGAGCACTTCCACTTTGCCAGATGCTCATACTGTGAAAATGTGTTAAAACATCCTCTAGCCAGGAGCCAGGAGCCAGTAGCAGGAAGCCTGGGAACTGAACTCTCCTGCCATCAGGGGACCTCTGACCCAAACCCCAACCCAAGGTCTACACAGCCAGGCTCACTGGGGATGAACTGGTGCCCACATTGGCCAGATGTCCCCAAGCCCCATTTTTTCAGGGAACCCTACCCCCATCTCCCTAGCAATCTTTCTGCTTAATTCTCTGCACAGCTGGATCAGAGGAATATTTGAGAGGTCCATTGACAAGTTACATCCCTCAGTTGTCCCCCAACTTTACCCTGAACCAATGCCCCAGACCAAACCTTTGCTCCCTCAGAGTGATTATCTTTCCTGCCTAATCTGGTTTCTTAATATGTAAATTGGTGCTAACTAAGGTCTTGATTCTGTGAATCTAAACGCACAAGTAGCAAGTTTGGTCAAGTCATTTAAAGAGGAGACATTTGTTTAAAGCAAAAGAACCTTGATTACAATGGCCACCTGGGCCTTTCAAGCACACCCTTGGCTTCACTGCCAAGGAAGGGACTAGACTGTGCTTCTGCTGTAGCCAGGATGACAGAGGGGCCTCATCCGGGATCTGGTAACTTTAATAGTTTCTTCATGTCACTCAGTTTCAGAGCTTTAGTGACACATGGTGGCTTTTACTCAATCAGCCTTTGATCCATTACTCTGCTGCCATTCGAAATATGTGGTACATTTGTCCCTCCAATCCCAAGGAAGGGAAGAGAAGGCAACAGACTTAGCCAAGTGTGGGACTTGAGCCCCTGGGAAACCTGGTGTTGGCTGCATCTGGGATGGTGTCACAAACAGCAAGAGATCGCAGGAGGCACTGGGGCTAGGGAGACTGAGAAACAGCACTATTTTCCTGGTGAGAGAGGCTCTAACTGGGAACCATGGAGGGTAGAATGCCACCCTGCACATCCAGGATGGGAGAGCCATCTTTGCAGATGCAGTACTGGTAAGAATGGAAAAGGTCACGGTGGACTGCATCCAGCGCCTGGGAGGTCAGGGGTGGCCATGATTCCTCAAAGGCTGAAGGGTTTCTGCTCTGAGCACGCCTACCATTAACCTCCCCACCCCAGCAGAAGCCCAGTCATTGTGCCTCCCAGAAGATACTTTGGACCCTCAGGCATATAAGGCCCCAGCAGAACCGATCTGAGAGTCTACGAGAGTATCTGTATCTACTGGGGAATCGTGGAGAAAGTCGGTATTCAGTATGGACTTCAGGGCCAGGTCCTTCTGGGTTCCAGTCCCAGCACCGCCACACACAAGCCCAAACTGTGGGCAAGCCCGTTATGTTCCCTGAGTTCCGGCTTCCTCATTTCTTAAACAGGAATTACATACATCTCCGCAACGCTTTTTGTGTGTGTGCAGCTCTCACACGCAGGAATTGCTCCCTGAGGATGAAAATCCTTCTGTTCCTGTTGTTTTCCAGCTGTTCAACAGCTTTGGCCACAAAGCGAAAGTTTATGTCTCTGAATTTTCTTTATTTCTAATTTGATGTTTTTTGTTGATTAAAATTACGCATTTTTTGCTAAAGTTAAAATGTCATAGATGAAAGAAAAAGTGTTGAATCTGCCTCCAGTTCCATCTCCTTTGAATAATCACCATTAATTGCTGGGTAAACGTGATTTCAATTTCCACTATGAATGTGCTAAAGTATACTTTTTTAAAAATATTATGTTCTGTTTCATTTTCCATTACACTGTGTGATATATACCACCTACAAGTGGGCCCACTGTCTCATCTCTACCACGAGGATGGTAGCTTCCAGATACCCACATTGAAGGTTTCTTTGTGCTCATGGAGTATTTTCTGATGTTAGGAAACTGTATAGACCGCTGCCAAAGAAACCAGGACTGTGGGGCCAGGGAGCAGTGTGTCAGGAAGGGGTGTGGTATAATCTGCTCTCCACCGCGGGAACAATCTAATGGCATCCAGCCCTGCCCAGGTCCCCAAACCCCACACAACTCAGGGAGACGATCTGCTTGTCTCTGCCCAGGCTTCCCATCCTCAGATCAGTAATCCCCAGGGTCTCTGTTTTCAGACTTGTCCATCCAGAAGGAAAAGCATGTTACAGAGCTGTGGGTCTTGATTTTTGAGCACAGAACCTTCTTCACTTATTGTGTTATACAACGAGTACACGCCCATTATAGAAAACTCAGAAATACTACTTAAGGAAAAAGATAAGTTATCCACAGTCCCAGTACCCAGATAACCACGTTAACATTTGAAGTGAAGTCATTTGTCATTCGCACACATGCACAGATGTATTTGTTCAGATTTAACAAAGAAGAAATGTTTACTTTGTAATGACTACATGCATGGCACTGTACTGAGTGCTGGGAGGTAATTCAGGAGAGAGCTATGTCCTTAAAGATCTTATACTAACAGAGATAGACATATAAACAAACCAACAAAAATCTAGGCTATATGATTTTTCACAAGCATGGTGAAGTGATCATCTCAAATCAATAAACACAGTTCTACCACACGTTATAAAAGGTTTCATTGTTTTCCAGTATGTGGATAGGATTTATTTTCCACGCCTCCTTCTGCTATGACAGACATATTTAGAAAATCTATAATCTGAGTTACTTTTAAATAACAAGTAGAAGATGCATGTCCTTGAGCTAAATCGTATTTCTTTAGGAGAAATTCCTGAAACTGGAACGGCCAAATAGACATTTGACTATTAAATTGCCTCATGAAGATGGCTTTCAACACCAAAAAAAATTGGTATCCTCACTCCACGTATTTGTAGTTGAATAAACAAACATCTACTCACATTATGCATGTATGTCTGTGCGTAATTGCGGTGTTTCTGTTTATATTTGTAAAAGCACAGAGAAAGTCCCAGAAAGAACAACAGGAACTAGTAGATGCCTCCTGGGGAAGGGACTGATGGGTTAAGGGAAAGAGAGACTTACTTTACAGTTGTCTGTAATTACATAGGCTCTATATAGTTGAATAATTTTTGTTTTGAAAATTAAAATGTCTTACTTTTATAATAGTGCAAACTATGCAGATATCTTGTCTGTATATCTTGAATGGAGTAAGTGTTTAAAACAAACACACCCTCCCAGCCCTCCCCTGTGCTCCTGCCAGGCTCACAGTTTTCAGCTGAAGTTTTTCTAGCCATAGGGATCTGTGTGGATCAGTGCCGAGAAGACCGGGACTGCGGTGCAGGGAGTCGGTGTGTGAGCAATGGATGCGGCCACGTCTGCGCCCCAGCGCGAGACCAGGGTGAGAGCAGCAGGCCCTGCCTTCTGCATCCCTGGTCCCCTGCGTGCTTGTCACCGCCAGGACAGCAGTTAGCAAGGCTATAGAATTAAGACTGCGTGTATCATCCAAGGAACAGCTTGCTTAGACACCTTTATGCAATCTCAGGCCCAAGGACCAACTGAGGTATTTTGAGGGGATGGAGGAGTATGTAAGGGAATCCCACAGATGAAGGAAGTGTCTCCCCAACATGAAGCAGACACTTGTCAGCAGCCAGATCTATTTCCCTTGGCTCACAAGGCCAGTATCCAGCCGGCATTTCCCAGGCCCCTAACTGGAGAGGGAAAGCTGTTTGGGAGGAGATATGCAGCAGAGGTTCTCCAATATCAACACGTGGAAGAATGACCTCGGGGCCAGGCTTGTTAAAATCCGAATGGCTGGGCCCCAGCCCCAGGGGTCCTGTTTCAGCAGGTGTGCAGTGGGACCCAAGAACCTGAATCTCTAACAAGCTCCCGGGGGTGCTGATCCTGCTGGTTCAGGGGACCCAGTTTGTGCAGCACTAGATGTGGGATGGGTTCTCTCCCAGGTAGGAAGCACACGCCTGGAGCTGTGCTGAGCACTGGGAGATAATTCAGGAGAGAGCATATCCTTAAAGATCTTTTGGTAACAGAGATGGACATCTAACCAAACCAACAAAAGTCCAGGATATATGATTTTTCCAAACACGATGTTGTGATCATTCCTGAATCAATAAACTCAGTTCTAACGCATGTCTTTCAAAGGCTTCGTTGTTTCCCAGGATGTGGACAGGCCTTTATTCATGCCTCCTTCTACTCTGACAGATTTAGATAATCTATCATGTGAGTTATTGTTTAATAACAAGTGGAAGATGAATGTCTTTGAGCTAAATCGTGTTTCTTGAGGAGAAAATCCTAAAAATGGGATGACCAAATAGCCACTTGAAAGGTTTTGATGTAGATTGCTAAATTGCCTTTTAAAAACCAAAATGAATTATAGCCTCACTCCACATATTGCTAGTTGAACAGACAAATATGTAATCACATTATGTGTGTATGTTTGCAGTAATGTGTTTTTATTCCTATTTGTAAAAGCACAGAGAAAATGCCAGAAGGAGCTAAAGGAACTAGTAGATACTTCCTTGGGTATGGACTGTTGGGTCAGGGAAAAGAGAGATTTATGTTTTACTTTATATCGTTGAGTATTTTTTGTGTTTTTAAAATTAAAATACACTATTTTTATAGTATTCAGATACCTTGTCTATATATCCTGAATTGAAATAAATGTTTAAAAGAGACAACCCTCTCAGAGCGCCCCCCTGTGCTCCTGCCAGGCTCACAGTTTTCAGCTGAAGTTTTTCTAGCCATAGGGATCTGTGTGGATCAGTGCCGAGAAGACCGGGACTGCGGTGCAGGGAGTCGGTGTGTGAGCAATGGATGCGGCCACGTCTGCGCCCCAGCGCGAGACCAGGGTGAGAGCTGCAGGCCCTGCCTTCTGCATCCCTGATCCCCTGAATGCTTAGCGCCGCCAGGACAACAGCTGCCAGGCCCACTGCACAGAGAGAGAGTGAGACATGAGACAGCAAGAGTGTGAGAGAGACAGAGAGAGAGGGGAGGCAGCTGCAGTGGGGCCACCACCAGCCTCTATGAAAATTAGGAAAGCCGCCCCTTCTCCCAGGTCTGGAAGACCATGAAGATGGATGAACACTGTTTTGATCTTGAAGTATTTGTAAGCTTAAAAAAACTGGAAGTACTCTTAAAACAAAAATTAAATAACATTAAGGTACCCAGTAGTTCCTCAACAAGGGATGGAAAAAACAACGCTTATGAACAAGTTAGCCGATGTCTCCCACCCACACACATGTCCACGCTGGTGTGAAACACACAGGTCCCTTCCTTCAGTCCAGCAGTATGTGCACCTGCCCAGGCTGAGTCATTGCCAGCAGTGGCTGCCAGGTGCTGTTTCCCCACAGAACCTTCAATTCCCTTCCTTTCTTGACTGAAAGGCTAGGATTGATCGCTGCCACTGGAAATTTGGTGGGTGCGTCAAGGTGGACTGGGAACTAGGGAGGCTGTAGAATTAAGACTGTGTGTATCATCCAAGGCACAGCTTGCTAATACAAGTCTACGCTCTCTCAGGCTCAAGGACCAACATAGATGTTGTGGAAGTGGAGGAGAATGTAGGGGAGACCCACAGATGAAGGAAGTGTCTCCCCAACATGAAGTGGAGAATTGTCATCCACCAGATCTATTTTACTTGTTTCAGAGAGCAGTATGCGGTCTGCATTTCCCATGCCCTAAGTGGGTGAGGGGTGAGATACAGCAGAAGTTCTCCAATTTCAGCATATGTAAGAATGACTCGGCTGTAAGGCTTGTTAAAATCCAAATCGCTGGGCTCCAGCCCCAGAGGTCCTGTTTCAGCAGGTGTGTGGTGGGACCCAAGAACCTGAATCTCTAACACGCTTCCAGGGGTGCTGATCCTGCCGGTTCAGGGGACCCAGTTTGAGTAGCACTAGATGTGGAATTGGGGTTCTCTCCCAGGTAGGAGGCACATGCCTGGTGCTGAGCTGAGTGCTGGGAGATAATTCAGGAGAGACTTATGTTTTTAAAGATCTTACAGTAACTGAGATAGACATCTGAAAAAAACCCAACAAATATCCAGGATATATGATTTTTAGAAACATTGTGTCAAAAACATCCCATAAAAACCACATTTCACCGTCATGTTTTAAAAAGCTTTGATGTTTTCCAATATGTGGATAGGCCTTATTTTTCATGTCTCCTTCCACTATCACAGTTTTAGATAATCTGTCATTAGAGTTACTTTTTAATGACAGGTACAAGATGAGTATCCTTGAGCTAAATCATATTTCTTGAGGAGAAATTCCTAAAAGTGGAATGACCAAATAGACATTTGAGAGCCTTTGATGTAGATTGCTAAATTGTCTCATGAAGTCACCTTTCAACAACCAAGAAATTTATATCCTCAATCCACATATTTGTAGTTGAATAGACAAATATCTGGTCACATTATGTTGTATGTGTGTGTGTTAGTGATGTGCCTGTATTTACATCTGTAAAAGTACTGAGAAAATTCCAAAAGGAACTACAAGAACAAATACATACCTCCTGGGAAATGCCCTGATGTGTTAGGAGAAAGACAGACCTACTTTTTACTTTATATGGTTGAGTATTTCTTGCATTTTGAAAATTAAAACATCCTACTTTTATATAGTGCGAACTGTACAGTTATCTTGTCTATATATCTTGAATTGAAAAAAAGTATAAAACAGAGACGCCCTCCCAGCCCTCCCCTGCGCTCCTGCCAGGCTCACAGTTTTCAGCTGAATGTTTTTCTAGCCGTA
The DNA here is from genome assembly GCF_048773025.1 of Camelus bactrianus. Lineage (NCBI taxonomy): Eukaryota > Metazoa > Chordata > Mammalia > Artiodactyla > Camelidae > Camelus > Camelus bactrianus. Next base: position 11,794,195 of record NC_133554.1, read on the forward strand.
GGGATCTGTGTGAATCACTGCCGTGAAGACCGGGACTGCGGTCCAGGAACTCGGTGTGAGAGAAGTGGATGCAGCCAAGTCTGCACCCCAGCGCGAGACCAGGGTAAGAGCTGCAAGCCCTGCCTTCTGCATCCCTGATCCCCCGAAAGCTTGTCACCACCAGGACAACAGCTGTCAGGCCCACTGCACAGAGAGAGAGAGAGTGAGAAAGCAAGAGAGAGACAGAGAGAGAGCAAGAGAGGTACAGAGACAGAGAGGAGGCAGCTACAGTGGGGCCACTCTTAGCCTCTGTGAGAATTAGAAAAGGTGCCCCTTCTCTCAGGTCTAGAAGATCATGAATACAGATGCATACTGTCTTGATTTTGAAATATTTGTAAGCTTGAAAAAGCTGGAAGTACTCTTAAAATAAAAATTAACTAACATTAAGGTACCCAATTATTCCTCAACAAGGGATGGAAAAAACAACGCTTATGAACAAGTTAGCCGATGTCTCCCACCCACACACATGTCCACGTTGGTGTGAAACACACAGGTCCCTTCCTTCAGTCCAGCAGTATGTGCACCTGCCCAGGCTGAGTCATTGCCAGCAGTGGCTGCCAGGTGCTGTTTCCCCACAGAACCTTCAGTTCCCTTCCTTCCTTGACTGAAAGGCTAGGATTGATCGCTGCCACTGGAAACTTGGTGGGCGCATCAAGGTGAATTGGGATCTAGGGAGGCTGTAGAGCTAAGACCACGTGTATCACCCAAGGAACAGCTTGCTCGCACACCTCATTGCTCTCTCAGGCTCAAGGATCGACCTTAGATGTTTTTTGAGGGGATGAAAGAGTATGTAAGGGAATCTCACAGATGAAGGAAGTGTCTCCCCAACATGAAGTGGAGAATTGTCATCCACCAGATCTATTTTACCTGATTCAGAGAGCAGTATGCAGTCCTCATTTCCCATGTCCTGAGTGGGTAGGGGGTGAGATACAGCAGAAGTTCTCCAATTTCAGCATATGTAAGAATGACTCGGCTGTAAGGCTTGTTAAAATCCAAATCGCTGGGCTCCAGCCCCAGAGGTCCTGTTTCAGCAGGTGTGTGGTGGGACCCAAGAACCTGAATCTCTAACAGTCTCCCAGGGGGTGCTGGTCCTGCTGGTTCAGGGGACCCAGTTTGAGTAGCACTAGATGCGGGACTGGGCTTCTCTCCCAGGTAGGAAGCACATGCCTGGAGCTGTGCTGAGCACTGAGAGATAATTCATGAGAGAGCATATGCTTAAAGATCTTTAGTAACAGAGTTAGACATCTAAACAAACCAACAGAAATCCAAGATATATAATTTTTACAAACATGGTGTCGTGATCTTCCCGAATCAATAAACAGAGTTGGACCTCACATTTCCAAAGGCTTTGTTGTTTTCCAGTATGTGGACAGGTGTTATTTTTCATGCCTCCTTCCACTATCACAGATTTAGATAAGTGATCATCTCAGTTATTTTTAATGACAAGTACATGATGAGTGTCCTTGAGCTAAATCAGTTTTCTCGAGGAGAAGTTCCTAAAAGTGAAATGACCAAAGAGACATTTGAAAGCTTTTGATGTAGATGGATGAATTACCTAGTGAGATGCTTTTAAAAACCGAAAAATTTATCGCCTCACTCAACATATTTGAAGTTGAATAAAAAAAATCCACTCACATTATGTGAGTACGCATGTCTGTCTTTGATGTGTTTCTATTCATACTTGTAAAAGCACAGAGGAAATTCTGGAAGGAGCTATAGGAACTAGTAGACACCTCCTGGAAAATGGACGGATGGGTTAGAGGAAAGAGAGACTTAATTTTCACTTTATATAGTAGAGCATTTTGTGTGTGTGTTTTGAAAATTTAAATGTCCTACTCTCTAATAGTGCAAACTTTGCAGGTATCTTGTCTATATATTTTGAACTGAATAAATGTTTAAACAAACACGCTGTCTCAGAGTCCTCCTGTGTGTTCCTTTCAGTCTTCACAGTTTTCAGCTGAATTTTTTCTAGCCGTAGGGATCTGTGTGGATCAGTGCCGTGAAGACTGGGACTGCGGTGCAGGGAGTCGGTGTGTGAGCAATGGATGCGGCCACGTCTGCTCTCCAGCACAAGAACAGGGTAAGAGCAGCAAGCTCTTCCTTCTGCATCCCTGGTCCCCTGAATGCTTAGCACCGCCAGGACAACAGCTGTTAGGACCACTGCACAGGAAGAGAGTGAGAGACAGAAAGACAGAGAGAGACAGAGAGACAGAGAGACAGAGAGACAGAGAGAGAGAGAGAGAGAGAGAGGAGGCAGCTACAGTGAGGCCACTACTAGCCTCTATGAGAATTAGAAAAGCTGCCCCTTCTCCGAGGTCTACAAGACCATGAAGACAAATCAATGCTGGATTGATTTCGAAGTATTTGTAAGCTTGAAAAAGCTGGAAGTGCTCTTGAAACAAAAATTAAATAACATTAAGGTACCCAATTATTTCTCAACAAAGGATGGGAAAATCACAGTTATGAACAAGTTAGCTGATATCACTTACCCACAGAGATGCCCACGTTAGTGTGGATCACAAGGGTCCCCTCCAGTCCAGCAATATGTGCACCTGCCCAGGCTGATTTATTGCCAACAGTGGCTGGCAGGTGCTACTTCCCCTCAGAATCTTCTGTTCCCTTCCTTTCTGGACTGAAAGGCTAGGATTGATCGCTGCCACTGGAAACTTGTTGGGCGCATCAAGGTGGACTGGGAACTAGGGAGGCTGTAGAGTTAAGACCACGTGTATCACCCAAGGAACAGCTTGTTCAACACCTCTGTGCTCTCTCAGGCTCAAAGACCAGTATAATTGTTCCGTGGAAATGGAGGAGTATGTAAGGGAATTCCACAGGTGAAGGATGTCTCTCCCCAACGAGACGTATAGGATTGTCATCCACCAGATCTATGTCACTTGATTCCCAAGTGCAGTATCCAGTCTGCATTTTCCACGCCCTAAGTGGACAGGGTAGGGGGAGATATATAGCAGAAGTTTTCCAATTTCAACATATGGAAGAATGACCTGGGGGCAAGGCTCCTTAAAGTCCAAATTGCTAGGCCTCAGCCCCAGAGTTCCTGTTTCAGCAGGTGTGTGGTGGGGCCCAAGAACCTGAATGTCTAACAGTCTCCCAGGGGATGCTGACCCTGTTGGTCCGGCGGACCCAGTTTGAGTAGCACTAGATGCAGGATTGGGGTTCTTTCCCAGATAGAAAGCTCATGCCTGGTGCTGAGCTGAGTGCTGTGCGACAATTCAGGAGAGATCTATGCCTTTAAAGATTTCAGGGTAACAGAGATAGACATCTAACCAAACCAACAAAAATCCAGGATATATGATTTTTACAGCCCTGATGTCGTGATCACCCTGAATCAGTAAACTCCTAACCACGTGCTTTAAAGGGCTTCGTTGTTTCCCAGGATGGGGAGACGCATTATTTTCAGGCCTCCTTCTACTATCACAGGTTTAGCTAATCTATCATCTGAGTTAAACTTTAATAATGAGTACAAAATGAATATCCTTGAGCTAAATTATATTTCTCTAGGAGAAATTCAGAAAAGTGAAATGGCCAGGTAGACTTGTGAAAGCTTCTGATGTAGATTGCTAAATAGCCTAATGAAAATGCCTTTTAAAAACAAATGAAAAATATAGCCTCTCTCCGCATATTTGTAGTTGAATAGATGTCTGTCTCGTCACATTATGTGTGTGTGTGTATGTGTGTGTGTGTGTGTGTGTGTGTGTGTGTGTGTGTGTTAGTGATGTGCCTGTATTTATATCTGTAAAAGCACAGAGGAAATTCCAGAAGGAACTACAGGAACTAGTGGATACCTCCTGGGAAAGGCACTGACAAGTTAGGGGAAAGAGACAATTTATATAGTTGAGGATTTTTTCTTTATATAATTGTGAATTTTTTGTGTTTTGAAAAGTTAAACATCCTATTTTTATAATAGTGCAAACTATGCAGATAGCTATATATTTTGAATTGAAAAAATATTCAAAACAGACAAGCCCTCTCTCAACCCTCCCCTGTGCTCCAGCCAGACTTCACAGTTTTCAGCTGAATTTTTTGTAGCCGTAGGGACCTGTGTGGATCACTGCCATGAAGACCGGGACTGCGGTGCAGGGAGTCGGTGTGTGAGCAATGGATGCGGCCACGTCTGCTCCCCAGCGCGAGACCAGGGTGAGAGCAGCAGGCCCTTCCTTCTGCATCCCTGATCCCTTGAATGCTTGTCGCCTCCAGGACAGCAGCTGTCAGGCCCACTGCACAGAGAGAAAGCAAGAGAGAGTGAGAGAGCGAGAGAGCAAGAGAGTGAGAGAGCGAGAGAGCGAGAGAGCGAGAGAGAGAGAGAGAGAGAGAGAGAGAGAGAGAGAGGGAGAGGGAGAGGGAGAGGGAGAGGGAGAGGAGGCAGCCACAGTGGGGCCACTCTTAGCCTCTGTGAGAATTAGAAAAGCTGCCCCTTCCCCCAGGTCTAGAAGACCATGAAGACAGATGAGAACGATCTTGGTTTTGAAGTATTTGTAAGCTTGAAAAAGCTGGAAGTACTCGTGAAACAAAAATAACATTAAGGTTCCAATTATTCCTCAACAAAGACTGGGAAGAACACGGTTATGAACGAGTTAGCGGATGTCTCCCGCCCAAACACACGTCCATGTTGATGTGAAACACAGAAGTCCCCTCTTTCAGTCCAGCAGTATGTGCACCTGCCCAGGCTGAGTTATTGCCAGCAGTGGCTGGCAGGTGCGATTTCCCCGCTGAACCTTCAGTGCCCTTCCTTTCTTGACTGAAAGGCTGGGATTGATCACTGCCACTGGAAACTTGGTGGGCGCATCAAGGTGGACTGGGAACTAGGGAGGCTGTAGAGTTAAGACCACGTGTATCATCCAAGGAACAGCTTGCTCGCACATGTCTGTGCAATCTCAGGCTCAGGGACCAAACTCAGATGTTTTTGGGGAATGGAGGAGAATGTAGGGGAGACCCACAGATGAAGGAAGTGTCTCCCCGATATGAAGCACAGACGTGTCATCCGCCAGATCTACTTCACTAGATTCACAAGTGCAGTATCCAGCCTGCATTTCCCAGGCCCCTAACTCAATAGGGAAGGCTGTTTGGGGGGTGGATGTGCAGCAGAGTTTCTCCAATATCAACATGTGTAAGAATGACCTGGGGGTAAGGCTACTGAAAAATCCAAATTGCTGGGCCCCGGCTGCAGATTTCCTGTCTCAGCAGGTGTGTGGTGGGGCCCAAGAGCCTGAATCTCTAACAAGCTCCCAGGGGGTGCTGGTCCTGCTGGTTCAGGGGACCCAGTCTGAGTAGCACTAGAAGCAGGATTGGGGTTCTCTCCCAGGTAGGAGGCACATGCCTGGACTGAGCTGAGCGCTGGGAGATAATTCACGAGAGATCTATGTCCTTAAAGATGTCACGGTAACAGAGATAGACATCTATCCAAACCAACAAAAATCCAGGATATATGATTTTTACAAACCTGGTGCCATGATCATCCCAAATCAATAAACTCCTAACCACACGTGTTCAAAGGCTTCGTTGTTTCCCAGGATGGGGAGACGCCTTATTCTGACGCCTCCTTCTACTCTGACAGATTTAGATAATTTATCATCTGAATTATTTTTTAATAACAAGTAGAAGGTGCATTTCCTTGAGCTAAATCATATTTCTTTTGGAGCCTTTCAACAACCAAAAATTTTATACCCTCACTCCACATGTTTTTAGTCGAATAGACAAACATCTAGTCACATTATGTGTGTATGTATGTATGTGTGTATGTTAGTGATGTGCCTGTATTTATATCGAAAAGCACAGAGGAAATTCCAGAAGGAGCTACTGGAACTAGTGGATACCTCCTGAGAAGTGCACTGATGTGTTTAGAGAAAGAGGGAGCTACTTTTTACTTTATATGATTGAGTGTTTTTTGTGTTTTGTTAATTAAAATGTCCTACTTTTATAATAGTGCAGATTCTGCAGCTCCCTTGTCCATATATCTTGAACTGAATAAATGTTTAAAACAAACACGGCCCCTCACAGCCCTCTGCTGGGCCAGGCTTCACAGTTTTCAGCTGAAGTTTTTCTAGCCGTAGGGATCTGTGTGGATCAGTGCCGAGAAGACCAGGACTGCGGTGCAGGGAATCGGTGTGTGAGCAATGGATGCGGCCACGTCTGCTCCCCAGCGCGAGACCAGGGTGAGAGCAGCAAGCCCTGCCTTCTGCATCCCTGGTGCCCCGAATGCTTGTCACCGCCGGGACAGCAGCTGTCAGGCCCACTGCACAGAGAGAAAGCGAGAGAGAGAGGGAGAGGGAGAGGAGGCAGCCACAGTGGGGCCACTCTTAGCCTCTGTGAGAATTAGAAAAGCTGCCCCTTCCCCCAGGTCTAGAAGACCATGAAGACAGATGAGAATGATCTTGGTTTTGAAGTATTTGTAAGCTTGAAAAAGCTGGAAGTACTCGTGAAACAAAAATAACATTAAGGTTCCAATTATTCCTCAACAAAGACTGGGAAGAACACGGTTATGAACGAGTTAGCGGATGTCTCCCGCCCAAACACACGTCCATGTTGATGTGAAACACAGAAGTCCCCTCCTTCAGTCCAGCAGTATGTGCACCTGCCCAGGCTGAGTTATTGCCAGCAGTGGCTGGCAGGTGCGATTTCCCCGCTGAACCTTCAGTGCCCTTCCTTTCTTGACTGAAAGGCTGGGATTGATCGCTGCCACTGGAAACTTGGTGGGCGCATCAAGGTGGACTGGGAACTAGGGAGGCTGTAGAGTTAAGACCACGTGTATCATCCAAGGAACAGCTTGCCCACACATGTCTGTGCAATCTCAGGCTCAGGGACCAAACTCAGATGTTTTTGGGGAATGGAGGAGAATGTAGGGGAGACCCACACAGATGAAGGAAGTGTCTCCCCGATATGAAGCACAGACGTGTCATCCGCCAGATCTACTTCACTAGATTCACAAGTGCAGTATCCAGCCTGCATTTCCCAGGCCCCTAACTCAATAGGGAAGGCTGTTTGGGGGGTGGATGTGCAGCAGAGTTTCTCCAATATCAACATGTGTAAGAATGACCTGGGGGTAAGGCTACTGAAAAATCCAAATTGCTGGGCCCCGGCTGCAGATTTCCTGTCTCAGCAGGTGTGTGGTGGGGCCCAAGAGCCTGAATCTCTAACACTCTCCCAGGGGGTGCTGATCCTGCCGGTTCAGGGGACCCAGTTTGAGTAGCACTAGATGCGGGATTGGGGTTCTCTCCCAGGTAGGAGGCACATGCCTGGAGCTGAGCTGAGCGCTGGGAGATAATTCAGGAGCGATCTGTGTCCTTAAAGATCTTATAGTAACAGAGATAGACATGTGAACATACCAACAAAAATCCAGGATATCCGATTTTTACTAATATGGTGTCATGATCATTCTTAATTAGTAAACTCAGTTCTACCACACGTGTTAAAAGGCTTCGTTGTTTTCCAGGATGTGGAGAGGCCTTATTTTCATGCCTCCCTCTCCTCTGACAGATTTAAATAATCTATCATTTGAGTTATTTTTTAATAACACCTGCAAGATGAACACCCTTGAGCTAAATCATGTTTCTTGAGGAGAAATTCCTAAAAGTGGAATGACCGAATAGACGTTTCAAAGCTTTTGATGTAGATTGCTAAAGTACCTCATGAAAATGTCTTTAAAAACTGAAAAAAAAAATTTATATCCTCACTCCACATAGTTGTAGTTGAATAGACAAATATCTAGTCACATTATATATGTCGTGTTGTGTTAGCGACGTACCTGTGTTTATATCTTTAACAGCACAGAGAAAATCCCAGAAGAAGCTACAGGATCTAGTGGATACCTCCTGGGAAATGCACTGAAGTGTTAGGGGAAAGAGAGACCTATTTTTTACTTTATTTAGTTGAGTATTTTTTTGTGTTTTGAAAATTAAAACACCCCACTTTTATAACAGTGCAAACTGTGCAGATATCTTATCTATACATCTTGAATTGCATAAGTGTTTAAAACAGATCGCCCCCTCTCAGCCCTCCCCTGTGCTCCTGCCAGGCTCACAGTTTTCAGCTGAATTTTTTCTAGCCATGGGGATCTGTGTGGATCAGTGCCGAGAAGACCGGGACTGCAGTGCAGGGAGTCGGTGTGTGAGCAATGGATGCGGCCACGTCTGCGCCCCAGCGCGAGACCAGGGTAAGAGCTGCAGGCCCTGCCTTCTGCATCCCTGGTCCCCTGAATGCTTAGCACCGCCAGGACAGCAGCTGTCAGTCCCACTGCACAGAGAGAAAGCAAGAGAGAGTGAGAGAGCGAGAGAGCGAGAGAGCAAGAGAGTGAGAGAGCGAGAGAGAGAGAGAGAGAGAGAGAGAGAGAGAGAGAGAGAGAGAGGGAGAGGGAGAGGAGCAAGCCACAGTGGGGCCACTACTAGCCTCTGTGACAATGGAAAAGAGGCCCCTTCTCCCAGGTCTAGAAGACCATGAAGACTGCTGAATACTATCTTGCTTTTCAAATATTTGAAAGCTTGAAAAAGCTGGAAGTACTCTTAAAACAAAAATTAAATAACATTAAGGTACCAAATTATTCCTCAACAAAGGATGGGAAAAATATGGTTATGAACAAGTTAGCCAGTATCTCCCACCCACACACATGTCCACGCTGGTGTGAAACACACGGGTCCCTTCCTTTAGTGCAGCAAGTGCAGCAAGTGCACCTGCCCAGGCTGATTTATTATCAGCAGTGGCTGGCAGGTGTAATTTCCCCTCAGAAGCTGCAGTTCCCTTCCTTTCTTGACTGAAAGGCTAGGATTGATCGCTGCCACCAGAAACTTGGTGGGCGCATCAAGGTGGACTGGGAACTAGGGAGGCTGTAGAGCTAAGACCGCGTGTATCACCCAAGGAACAGCCTGCTCGCACAGCTCTGCGCTAGCTCAGGCTCAAGTACTGACCTAGATGTTTTTGGAGGGGGGGTGGAGGATTTTGTAAGGGAAACCACATAGAAAGGATGTGTCTGCCCAACATGAATTAGAGGACTGTCATCTGCCAGATCTATTTCACTATATTTACAAGGCCAGTATCCAGTCTGCATTTTCCAGGCCCTTAAGTCGATAGGGTAGGCTGTTTGGGGGCAGATACACAGCAGAGATTCTCTAATATCAACATGTGTAAAAATGACGTGGGGACAATCTTGTTAAAATCTAATTGCTGGGCCCCAGCGCCAGAGATCCTGTTTCAGCAGGTGTGCAGTGGGGCCCGAGAACCTGAATCTCTAACAGGCTCCCAAGGGGTGCTGGTCCTGCCGGTTCAGGGGACCCAGTTTGAGTAGCACTAGATGCGAGATTGGGGTCCTCTCCCAGGTAGGAAGCATATGCCTGGTGCTGAGCTGAGTGCTGGGAGCTAATTCAGGAGAGATGTATACCCTTAAAGATCTCAAAGTAACAGATACACATCTAAACAAGCCAACAGAAATCCAAGATATATGATTTTTATAATCATGGTGTCATGATCATCCACAATCAGTAAACTCACTTCTGCCACACATTTTAAAAGGCTTCATTTCCCAATATGTGGAGATGCCTTGTTTTCGTGCCTCCTTCTACTAAGACAGATTTAGGTAATCTATCATCTGAGTTATTTTTTAAAGCATGTACAAGATGAGTGTCCTTGAGCTAAATCATGTTTCTTGAGGAGAAATTCCTCAATGTGGAATGGCCAAATAGACATTTGAAAGCTTTTGATGTAGATATCGAAAGTACCTAATGAAGATGCCTTAAAAAAAAAAAAAAAAGCCTCACTCCACATATTTGTAGTTGAATAGACAAATATCTAGTCACATTATGTGTGTATGTATGGGTGTTATTGATGTGTTTCTATTCCTATTTATAAAAGTGCAGAGAAAATGCCAGAAGGAGCTACAGAATCTAGTGGATATGTCCTGAGAAATGCAGTGAAGTGTTAGGGGAAAGAGAGAGACCTACTTTTTACTTTATGGTTCAGTATTTTTTGTGTCTTGAAAATTAAAACACCCCACTTTTATAATAGGGCAAACTATGCAGATATCTTGTCTGTATATCTTGAATGGAATAAGTGTTTACAACAGATCGCCCCCTCTCAGCCCTCCCCTGTGCTCCTGCCAGGCTCACAGTTTTCAGCTGAATGTTTTTCTAGCTGTAGGGATCTGTGTGGATCAGTGCCGAGAAGACCGGGACTGCAGTGCAGGGAGTCGGTGTGTGAGCAATGGATGCGGCCATGTCTGCTCCCCAGCGCGAGACCAGGGTAAGAGCTGCAGGCCCTGCCTTCTGCATCCCTGATCCCCTGAATGCTTAGCGCCGCCAGGACAACAGCTGCCAGGCCCACTGCACAGAGAGAAAGCGAGAGAGAGAGAGGGAGAGGGAGAGGAGGCAGCCACAGTGGGGCCACTCTTAGCCTCTGTGAGAATTAGAAAAGCTGCCCCTTCTCCCAGGTCTAGAAGACCATGAAGACAGATGAGAACGATCTTGGTTTTGAAGTATTTGTAAGCTTGAAAAAGCTGGAAGTACTCGTGAAACAAAAATAACATTAAGGTTCCAATTATTCCTCAACAAAGACTGGGAAGAACACGGTTATGAACGAGTTAGCGGATGTCTCCCGCCCAAACACATGTCCATGTTGTTGTGAAACACAGAAGTCCCCTCCTTCAGTCCAGCAGTATGTGCACCTGCCCAGGCTGAGTTATTGCCAGCAGTGGCTGCCAGGTGCTGTTTCCCCACAGAAGCTGCAGTTCCCTTCCTTTCTTGACTGAAAGGCTAGGATTGATCGCTGCCACTGGAAACTTGTTGGGCGCATCAAGGTGGACTGGGAACTAGGGAGGCTGTAGAGTTAAGACCGCGTGTATCACCCAAGGAACAGCTTGTTCAACACCTCTGTGCTCTCTCAGGCTCAGGGACCAAACTTAGATGTTTTGGAGGGGATGGAGGAGAATGTAAGGGAATCCCACCGATGAAGGAAGTGTCTCCCAACGTCAAGTAGAGACTTGTCATCCACCAGATCTATTTCCCTTGATTCACAAGTGCAGTACGCAGTCTGCATTTCCCATGCCCTAAGTGGATAGGGTAAGCTGTTTGAGGGGTGGATTTACAGCACAGATTCTCCAATATCAACATGTATAAGAATGACCTGGGGGTATAAGACTTGTTAAAATCCAATTGCTGGGACCCAGCCCCAGAAGTCCTGTTTCAGCAGGTGTGTGGTGGGGCCCAAGATCCTGAATTTCTAACAAGCTCCCAGGGGATGTTGATCCTGCTGGTTCAGGGGACCCAGTTTGAGAAGTGCTAGGTGCGGAGTAGGGTTCTCACCCAGGTTGGAAGCAAGGCCTGCCACGGGAGTCAGTGTTCATTGACTCCTGAAGACACATGGAATCGGGGGGTCACCTGCTCTGTTGGTGATCTGAGATAATTATCGAGTTTCAGCAGCCATGCTCTGACCTCTTCTCCCAAGATGCTGTAGCTGCTGGTCGGCAGTACGTTTTCTGAAGGACCGAACAGTACTGTCTGCTTCCTTGGTTTAGGAGGGGAAGATTGGGAGCATCAAGAAGGGAAGATTGGGGGCATCAAGAAGGGAAGAGGCTATAAGACTCTCAGGGAGTGATATGCTTCAGCCCCTCTCTCAGCACCAAGCCCCACTCCCTCCTACAGAGGCAGCCTGGTTTCTGGAAAGACTGTTTTGTTTTTCAGCTGGACAAAGACCAGGAGCTTGTCCCAGGGTGCCGGCAGGAACTGTTGGGCTTTGTGTTGAAAGGTGCACTGGGGATGCATCCTGTCCTGCGGGACAAAAGTGCTGCAGCAACGGGTGTGGTCACACCTGCCGAACCGCAGTTCGAGACGTGAGTATACGGGAGAGAGCTGCTTTTGGGGAGGATGAGTCCCTGCTAGTCTCTGCCAGCCCAGGAGGGACCCCAGCCACCCCTCTGCTCACTGAAGTCTGGGTGGCATGTGGAGCAAGCTGTTGGGTAGCTTAGAGCAGGCATTTCTGGAAAGTGACATAATTACCTTTTCATTTTAGGAGGACTTCCTTATTCGTTTGGATGATTGATGGACCTTGGCCTCCTTCAGTGACTGTTCCCAAAAGTCATCTTTACTCTAAGAGCTTGGCTTTCTCACTATCTTTTCCAGGAACCCCGGGATCCCAGGATGAGAATCTAAAATAACTTGGTTTAAGGGTTGAATTCTGGCCATTATTTGTGAAATCATGGGGTGACTGCTTCCAAAATTATCTTCCTTCTGAATAAAATGATTCCTGTGGCATTATCCAACCTGAGTCATTATTTCTATGGAAATTTTCTAGTTCCCTTACACTAGTACCTCCACCTCCAACAAGTATTTAACCCCAATCCATGAACCCTCTCTCTTTCTCATCATCCATCTTCACTCTTGTCCTCTCTTTCTTCCTCATCCTTTCTCCTGGGAGCACTGACCAGCTCGGGTACTCAGTGCAGCCTAGAAATCTAACTACATTTCCCCCAGAAAATTCACCCTCCCAACAACCAAGAGGATGATTTCGCACTTCTCTTTCTTCAGATCTCCATCTCATCTACGTCTCACTCCTACCTCCCCCATTCAGGTCTCCCCACTATCTCGCCACAGCTTTTGTGGAGAAAATAATTGCAAGTCAGCACAAGTTCCCTGCTGTTCTATCCCCATATAGTTGCACCCATTTTCTCCACTTTATCCCCAGCAGTAATGGAAAAAACCCTCCCTACTCCTATGTAAGTCCAGCCCCTCCACATACATTCTGGATAGTACCCCTTCTTAGCTAATCAAAGACTATGCTTCTCTAATAATTTTCTCCACGATCACAGACATATCCCTTGCTACTGGGTCACTCCAGTTGTCATACACCAATTGCCTGGACTCCATGTTTCAATATGGCTCCCATCCATTCCACGGCTGAAATTCCAGATATCATTGTTCATATTTCTTTGCCTCCCCACCACTGCCTCCACCCATTCTCCCCTCAAAGAGCATGCCTCTCTCTTCCCTGCGATTGGCTCCCATCCCCATCTGACCTCACTCCAGGACTCTCGCCAAGCTTCCTCTGGTCTACCACGCACAATGAAACTTGGATCATGCCACTCATGTGGCCTGAACATCACTTGTGTAGCGACAGCCTCCAACCGGGGCTGGCACCAGGGATGGAAAGCTGGCACATTGCACCACAAATGTTCTCAGGAGTTAGTAGAATAGCTCAGGGTCCTGTTGGGCCTCTGGAGGATGATGCCCAAGGTAATGACAACTCAACTGTGGTTCTTTTCACGGTACCAATGCTCCGTAGAGGTTGTGAAGAGCAGCCTCTTACCTTTAGGAGTTTAAAACCCAACTGAGGATAAGGGGAACATTTAGAGGAGAATAAAAATATTTTATCTGGTGTATTATTGGGTGTTAGATATTTTACCTACATTACTTCCTTGTCATTACAACAGCCCCATGAGTTGAGTATGCTGAGCCTCTGACTCTTGAAGAAGACATTCTTTTTTTTTAGATACACAATTTTATTTTATTTATTTTTAATGAAGTACATCGAATTACAATGTGCCAATTTCTGGTGTGCAGCACAATGTCCCAGTCTTGCATATACATACATATATTCATTTTTCATATTTTTTTGATTAAAGATTATTACAAGATATTGTGCACAGTTCCCTACGCTATACAAAAGAAACTTTTTTTTGAGATATAGTCAGTTTACAATGCTGTGTCAGTTTCTGGTGTACAGTGCAATGTCATACATGGATATACATATATTCATTTTCATATTCTTTTTCACCATAATCTACTACAAGATATTGAATATATTTCCCTGTGCTATAGAGTATAAAGTTGTTTATCTATTTTATATATATGAGTCAGTATCTGCAAGTCTTGAACTCCCAGGTTATCCCTTCCCACCTCCCTCCCCTCTGTCAACCACAAGTCTGTATTCTATGTCTGTAAGTCTGTTTCTGTTTTATATATAAGTTCATTTGTCTTTTTTCTTTTTTAGGTTCCACATATGAGTGATATCATATGGTATTTTTCTTTCTCTTTCTGGCTTACTTCACTTACAATGATAATCTCTAGGCCCATCCATGTTGCTGCAAATGGCATTATTTTATTATTTTTTTATGGCTGAGTAGTATTCCATTGTAGAAATATACCACAACTTCTTTATCCAGTCATCTGTCAGTGGACATTTAGGTTGCTTCCATGTCTTGGCTATTGTATATAGTGTTGCTATGAACATTGGGGTGCATGTATCTTTTTGCATTAGAGTTCCCTCCAGATATATACCCAGAAGTGGGATTGCTGGATCATATGGTAAGTCTATTTTTAGTTTTTTGAGAAATATTCATACTGTTTGCACCAAACTACATTCCCCACAGCAGTGTAGGAGGTTTCCCTTTCCTCCACACCCTCTCCAGCATTTATCATTTGTGGACTTTTGAATGACAGCCATTCTGACTGATCTGAGGTGATACCTCAGTGTAGTTTTGATTTGCATTTCTCTGATAATTAGTGATATTGATCATTTTTTCCTGTGTCTATTGGCCATTCGTATGTCTTGAAGAAGACGTTCTGGATGAAGAAACCTAGAGAGATTAATTGTCAAGGTCATATGGCCAGGATGTAGTAAAACCTGCATTGAAATCCAGACCTTATTGGCTCCAAAACTCCCTTTTTTTCTTATACTATGTCCCCTCCACAAATGAAAATGCAGGATGGATGTTTATCTGGAAGTTTGATTCCAGTCAACCACTTTGAAGGGTATTGTGCTCACCACTCTTCCATGGTGGGAAGCACTTGTAGTGTTGGGGCCTTAGGAATGGACACTGAAGGGTCTCCTAATACTTGGTTAGTGACTTGTTACAGGATCTTGGTTAACATTTGGGCAACTAAGAGCTTGAAAGACCTGGATCAATTACATAGTCTCTGTGCCAAGCTGATTAAACAGTGCCTAAGAGAGAGGCTATAAGTTCTAGGACCTCCTGAAATGCTGAGAGATAAAGAGAGGACCTCTGAGGTTGTGAGACTAGAACCCTCTCAACTGACACTGGCTCGCAGTATCCCTGGAGTCTAAAGGCCACATGATGCTACCTGGGGAAGCAGCTGCTTTCTGACTCCTATAATTGGATCTGTGCAATGGAAAGTCACTGGTGGCCCGGAAATCTGTACTTATTTCAAGCCTGTCCAGTTCCAAAATATTTGTCTACCCTACCCTTTTCTCCTCTCCGCTGAGCTTCACTTCCTCAATCTCATGCTGAAATCCCAGGGCTCACAAATATTCCCTTCCCTATGCCAATAAAATATACAGTGGCGTCACCCTAAAGTTCTTGAGCCTCACCGGCCTGTAAGGAAGGAAAGAAATTATGTCTGATTAAGAGCATTGGCTGGTACTCTTTAAACACAATATGACTGTAGTATTCTGTAACACCATTATTCAGAAAAAATTAATAGTGACTTTAAGAAATTGGAATTCCCCCCAAAAGGATAACCATTCTTTTTTTGGAGTGGAGTGGGTGGGTGGGTGTCTGGGGAGGGGTACAGAGGGGAGATTGGAGCAAGAGATCAAATGGACTTGCCAAAAGTGATGTGACTAATTAAAGATTTATGAATTAGCTGCTGCAACAAACCCCCAAATCTCACTGGCTTAATTCAATTAAGGTTTATTTGTCCCTGGTGTGAAATCCAAAATGAGTGTTCTTGAAAGGCAGGTAGCTTTCCTCCAAGTGGGGATTTGGGGACCAGGCTCCTTTTATCTTGCAATACTGACCAGCTTCAACACTTGGCTTCCAGGGTCACTTGCCTAAGTGCTTCAGGCTAGCAACAGGAAGGAGATGGGGGAGGATTGTGCATGGGTGGGGGCAGGGGAGTTAGGGGCCTGGCCCCAGAAGTGGTGCAGTCACTTCTGCTCACATCCCACTGCCTAGAACTGAGTCACATGGCCATGGGCAACTGCAAGGAAATCTGGGAGCTGTAATCTACCATGTTCTCAGGGAGGAGAAATGAGTTTAGTAAACACCCAGTCTGTCACTCCTAGACCTATCCTTAGTGATCAAATATTCTACAGAGCCACCTCTGCAAAATGAAGATTTTTCAAAATAGCTTTGCAAAAGGAAAAATGCAAAATGCATACATACAAACTGGAGCCACATTTCTGAGGACCTGCAATAAAAGGAGGCTTGAGGATTCTGTCCAAGGTGGAAGGAGGGGGAAAAATAGGATGATACTCAGATATGGGGTGTTCCTCACATCTGAACATGGCAGGAGGCTTATTTACCTAAGGAAATTTCAATTTATTAGCAGTTCAGGTAGTATGATCTAGTGAGGAGTTCTAGATAGTTCCATGGAGGTTGAGGGAAGAAGATGAGAGAATGCTAGTCCCCATAACTACCAAGCCCTGAGCCCTGTGATACTAACATTTGGATCTAAAATCAAATGAGTGCGAACACGTAAGGAAAAGGCATAAACTGTGTTGAGTGGAGGAGAGAGCTTGGGGTTTGGAGTCAGAAAGACTTGGGTGATTAAAAAGCTATGTGAACTGGGGAAGTTATTATCTCTTCAGGTGTGCAATGGAGATAACCCCTGAGTATTTTTGATCTTTCAGGAGTGTAGATAATGAATGTATATAATTATACATATTATTTAAAATTCATATACATATATTAGTGTCTGTATGTATTTGTAAAACCTGGCACACAGAAGGGCCCAATAAAAACCAGGTCTTTTTCTTCCCACCTCCTTTCCCTCTATTGCTCAGAGTGGCCTCCATTCTTTAGTTATCTTGATTATTAAGTGGAACAAGCTATTTCTTTTGGTACAGGGAGCTTATGGGAAAATACGACATTACTCAATGCTAAGCCCAGGTCTACGTCATCCAGAAAGGTCAGCTGTCTATTGGGGATTAAGTGTGCAATTACCTGTGTTTTGATCCAGGTTCCACATGCTGCCAAGCTCAGAGAGGAGAAGTATTGCTCTCAGCCCATCTCTGCCCACCTGCGTCATCATCAAAGGAGACTTCACTCAGCATGATGTGAGGGGCGTCTTCCTCCCCATCGTCCACACAGAGCTGCAGGAGCTGCCCTCAAAACTCGCAAGGTGGTTGGCAAATCCAGGTAGCAACTGTCTATTAGTGTTGGAAGGAGGAAGTCAGGCACATGGTGTGTACAAATACAAGAAGGGAAAGGGAGTGGGAAAGACAGGGGGCACAAGGCATTCTATATGACATAAAAGGGCAGGGGGACATCTCAAGTGCCACCTCTGCATCTGCTCACACGTTCGTCCCTCAGCTACACTCCCCACCCTTCCCATGGGCCTCCTCTGCTTCTGCACACACCTGTATTCACCATGGTGCCTTGCTGGGCACATACTGAATGCCCAGTAATACCAGGAATATGGTTCATTTCTTTTAAAGGAGAAACATTCATATCAGTGGAGTTTCCAACTAACAACTCTTCTCAGAGATGAGGAATCTGGAGTCCCATAGAGAGGGCATAACTTACCCAAGGTCACACAGTGGTGACTCAGAGACTTAATCCCCGGGTGCACTGCATTATAAGCAAGAATTCCTCTTTAAAAGAAACCTCTCATGAATCCTGGAAACAGCAACATTTGTTGGGTGGTTGCTGTCTTCCAGGCATTGTGCTGAGTCCTGAATATAACTAGCGAATTTAACTCACACCCCAACACTGTGGGGCAGGTACTATTCTTAAGATCATTCTATAGGGGAGGAAACAGAACTCACAGGGGTTCTATGATTTGCCCATGGTTACACAGCTACTAAATTGGAGTCAGAATCTGACCCAGGCAGTCAGGTTCCAGAGCTCAGACTCTTGCCTGATGCATGATCTCGATGTGGAGCAAAAAGAGGTTTAGGTGGGCGGACACGTGCTTAACATTTTCGTGAGGTCCAGATCTTACCCTGCAGTCCCTGCTGGTAATCTCAACCTTGGTCTCACGCTCTAATTTCAGAGCACAGGGAACAAATAGTGGAGCTGGTATTTGGAGCAGTCACTGCTGATAACAAACCCCTGGGATTGCTGATAACAATGTTTCAAATGCTCTCATTGGGAGCCGAACTCCTTGGGTGGGGACAGTACCTTTTAGACACTTGCAATGCTCTTTACCACCTTGTGGAGAAATGATACAAGATTATTTGTGACTTAAGGGACCCTCCTCTGGCTACTGACTCTGTAAACAGAAAATGGTCCCATGCTAAGCTTCCTGACCTCCATACGGGAATCATGAACCCATGCAGAGTCATCCAGTTGTCAGTGATACCAGCTTGAGCCCTGGAATTTCTTTATGGTTCAGTTAATAATTTCTAGCAGAATAAAATATGGGAAGGTTCTGATCCCTCTTTCTTTTGTAATATTTACTCCATGAGCTGATACAATTTTGCACACATGGTCTAAACTCTCATTCATTTCTCATTCTCTCCATCATGGGCTTATTTAATAATTACTGAGCACAATAAACAGCCATCATTCAGCATGGAAGACAAAAGATAAATAAGACCTTCCACC
Organism: Camelus bactrianus; assembly: GCF_048773025.1. Taxonomy (NCBI): domain Eukaryota; kingdom Metazoa; phylum Chordata; class Mammalia; order Artiodactyla; family Camelidae; genus Camelus; species Camelus bactrianus. The sequence goes on from NC_133554.1 coordinate 11,812,733, forward strand.
TCCCCCCCTCCATTCTAGCCATCAAGATATTCACAGGAGAGAAACATTTAAAAATAATAATAATTAATTAATTACAACATAGTGTGCTAAGTACAATGACCAGATAAGTACAAAAAGAAAGTTAATTCTCCCAGGGTAGAAGTTGAGGGAAGCTTCAGAAGTGACATTTGTGCTGACCCTTGTTAGATATGGCAGAGAAAGAAAGGAAAAAGGAATTCCAAGTTCAAGGAGCTGCCTGATCTGTTTCACAGGGGCGCGAAGCCCTTGGCAAGAGGCAGCAGCCAGAGCAGTCTGATGTGTCTGGGTGGTGAGAGATGGGGGGAAGAGGCAGGGGAGCAGAAGGGGCCCCATTACCAAGGCCCCTGAGTAACCCAAAGGACAGACTAAGCATGTGCTTAGGGCACCAGCAAAACAGAGAACCCTAGATAAAGTCAGAAAAGAGGACATCTTAAAAAGAAACAAATTTAATTTCAACATATCTTTGAGTTTTGTGTAATTTAAAAAATGCTTTAGCATTTAAAAAAACTTGGAGTTCCATACAGAGACTATCACTTTACAGTAATAGTCTTTTCAGGGTTTAGGATCTCTAGAAGTTTCTTTCTGTCTCTGACCCCAATTATAGAAATTAGATACCAACCAGTCTTAGCTTTGGGATAGGCAGGATTGAGTTAAGGCCATTTGCAAAACTGCCTTATGAATAACCCATAAATGTCCCCCTTAATCCACCTCAGGGCACTAACACTATATGAGCTCTGTCTTTTGCCCAAGGGACCTCTAACTGGTGCATTTCAGGAACTGTGACAAATGGAGCTCAACAGGGAGGATCTCTTCCTGTAGCCCAAGAATTAGGAACCAGGGCTCCTGGTGAAACATCAAACACTCCGCTTTCTAAAGAGAAGTCAGCCATCTTCCCAGGGCCTTATTAGGAGGCTACGAACTGGTCCTGCCATTACCAACCAGCCCAGGCATCCTTATCTCACATGAAGATAGACATCTTATGGGACACAGTGTTCACAGCCAAAAGTTATACAAGCCTCCTTCCATCCCTGCTGCCATGGGGGAAGGAAGAGAACACATCCCTCCAAAAAAAACAAGAGGAGAGTGTGTTTCAGAGAATCACTCCTCTCAATTAGAAGTGTCTACACAAAGCCAGGAAATGAAATCTCTCTCCCTAGCTGACTGGTTACTGCAGCCCCATCTCTTTCCCACACCAGTGCTTCCTGATGAGAAACTTTCTGGAAGAGTTGAACATGTATATTGGGCATTTGGGGGTCTCAGAAATGAAGGTGGACAAGATGAGGTGGAAATCCATCCCAAGAAAATTACATGTGATCATATAGGCAAAGACCACCGCACCTGCCTAGGTGCCCAGCAGTAGCGAGAATTAGACCAATCCAGAAGGAGATTAGAATCATCTCCTTACCACCAGGAGGGGGCCTAGGAGCACCCCTGCTGGCTGTCCTACTGCCCCACCCCCTGCCCTTGATACCAGAGATGCCGGGGCCCAGAACAGGGAGGGGTGAAACAAAAGAGCAGACTGCACTACACTAGCTGGCACCCAGTTCCTACACTATAATTACCATAAGGACATATTCCTTATGTCCAGCACGGGCCTGGCCCAGAAAAGACATGTGATACTTGTGTTGAAAAATGAATGAATGAATGAATGAATGAATGAAAGTATCCTCACCCCAATACACTCCGTTTCTCAGCCACTCACTGCTTTCCTGGTTTAGGAGTGTTAGTCAGAGGAGGGTGTTCCCTTGGCTCAGAGACTTGCTTAGGTAACAATGTGGCATTACCCAAGGTACACATGGTGTGTATTCTCCAGAAATGTCAGCTTCTGGGCAGGGCTTGGCCCTAGTCCCACCCCTGGCGTTTCATCTCAGCTCAGTGGGCAGAAGAGCATAAATTGCAGCTGCTCCCAGCCCTGCTGTATTTTTACCGAAGACCTCCAACGGCAACATGAAGTTGGCAGGCTTTCTCCTCCTCGTGACCCTAGCCATTCTCAGCTCAGAGGTACAGGAGCTTCAGGCTGCAGTGAGACCGTTGAAACTTTTGGGTGAGTCCGTGCGGAAGGCAAACCCATACTTCTTTGAATGAGTAAGCCAGAAAAATAAGCCATCAGGGACCAGCGAGTGCAGGAGCAGGAGGGGAAGAAAGGAGAGAGGGAAAGATATTCTCATCAGGGAGCCGTTTCTGGGACCTACCTTGCCTGCAGGATCTCTCTTCTGCTTTTACTCCCTCTCCTCTTTCCCCAGGTCACCCTCCATCTGGACTCTCTGAAAGGGGAGACTTTTGTCCCCTCATCAGCCACCCTCCATCACCCCAGCCTCTCTCTCTCCACCAGATTCTTTGTCTCTTGCTACAAATAAGTTGGATCGCCTAGAGAAAATATTTCCTTAATTATATGAAACAAATTATATAAATATTATATATTATTATATTAATATTTTATTATAATTATATTAATCATCTCAATCTCTTTGTTTCCTTTTACCACCAACATTCTCAAAGGAATAACCTTACTTCTCTGCCCTCTCTTCCTCATGGCTCATTCCTTAATCCCTTGAAGATGGACCATAGCCTCCGTTGCTGCTCCCATCACTCTCCCAGATCTTGACAAATCTCTTGACTCTCTTCAGTAGCCAAAGGCTGTAGCCTCTGCAGCATCTGAGGTCGTTTGCCTCTCCATGAGTCCTCCAACTTTCTTCTCTCTTGGATTATCTTCACTGTAACTTCTTCATCTCCCTAAATATCATTGGACTTAACTCTTACCCCTCTCTCTTCTTTGTTCTCCTTCCCCTATATTAAATTGGTTGCCAAATACCATTCGTTCTCTGAAATTGTTTTCTTACACATGTTCCTTCCTTTCCAACCCCCATTGCCACACTGTATTTCCAGGCCTGATTACTCGATGCTTGGGCCAGTGCGACAGCTTCCTAATAGCTCTCCCTGCCCCTCTCTTCCTTTTGAAGTTTGCTTGCCTGTTGAATCCTGGCACAGTCTATGCTCTGACACCAGAATAATCTTCGGAAGTAAACTGCCATCACATCACTCTCTTGGCCTAACCAATGAAATCCCAACTCCTCAGGTCCCCAAGGTCTGCCCTCAGTAACGTTGTCCCTTGCCTTTCTTTCCTGCATGATTTCCAGCTGCTCCCTAATACTTATCCAGCCTTCTATTTGCGATTCTTCCTGTGTTCCTTGTATTCCAGGGTGAAAAGTGAAGAGATAAGGCACCTGGGGTGCAAAATTAAGGAGCTGCTCACTCTTAGGGTTGTACAAGTGCCTTCTAATCTCTTGATAACAGCTGAGTAACCAACCAGAGTTCTGCACACATTTTGGTAGAAACCTTTATGGGATCTTAACCAGCTTCTTGGACCTGTTTCATTGGCCCTCAAAGAATAATCTTGAGGCTCTGGGAACATGGGGAACCTCCACTCAGGTCAGGAGTGACTCTTTGAAATCTGGAGACGTGTTCTTTGTATCAGGGTAGGTCTTGCCCCATGGGATGGCAGAGGGAGCTTCGCCTAGGGGCCAGGCAGGTCTGGGTTGGACCCCATATCCATACTTAACTGTAGGCAAGTCACCTCTGCTCGTTCCAGCTGTCACACCTGTAAAGTAGAGCCAGTCAGACTCACTGCTCAGATGACTGCAGGGCACCCTTGATGGTCTTCAGTAAATGTGTCTCCCCTTCTCTGCCCCTTTCCCTGCAGGGTGGAGACATGAGGACATTTAAGTGGGCTTCTTTGCACGTCCCCGCCACTAAAACAATTATCCTCTTCTTGAAAGGAGGGCTTGCTTTGTTGAGATTGTGTGAATGCCTTTTTTTTTTTAACGAAAGTATATAAGATGTAAATGAGTATTATTCTGCAAGGAATCATTTATAAACTATATTATGTATTGAACTAAAAGAAGAAAGTGAAATTGGCTCCTTAATCAAGGCCTGGCCTCTCTAGCGCTTGTGTCTAATGCACACAGTTTTCAGCTGGTCTGTTCTAACGTAGGCACCTGCGTTGAGCTCTGCAGTGGTGACTGGGACTGCAGTCCAGAGGCACGCTGTGTCAGCAATGGTTGTGGCCACGTCTGTGTTCCGGACTAAGGACAGGTAAAAACATCACTCCCTTCCCTGCTTCCTCAAACCTGGTCCAAGCCACGCAGGATGTACACTAAGCCCCGACTGGACTTTCCAGAAATAGATAGGACAGAAGCTTGTCTCTCTGTGGCCTCTCACTTTTCACCCACACTTCTCAAGAAGCAGAAGCATCTGTCACAGGATGGTGGTTTCCAAATCTTTAAAATAATTTCATTACACGGTATATCTTAGAGAAAAATCAGACTGTTTATTTGAACAAAAAAATAAAAATCACCCATAATCCCCCATCCCAAAATGATTTTGCATAACACTTTGGTGCATATTTTAAACACATACACACATGTACAATATTTATATAAAAATGAAATAATCTTGTACCTATTTTGATTTCTTGATTATTTCATTTAGAAATAGCTAGTGAACAAATTTTAATTCAACATTGATGCTTCTGTACCATCATCTTTAATAGCCTTTGTGAAAAAACTATAAAAAATTAATTAAAAATAAACAAATAAACCTAATTACCCCCCAAAAAACAAATAGTCCTCATGTCTGTTCCATATGTATGTTCATCATGTACGCTCATTTACTTAGCAACCTCCAATAATATGCATTTTATATATTTCTTTTTTTAATATCATTAACATGGCTATAGTGAATACTAAATTGGTATACATGCCCTTATTAATTTCTTTGGAAAAAATTGTAAGCAGTATAATTGATGATCAAGGAGTCTGCTTTTTTTTTTAAATGAATTCAGCAACACAGTTTTTTCTTTTAATTCTTATTTTTTATTGAAGCGTAGTCGATTTACAATGTCAGTTTCAGGTGTACAGCAAAGCAATTCAGTTACATATACACACAAGGAGTATGCTTCTTTTAAGTCTTGGAAACACATTGCCGTATTAAACTATAAGAACCCCTTTCTTATCAAAATATTTCAGGGGCCTCACTTGATAATTTATTTGCAGTAGCCATTGATGAAAAAAAAAAAGCATAATAAAAAGTGTTTGTATTATACTTGTATATAGCTGTTTTCTGTGGATCCAGGTCCGCCAAACAGCAGGTCTCATGCATAATTTTTTTGTCCCTCCCTCAGATGAAGACTTATACTAAGGGCCATCGTTCTCTAATAATTGTTCATCTTTTCCTGGAGTTCCTGTCTTCAAAAATGTGATCATTTGAAGCTCCTTGCCCAGGAAGACAGACGAAAATGAGGACGTGGGAATGGAGATGAGGGGTGTGGAGGGAAAGGGAAAATAGTTGTTTCTTTTAATAAATCATGATCATGAAAAGCACCCAGACTACTTGACTTATTTGGTGAGGAGTGATAAGGAGGAAGAGGAGACGGTGGGGGACAGATGACATTTGTGGAGCACTTGCTATGCAAGAAGGGCTGTGTTATATGCCCCACAAGTATCATCTAATTTATCTTTACAGCAGCCTTGTAACTATACTTGATATCAACACCATTTTACACATAAGGACACTGAGGTTCTGAGAAATAAGTATTTGCTCCAAGTCATAGAGCAGGTAAGTGTCAGGGCCTTGACTATATTTCCATGTCAAACTCTAAGGCCTATACATAATAGCATAGTGGTTAGGAAATCTTTGAATTTCAAACCCAGGCCCACCACACAACTGTGTGACCTTCAGCAAGTGTCCTAACCTCTCTTATGTTTCAGTTTCCTCATCTATATAACAGCATATACTTCATAGAGCTGCAGGGATAAAAGAGGTTAATTCATGTTAACTGCTTGGAATAGTGCTTGACACAAAGGAAATATTCAATAAATGTTAACTGAATGAGTATTATTACCAAATTGATGGGCTGACAATCCTTAGTCCTAATTTTCTAAGACTCTGAAACAGAACCCAAGACTCATCCTCCTTCCTAGCCTCTCTTGGCTCACCTGGACATTAAAAGCTGGTCCCTCTCTCCTGGGTTTCCCCCTTACAAAATGTGGGAGATTAAAATACTTACAATTTCTTGTCTATGTTTTTCACAGTCACAGACTTCAGATTTCACTGGCCCGGGTTGTAGCCTGATTTTGACTGACTACCTTCATCGTCTCTGACAAGCCATTTATACTATTTAAATGTTTTCTCTTTCAACCATTGAAACTTTCCTCAGATGTATAAAGGGAAAAATAATACTGTCTATCTAATTTAGATGCTAAGGTTTATCGAACTTTACAGTTTACAAAGCACTTTCATAAACACACCATTTGATTTTCACATCAACCAACAGATTGCAAATAGGAGGGCTCTAAATAAATAATAGTGGATTCATTCATTCTGTCAGCAGGTCTTGGGGGTTGCCTGTTACACCCCAGCTGTGTGCTAGCACTGGGGATATAATAGTGGACTAGCCAAATGGTATCTGTTCCTTCACAGAGCTCAGGAAGAAGAACTAGATAATAAATAAGTAAACAAATAAGATAACAATACATTATAGTCAGTGTTCTGAAGGGAATAAACAAGGACGTGAATTAGAAACTGGGGAGAGGGGTAAAGTAATGCCTACTTTAGTTAGAATGATCCAGGCTCTAACGAGTGATAAAAATGAAATCCTGACAGGGTTCCAAAACATGAAAGAAGTGAAATTCCAGAGTAAGGCCCCAGATCACCTTATGCAGAATTTATAAAAGAAAATATCTGTGAACTTACTTCCTTACATCCTTTTAAGGGCTCCAGTCACTGTAAGATTATGAAAATATTGAGAGTGAGGAAAAGTAAGGATGTGTGAGGAGTTTTTTCTTGGGAGAGCTTTTGTCAAGCTGTGAGTTTCCACAATTTAGGGTTTACTGTCAAAACATAAGCCAATGCAGGGGGCCGTCAAATTTCTCCCTGAGAGCTTGATATATGTTTCCTTCATTTGGTGATCACCATGGAGTAGGAATGTTCATTTTCTTGGGGAAACCACACTGCCATCCACAAGGGTATATTCCATCAGAACTCAACAGACTGGTATCATTTCCAATATCTGAGTCGTTCAGTCTTGAATAACACTAAGTGTGGGTCATTCACATTTCCACTTGAGATGAGCCACACCAAACCTGGTTCTTTCCCATGGTTTCTTTCACACCACCTTCACTGTGGTGATGACCAGGCTTCACATCCTTCTAGCCCAGTGTGTTGGACATCTCCTATGCACTGCTTCAAATATTCTTGGCCTTATACTCTTACTCAAATCATCGCTATAGAAACCAGTTTATCTCATTCATCTACTAGCTCAGCACAAGCTAATTTGTGAAGGTCTTGGCTCAGACTTGTACGAACCCTAGTAGCCCAAATCTCTCACTTTTGCCTCAGGACTTCTTTGTCTATGCAACAAGTCTCTGGCAGGAATCACTGCATACTGATGTGTGCTTAACTCAGATGCATTGGAGAATTAATGTCTGGTGGGGCAACACTTGACAACAGAGGTCAAAGGCTGGCAGATACATGCTTCCCCCTTCCATTCCTTGGAAGTGGAGGGGGGAGGGTTCTGAAAGCATTCCATAAGGCGTCTCAGAAAGTCCTTGAGGATTAAACACTCACTCACACCCTTACAATGGCCAACTCAATAGCACCTATTTGTATTAATTCTCCTTTCTTTCCTGTTCATTCCTGAATTAGTCATCCATATATCAACCTCATCTGAGGCTCTGCATTAGGAGAATTCAGACTAAAACATCAGTGACTGGTTCTCAGCTCCTGATCGTCTCTGAGCAAACATTTCAATATTACAAATATACACACATACCTATGTATACACGCATCCCAATAAGAAATAATATACAAGCATAATGAAATCTAAATTAATACATAATATAAGTATTTTCCCCCAAAGAATCCCAAAGTCTTCAGAGAAGTAGCTCTTCTAAAGCATATGCCCAATTTTCATTGCTAAAAGGAGGTGTTTTATTCTCAGGATAAAACATGTACATTTAGGTGACTTTAAGGGTTTCTCTAAGAGTCATGGGTGAGAATTTTCTTTATATTTGCATAACTCAAAGGCCCTAGGGATGGTTTACTGTCTGCCCGAATGTAAATTTCAAGCCTTCACTTCTGGGGCGACTGAAAACTGTTTACAGCTGTTTAAATGACTATTTTCTTTCCAGCTTCTTGCTTTGAAGGTTTCAGAAAATCGTAGGGTGTCCGATCTCAACCAAGTAACCCTTAACCAGGTTATAGTTTATATGATTCATTTTGAACTCCCAAACTGATTTTTGTGTGGTGATGTGCTTCAAGAGCCAAAGGATTCGTGGCCAGCTGCAAACAACACTGGGGAACACAGCCTTTATTCATGGTGGTTTTGTGCCTGGGGAAAAAAATCAGGGGCACTAATATGATGTAAAAAGAGGAGAAGGTTTTCGAACTAGCAGTTTCTGTCACTCCCATCCACAGCGCCCTCTCTACAACCCCAGTCCTAAGTTGAAACCCTTAGTACTAAACAAGAATGCCGGCCCTGCCCAGCAAAAAACTCTCTGCGAGAACAAATAAGACTCCTCGGTTTTCAGTCAGGGCTCAAGGAGGGGTGGGGGTGGGGGGGCGACAAAGTCTCCCAGATAATTTCTGATATGTATTCGCAGGACACTAATTTGAGAACGAGTCCTGCGCTCTCGAAACCCTTTCAGCTTCGGATTCTGGCCGGAAACAGTCATTTCCGGAACTGGAGAGCGGAGGCGGGGAATGCCCCGGAAGTATTTCCCTGTCCTCCTACGTAGGAAATATGGCGACTGCGCAAGTCAGGGGTTCCCTACCCGGCGGGCAGCAGCCGGAGGCGCCGCGGGAGCTACCCGTCGAGCAGGGCCATGGGTTCCGCCGCTTGTCGGCCAGGCTCTGCGCCTTGCGCCCGGATGACAGCAGCTCCGGCCGCACCGAGATTCACCTGCTCTTCGACCAGCTCATCTCCGAGAACTACAGCGAGGGCAGCGGCGTGGCCCCGGAGGTAGGTCCACTGGACGCGGCCGCCGCCTGCGGGGACTTTAGCTGGTGGCTCCCGCTCGCCTTTCCGGGCTTTTCTCACCTCCGCTTCACATTGCTTAGTTCTAGGCTCTCTCTCTCTCTCTCTCTTTTTTTTTTCCCCCTCCAACCGTGGCACATTCTCTGCCCTCTTTCTGGAAGACCCTGCAAGTGCCTGGCAAACTGGCATCGTTCAAAACCCAACTTGATGGCTTCTGCCCTCATTATACGTCGCAGGTGTCTTCTCTGGTGTGACCTTCCCGCCCTCTCCACTCCCCGCATCCAGAGCACTTTGTATATAAAATTCACTGCAGAAATTGTTGAGTACATGGTACACGGACTACGTACTGTACTTCACCGTGCACCGTTCCAGGGACCTTAGAACGTGGGTATTACTAGGTTTGTTTTACTGATAAACATACCAAGTCTCAACAAAGGTCCAATGTCATATTGCTGGCAAAAGGCAAAGCTAGAATTGAAACTAAGTCTCACTAAGCCTCAGTCATTTTCTGTTCCTCCATGCTAGCTCCGTCCTCTCTGCCTCCTCTTTAGAAGTGCTGTTTTTGACCCTAATATTTTTCACACACATCAGGCCTTGGATACTACTTACTGAATACCCTGAACTCTTGACCCAGTCATACCACTGTCTACAGGCACCTCAAACTTGACAGTTCCTAAAGATAGTTCATAATCTCTGTACACACACTCCACCCCCAATCTGTCCCACAACCTAGCGCATACAAATGTGCACAGTCAGCCTAGTCACACAGGCGCAGACACTGGTTCTTCCCCCTCCCAGCTCCTGTCCAATCTGGATTCTTCAGAATCTATCTTAGAAGTGTTTCTCACGCCATTCCCTCCTCTCTTCCCATTGCTAATGCCTTAGACCTCAGGCAAGATGACTCTTTCCTGGACTGTTCCCCTGGTCTTCTCTAATCTGCCTCCATTCGAGCCCTTTTCGAAACCATTCTATGCTCTGCTGCTAGAGTGATCTTTTCTTTTTCTGGAAAGAAATCTCATTAGAAAAGTAGAACTCGGATTTAGGAAGATCTTCAATACATATTGATAAAAGCATATTACATAAAAGTATGAAGGTTACAGTATGCAAAGAGTTCACAACAATGTATGTAAGAGTTTACAATAAAATAATAGTGTGTGTCACTAGGGAGCAGAGTGGAATTAAGGAAGGAGTTGGGGACTTTTGCTTTACTTGTATAATTTGTTATTTTTGCACCAAAAATATGTGCTTTTCCAGTTTTCTGACCCACCATTCCTGCTTTTGTGCTCTGTGTGCAGTCATTTAAAACTTGCTGTTCCTCAAGCGCGTACTGGTGTTTCACACCTACTGGTGTTTCAAGTCGGCCCACCCCACCCCCCTTTGCTTGCAGTGTCTTTCAGTGCCTTGTCTGTCTGGCAGAGTTCTACTCATCCTTCAAATCATTCCAGATTCTGCTTAAAAATAACCTCCACAAAACCTCCCTAGTTACTATTCCTTCCCAGAGTTTGTACTTAACTCTTTCAGCGCTTAATTCACTTTAATTGTTTGTGAGTAGTATTTCTGTCTCCCTCACTGAACTGTGAGCTCTTTGAGGTTCAGGAATATGTTTGCTCACATTTGGAGCCCAAAGACCTGGCACATAGCAGGTGCTCAGAGCCTTTTAATTCAGTAAACATCAGTGGATGAATGAATAGTGTGATTTGCAAATAGGTTCCTCCTTTTTTTTTTTTTTAAAGCATTCCTAACTTTACAGTAAATTTGTACAAGTGTCATTTCTAGTTTTCCGAGTGGCATTGAAAATTTGGTTTGCTTACTTTGTGGTATTTTTAATTCATTGTGTCCTTTTACATTCTGGACTCCTTCCTTTGGTTATTTGTACTCTATGTATGTAGAGGCTTTGGAGTCTTGAGCCTGACAAAAATCGTATTGATTCTTTTCCTTTTGAGCACATGCAATTTTTATGCTGCCATCCTACTTTCTGCCTCCAATTTCATCATTCCTATTTTGAGTGTGAGTGTTCACTTTGTTTTCCCATATGGCTGTGTTTGGGGGTGGGCCTCACTTGACTTAAGGTATATCACCTTTTCACTGTCTTTATTTTTTTGTAGGATGTCAGTTCTCTTCTTGTTCAAGCTTGCCGACTGGTGCCTCTTAATCAGAATCATCTTGTCAGCAAACTGTCTCAGCTTATCCACCATTTGCTTAACACATTACAGGTAATCATGTAGGCAACTTTAGAATTCAGATCATGAATTTTGACAATAAGTAAGTACCTTTGAAATACTACATCTGTGGTAGGTATGATAGGCCAGTCTTTTGGGAAGATGTGTAAATACAGAAAGCAAATGCCTTTCTAAGAATGATATTAAAACAAATATAACTCTGACCAAAAAAAAAAAAAAAAAAAAAAAATACTCCACAGGTTTGTTTGTTAGTGCTATTTGGTTTGGTCCAAGAAACCAGTATCATAAACCCCCAGGTCTTAGAATTTTTCAGGGAAGATGTGTTTGACTAAGATATATCTTAAGAATAAATTGAAATAACTTTTACCCCTTTTCTACCAATGTTTTTTCCTCTTTCCCAATGCTCCCATTTTTGTTGTCTACTTTTGGTTTTCGTAAAACATAAGAAGTAGCTTGGGGGCAGGGGGACACTAGATAAAAAGATCCCTGCTGTTTATACTAAGGTCTGTACCATAGCTCCTCGCTCTTCAGAATCTTTTCCAGCTTGCTAAATAAATGCAGTTATTTTTTAAGGAACAGTCCAAAAATTGAGGCTGTTAACATGAGATACCACATGAGCATGTGAATATAGTTAGCACAAAATTTGTCAATTAGCATTATGTAATCTAAGATGCTTTGGGCTATAAGAAACAAAGGGGCCACCCCAGAATAGCTAAACAAACAAACAAAGAAAAAATATATTATCTTACATCACAAGCCCCAAGGGAGGCAGTTTGAGGGGCACTTAATAATTAAGAGGCTTTCTGGTATCTTTCCATTTTGCCATCTTCAGTGGTTCGGCTGTCCTTTGCTAGCATTTCTCACAGTCATAAGATGCCTAAATTCCAGGCATCTCATACAAAATAAATAACACCCAGCAGAAGCAAAAAAACTATTTATTTTGTGTCTCTTTTAGTGAGGAATGAGGAAGCTAGACTCCAGCAGACCTTCCCTAATATCAGGCTAGAGAGATGTAGGTCATATTAGAACTCCTCTACACCAGTCTGATCAGGGGAATGATATTACCATGAATGGCTTAAACCAGGGATTTCAGCCTTTACTACACATTGGAATCACCTGGAGGACTTAAGCCCCCTAGATGATTACCATATGCAGCTCAGCCCTTACATCGGGATTTCTCAACCTTGGCTCTACTGATATTTTGGATCGGATAATCCTGTGTTGTTGGGGGGGGGGGGGTCCTGTGTACTAGAGGATGTTCAGCAGCATCTTAGCCTCTACCCACTAGATGCTGGTGGCATCCCTCCAGTTGTGACAATCAAATATGTCTACAGGCATTGCCAGGTGTTCCCTGGGGAGCAGAATTGCCCCTGGTGGAGAACCACTGTCTTAGCAGAATTAGGATTTACCTTCAGGTCTCACGTGGAAAAGGTGGGCACTCAAACAAGATTAGTGCTCTGCCAGCAAGGAAAGAGGGGATGAATGCTGGAGGTAACCAGCAGTGTCTTCTGCGTGTGACTTTCTAAATGAAATAAGGCTATTTTCAAGTTTAGGATGTTTCAAACTGTGGTGGCTTCTGAATGTTTACTGTTCTCAGCTGTATCATCCTTGTAATGCTGGCAGTTGGAAAAGTTCCTGATTACATATGACACCTACAGCCCTTAACCAACCTTCTAGCGTTTGATGACAGTTTGTTTCAGTTGTTCATGAATTGATACTTGGATTAGCCTACTTTAACCCAATAAGATTATAAGCTCCCTGAGGACAGGAATATGCTGTCTCTTCCTGTTACAGTCCCCATTTGGTGGCAGAGACATAGTAGCTATTTAGCAGACATATTTGGCCACAGTGTATTTGTTGAGCATTTACTGTGTATAAGGCAATTGAGTTGAATTTAAAATTTTCAGTGGATTGAGTTTCACATATCTGGGTATTTACAGCTGCCAGTGTCTGGTTAGTTCAAGGAAAAGTTACAAGGACTTTGCCAGGTTCTACTTTGAGTGGAGGGAGTAAAGGAAGAAGTGAGCAAGGCCCTGGGGCAAGAGAAGGTCATGTCTCAATCAGACTTTCAGGGTCTTTAAAGCTGATCTTTTTGACACAAAAAAGATGGACACATGCTCTCTGTCACACACACAGCTTAATTCAGGTGAGCATTCATGTCTGAAAAGGATTAAATTTTTTTCTTCTATCGATAGGTGATCGTTGATGAGCAGAACTTGGATTTCCTGTTGGCATATACTATTTCTGCTATTCAGCAGTGCAGTTCCTGGACACACATGCAGATTCTTCAAGCCCTGGCAGCTCTGGTTTACGGCAATGGCTCAAAGTGTCAAAAGGTAGTTTAAACTGTGTTCTGTCTTTCCTTTGAAAGGGTGGGCGCACAGGCTCTGAACCAGCAGGCCTGGGTTCAGGTTTCTATCCTGCCATTAATCAGATGCGTAACTTTGAGTAACACTTACTGAGTCACTCCGAACCTAGTTTCCTCATGTGTAAAATAGTTCCTCTGAGGATGAAGTCTCGCTTGTAAAGTGCGTGGTAAATATTAAGCATGGTTGTCATTGTCTTTAGCCTCCATCTGTGCTGCCAAGATGAAAGAGCTTCAGCCACAACCTCGGCTGGGAGTGCTGAGCCTTACTGCTGGTTTTTGGCATATTTTTGCATGCCTGTCTGAAATATTTACCTCGCAGCTGATCTTGTGGTACTCGAATGCCCTTTAGTTAAAAAAAAAATGTAATCTGTCTAAAAAGTAATATTTTCCCAGAAGCTTTTCTTCAGCCAACATTAAGTTATTTTGTTTTAGTACCTCCCAGACTTGCTAGGCAAGAGTGGACTCTTGATGAAGTTGAGTGACTTGGCTCAGTCAGACCCTGAAGTTAGGAGAGCTGCAGTGCACTGTATGGCAAACTTATGTCTCAGGTATGTGGATTCAATCAGATTTCCCTGTCATAGTAAGATAAGGCCTCTCCTGGGCCCTTTGTGGGTGGTTCAGTCTGTCCGAAGCTAGAGCCAACTTAGAAAAATAACCTACTTTGCATTTCATTTCTCATGGTCTTTGCTAATGAGATCATCTTATATTGTTTATTTTTAATTTTAACATTTCTTGCAAAGAAAGCTCATACAGAGGTGAAGGAAAAATAGACTAGGATCTTATTTCTAAAATATGGTCAAAGTGATATATGTACAATATGTCAGGGTTTTGTTTTCTATTGGTATAAATTCTAACTGTATGGAGTCTTCTAGAAGGGTATATTCATATGAATTTAAGCTGTGGTGATATACATCTGTCAAGGCTAGTTTCTTCTAAGAAAATGGAACCAGTCCCAGCGCCTGGTTCTAGATTCATGTAATAGAAAATGAGCATCACAGACTTGAACTGATGTGTGGTATCCTGTCTCTGCATTGCAGTGTTGTCCAGTGGTTAGGAAGGCAGGTTCAGTGGTGTGGGTCTAGCTTGACGGGACCTGTCTGCATTATTTCCCTCTAAGAACTGAAAAGCAGAATAAAAACGATTTCTCTCTCTGCATCCTAGGTTCACTACAGAGTTCTCTAACTTTTCCCTGTGGAAACCATTCTTCCTATTCATTCCAGCCTTGTGCCTGTCCACAGCAATAATAGTTAATTAGCCAAAAAGTACACCACATTCTATGATGCAGTTCTTTCAAGGGTATATTCTAATTCAAGCTCCATTTCAAATGAGACTGAGCGTGAGTTGCTTTCTCTGTGTGTGTTTTAGTGTGCCAGGACAGCCATACTTGGAGGAGCCCTACCAAAATATCTGCTTCCAAGCTTTCTTGACCATTTTACAGTCTCCAAAAGCACTTGATATGGATGATATCACGTTTTGCATGGTAGGTGAGACTACCACTAATCTTGGGATTGTTACGGATGTGTCCAGAGGCAACCGTAGAACAAAAGCTGTTATTAAAGAGTTTAACTTGGTTGCTGTATTAGTTTTGTCCAGAGTTACAGACATAAGTGGATCGTTTATCACCTAAAAAGGCTGAAATCATATCTTCCTGTTTTAAATTGCAAGAAATTGTTTTTGTTTGTTTTGTTTTGCCATTGTTTTTGTTTTGCAATTCTAGAGTCTTAAAGAAAACTGTTTTTTTCCTCCTGACTATGAAAGCAGTATGATTTCAGACTAGTGACTGTCTTTTAGATGGAAGGGAAAGGAGTGGATTTCAACAATATCTGCAATACTTTTTTTTTTTAATCTGATGCAAATATGACAATTTATTAAATACACATTTCAAAAATTACAGATCTAGATGGTGAAACTTACTTACAGTCCTCTGCTTAGGTAAAAACACTGGGAACAATTTGTCCCATGTGCCCTTAGATTTTTTTTCTATATAAAAATGAGCATATTTATAATTTTTAAGTGGAATCATATTTAAGACACTGTTTTGCAACTCTCTCTCCTTTTTAAACTTAATATACTTTGGACATCTTTTCAGTACTGTTGACATACCTCATGCTTTCTGACTGCTGTACCTGGGAGATCTTGGCAAGTTCCTTAACTTCTTGAGCTACGTGTTCCTCATCTCTGAAATGAGACAGATGTTATAACTGCCTTATAGAGGCTTTATAAGGTGTATGTATGTAAGCTAAAGGCATTTAAAATGCCTGGAAAAATGCTTGCTATTATTGTTGCGTTTCACACATAGCAGAGTTAGCTTCTTAAATAACCTTTGTCCTAATTTATGGGAATTGAAAGTGTTTGTGGTGTTTCCATTGTTTCAAACAAGGCTGCGTTTCACATCTTTTCCATCTCAATATTTCTTAAGGACAGAGTCCTGGAAATGAGATTGCTGTCCAGAAAATCAATCTTGATCAGATCTGCCCTCCAGAAACATGCTCTAGCACACATTCCTTTGCCTTTAAGAGCTGCTGAGTTTACCACATTGTAGAGGTTCCCTGTTTCTGATCTCTGCTGCCCCAGCTTTATTCCTATCACATCCTTCCTACTAAATGTCTCTTCTTTGTTTTTCTTGCTCACCATTTCTGCAGGCTGGTTTTATAAACATGTATGAAAAGACTGTTCTTATTCAGTAAAGAGCACTCTATTCCTCTAGAAAATAATTAGTAGTAGCTCATTAGCTCTCTTCTCTGGATCCTTATCTCTGCATTTTTTTTTTTTTTTTTTTGCTTCCGTGTCCAAAGATTTTTTTCATCATCTAAAGACTTTTTCTTCTTCATCCTGAGTTGTGCTAGAAAGTTGATCCCTGGACAACCAAATTTCATTTACCTTTTAACTTGGTCTCCTTTTTCCCCCTAGTTGTTACAAAATGCATTGAAAGGTATACAGTCTCTTCTAAATGGTGGGAAGATGAAACTGACACAGACGGATGAACTTGGAGCTCTTCTAGCTGTGCTAAAGGTAAGGTTTAAACCCCAAGTCCCTGTTGTTGTTAATGTCTTTCCTGTTCACACCCCAGGCATAAGGACCACTTTACATCATTATTCCAAGGCTAGCTGTAGGGTATTATATTTTAAGAGAGAAGAATAAATGGTCATGTACAAACATACTTAAAATTAAGAACTGAAAACAGTAAATCTTGCTTTAGTAAGTTTATCAAAATTCTAAAATTTTATCTATGAATCTTAAGTTGGGAAGGGAATAGGTTATGAATTATCTGTAGATAATGTAATTTTAGGTTATCTTGAACCTATTTGTACTTGAAAGAAGGACCTGGGCTTCTCCTTGGCTCTCACTCCCATGTAGTAAGCAGGCCCATGAACACATGCATCAGCAGGCTGTCATCCTTTGGTGTCTGAGCCTCCCTGTCAGTAGGAAGGTCAGGTCAGCCTCTCTGGGACCCAACTTCCTTCAGTTCAACCAGGAACTAGAAGCAGCTTTGTGCTAGCCTCAGATCAGAGCTGTGTATGATAACTTGGCTTTATCATGACCTAAATTGTAATTCTTTTCATGTACCATCTTCCCTACTCCTAAATACAGACAGCTAGATTTGGAGATGGATATGCTGCATAAAAATGATAGATTGGTTAAAGAAACTTCAAGGTAGATAAAATAATTGGATAAAACTGATTAGATAAATTTTTTTAAATTAAGTAAAAGTAGTAAGTAAGTAAATAAATAAATAAATAAATAAACTAAAATCCAAAATCAGACCTAACTTGATCTGGCCAAGTTAGATCCGTTGGGTCTACATGAGATTAAGTTCTTCTGTAAGCTCTAAGCCTTCAGAGTATCTATTTTCTGACCCACTTTTGTTTCCTTAATAAAGCTTTTAAACATTTATATGTTCATCTCTGTGGCGCAGAACATGGTGAATAATTCTGTTTTATGATGTGTTTTGTGTGTGTGTTTCCTTAATTGTCATTTTTAGAAATCCATGTTCCATGGGCTCCCTGGACTAAACATAGAGATGCCCACGGTGCTGTACCCAACTCCACTCCCTCAGTATGATGGACGCCCACCCATCAAGCCGCAGCAGCCGGAAGCCAGTGCTTCTCAACCACCTGTGGTACATTTGTGTCTGTTTAGATTTGAGTTGTGGATTGTTTCTGACTGTTTGCTGTATGTGTTTTCTATATTTTGCATCACTCCTATGCCAAAGGCTCACCTTGAATTTGATTTCAACTTAGGATTTTTAGCATAGTAAGTTTAAATTCATCAGACTGCTAAAAATACCAATTATAACATCTTATACTTCTAAGAAGTGTAGGCAATGTAACAGCTGTAAAAATGGACATTCACTTCACACCCAAGGCCAAGCATCCTCATCCCCCAAATGCTCAACACCACAGGGCGACAGACGTTTTCTGTAAAACGCTAGCTGGTAAATATTACAGGTCTCTGTTGCCAGATACCCCAGGCTTTCCAAATAGCTGTCTTCTCCCTTGTGTTTCTGTTGGAAAACCTAGAGCATACAGATACGGTGCCAAGATATTGCATCTAGAAATGTAATACCTGATAAAAATGCTTATAATTAGAAAGTCTTTAACTTATTTACTTTCTGAACATTTACTGAGCTTCTGCTATATTCCAAGTATTGTGCTGAGCATTAGGAACATAGACTCGGGAATTTTAGGAATTTGGGGGAGAAGGCGAAGATGGATAAATAAACGCTGCACTGCAGTGTTATAGTTCCTTTCATTTGAATATTCACAGGGAACTCTAGGAGCACATTCAAAGCACCCAATAGAGGGGAAAGGGGTGCTTTTTAACAGATACGGTGGCTAACCAGAAACTCAAGAATGAGTAATAGTACAGAGAAGAAAGGAGAAAGTTTTATTCGGAGGCAACAAGGTACACAAACATAGGGAACGTAAGTTCACGTGGCCCATTTGTTAACCAGTAGGGCTGGAGTGTCAGGTGTGTGGAGAGGAAGTTGGGGCAAGTATGTAGCAGAGGCCAGATTATAAGGGTCTAATACATGCTGAAGAGTCTGGGTTTTTATCTTGTAGGTGGTGAAAGTGAAGATACGGGGGAGTGATATGATTAGATTTGCATTTTAGAAAAATCAATGGGTAGAAAGTAAAAAGGCATTAAGTCTGGAGCCACATTAATAATCCAACATAGAAGTGATGAGGAGCTTCCTTCCTTAAGGTCAGGGACCCCAAGAATGCGAGGAAGGCTCAGATTCCGAAGATCTTTGGATGTCAAAAAAGAAGGAAGTAGGAGAAAAGAGAGAAATTGGCTTTTATGTTATATCTACAAAGCCCCAATGCCCTAAAACATTGGATTGTATGTAATGGATTGACTTCTTCCCTGTACATCTAGAGTGGTGCTGGCTGGGTATCCTGTTGGGAGAATTGAGAAAATAGTCACTCAAGTCATTTTCTGTAGACCTTAATCTCTTGCAGAACCCCAGCTGAGAAAGCTGAATGCTTTCACAACGGTGCAAGGAAGGTGGCATTAGCCTATGCTTAAACAGATGAGGAAGGGCAAGCTCAGAGAGGCTAAACGATTTGCCCAGGGCCAAGAGAATTTAAACCCAGGCCATGAGTTTTGCTATGTCCTGTGTATTTCATGCCTTGTTTCCACTGGTCCGGGAGGGTGTGCATAAGCACTTGGCCTAGTGCCTAACACACAGAGTATTGATTAAGTGCTGCTTTTTTCTCTTCTCCTCTTTTCTTCTTTATTCAAACTACATGTCAGAGACACATTTAGTAATTATCAAACGAGAAGTTACCAATAGCTATCATATATATGTTTTCGTTTACTCCTAAAATCAGAGTAAAAAGAAAAAATCAAAAGTAAAACCGAAGAAACTCCAGCAAGGAGAGGAGGAGGAGGAAGAATCCAGTGGTGAAAGAGAAGTAGCCCCAGCCCCTGGCTCAGGTAGAGTGAACCTGCCTGGAGGGGACACTCGGTGCTCCCCCTCCCTGGATGCTCAGACTTTGCCAGTAGCTGGAAGTGGAGCCGCAGGAAAGGACCGAGTCTCCTCACCCTTCAGTTCTGCCAGTTGGAAAAGGGTCAGCAGTAGTGAGTCAGACTATTCTGATGCTGAAGGAGGCATGCAGAGTAAAGTGAGGTAGTAGTATTTTGTTATGTTTTTATGCCTTGTATTCTAAGTTGTGTGTCTAAGTTTATATCCTCGCTTAAAAGTCTGCCTGTCGCCTGTGATTTAACTTGAAGAGTCTCATTTATGTGGGACTTTGCGTTACTCTGCATTTTGCCTTGTCCTCTCCATCTGCCTTTGTACATGGGGTTCCTCTGCCTGAAATGTTCTTTCTTTCACTTTTTTTGCCTTTGCCTTGTTAACCACTCCTCCTCTTCAATATGAGCTCAACAACTGTGTGGTTTGAGAACCCTTTTCTGACACCCTCTTTCAGCTTAGGTACCCTTCCTGTGTGACCCTGTGACTTATCTCTGCCTTACTGCGTTGTAGTTACCTCTTAACCGTCCGTCTCTGCCATTAAAAGCTTGTCAAGGGCAGGGGCTTAGTTGGTGTCTACCAGCCTCAGCACAGTGCCTGGCACTCGCATAAGGATATTCAGTACCTGTTTTTTGGATGAGTGTATACACTGCAGTATCTCATTTAACACGGGTTTCCTAAAATCAAAATGTTGCCCTCTTATTCTCTATCTAGTTGGTTTTTTTTTAATTGTTGACTTTATTAACTTGTTATATAAACAAATGGATTTAACATGTTTTGATTGCATTTTGAAATAATTTTTAAAATATCATGTTGATGTATTTCAGACTTATTTGGAATGTTGAATTTCTCACTGTATCATTTGAGTTGGCTGGCATAAATAGCATTTCATGCTTACATTTTTAAAAGCAATTAAAAGACTTTTTTCTTCCTTCTTTTGCTTATCAAAGGTCTTACCAAGCCAAGGTTCGCCAAGGAGCACTAGCTTGTTTTCTTTCTACTATAAAATCCATAGAAAAAAAAGTTCTTTATGGCTACTGGTCAGCCTTTGTTCCTGATACACCTGAGCTCGGGACCCCACAGTCTGTGTCCTTGATGACTCTTACGTTAAAAGATCCTTCTCCAAAGGTAAGAGCACTTAAATTCTAAGTGTTGTACTAGGGAGAAAACTTTACAAGTCTTCGTTGTTTTCTCTGCCCTATCCGATTTTATCTGAACAAGGCTCTTACCCAAGTCCTGATTTGAGAACCGGTAGTTGGGTAGGGCTATAGGAAATGGGCTTATGTGAATAACAGGTTGAGGGAGAGCATAGTGAGGTCACCTCCTGCCCCAGGCTTGCTTGAAGCTCGAGCCCACTTGAGTCCTGGCTTCAGTGTCCTCTTTGAGCTGCAATGAAGCAGCAATGCTTCTTCCCCTTCTGGGAAAATGTTGATTGCCTTGGTATAAACACCAAATAGGAAAAAATTACAAATGGCTTAAATACTCATCGGAATATCACAGTATGTAATGGTTATGAAAGACGTGTAAGACTTAGGGAAACGCCAGTGAAGTTTTACCAAAATCTAGGATATGAAATTATGATCCCAACAGTGGTTTTTTTCTTCCAACTTTTCCATATTTTCCAAATCACGTGTAATAAACAGTAATACATAGTTTAATAAGAAAAACCGATTTTTAAAAAAGAAGACAAAAAAATTGGCAGTCATAGAAAGCTACAGCAAGGTAGCTATGGCTGATCAAGTAGTTTGCCTCTTCTTGGGTATGTTAGCTCCTCTTACCTAAGGAAAACAGTGCTATTTAGAGTCCCCTTACAATCATGAATGTTATAAAGTCATGCCGAATGGCGTCTGATGTCCTTAGGTAACCAACCTACCCTCTCAAAGTGAATGATTTTAACTAGGCCAATAGTAGTAGTTTTCTTTTTTCAAGATTTTCCCTTAAAAGTAAGGAGGAGGGCTGGCAACCCATAATACATTGGAACTGCCTTTGATCATCTCCTTGAATAGCTGATTCCTAAATAAGAAAACTTCTAAATGACCCTTCAACACTTTTACAGGGGAGAGAAAAATAAACTAGCCTGTCCATTAGACACACAAAAAATGCCTTGTAGGGTATTTCAAGTACTCAGTATCCTAAGTAATTCAACCAATAGAAATCTTTCAAATTGCCTGAATCGGTAGAGAATGAGAACCTGGGAGAAAAATGGAAAAGAATGGTGGCAAATAGATAAATGATGAGGCTATTCTAGTAATTGGAAGGGAAACTGTTATAAAGGTTAAAATATATATATGTATTTGTGTTTTTGAAGCCCCTCCAGCTGAGGGGAGGAGCCATAAGTAGTTAAGGAGATGGTGCCATGGCGCAAGTAGCAGATAAGTAAACCACCTGGGCTGTGACTGCCCAGCTAAGGGGATGTGGGACACGTGCGTTTGTGACGTGAGTACAAAGAGGTTATGAGATCATATCCGATGAAAGTAGAGAGAAATAATTTTCATGTTTGTATCTTTATATTTTTCAAATGTTTACATTTGACTTAGAGTGCCATGATAGGTTTTACATATTACAGAGTGGTCCTCCTTGATTTGGGTACCTTTTAGATACGTTCTTGCTCTTTATCTTCTATGAATGCAAGAAATGTGATGAGTGAAATAAAAACATAGAACTTCCTTCTGGAGATGTCCTAGGGCCAGCACAAAAGCCACGGAGGTCCTGGAGAAATGGAAAACCGGTCATCATTCTTAAACAGGATTTTTAAAAGATCAAATTAATGATTAAAATTTGTCAGTTCAGTGTAATGGCAAGTGACATGATTATACTCAGCAGCAGATACCGGGTTTAGGAGAGTATCAGTAAGTACAGTGACAGTTGTCCACAACGAGACTTGGAGCACACCTCTGCACACTCTCCATAGTGTAGTTAATTGTGAACCAAGGCCCATGCTAGAGGAAAGTGTTTTAGTAGATGATGTCAGTGAGAGATGCTGTTCTAGAAAGTCTGCTAGAAAATTATTTGCACAAATTAAAACTGCTAGTTCATGTACTTGGAATGGAACAGCATTCTGGATTGATGAGAGCTAGGTTAAAAGGCTCAGCCATGTGTAAAAGCTGCGTGATCATCTTCTCAGGTGCTCACTGAGTGTAGAGTTGGACAGTATAGACTGAGGTTTGTCTTAGCCAGGATGAAGATGACAAGACAGTAACAGTGTATCTTCTCATTGAAGAATGGTTCTTTGAGAAGGAGAAAACTTAGAAATCCCCTTTAGGATTTGGCAGTGTGGCGGTACTTGGGAAATTGTCACATGTTGACATGCCAGAAATGCGCTTTAGAAAGCACATCCTATGTTTTCGGACAGCACAGAGCAACCAATGTAATAACATGACTGATTTATAAATTGCTTCTATATGGTTTCCTCAGGTGTTATAGAGGTAGATTATGTATATCAGCAAGACTTCATCTAAGGGACAAACTGTAGGGCAGGCCTTCTTGGTACCTTGAGAATTATCCTGATTTTCAGATTCCAGGATGATTCTTTATTTCCCTTTTGGAGAGCTATGAAATACAGAAACAAATTAAAATCTAGATAACAGGTAACATAACTAGGAAAGAGAATAAAGGGTTGGAATTTTTAACTGTCATGGAATGGTAGATAATCAGGTGTCTCTTATATGGCCAGCCAAGAACAGGTGACCTTTGCTTGGATGTCTCCAAATCTAGAGATCCTGGCATAGTGTTGAAGTGCCTCCACGTAAAAGGCACCCAGCTTTGGGGGTGTGATCAAATGAAATTAATCTTGGGCATATGTGGAGAATAATCAGTACTTGGACAAAGCCAAAGGTAAGCACAGCCAGGTGCCCTGCGTTGAAACCTCAGTGGTACCCACTCCCAGCAGTGACTTCTTCATCACCCTCCCAGAAATATTCTGGGACCAAACATACATAAAAAAAGGAAAAAATAAGGGTTGACTGAGCTACCTCAGCAAACATTTCTACTCTATTCTAAGAAGCAAAAAAGGAAAAGTGCTTTCTTGTTTCATTACTTTTGAACAAGCCTTTGTGCCCAGGGAGGTAAAAGTACCGTCTAGTGCAACTGAGCATACTGATGTTTATAAGATTAAAAAGTCTTACCCACCACTGTAAATATTCAGACAATAAAAACTTAACAGAATGAGCTCTCTGGAGAGCTACATCTCTTATGGTTTGCTTGTACGTCAGTAGCTTCTGCTGAAAGTGCTGATTAGAATGATAAACAGTATATTAAATATTGATAATAAGAATAAATGAAGCAGAACTTGAGCCAGATTCAGTGTTATAAATAGCATTTTTATAGCAACAAAGATATATTAAACAGCATTTAAAGGAAATAAATTAGAACTATGAGAAGTATAATTTGATCTAGTATATTTCCATTTAGATTTTGTACCTTGATGATGAAAAATAACAAATTTTAGTGACATTCCGTTCGTTTTCATCTGTGATAGTTACGAATGCATTTTTCCCTCTTAGGGTACCAAAGTTAATTGGACTGAAAATTTTTTACTTTTGAGTATTAGTTCATTGCTTTCTACAGCATGGCTTTTAATTTTATTTGTTTTGTGAGCTGTTGGATTTGTGATTTTTAATTATGCTCTAAAGTTTAGAAGTTTAGCATAACATCTACCTCTTTCAGTTAAGATCAGCCAGCCATCTAATCAGAGTTTGGCAGACTACGGCCTGTGGGCCAGTTGTGGCCCACTGCCAGTTTGTATGACCCATGAACCAGGAATGGTCTTTATACTTTTAAATGTTTTTTTTAAGTCAAAAGAATAATATTTTGTGATGTAAAAATTATATGCTATTCCTATTTCACTGTCCATAAGTGGATTTTTATTGGAACACACATTTATTCCTTTATACAGTGTCTGTGCTACTGTAGCAGAGCTGAGTGTTTACAACAAAGACTCAGTATGTGAAATTTGTACTGCTGGCCCTTT
Source organism: Camelus bactrianus (assembly GCF_048773025.1). Classification (NCBI taxonomy): domain Eukaryota; kingdom Metazoa; phylum Chordata; class Mammalia; order Artiodactyla; family Camelidae; genus Camelus; species Camelus bactrianus. Next base: position 11,837,276 of record NC_133554.1, read on the forward strand.
ACAGAAGAGATTTGCTAGCCCCTGATTTGAGTTCTTGGATCAGCTGACTTGTGCGCAAACTCTTTCCCTCCCTCTCCCCCACAATTTTCTAATACTATTTTGTCAACTTCCTAACTTAAGTGATTATGCTTAATTCCAAAGACTCATACTGCTATACTACAAATTTATTCTCAAAACAATTAAATCTTTAATTTTTTGTTTATGATTCCAGTCCATAAAAGGCATGCAGAATTAATTTATTTCTTGGAGATAATGTAGTTGAAGATTTTCTGGAAAACTTTTTTCACACCAAACTCAGATATGCTTCATATTTAGTAAATAATGTAAATCATATCCTAGAATTATTATTGATTCCTTGCTTTTAACAAATCTGACTGAAAGGTTTGATTGGCATTTGGGGGCCTTCTGGCCAGAGGGTACAGTATTATTTCATATTACTAATCCTGAACTTATCACCTACATTCCATATTGGTTAAATTGGCTTTTTTCTTTTTCATTTCTTTTTTCTCCTTTATAATTTTTAATACCACAAAATCACCAGAGTACCAATTGAAAATAATCTTTTAACCTTATAAAGAAACCCTTGACGCACTTTTCCTGACAAATACCGTAGTCCATTGACAAAGGGGCACACATTTTATTTTCCATCTGTAAGATTGTATTTAGTATTTCTTTGATTATCAAAGATTCTTGTTGTAAGCAGTGTTATTTCCTGCACCTTAGAATGTTTCTAAAAGTTGGCTCACTAACAGTTCCTGCCAAGATGAGTTTGCACACATTTCCTAATAGCCCATTTAATTAACATTGAGAGCTCACGGATGCTTTAGGGCAGATTGCAAAGCAGAATGTCCTCAGGAACTCTAGAGAAGCAGACTGTAGATGCCTTTATTTTTTTCTGCCCAATAGGCTTTCAGTTTCTCTTTTCAGTGGGCTTTTTTTTTTTCCACTTTTTTTTAAAAATTGAGTTATAGTCAGTTTACAATGTTGTGTCAATTTCTGATGTACAGCACAGTTTTTCAGTCATATTCAGTGGGCTTTATGCTTGAATAAACTAGGCTTCTCATCTTTAAGTTATTTTCATGCTCATGATTTCAGGTTGTATACTATGGTGCACTCTAGACTTAGAGTAAGAAAACTAACAACAATGTGATTTAAGTAGTTTTTGTTTTTTAAGTGTGAAGGTGGGGATGCAGGTGGCTCAGTTCACAGCTACTTTTGGGACCTGACAGGTAATCCCATTGCCTTTATCCTTCTAATTAAAATGATTCTAAGTACTTTGATTATTAAAAATATACATAGGACAAAGGGGATTTGACTCCTGATTTTTAACTAACTGATGTGAATCATCCTGAAATTTCAGACGCGTGCCTGTGCTCTGCAAGTTTTATCTGCCATCTTGGAAGGCTCAAAGCAGTTTCTTTCTGTTGCTGAAGATACCAGTGACCACAGAAGGGCCTTTACGCCCTTTTCTGTGATGATCGCTTCCAGCATTAAAGAGCTGCACAGATGTCTTTTGTTAGCTTTGGTGGCTGAATCATCCTCACAGACCCTCACTCAGATAATTAAGGTAAATGTCCAGGTTATTCAGTGAGTTCCAGAGGTGGTTATTCTGTTTGTTTTGTATAATGTTTATATCACTCAAAAATAAATTGACTTAAGAATATAACTAAGTAGTAATTTTCTTAAAAATATCCCATTTCGAAGTCTGTTCCTACTTGTCTGATCTTGCCTACAACCTCTGTATGTCTAAATAAATGATTTACTAAAAATACTTCTTTATCTTAAGGATTAAATTGTACCAATGAGAATACAGGTGCTATCCCCTACCCCCTCCAGAAAAAAAAGACAAAAAAGAGAAGGACTGATTTGCAAATAAGTGTAAAGATTTTTGTTTTTAATGAAATGCTCTAAAATTTTGTCTCCTATGCATTGGCTTAATCAGGCCTATTGATGAGCTGTTGTTTGTGTTTTGCAGTGCCTTGCAAATTTAGTATCAAATTCACCTTATAACCGTCTGAAACTCAGCCTGCTGACCAAAGTCTGGAACCAGATAAAGCCTTATATCCGCCACAAAGGTTGGTGATAGTTTAAAACTGATTGCTTCTTTATATCAATCAAATCTAGATTATTAGTTAAAAAAATATTCAGAGCACTTTTAAAGCTCTAAGGTAGTTCTGTTTATTCTCCTCAAGTTTTGTGGGATCCAACTATTGCTAGAACCCCACGTTTGATCCCTGAAGCCCCAGTGGGCACCACTGGAAAGAAGTGAGCTGGAGAATTACCGGTAAAGTTTAATGTGTCTTCAGTACGTTAGTGCAGTGACCAGAGTATTCCTTTAGAATTAGGATTGAGTGAGTGCTAGGGGTCCTACTCTACTGTATGGTAGTTCTTTCCTTTAGGTGTAAGTAGAGGGTGGATGGGCAGTCAGGTAGACATCAACCTCTTTTTGGAAAGGAAAAGTGGAATATGAAACCTAACTTCTTTAACGTTATCGCCTCTGAAGTTCATATAAAATTCTAGGACTTCAAATCTCCACTAACTACAGTCTTATTTCTTATTTTATGACTTACTCTCACATATAATGTATACGTGCTTGCCTTTAGAACATTTGTTTTTGTTTTGTTTGCAAGCTTCAGCTCAGACAACATTCTAATAAGTTGAATTTTTAGTCAGAATTACAGAACTTGAAGGAGGCATGGGTGTTTGTGACATCGTGGCAGAGGTAGGACCCGGCGTCAGTCCACGGGTCTGCAACCCGCTCCCATTTCTGCCATCTCATAGCCATGACCTCAACTTTAACTTCCTGTTACCAGAAAGACCTGTGCCTACCTCATAAAATTTTTATGAGGCTTAAATGAGATACTGATGTGTAAACTAAGTCCAACTCACTCCTTTCACCATTGTGTAAGAGGGGACCCAGAAAGATGAATTTTGCCTTAAGGTCTCTCATTACGTTAGTTGTGGAATGAAGATTAAAACAACCCACGTCTTCTGGCTCAGTTCCCTGCTCATTCCACTGCGCTGGCTTTTCTTCATTTGCAATCTGAGGGGAGTGGACCAAGTACTAAAAGTCCTTTCAAGTGTCTGCCTTTGTCCTCCAGCAACCTTTTATTATTAAAATGTTCAGACCCACAGAAAACTTGTACAGTGAGCACCTGTTACCTCTACGTAGACTTAACAGTTGTAAACATTGTCATATTTGCTTCCTCTCTTTCTACATGTACGTATCAGTATATATGTATACATATATGTGTTTATGTGTATATTTTTGTGTGTATGTACATATTTATATACTCTTTTCCCTTGAGCCATTTAAAAGTAAACTGTAGACATATTTCACCCTAAATACCGCAGCATGCATCTCCCAGAAATAAAGATAATCTCCTAAAAACACACACCATTCTCACACCTAAGAAAGTAACATTGATTCCATAATATCATCTAATATTTAGTCCATATTCAGAGTTCCTCATGTGTCCCCAAAAGTCTTTAAAAAAAAAAAAAAGTCAGCTTATTGAAGGTTTATGCATTACATTTCATTTTTATGTATCTTTAGCCTTTTAAATTTTTCTTTCTTTTTTTTAAATTGAAATTACAGTTAACATAAGACCCATGACCAAGAGTGTACTACCAATGTTTTCTTGTGGAAGTTTTATGGTTTCAGGCCTTACATTTAAGTCTTTAGTCCATTTTGAGTTTATCTTTGTATGTGATGTAAGAAAATGGTCCAGCTTCATTCTTTTGTATGTAGCTATCCACGTTTCCTAATATTGTTTACCGAAGAGGCTGTCTTTTCCCCATTACATATTTTTGCCTCCTTTGTTGTAGATAAATTGACCATGTAAGAATGGGTTTATTTCTTAGCTTTCTATTCTGCTCCATTGATCTGTGTGTCTATTTTTGTGCCAGTACCACACTGTGATTACTACTGCTTTGCATTATAGTTTGAAACCAGGGAGCATGGTATCTCCAGCTTTGTTCTTTTTTCTCAAGTTTGCTTTGGCTATTTGGAGTCTTGTGCTTCCATACAAATTCTAGGATTATTTGTTCTAGTTCTGCGAAAAATGCCATTGGTATTTTGACAGAGATTGCATTAAACCTGTGGATTGCTTTGGGTAGTATGGACATTTTAACAGTAGTGATTCTTTCAGCCCACAAACATGGTATATCTTTCCACATATTTGGAGTAGTTTGAGGATTGATATTAAGTCTTCTTTATATGTTTGGTAGAATTCACCTGTGAAGCCATCTAGTCCTGGACTTTTATTTCTGGGGAGTTTTTTGTTTGTTTGTTTGCTTTTACTGATTTGATTTCATTACTAATAATTGGTCTGTTCAGGTTTTCTATTTCTTCTAATTAAGTCTTGGAAGATCGTGTTTTTAGAAATTTATCCATCTTTTGTAGGTTGTCCAGTTTGTTGGCTTATAACTGTTTATAGTAATCTCTTATGATCCTTTGTACTTCTGTGGTGTCAGTTCTAACTTCTCTTTCATTTCCAGTTTTATTGATTTGGGCATTCCCTTTTTCTTAATGAGTCTGCCTGAAGGTTTATCAATTTTGTTTATCTTTCCAGGGAACCAACTTATAGTTTCATTTATCTTTTCTGTTGTTTTTAGTATGTGTTTCATTTATTTTCACTCTGATCTTTTTTTCCCCTTCCTTCACTAACTGAGTTTTGTTTGTTTTTCTTTTTTTAGTTCCTTTAGTTGTAAGATCAGATTGTTTGAGATTTTTCTTGTTTCCTGGGATAGGCCTGTATTGCTATGAACTTCCCTCTTAGAACAGCCTTTCCTCTGCCATACAGATTTTGGAACACTGTTTCCATTTTTATTTGTCTCCAGGTATTTTTTGATTTCCTCTTTGATTTTCATCGATGACCTATTAGTTGTTCAGTAGCATATTGTTTAAATTCCACTTGTTTGTGTTTTTTCCAGTTTTTCATCTTGTAGCTGATTTCTAGTCTCTTTGGATTGTGGTCTGAAAAGTTCCTTGATAAAATTTTAATTTTCTTAAATTTATTGAGACTTGTTTTGTGTCCTAACATGTGGTCTATCCTGGAGAATGAATGTTTCATGTGCATTTGAAAAGACTGTGTCTTCTGCTGTTTTGGGATGGATTCTAATGTGTCATTTAAGGCTAGTGTTTGTTTACTGATTTTCTGTCTGGATGATCTATCCATTGATGTAAGTGGGGTGTTACTAATATTATATTACTGTCAATGTCTCCCCTTATGTCTGTTAATATTTGCTTTATGTACTTAGGTGCTCCTATGTGCACATATATTTACAAGTGCTATATGTTCTTGTTAGACTGATCTCTTTATTGTTATGTATGTAATGCATTTCTTTGTCTTATTAGTCTTTGATTTAAAGTCTACTTTGTCTGATATAAATATTGTTGGCCCTGCTTTCTTTTCATTTCCATTTGCATGGAATTTTTTTTTCTCTATCATCTCATTTTTGGTCTACATGTGTCTTTAGATCTGATTTGAGTCTCTTATAGGTAGCATATATACAGGTCTTATTTTTTTATGCAGTCAGCCACCTTATGTCTTTTGTTTGGAGCATTTGGTCCATTTACATTTAAAGTAATTATTGATAGGTATGTACTACTTATCATTTTGTTAATTTTTTCTAGTTATATTTGTTGTTCTTCTCTGCTCCTGTCCTCTTGCTGTCTTCCCTTGTGATTTAACGGCTTTCTTGAGTGTTATGTTTGTATTCCTTTCTCTTTATTTTTTGCGTTTATTATTGGTTTTTGGTTTGTGGTAACATGAGGTTCTTATATAACAACCTGTGTATTTAAAATCTATTTTAAGTCACTTAAGTTCAAGCACTTTCCAAATGCACTACATTTTTATTCCCCCCTCTCCATGTTTTATGTTTTTGATGTCATCTTTAACATCTTTTTATCTTGTGCATCTCTTAACTAATTATTGTAGATATATATGATTTTACTAGTTTTGTCTTTTAAACTTCATGCTGCCTATATAAGTGGTTGATCCACTATCTTCACTATATGTTTGCCTTTACCAGTGAGACTTTTTTTTTCTTTCATAATTTTTATATTTCTACTTATGGTCTTGTCTTTTCTGTTTAAAGAAGTCCTTTAGCATTTCCTGTAAGGTCAATTTAGTGGCGATGAATTCTTTTAGCTTTTTCTTGTCTGAGAAATATCCTTCAATTCTGAATGATAGCCTTGCCAGAGAAAATATTCTTGGTTGTAAGGTTTTGTTTTTTTTTTTTTTTTAGAACTTTGAATACCTTGTGCCATTTCCTTCTGGCATGTGAAGTTTCTGCTGAAAAGTCAGCTGATAGTCTTATGTGGGCTCTTCTATGTGTAACTAGTTTTTCTCTTGCTGCTTTTAATATTCTTTCTTAACTTTTGACTTTATTTATAATGTATCTTGGTGCAGGTTGTTTTGGATTCAATCTTGTGGACTCTCTGTGCTTCCTGGACTTGGATGTCTGTTTCCTTTGTCAGGTTAGGGAAGTTTTCAGCCATTATTTCTTCAAATAGATTTTCTGTCCTTTTCTCACTCCTCCTTCTGGGACCTCTATAATGTGAATGTTAGTACACTTGATGTTGTCACAAATGTCCCTTAAACTATCCTCATTTTTCCTGTTTTTCTTTTTGCTATTCCAATTAGGTCATTTTTCACTAGGCGGTCTTCCAGATTGCTGATCTGTTTTTCTGTATTGTCTAATCTGCATTTGATTTCCTCTAGTATGTTTCTCATTTTTGTTATTTTATTCAGCTATTTTATTGTTTGATTGGTTTTTTGGGTTTTTTTTTTTTTTTTTTGTCTCTTTGTTGAAGTTCTCATTGTGTTTCCTTTATTTGTCTCCTGATTTCAGCAAGCATTTTTATGACTATTAGTTTAGACTCTTTATCTGGAAGATTGCTTATCTCCATTTTGTTTAGTAGTTTTTCTGAGGTTTTGTGCTGTTCTTTCATTTGAAACATATTTCTTTGCCTTCTCATTTTGCCTAACCCTTACATTTGTTTCTATGTATTAGGTAGATATATCTCCTGTAGAAGGTGTCTGGGGCCCAGATGTATGGTCCCCCTGGTCACCAGAGCCAGGGGCTCCAGGAGTGTCCCCTGTGTGGGTTGCACTTGCCCTTCTGTTCTGTCTGGGCTGCCCTTCTACAGGCCTGCTAGTGTGTGGAGCTGGCCCCCGGTGCAGCTGGCTGTAAGAGGGTCTGCTCTGGAGGAGCGCTGGCTAGCTGGTTTCTGCAGGTGAATACTGGGTGGGCTGAGTGGTGCCAGTCCATTAGATGCGGAGAGTCAGAGATGGCGCCTGGAGGTACCTGGCCAGCTAGGTAGAGAGGGAGCCAAAGGAAAAAAAATTTTTAGGAGCACTCATCAGCCCATCAGCGCCTGAAGTTCCCTTCAGGCACATGCCTTAAAATTAGTCAGTGACTCTCCACATACGATCAGGCACTTTTCAAGCTGCAGCTTGTGCACTGATACCTGGAGTGAGTGTTTTGTGCGCAGCCTTTCAGAGTGGATCCCCGATTCCCTGCAGCCTTCCAGCTCTCTCAGACATCAGCCCTGCTGGTTTTCAAAGCTAGGTATTAGGAAGGCTTGTCTTCCTGATGCAGGTCCCCCCTGGCCTGGGGACCCCAGTGTGGGTTCCGAGCCCTTGCTCCTCAGGGAGGACCTCTGAGGCTGTGACATCGCTCCTGCCAGTGCTTCGCAGCCCTGGAGGTGTAGGCCAGACTGTGTCTCCACCCTCCTGCTTGTCTCAGCGTGGCTTTTGTTTATCCTTAGTTGTGGAAAATCTTCTCTGCTAGTCTTCAAGTCATTCTCAGAGAGAGTTGCTCTATATATAGTCTTAATTTTTGTGTCTGTGGGGCTAGGCGAGGCCAGCATCTTCCTACTGTGCCATCTTGTCCTGACTTCTCACTTTAGCCTTTTTGACTCTAGAACAGCCTGCCACCCTTTTTTTTTTTCCTTTCATCCTGTTGATTTTGGAAGGGTCTAAGTCAGTTGTCTCATAGTATGTCTCACATTCTCGATTTGTTGGATTTTTCTTTATAGGGTTATTTAACTTATACTTCTGTCCCATGTGTTTCCTACAAACTGGAAGTTAGGGCTAGAGGTTTAATTTGATTCAGGTGAAACAAGGACGCCATAATTCTTAATCATGATCCTTATGGTAACTGTTCCTGTGGTGATAGGTTCTTACTGTCTCCTTTGATAGATGTTAACGTTCGTGTGTCAAGTCTCACTCTCTTGGGAGCCATAGTGTCCACTCACGCGCCTTTACCTGAAGTCCAGCTGCTTTTACAACAGCCCTGTTCTTCTGGACTCAGCAATAGCAATTCAGCAACTCCTCGCCTCAGTCCTCCTGACTGGTGGAAAAAAGCCCCTTCTGGACCCTTTCTGGAAGAAGCGTCGGTTAGCTCACCTAAGACGTCTTCAGAACCCTGCTGGCTCATTCGACTTTGCATTTCCATTGTTGTTCTGCCCAAGGAGGATTCCTGCTCAGGTAGTGATGCTGGCTCCGCAGGAGGAAGCACCTATGAACCGTTCCCCATGCGCCTGGAGGCCTTACAGGTAGGAGGTTTCATTTCCTCATCTCTGAAATGGAAGTAATCATTCTTCATGGGGTGATTACCTCATGAGGAGCGAGTCTGTGAAAGTAATATAAAACCAAGCCAAGTGTTTACATTGGTTTTAGTGGGAGTTGCATTTTAGGTGTGAATGCTTTGTTTGTTGCTTTGTTTTGGGGGATAGGTGGAGAAGCTTGGTTGTAAAATGTCAGATTCATCCTTTTTTGTTGCAAGGCATTTTAGTCACCGCGGGCATTATATGGCAAGTGGGTGTAATAGATTACATAACAATTCTGAAAGGAATGGTAGAGTTAATCCTTGATTTCTGCATCTGAAAGTATATAAGTAATTTTCTATAAACTTCTCTTTGGTCTTATAGATGTTTAGAGACAACAAAATACTTGCTTCTTTAAGGGGAGAAAATCACTCTAATAACGTATTTGTTTTTTCTGTACTCAAATATGAGCTAAGACACAGGTTTGGTTCTGGGGTCTGCTGGTCTGCTGCTAATTATCTGGCTAATATTAAACATGTTCTTTGCCCTCTTTAACCTCTAACTTTTTCAGTCTTAGGTTTTTTAGCTGACATATTCAGTTAATACCTTCCTCAAAAAATTTTTCTTAAGCTTAAGTGATAATTTTAATGAAACACATTTTGTAAATTATAAAGCACTTAAAATCAGAGGGTAAGGTGTAACTCAGTGATAGAGTGCATGCTTAGCGTGCACGAGGTCCTAGGTTCAATCCCTAGTTCTTCCATTAAAATAAACAAACAAACCAACCTAATTACCTGCCCCCAAACAACAACCAAAAAAAGTGCAAAAAATGTTAAAAAAAAAACTTTCAAAAAAATAATAAAGCAGCACATAAAATCATATGACATACTTAATTGATTTTCATCATAAAATAAAGATTATGATTGTTCTTCATTTCGTTCAACATCTGATTTCAGCTCCTTGTTGAATGTGAGTGATTTCTGAAGTATTGAACTACTTTTCTGGATATTGCTATCCTGAGGGTTAATCCCCTGTTTTCTTTGCAGGTATTGGCTCATCTGGCAAGGGGCTACTTTTCAATGACTCAAGTCTACTTGATGGAGCTCGGAGAGGTGATTTGCAAGTGCATGGGGGAGGCAGATCCATCCGTCCAGCTTCATGGAGCCAAGGTCATTTTCATTAAAAGCCATATGCTTTATTCTCTTTCTTTTATGTTCTTCCCTCTGCTACATGTCCATCAATTCCAAGTTTCTTTGAGAGATTTCAGGTAGGGAAGTGATACATTCTTCTATTTTCAGCTCTACTTATGAACCCAAAGAATTGATTTGGTAATAAATGAGCAATATGTAGCTGGTGATTTTGCTCCTGGAAAGAATGCCTCTGTGATAGGAGTTACTGACAAAAGAAAGCAAATTAGTTGGAAATTATTCTTCCCCTTGATTTGAAGTGATCTCCGACTGAAGTGGTTTTTTACCTCCATAGTTCTAATACTTATCTCTGGTAATCTATTTCTTTTATCTTGGCAGCTTTTGGAAGAACTGGGTACAGGCTTAATACAGCAGTATAAACCAGATTCCACCAAAGCACCTGATCAGAGAGTGCCAGTCAGCTTGGTAAGTGTCAGTTCATGGATTTCTTTGTTCTTCGTGCTTCAGTCAGTTTTATTTTGAGGCTCAATGATAAAGTGGAGTAGAGAGTATGGTTTCTTCCAGTGTCCAAAATTATGGTTTATAATCTAGGATGGATAGGTTTCATGTGCATTTCAGTTTACTTGCAATTCAATATGTGGTAGGATTATGTGTAACACACAACCAGTAATGGAAAAAAAGAGGTTTTTTTGTTTTGTTTTGTTTTATTTTGTTTTTGCACAAAACCTAGTTTGGTTTCTCAGTATGCCCAAGAGGCAGACTGGAGTGGTGGGAAGAGAAAAGTGTTTGGAATCAGAAGGCATGGAACTAAACACTTAATATGTAATTGTGAGCATAGTTTCCTTGTAAAGAGGAATGAAAATCCGTAACTCACAGGACTATGGGAAGATTGAATGAGATGTGAAGATGCTGGTAAATAGTAGCTGCTCAGTGAATCTTACTCCCCTTGACTCCCTCACTGCTGGGCCCCTCCCCCATTATTCCCATCCAGTTCTGTGGTCTTAGGTTGTTTTTGGTGCCCCTACACTGTGTCAGTCAGTCTTTGGAGGAGGAGCACGTGAGTCCACCAAAGAAGGCTTCTACTTAGTGCCAGAAGCAAAATCAACTCAACGTTAGTGCTGTTTTCTCCCTCTGCCCTCCCCATCCTGCCTGTTCTTTTTCCCTTCACAATTTCCGTCATCTTTGCAATGAATTAAGATTCTCCAGCCCTAGTCCCTTCCTCTGACTGCCACTGAAGCTGAAATGTCACCATTTGGAGGGGGATGAGTTGAGCTTTGCTATCAGACAGACCTGGGTTTAATCCAAACTTCTCCCCTTGCCCCAAGTGACTTTGAACAAGACTCTTAACTGTTCACACTTAGGTGTTGTTTCATATGTAAAAAAGGGATATACTTTCTGTATGACTTAACTATTGTTGAGTGATAGATTATCCTAAATACTTAGCAGCTTAGAACCATATCCTGCATTCATCCTCTCATACAGTTTCTGTGGCTAGAAATTGAGAGCGAGAATTGAGGCTCAGGTCTCATGAGGCTGCAGTCAGGATGCTGGCTGGGGCTGCAGTCAGCCGAACTTGTCGGGGGTTAGAGGATCTCCTTCCAGGACAGCTCACTCACGTACCTTGCAAGTTCGTGCTGGCTGCCGGCAGCCGGCCTCGCTTAGTGCCGCCCCACGAGGCCCTCTCCGGAGGGCTGCTTGAGTGTTCTCTTGACACGGCAGCTGGCCTCCCCGACAGCAAATGAATCAAGAATTGGGGGTGCAGGACAGAGCTGCAGGAGTTTTATAACCCAGCTTCGGAAGTTCCACACTGTCGTTCCCACCACAGCCTGTTAGTTACACAGGTCAGCCCTAGTCAGTGGGAGGGCGGCCTCCAAAACATTAGGGGGTGAGAATCATTGTGGGCCATCGGGAGGCTGGCGGCCACACACGGCCACATTCTTCTGGTTTGGGGCTGGGAGGGCCCAGGCTGGGTGTCCGGGAGCTCAGATTGTGGGGGCGAATGAACTGGTGTGTGGAACCCTCAACAAAACTCAGGGCTAAATCCGTGGGGCAGGAAATGGAGACACCAAAACCACAGAGGGATTTGTACGTGGACTTGAACTCCCAGGGTTTTTATAAAGGTTGAGAAGGAAACCGTTAAAGGTACTCTGCGGACGCCTGCCTTGAGGGGCTGTGGAGGGAGATAATTCTTCAGAGTGCCTAAAGCAGCGCCTGTGCTCAGTTAAGAATCTCCGCTGCACCAGGCACCGCGCTAGGCGCTTCACACACAGTCTCCATTTTATTGTCACACACACTGCCGGACGGTTGTCTTTGCCCTGTTTTCCTGACGAGGAGCCATGGCCCAGAGAAACTGGACAAGGCCACAGGGACTGGAAGTTCTCTGAAAAACACTCACTGCTGCCACCGCCACTGTTGTTGTGTCCTCATCCTCATCCTCGTCTCCCTCCCCATTGCTGCCATCACTCTTGCTGCAACTGTAGCGGACGGTATGTAGTTTCCCAGTGAATGAAGTGGAAGGATTCAGTTAGTTGTTTTCTAAAGTTCTTTTCATGGCTGTGGAAGAAGAACCAGTAGAAGCGTTCACAGTAAGCTGCTGCTTCCAGGAGAAACCCTTCATGACTGTGGTCACTTGTGGCAGTCTTAGTGTCCAGCTGGTTCACTGTTGTCTCTTGGGCTGCAGTGGTAACCTTGCCCCTGTTCCAGGTGGTGATGTTCTGGACTATGATGCTCAACGGCCCTCTACCCAGAGCCCTGCAGAACTCAGAGCACCCGACTCTGCAGGCGAGCGCCTGTGATGCCCTGTCTTCCATCTTGCCGGAAGCCTTCAGCAGTCTGCCGGTAACCTGAGGGGTGTTTTCTCGTCTTTAATTGGTGACCCTGAGCATCAGAGCTTGAGTTTGATTTTGGTTGTTTCACTTTGAACCAGTATTGAACATCATCGAAGAAAAGGTGCTTGTTCTCCTTGAGCGTGGGGTGAGGCAGTGGGGAACAGCACTAAAACCTTCATGTCTCAGCAGAGTTTTCCCTCCCTGTGCTTAGAAGGCAGGCGGTAGGAGCGAGCAGAGGCTGTAAAGTCAGATTTCAGAAAGATTTCACATCTCAAAGTTAGAAAGACCTGGTTTAAATTCTAGTTGTTCTACTTTCTAGCTCTGGTTATCTTAACTTCTCTAAAAATTAATTTTGTCACCTATAAACTGGAAATGATGTGAACAGTAGCATGAGGCATGTGGAAATACTTAGCTTGGTGCCCAACACACACAGTATTCAAACTGCTGCTTTTCTTTAGTCCTTAGTGGCATTTACATCTGTTCTTATTTCTATAAGTTAGCTTTTATAAAGAAGGCAGCTTGAATAAAGTAGAATAAATGACCCAATTCACCTAATGGTAAGGGGTCAACGTAACCACGGTGCTGCATGTCCCCTGAGGCTAGTGGGTACTCAATTGACAACTGGATCTGAGTTGAACCTCTGTTCTCTGCCAAGTTAGCCTCAAGATCTCAGTTGTATTCAACTCCTGAATGTGGACTCAGAGACAGATGTGTCACGGTCACTCGTTGAAGGCATTGGCTCAGTTATTTCATTTGCGCTTTTTCCTGGCCACCCTTTCCCCTTGCAGGGCGACAGGCAGATCCTGTGCATCACGATGCTGCTGGGGCTGAACGACAGCGCGAACCGTTTAGTGAAAGCGGCGACCTCGCGGGCCCTTGGGGTCTACGTGCTTTTCCCGTGTCTCCGACAGGTCAGAGCAGGCACACGCAGCTCGGCTGAGCCTCTTTGTGGTCCATTTTGTTACTCTTTTTGGTTGATATAGAGCTCCTGAGTTGGGCAGTAAAGGAAGATAAATTGCTTTGTAATCTGGTTTCCTGAGTTGCTAATAAATACGGGAATGCCTACAGTTCATTTATTTTTCATTATTTTGCACACTGCCCAGGACCCTAGGCCAATAAATGTTCAAATTAATGGATAATTGAAGCAAATGAAATGGGACGTTACCATACAATAGTAATAATTTAGAAAACTGATGTAGTTTTTACTAAGAAGGAAATAAATTTCTCCTCTACTCTTATCTCACTGAGAAGTGTGTGAGTGAACAGGATGTGTTTCGGAAATGTGTTTCATTGTCAGCATCTCTTCCTGGGGTGGAAATAAGCCAAGCACAGACTTCAGAAGAGCAAAATCTGTAGGCTCCTCAAGTGTGCATGACACATACCAGAATCACTGGAGATTCCCCTGGGGCTTTGATGGGTATCCAAAGTGTAATATATAAGAAGAACAGTAAATTGACTGAGTAAATGAATTTTGATTTCCAAATAGAAATTTGTGGTAAAGACTTACTAGCTTTATCTGAAAATAAATTTGAGAATTTTCAAGATAGCATTGTGAACTCCTGAAGCAACTATAGTGTTTTGTTTTGTTTCTCTTGCAGGATGTCATATTTGTTGCAGACACAGCAAATGCAATATTGATGTCACTTCAAGACAAATCTCTTAATGTCCGGGCAAAAGCAGCCTGGTCCCTAGGCAACCTGACAGACACTCTGATTGTCAACATGTAGGTGATTCAGCTCAGTTCCCCTGGGTGACCTCCGAGGCTAAGGTCCAAGCGCATATCTTTGATCCCTACCATAAAAGAATTAGCAGTAATTCCCCTATATTGTGTTATCAGTCTTCCTGCTTCATTTTGTTTTATATTCCTTCAAGTAATAAGATTAGTAAGCTAGTTTTAATACATAGATACAAAAAATACTGTATACTAATGTAAGTAATATATCCACATTATAGAAAATGTGGAAAATATAAAGGTAAAAAACCCAAACCTTAGTAATGGGTATCCTACATTTTAAATATTGTATTTGTATTTTTTTAAAGTAATGTAGTCACAGGTTAAAAAATTCAAACAGTATAAAGGGGTATGCAGTGTAAAGCCTCTCTCCTACCTTACTCCCATCGCTTCCCTCCCCAGAGGCAACTGCTCTTACTCATACACCAGTGTCTTGTTTTTTGTCACTTAACTCGAACATATAACATGTATTAGCATTCTCCTGACTTCTGCTGACTCTTTATAAATTGTTATTTATTATTACTGTCATCACTGTGGTGGTTATTTAACCATTCCCCTATAATTGAACATTGTGTTGTTTTCGGCTTTTATATACGTTGAACATTTGGTACATGAAATCTCTATTATGAGATACTCTTTTTGGTTACATCCCTAGATGTGGACCTCCTGGGTCAAAATGTATAAACTCTTAAAATTCTTGGTAAAATCTAAACAGACTTATGGAGCTGTTTTCCTAAAGTTTTTATAGTTACACTGAGTGAATATATTTGTGTATGTATATATTTAATTGGGTTTTACCTTTTAATATGTTTTGTCTGCTTTGGGTGGAACAGGGAAACACCAGACCCAAGTTTCCAGGACGAGTTCTCTGGCCTCCTGCTCTTGAAGATGTTGAGATCAGCTATAGAGGCATCCAAGGATAAAGACAAGGTAGACTGACAGCAAAAGCTAGTATTTCTCAGTTAGATAAAATAGTATTATAGTTTCATTCCACCAAGTTCATCCCTGTTCAAGGGAGATTGAGTGTGTACTCAGGGGTATAGTGTACACTCCACACTTGTACCATTCCTTTTCCCATCTCGGAAAAAGTTTCAGTGCCATTTGTAGGACTACTCCATGATGTGTCCACTTGGCTGGTTTTTTTCCAAAAATCTTTTAAGTAGAATTGACAAGTCAGAAGATGAGTAGCTTGGCTTTGAATATTCCCTGTTACACTGTTAAGTTTAAAAAGTGTAGAGCTGGGCTTTGGGGTGAGGCAAACATGGTGCAAATCCTGGCTTGCCCTTCAGTAGCTGAGTGACCTTTGGTGCGTTATTTAACTTCTCTGAAGGTGAGTTTCCTCATCTGTAACATGGAAGTTGTTACATACACCTCACTGGACTCCAAGATGCCTTTCGTTATAGCACCTAGCACAGAACCTAACGCATACCAAGTGCTTGATGTAGGTAGGTGGTTCTGAAGACCTGGAAAGCCCTACCTCAGACTAATTCAATCAGCATTTCTGGGGTTAGGGCCTGAGAATTGGTTTTCAAAAAAGAAAGCTCCCCAGGTGGTTCTGGTATGCTGCTAAGGTTGAGACTAGTCTAGCAGGAAAGTATTGGGCCGAAATTAATGAAACCGACCTTCTCCAATTCTTGCTGTGAACCAGCACTGTCCTATTGCCCCTGGGCCTTACACACCTTCTTTGCAAAACAAGAAGACTGACCTCTCTGAAGTCTAATCTAACATTTAAAAAATCAGGGCAAGGAGCTCTATAGAACTTCACCTCTCTGATGGCTCAGAATGTGAACCACACAAGACCTTGCTGAGTTCTAAGAACTTGCACCTTTATGGGCTGCATTTTTCATTAGCTCTCTTGCTTTAAGATGCCTTGGGCCTCCTGGGTTTGTTTAAGCAGAAATTATACTTTCTGACACATCTCTTTAGCAAAACAGATTTCTAATGCTTTTACATTTTATTCTAGGTAAAAAGCAATGCAGTCCGAGCCCTTGGAAATTTGCTTCATTTTCTACAACCATCTCACATAGAAAAACCCAGATTTGCTGAAATCATCGAGGAGGCTATCCAGGCCCTAATTTCTACTGTTCTAATTGAGGCTGCTATGAAAGTCCGATGGAATGCTTGTTATGCAATGGGAAATGTATTTAAAAATCCTGCTCTTCCCTTAGGTAAGAAGGGAGGGCCCTTCTCTCTGGTGGAGGGTCTCTTTGGACAGTACACTCCAGGCTACGTTGTTACTGAAGATGTTCACAATATTATTTATCATAGTATTTTAAAAAATGGAAACATACTGAACACCTCAGTTTAGAGGAATGGTGAGATAAATCATGGTATATTATATTCAAAGGGATACATTGTGGCCATTTAAAATTATGTTTACAAGAAGTTTTTGATAATCTGAGAAAATACTTCTGATGTTAAGCAAATTATAACAGGATATGAAAAAATTGTTCCTACAGTACAATCTCCATAAATGTATAGAAAGAAAACTGAAAGAAAATTAGCCTATTTATCAACAGTGGTCTCCTATAGATTGGATGATGGGTAGGATTTTTTTCTGCTTTTCATTTTCTGAATTTTCTACAATGAGTATATATTGTCTTAACAATCAGGAAAAAGTGAAGGGGACAACTGGCATGGGAGAAAGAGGGTATAAATTGGAAATCCCATGTGAGCGCTCGGTGCTGAAGTGGAGTGCTGCAGCTAAGGAGGGGTCTGCCTGAGTGATGACACGCCGTGCACCTTGACAGGTCATCAGTGGCTGATAGCTGCTTAGCTGTTGGAATCCCCAGCCTCCAGATCCCATTCAGCTTAATTGCCAGCATTTGCCTTATACATTTGTCCCTGTGACAAGATTGGAAACATAAGGGTGTGTTACTGGAGAGGTGAAACCATGCTGGACCAGCAGAGCAAGCATCAAGTTAGGGAAAGCTGGCTCCGCTCCGCTCTGTTGCCAAGAGCACCCAGGCGGACCAGTCAGCCGGGAATCATAGAGATAGAGTGACCTTTGTGGTTGGAGCTCATTGAACTGAGTGCTGCCTGTCCAGGGCAGCAGAGAAGTCGGGAAGGGCTAAGAGAGCTCGGGAAGCTGCATTCTACTCTGATGCCCATCCTGAGGAATAAGAACTCCCAAAATTGAGTGGGAAATGGTAGCTCTGATGAGGGATAAATAAAGCCGGCTAATTTCCTGGGTCCAATAAGAAGGGAGAGAAGACAGAAATCTAGGCATCATCTTCTCAAAATTAGAAAATTGAGCCTTCAGTTTATTTGAGTGCCCTGTTCCCTAGTCACTGCCTCGACAGTATTTTCTTTTTCTTTGCAATAACAAGCGTGACTTGCCTTGTCCGGAGCAGGGTCTAGATGCTAATCTGGGTGATGAACTATTTTTTTGCCGGCATGAGCAGGGCTGAGCATACAGTTGTGCCCTTGCACGCTGCTCGGAAGCACCTAACTGAGAGGACAGGTGGGGCTGCAATTCAGCCCATGTTCCTCCCACCAAGCCTTACAGCCTCAGACCAGCATCTTCCCAGAGAGAAAGCCTCTTTCCAAGTCACCAAAGTCCCTGAGCACGTGGCAGCTCATTTAGGCAAAGAGGGAGCTCTGGGAGTCAGTACTTGGCCACTTACCTAGGATCTTGCAGTCAGTCACTCACCACCCTGATCTTACAGGATGATTGTGACAATTAGAGAAGACGTAATAGATGACTAACTTGAATGCTAGTGTGGGTGCTTCCTTCTGCCCCTCTTCCTCTTGCCCCACTTATTTTTAAACGTTCGTTTGTTTTAATGACCGTGGATCCTTTCTAGGACTGGCCCCATGGACCTCCCAGGCCTACAGTGCCCTGACTTCGGTTGTGACGTCATGCAAGAACTTCAAAGTGCGCATCAGATCTGCTGCTGCCCTTTCCATCCCAAGTGAGCGAGAGCGCTATGGGTCTACTGACCAGTACGCTCACATCTGGAACGCACTGGTCACTGCCTTACAGAAGAGCGAAGACACCACAGACTTCTTGGAATTCAAGTACTGTGCCAGCCTACGGACCCAAATCTGCCAGGCGCTGATTCACCTCTTGAGCTTGGCCAGTGCCTCAGACCTGTCCTGCATCAAAGAAACCCTTGAACTGAATGGGGACATGGTCCAGTCCTATATCCTGCAGTTTTTAAAATCAGGAACAGAGAGAGATGACAGTGGAGCACCCCACAGCCAGCAGGAAAGAGACCAGGTGGTCAGAACAGCCCTGGACCACATAAGCAACGTCCAGGCACCGGCTGGGGACACAGCCAAAAGGGCCGTCGTGGACTTCTTAGAAGATATTCTGACTATTTATTTTGACTCATCTGGATGACAAGTAGCACTCCTAGGATTAACAAATCGGTGAATATTCTACCATACTTTCCAGGTGTCAGGTGATAACAGGAAGAGCTGAGCTGAGCGTAAGATATGTGGGATTTAAGCTGAGGGGCAGAAACAGTTCATCCACTATTTATTTAAAATGAGTTAGCAGCTATTTGCGTTTTTCTCAAAGGGCTCAGCCACTTTAGAGGGTGGGAGCCAAGGAATTGGGTTGTCATGTGGCCTGAGCACACTGGGGGGTTGTGAAGGGTGTTTAGTCTCAGAAGAGTTTGAAAAAAAAAAAGGCAGAAGCGTTTAAGAATTAGAGTGTTGTGTACTGTGTCTCTGGGAATTGCTTTTCTTTTATAATAAACTAATGTAAAGCAGTGTGCCCATAATCTGCTGTTTGTATCAAGCTGCATTTACAGAAAGCCACTAGCGGAGCTGGTGTTCGGCCGGTTTGCACTGGTGCGGCTGCATCGGGTGCTGAAATACTGAAGCGCTTCCTTGCAGGTTGATAAATTGCTGCACTGGGCTCCCCAGGTGGCAACCCTGGAAGACCCCTCCACGCCTTCCCGCAGCCCTGTAAGCAAGAGTGAACGGGCAGGCAGGGGCCGCTGGCCCGGCCCGTGTCCATTTCCCCCTGGCCACAGCAGCAGCTTCCATCTGAATTTCCTAGCGCCCTTCAGAGTGTGGTCCCATATGCTGCATCTGTGGTGGTTTTGCCACCTTTGAAGTTGTGCCTTGAAAAAGGATTATCTGTTCAATTTAGAAGATTACAGAGAGATTTTTAAATTGTACTTTGATAATGCTCAAGCAGTTATAAAAGTAATTTCTCGCTGAAAAAAAATGTTTACATTTAAATTTTGCATTCACCTCTTGACCACCAACAATTTATTGGAAGTGATTTCAGTTGGGAATTTAGAGCTAAGAATCAATTAAAAGATTACATGCTTGTATTTGATGTGGGATAAACAAGAGTCAAGATAGATAGAACGGGTTTGAACTATGTATTAACTGTTGATACTTAGCTTACAATGCATCTTTAAGAGCATATATATGGCTGCAGTTTTTCTCCTTTGCCCTTAGGTTACTCTTTTTTCTTTAATATGTTGCTGATTGTTCAGAAAATACTGTATAGACAGAGACCAGGGAACAGAGGACTCAGATGGCTGACGGCTCACTCTTCTGTCGGTAGAGTACCAGTTTCCAAAGAAACAGACTGCAGGCCCAGGAGCAGCACCCACACAGAGCACGCTTTAAACGTGCTCTTCTTTGGGATGATTCTGGACATGAGTTGTTACAGAGGCTGGGGAACTGAGTTGAACCTGTTCTGACCCTGTGATGAATCTTCGAACTTCCTTCTCTTGAAGGAATGTATTTTTAGCAGCAGCTTGATTACTTGTTTTCATAAAAGTAAAAATGTGTCGTAGATAGCTTATTGCTGGTTCTTTGGGCTTTCACTGCACTGGTGGGTTTCTTGATAAAATATCTGTGAAATGACTTTGGTTTCATTTGATGATTCTTATCCTTTGCTTATCATGAATAAAATCTTATTTTTTTTTCTAAACCTTTCACTTCTGTAAAGGTTTCCAGGTTTCTTTCTTTCTTTTTTTTTTAGGTATGTTATATATTTTTTATTGAAGTATAGTCAGTTTACAATATTGTGTCAGTTTCTGGTGTACAGCATAATGCTTCAGTCATACATGAACATACATATATTCATTTTCTTTATCCAGTGATCTGTCGATGGACATTTAGGTTGTTTCTATGTCTTGGCTGTTGTAAATAGTGCTGCTATGAACATGGGGTGCATGTCTCTTTTTGAATTAAGTTTCCCTCTGGATATATGCCCAGGGTGTGATTGCTGGATCATATGGTAAGTATTTTTAGTTTTTTGAGGAATCTCCATACTGTTTTCCATAATGGCTGCACCAAACTACATTCCCTTTTCTCCACACCCTCTCCAGCATTTATCGTTTGTGGACTTTTGAATGATGGCCATTCTGACTGGTGTGAGGTGATACCTCACTGTAGTTTTGAATGGCATTTCTCTGATAATTAGAGATACTGAGCATTTTTTCATGTGCCAATTAGTCATTTGTATGTCTTCTTTGGAGAATTGCTTGTTTAGGTCTTCTGCCCATTTTTGGATTGGGTTGTTTTGTTTTTTTCTTATTAAGTTATATGAGCTGTTTATATATTCTGGAAATTAAGCCCTTGTCAGTCTCATCTTTTGCAAATATCTTCTCCCATTCCGTAGGTTGTCTTTTTGTTTTGCCTATAGTTTCCTTTGCTGTGCAAGAGCTTATAAGTTTAATTAGTTCCCATTTGTTTATTTTTGCTTTTATTTCTATTGCCAGGGTAGACTGCCCTAGGAGAACATTGCTAAGATGTATGTCAGGTAATGTTTTGCCTGTGTTTTCTTCTAAGAGGTTTATAGTGTTTTGTCTTATGTTGAAGTCTTTAAGCAATTTTGAGTTTATTTTTGTGTATGGTGTGAGGGAGTATTCTGAATTCATTGGTTTACATGCAGCTGTCCGGTTTTTCCAACAACATTTGCTGAAGAGACTGTCTTTACTCCATTGTATGTTCTTGCCTCCTTTGCAAAGATTAATTGACCAAAAGTTTGTGGGTTTATTTCTGGGCGCTCTGTTCCATTGATCCATATGTCTGTTTTTGTGCCAATACTATTCTGTTTTGATTCCTATAGCTCTATATAGTATTTTCTGAAGTCTGAGGGTTATTCCTCCAGCTTCCTTCTTTTTCTTCAATATTGCTTTGGCAATTCTGGGTCTTTTGGGATTCCATATAAATTTTAGGATTATTTGTTCTAGTTCAGTGAAAAATGTCCTGGGTAATTTGACAGAAATTGCATTAAATCTGTAGATCGCTTTGGGTAGTATGGCCGTTTTAAAATTGCGTCCAAAAAAATAAAATACTTAGGAATAAATCTGACCAAGGAAGTGAAAGACTTATACACAGAGAACTATAAAACATTGACTAAAGAAATTAAAGATGACCTAAAAAAATGGAAAGCTATCCCATGCTCTTGGATTGGAAGAATTAATATTGTTAAAATGGCCACACTACCCAAAGCAATCTACAGATTTAATGCAATCCCTATGAAATTACCCAGGACATTTTTCATAGAACTAGAACAAATAATCCTAAAGTTTATATGGTTTCCAGGTTTCTGAAAACAGATGTTAATTGTTCGTATACAGGGAAAGACTAAGGGTAAGCACTCCTAGAAATCCCAGTAGGAATTCCACGAGTGCGGGGTGAGGCCGTCTGTCCTGATGGGATTGCTGCTTCTGTTAGCACTGCGGCTTTGTGGGTGACACCCGGGCCAGGAGCTCTGCTCAGACATCTGGACTGGGACCTCAGTAAAGCTGCTATCATAAAAGGAACCCATGCAGAAGCATAAAGGGCCAGACTTATTTGATGCAGAAACAATAGAAAGTCCGGCTCTAATTCAGAATGCCAAATTCTGAACTTTCTTCTGATATTTAAAAGGAAAAATTTGGAAGTAGGGTCAGCTTGTCACAGAAGGCTAGAGCCTTTGTTCATTAAACTGACAGCATTAGGACACATCACGTATCTTCCTCTTTGAACCTTTCCTATGGCCACTGAAAGAAAGCCATAATTCCTGCCCACTTCTAGAACTTGAGGAAGGCACACATTGTAACCTCTTTTGTAGAATTAGTTAGTGGTAGAGCTGGTCCCCTGAGGTGATTTGAGTGCAGACAGAAACCTCCCATAGAACACTGGGGCAACAACTTCCCTAATTTTCATATTTGTACATGAATCCAGACCAGGAGCAGAGCCTTGCCATCTTTCTAGCGTAAAAGCTAAGTGAGTCCTAGTTACTATGGTTCATTCGGCCTTCACCTCATTAGTATAGTGCAGTGTTTAAGAGCCCAGGCTTAAATTCAGGCTCTGCTGTTCTAGCTGTGAACGTTACTTGACCTCTCTTGTGCCTAATTTTCTCATCTGCGAAATGGGGATAATGGTGCCTACTCAGAAGACATTTCACTAACAGTAAAATTTAATACGTAGAAAGTTCTTAGAACAGCTTCTGGCACTCAGTAAATGTCAGATATCTGTTTTCCTTGAATTTTCAGGGCACTAGGCAGAAATACTGTCAACACACCATGAGCTTTGGTGATGCCAGTTAAACTGCCAGATTTCCTTGACTGCACTGTTAGGTGAGGTGCTAAGCATGGATGCCTTGGGAATCTGGATCCAGCAGTGTTGGGGAGGTGCTGCCCCCGGACCCCTGCTGGAACAGCCCTCCATCTGTCTTGCCCCTACAGGTCCCTGACGGGCAAGGGGAAGTCTAGAAGTGTGAGAGGCCACACACTTACCAGGGGAGTAGTGACCCCTTTCCTGGTTCTGCCTTACGACCCATCCCTGAGGGCCAGTCTTCAGAAATTACAGATCCAATTTACACAAGCTTTGGAATCACACCCGGGTTTTTAAAGAACAACTATTCAACTTAAAAGTGATGTCTTTGGACAAGTTAGTTACTTGACCTGTAATCTGTAAGTAAAATGGGGACCTCATAGAGTTTCAGGAGTAGGTCACATAATGTGTGTAAAGCATCTGGCTCAGAGCTGGCGCAGAACAGCCTCTCAATAAATGGTGCCATTGTTAACATTTCTCTTTAGTGTCCTCCCTGGGCTTGAATGTATCTGCCTCCTCGTTAGGGGAAGATCATTGGAGTGGGATCTTGGGAAGGAGTATCCGTCTGCTTCTAATACGGACCTTGAGTCTAAACTAAAGGGCTCCTCAGCTCCAGGGGACAAGGAGACTTTATTAGGGTTGGGGCCAGAGTCTCATTCATTTGCCATTTCCATCCAGCACACTCAAGGACTGTCACACCATTATCAGTAACAGCAGCTCACACTAGTGGGGCCAGGAGGGAGATGGTTGTGGTACAGCCCCTCTGAGGACATAATTCAAAACAGGACCAGCTTGTGTCAGTGGAAAAAGCCCTTCCTTGAGAATTATTGCCCTGCAATCCATTCGATGACCAGCTAGGATTGACTGTAGAAACACAGGCATTCTTTAAATTACAAGTTCTGTTTAACAAGATGTTATCACATTAGTAGGTCAAAAAAGAAAATTCAAAGGTCATCTCTATGGATGCTGAAACAATATCTGATTAAGCTCAATGTCGTTTTCTGATGAAAATATCTTAAAAAAAAAAAAGAATTAAAAAAGATACTTCATTAACATCATGAAATACTTCTATCTTGACAGTGACTTAGCTTTTTTAAAAAGCCACAACCAAAATAAGTAAGCCTGTCATTACCGCTGTTACCAAACATTGTGTAAGATTTGATGGGCAATGTGATTAAATAAACCAAAAGTTGAATTTTTAAAAAATTTTCCTCCAAGCTATCATTATTTGTAAAACACCAGTCTGAGAGGCTGAATTCACAAATTTATTTGCAAAAAGTCAAGAAAATCAACTCAGAAAATAATAAGAGTAAAAGTTCTGTAAGGTAGCTGGTTACAAAGTAAATGTGCCAGTCAGTTCTGCTACACAACAACAATAAGAAATAAGTATTTATGTTAAAAAAAGATCCCGTCAAAAATAGTAACTAAAGTAATAAAATACCTGGGAATAATTTAACCAAAGCCTATGCAAGGATTGGTGAAAAAATAAAAAATTGAAGGTCGTTGAAGAAGATATTTTAAAAAATGAAAAGATATACCATGTTCCTAAGTAGGATTCAGTACTGTTAAAAGACTATGTCTCTCTGAATCTATAAATTTAAAATCCCTATCAAAATAAAAAATTTTAATGACAAAATCATTCTAAATTTCGTCTGGTGGAAAATGAATGTAAAAATTCAAACCAAGGAATTGGGCTTTTATCCACCACACTGTGGGGGAAAGATCATTTCTCCCTCATTTAGGGTGGCCCAAGGGAGCACTTTTCAGCCTTGTAAATCCACAGCCCTAGTTGTGATATAAAAGTCCATCTCTCATTCTCGTTCCAGTCCCAGCCCACCCTGCCCCTCCCACTGAATGCAACTCTAGGCCTGGCCTCAGTGCGGGAGCAGCTATCTCAGGAAAACACGGCAGGAAGATCAGGGCAGGAAGGAGAACTCGGAGCACCACCAAACTGGCAGTAAGTTTACCGTCTCTTCCCCTCTGGTGTCTCCTGGCCCGACTTCCAAGCAAACAGAGACCTGGGCCTGCGGACCAGGCAGACAAAGAGCTCCCAGAGAAGCGCTCTGTTTCTGGTCCTAGGAAGAGGCAGGAGGGCCCCTGCAGGTCAGAGAGTGGGGGAAAGCCCTGTTTGTTGCCTCTCTCCTCTCCCCACTGCAGCAGTGGCCGCTGCAGCCAGGCAGGTGCCTAGAACTTCAGGGAGGGGAGCCCTTCTCTCTGACCAGAGAAAGGTGGTCCCGACAGCAAGAGAGTGATGCCCATTGCTTTCTCTCATTCTCTGGGTTTTCTCTTTTGACTTCTTAATGTAATAATATTTTGTTAATAGAACTCTGACATCAGAGGGAAATTTGAAACTTTGGGAATGAAGGAAGAGCACCAGAAATGGGAAATATTTGGATAGACTATTTTTCTCATCTTAAGCTTTTAGTAATATGTATAATCAGTTATAACAAAACTTATTGCCTGACAGCGTCTTCAATGAGTGTAGATGTAATACACATAAAAATTACTGCATACAGAGGAAGTAAAGAGATCTGTATGGTAGTAAGATGTCTACATTTTACTTGAAGTGATAAAATGGTAATCCCAAAAAACCTGTGAAAAGTTAAGTATTTTGTAATCCATACAGAAACCACATCCACATTACACAAAAAGATAAATTACTCAGTAGATAAATTAAAATGGAATACCAGAAATATTCCAATAATCCAAAAGAAGACAGGCGAGGGAAAACAGGAATGAAAATCATAGGGAACAGGTAGAAAACAAAAATTAGTAGACCTAAATCCAAACTTACCAATAATTACATTAAATTTAAAAGGTCTAACTACACTTTTAAAAGACAGAGATTGTCAGAATGTAAAAATATCCAAGAATCAACTATATGCTCTTTATAAGAAACCCATTTTAAGTAAACACTATACGTTAAAAATAAAAGGAAAAAAGAAAAATACACCATGCAAATACTAATCAAAAAGAAATTTGGAGTAGCTATCTACTACAAAATAGACTTCAGAACAAGAAAGTTTACCATGATGATAAGAATGTGAAGTCACGAGAAGGCATAACAATCCCGAATGGCTACGCACCTAACAACACATCTTCACAATACATGAAGCAAGAACTGATAGAACCGAAAGGAGAAATGGTGAGCCAGCAATTATAGTTTGAAACTTCAACCCTCGCTCCTTTCTCAGTAGCCAACAGAACAGATAGACCATCCTCTGGATCGTGAAACAAATCTGAACTTTAAAGAACAGAAATCATACGAAGTATGATTTCTGACCATAATGAAATTAAGCCAGAAATCAATCACTGGAAAAAAATCTCTGAATACTTGAAATTAAATAACATACTTCTAAGTAATCCATAGGTCAAAGTGGGGATTCTCAAAGGATACTGGAAAATTAGAACTTAGAAAATACTTTGAACTGAACAAAAATGAAAATACAGCATATCAAAATGTATAGGTGAAGCTAAAGTAAGTCTTAGATGGAAATTTATAATATTTGGTACTTATTTTAGAAAAGAAGAAAAATCTCAGATCAGTTACCTAAGGCAAGCAGAAAGAAGTAAATTTTGCTGAGTAAAAGAGGCAACTCTCAAGAATGTAACAAACTGTGATTCCATTTACATGACATTATGGAAAAGGCAAAACTGTAGGAATGAAACGAATCAGTGATTGCCAGGGGTTGGGATGGGGCAGGATTCGACTACAGGGAAGCATGAGGGGGTTTGGGGGAGATGATAGAAATGTTTGGAATCCTGACTGGGGTGGTAATTACATAAATCTGTATATGTGACAAAACTCACAGAACAAGATACTCCCCCAAAAGTCTATAATTTTTAAAAATCTCTTTCTCTCTCACACACACATCCCCACACGCATGCAATCTCCTGATCTTTGTTTCTCACTGTACACACTGTTTACCGTTGGGTACCCATAGCCAACAGCGTGCCAGATACAGTAGCACTAAATGTATTTTTAAAGATGAGGATCTATCTTATGCCTAATTATAATGGTAATAATCAACATTTATTGGCCACTTTTATTTGCCAAGCATATAAATGATCCTAGATACAGTATCTTAATGCATTTCTGACATTTAGACCATCCTATTATAAACAATAACACATTTTGTAGCTATTTTTATTATTACTTGAAAAATCTTAACTCTTCTTGGTTCTTTTTGATTCTTTTGGCAAACATTCTTTTTTTATTGAGTATAGTTGATGTACAATATTATGTAAGTTTCAGGTGTACAACATAGTAATTTACAATTTTTAAAGGTTATACTCCCTTTATAGTTATTATAAAATGTTGGCTATTCTCTGTGCTATACTATTTATCTTCGTGGCTTATTTATTTTATGCATAGTAGTTTGTACATCTTAATCCCCTATCCCTATCTTGCCCCTCCTCTCTCCCTCTTCCTACTGGTAACAACTAGTTAGTTCTTTATATATGTAAGTCTGTTTCTTTTTCATTATATTCACTATCTGGCAAACATTCTTAAAAGTACAAGAAGCAGCCAGCATGTCTTGGAAACTCAAGTTGTAGAAGTAAATGATAGCAATGTGGAAGGATGGCCAGCAGATGGAGACAGAGAACCCAAAATGAGTCACACTCTGGTCTTCCCAAAACTGTTTCTCAGGCTGAGGCACTGCAGCACCTGGATTTCACATTGCTCTCATTAGACCAATGGTTCTCAACCCAGACTGCACATTGGAATTACCTGGGAAACTTAGAAAATATATAGATTCTGAGTTTAGTGGTCTGGGGTGTAGTTTTGCCATTGGGAGCTTTAAAAACTGCACAGATGATTCTAATTACAGCAGAGTTTAAGACCCACTACTTTAGAACAGGCACCAGTAGGAGATCTCAAGCTGGTGTGTTTCAGAATCACCAGGAGAACTTGTGGAAAACAGAGACCCAGGCTTTTGTTAGTCTTCATTCTTTTGAGAACCCTTACATACGGAAATATTGGTGTATCAACTTAAGATGGTTAAATACATAATCAGGACTAAATCTAATACAGTCTCAAACTAGATTCTAATATATCAGAGTAACTTCAGGCATCAAATGTTTGAGAAAATTTTGTAGGAGAAAAATTTTTACTGAGAAAATGCTAACCGTGAACTTAATTTTTCCCCTGGAAAGGGAGAGACCCGCTGGGCCACCCTGGACTATCTTGTGTTAACACAAAAGCAGGTTCCCAATGCCGGGCCAGCAGATTCCCTCCTCAGAAACATACAGCCTACACACGGTGTCCAGTTCCAGAAGCTGATAGTCACATTTGGTCATTCTGTGGCAGGGCACCAGGAAAAAGCAGAACTTCTCAGACAACTGGATTCCCAGCCTTCGTGAGGTAGGGTCCCCCGGCTGTTTTCCACTTTCCTTCAACACAGCATTTAAATCATTTTAATGTTAGAGCCATCATAGATTAATTTTCAAAATAATGTGTATTGGTTTTTCCATATTATACAAGTAATGAATCTTCATTGTGGAACTTTAGGAAAGAACAAAACTGTAAGTACTGTGTAAGTAAAACTGATTTGAGATAATTAATGTTATTTTGATATGTTTCATCTCAGATTTTTTTCATGACACATGGTTATGTATGAGTATACACTATATTTGTGGACTCACACGCACTTCAAATATGTGTGTGTGCACCTGAACATGCTTCCATATATATTGTGGGAAACTAGTCTACAAAATTATGATCATAACCTGTATACTTTCTCGAAGTGTTTTTTCCCAATTTTTTTTTACTGGAGTTGATTTACAATGTTGTGTTAGTTTCTAGCATACAGCAAAGTGATTCAGTCACATATATATGTATATTCTTTTTGAGACTCTTTTCCATAATGGGTTATTACAAGATACTGAATATAGTTCCCTGTGCTATATAGTAGGACTTTGCTTTTTCAGTCTATTTTATATATAGTAGTATGTATCTATTAATCTCAAGCTCCTAAATTATCCCTCCCCCTCCCTTTCCCCTTTGGTAACTATAAGTTTGTTTTGTATGTCTGTGAATCTATTTCTGTTTTGTAAATAAGGTCATTTATATCATTTTTTTTAGATTCCACATATCAGTGATATCATGATATTTGTCTTTGTCTGACTTACTTCACTTAGTATGGTAATTCTGTATGTCCAACCATGTTGCTGCAAATGGCATTATTCCGTTCTTTTTTATGGCTGAGTAGTATTCCATTATATAAATATACCACATCTTCTTCATCCAGTCATCTATTGATGGACACATAGGTTGCTTCTAAGTCTAGGCTATTGTAAATAGTGCTGCTATGAACATTGGGGTGTATGTATCTTATCAAATTAGTTTTCTCCAGACATATGCCCAGGAGTGGGATTGCTGGATCATATGGTAACTCTGTTTTTAGTTCTTTAAGGAACCTCCATACTGTTCTCCATAGGTAGCCTGCTATTTTACTTAATAATATATCATGAACACTAAATATTCTGAAACATGACTTCAGTGATTTGATAATAGTCTATAGGATCAGTATCCCACAATTTATCCAGTTCTCTATTGGACATTGTTTCCCATCGATTTCTATGCACTCTTTAATAGATGTTAGAGCTTTATTGGGATGTGCGATGTGCAGCAGAGTTGGAGCTCTGTGCCTCGCGGAGCAGTCAGCCCACTGTGTCTGCACCACTGACTGAATAATCACGCCGTCCTCCCCCCCCCCGGGGTGGACGTGCCTCCTTGCTCAGACACTCCGTTCGTATATTCCTGCAGGACTGAGGGTGGGCTTCCTAGTCTCTTCATCCCCCTGCTCCTCGATCCTGTGCTAGTCCCTAACTTCTTTACCTGTCAGGCTTTGTAGCAGGCAGTTCAGTAGCCAGATGACCGACCAGACAAGACCGGTTCTGCCCTTGGGTCCCTGACTGGACAGGGCTTAACTCCACCTTTCACTTGGGAATCTCAGATGCAGCTCATTGTTACTGAACACTTAGTGCTGACATTTAAAACGAACACCTTCTGTTTAAGAGGAAATGAATATAAGCGGTAAGAGGAAGAGGAGAGGATTTTTCCATTTACCAAGTGTCCATAAAGTGTCTTTTCTATAAAGCCATGGAACTTCCTCAGGCCTGGCCTCTGGCTATCTTCGTTCTGCGGGGTCCTTGGTGGGCCAGGAAGGCCCGATCCTCCGTCGTCACCTCTGGGTCACTCCCAGCGGGGTGACAGCTGAGATAGCGAGGGTGGGGTCAGTGGTCATTCTGGGAGTGGACCTGAGGCATGTGGGCTGATGTGCCAACATGGGCTGTCCCTTCCCAGGGGCCGCCTGGCCCGTGATCTCACTGGCCTTGACCACACTCTACCCCCATGGCCCACAGTCACCAGCTCTGGCCATCCGCCCCCTCTGACCTCCAGCCCCTCAGCCCAGGCCTTGCCTCCACCCACAACTACAGCAGTTCCCAAGAGGGTCCTGGCTGCTGGCAGATCTGTGGGCTCCAGGCTCCGTTCTCACCCCACCAATCCTTTCTGCACACTGCTGCCGGCCACCCAGCTGATTCTCCGGGGCCTTCACTTCCCCCTGCACATGGTTGACAGTTGCCTTCCTGGCTGCGCCCCACCTCTCTGGCATCACCAGCCCCACAACACCCACCCAGCCCCACCGTGGGCCCCACCTATGGGCTCTGCGCACCCTGGCTGCTCCCTTCCCACCCTCAGACTGCACCTGACGGCCCCTGCACACACCGCACATCTCAGCGGACACACACGCACGCCTCCGCCTCTGGGCTGCCTTTCCTGAGCACCCTGACATGGGGATGTTTGCGGTGTTGGCTCACAGGGTCGGGGCGGGACTGAATGCCATGAGCAAGCCTGAGCAGAGTGCCGAGCGCTGAGAAGCCTAACTAAATGCCCGCCCTTGTCATCCTTTTTATTTCGTTCTTACGCTGCTCGCCACACTGGATCACAACCACCTGATTCAGTGACTGTCTTCCTGCAGGACTGGGAGCTCCATGAGAGTTAGCATCACACCTCACCCACCTTTCTATCTCCCCTGCCCGGCGCCGGGCCAGGCCTGTAGCAGGCTCTCAGTCTGTGGAATGAACTGTGGAGGTATTAAATATGCCCATTTCACAGTGAGAAGACTGAGACCTGTGGAGGGGAAAGAGACTCACCCCAGATAGTGCTGACCAGCAGCAGGGTGGGAACTGAATGCGGGTCTGGGAGACCCCTTCGTCCAGTGCTGTCCCCACCACACTGCTCTCCCTTTCTGTCCCCTTGAGTATGCAGAGGACAGATGGAGAAGAAATGAAAACACAGAGGGGTTATTTTCAAGTTTGTTATTTTTTTGCTGTGTTTGGCTCTGATCTTCCCAGCGATGGGTTTCCTGATAACTCAGGCCCTAAGAGGAAGACTTGGCGCAGCCTGGCTCTCAGGTGGGGCAAGCTGTGACACGAGCTGACAGCTGCCTTCAGGGTCTTCCAGGCCACCCCACCCTACTCTTTCCCTCAAACGGAACCACGAGCCCAAGACGTTGACACGTGGCTGACAGCGGGGCCGGACCCCCTCCTCAGTGCTCCTTAGAGCGGCGTCCGTGTGGGCCAGGCAGCGGAAGGGAGCCCGTATTCACAGGGCACATGCTCCCCGGAAGCCTCCAGCACCAGCAGCCAAGCCCTGCAGCCTGCAGCAGGTCCCCCCAGAGGCAGCGCAGCCCATGCCCGGAGGGGAGGGCCGGGGAAGCTGAGTGGGCATAGGGCCGCCTTCCAGGCCCCATCCAGAGGGACATGTCAGTCTGTGCTCTTTGCCGATGGTGGATGTACATGCCCTTTATAGCTGCTCAGGAGGGCAAGTGACTTCTCCAGCCTGGAAGTTTATGGCTAAAGAAGGGACAATGGACATTCCGCCCCACTGGGGCCCTTTGAAAGTGGATTTATATGAGTTACCTCTGTATTGGTGTACTTTGCCTTTGGCTGCAGAAGGACCATCCCACCCCGTCTCCCTTTTCCTGCTGGCACCAGGCCCATGGCTAGAGAAAGGAAACACAACAAGGCTCAAGACGGGAATGCAGTTGGATGTCGCCATGGTGTGGAAGGCGTGTGGACTCACTGGCCCAGGTGGGGTGGTGAGTGGGGCCTGCTGGCTGCTCCAGGCTTACTGCTGGGATTCAGGAGAGTGTGCTGGGCAGCTGGTGGGATTGCCTCCCTGGTCCCTGCTCCTACGTGGACCAGCAGGCTTTCACTCCTTCATACCTTCGTTCATCGCCCTTCCCACCAAAACAGACAGACACCACCTACTGCCTGTCAGGCAGCTACAGGCTGAGGATACAGAGATGAAGAACACACTGGCCCTGGCCTTGAGGAGCTCAGGGACGCGAGGCCAGTGATCACGAGGTTACCGTCAGAGTAGGAAGGGAAGGCTGCCCGGTGAGAGACTTGCTCAGCGCCGAGCCAGCCTCCCATGGAAGCGGTGAGGGAAGACTTCCCAGAGGAGGATGAAAAAATGGGGGAAGGCCCTCGGGAAGAGGCATGGAAGTGTGGCGAGAGGAAAGTACGGGCGGCGGCTCAGCATGGCCAGACGTGCCAGCAGCAGGAGTCAGGGAGGGGAAGGGGGCGAGACGGGGAGGCAGGTAGATGGAGGGCACAGAGGCCTGTCTGCATCCTGGGGAGTTCAGGCTTTATTGGGAGGGAGCCAGAGGAGGGTTTCAGGAAGAGTGCAGGTGGCACGATCCGATTTGCTTGAGAAACAGCACTCGGGTGGCAGGGTGACCGTGGGTGGGAGGAACGGAGTCTCTGTGGCTCTCCCACTTGGCGGTCCCTGGTCATCACCTGGGGAGCTTCAGAAAGGCTGCTGCCTGGGTCGCCCTCCAGAGAGGCCACAGTAAGTAGCCTGGGGTGTGGCCTGGGCAGCGGGATCGTGTGACTCCTTCTCCCCGTGACTCTGAGTGCAGCTGAGGGTGACCCACAGCAAGGGATTCCAGCTGGGAGGCACCGAGGCCGTCCAGGTGAGATGTGGAGAGGCAGTCTCCGGACATCCGTGGTGGTTGATCGGGTGTGGATCCTTAGAGGACAGTCCGGCAGCTCCTCAAAAGGTCACCATAGAGTTACTGTATGACCCAGCAATTTAGATATACACCCCAGAGAAATGGAAACATGCTCACCAGAAAACGTGTATACAAATGTTCATGCAGCAGCGTTCGTGATGGCCAAAAAGAAACAACCCAAACATCCATCAACTGATGAAGGGATAAATGAGACGTAGTAAATCATTACAATAGTGTTATTCCATTAAAAAAGGAATGATGTACTGAGACACACTACAACATGAATGAATCTTGAAAACACTATGCTAAGTGAAAGATGTCAGTAACAAAAGAATGGTGCAAACACATAATGTATGAGTCCGGTTACATGAAAAGTCCGGAACAGGCAAATCTATAGAGACAAAGTAAGTTAGTGGTTGCCTCGGACTGGGAGGGGAGGGGAGACAGAATTGATGGCTAGGGGGTGTGGGTGGGTTTTGGGGGAGAAATAATGAAAGTATTCTAAAACTGATGGCGGTGATGGATATACGCTGATTACTAAAAGCCATGAATCTTAGACTTTAGAAGGATGGATTTTATGGCGTGTGGATTATAACCTCAATAAAGCTGTCAGAGAGAAATGGGACGTGTGAGGACTGCTGCTCTGACCCTGGGGATAATTCCTTGTCACGGAGACTGTCCTGTGCACGTGGGACGTTAGCAGCATCCCTGACCTCCGTTGGTACTGTAGGACCCCCTCCATTCTTGTGTGACAACGAGAAACATCTCCAGACACTGCCAAATGTCCACTGCAGTCACATTGTCTCATTTAATCTTTAAAAAACAAAGCTGTGAAGTAAATATCCACCAACCCCACCAACTTTTTTTTTTTTTTTTACAGATTAGGAAACTGAGGCTCAGAAAGGCTGAGTAACATATTCACGGTCACCCTGTGGGGGCTAGAGCCGGAGTTTGAACACAGGCTGTTGAATGCCAAAGCCCAATGCTGGCTTCCTGAGCTTCTAGGAGGGGCAACTTGAGCACTGCAGACTTTGTCGGGCAGCATGGGGTGAAGCGGGACAGTGAAACCCTAGCAGGCAGAGGTGGCTGCTTGGGCAAGGTCTGGAAGGGGAATGGGGGACAGAGATTTGGGGATAGGAGGTTTTCTCAGAACACAGAGCTGGTTTTAGTGGAAAAGTGTTCCAGAACAGAGCACAGGAAAGCTAGGACATGGACAGTATGAAAGGGAGGGGCTGTGATATTGTGGTGAGCAGTTTTGCATTTTATTCTGGTGGCACTGAACTGAGGAGACAAATAACGAGAACTTTGACTTAGGAGAAAAGGTTAAAGAACAACTTATCTCAAGTATGTCTTGCTCTTAAGTTTGGGGCTGCTATGTCCCATCCTACTGACAAGACACAAACACCTCCCCAAGTCAGGCACAGAGAACCCCAAGAAGGGTCACCTGGTGTCAAGAGATGCACCCACGGAGGTGACTGACGATACAGTGAAACCCAGGACTTTTACAAAAAGTTTTCATCAAATTATATTCACTGATATGTAATGACAATGATCAGTACTAAACCATATTCCAGAAGGCATCTGGTTGTGATCATGAGGTGTTCTTGATCATAAGGTATTCATAAAAATCTAGAAAGTAAACCTAGAAACACTTCATGGAAGCTAGACCTTTAATCTTATCTGATTTTCTACAATAAATCACGAGCTGCTTATTGCAGTTTCTGCGATTCTGCAAAGAAGTGATCGCTGTTCTGTTTCCCAGACAAACCATGGTGTTGGGTGGGGGCGGGAGGCAGCCAGTGCACAGAGCATTTCTCAGCCTCCTTGACAGCTCAGGAGCCACCTCCTCCAGGAAGCCTTTCTTAGCCAGTCCTGTAAAAGAATCCATTTAACTTTTGATGAACACAGCCTTTCCCAAGCAGCAAAATCCTTTTTGCAAGGAACACAGAATAGCAACCTGTGGAGTCAGTGTTCTGTGTCATGGACTTTGAGAAAAGCTGTTTGAGAGGATTAAATGAGATGCTAAACCCAGGGCTCTCAGCACAGCTCCCGGCATGTGATTGGTGGGCACCCAGCAAGTGTGGGTACCTTTTACGCTTCTTCCCCAAAGTCAGGATGTTTAGTCAAACCTTTCCTAGCTCAGCTGCAAAGAAGCATGTTAAGCCGTTGTGACTAGTGATTTTCCAGAAAACTTGTTGATCCTTTTACATGAAGGGGGAATCACATAAGGTGAAGTTCATGACATGTGTGGTTTTGAAGCTGAAATACGAGCCTAGTTGTGAGGAGCACTGGCTCTCAGACTACGGGGACTGGACCTGTCCGACCTGCACCAACAGGAGGTGGGGAAGTTGGGCAACTTGTCCAAAGTGGCAAATCTGAGCTCTTTCCAATAACAACCGTGCCTGCCCTACACAAACCAGTGTGTCCCGTCACGTGGGTTCAGATCTGAGCACCTTCAGGTCCCATGCTTTTGGAAAGTTTGGCAATCTGTATCCCAAAAGCCTTAAAAGTATTCCTACCTAAGAATGCCACTTTTGGAAGGACTGTAAGAAAACCATCCATAATGCAGGCAAACAGAAAAATACCATATGATAGCACTCATATGTGGAACCAAAAAAAAAAAAAAAAGAAAAGAAAAGAAAAAAGAGGACACTAACGAACTCATCTACAAAACAGAAATAGACTCTCAGGTGGTGAACAATGTTTCACTGGGGGAAAGGGATACATTTGACAGTTTGATATTTGCAAATGTTAGCCACTATATATAAAAATAGATAAAAAACAAAATTTCTACTGTATAACAGAGGGAACTATATTCAATGTCTTGTAATAACCTTTAATGAAAAAGAATATGAAAATGAATATATGTATATATAGTCATGACTGGGACATTGTGCTGTGCACCAGAAACTGACACATTGTAACTGACTGTACTTCAAAAAAAAAAAAATGCAAGCAAAGCCAGATGCATGATGATATCCATCACAACATTTTAATGGACAAAACTGGAAATAACCAGGGGCCCACCAGCTGGGGAATGGTTAAATCTGCTCGGAGGCTTCTCTGTGTTAAAGACCTGACAGCCGTTTAAAATATTCATGAAGAGTTTTGAACGGTATGAAGACACACTTATGATATAACATTAAGGAAATAAAATAGGCTACAAAAATTAAATACATACATTATAATAACAGCTACGTTTGTGCACTGAGGAAGAAAAACTTCTCAATGTATTAGGAGTGATTATTTCTGAATAGAGAGACAAAGTGATTTTTCATTCTATTCCATATATTTTTTAAAAATTTCTCCTTTTATTTTACATGTTTTCATGTAGTTCCAAGTTTTATACAGTAGTGATCAGGAAAAGGCAAACATTTATTTTTAAAAAAAAACAAAAACGGAGGGGTGGGTGTAGCTCAGTGGTACAGTATGTTCTTAGCACACACGAGGTCCTGGGTTCAGTCCCCGGTACCTCCATTAAAAATAAATGAATGAGGGGAGGGTATAGTTCAATGGTAGAGTGCATGCCTAGCATGCATGAGGTCCTGGGTTCAATCCCCAGTTCCTCCATTAAAAAATAAATAAATGAACCTAGTTACCTCCCCTCCCAAATAAACTAGTTAATTAAATAATAAAGATAAAATATTTTTTTAAAAAATGAATAAATAAATAAACAGTTACCTTCTCCCTCCCCTCCAAAAAATAATTAAAAATTTAATAAATTAAAAATTACATTAAAAAGACTCCAGAACAATAGTTCTGTTCTAGAATTCTTAAAAAAGAAAGAAAAAGAAAAAAGAAAAAGAAAAAAAAGACCAAAAGCTGAGTATCTCCAGCAGGTCTAAATGGCATTATAAGCACTATTGTAATGTCCAGGGGACATCCCCTATCTGAATGGTGCCCGATTGGGCTGGGCAATGCCACCCACCAAACCCCAGGGACCATCTACCGTATGTTGTCATATCTGTGTAGAACACACACTCTTATTTAATAATTTTAATAGACATCAACTCAGGTTCTTAACTTAAATACATGTATTTTAAGATAAAATTTTAATTTCTCTAAATGGAAAAATAGTATCACTTTCCACTAATGGGAAGTAACCACAAAAATAAATGCAATAAAGCAAAACACGATTATCAAATTCTAGACTAGTAGGGATTCTGAGCTTGAGCCCTTCTTTCTCTCTGTTTAATAAAAAGTGAGGGCAGAGGGGACATTGTTGTCAGAGAGAAGGGGACAGATTAGTAAAGCTTTGAGAGTTATTAAAGCATCCTAGTCCAACAAGCCCTTAAAGGAAATCAGAAAGAGTGAAAGATAATTGAAATGATCTTCCCACTGGAGATTTGATTTGTTTTTAACGATTTTCCCAGGCAGCACCCAAACTGCTCACTCTACCATATCCTGGGGGAAAGTGCCAGACAGTATTCTGAGCACCAGTGGGTCTCCCTCAGTCTGTGGCCGCTTGTCCAGCTGGTTTTAAGATCAAAGGTAGGTGTTTCTACCATCAATGTCTTTCCATTCCTCTTATAATTCCAAAGTCCTGCTCTTCTTCAAGACCTTGGTATTTCCATGGAATACTCCAGTGCCTTCATCATTTATTTGCAAGGCACGTTTCAGGGCTTGTAAAACCATAAACTTGCCGATGCCGTGCTAGTTCTTATCTGAAACAGGGCAGACAAGTTTAAAAGGGCAAAAAGATGCCACCAGTGCTGGGAAATGACGGAAGCCTGATCAAAGCTTAGGACACTTAAATTCACTCATTACACAGATGAGGAAGCTGAGGCCCTAGAGGAGGAAGGGACTGATGATCAGCGACAGAGCTGGGTTAGAATCCGGGTCCCGGAATCCCAATCCAATGTCATCTCTCCGCTGCACTCCCTCTGAAGTTTGCTCAGAACCAAGGTCACTGTTTGCTTTTAGCGTGACAGGTTTGCTTACTTTGGAATCCCTTTCCAGCTGCAGGGCCAGAAACTAAAATCCAAGACCAATAAAGAAGAGAAGGGTCCTCCTGCAACTGTTTCTCCTTAGTTCCTTTAAATGTCAGTGACCTCACTTCTCTCTCTCCTGACTGACTCCCAGCCGTGGACTTAACTTGGCTCAAGGAAGAACCACAGATCTGTGAACTTCAGCAGAAGGTAGGGCCCTCATCTCACTCATTGAACCAGCATCCAGAGAGACTCTCCATCTACTGGTGTCCTGGCCCAGCCGCCTCATCTCATGGAGGGGACTGAGTCCCAGAGAGGAAGTGTGACAAGCCTGGGGTCGCCCAGCTAGCAAGTGGCCGAGCTAGGACTGGAGTCCAAGACTTCTGGGTCCCAGGCCAGTGCTCACTTTAAAAAAAAAAAAAACCTGTTTTTAAAATAAAACTCACTTTTAAACTTGGACAAGCAGAATGATAGCATAAGTGGGACCCTACATACAATTCATTTATTTATTCATTCAACAAACACTGGCTGAGTGGGCTGTGTTCATCTGTATTGACTAGGGACGCCCAGGATGATTGCCCGACGGCACTGAGGAGCCACTGAGGTCTGAGGTCATAAGTCGAAAGTGTGAGCTACGAGCCTGGCCGCATGTTTTTCTCGAACTTCATTCGGCCGCATGGGGTCAGGTGCTAAGAGAGCGGAGACTCAGATCTAACTGGGGTTGTGGTTTTGCCAAAGGAGTATGATGCAGGGAGAGAGGATTTCTCTCAGAGGATTTAAAAGGGAATTTCCTTTTAGAAACTTTTTTTTTTTTTTAAACTTCACTAAATGAATTTTGGAACCAGGATGTGAGACCTGTTCAGGCTGAGATGGTAATATGGTCGTCTTTGTTCAAAAGCTGTCTTGAGGGTGTTTACCTGGGTAGGTTCAACTTGGAGCTGGTGGAGGCTCTACTTGATTTAAATTGTTTGAGCCCGTGCTCGACCTGAGAGCTTCAGGACTTTCCTTCCTCCGGAAGAAACCTTTTGAGACAAATCTAGAAATCAGTCCAGAGCTCAGGAGCTGCAACTCAACTTATAAAGCCCTTTTATAACATGACTTTGCATAAGTAAATAGTTGGCTTCCAATTTCAGGGAAGGACCTCTTTGTTCTCGAGGCCGCTTTTTGTCCTGGGCGCTCACTAGGGTGCTGGAAAACACACCCGCTCCTCTCCTGACATTGTTTTGAAATAGCCCGGGCAGTCTGGACCCTTCAAGCACAAAAATCAATCATACACTGAAGCTGAAATATGAGCCATCCCGCTTTCCCCTCTCATTTTGTTCTGCCCATCCTCTACCTCATCATATCGCTTCCTAAGAACCTGGCCTCCTTTCCACTCGTTGTAGGTGCCCATGCAGACAGCCAGCATGACCTGGTTTTCATTGAGGTCATCAGAGATAATGATTAAGTGGAAACACTCCACCCATTCAGACATCTCCCTTTCCCCTGCTGATCCCCAGTGCTAGCGAAAGCGCAGTGTGCCTTCCAGCGTTCCTCCCAG
Organism: Camelus bactrianus; assembly: GCF_048773025.1. NCBI lineage: Eukaryota > Metazoa > Chordata > Mammalia > Artiodactyla > Camelidae > Camelus > Camelus bactrianus. The sequence continues at coordinate 11,876,554 of NC_133554.1, forward strand.
AACTTGTGCCTAGAGTACAAGGGAGGTGACACAGTGGCAAGTGAAATCCTTTTGACTCGAATCACGCCACCACCCTTCCAGCAGCTCCAAACGTTGGCTTCCTCCCCACTCGGTTGCGGCAATCTGTGGGAAAACTCAGAACAGACATTTCAGAAGCAAGTGGTACCAAACAATAACTGAAGGTGTTAGCGAAGCAGAAGTCTATGTGTACATAAAAGTGTACCAAGGTGCACCCTCCAGGGTGTTCTCTTTATGTAAACTGTAACCCCGTAGAAAAAAATTTAATAAAGCAGAATTCTAGAATCCTAACTAACGTAGGACCTGGGGGTGGGGACCATGAAGAATGCTGTTACCCACTTTAAGATCACAGTGTTCTGGGTTGCCTTTGACAGGAGGACAACAGAACAGTGAAGAATGACTGCCAATGATTGTCTCCAAAAAAGAACAGCAAAAGGTAAGGCACCCCCCACCCCACGTACCCACACACTCTTGCCCTCACATTCTCCATCCGTAGAAGAGATTTTAAAAAGAAAAGCCCAGGAAATTCCAAGCGTGAACACCTCCCCAGATAAGACAGAAATGGAAGAAAACCAAACTTTTTAAAGTAAGCATTTTGATCTTCATGCAAACATAGAGTTAATCTTGGGACAGCTAAGCACAATTACACAGATGAATTCATTGTGTGAAATGGTCATTGAGCATAGAGAATGTTAGTGCCAGTTCAGAGTCCAAGCTCTGTAGGGGTCATACCTGAATCTGCTGAGCTGAGCACATGGAAACCTCACTGTGCATTCAGGCTTGACCACTCTTTTTAATTTATTTCAGAGTTGCTCACTGGGGTGGCTTCAGTAAATGCAAATCAAGTGTCCACAGTGGTGTTTGAAGACTGCAGGGTTTTGATGCATGTTAAACTGAAAATACAAACAAACAGCTTTGGACCTATATTTACATGTATTAAAGTTGCTCTTAAGATAATGGTCTGATATTTATAATCTTCTCCTCTTCAAAGCAGCTTTTATTCAATTTTATTCATACAGAAGGACATGAGCACTAGACTGGGCGTGATGGCAGGCAAGTCCTAGCTCTGGTTCTGTTCAGATTCCGCAGCAGTCCTGCACTACTTCCTTCCTTGACTCTAGGCCTTGACACCTATAAACTGAGGCATTTGGACCGCATGGTCCAGCTCTCTAGTTCTGAGGCAACAACTTACAACTCAGTGGATTCTGGAAGCACCATTTCACCCCCAGGATTTGATTTTAAGCAAATGGGAAATATTTTTACAATGTAAGATGCTTATGACTCTACAGCCGGATGGGCCTACCAAACCCATAGACTTAGGGCTGCGGCTGGAAAGAACTCAAGTCCCTGTTCCCACCAAGAAAAACGTCTAAACTCATCGGGTGTCATTGGCCACAGTGAACATGTGAGACCCAGCCCTACAAAGCCCTATGCTATTGAAAGGGTTCTCTCCCTGCTTGTAACCAGAAAATATTTGCACTGGGAGAGAAGCAAAGGAGAAAGCACGTCGCCTTCCTCTCCCCATTCCTCAGCAGGGTCTCTTCTGAGAGATGCTGCCACTTACAGAGCACCCACTAGGTGCCGGCCACCTAAAGCGCACGTTATCCTCACAACCAAAAGTGTTTTCACACTTGTCAGGCTTGGAAAGATATGATACCCAAGGCAGGAAGTCATTTTGACACCCAGCCCTCCCCCACCCCAAACCAACATCACACTCGCTTGTGAAACAGTGACATGGCACATGGCTCGCTTGTACACCCTCTGTGATCTGTAAGGTGAACTCCCGTCTTCCTCTCTTCCAGTCCAAGTTCCTCCTCTGTTCCTGGTGTCCTCTCCTACAGACAGTGTTTATCCCTCACCCCTCCTGAGAAGAAGCGGCTTCCCATATCTGAAAGAGGAGGGGCCACACTGGACTGGTGAGACACCATTTCTTCCAGCCCCGGGTGTCCCCTTCTCACCTTCCCATACATACGGTCACCCATGCAGCTCACCCCCTCCTCACTCTGTACGCTGCTGGCCATTGACAAGGCTCGGGTGCAGAAGGATGCCCCTGTCAGGCGTCAGCCTGGCCCCATCACTCACTGTGTGACCTAAGCCAACCCACATTCTCTCCCCGAGCCTCAGTTTCCCTGTTGGTAAAAGGAAGGATCTGGGAGAGGTGCCTCCCCAGGGCCCCTCCAGCTTGGCTAGCGTGTGATGAGAGTTCTCTTCCACCAGCAAATGCTGCTTTTTTCCAGCTCCTGAACATAACAAGGTTTATTCCATTCATTCTAGGCAGTTTGGACTAGGCAGACTTCCCTTTAAAAGATCTCATTTTACCAGGTTTTTGAGGCCCACTGCCACTCGGAGGCCAAAATTATCCCAGCTTCAGTGGCTAAAATCAAATCAAATCAAAAAGCATTGTTTGCCTCATCTGACCACATTTTCTGCTTTGAACTTTATGCCAATGCCAGGGCCTATCAGACAGAGTGTGTGTGATTACCCTATGAAAGAACTCTCTTGGATCACATTTAAAATAATCATCTTTTGATTTAGATTTTAAAAAAAACAACAACAACCAGTCCTCTGGAAAATACATAAAAATTTTTGTCTAAGTGTCCAAACAGAGTTATGGCCACAGAAGATGCAATTATCTCCTTCTGGGATAAAGAAATCTTCCAGCTGCAAGGGAGAGCCAAGAAGCCAGAACGTTCTGCTCTTCTGCTCAAGACTGCAGCAAGGTGACCACGGAAGGTTGTCCAAGTTGTTTGCTGCACAAGGTGCTTCACTGAAGCGTGTGGAGGGACATTGGAGGCCGAGGCTTAAATCCTGCCCTTCATTAGCCAAGCCATGTGCCCGGTGCGAGATTCTGTCAGTTAAAGAGAAGTGCACCTTTTTGACATTCAGCAATGGCACTGTATATGCTAGCTACAGCTAGCAGACAGCTCCCCACCTGGAGAAAGTCTTTCCTCTGCTTACAAATACATTGTCTCACAGAGGCTCATGGTAAGAGGAGACAGCAGAAGAGCAGAAATGAAGGCTGGGTCACAGGGTGGTTGTGAGAAAAAGCTACTCCTGGAAACCCTCTTAGTATCTGGCAGGACTTACACACATGATGCCTCCCCATCCAGCTTCCAAAAGAGCACAGTTCTGGGAAGAACCCAGTAAGAGACAGACTGCCCCCTACTCCTCCCCCCATCCTCCACCAACCCTCCTTTGGGGCTCAGCTGGGCCTTCTCTGACCTCCCAGCTGTTGCCAGGGTCCCTGTTGTAGGTTCAGAACAGCTCTGTTTTTCCTTTATAAGCTCCATATTGCACTTTGCAATAAGATGTGTGTAGGTCATTTGATCTGCCTCTGTCTCCCTATCTAGACTGTCAGCTGTGTGAGGCAGACTGAGTTTGGGTTTGCTCTCAGATCCCCAGCACAGCGTCCGGGGTACGGAGCGGGAGCTGTGAATGGATGAAAATGGCGTGAATAAAACAGACAGGTCTTACACATCTGCAGCCCTTCCTACCAGGATCGAGGGCTGTCTGGGCCACAGAGACATGCACTGTCCATGACCTAAGCCCCAGGCCCAGGCCCAGGGGACAGAGTCTAGAAAAGACCCAACCATGGCCTGGCATCCAAAACTCACATGAAAACTAAGAAGAACACAGCTTCCCAAGCTCACCCCAGGAGACTCGGGCATCTAGGATTTATGTGTCTAACAAGGTGCTGCAGGTGAAGTTAAGCCACCCTATCAGGGTAGAGAACCCACGGATGTTGTTGCAATGGATGGAAGCAACCCTAGATACCAAAGGGGAGGAGCTGAGGTCCAGCCTGAAGGTTCACGAAGGCTTTCTGGTGGAAATGACGCCTCAGCCAGGTCTTGACCCAGATGAGCGACGTGAAGAAAGGAGAGAACACTCTGGGTCAAAGGAACAGCAGGAACAAAAGCAGAGACAGGATGCCACCTGGGGCGCTTCATAGGCAAGGGCAATGGGATTGAGTCTCAATGACGAGAATCAGGCTCCTGGTGGAAAATCAAGCACAAATCCCCCACTACTCAGCTGGGCTTCCAGAGCCTTCTGGGTAGGAAGCCCACATTCCAGCACCCAGCAAAGAAATTCCACTGTACTCCCTTTTAATACAACCTCATTCCTATTTTTGGTTCCATTTACTTTCCTTTTCTCATCTTCTTCTTCTAGCGAGACTGTGGACCAGCCTTCTGAGCCCAGAGCCGTCAGGGCAGTATTGCCGGGGCCTCCTTGATAAATACGCTTTACTGCAGGATTCCAAACCATCCTGGCTGGAAATAAGAGTGTTGAAGCTGACAGAACACCAGCACCACAGCCAACATCTGTGGCCACGTCCACTATGGCAGGAAAGGGTCAATTTACTTGATATAGAAGCAATGTCTGGAGCACAAGGGTCAGGCCCCAGGGGACCTGCACATTATGATTCACTTGTCTTTTCTGGGCCCGTGAGGGTGAGGGGCTAACTGGGGATGACAGAGGAGATGCATGTGCAGTGGAAGGGCAGACCCTCCGAGACCCGCCTTCCCTGGAGTGGCCGCAGTCCCCACGCTGGGTGCTTCAAGCTGTAGGAACCACCCATCATCCCTGACCCCCACCGCAGGCTGCCGTATATCCTTCTGCATCTTTCCATTGCCTCCTGTCTCCTTTCTCTCATCTCCGCCTCTCCTCCCCTCCCACACTGTTTGGTCAACGGGCCTCAGCTGGGTTGGCAGGCCAGTGCTCCCTCTTAACTGGACTTTTTCAACTGGACTTTTCTACTGAGCCTGGCTGTTGCCTGGACAGGTTTTCTAAGACCAGCATCTATGCTGCAGAGAGGCAAGGAGAGCCCTCCACGCGTCTTCCCTCCCTTTGGACCAAGTGGCTTCTAGGAACCCGTGTGGACCTGAAGCCCTCAGCCTCTGCGCCTAGCTGTACACCAGGTGTCTTCTGAGAAATGTCCACGCCACAGTTCAGTGCCACCCCAGCGGAGCCTGAACTATCTTGTCTGCTGTCCAGTTACAAATTAATCTCTCATCATCAGTGATTAACTTATTGGAGCCACAGGAGCTGCTGAACCAAAACAGCCCCTCGGGGTGAAAAAGTCTCCGGCATCGTGCGGTGTGTGGATCTGCCTGTGACCCTCATCCCTCTGGCCCTCGTGCTGCGTCAGCAGGGGAGCAGGGAGGCCAGGCCGGGGACCCGCTCTGGGCACTGCTGCTCTGGAACGCTCACCGGGTTCCTCAAAGTGGAGATCCACGTGGCCAAGGGCTGGGGCTTGTTTTCTCAGGGTTTGTCCTCAAGGAAGGTTTTAAACATGGGACTGGGGTGGGCGTATGCTCTGGGGACAAAAGCTACTTGCAAACAACAGCCTGGGATGGATATGGAAGGAAGAGGAGCCAAACTTTGGAATCTGCTGGCTTTTGAGGGGACGTAACGAGTCATCTCTTAGTGTATAAACGATCACAGTAGGAAGATCATCAGTTTGAACCTTCTTATTCTACAGACACGAAGGAAGAGGGCTCGACTCTCCCAGGGTCACACCGTAGAGCCAATGGGAGACAAAAAACAAATGTCAAGCTGTTCCTTAGTTGGAACAAATGTGTACCCCCCGGGCGTAAGATGTTGACAATGCAGAAAACTGGAGGATGGGTGTATCAGAATTCTATACTATCTTGGCAACATTTCTATAAATCTAAAACTATTTTAAAAATAAAGCACTTACTTAAAATTTTTTTTAATTTTATTTATTAATTTTTTGGTGAGGAGGAGGAGGTAATTAGATTTTTATTTATTTATTTTTAATGGAGGTACTGGGGATTGAACCCAGGACCTTGTGCATGCTAGGCACGCACCCTACCACTGAGCTGTACCCTACCCCCCTAAAAATTTTTAAATGGTGGCTTTCAGTGTACCTCAGACTGGAACCTTTATCAGATATTTAATCATAGTGCTTGCAACATGGTAGGCGTGGAATGACAGGCATCTGAGAGAGGAACAGGGAGGGAAAGAGGGATGGAGGAGAGAGGCAAGAAGAGAGTGAGAGGGAGGAGGAAGACACCAAGGTACAAAATACAGAAGGAACTGTAACCGCCCAGCAGCAGATGGCTGCGTAAACCGAAGGCGGTGTGTTCACATCACGGAATATTATTTGCCACAAAAAGGAATGGAGGCCTAATCCATGCTACAACATGGATGGACCTTGGAAATACGACAGTCAGTGCAAGAAGCCGGACAGAGAAGCCCACCCCAGTGCATAATCCCATCTACATGAAATGTCTTAGAAAAGGCAAACCCACAGGACAGTAAGTAGAGCAGTGGTTTCTAGGGACTGGGGGCTGGGGTGGTGGCGAGTGATTGCTAATGGGTATGGGGTTTATTGCGGGGCTGATGAAAATGTTCTGCTACTAGAGAGTGGTGATGGTTGCACCACCTTGTGAATCTACTAAAACCACTGAACTGTCCAATTTAAAAGGATGCATTTTATGGTGTGTGAATTACATAATAAACTAAAAAAATGAAAGGAAAATGTTAAAGAGTAAATGCAACCTAGTCTGTACCTGCAAGGAGCTCCCGGTATTCTGGGGACAGCATTTTGGTCCAGGGGAGTGTCAGCCTTTGTTAGGTCCAGGGGGCAGGAGCCGTGATCGTTTTGTTTATCTTTGTAGCCCAGCAGCCAGCACAGTGCCTGGCTCCTAACGGGCTCTCAAAAAGTGCTTGTTGAATGAAAGATTGTGTTAAGTCCTCTGACAGCTATGGGGTCACAGAGGAGAAGCTAAAGATGCTCAGGAAAATCTAGGGTGCTCAGAAAAACCACAGGTTGTGACGTAGACAAGGCAGACCGTACCACGACACCACAAACATTTTCAAAGCCCTCACCAGTGACGAATCCACACAAACCCTGACTCCCCAAAGGTGCCTCCCTTTAGCCCATTGCCTACTCCACGTGTCTTGGGACCCCTTCCTCCCAAATACCCACAAACTCCCTGAGGAAGCCTAAGCCAGTCTAGACCGGCTCTGCCCTGCCCAGGGAGCTCATGGTCTAGAGAAAGAGATGTATGTATGTGCTCGCACTCCTGCTTCTGATTGCAGTGTGCTGAGACGGAGCACAGAGGCCAGTGCCAAAGGCAGTGGAAGGAGCAGTTCGTTGGCCTGGGACAGAGGTGGGTCCCGGAAGGCTTCCCAGAGGAGGTGACATTTCAGCATGCGGAGCCTTGGAACACGAGGAATCGACTGACTATAAAACACGGCTTCTGGGTCAGTATGTCTCCACTGTTGCTTTCACAAATGGTTGTTCTTGTTCCTCCTTCCAAGGAGCGCTCCATAGATCCTTAGAGATAGCCTTTAATATCATCACCAAAGCCCCAGTAAGACCCCCAAGGTGACTCAACTGCCCAAAGGTAAGTGCCATAAAAAATGAAAACTACCTTCTGACTTCTCAAGCCAGCCAGAAAGAAGTGAATATTTTTTTTTCAAATCTGATTTCAAGCACCTTAAAATACTGGGCAGCTGTGGCTGGCAGTGGAGTGTCACTGACATGTGAGTGACTTGGCAGACAGCTCTCCATCACAAGCCCGAGCCCAGACGGGGAAGGAATCTGCAGGACTATGCACTGTGGTTTTGGCAGAACATTAGAGCAGGAAGAGCAAAGGATGTGCAGTCACACAAAGCTGGGGTGTGAAAAGCAGCCCTGCCGCTCACCAGCTGTGTCCTTTTAGGAAATACGAATTCTGAGCCTCAGCTGGCTCGTGTGTAATAGGGGGATATAATCCCCAGCTGCCTGGGTTGCTCTGAGAATTAAAAAGGATAACGTGTGTGAAGCATTCTGATCAATATCTGGCCAATAAGAGACCCTCAATAAATTGCAGGTATTATTTTCATCGTTATTAAAATTGTTAAAATCATAGAGACACCTTGAGCGTTCGGAAGATGTTGGAAATTAAGTTTCCATCCCCAAACTCCTCTCACCCTCCAGTTTGTCCTAAAACTTATTCAGAGAACAAACTGAGCTCTGGAATTTTATCCTGGGCCAAACTACCAGTGGAGTGTCTGTACTGTTTCCTAATGAGTATTTGTGATGAAGTCACTGAACCACAGAAACTGAATTAGAGACAGGGAAGCCCTTCCATCTTGTCTGGAAAACAAAACAACACAGAGACGGCCTCCATGGACGGACTGAGGATGAGAGATTTTGTCCGTAAAGTAACTCGACTTTTAAACTGAAATCTGATTTCAGCGCCATCTCTTGTCTTCAGCATTGCTTCGTGCACGTCTTTAAAGTAATACCAGGTAGATGTATAGACTCACATGATTTAAACAGAAAGAGAAAAAGAGAAGAAGGAGGAGGGGGTGGGGAGGGAGGTGAAAGGAAAGAGAGAGAAGGAATGCGGGAGGCACCGGCACTGGTGTTTTTACGAACACCCCAGGTGATTCCAGGGTGCAGCCAGCGGCCCACTGGACGGTGCCAGCCCCTTACACTCTACCCTCTTGGTAGAATAGTACACAGGAAGTACTTGCTTCCTCGAGTCTCCCTACAGGCCTGGTTGGGTTTAATAAAACTGCACCAGCCCGACATTTATTGTACTTGATAGAAATGGCTGGAGGCCATGTGCTTATTGTAAAGCAGTAACTAGGAACGAGGAACCACAACAGAGCAAGGACAAGGCTGTGTCTTCGCCTCCACGTGAAGGAGGCGCCCAAGGCCTCAGGCCGGTGAGTGTGGCTGTTTAAACCCTGGCTGATTTGGCAGGGATTTCAGATATTTGCTGGACCCTCCAAGCTGCCAATCTGATCAGACACCGCATCCAAAGAAGTAAGTCAAACATTTTTTTTTTCTTAAGGATTTTTAAAGTATGGTTGTTTCTTTTCCGCTTTCTAGATGGCTGTTTTCAAGTTCTTTAGAGATGGGTCTTGGTTTCCCCTTTGTTCGTGTAACCACTAGATGGTGCACCTTACAAAATATTAGCTCTGAAGTGGGGGGGGGGGTGGCATTTATCATGTTGCAGCAACTGGAAGGGAATCAGAGGTAAGGGTGCCAGATTTAGCGAATAAAAACTGCAGACTCGCAGTTAAGCTTGAATTTCAGATAGACAAATATTGCACGGGACACACTTACGCTAAAAAAATGACTCTTGTTTATCTGAAATTCAGATTTAACTGGGTGTCCTGTATTTCACCTGGCCATCTTCATCAGAAGGGACTTCAGGGAATAAGTGGATAATCTTGTGGCTCTCAGCTTTGTCAAACACTAGGATTTTGAAGGGATGGAGGGACTCAAAGCAATATGAAACCAGCCAGCAATTTTTACAGCGCAATCCCAACTATAGTGTGACGCTGTCTTCAGGGTCCGAAGCCCTAATGGTTAGTTAACCCTCGACTGCCTGGTTTGCCCTACATCATGGTATGTGTCCAGCTGTTCCTGCCTCTTACGTAACCAAGGCAAAGTTCTGGAATGTTCCAGCAAACTCTGTTGCTTTCTTTGGCTTGAATGTGGCCTTCCCCTAAGCCTCCTAGCTCTTTAAGTTGGACCTACATTACTTTGATACATACAGTCTTAATGTTCAACTTGACAGAGAATGGCATTAGTCATTTGTAAGAAAGGCAAGTTTTACACGTTGAAAAAGTTGGTGGCAGATTTAGAAAGGTTACTGCTATACCTCGTGCCCATAGCTGACATCCCCTGGCCAGTCTCAAGTTTAACACCTCATGGAGGAGAAATCAGGAACTTTATCTGCCTTCTGAGCTCTTCCTTGACACAAATTGCCCAAGTCTCCCTGCTTGACCACAAGCTTTCTACAGGAAGGGATCATCTTTGTCGCCTCCTGCACAGAGAAAAACTGAAGGGCAAATGTGAATTCACAGGCACTTGAGGTCCCCTGAATTGGTGTTGCACTCAATGCAATTTTCCAGACAGATGGGTTGTCCCAGTTGTGTTATCCATGCTGTGGCCCACCTGGTCTACCTGTATGACAGTTGGGTCCCCGAGGAGAAGGAGAGAGGGAAGGAAACGGAGAAGCTCAGTTTGTAATAGTGAACTTGAGCCTTCCCGTTAAGAGCACAATCTCACATCTGATGAGTCTCTCCTGAGAGAGACAAGAAGGCTGATGGTCAGAAATGCGTCTCAGATCCACTGTTAGGATCTTTTCCCTTCCTCGCAAGATGACTACTGGCAGGAGGAAACACAGGGAAGAGCACAAAGATGGTACCACCCATTCTTTTTTTCCCACCCCCCCAACTCTTCCCCAGACCTATTTCTCTTAAGGAGCTTTATTGATATACAATTCACATACTTAAAGTGTACAATTCAGTGGTTTCTAGTAGATTCTCAGAGTTGTGCAACCATCACCACAGTCAATATTAGAACATTTGCATCACCCCAAAAAGAAACCCCTTACCCGTTAGCGCCCCTTGTCATGGCTCCCAAATCCCCCAGCCCTGAGCAACTACTCATCTACTTTCTGTCTCTAAATTGGCATATTCTGGACATTTCACTTACACAGAATCATATAATCTGCGGTCTTTTGGGTCTGGTTTCTTTCACTCAGCATAATATCCTCAAGGTCCATTCATGTTCTAGAATATGTCAGTACTTCATTCCTTTTTCTGCTGAAAAATATTCCTTTATATGGATATACCACATCTTATTTATCTGTTCATCTGTTGATGGACATTTGGTTTGTTTCCACCTCTTGGCTTTTGTGATTAATGCTGCCCTGAACCTTCACGTGCCAGTTCACAATCCATTCCTGACTCTGCTCCAGATCTTGCGAATACACTGAGAAGGGCCAACTCTCTTTCTTGCTTCTAGAAACTCATTCAAAGTAGAGCCGTCCCATGGGGATGCTGAACAAGAACAAAAAGAGAATATTCATTCAGCTGGAGGAGAGGGGACCCCTGCGGACCAGGGACCTCTTCTTGGTAGATTCCCGACAACTTACGTGAGTTCATGGGCTCAGAGGAGTTTAGAGAAGATTGTGAGCTTTTCCATCTGTGGAATGGGTACATGATGCCTTTGCTTCCTCCCAGCAGTCCCTCATTAACATATCCACGTCTAGGAAAATTTGAGTCCAAAAGTAATACCATGGTTAGAGAGCCTCGTAAGAATGGTCAGACAGTGACATGTTTGAGACATTTCTGCTCTCTGAGCTCAACACATGGATAAGGCTGAACAAGAAAAGAGCCTGCATTTTTCAGATTTTCCTCACAACACTCAGGCATAATTGTCCTGGAGCGGAAGCCGAGCTCTCCCCCTTGGGAGGGGGGAAGAGGACTCAAGATCGACTGGAGTGAGTCACCCTTACTCCCCTGACGAGAGGTTCCCACCCCGGAACTCTGCCCATCTGCCTGGATTCATTCCACACGCCTTACCGAGCACCTTTGCGCACCAGGTGCTGCAGATAAAAATACCGCATCACTTTGCAAGTGAGGACACTGAGACCTGGAGTTCCCCAGACAGCCTAGCCAGCCGTGTGGCAGAAACTTCACCTAAGCAGGCAGATTACAGAGAAGCCATTACAGAAACCTCATTCATGATTAAAATGCAGTCCCTACTCTCAAGGAGATTACAATCTAGCAAGCAGAACAGTAAATAAACAAAAAATTAAATAGAGACAGATTGGTACTAGAGGTGAGAAACAGAGAAACCCAGGGGTGAAACCAAGGGGGTGCAAACCATTGGTGGGGAGGAGGGGAACACAGGTGGTCACGGACGTTTCCCCCGAGATGGTGAGGTAGGAAAGCCAAGGAAGAAGCTAGCAGGGAAAGGAGGGGGAGAAGGGTTTCCTTGTGGAGAGAGAACAGCAGATACAAAGTCTCCAAAGACCTTTTTTTTTTCTGGTGTATATATATATTTATAGAAGTGTAGTCAGTTTACAGTGTTGTGTCCATTTCTGGTGTACAGCACAATGCTTCAGTCATACGTGAACATACATATATTCAATTTCATATTCTTTTTCACCTTAGGTTACTACAAGACACTGAATATAGTTCCCTGTGCTATACAGGATGAACTTGTTGTAAAGAGCTTTAAGAAGTCTGTAGAAGAGCGATGATTGGAGCAGAGGGTATGAGCAGCCACCCAAAGTGGTGGCAGATGGGCAGGGGTCAGTAACAAAGGGACCTTCATAATCACCCCGTAAGCTGGATTTCATTCTGAAACTTACAGGGAGTCACTGGAGGATTTTAAACTGAGGGAGGAAGGTAATCTCAAACTTTACCAAGTTTGCTTGAGCAACATTGTGGAGCGTGGACTGGAAGGGGCACAGGCAGAAGCTGAAAGCACTCACAAACGTCTTCCAAACCCGCTGCGGTCGGCACTGGTGTTGTCCAGGGAAGACGCACTGCTCTCGGGTGGCGTGTCTTCCCGGGTCGGCCCCGTCTTCTTCTTCTTGTCCTCGCCTTGTTGGAGTAGACTGCCATGTAAAAATCCTAAGACAACTTGCCTTATAGGTAAAATTTCTGAGTTCTTGTGAGTCTGAAATGTATTATGTCATCACTCTTCTGTTTTTTTAATTGAAGTATAGTCGATTTACAATGTCGTGTTAGTTTCTGGTGAGCAGCATAGTGATTCAGTTATACATACATATATATATTCCTTTTCATATTCTTTTTCATTATAGGCCATTACAAGGTATTGAATATAGTTCCCTGTGCTATTCAGTAGGACTTTGTTGTTTATCTATTTTATATTCAGTAGTTTATATCTGCAAATCTCAAACTCCCAATTTATCCCTCCCCACCCCCTTTTGCTTCTGGTAACCATAAATTTGTTTTCTATGTCTGTGAATCTGTTTTGTAAATAAGTTCATTTGTGTCTTTTTTTTTTTTTAAGATTCCACATATAGGTGATATCCAATGGTATTTTTCTTTCTCTGTCTGACTTCACTTAGTATGACAATCTCCAGGTCCATCCATAGTTGCTGCAAATGGCATCATTAGAGAGAACTGCCCTCAGAACTTCGTAGGCATTGTTCTGTTGTCTCGGGGCGATTCCAGTCTCCTTCTCTTCCCTTTGACCTCACATTCCAAAAGATTACCGTGTGCTTCTCATCTTTTTGAGTATTAACTTTAAGTCTACCGGCCTTCTCGTTGTTCCTTGAATATATCAAGCTTTTATCTACTGACTTGTTTCTTCTTCCTGAGATTTTCTTTCCCAGCTCTGCTCATGGCTGGCATCATTTCATTAATCAGATCTGAGCTCAAATGTCAGCTCTGAGAGGCCCTTCCCTTACCAACCTAGGCAAACTAGCAAATACTAGATATGCAAAAAAAGTATCAGATTAATTAAAAAGTGTTATTACTTAATTCTGACTAGGAATCTGTGGGAATATTTCAGAAAGGAGTTGGTATTTGAGCTAGGCCAAATTTGCAATCTAATTCATTTTCCACTGGCTGTACATAATGGGAAAAAAATGAATCTCAAATTCCTACCTCGTACAATACACAAAAATTTATTCAGATGCCTTATAAATCTAAATGTAAAAGAGAACCTGATAAATATTCTAGAATAAAACGTATGGATAGAAGTTTCTCAAACAGAACACAAAAAGCGTTAACCATTAAAATGAAACAATAAACCAGACTAGATTAAAATTAAAAACTTCCATTCATCAAAAGACACCATTAAGAGAGTGAAAAGGCAATGAGAAAAGATATTTGCAATATACAATACACAAAGGACTCATTTTTAGAATATACAAAGAACTTTCACACTGAAGAAAAAGAAGGAAGACAACTCAATACAAAAGTAGGCAAAAGATTTGAACAGACGCTGCACAAAAGACGATATCCAAGTGGCCAACAAACATGAAAATGATGCTCAAGTTTACTCTTCATCAAAGAAATGCAAAGTAAAAGCGCAATGCAGTACCACTCTGCATTCAGTCTCAGTCCATTTGGGCTGCTGTAACAAAATATGATGGACTGAGTGGCTTATAAATCACAGAAATGTTTTTCTCACAGTTCTGGAGGCTGGGAAGTCCCACAGTCTAGGCTCAGATTTGGTGTCTGACAAAGCTCCACTTTCTAGTCCATAGACTGTGCTTTCTAGCTGTAACCACACCGCTAGAAGGGATAAAGGATCTCCCTGGGGCCTCTTTTAAAAGGGCAGTAATCTCATTCACGAGGACTCTGCCCTCACAACCTAATCACCTCCTAAAGGCCCCACCTCTAACCACCATCACATAGGGGATTAGGTTTCAACATATGAATTTTGGGGAGACACAAACATTCAGGCCATAACATTCACCAAAATGGCTAAAATGAAAAAAAGAGAAATGATAACAAATGTGGGCAAGTGTTTGGAGCATCTCAGATTCACATATTCTGTGGTAGGGACGTGTATTTATCAACCCGTTTGGAAGTAGCCACTATAGCTAAACATATGCATATCCCATGACTTAGCAATTCCACTCCTGGGTAAATACCCAACAGAATTGTGTACATATGTTCTTTTTATGATGTTCATCAAAAGATATTTACCAAAAGGATGTTTGCAGCAGCACTGTTAGTATTAGCCTAAAATAGGAAAAAAAACCAAAATATTCCTCAACAGTAGAATGGATAAATAAATTGTGGTATCGTCATAAAATGGAATATTATTTAGCAATGAGATGTGAAAATTAATAAAGGGAAACCTCATAAAAATGGAGTCAGGAGGCCGGAAGGAGAGGCTTCATCTGCATACCTCTTCTTGTCAATACATTTTCCAACAGTTGAAAAGATGTATTTTGCATCTCCAGCAGGAAGTGGCACCACGTTACCACCACCAGCAGGAGAAAGAAAGATTTTCTCCTTGCCTGGCAACAGCTCAGCCAATAAAAAGCCATTACTTTGAACTCCCAGTTTCCTCTGATAGACTTTTTGTTTATAACAACTTCTTCCCCTTCCCCTCTGTAACACTATTTCCTCTCCTTTGCTTCCTTGGACTTGCATGTGGTTTACCATTGTTGCGTGCCCCAAACTGCAATTCTTTGTTGCACCTGAATAAACCTGTTTTGCTGGTAAAATAACTAGCCATTTTATTGATTTAGGTTAACAGAGAATAAATGAACTATTGTTATGTGTGAAACATGAATGAACCTCTTAAAACATATATTTAGTAAAGGAAGGAATACACAAGAGGTTTTATATTCTATGATTCCATTTATTAAAAATTCAAAAACAAGCAAAACTAATCTGTGGGTTTTTAAAAGTCAATATATTAGTTTTGTAATTAGTAATGTTTTAGCTTTTGATCTGGGTGCTGATTACACAGCTGTATTCACTATGTGAAAATTCACCAATAGGTATACTTAATGATTTGTGCACTTTCCTATATGTATGTTCTATTTCAATTACAAGTTTGCCAAAGAACCATTGTGGGGTTTAAATAAGATCTCAATGCCTATTACATGCACCCATTAAATGTTTATTATTAAATTTCATCATATAAACAGTGACCAGTGACCATGATGAGCTAAAGTGAGACACTCATTTAAATTAAAAAGAAGTAAATTTTTTAAAAATTGGGTCATACCGACTAGGATGGCAAACAAACAAACAAAGCTAGAAAATAAGTGTTGACAAGGATGTAGAGAAATTGGAAACCTTGTGCAATGATGATGAGAATGTAAAATGGTGCAGCCACTATGGAAAATGGATCGCAATTCCCCCCAAAATTAAACATGAAATTAGCATTATGATCCAGCAAGCCCACTTCAGAGTATATACTCAAAATTTAAAGCAGGAATTTGAACAGGTATTTGTACACCAAAGTTCAAAGTAGGATTATTCATAATAGCCAAAAGGTGGAAACAACCCAGATGTTCATCAGTTAATGAATGGATAAACAAAATGTGATACGCATATACAATGGAATATTATTCACCTTAAGAAGGAATGAAATTCTAACGTATGCTACATGGATGAATCTTGAAGGCATTATGCTAAATGAAATAAGCAAGACACAAAAGAACAAATATTGTTACTAAAAAAAAAAAAAAATCCTCTCCCCACTGCTCTGCAACATTACCTTTGTCATAAATTAATAAGTTAAGTGACCTGTATGTGTTAGTCTGGTTCTAGATTATTCTAATCTGTAAATCTATTTGTCTATCCTTGAGCCAAAATACCACACTGTCTGAGTTACTGCAGCTTTCCAGTAGGGCATGTTATATGGTGGTACACGATCCTTCTTGCTCTGTTCTTCTTCAAGATTGTCTTGGCTATTCTTGGCCCTTTGTATTCCATGTATATCTCAGACTCACTCTGCTTATCAATGTTTATTGTTTAAAAGCATGCTGGGATTTTATTAGGATTGCATTGAATCTATTCATCAACTTGAGGAGAATAACAACCCTTTGAATTAGGAACTATTATTATCCTCATTATCAAGATGAGAAAACTGAGGTTTGGAGAGCTTAAGTAACTTGTCCAAGGTCACATGGCCAGGATCTAAACCCAATGCTGCACTTCACCATGTTGACTTCAGAGCATGCACACTGAACCATTCCTTCCAAGTAAACCGAAGTATCTCTATTACTTATACCACTAAACAGATATGAAGCCTCTGAGGACAGAGATTATGTCATCCACGTTTGGATCTCCTTAGCTTCTAGACAGTGCCCAGGACAAAGGAACTGCTCAATAAATGTTTATTAAGTGATTTGTTAAATGAGTGAATGAGCAAGAGAGGGAATCACTAGCTTCTGAGAACATAATCATATGCTGACAGCTAAATATATTTGTATTTGCTCCTTAGATACAAACCTCTGAAATAAACAAACATCAATTAAGGCAAAATTTTGTTTTATTACATTTTAACCCCTAAGAGCCCGGGTCTTACCACAGTAAATCAGATCCAGTGTAGAATTTTGCCCCTGAGGAAGACATCAAAGGACAAGGGTTGGTTGGGAACACTCATTATCCTTCACGTCCACCTAACTGCTATCTGATTTCCTCTAAGCATCTATCCAGCTTGCCTCATTTTGATCCACCTGCCACGACTGAATTGGAATAACAGCCGGAGAGCCTTGTGATCAACACTGCTCGGTACCCGGGAAGTTGGTTGGATATGGGCTGCTCTGCATCACTTCTCCTCCCCAACAGCACCCTAGTTTCCTTGATTGGAATCGTCTCTTCTGCACCAAGCATAGTCTGTGGTCTTACTTGCTCTGAATCATGAGGTGGGCAGGTGACCCAAGCTTGACCAGTCTGATGTTCCTTCCCTGGGACTGGAATTTTGAGCAAAAAGCAAATAAGCAGCGATTGGCTGCAGCGTCAAACTACCCTGGCCGGCACTAACCAGGCAGCTCCTCTGAGAAGATCCCTGCTGAGGTTTCCCAACCGTGGCTCCCAGTCTTCTTCAAGGGGGCTCCAGTAGCCTTCCAATAAACTTCTTTTCTGCTTAAGTTAGTTTGAGTTGCAACCAAAAGATTCCTAACTGGTACCAAATCTAATGCCCGAAGTGGGATGTTGCAAGGCTAAGCAGAGACATTTGGGTGAAGGGAAAGAATTGACATGAGAATTCAGTCATTCTTCTTCATATTATAGTAAACTGGTGAGGGGGCCAGGTATAGCTCAGTGGTAGATCATGTGCTTAGTATGCACAAAGTCCTGGATTCAATCCTCAATATCTCCATTAAAAAAAAAATCTATATAGTAAACAGCTGGTTAATCTGTTGCCTATTAAGCTTTGAGACTCAGACTGTGTGCTTCTTGAGGCTTTAACATGAAAGGACATTGTAAGAAAATTCCGAATTCTGGAGTATTCTGATAACTTCTTCAGCAAGGTCTTTCAAGAAAGATCGGATTAAACTGAACCTGATCCATTCAAAAGTAAGAGAGGGAAGATCCCTGAGTCTCATTATTATCCATGGCATTAGCCAGAAGCAAGTAAACCGGAATCCCATTGACTTTTTAAGGACATCATCTTGCCAAAGAAACCTCAAACCTGGCCCACCATGGTCTGTGAGAGTGATCTCCAGGCCCCCAACCTCACATCACAGGAAGAGAGCTGCTAAAACAGTGCAGCCCGCAGAAAGGGCTTCCTTTGTGTTGGTATCGCAGTATCACGTACACATACACAGCGTATGCGGAGAGAGCTGATGGCTACTCTAAAGCTTTATTAAGTTACACAGTCTTATATAGCAAAGAAGAATGATAAGGGAAATGGTTAACAGGCAGTGTCTGGCTCAAGGTCAGAAGACCCTTTATGTTTTGGTAAATCATGTTTGTGTTGGCACCAGCGAGCCTTACAGCTTATCAGGGCAGAAGGTATGAGAAACAGCTGCTTAACAACATTCTTCTTGGACTCAGGCGGCTGTGCCTGTCTTAGGTTGTCCCCCTCTGGGGATCTTACCCATCATTGGCTAACCAGCTTTCTCACCTCTGAGTCTGCAGCTTTTTAAAACTTGTTTACCATTCCAGCCCAAGGCTTGTTCCTTTGTTCCCACAGTCGGGGGGCTACACTTTGCAATGTGCATGTCATATGGTCCACGAGGGACAATCCACAAGAGGGATTTTCCCAAAGAGACAAGCATGGGCCACAGAGGGCAGAAGGCAAAGGGGAGCCTTCCGTAAGGTAGGAGTGGGGAAGACATCTACTCCCTGCCGGGGCGGGATCCGTGTGATTTCTGGTAGAATATGACATGGGCTATGGAGGGGTGACCACTGAGAGTTGGTGCCTGTTCTTTTCTTTTCCAAGTGGAAGTTTTTTACTGCAATTACGCTGTCCTCTCTCCATTACAGTCTACTGAGTACGTAACAGTGATTAAATTTACCATTTAGCCTCACTGGACCACACAAGACCATAAGAGCTCTATTTATGAGGCTCTGTTCCACGAACAAGACTATCTTGTCTCTGTTGGGAAAAGAGGTTGCCTGTGTTTACGTAAAGGGTGGGTATTTTTGAAGGTATATTTATGGGGATATAGATGCATGTGGATATTGGGTAGTTAAAGGATGTGGACTGTACTGGATAGATGTTTTTGCAACTCAGCATCCACTCACTTTTCTTCTGATAAAATAACTCATCCAGATGTGCTTTGGTTAGCATCGTGATCCTGCCCCTAGATCTAGGGGGTGGGCCTTGATCCTCTAAAGCCAGTCAGCATGTCTCATCACCTGGCTATGTAAAGAGAGCCAATGAAATCTGACATCTATGCTAAGTCTGGAAAGAGAAGAGCTCCTCACCCCTCTCTCTCCATCTCTCTTCAATGGAAGTTACTGGAAAGAGGATCTCCCTTCCTCTGGATGGCGTCTTGTTAAGACGTGAGACTTGGGGTTGCTGTGGGAGATGGGGAGGAGCTGGCCCTTGGCGACACAATTTGAATCTAATCCTCACCTGAATCAGTCCCACCTCAGCCCTGTTCAGTTAGGGAAGTAGAATTTCCCCATGTGACTTAAGCCAGTTTGAGTTAGGTTCTCTGTCACTTGCAGCAGAAGGGGTTCTAACAGGCACATTCATGGGGTTGGTACGTTTACCTTTTAATCATAAAACTTGTTATTTATCAAGAGCTTTGTGGTTTACAAAGCATTTGCACAGACAGACCTCTTGATCTTGTCATCTCCCCTGTAAGACAGGCAGACCTTATATTAGCATCCTCCTTTTACTAGATGAGGAACCTAGGATGGAGAGATTCCACTTTGCCCAAAGACACCCAGCCAGTGATTAAAGGAACTGGAGCTTGGACCCAGGTCTGACTCCAGGAAAAAGTTCTCCTGCGGCAGTGGGGGTTGCTCAGAAGCCATCACAAAATGTAGCAAGTAAAACAAGATAGACACGCACTCAATCTGCCTGATCTCTTCACCTCACATTCTCAACAGCGGTGCCTTGGTGTCAGTTCCTGAGTCCTGGTACACTTGCTTCTGCGGGAGGGGAAATGACTCCGTTTGAGATATCTCTGGTGCAGTCAAGCGGGAGGTCATTTTCCCTTGTGGTTTCATTGATTTTATGACAAGGGAGTCTGTGATCTTAGTTGGAAATATTTATACTTCAAGGAGAGAACCTCGGGGGACTCAGTCGTGTCTGTAGGCCAGTCACTCCCAGGGACCTTCTTAATTTAGGGATTCCTCCCTGCCCCCGCCTCCTCTGTCTGTCTTCCTTTACACAGGGTGGGGCCTCGTGAGTGATGTATTCTTGAGACTGGAGCTCCAGATCCCACGTGGAGGAGTAAATTACAAGTGAATGCACCTCCAGGATGGGGCAGCCTCCCTTGCCCTGGCGGGACTTCAAAGCTTCCTGAAAATTCCCCAAGGAGAACAGCCAGTCTCTGTGGGGCTCCGTGCCATCCTCTAATGGCTCTGTTGGACACCTGCAAGGATTCTCCAAGATCTGCAGGCTTCACTCATTTGTTTCCACACTGTTCTCAGGCAGCTAGCCACGCCCCTTGGCAGAAGGAGACACCAAGACACAGGGAGGCTGAGGTTGTAACCTGCAGATGTCGGTCTGGGATGCCATCATCTACCCGCCTAGGAAAGGAAGGATTGTGTCTTGTCTATCTTTGAATTCTCATCTCTAGCACATATTATGGCAATAGCTGGGACTCAATACCTTTTTGTGGAAAGAGTGGACGATTTTGCTATCCTGGTCTTTATGTCAAATTTGATTCAAGACATGTCTTGAAATCAGACCCTCCGGCCCCAGTCAAGCCTTCAGATGACTGCAACCCAGCCAACATCTTGACTGCAATCTCACGAGAGACCCTGACCCAGGGAAGGAGCACTGCAGCCTTGGGAATCCAGTCTTGGAGCCAAACATCCACAGTCCTGGTGGGCCCTAGCGCTCACATGCGAGGTGCAGAAGCAGGCTGTGCCACGTCCTCTGTTGTCAGAAACTCGATCTGCGTGCTGTGGACCAATTCCACCAGGTCTGAGGACACCACAGAGACAGCAAAAAGACACTTGGCCTGAGGGAAAGGGCCGTACACAGAGGCTTCGGGCAGCCACTCCGTGTGTCCTGAGGGGAACCTCCATGCCTGGGCTACCCTTGTGTGGGGACAAACTACAAGGCTGTGCACAGGCAGACTTGACGGTGACTTGAAGGCTGGGGAAATGCCCTGTGCAGTGGCTGGGATTTGTTGAGGGGTCAAGAGCTTGACCCAAATCGAGGGACTTTATGGGAACGATGCCAAGAGTTTGCAGCCTCGTTGGGTGGCCCTATTTGAAACAGTCTTCTCTCTGCCCTTCCATTTCTTCATTGCCAAGTCAGGCATCCTTGTATCTCCCTTTGCAGGGTCTCCAGGGCCAGGCTTGCCAATTCGGAGCAGAATGGAAAGTGCCCCCCAGGGGGCTAATTTTGTTTTTCCTCCTGGAAGGAAGCACTTCTGACTTGAAATGAGCAAATTTCCTTGCCCATTAAAAAAAAAACAGCATGCAGATACTCCCTTGGGTTGACAGGTCTACCTGATTTGTCATTGGCATTTAGGGATCATGCAGGACATTTACAGTATTTTTGTTTGTCTGGGACTTAGGGGGGTTTCCTGGGATATGGGGCTTTCAGTGTTAAAACAGGGATAGGTCTGGGCAAATAGGACATCTATTGCCATTTAGATAAGTGGGAAGCCAGGTAAATATAGATGGTTTTTCTTTAATAAAAAATTGATGATAATATTTATCACTTACATTCAGGAGAACATACCTTTTTTCTTTTTTAAAACTTTCCAGACGGAGGATATAGTCCAAGTGGTAGAGTGCATACTTAGCATGCACAAGGTCCTGAGTTCAATCCCCAGTACCTCTTCTTAAAAAAAAAAAAAAAAATCATAAAACCTAATTACCTTCCCCTGCCAAAAAATAAAATAAAATAAAACTTTCCAAAGTTTTTATTTTTAAAAAATACCAAACTGCAAAAAGTTGAAAAAAATAATTTGATGAGCAGCCTTCTCCTAGATTCACAAATCATTCACCTTTGTGACATTGGCATGTTCTGTCTGTCTTCTATTTATCTACTTGTATTTTTTTTTTTTTTTTTTTTTTTGCTAAATGACTTGAAAGTAAGTTATAGATATTGTGAAATTATGTCCCTAACTACTTAGTATACATCCAGGAGAACGTATCTTAATAAGAAATCAAACCCTTGGTACTGAATTTCTTCAGGACAGTCCAGCGCTCTTTCCGGCGGAAGGACCGAGTTCTGCTGCCGAGACTTGTCCTCTCTGCCTCAGAGTCGGTTTCTGTTAGCCGCACTTGCGGATGATAACTCACCGGGAGGACTGTGCTTTTTCTAGAAAGACAAGTAAGGTGAGAAGTAGGTTATTCTGTGGGTAAACATGCCTGCGAGGGAGAAAGCTGTTTAATTTAAATGCAAGCAAGGCTCTCCAAGGGACACCTGATTTTTATGGGCTTGCATTCTTCTCGAATACGATTATCAGGCTACAAAATTTATTGTGCAAGAAAAGTGACTTTTTTTTTTAAAGCGCTTAGCCCCATTTCTGTTAGGAGTGTTTGTTGTATGTCTCCGTGGTATCGTGGCAGTGGGAACTTGATCATAGCCAATTCTAGGGTCCTCATCTTTTCTTCAAGGTTGCGTCTAAGTTCAGGGCAGGGGAGGGGGTGGTGTTAAGGTGCAGGGCAAGGGTGGGGGCGGTGCCCTCTGTTACTGAGAGCAAATACTTTTCGAGCACTTGTGCCGCATTCTCTCTGTTTATCTCACATCAGTACTGATCTGCGCTATTTTTAATCCCCATTTTACACTTGAGGCACAGAGAAGAGACTTCCACCAGGTTGACACAGCTAGTAAGAGGCAGAGCTGAGGTTTGAAACCCCAGGGCTTGATTCTAGAGGCAGCCCACCAAGGGGCATCCGTTAATGTCGATGGCTCGCTGTTCCCTGACCCAGGCCCTCTGGAAGGAGCAGTGAGACGAGCAGAGCAGACAGAGTCCTCTGCCCTGGAGGAGCCCCCACCCTGGCCTCTGTGCCCCGCCGCCTGTTTTCAGCAGCCTTGAGCCATCATCCCCTCCCTACTTGGTCCTGAGGCAGCATTTTCTCTCATTTTCCCCCTAGAGGCCTTCAGGCCTGTGAGCCTCTTTTCGCTTCCACATCTCCTAGGAAGTCAGATACTCAGTCTGCTCTGTGCACTGGGCCGGTCAGAGGGAAACTGGCAGGGCTGAGACCTCTTCCACTTTCAGCTGCTCTCAAACCCAGGGCACTTTTGCCGGGTCAGCGCCCAGGGAGCAGCTGGGTGGCAGGGCCATGCCAGGCACATCGAACGTGCACCCCGGCTGCCCCCGCTCTGGGGTCTGAACATTTACCTCCAGTGGGAACAGGGGCCAGGGCTCCACTTCTCAGGGGGCCAGTATTTGCCTCTCTCCCCTCCCCCCTTCCCTGAGGGCAGGAAACTGGCTCTAACTCTCCCAGCTTATTCCATGTCCTGAGTTACTTCAGAGCCAAGGATTTTGAGTTTCCAAACCCTAAAGGCTTCTCTATTCACTCCGGAAAAGTCCCTTCCCTCCAATGGGATGTGTGTGGCTGGTCCCAAGGATCAAGCAAGGTGTAACCGCGATATCAGGGGAACAAACCCAGCTGTTAACCCTGCCCGATGGCCGCCGGCATCATTTCTACTCTCAGACCCTATAAATACGCACTTCTCATGCATTATTAATGCTCACAATACCTCTTTGACACACACCCCTCTTTGTGCCTCAGTTTACTCACTTGCAAAGTAGGGTTAATAATAGTACCTTGTAGATGGCTGGAAAGATTAAAATGAGTTAAAAGGTTTCAAGGGCTCAGAACAATTTCTGGCAAAGAGTGGGTGTCCTGTAAACTGTCAGCCGTTATTATCATTGTAATAATTTCTTGTATTTGTCTTTTCCTTTATACATAGATGGGGGAAGGACAATGCTTTGTGGGGTTTTTTTAATTCTCATTTTTTATTGAAGTGCAATTTACAATGTTAGTTCCATGTGTACAGCAGAGCAATTCAGTTATACATATGTATTTTTTTTCAGATTCTTTTCTATTACAGCTCATTACAAAAAATTGAATATAGTTCCCTGTGCTATACAGTAGGTCCTTGTTGTTTATCTGTTTTATATATAGTAATGGGTATCTATTAATCCCAAACTCCTTATCTATCCCTCCCCTCTCCCCCGCTCCCAGTAACCAGTTTGCTTTCTATGGGAAGGACAATGTTTTAAAGGTTAATTTCTGTACCCTCAGCACATAGTAGGTATTCAGTATATATTGAATTTTAACGGAATGAACTAACTGTTATGTTTCATTCTGTCTCTTAATAAAAAAAATCAGAATCAGATTTGATGTAGGCAAGTCACTTGACTCCTCCCCGCCCTCCATCTTCTCCCATCCATTTCAGAAGGTGGTATTTCTTAGAATGTCAGGGCTGGGAAAGACCTGGGAGGTCATGTGGTCTAACCTCGGTTTACAGAGAAGGGCTACAAGCTCCCGGAAGGGGAACTGAGGTGCCTGTGGTCAGCTGGTTAGCAGTGAAGGAAGGATTGACAGTTCAGAAGACAGGGCAGGGGTGCGGGGTGGGGAGTTTACTAGCTTCCTTCACATGATTGTTCACTGAGGATCAAAGCTCATCCCTCCCCTGGACTCATTTCTCACTGACAACATGAACACTCACTCTAGGCTCCGGGGTGGGAGGAGTACGGACCACGACGCTAAACAGATCAGCATTCAGACCTGGGTCTCACCAGTTGTGTGCCCTTGGATAAATGAAACCTCACTTTCCTTTTTTGTAAAATGGGGACAATAAACCAGAGTCTGTGGGAGTTTTGTGAGGATTCGATGAAGTAATGTGTGAATGTTTCTAGCATGTAGTAGAAATGCTGTTTTTTTTTTTTTTTCCTTGCCTCCCCCACCCCTCTGCTCTGGTAGCAAACCAAAGACAGGACTCTTATTCTCCTGGAGATTATAATCAAAGATATAACTGTGTATCTTGCCAAGAATGAAGATGCTTGAGCAGAGAGGGGCTGAAGGGAACGTCACTAGAGAGGGCAAGTTTAGTGGAGATGCTCTTTGGGAAGGGCAATCCCAGTTTTGAAGCAGAGAGAGCCGACTCATCGCCAGGGTGGAGCACAACGCTTTCCCAGAGTGACTTGCAGAGCCCCCATCCCCCGCCCTGTGACATAGCCTCCCTCACTCTACCCTCCTCTCCCAGGTTTGCTCATTCACAGCACCTAACACCGCCGACACACACTGTCTTTCTAGAATTGTATCCCCAATGAGGTGTGCTCCCCGAGAGCAGGGATTTTATCTGTTTCATGTTCAGGACTATAGCTCCTCTTCCTAGGACGATGTCTAGTGCACAATCGCTGTCCAAAAAGTATTTGTTCACTGAATAAGGAGTGACAAGGTGGACAGGTAGAAACTGGGTCATCTTGAGAAGAAAGAAAGGATCTGACTGAAAAGAGGGTCTAAGTTTAAAATATTGAGGAAGGCGGAGGGGTGGGTATAGCTCAGTGCTGGAGTGCGTACTTAGCATCCACAACGGCCAAGGTTCAATCCTCAGTACCTCCAACTAAAAAAAAAATTTGTTAAATATTAAGGAAGTCAGTGGATGGTGCTAAGGCACAGAGGCCGATTTGATCATTTCCAACTGCAGAGAGACGGTCTCAGCTGTGGAGCTGGTGGAGTGGCTTCCCTCCCTAGAAGGCCCACATTCCTGACCTTTGACCAGCTCCTTTCACTCTCATACCAGCTCATGAGCCTTCAGAGATAACCTCCACCCACCCAAGACCCTGGGTGCCTTTAGGTCAGTCCCTTTACACGGGGATTATCTGTAGTCGCAAGTCATTCTCGGCTGCGTTTGACTTGGGTGAACGTGGGTCCAGGAAGAGCAAGGTGTTAGACTGTCCAGAAGATTCACACCGTAGGAAGACTCGGCGCCCACTGAGAACATGGTTGAATCACCAAGCATCTTGTTTGTGTTGGAGGGTGAGGTAAACTCTAGGAGCCTTCACCCATAAAACTGTCTGCAGTATTGAAAACATGCTTCATAAAAAACTCCCTGGTGACCAGGAATGTACCCTTCCAGTGTGGGACGGGACTCCAAACATTCCAAAAACCTGAATGACCACCGTTTGCCCAGTTTTGCTGCTGTACAGTAGGGGGCGCCGTTGGTACAAATTGTATCAGTTACACATTGACTCCAGTCTCCTGATGACCGTCTGGCTGTGTTTGCAGCTTTGCACAGACCCTTGGCCCTGGTTCTTACCACTGAATAGGGAACGTGTGTGCCAGGAGAAGAACGTGGCTTTACTCACTTTGAAGGATAACATTTTCTCGGTTGGCATCCTATTGACTGTAACTAATTCTCTTCCCTATAAAAGCCTTTTCACACTTTCCAGTTCTCACCATGTCAGACTGGCTTTTCTCCTAAATAGGTTATTTATGTTATTTATCCCAAGGATCAGTGTTTGGTGTCCCAGAATCCCTGTATTAGAGGAATGTTGAGCTGTCTGAGTTGAGGGAACCCAAGTCCCATCTACTTGGCTTGAAGATAAGCTTGAAGTAGGGTCAAGCCCAAAAGATGAACTTACCATGGCTGCAAGGGTAGTTATTTTGGGACAAAAAGTCTGCTCTTGGGTTCCCTTGTAAGCGATACCCAGTCATTTGAAGAAGAAAGCTGTACCCTAGAAATTCCAAAGAGGGGGTGCATGAGAGCTTCCCGATGCCGAGCATTGTGTGCATGGTTACCCACTTAGGGACCAGCTAGTAGGTTTGCATCTCTGGATGCTCCGAGCTTACAGAATAAGTGATGAATAAAGGGTGCCCTCCTTACCTCCAACCCTTCACCCCCTCCTAAGCAGCAAGCCCCCACGGCTGGCTCAGCTCCACCAGATCCTTCTCGGGCCACCTTGGGATGCCCAAGTCACTACATGGGTCCAGGAAAGCACCAAGACTGTTGGGGATATGCAGACATGCTGGATTTTTCTGGAGTCTCAGACCTTCACTGTCCTGGACAAGCTTGCTTCTGGTTCTCCTAGCAAAGGGGGGCAATGAAGTCCACAAAAAATTCTGGGGCTCCTCATGGCTCAAGGACTTTGAGTTCAGGCATCCAGGGTGACTCAGTGTCTTCAGATGGCCAGGAAGTCCCTTCTGGCCCCTCAAGTCCCTCACTCTCCCTCCACACAACTCCAGCAGATGGAGGTACCAGAGAGAGGCTGGAAAACAAAAGTGGCTTTCACCCAGCGCCAGCTGAGAGGGGACGACTGTGGCCGGGTCTGCAGCCCTGAAGCAGGGTGCCGTCCTGTGACTCCGAGCTCAAAAATGTGTGAAATTTCTTTTTGCTGGGTATTCTACATCAAGCGGAACCTGTTCTCAGAGAAACATTCCATTTCACAGACCCTAATGGCTTTCCTATGTGCTGCTGCATTAATGAGGCTCTGGCTCGTTCTAATCAGAAGGAAGCCATGCAGATAATTGCCTGAATTTTTAATTCAGGGTTATGATAGGGGAATCAAAGTCACACTGCAGAAGCTGAGCTGCCTCTTGTTCCAGGCCATTGACTTTTGCAATTTTCTTTGATTTCCCCCCTCCGTCTCTTTCTCCCCCACCCCCACTTCTCTCTCTCTGAGGCTTAGTGGAGACTGACAGTTTCGGGTCGGGGTGGGGTTGGAGGAATAGGGGCAGCCTGGGGTCTCCTACACAGTCAGTCTTTCTTCTTCCTCCTCCTCTTTTTAGTCACCCCTCCACCCCTGCCCCCACCGCCCCGTGTGCCATGAAAGGGAAGATGCTGCCTGCACCCGGCACCCCAGGGCTGGTTCTGGGAGAGTGCCTAGCAACTGGTCTCCCCACTCAGGGTCTCCATGCCCCTGGCAAAGACAGGAAACTTGCCCCAGGAGTGGATCTCCTTTGGACATTTACTTCTTATTTCATCTCAGTTCTTTGGGGAAGGGGAGAGAAGGGGAAAGGCCAAGGGGAAAGAAATCAGGTGACCAGTGCAGCTCAGGGACTTCCAATTCCCTGCAAAGGCGATTTGCTCTGGAACCAAGCCTGGGAGTCTTTCCGGAATTAACTCATCTCCTGACATAACAACCACTGAGTGCTAGGATTTTGAAGAACTTACACATCTCTAAGAACGTACAGGTGGTAGAAGGAGGTGAACGCAAGCTGGTTGGATTATATGCCACCAACCAGTGAATGAACAAGGGCCCAGAGGCTGGCACAGGAGGCTCCCTGATGTTGGCTGGTCTTCCCAGAGCATCCAGGATTTTGGAGTGATAGAGAATTTGCTAGAGTGAGAGTCAGCCTTCTCAACAAGCTGGCTTTTCCAGGAGAGAGACTGTTCCTGCAAGGAACGTTTCTTCTCCCAGAATCCTCCAGTGCTGGCCATACAACATTCTCAACAAATGTTTGCACCATAAGCCAGTAGTCAGCAGAGTGATCCTGTCCTTCTCAGATGGGGCTCTGCCGAATCCCTGGGCACCAGTCACGTGGCCTCTAAGACCAGAATTTATTCCCACATCTCCTCCGGTTCTACATGGGTTCAGGATTCTTACCTTCAAGAGAGGTGTTTGCACTGTGACTGATCATCAGCTAAGTACCAAGGACCTTTTGCCATCATCCCATTTAATCCTGAGCAGGGCCTTGTGAAGAAGAGATGACGGCCTCTACTTCACAGATCAGGAAAGTGAGATTCACCGGAAAGAGACAGAAATCTTGCCACCACCTGCATCTCGCTTTCCAGCGGAAGTTTTCTTCTGTGGAATCCTCCTGGGTTCCCTTTCAAGTTGTGTTCTCAGGGCTTGGTAATGCCTCTCCGGATTCAGTCTTTCCAACTGCAGGCTTTCAGAAGGTATAAGGAGCAGTTAACTTGATTATGCTGGTGGAATTTGCCCTCCATGGGGCTTTTGTTCCTCCATAAAATGGCACCCCATGCTTAAAGTGTGCCCCTCTCTCCCAAGCGTGCCCAAGCAACCTTCAACATGCTCCGCCGTCATCCAAATACTAAGGGACAAAGTGGAGAAGACTAAACTTAAGAACATTCCATCTCATTTATACCAGTGGACTTCATCTTGTCTCTGTGATATTTTAAGATATCTCTCGAGAGAAGTTTGTTGATCCTCTGTTGAACTTTTTACACAAAATCACCCTCCATTCCTTTTAATTAAAAAAAATTGCATGTGCTTTGGAACACCTTTATGTAGAATTAGGGTCTCATTTATTCAACTAGTCAGCAAACATTTAATGAGCACGGACCATGTACCAGGCTGTGCCAAGCATTGAGGATGCTGAGATAAAAGAGTTCTTCCCTCCAGGAGGTCACAGTTTATTGGGGCAGATGGAAAAGTAAAGACTTACCATGCAGGGTAAGAGTCGTGGCAGAGGTAAGTATATGTTATGAACACCGATAGGGATCCTAAAATTAAGCTAACAAGATGATACAGGAAAAAAAAAGATGATGCATAAACTCCAAAAAAATTGAGAAGAACGGCAAGACTCCTTCTTTGTGAGCCCAGAGTGTAGATTCAGAGACAAAGGACCCCTTTCTAAACTTGGGTCCCTCCCCATCTCAAGCGCCATCTTTCTCTTAGCTCCCTGGAGACCCAGGCTGCTCCCTGGGTCCTGTGCATTCCAGCTCCAGCCCTGTGAACCTGGAGTTAATGATTAAACTGGGCATCGGTGGCACGGCTTCCTTGGGGTGAGCTGGGCTGCTCAGCCCTGGAAACTGCCAAGTTCCTGGCTCTGCTCCAGCCCAGGATAGGCCAGAGACAGAACCAGCCCCCACACCCAGATGCAGCTCATTTTCAAAGTCAGCTGGAGTCTCAACAACACGCAGTCACCCAACCTCCTGCTATACACCAAAGGCGCCGTGGTACAATAGAAAGGGGAAGTCTTTGAGGAGGTGGGAGTCTAGGGTCCAAATCCTGGTTCTGTTACTAATCAGCTGAGTGACCTTGGGACAGTCACCTTACCTTTCCTGAGGTTCAGGTTCCTCATCCATAACAAGAGAAGTTTGGCCCATGACGTGCCATGTTCTCTCACACTTCCGTGCCTTTGCACATGCTGTTACCTTTGCCTGGCACACCTTTCCTAACCCCCTGCCTTCTTGCTTATCCTTCAGGATGCAGTTGAAAGGTCACCATCTTCAGCACATCTTCCCCAAATACCTCCCCACAGGCTGAATTAGGTGCCTCTCCTTTTAGCCCCATTTTTTGGAACACTTAGCCTATTATTCCTTTGTCCCCACACCCCTACCTACTAGACTGTGAACTTCTTGAGGACAGAAACTGTAGTTCGTCTATTTTGTATCCCCAGTGCATAGAGTAGTGTTGGGCATCAGGTATGGGTTCAGAAATTTCAAGTTTCATCCAATTAGAGTTACTGTGATTATTGAAATTTGTGAACATATTTCTACCATTTTGGTTTTTGTTTTCTTTTTTTTCTTTTTTCTTTTTTGCATTCCACCAAATTGACTATATTTTCTGTGGTTTGGAAGTTTTACATTTTATTTCCATTCTTTTAGTAGGAACCCTTAAAAATTTTTAACATAAACTCTTATCTTAATGACTATAAGGTTAACCAGTATCCTAACTTCTTTCTCCCCAAATGTAAAAACTTTAGAACACTTGAACTTGTTCTTGCCAAATCCCTGTTGTGTCTTAGTATTTTAGTTTCATTTTATTTTAAACCCACCCAAATTATTCTTTTTAAAAATTTTATAGCCATTGATTATTTCACTATAGCAGTATGCTTACATATATACTATTTTATTTTATTTTATTTTATTTTATTTTATTTTATTTTATTTTATTTTATTTTATTTTATTTTTGCTTCTTGCAATAACCATTCCCTCTATCTGGGCTCAGTTCACTTCTTCTTGAAGTGCATCCTTTAGTAGTCCTTTCAGTGAGGATTTGTGATAGATAAACTCTGTCTTTCCCTGAAAATACCACTATTTTGCCATCTCTCTTGACTAATACTGTAGCTGAGTATAAATTTTTCACATTGATGGTTACTCTTTCTTTGCACTTTGAGGATTATTTCCGCTGTCTTCTGGCACCCTTGGTGGCAGATGAGACATCTAGTTTCAGTTTAACTGTCACTCCTGTGCAGGAAATGTGTTTGTATTTATCTCTGGTAGCTTTTAATACTTTGGGGTTTTGTGTTTTATTTTGTTTGGCTTTGGTCTGTATTATTTCTCCAGCTTCATTATGCTGATGTGTCTAAGTATATAGTTTTTATTCATTCTGCATGGGACTCGGTATAGTCCTTTAACTCAAAGACTCATCTTTTTTCAAATTTGGAAAACAGAATTTCTTTAAATATTGCCATTTCTGACTGACATAATGTTGTAAACTGACTATACATTAATAAAAATAAAGAAGGTCAAAAGAGAATAATTTTTTTTTAAATATTGCCATTTCTATATTTTTTTCTAGACTCTCTTTTAGAATCTCTATTAAAATTATGGTGGACCTTCTCATTCTGTTTATATGTTCCTAGCCTTTTCCCATGGCATGTATCTCTTCACTTATCCATGTTTCATTTTGAGTGAGTGTTTTAGGTCCATTGTTCATATACTAATTCTCTCTTCATTTGTAGCTACTCTATCATCTAGCCAATCCAGTACATTTTAGATTTCAATGACCTATATTTTTCTTTAAACTCCACTTTTTTCAGATTTACTTGCTCTTTCTTAGTTTCCCATTCTACCTCTTTAAATATTTTATACACACACACTTTATAGTCTCTTTTTACAATGTTCTATTATCCATAGTTTTGTGGATACTAATGCTCCTATTTATTATCTCCCTTAACTCTCCCTCATGGTGCTTTGGTTCCTAATGTAGTTTATAACTTTTTATCTTGGGCTTCTCTTCAGCAGGGATTATCTTTTGTGCAGTTTCACATATGCTCCTTCTAGGGCCCTAGTGATTTTATTGGTTTGGACTGGTTCTTCTACCACCCCACCTGGATATTACGAATTCAAACTCCACACTGACGTATAACACAGGCTTGGGTTTCCAATTTCTCATGAGTGTCTATTCTTCCATCCAGAGTCCCAGCTGGGTATTAAGGCTCCTTGTAAATTCCCTAGGCTGATGAGCAGTTTTCCAGTTCCCATTCATATTCGGGGAACTCTTAGACTCCACCCCACTTCCTCACCTCTCCTTGTCCTCAGTTTCTCTTCTGTGCCTTCACTTAGTATTGAAACTTAGCCTCCAACCCCTAAAGCCTACCTCTGAATCTGAGAGCCCTGTCAGCCATCGTGGTCCCAGTGCTTACTTACTGCTCTAGCTTTGAACCCTTCTCTTCATTTTTTTCTTACAAGCTCAGCAATGTATTTGGAAAAAAACTTCTTGGTTCTACGTAATCCAGATTTTCTATGAAAATGTAGAGAAACAAGCCCAGGTCAGTCAGTTTGTCTCATTAACCAGACATCTCCAGAAATTTCTTCATAATGAAATGAATCAATGAGTGATATACAAGATTCCTCCACGTTCTAAAGTCTACACTTTTAAAACCCGAAGGAGAAGTTTAACATCAGAAATAGAAATCCAAGAACCTTGTTCATCTTTCTGTCTCTCTTTCTATGGAAATAGACAGAGGATCCAGTGACACCAGGGGACACATGTTTTAGCACATAAACCGTGGTTCTCTCCCAGTTACATTTGGTGACAATGGATAGAAAATATGCCCAGCTTTTTTTTTGTTGTTGTTGTTCTTTAAAATGGAAGCACTTCTATTGACCCAACTTGCAGAATATTAGAAGACCTAAAGAATTGTTTAAAAGAGCCTTCTGTGTATTATAATTTATTCCCAACAACGCTAACAGTCAACTCTCAAGGTACAACCCTGATAAGCTTTTCTTTGTGGGCGTTAGAAATGCACAAGGCTTGTTGGAGGAAAATTGAAACATAGTCTTCAGAAAATTCCCACTCAAGTCTGAGCAACTGAAGGAAATACTTTCTACAGTCTGTCTTTCTAGAATGAAGACGGGATAATTTGCTGCATTGTAGGATTTTGTTCATCCTGCCTTGAAACTCCCCAAGAGAAGGCCGTGTTCCTCCATCCCAAGGGTATGTTTGTCTTGATCATGAAAATCATCGCAGTTTGGGTCAGTCCTACAAATATTTATCGAGCTTTTGCTGTGGCCTATGCACTGTGCCACGCCCTGGGGACACAGAAATGAGCAGGATGAGGTCTCTGCTCTCTGAATACTCACAGTCTGGAGGATACCGAACCTGGGTGGGAAATAGAAGCTTTTCTGAGATTTTTTTTCTTCTTTTTATCTTTTTCATTTTATTTTCATTTATTTATCTACTTAGAGTCTTTGACTTTTCTCCTACATAATTCTCCTTCCTCCTGACCAGTGGCAACACTGCCGTATTGGTGGACCTTAGTTCATGGTAGCTTGTAGAGTGTAGGGTGTCTCCACCAACTCTCCCACATGAAATTCACTTTTCCTCTGGAGACTTAGAGGGACACAATTTTAGAACAGGCTAGCAGGAGCCTCCTCTTTGTCTGAAACCCAGAGCCCCTTCTCTGTACCTCTGCTGGGGCATCTGCCACTTTTCACCCTGTCTTATCTTTCCTTGCGTATTTGTTTTATCTCCATCACTGGAATAGAAACCCCTTGAGGGCAGGGCTCCTACCCAGTTCATCTTTTATAGTTCTCTAAAGTTTTGCTTCAAATCACTTTTGTCTGATTTGATCTAGTCCAAAGGCAATTGAGGCCAAAAGCTGTCAAATCACTTGCTAAAAATTGCACACTAAGAGAGTGACAAAGATTGTGACAGCAATGCTAAGACTCCCGTCATCACCATACACTCTGCAAACATCTGTTCCCTAATTCAGTGCTTCTCAGACTGTAAAGTACCACAGATCACCAAGGGAGAGTTTTAAAATGCGTATCTTGATGGAGGAGGTCTGAGGTGGAGCCTGAAGTTCTGCGTTGCTCACAAGATCCCCAGTGATGCTGGTGCTGCGGTCCGTGGACCACACTTTGACTTGCAAGGATCTAATCCAAGATGGGTACTGGCCATGCGTGTTGGAGGTAAGAGGTTGGAAAAGAGCAACAAGGTTTACAAAAGAAAGGCCCAGACTCTCAAAGCTCAGAGCTCAAAGGCTATAGGAAAATACAGACAGGAAGTATGTGTGGTTATGGTGAAGATCTATTCGTTCATGGTATCCAAGGTGACGAGAAAAGGAAGAACCAATTCTTTCCCCGGGTTAACCACAGGAAACTTCAATGTATTTCCTTGCAGGGAAGTCACTTGCCTCTCTAGTGGCTAATGCCAACAATATTTTTTTGAGTCTTCAAGCAAAAGTGTACCAAGGCAGCCTCCTTCAGTGATGTGAACTCATGGGCCCAGGGACCGCGTCGTCTCGTGTAACCCAGGTGCTGCTGTGGTACTGGGGCTGTAGTTAGACCAGGTCATTTAACCAGATTATATTGACCCAGACTTCAGCTTCTCTGATTCCTCTGAGCCCACCTGCTTCTGAGAAACTGTCCTGGACAGGCTTTGGATGCCTGAATTCTTAGTAGGGTATTGGGAAGAGGGGGGCAATGTGATGATAAGGGCTGACCATCTGCCTGTTAGTTTTCATACACACACTTGGTGGTGTTCTAGAGTGAAAGCCTCTTTACTCTGCTTCTCTGACTCTGTGAACCTGTTGGGTTTCTTTCTTAAAGAAGAAAAAAAAAAAAAAAACCACCACACTTGTTCCAGTAATAATCTCATTTACATTTAATTACATTGCCCTGGGCATTTTTCTTTCTCTGGCAATGAATGTGGCCTATAAACAGTGTCTAGGGCCCCTCTGGCCGTAGTCATTTCCTGCAAGAGAAACTGAGATGGGGTCCCCTGAGCCAGCCTAGAGCTGCATGGGGACCCAGAGTCTGCACCGTTCTGCGTTGGGAGGGGCATGCCACATATGACAGCGAGTTCTCCAAATGGCTCTTTGAAATAGGCTGGGAAAGAGAACAAAGATGAGGAAGTACGTTCCTCGAAGGGGCCACCCAAATATTGTTGCCAAGAAAGATGCAAAGGACCCAGCTCTCCAATTCTGCATATTTAATCCTTTCTTTCTTAAAGATTAACAGGGGAAATGCAGCTAAACTGAGCAGAGTGCCACAAAGTCCACAGGCCCCAAGTGCATGGTCAGAGGTGGTAGCAATCCTCAGTATTAGCATGAGGGTTGGGGGATAAGGATCGTGGGGGCGTTTTCGGAGACTCAGGAAATTTCAGAGAGGAAGGGACCTGAGCGGTTGTCTAAATCAGTCCCTTCATTTACAAATGGGGAGACCAAGGCCCAGCCAGGGGAAGGGTTGCCCCAAATCACTGTGCAAACACCTTTAGGGTATTTTAAATGCATGTAGTAAAATATAGGGTTGAAGTCTTTTATCAAAATCCCCTTGGGAGTTTAGAATTGGATGACACAAACTATTATGTACAGAATAGATAAACAACAAGATCCTACTGTATAGCACAGGGAACCGTATTCAAAGTCTTGTAGTGAGCTTTAATGGAAAAGAATCTGAAAATATATATATATATGTATGCATATGTATAACTGAATCACTTTGCTGTACACCAGAAACTTATGCAACATTATAAATCAAAAAATTAAAATTAACGGGAGGGTATAGCTCAGTGGTAGAGTGCATGCCTAGCATGCATGAGGTCCTGGGTTCAATTCTCAGTACCTGTACTAAATAAATAAATCTAATTACCTCTCTTCATTAAAAAAAAAAAAAAACTTAAAAAATTAAAATAAAAAAAAAATACTCAGAGGAAAGTATAGAACTTAAATTATCATAAGATGAATGCTCCCAAATAAACACTATGAAAGCTTTAGAAACTCAAAATTACTAGAACTCTAAAAAAAAAAAGAAAGAAAGAAAAAAGAAAAAAATAGATAAAACCTCCTCGGCATATTGTCATAGCGAATTTAAGAACTGATTAATAAAAGCTCAAAAGCTGTAAAGCAAACTCAACTGTCCTTGACTTTCTCTTTGATCATATTTGGATTCCCTAGATTCACTTGAAGAAAAAGCATCAAATTCATGAAAAATATATGTAACCACGTGAATCAGGGGTGGGAAAACTACAGCCCACTCTTCTGAATACCCTCGAGATGAATATGGTTTGTACATTTTTAAATGATTGAAAGAACACATTTCATGACATGTGAAAATTATATAAAATTCCTATTTTGGTGTCCGGAAGTATAAGTTGGTTGGTACACAGCCATGTTAGTTTGTTTATATATTAACTTTGGCTGCTTTGACACTCCAATGGCTGAGTCCAGCAGTTGGACAGAGTATATGGCACCCAAAGGCCAAAAACATTGACTATCTCGCCCTTTACAGAAAGAGCTTTCAGCCCTTTTGTGTAGAGAATGAAAGTTTGGAGTAGGACTTTGGAAGTGACCCCAGGCTTTGACATCTAAAGCTGAAATTTCCAAGGGGGTACATATCACTCATGAGAAGACTCTCCAGTGGCTTACAGAGGACCGCACATGCAGAGGGCAGGATTAATTAAAATTCCCTGTGCAGAGAGAGTCAGAACCGTGTCTCTGCGAGCTGCCTCTTACTTCTGCATCCCCCAGTGGTCCCCTCCTCATGTCCCATTAAGACTGTTGCAGTTCCTGTGTAGGTATGACAGATGAACCTACAATCTGAGACCCTGTGTCTACTATACTATATCAGGAATTGGAGATTAGAAACAAAGGTATTCAAATCAGGATACCTTTGACCTCATATTAACAGTGTCAGAAAACTGGAGGAATAAGGATGATCCTTTAAGCCTCTAGAATTTCCTCCTCTGGGATGCTGCCCCAAACTCCTTTGGGAAGACTGACAGACAGCTACCTCTTAGCCCCCTTGAACCTGGAGCACCATTTAGCATCATATTGCAGTCAATACGTTGCATTGTAAGTGGTTATTTGTGTGTCTTTCTCCAGGAAGACAGAAACCTGATCTTTTCATCTCTGGATCCCTCAGGACCTAGGACCACACGTGGCACACAGTAGTGCATACTGACTGAGTGGCTTAAGCAATGGAAATTTCTTTATTGTCTCACAGTTCTGGAGGCTGGAAGTCCGAGATCAGGATGTCAGCAGGTCTGGTTTCCCCTGAGGCCTCTCTGCCCTTGGCTTGTAGACGGCCCCCTTCTCCCTGTGTCTTCACACAGCCTCTTCTCTGCAGCTGCGCATCCCTGGTTTATCTTCATCTTCCTCTCAGGACACCAGTCATAGCGGACTAGGGCTCCACTCTTATGACCTCATTTCATTTTAATTACCTCTTTAAAATCCCTACCTCCAAATAGTCATAGTGGGAGTTAGGGTTTCAACATGTGAATGGGAGGCGGACACGATTCAGTCCTTGACACTGGGTGCCTAATACATTTTTTTTTTTTTGGAAAGATGGAGCCTGTGCGCTAAAATATTTACAAATGGCCACACATGATACAAGTGTAAATAGTTTACTATCTTGCAGCAGAATAAGCCATCCCCCTCTTTAACTTCCCCTCTTCTCATGAAACTAACTCACGAGACACCAGACATCAATTCTGTTGAGTTTCGTGCAGTGAACATGAAAAAGGAAGCTTTGCTATTCTGGTCCCCCCCATGGGTATTGACCTTAAAGCCAAAGACAGGCTCTCCAGCCCTATGCAGTCATCTTAGGTCTTCAGGGCAGTAAGAAATAGTTTTACATCATATCCTGGTGTATATGCTTCACGAAACGACGTTAATCTGCAATACATGCTGGTGTTGTCAATTATATTGTTTTAAAAATAACTGATTTCTGTTTGTGAACCAATCAATTGATTTTATAACTCATTAAATGGGTCAGGACCCACGATGTGAAAACCTTGTTGCTTTCCTTACAGAGGAAAGCAGACAAGGGTCCCTCCCCTTTCCCCCCCAGTTACTAACCTTCCTCATGAAGCTTGACATTTTTGCATGAGTTCTACAGATGTTGTCTCATTGGATTTTACAACAATCCTGAGAGGTACGTTTCATAAATAAAGAAATTGACGGTTTGAAATATTAATGTATTATGCCCAGAGTCATTCAACCAGAATTCTCCTAGGACTTGAACCCATGTTCTCTGACTCACATTCAAAACTCTTTCATATATCATGCTGAGAAGTTTTATTTTTGGAGAAAGGGGGAAATTTTGTACTTTTTTTCTCGTTCACATGTTTATTTTAATGTCATAATTAACCATTCTTACCTTACTAATACTAGAAAGTTTGTAACTTTGGGGTAATTTGATTCCTGGTTAGATTAAAGCCATCTCAAACTTTTTTGTTTGTTTTGTTTTGTTTGTTTGTTTGTTTGAGAGGGAGGTAATTAGGTTTGTTTATTAATATTTTAATGGAGGTACTAGAGATTGAACCCAGGACCTTGCGCATGCGAGGCATGAGCTCTTTGCTTGAGCTATACCCTCCCCCTCAAACTTTTTATAAAGCCTGAGTAAAAATATTTTTTCTGATTATAAAAACATAGAAGTAAATTATATAAAATTTGGTGAAATATAGAAAAGTTGAAAAAATAAAATCATCCAAAATCTGAATACCCAGAAAAAAATCATTATACATACTCTGGATATTTCCTTCCAATTTATTTTTCTATACACAGTCATGTTTTTAGAACTTAATTGACATCATACTTGATTTGATCTCTGAACATTATCCCAGGAGTCTTTTTCTATGTTATTTCAAATTCTTATATTTTTAATGTCCACAAAAACATTTCACAATGCGAATGTGTCACACTTTACGTAACTATCCCCTATTGTTGGTTTGTTTACAGTTATCATCTTTGTAAATCAAACTTAAGAAAAGAAATATTGACCTAAGTAATTTCAATGCTCAAGTGTTTTTCCTGGGTCAGTTCCAACCTTCACTAGATCTTTTCTTGGAAATAAAAGCTAGGTGGAGACCTTCCATATTATCTAGTTCAGTGTCTTTGATTTAAAGGTGTGGATTCCTGCAGGAATTCCCACTGGGGCTGAAGAACAGTCTAGGCAGATGATGGACAGGGCAGAGCCCAGGAAACCATGCCCTTGAACTTGGGAATTCAGATCATCCTAACACTTAGAAGTGAAGGATAATTTCAGGACACTCTGGTCCAACTGCTATTCTCTCACCAGTAACACAGCCCCCATGGCAGGCAGTCTCCATGGAGGGAAGCCTCAGAATATGGGGGAGGGGAAGAGACTGGCCCCAAATTACACTGTAAGATAGTGAGAGAACCAGTCCTGAACCCAGATCTAGCAGTTCTGAACTCGGCGCTCCCTCCACTGCACTGAAGAGGTGTGGTATAAGTCAAAAAACATAAATGAAAATATCTCAGCCCTAAGCTTTCCACTCTTCAAGTGGGAAAACAGTCCTTGTGCACTGAGGTTTACTGTTCGGCTAAATGGAATATGAAAATCAGCAAAACAATGGCTTCAGTGTGCTATAAAAATCCAGAAAAGATGAGTGGAGCAACCTGTTTTTAACAGTTTAATTAACTCCTCAATTGGAGGAGATGCAGCAATTAGAGGAAGAGAGTTAACCATAAAGGCAAGATTTAAGCAGAAATTCCATTTCAGGCTTTAAAAACCGTAAGTAAATTTGGGAAGTCACGTTTCAGTATCAAACACTCGAGTCCTACTGGAGTACGTGTGTTAACAAACACGCAGAGAGTAACCATCTGCCTTTGGTTGGTCTGTGACTACGCCCAGCCTAACTCCCATCACCTCCACACCATCTTGCCAACTGCTGGCTTCCAGCATCAAAGTCCCAGTAACTGCTGCATCTTGGTTCCTAAAGAACCTGCCTATTGCTGAATCGCATTACTGACATTACCAGTCCCCTCACCTTCCTCTGCTGCCAG
Source organism: Camelus bactrianus (assembly GCF_048773025.1). Taxonomy (NCBI): domain Eukaryota; kingdom Metazoa; phylum Chordata; class Mammalia; order Artiodactyla; family Camelidae; genus Camelus; species Camelus bactrianus. The sequence continues at coordinate 11,916,329 of NC_133554.1, forward strand.
CTTTGGGTCAATACAGGTTACACTGCCAACAACTCTGTGCATTGGTATCAGCTTTCTAGAAGGCAAATTGGCGTTGCGTATCAGAACCCACAAAGATGTCTATACTCTTGGCCAAATAATCCACTCTTCCCCAAAAGAGAAGTCAAAGAGAGAAGAAAATTTATAAACGATGTCCATTGTGGTGTTTAGAACAATCCAACCATAAAGTGACCCATAGCACATCGCTATTAACAGCTGCCATTTGTGGAAGAAATTCTTGGACAGGTCTTGACATGCTTCTAAACTTCACAGCAACTCTGTCACAAATGTGGAAACCAAATGTGGAAACCAAAACACAAGGCAGTCACTGAATGGCTAGTAAATAGCAGAACCACAGCTTGAACCGAAGACTTGGTGACGGTTCCACCCATCCCTTGGATGGCTTGGGACCAAAACACTGAAGCGGTGAGCCTCAGGAATGAACTATAACGCGACAGCCTCCAAGATTAGCCTGAAGACGCTGCAGGAGTATAGAAGAGGCCTTCCTGAAAGACCATTAGGGGATGCAAGAAAAACTCCAAGTTAAACCTACAGTTTGATGATCATTTTCATAAAAATATGTGTAAAAACTGAAAGCAGTAACAGAGGAAAACAGTTGGGCTGTCATTTGGGGGCAAGCGAATGGATGCTTTATTCTATTCATATTCCCTTAAATGTTGCTATGCCAATGTCTTAGCAGCGAGCCTTAAAGGAAAAAAAAGGAAAACACCTGACTCAGCCACTGACCTGTGCTTTATAAAGGTACGTGGGTGTTTTTCTCTCTCTCCTACCTTTAAGTAACTTCTGCACCCTGCCAGTTCTCTCTCGGTTTCATGATGCCTGCAACCTTGTTGAAACCACAACTTCCCCTCTGGGGACTGCTGAGTGCTGGGGAGGGAATCACAGGGAGGTCTTTTTCAGTTGAAGTGAGAGGATGTTGGAACATGACATCACTATTCAGATGGGGAACGAGAGAGGAAGAGTATCAAACAAGCTCAAACGCCAAGGAGAAAACCAGTGGGCTTTTATGGCTCTGTTTATGGGAAGTGCTCCGCCAAGCAAAAGGTCAGAAGCTGACGTGTCCAATGGCACTGGAGCATTACATGAAATTGCAAAAATAGAACCTTATAAAAATTCATAAGCTCATGAAGCACCCACTTGACTGATGCGTTAGGGGTATGATGGCCAGGATGATGTCAGGCCCTGGAAACAAGGAAGCATAAGGGCTACATCCTGAGAACCCAGGAGAACCTAGCACTGTCCTAGGTCCTTCCAGTCAAAGAAGGCTGGTAACTAGTAATCTGCCTTGGGGCTTGCCATTCACATGCATTTGCTGGAGCTCCTCTTGTATGGACTGATTAAACCACATGGTAGATACAATTGAATACTGTTGGTTTAGTTTCTACTTTACAGATGAGGAAACTGAGGCTTAAAGAAGTTAAAAAAAAAACTTGCCCAGCTGAGATTCAAGCCTGACACCAGCCGCTGTACTCTGCAGCCTCTCGCTACGCCATATTGCCCGGTGGCCTTGACCTCTTCCTATCCATGACCCTGTGTGGCATGAAAGACTGCCTCCTTCATGCTGAAGACTCTGCCTTTCCTTTAGGTCGCAGGAAACGCTGCCGCAGAGCCCCCTCTCCTGGGCAGGCAGATCTGGGTGAAAGTTCACCGGGCTGCCTACCTTTTCAGCAAAGGAAAGAGGCAGTGTCTCCCGTGATGGAAAGAGAGCAGCCTTTGGAACAAAATGGATCCAGGTTTGCATCCTGACTCCCCCATTCATTCAGTAACTTGAGCATGTCCCTGAATGTCTGGGGTGGGGGGAGATCTCAATTTCCCCCCTTGTCAGTGAATCTGCTGTGAAAGAATAGTTGGCTAATACCCCTCAAGGAAAAGGCACCAGTGACCCAGGATGTACCTCCGGGCTGCTATCCGTGGCCACTTCCCTTACTTTCACAAGCTGTGCCTAATCCAACCACCGGTGGAATTTCTCTTTCTTCTGACAGGCGTTCTCTCCCTCTTAGCTAACCAGCCCCTGATCTCTTAGGACGTTTATTTTAATCTTCCCTTTGCATGTCCAGGATGCCCTTGTTTTACCTCTTTCCAAGCCCACCAGGCGCCACGTGCCTTGCCCATCCATGCTGTCCTTTGCATACCCTGGAGTCTGCACCCAGAAAATTCCACTAGGGTATGGTCTGCAAGGGCTGCAGTCGCATCTGCTTTCCTCCCCTCCTTACCCCTGATGGCCCGAGCCCTGCCCCTGGCATACAGCCGGCGCTCAATAATTGTGTGGTAAAAGAGTGAAAGAATGAATGATTAACAGGAGTGTGTATGGCCTGAGTGGAGAGTGAGTCATCCTGCAAAAGTCTGCAGAGGCCCTATTGTTGGTCAAGGGAGGAGAGTCACAGAAAGAAGTTCTGTCAGGCTCCCTGGGAGTCAGGGGAGAGTGTGTGCAGCTTCTCTGTGATGTGTTTTCTGTGCATCCTCTCATTTAATCCTCGAAAGAACTCTATACATGTGAGTGAAAACCCCTTTTTATGGATAAGACTAACTTGCCTGCCACCCTGCTAGGTGGGAGGTCTAACCCAGGCCTCCCTGCCTCCAAAGTCAATGTCACCTCCTCCTACTGAAAGACCAGTGAGCATAATGGTTAGGTGCTCTGAAAGTCGGGCAATGTGGGTTCATAGCCTGGCTTGCTTCTTACCAGCGGTGGAAATTCTCACCACTCATGGGTCTCCCCAGGCCTTAGTTATCTTATCTGTAAAGTAGGGATGGTAATATCTCCTACCACAAGGATTGTTGTGAGAATTAAGTGAGACAGTTTAAGTAAAATGCCATCAGTCAAGCACACCACAAGTCTTTAGCAGCACTCATAGCCGTAGCAGGGACGGTGGTAGTGATGGTAGTCACAGTGGAGTAGCAGTAGCAGTAGTAGTGGTGGTGGTGGTGGTAACAGTAGTGATGGTGGTGGTAGTGGTAACAGTAGTGATGGTGGTGGTGGTGATAACAGTAGTGGTGGTGGTGGTAACAGTAGTGATGGTGGTGGTGGTGGTAACAGTAGTGATGGTGGTGGTGGTAACAGTAGTCATGGTGGTAACAGTAGTCATGGTGGTGGTGGTGGTGGTGTTGGTAACAGTAGTGATGGTGGTGGTGGTGGTAACAGTAGTGATGGTGGTGGTGGTGATAACAGTAGTGGTGGTGGTGGTAACAGTAGTGATGGTGGTGGTAGTGGTAACAGTAGTGATGGTGGTGGTGGTGATAACAGTAGTGGTGGTGGTGGTAACAGTAGTCATGGTGGTGGTGGTGGTGGTAACAGTAGTCATGGTGGTGGTGGTGGTGGTAACAGTAGTGATGGTGGTGGTGGTAACAGTAGTCGTGGTGGTAACAGTAGTCATGGTGGTGGTGGTGGTGGTGTTGGTAACAGTAGTGATGGTGGTGGTGGTGGTAACAGTAGTGATGGTGGTGGTGGTGGTAACAGTAGTCATGGTGGTGGTGGTAACAGTAGTGATGGTGGTAGTGGTGGTAACAGTAGTCATGGTGGTGGTGGTGGTAACAGTAGTCATGGTGGTGGTGGTGGTAACAGCAGTGATGGTGGTGGTGGTGGTAACAGCAGTGATGGTGGTGGTGGTGGTGGTAACAGTAGTCATGGTGGTGGTGGTGGTGGTAACAGTAGTCATGGTGGTGGTAGTGGTGGTAACAGTAGTCATGGTGGTGGTGGTGGTGGTGGTAACAGTAGTGATGGTGGTGGTGGTGGTAACAGTAGTCATGGTGGTGGTGGTGGTAACAGCAGTGATGGTGGTGGTGGTGGTGGTAACAGTAGTCATGGTGGTGGTGATGGTAACAGTAGTCATGGTGGTGGTGATGGTAACAGTAGTCATGGTGGTGGTGGTGGTGGTGGTGGTAACAGTAGTCATGGTGGTGGTGGTGGTAACAGTAGTCATGGTGGTGGTGGTGGTAACAGCAGTGATGGTGGTGGTGGTGGTGGTAACAGTAGTCATGGTGGTGGTGATGGTAACAGTAGTCATGGTGGTGGTGATGGTAACAGTAGTCATGGTGGTGGTGGTGGTGGTGGTGGTAACAGTAGTCATGGTGGTGGTGGTGGTAACAGTAGTCATGGTGGTGGTGGTGGTAACAGTAGTCATGGTGGTGGTGGTGGTAACAGTAGTCATGGTGGTGGTGGTGGTAACAGTAGTCATGGTGGTGGTGGTGGTAACAGTAGTCATGGTGGTGGTGGTGGTAACAGTAGTCATGGTGGTGGTGGTGGTAACAGTAGTCATGGTGGTGGTGGTGGTAACAGTAGTGATGGTGGTGGTGGTGGTAACAGTAGTCGTGGTGGTGGTGGTGGTGGTGGTAGTCACTGGTAGTAATAGTAGCAGAAACAGGCCCAGAACAGAAGGGGCAGTACAAGAAACTAACTTGGTTCAGTGAATTTAGGCATTTGTTTTTCAAGTTCAATGCCATTTCCTCAGAGACTGGATAGAACTGATGTATAAGTTATTCTGACACCGAAGGACAGGGGACAGAAAGAACTGGAAGTTCTGCTTAAGCACACTCAAGAGAACCCAAAGGGGTGAAGGTCCATTTTAAATGTCCTCCTGGCCTCCTAAGTCCTCCTCGTCCTCACTGCTCTTTCTGCCTTACTGGTCTCTGCCTTTCCTGATCTGGAAAATGAGAGTATGAGGCCAGCTGGCCACCAAGTTCATTTGAGGACGCTGGACATGGCTCCATGTGGGACCTCAAGGCGGAAGAATTCTGGCTGCCCTGTGGTCACTAACTCCCCATGTGACCAGGGCCCAGGATCACTATCCTCTCCGCCCCTCAGCTTCCCCGTGTGCAGTTGGCTTCTCGGGTTGCTCTAGTGACCTCCAAGGACCATTCCAGCTGGCTCTCTGATGCCACTTCTAAGGTTCTTCCCAGCCCTGTCTGCTCTGCTGATTCAACACTGAGGGGGGCTTGCATAGCAGTGAGTTTACTGTCTCTTTCTCTGAGTGCTGGGTCAGTTCATGATGACACACCCCTTCAGAGACAGTCTGGGGTGTTCCAGGTAGATGGAGGCAAACACGACTGTCCCTTGGTGTCTGTTTCCTTGTTTGCAAATGGGAGCATGTGCTTTGGTTTTCATCAGCAATGTTACCCCTAAAGACATTTTGAATGGCAATTATATCATCCCCTATCTCAAGCAGAAGTTTTGATAAATGACTCCCTTTTTTTGCAAATTGCAACGCGAATAGCTCTGGCTCTCCTCCTGTGCTCCTGCCCTCTCTCCAGTCCAGAAACACGGGGGCTCTTTAGAGGGCACGTACCCCTTTTACAGAGAGGGGGAGAAGAGGGACATTAATATGGGTTCTTTTCCTTGCCCTGACTCATCTTTATTTCATTGCTGGCTGAACACTTTCCATATGACCAGGCACATTTGAATTATTAATATTCAATTAGGTGAATGGTTGACCTTCAGCAGCTGGGCAACTCCTAAAAATGAGAGTGTTGTGGGAGGAGGCAGCGTCTCATGGAGGAGTTTGGGACAGCGCCCACGTCAACGTCCCTCCTTACGATCACAGAACATGGGGTCAAGTTGGAAGCGCCCACGACAGCAGTGCATCACCCGAGCCTCTTGGGCGAGCTTCCTGGGTAGGAGCTGGGCTCAGGGAAAGAGGCGGTGATAACTGAACCAGACCTCGGAAGAATGGCTGTGAGCCTGAGATAAAAATGACCTGCTCTGCAGATCAGAAAAAGATGAGACCCAGCAGGGCTGAAATTCAAACACCTTTCAGGCTCCAGGGAAGTTTCATTCTTTCATTCATTCAAAAAATTTTTATTGAGATCCACTGAGTGACAGACATTGTTCTAGAGGCTGAGATTATAGCAGTGAATGAACCAGACTTATCCTCCTATATACCCCTACCCTCGTCCTGACCCACAGACAGAACCCCTGCCTTCCTGAGGCTTACATCCAGCTAAGGAAACAGACAATACAGAGAATTAATTCATTCAGTGCGTAGCTTGTCAGGTGGTGATAAATGCTTTGAAGCAGAAGAAAAAGGCAAGGGTATAGGCTCAAGAATATCAAGTAGGGGGTGAGCTACTGTTTTAAGAAAGGTGGGCAGGAACAGCCTCACGGAGAAGATAACAAATTAGTAGAGACTTGAGGGAGACATCTGGGGAAAAATGTCCCAGGACAGGGAAACAGCAAGTGCCAAGGCCCTGAGGCAGGAATGTGTCTGGTGGGTTCCCTGTGGCTGGAGTCAAGTCCCTCACATCGGGCCTTTGCTCTGAGTGAGATGGGATGCCACCGAGGGTATTTATCAGCAAAGAACATGATCTGACTTTTGATTTCAAAACCTCCCCTGACTGCTCTGTGGAGAAGAGGCTATAGGGAGCAAGGGCAGAAGCAGAGGGACCAGATTAGACAGTAGGAAAGATGACCGGGGTGACTGAGAGGATGTTGATGGAGGTGCTAAGAATCGGTCAGATTCTGGGTTTATTTTGAAGGAAGATCCAACAGGATTTGCTGAAGGGTTGGATACAGGTGTAAGAGAAGGGGTGCATTCTGGTCTGGGGGCACAAGGAGGTAGAAAGATGGGCTTGCCATTTGCAGACTTGGGGGAGATGGCAGGGAAAGTAGTTTGAGGAGGCAAACAGAAAGCTGTGTATAAACAGCAGGAAGTGGTGGGGGGTGGAAGGCACATGTACACTTGCTCAGAATCTCTTACAGAACCAAGTTGGCCAGAGCACGCTGCTCAAGCCATGTTGCAAGGTGGGGAAAGCTCTGATTTCTTAAGTCAGAACACCTGATTTCAGCCCCACATTTGCCACTCACTAGCCGAGGGATTAGGGTACATCACTTAAGCTCTCTGTGCTCCAATCTCCTTACGATCTGGATGGAGATGCATATATACGTACATATGTATATGTATATGTGCTCTGTAAAATGCAAAACACCGCAGCCGAAGGGAGAGGTGCAGTGCAAGGAAACCAGACTCTGGAACCCCAAGGACCTGGATATGGAGTCTCTTATTATTAGTATGACATTGGGCAGGTTTCTTAACCTCTTTTTTTTTTTTTTAATTGAAGTATAGCCAGTTTACAATGTTGTGTCAATTTCTGGTGTAAGAAATAATAGTTCAGTCATACATATATATACATATATTCGCTTTAATATTCTTTTTCATTATAGGTTACTACAGGATATTGAATATAGTTCCCTTGATGTACAGAAGAAACTTGTTGTTTATTTATTTTATATATAGTAGCTAGTATCTGCAAATCTCAAACTCCCAATTTATCCCTTTCCACCCTCTTCCCTCTCTGGTAACCGTAAGTTTGTTTTCTATGTGAGTCTGTTTCTGTTTTGTAAATAAGTTCGTCTGTCCCATTTTTTTTAGATTCCACACATAAGTGCTACCATATGGTATGATATGATATCTGACTTACTTTACTTAGAATGCCAATCTCCAGGTCCATCCATGTTGCTGCAAATGGCATTATTTTATTATAGATTTCTTAACCTCTTAAAGTCTTGGCTCCCTCATGTGTAAAATGGAGGTAGCACTGCCTACCTTCTAAGAGTGTCAGGGAGATTCTTGAGATAAAGTTTTAAAGCATCTAGCAGAGAGCTTGGTACATAGAGGTGCTCAATGAATTATGGCCATTATTACACACAAAAGTAACTGTGATTGTAGGCGTATTTCTCTGAATGTTGGCCTTCTGGATGTGTGGTCACCTGTACAAAAATTCAGGGTGGCCACAAAGTCTAGAAACATAGATAATATTATTTCATCATGCATTGTGATATAGCAATAAATAATTTATTACGTGCCTGGGGCCACCCTGGGTCTACACTCTGAGATTGTTAGCTTCCAGGAGACTGCTGGGAGCTGAGAAATAATAAAAAGTGGTTAAACATCCCATCAAACTTCCCTGACACAAAGGACCTTATCTTATTTTTCTTTGCAGCTTCCACTGCTGGCCTGGTCCAATGACTCTACCCAAAGAGGTACTTAATAGAGAGAAAAAAATCAAAGAAAGGGACCTTAGAGATCATTTTGCTCAATCATCTCCTCGTAAACTTGAGACAGCCAGAGCCCAGAGAGGGCCAGTGACTTGCCAAAGGGGTCCAGCAAATGAAGTATCCAGCGTTCCTGGCTGTGAGGTCAGTGGCTTTCCACTACCCCACTCATAGACGTGGATCGAATGACTCCAGTGTAGTGAAACCAGGAGCTTCTCATGACGTGGGCCCACGCAAGTCCTTCAGTGGGCTCCTCCAGTCTGACAGAGATTCAGAGTGTTTCCTTGTCATGACGATAGGACAGAGCAGGGGTTCTGGAATGGTCCTCTGAGCCTTCCTGGATTTCTCTGGGGCCTGCAGTGTTTGCACTGGCCTCGACATTTTCCACCAAACCTCCCGGCAAATATTTGAAGGCCTTGATACAATACCGCACAAATAACCGTATCTTAAGCTCTCCCGTGTAAACAGCCTGGAGTCCTTCCTCAGTCAGCAGTGATCAGAGGTGGGGAGAAAACGAAACCAAAACTTGGCTCCTTGAAACAGTTTTTAGAAGGTAAACCTCAAAAGACCACCTGAAAGGTGACACATTTTTGTTGTGGTTAAAGTCACAGTTGTTATTTATACCATTCATTGAAAGCTGGGAGAGGGGTGTGTGTCTGTGTGTGTGTGTGTGTGTGTCTGTGTGTGTGTGTGTGTGTGTGTGTGAGAGAGACAGCTTTTCTGCAACACAGAAGAAATTTCCTGTGATAGCAAATGCTGTTTTAAAAAGTAACTTTTAAACTTCAGAGAACCATCTGCCTCTCGTTCTGTCCCAAGCGTTGCACGTCCACGTTAAGAACCCCTGTCTGATAGAGATAGGGAAAGACTTTAGAATTCGATGAAATGGAAATTTTTTTTCTGCTCTGGAATTACGAGATGGCTCACGTATAATAAGTTTCCCATCATGGGCAGAGGGGGAAAAAGTACTGTTTCCTCACATATTAGCAAATCCGACAGTAGCACTAGAGAAGCTTCGGACAGGAAGATGGGGAGAAAGTCACATGAAATCTCAGTAACAGGAGTTAAAGTTTAGACTAAAGAAGCCACAGTGGTCACGGCAGGTTAGAAATCCTGGGACCATCGCCTAGCCTGACGACCTACGCAGCGCCATCCACCACTTCCGACCTCCAGAGAGTCTTCATGCAGTCATCCTGACTGCTGCTCAACCTTCAAAACGTGTACATTGAGAATCTGGGTTCCTAAAACCATCTAGTTGACTTATCTCAGGCAATCACAGGTTAGTCAGATCAACTATCCAGTGGTCATCAGGAAGCAAGTCCTTGGGCAGAGGCAGGGAACAAAATAACCTTAATGTATTATTATTGGCAATAATAGCAGCTTAACACTCAGAAGCCTCACTCTGTGCCATCTCTGTGATCCTCTAATTTAATCTTCACCAAAACCTATGAATTGACACTATATTATCTCCATTTTTACCCACGTAGAACCTAGGTCCTAACTAGTACATCATTCTAATTTAAATACGTGAAGGTCTTTATAACTGATAGAATTTTAAGATTATTATAAAAACCTTAAAAGATCATATGATCTTAATTGGTAATTTGCATGTTTATTCTCATCCTAATGCTGGATTGGGAGTAATTCATAAGCCTTAAATAGGATCATACTATAAAAATGTTTGGAACTTTTTAAATTTAATGTATGGAAATATTTTTGAATAAATTAAGATTTAAAAGTGTCAACAGCAGTTGAGATTAAAGAAACTTGCATGTTCTCATTTTGCTCTAACTTTTTTTTTGTAAGATTTGTACACTACCAAGAACAAAAAATAAGAAAGTTATTTCCATTCTTAAAAAAATAAAAAAAGATTCTCCTACCACACAGGCGTGTGAGGCAGGACCTTGACACAAATCCGCTGATACGAAAAGTCAGTAATAATCATTTACACCTGCTTAGAGCTTTATAATTTGAAAAGTCTTCTGAACTTGGGTGTTTTGACTCCAACTGCTCTGCATATTCCACTACCCTAGTATCTTCCTAAAATTACTGATCCGTGTACCCTGGGACCTAAATTTTTTCTGGATTCTGCTCTGTCATCTCTTCTTAAAGTTTACATTGAGTTTTCACTCCAAAGTCTACTATTTTGAAAAGGATATCTGTATTGTAACAGCTGCTCTTGATTGCTGGGAAGATAATGCCTTCTTAATGACTTGTTCTTAGCTAGACCTTCTGCAGAAAGATGAGACACGCATGGCACCTATGAGCCTAGCACCTTCCTGGAAGGGCCTCCCTCCCCTCCCTGGCCTCAGACTTCCTTGAGCCCTGATGGCTCGCAGAGTGCAGATCAAGGGAGAAACTTCCAGAGAACAACAGCCACACTCAGGACTTACATGCCAGGCTTCTACCACTCTCTTTTTTTATTACCCAACAATAATAGCGTCCCCATTTTCAGATGCAGAAACTGAGATTCAGAGAGGTAAAGTCGCTAGCCCATGGTCAAGCTCAGTGAGGGGGCGTAATGGAAATTCATACCCAGCGATCTGTCCCCGCTGCCTGTGAGCTGGAATGTTCCTTTTGGTGGCCCTTAAGGAGTACATGATGGAAAGAAGGAATCAGAGATGCTGCTTTGGTTTTTTAAAGTACACACACACATATGAAGGAAACTGGTAAACTGAGTAACAGTTGCTTAGAGAAAGAGAGGGGGTAGGGATTGGGAAACAGTAAATAGGTGAGAAAGAAGATGCTGTTTATACTTTATCGAGTTTTGATTGTTTTAATTTTTTGTAATGGCTCAGGTTTTTTTTACAACTGTGGTAAAAACAAACATAAAATTTACCATCTTAACCAGTTTTTAAAATTGAAGTATAGTTGATTTACAATGGTGTGTGAGTTTCTGGTGTACAGCATAATGGTTCAGTTATATATATATGTTCTTTATCAGATTCTTTTTCATTATAGGTTATTACAAGCTATTAAATAGAGTACCCTGTGCTATACAGTAGGATCTTGTTGTTTATTTTGTATATAGTAGTGTGTATCTGCTAATCCCAAACTCCTAATTTATCCCTCCATTCCCCCTTTCCCCTATGATAAGTGTAAGTTTGTTTTCTATGTCTGTGAGTCTGTTTCTGCTTTAAGAATAAGTTCATTTGTGTCATTTTTTAAAACTCCACATGTAAGTGGTATCATATGATACTTGTCTTGGTGTATGACAATCTCCAGGTCCATCCATGTTGCTGCAAATGGCGTTCCATTCTTTTTTATGGCTGAGTAGTATTCCATTGTACCTGACCATTTAAAAATGTGCAGTTCAGTGGTTTCAAGTATGTTCACAGTGTTGTAAAACCATCTTTCTCTAGAACATTTTCAATCTTGCAAAACTGAAACTCTATACCCATTAAACTAGAACGCCCCAGGCCCCACTCTCCCCTCAACCCTTGCCACCATCATTCTGCATTGTCTCCATAAAATTGATGGTTCTCCGTATCTCATATAAGTGGAATCATATAGTACTTGTTTCTTTGTGACCGACTTCTTTCGCTTAGCATATGTCTTCAGGGTTCATCCACGTTGTAACATTTGCTAGAATTTCCTTCCTTTCCAAAGCTGAAAAATGTTCCAGTCTGTATATATCACGTTTTTCTTATCCACCCATCCGCTGGGGACACTGGGGTTGCTTCCACATTTCAGCTATTGTAAACAGCGCTGCTGTGAACGTTTGTGTGCAAATATCCCTGCTTTCGATTCTGTGGGGTATATACCCAGAAGTGGGATTGCTGGCTTGAATGGTGATGTTTACTAGTTTGTTACTTAGAAAACAAAAGTTCTTTTTAAGTGAATACTCACATAACTTAGAAAAATATTTATTTTTTTCTTAAATGTGTTTTTTAATTCTTATTAATTTTTTTTTAATTTTAATTTTTTTCCCTTAATGGGGGCACTAAGGATTCAACCCAGGACCTCTTGCATGCCAAGCACACGCTCTACTACGAAGCTATACTCCCCACCCCTGAAAAATACTTAGTAATGAGACATGGGAGACCATAGTGGAAACGATGAACTTCAGGATCAGTGGGGTTCTCGGGGACACCAGTAGCACCCATCAGCTGCTGTTCCTGGGGATGGGTTTGGCAGCCTTATACCCCGCCCCACCCTCTGCCTGTATGCTTGTAGGTGCTCAACAGAGATGCTCTAAATCCCATTGCCCTAAAGGGATGACTTCACCAGAGCATCTGGGCAAGCAGCAAATTCCCAAGGAAACAAAAGGACTGCTTGGAAAAAGTGCTCCAGTGACAGCGGACAGGACTTTGCCTCCTGCTTCCTCACTGGGTGAACTTGGGCGCTTCACTTCTTGGGCCTCCAACTCCTCAGTTACGTGAAGTTGCTCCCCGCCTTGAATCATCATCACAGGTTAATTATGAAAACTCACCATTCATTTATTCACTCATTCGACATATATCGCATGCCTCCTGGCTTAGGGCTAGATCAAATTTGAAATAGGAACATTTTATTCAGTAAACACGGCTTGAGTTTTCCTCTTGTATACTTTTGTAGAGTCTTTTTGCATTTCTTTTGTTTTATATTCTTTGATTAGTTCTCCACTGAAGCGCCCTAGTCTCATTCCTTTCATTTATTTTTCCTAAATTTTTATTGTGGTAAAATATACCTAACTTAACATTTACAACCTTTTTTTGAGTTCTTATGAAATATTGGCTATATCCTCATGTTCTACAATATATCCTTGTAGCTTAATTTATACATAATTGTTTGTAGCTCTTGCTCCCCTACTCTTGGATTGCACATCCCCTTCCTCTCCCCACTGGTAACCACTAGTTTGTTCTCTATATCTGGGAGTCCGCTTCTTTTTTGTCATATTTACTACTAGTTTGTGGCTTTTTATTCTTTTTAGATTTGTTCCCTTTTTTTAAAGCAAGTCTCTAAAAAGAAAAAAAAAAATTGCTCAGGGTTCCCAAGAGCTGTGACCATGACTTTCTTTCGATGGCTCTATAACCCAGAAGATTGTCTCCCATGCCCCACAGGAGAGAACACGTGGGTCGGGAACTTCTGGGAAACTGCGAGTCCCTCTGCTCTCTGAAGAGCCTGTCGGCTTTTCTAATCCATAAGGGTCACCTCCAGCTGCTCGGAGGAGTTAATGAGGTGTGCGGGACAGGGATGGGAACCGGTCAGCCTCTGCATCACTCCTGACACTGCTGCTAAGTGAGGGCCACGGAGGGGAACTAGCCATAGGGGAAGAGAGATGGACCAGAAAACAATATCCACCTCATTAGCCGGTGATCCTGAATGTGTGGAAAGAGGCCAAGGTCCAGCCTGCAGACTGTGACGGAACATTCTGACAACGCTGTGAGGTCTGGGCAAAGGCCGGGCAGAGAGAAAGCGCACTGCCCCTGTCCAGCGGAAACCTGGGGACATTTTCCCTTACTCTTTGCCTCTCCCTCCCTCTCTGTCTCTCTCCCTTCTTACCTTTCAGCCCTTCTATTCCCCTCCCTTCTTTCTTTCCCTTTTAACTTTATCTCTTTTTCTCATTAATCCCCTTTTCTTGTCTGCTTTTCTCCCTTTCTCTCATCTTATATCGCCAATTTCCCTTTCTTTCCAAACCTTAAAAAATTCCTGAGAGGCAGATGTCTGGTGACCTATAGCCAGGTTTCTGTTTATCCAAAAATAAAATAAGATGTACTTCTTCCCTACATTAGAACAGGAGTCCCAAAGGGGAGCGTGCCGGGTCTTACATTGCAGGTACAGGACAAAAATAGTGGGTCTGATTTTTACATTTCTGTTAATTCCATGGCCTTTTCATTTTTGCTTTATAATGAGCGTAAAATCTCAGCACATATGGTAAGTTAATTAATTAGTTAATACAAATAATGGGATGGAGATGCTCAAACTTTTTTTTAACTAAGAGAAGTAATCGGGAAAAACATTTACAGATAACAGCTTTAAAGAAAAGCCCCTTAAATTTTTTTTAAATTGAAGTATAGTTGACATTTACAATGTGTCAGTTTCTGGTATACAGCATAGTGATTCAGTTATACATATATATATTATTTTCATGATTCTTTTTCATTATAGGTTATTACAAGGTATTGAATATAGCTCCCTGTTCTATATAGTAGGACCTTGTTGTTTATCTATTTTATATATAGTAGTGTTATCTGCTAATCCCAAACCCCCAATTTATCCCTCTGCCCCTTTCTCCTTTGGTAACCATGAGTTTCTTTTCTATATCTGTGAGTCTGTTTCTATTTTATAAGTAAGTTCATTTGCACCATTTTTTTAAGACTCCACGTATAAGTGGTATCATATGGTATTTGTCTTTCTCTATCTGACTTACTTCACTTAGCATGATAATCTCTAGGTCCATCTATGCTGCTGTAAATAGCATTATTTCATTTTCTTTTATGGCTGAGTAGCATTCTGTTGTGTGTGTGTATATATGTGTGTGTGTGTGTGTGTATATATATATATATATATATATATATGCCACTTCTTTATCCAGTCATCTATCAATGGACATTCAGGTTGCTTCCATGTCTTGTCTATTGTAAATAGTGCTGCTATGAACATTGTGGTGCCTGTATCTTTTTGAGTTAGAGTTTTCTCTGGATATATGCCCAGGAGTGGGATTGCTGGATCATATGGTAACTCTATTTTCAGTTTTTTAAGGACTCTTTTCCATAGGAAGCCCCTTAAAAATTTACTAATGCTTCATTCAGCTCATTCCTATTTACAGTCAGTGCCTTGAGTGCACTGAGAGGGGATTTCTGGTGGGCCTGAGCTGTGAGGAGGGCTGAGGTTCGACACCCCAAGAAGTGCTGTCACCAAGCCCCATGGAGTTTGAATCTCAGCCCTAAGTCACTGATCTGGGAAGTCTTCCCTGGAAAGACCCTTCCCTTACAGTAGTGTCCCCCACACTCCCTCTCACTCTCCCTGCCCTGGGATTTTTCTCCACGGCACTGTGTCCCTTGACACACTGTGCACTCCCCATCCATCGGTTGTGTTGTCTGGCACCCACCCTTGCTGGAGTAAAAGCTCTATAAAGACTGGGCCTTCGTCTGTTTCTTTCATTGCTGTATCTCCAGTATCAAGACTCGTGCCTGACACAGACAGGTTCTCCACGAGCCAAGAGACTAAGAGCTGCAAATGACCAGGTTAGACCACACGCAGCTTAAGGACATCCCTTGGAAAGGGGGCTACTGGATCTCCTCTTTTTTATCCTAGTCTTCTGAAAGCTAACTTCACAGCCACAGTGATGCTTAATCATGCTGAGTTAAAATACCCTCTGGCTCCCTGGCCAGACTGAACTCCTTAAGGGCAGGAATTGTATGTTTAACATCTTTAAATCCCCAGCATTTCAAGTATAGTCAATGCTTGATAGATATTTGTTGAATGAATAAATGAGTATATTCTGGGCGTTGGATGTGTGTGTGCTGAGGGCAGCAGTGGTGGGAGTGGGGAGAAAGAGGTGTGGAGGGGCCAGGAGCCCAAAACCCACCCTAGAAAGTCAAGGAGGTGGTGGGAGGTGGGTCCTCAAGAGCTGAGGCTCCAAGCCCCCCGCTGATGCTCCGTTGTCCCATCAGGCTGCTTTTAAGAAACAAAAGTTAAAAAATAAAATGATGAAGAATTCAAAGTGGGAACGACAGAGCATTAAGCTCCGAGTGCACCCAGGAAGCTAGCTAGCCCTGCCGGTCATTGCCAAATCTCCCCGAGGGGCCAAACCACCCTACCTAGGTTGAGAACGGCTGAGCTCAGCCTGAGGTTAAACAGGTTGTGCAAGGGAGGTTGAACCTTCAGCTGACCCCAGAAAATTACTGGGAGGAAATAAATATTAGAAGGCATGGAGCTTATCAGGGAAGATTTCTGCAGCTCCTGAACTTTTAACCAAGTTTTCAGGGAAGTTGTAGAATCTGCTTTGGCTGGAAGGAGCCCTTCTGGGTGGAGGAAATGGCAGGTGAGGAAGTGCAGATGTGGAAATTCACGAGGTGCTGGCCAGGGAAGGGGGCTAGGCAGCAGGGAGTGTCTCGTAATCTTACTCAAATTTTTTTCTGAACATTCCCTTTGCTCCACTGTGGATTCTGGTGAGATGCTGAATCTCCCATCCTCCTCCTGTGTGCAGGGTGGTGCCTCAGCCCTCCTGAGGCCCTGGTGGGTGATGCTGGAGGCACCGTCAGCATCTTTGAAGAGGTTCCTTCTGTAGCAACACTCCCTGGTACCCTGGACCTTCCATCCCCTCTGCTCCTGCCCGACTACAGATGGTCACTCACCCACCTACAGGAGGACAAAGGCTCACACAGGGTCAGGTTGTCTTTTGGTGTGTCATTTTGGATGATAATCATCACAGCTAAGAATTACTGAGAGCTATTGACAGCCGCTTCTTTTCTAGGCAGTTTACATGTTATTGACTCATTTACTCTTTACAATTTCCCTGTTGGGTGGATGTTGTCTTTATCCCCATTTTAAAGGTGGAAACACTGAGGCACAGAAAGATGTAGGAATTTGCCTGCAGGTACACAGTCAGTGAGTTGTGGACGCAAAATCTGAATCCTGGCACTTTAGCTCCAGAATCCTCATAGTTAATCACTGCATTCAGTTGTCTTATCTGTAAAATGGAAAGAATGACAGTAACCTCAGATAATCGTGAGGATTAAATGAGACAGTAGTGGAAATCACTTAGCACAGCGCTGTAGGCACTTGATAAACAGTATGACTACTGTTCCTGCTGTTATTGTTATCATAAGCATTCTGAAAAACAAATAAAGTAACAGCACATACACATACACCTTTGAAACCTTTCAAAGACTCCTCATTGCCCAAGGAGAGCAGTTTGGACCCCCAGGCCTGCCATCCAGTGTTTACTCATGATCAGCCCTGCCCTTACTCTCCAGCATCACCATTAGCAAGATCCCTCCGTGGTCCAGACAGCTCAGCATGCCCTCTGCCCCCATCACCTCCTCACCTACTTTCATGCCTGCAAGCCATTGCTCAGCCCTTCTTTGTGCCTGAAATGCTCTCTGAGGTCTTCTGGTCAAAATCCTACTTTCCCTTCAAGGGCTCTGAGCCCCTACAGAACTTGGCTGGTCTCCTTATTTTTACTAGCATTTGCTTCCATTTATGGATTGTGCCAGGTGGTTGACAGCTGTGATCTTTCTTACCAACTTCTACACTGTCTTTCTTTTAACAGACAAAGAAACAGGTTCAGAGTGGTAACTTGCCCACGATCCCATCTAGGAAGCAGCAGAGACAGGTGGCAAACCCAAATCAGTCTGATTCCAAGTCCCCTGTTGTTTCTGCCTCTAGGCAGGTACAGAAAATGTTTGAAGTCAGACAGCACTGAATCTCAACTTGCATGAGCGAAAAACAAGCTCTCTGCAACTTGAGGTTTCTGAGCATCAACTGAGAAAACTACAAGTAGGAGGAGACGTACCGGCTCACAGGGCTGTTATGAAGAAGAGATGAGATGCTCTGTGTGAAGCAGTCAGTACTGTGCTTGTTACAAACTCCGCTCCATCCTGTGCAGCTGTAGAAGTGTGTGCGTGTCTAGCTCTCCCACTATAAAACCAACTGCTTCAGGGTAGAATGTGAATCTCGTTCATCCCAGCAGCGCTAGACACCCACCACAGTGCCTGGCACACAGTAGGTGCTCAGTACATGTTTGCTGCATTGACTCAGCAGCCCAGCACGTGCTTCCCTCCCCCGAGGCCTGGGAGCAGGGTATGCGTCTAGTCACCGGAGCTTTAAAGAATACCTTGGTCATCCCCTAGCGTGAGGCCCAGTGGCCACTCTCAAGCCCGAGGTGCAGGTCATGGATGGCGCTCCGGACCAGACACAACCACGCAGAGCAGGGGCGGGTCTACCACGGGAGGAGAGGAGGCAGAGGTGAGGGAGGCACAGGGTCACCCCGAGTGGGTAGTGGCTCCTGACTCATGGACAGGACCCACTGCCTTTCCTGACACCTTTTCAGCTTTTCCATCGCTTGAGCGTGACATCGAGCCTAGAAATGGGGTTCCCTTATAGTGTCATATTCTTAGATCTCGTATCTGTTCCTGGGCTGCACCTCATGTTAATCTTGTCATGGTACAAACATAATATTGCGGAGAGAACAGTGGAGTCCAGCTTTAGAAGACTTGGCTTCTGGCACCCTTAGTGGGTCCTTTTTTCCTCATCTGGGAAATGTGAATAGTAACACCTGCCTTGCCTTCTTTGCAAGATGATTTTGAGGGTCAAGTGAAAGGAGGAAGTCCTTTGCACATCATGACACATTGTGCAAATGTTATAGCTCTTTACGTGGCACAAATCTCCTTAGGAAAGACTTTGATCCATCTCTCTCTCTCTCTCTCTTTCGTACACACACACAAACACACACACACACACACACTCACAAAATGTCTCTCTGTGCTGAGGCTGTCCAGGGCGGTTCCATATGCTCCCCTCTCCCCTCTCTGTCTGGGTTTAGAAGATGCAAAAAAGCCAGAAGGAAGGCACTTAATGTGGCACTAAGGGTCCCTCAGTTCAAGTCCAAAGTCCCACTCTTTGACCCTTTGTGGGTCCCTGGGCCAGTCTTCACTCATTTGGAGCCTCCATTTCCTCATCATTAAAGTGGGGCTGACCCCGCTCAGCTCACAGTTTTGTGGGGAAGAAGAAAGGGGAGAGCCTAGTGGGGGCACCTCCCTAACTCCTCTGCGACTATTAATCTGAAAACAGATTCCAAGACATTTTAGTAAAGAGTATTTATTACTTTTTTTTTTCTTCCTGAACGCTCGCCTGGCCCATATCATTGATTCAAGAAATGCTTCTGGAGCCCCTGCTGTGTGCTGGGCCCACTGCCAATCTCGCCTTCTATGGGCATAGTAGTAGAAGGGATAGATTATTGCTCTGGAGTGAAGGCTCTCTGTGCTGGGTGTAGTATTTATTAGTTTAATATCATACTAGGTCACTTGTTTTTAATTTAATCTTTGACAAGCTACCGGAAACACCCTATTTCTAAAAATGACCTGGCAGAAGGAGGTGGGTTATTGAATCAAAATGAGAGAAATCTCCTACCCTCAGGAGTTTTCCCGGCAAAGATCATCTGATAGCAGCGTGTCTGGGGAATAAAAGTGCAGAGCTGGAAGGGATTTCTAGGAAGGAAGCTGAGGGCTGGGGAGAGGGGGTAGGATTGGAGCTCCTCCTGTGTCCACGTGTCACCAGCTTGCAGCTCTCCCTGAAGGACTTCACACATCGTGGACTCTTGGTTGTGTATGTCAGCGAACTGACACCAGAAACTGTGTGTTTAGAAGGAGGGAAGGAAGGGAGGCGGGAGGGAGCCCGTGAGCCACGTGCTGTGATTGAGAAAGGACTTGACTGGAAACCAAGCCCCGTTTGCGCCAGCCCCCACACAAGGTGCTTCTGTGTTATCTCATTTAGTCCTTCCAAAAACCCTGTGAGGTGGAAATTCCATTATTATCACCATCGATAATACACAGACTCAGAGAAGTGAAGGAAGTTGCCCAAAGTCACACCCACAAGCAGCAGGTCTATTTGACTCCAAAGCCAGGATCTCCCTAGTGCTCTGTGTTAGGTCTCTTGGGAAAGTCATTTCTCCTCCCTGAATCTGCTTCCTCATCCCAAAGATGAAGAAGTGAAGTGAGATCTCCCCTTAGGTCTCTTTCCCAATACAGCTGTTTGATCCAAGGGTCGACACACTGTGGCCCACGGGCCAAAACGCACCAGCCAGTTGTTTTTATAAATAGTTTTATTGGCGCACAGCCATCCGTATGCATTTATGTACTGCCTACAACAGCAGAGTTGAGTAGTTGTAACAGAGGCTACAGGCCCACAAAGCCTAAAATATTTACCATCTAACCTTTTATAGAAAATGTTTGCCAACCCCTGGAATAGATTAGTCTGTAAGTTTCAATGATGATAAACTCTATATGGCGAATAAGAAGGGATCTGCAGGGCCACACATCAGCTGTAAACTCGGGGCAGTAAGGAGGTGGCTGCCACTGTTGACATTTTACACTTTGGAGCTGTTTACTTACTTTTTACTAAGTTATAATTTACAACGTGCACAAACCCTCACTGTGTAGCCTGATGAGGCATCTACCATCCCAATCAAGATACAGGACTTTCTAGCCCCCCAAAAAGCTCC
Source organism: Camelus bactrianus (assembly GCF_048773025.1). Classification (NCBI taxonomy): domain Eukaryota; kingdom Metazoa; phylum Chordata; class Mammalia; order Artiodactyla; family Camelidae; genus Camelus; species Camelus bactrianus. The sequence goes on from NC_133554.1 coordinate 11,936,494, forward strand.
CTCATTACTCATCCCACAAAGTCACCTCGGTTTTAACCTCTATCATCAAGAATTCGCTTTTCCTGCTTTTTAACATCAAATAAATGGAGTCACACAGTATATACCCTTTTGTGTCTGGGAAAGGTATTTAAATTACAACTTCATAGCTGACAACTTGGAAAGTTGAGAAGTATAAATAAAGACACAAAAATCACCCTTAATGGCACCATCCAGAGATGATCTCTTGTTCATTTATTCAATAAGGGTTTTTAATTGAGCAACCTCTCCGGGCATTGAAGAGTAAGGTGTGAGACAGCCCCTGCCCTCTTGGAGCTGACTGTCCATGGTGTCTTTTTCTCTTGGGCTGGTCAACAGTCAGCACTACCCAGAGTTCCAGCCTGAGCTCAGGGATCATCTGCCCAAAGGCCTGGAAATGGACACACTAGTAATTCTGGAATTTCAAATCACAGGAAAGGGAGGGAACGTCAATGTTCATCCAGACCATTTGGCCATTTTTCAAAGGCCAAGCCTATTGGGAGGTGAAGAGTTATCCAGAAAAGAGCATTGTACCCAAAGCTGGAGACTCAGGTTTTCACACCACAGTCTAGAATCTTCTCTAGACTGCAACACAGCTCTCTGACAATAAGGTCCCCAACCTTCTTCCGACTAGGATAAGGAAGTATTTATGTTTTATTCTAGAGATGATTTCATTTTGAGGCCTTCTAGAGACTTTCCTGAATCAATGCAAAAGCCTTGGAGAGCAGAGCAGCAGAAGATGGAGAGGACCAGGCTCTCCCTACTGTAAGCAAATCTGGGTAATCATGGAAAGTAGGAGGGAGACAGTGTGCACACGAGCAGAAAAGAAATATCACTTGTGCTGTGAAGTTACAGGAGAGGCTGAGTCCAGAGGAAGCCCATTTGCATTGTGTGAAATTTCCAAGACGGTGTCCGGAAAACCTTCACAGAGTGATAAGCCAAGTGGATTTTAAATTATCTTGGATCGGGGACTGTATTTCCCATAGAAAATCTTGGTGTTTGAGCTGTGGATTCATTTTTTAAGTAGAAGAGCCTAATGTGGTTTCTTCAAATTCAGTAACTCTTAAAAAAAAAAATCTGGAAATAAAAGAGCCCAAAGAGATCAGCTGCCTCACTTTTTCACACGTTTTCGTGATGTGCTGCGTCTTTCTAAACCTGTCATATACAGGAACCCGCAATTACGAATTCATTTAATCTTCACAAAAGCACGGTAGAGTATTAGTGTGCTTTTCTACATAAGGAAACAGAAGATCAGGAAGATTATACAATGTGCCCGATTTGCACAGCTGGTTAAGCAGATTGGAGAATGGAAATTTATGTCTGTTTGACTCCAGTGTCTGCCCTCTATTCTCTGCTGTGGAATCGCAGAATGCCCCCTTTTAACTTCCCATCTCCCAAAGCAGTAAAAACTGGAGACCTTCCTCTTTCATCCTAAAGCCATGCTCAAAAGTCCTGAGCCCCAATCTCAGCCCTCCCATTAACTTATCACAGGCCACCTCCTTAAAATACCCTATGTCTTATTTTCCCATCTAAAAAAATGGAGCTACTCTATCAGTCCAGCACTACTTTATCCTGTGTGAGGCATAAACAAGGGTATTTCAACTGTATTGACTTCCTCTATCTGGGGGAAGCTTAACCAAAGGGTTTTATGAGATGATTCACTTGGTTGGCATTTTTGACCCACATCCTGAAGGACTACCTGCTGGGATACTGACCCTTTTCTTTTTAAATTCCCACATGAAGGGGTAGATATTGGACGGCTCACAGATCTAGAGTTGCAGTTACTTGATAAGCACCCATTTGCACCAGGGGGCATATACAAGGACAGGAGAGTTAGAGGCTGGATATGAATTGCCAGATTACCTGGAAGACGTACCTGAAGTCTTCAGAAGTTTCCCTGTACTCTGTGCAACTTCCTGTACGTTCAGATAGTTAGCTTGGGATTGGGGAAGTATGGCTTTGCTGACACCTGAATTTTGAGAGATCAGGAAGCTTGAGAGTCCGACTGGGTACACAGTAGTCAGAACTACAAATCAAAGCCTTGTTGTTCAAAGGGAAGTGATGGCTGGTTTTTTAATGGGGTTTCCCAGCTCAGCCCAGAAACTGATCTTCATTACACTTGACTGCTTCTATCATGATAGCAAGTGAAAGACAGAGAGAAAGGGATTGTTCAGGGATATTTACTCTGAACACTTCATTATCCCGGTTGAGGGGAGCTGGGCAGTCAGAGAACGTTCTCCCATTGGGCTGAATCGTGAGGGCCAAGGATCTGCCTTATGTCACAACAAACCGGAAGACAATAAGGGGAAATGAAGGGCCCTCATTTCTATGAACGTATTACCCCTCTCTCCAGGAAAGACACTGAGATAGTGTAAACCTCCCCTGGAGCTCCAAGCACACAACCACCCCTTTCTCGTGGGTGGCCCAGGCATGTGTAGCAGATCCTGTATTTCAAAGAGGCAGCCTTGCTTTCTAGCAGCCTGTCTCGGATCAGTCACATGTGGAGTTTCAGCTCTTGTGCACCTAGATTTGATCCAAAACCAGGCAGAGAGAACTGCTGACCCTCCCCCACAACCCATGCTGAAATTCCCCTCTTCCTCCTAATTGTCTTTTAAACGTGGGAAAGGCAGAAGAATTTGCATAGACGCTCCTTTGCAAATTCCCTGCTCACTCTGAATGTTTGTCCCTAACCTCCGTGTCCCTCCAACCCCAGCGCTGGATCTGCCTGATTCTGAGAATCCTAAACTTCCAGAGGAGCTAGATTTCACTACTGGGAACTGGCTTCCTGCCTTCCCAGACCGAAAAGTGTGAATGCTATTGTAAGACCGTGGGGTTTCACAGGTGGTCTCATTCCATGCATACAATGCCCTGCCTCCTGCACTTTAGGTATCAGTATTTCCCAGATGACAAACCTGAGGCTCAGGGTGGGGAAGAGGTTGTCCTCTGCCCTCCGAACTATGGGACTATGAGCGATGGATCCTAAAAAGCCCCTTCCCCTGTTCTGCAGGCGCAGTCCAGCCTGTAGGTCTGGGTGAGCCTCCTGCATCCTTCCTTCCTCCCGGGCGCCCCGGGAAGATGCAGGTGGAAACTCCGATAGTGCTGAAAGGTTCCCAGCTTCCTTCCCGGGCCAGGCCAGGGTGGAAAAAAACTTCTTTCCCATGGCGGCTCTGTCAGCACCTTCCTAACTTGGCGTGGGAGACTCCTGCCACCGCCGGTCTGACCTCCTCTGCCGAGCCCAGTCCCTGGCCCTGGGAACCGCTGTGTCCTGGAGCTGCGAATAAACCAGAAATCAGTGGGCCCATAGGACACGCGGCTCCAACTATCCATCCAGCTGCAGACCAAGCTTTGCTTTCCACTCCTAGAAAGGAGGCCCGGCAATCCTAATTTTGCCCCGAAAGCGGAGGCGCTTTGGTATCCCGGGTTTAAACAGAGGAGCGTGGCCCAGGTGTCCAGCTCCCCGGCGGCTTAGCCAGGCTGGGTGCTGGTGCAGCCCAGCTGCTGGGGGAGCTCAACTTTGGCTACTCCCTCTGGCCATAAATTAGTCGGTGCCTCCTCCCAAGGGTTCTCCAGGCCTCCTTCCCCCTCGCCTGCGCTCTTGGGGCCCGCAGTTCTGAAATCCAAACCGTCAAACCCGGCTGGTGAGGGCCTGCAGACCCGTAACACAGGTAGAACCAAATGAAGCCCCCCCAATCCACCCTCACCCCACCTAACACGCCCCACTTCCCCCAGGTCACCGCATCCTTCCCCCTGAGTTCAGTTTCTCCTCCGCCCGACTGGCTTTCCTGGCCCACTGCCTGCCTCGGTTGAGACGCCTCGGAGGGTCTCCACTCTTCGTGTCCTCCTCCATCTCTTTCTTCCAAGAGCACGCCAACTTCCCCCAGCTCTCACCTGAACCCCTGAAGCGCAGTTTCTGCTTCTCTCCGGACTAAAGCCGGACCCGCGCCGGTGGAAAAGTCCCGGAGCCTTCCACTCTAGGCTGCAAGCTACTTGTTTAACAAGTCCAAAGGTCAGCTAAAGTTTGGCCGATAAACAGAACCAGTACAAGAAGGTCTTCAGCCCCCCGGCGTGAGTACAATGGACCCTGGCAGCCCCGCTCCCGGCCCAGGTCTCCAGCTCTCCCCGTCTGCCCCTCATGCTTTCCCTCTCTCGGTTTTCCCCCCTCCCCACGCCATTTGCATCTTGCCGAAAGCCGGGCCCTCCCCACTAATTTGCATGTCTTATATGGCCTAATGGTGGCGATCATGGCAAGTTAGAAGTTTTCTGACTCCTCTCGGAGGAGACTCCGGGACCCCGGGGAGTAACAGGTGTCTGGAAGCTGAAGGGTGGGGGGGTTACTGCACTTGGGGGTTCGCTTGTGAGACTCCCCTCCACCCTCTTCTCTCGCACCCACCCACCCCCTCACCCCCTTCTTTTTCTGTCCTTGGAAAATGGTGTCCAAGCTCACGTCGCTCCAGCAAGAACTCCTGAGCGCCCTGCTGAGCTCCGGGGTCACCAAGGAGGTGCTGGTCCAGGCCTTGGAGGAGCTACTACCATCCCCGAGTTTCGGGGTGAAGTTGGAGACGCTGCCCCTGTCCCCTGGGAGCGGGGCAGAGCCGGACACCAAGCCAGTCTTCCACACTCTCACGAACGGCCACGCCAAGGGCCGCTTATCCGGGGACGAGGGCTCCGAGGACGGGGACGACTATGACACCCCTCCCATCCTCAAGGAGCTGCAAGCGCTCAATACCGAGGAGGCGGCGGAGCAGCGGGCGGAGGTGGACCGGATGCTCAGGTAGGCGCGGATCGAGGTGCGGAGTGTGTGCCGGAGCCCGGGGAGCCCCAGGCCTTGTGCCTGAGCGACACTGAGTGCGACCACTCTTGCCAAGTCTGTTTCCCACTAGAGAAGTCCCCCGGGGGGGGTGCTCCCTTCTCTCCCGACACCTGGACCCCTCCCAGTCCCTCTACCGGACGGCCCGAGCCCCGAAGCTTCATGATTCCCTGCCCAGGCCAGCGCCCCGGACCCGTGGGGCCTTCCCGGCCGCGCTGGGTCTCAACCTAGGAGAACTCGAGCTGCGGAGCTCTTGGCTCCGAGGTTTGCCTACGCGATTGAAGGTGCAAGTGGGTGCAGTGAGACTGCGGCGAGTCCCAGGAGCCAAGGCTCGGGCCCGCAGCAGCCCCAGGCCAAGCATTTCTCGCGGGCGCAGCCTCTGCGGTCCTCCCGGGAAAACGCAGGCCGGCCTGAGGCACGGCGCCCTGCCCTGCCGTACTTTGCAAAGAGACTGGCGGCACCCGGGCCGGGACTGGGGGCGCGAGTTCTCTGGTGGGCACTCCCATCTGCAGCGCCCGTGCAAGGCCTGAGGATTATCCGGAATCCCCAAAACCCGTTTAGAATGGAGAAAGGAAATGTTTGCACGTTGTCGGGTCAGGGTGGACCTGCAAGGGGCAAAAGAAACCATGTATCTAAGCAAGCGAGGGGTAAATGCGACCAAGACCCCATTTCGCCGAGGATTCGGTCGGAGAAAGGAGGGCGTTTCCGGATCTCACAGCCGACACCCCGGCGTCCCCGGGGATTCCAGGCAGGCTGGCCGGTGGTCTGTCTCCCGGCCCGGGGTCGTTTGCTAAGCCTTCCCGACCGGCCTAGAGCTTTGACAGCTGGTTACTAATTATCCAAGGAGCCGAGCGGTTGCCTTAGACCGCACGTCGCTCCCGGCCACTCTGCTTTAGGGCCGAGCCACTCGCTTGGCCTCGGACACTTGAGAACCGCCGGCTCAAGACAGAGCCAGAAGCAAAGTCGCGCCGGGGACTCGGGCAGCCTGGGTCGCACGCCCGCGGCGGCAGTTTGGTCAGGGATATGACCTTGCATTTGAATTTGCTACCTGGGGACCTGGCGGCTTACTCTCTAGCAAAAACAATTGGGGGAATTTCTAGGTTTTTTTTTTAACTTCCCGAAAGTATTTTGCTACAGTTCGCAGGTTTGAGGTTCTTCCCTCGCGGTTTCCCCCAGTGGCGGCGGTTTCTCCCCCGCCGGGGTTAGGGTGCAGGAAGGTGAGAGGAGTCGAAAGAGGAGCGGCTCGGGCGCCGGGGCGGCCCGCAGGTTGACTCGGGCCTGGAGGACCAGCCAATCTCTCGCAGCCCGCCGCCCGCCACCGGGGCCCGCGAGGCCTAGGCCCATCCGCCTTGGCCGTAGGCGCCCGCATTCCAGCGGGGTTTTGGAAGGACCTGGGAAACCCGAGGCAACCTGGGGCGCCTCTCGGCCCCCAGCCCCGCGCCAGGCTGGACGCGGCAGAGATGTAATATAAACTGCAGCACGTGGAGTTAGGGTGTTATTAATTTATTTCTATAAATCATCAACAGAAAGATACACAATAAGTCGTGATTAGGTTGAACGGAGAGGCGGGTTATTCATTGGCGAAGTTGTAAACGCAGCTTCGAGGGGGAAGGAAAGCAGGACGCGGACCCGGGGCTTCTCGCGCGACCCGGCCCTCCAGCCGAGGCCCGGCGCCGGACCCAGGCTGCCCCCGGGCAGCCCACGCCGCAAGGCCGGCCGCCGGAGAGCCAGGCCCGGCCCGGGGTGATGGACCTCCTGCGCAGAGACCCGGACTCCAGGGGGCGGGAAGCGAAGCCAGGGGGCCCAAGACCCCCGCTGAGGGCGGGGGACGCAGGACAGACCCCCAGGTTCCTCTCCCTTTCCCTAGCGGGTGCAGCCTTCCCTCCCCCACCACCGGGAGTGGTCGGACTTGATTAAAGTCATTTTTCAAGAAATCGCTAGCGGCCCCCAGGTCACAGCACAGTCGGCTCCTGTGCGCCAGACGCACGCACTCCCTTTTTGGCCCACCCTGCTCCCCTAAAGTGGAAGGAAAAGAACAAGACAAGTCACTCTGGGGAGCGCCTGTCCGCTCTTTCCATCTCCTGGAAGAGGGAGGCGAGAAAGGAAGGTCGCGGCTGCGCGCTGCCGGGTCCCCGGCGGCTGGCGTCCGGTGGCGTTCGGGAAAATCGGTTGCTCCCTATGAAGCCGGGGTTGAGGCTTCTTAACGAAGAAGCGCGGCAGACTGTGCTGGGGTCCGGGGCTTCTCCGCTCGTGGGCGGCCAAGGCATTGTCTGGGAAGGATCGGGCTGGACTGGCAAGGCGGGCGCCGAGCTCGGACGTTTGACACCTGCGTCCTGAGCACAATGCCCGCGCGCGCCTCTCCGGATCTGTGCTTATCCGGGTTGGGAACCCCTGATCACGGGCTGCATTTTCAAATTTAGACACATAACCCGCCCTCTGGGCTCTACCCTGTGAGGACAAGAGAATTTTGTGGTCAGAGCTGTAAAGGTGTAACTGCGCCATCTTACCCCCGACTCTAGTCCTTTGATGCGGGCTGAAAGGTTGGCTATCGTGTGTAAGGGTTTCCTGGCTGTTTTTGTTTTTTGTTTTTTTTTCTTAAACCTTCCCAATTGTTAAGCTAATTCACTCTTTCCACGAACTCATTCGCTTTTAGAACATTACACTATTACGTTAGGTTTCTTAGACACACGAAAACGAACACAAGAAATTTAAACAAAACCCCCAAAGTCAAAGAATCTGTTGAAGCAGTATTAACTTTTAAAATCCACTTTTTCTAACTTTCGAAGCTATTGTTCGTATCCTTTGAAAGTGTTTTTCCACCCTAGATATATCTGTGGAAATATGCGCCAGAAATAAGCTTTTAAATGAGCGTTGGTGTTTATCTGGGTAGGTTCAAAATATTACATTATTTTCTTACTCAAGGCGAATTCTCCAGGTTTGAAACTGAGACGCAGTTCCTTATTTTTTGTTCCTGTTGTTACTTGATTACGTGGTATTACTTGGAAGTACCTTTCTACATACTTGAGAAGTGTGTTAAGCTGTATATAGTTAATCTGAAAAGTTTGCATTTCTCAAAAACATCTCTACTCAAGCCTGTGTTTTCACAGACTTGATATGAAAGACTTGCTAAACTGATCACAATTTTTCAAATGCTTATGAAAATCTCAGTTTAATTACTAGATGTTTAAAAACTCATTAAACAAAATTCATTTTATTTGACATAAACATCATTTAGAAATAAATCAGTTATTTCATTTGCAATACCATCTGTTTTGGCCTCTGCTTTACAGCAGTTTTTATTGTTACCTCTGAAACTAATTTTTCTCATCATTTTTTTCATGTTCTATCAATCTATCATGTACATCAACATACAGTAAAGGCGTGCTGGGTTTATTTTAAGTTAAATATGTAGCTGCATTAAACAAATAGTTTATGTGGATGTCTTGCCTCTTGCCTAGGTTTGTTCTATACTGTGCACTGTTTTCTTAATTTTTGTTTTCAATTATATCTCTCACTTGTAAGCCACCTATTCAATAAGCAAGAAAACAGATTGGCAAAGTTGAAAACATCTTGAATAAATCCAAAGACACTAATACGTTGTTCTAAAGAAGCTTTTTGCACGACCTGTGTTTATGAGAAATGGAAAGTTATAAGCAAGTCCTTATTCCAAGCTTGAAACTTATGAGAAAGATTAACTTCCAGATACGCTTACCCTATCGGAGGACAAATGTAAGAATACAGGAAAACATGGCATTTGAGATCGTTAATATCTTAGCCAGAAACCGAAATTATTTCTCTTCCGGTTGCTTTTATTTGGAAAGCAGGGCTGTGAAGATTTTTTTTTTTTTTTCACTTTACTTGCCTCACCTCGGGGGCAGGAATTCTTCAGTCCCAGGGAGGAACGCCATTGTATTTATTAAAACTTTTCTAGAACTCTGGAAACTGTTTAACATTTGGCTGAGACATCCTCCTTGTTTCTCAGAAGGTGGACACAAATGTTTTACTCCTATTTTTTAAGACAAGAAACTGAGACACTCACTCAGAAGGAGAATAATGTGGGAGCGGTCCAGGTGGATTTAGAAACGAATGCTGCCCCCTATCATTGTAGGATCAGCCAGCCCAGCCCCAAGCTCATGGCATCTCCACTATCCAGTGGGCCTCTTGCTATTTAAGTCTCTCACATTCCAGGAAAGTAGAGGAAAGCAAAATTAAACGAAACTTCTCCTTCTGTTTCGCCAGAGAGAATGCTGGTAGTACTTTCCCATTCCTGAAGTTGGGAAGTCATCTTCCTCTTTGTCCTCCTAATCTCAGATGAAAGAGTTGGCATGTTCTCTATAGGAGCTTTCATCTCTTCTTATGTTTAGGTTTTAGTTTAGCCTCGCATCTCTGCCAAGAATGTAACTTGGACAGGAGGAGAAATAGGTGGAGGTCAGAGTTTTGCAGGGAGTCCAAGCCAAACCTCTAGAAAGAGAATATTTCTCCCCAGACATCTTCCACCAGCATCCTAACCATTTGCTTATCTGTCTAGCGAGGACCCTTGGAGGGCTGCCAAAATGATCAAGGGCTACATGCAGCAACATAACATCCCCCAGAGGGAGGTGGTCGATGTCACCGGTCTGAACCAGTCACACCTCTCCCAGCATCTCAACAAGGGCACCCCGATGAAAACCCAGAAGCGGGCTGCCCTGTACACCTGGTACGTCCGAAAGCAACGGGAGATCCTCCGACGTAAGTGCTTTAATCCTGCCTCTGCCTCAACCCAAAGTGACCTTTGCCCCAACCCTGACCCCTGTGGGATGCCTCAGTTTCCTCTTCATCACCAAGGTCTGCATAGCACTTGGCAGGTGTAAGGGAGCTGGCGATTGGATTTGGCCATCAGAGGTGCTGTACAGTAGGTTGGCTTCTATCATTTTCTTCTCCCACGGTCCCTTAGCACCCAGCCAGTTGCTTTGATGAGCCCTTCAGTGTGTGCAGCGCACTTTGAATTTTTCGGTCCCTGCTTCCAACATCTTTCTCTTTAAAACCAAGTAGGTAACAGTGGAATATCACCCCCAAAGTTAGCCAAGCAGCTCCGCTTGGTACATGACCACAGATCAGAGTTTCCAAGGAAGACATTTAATAGCAATCAATAATATTGATCACAATTATTTTTTTCCTTCCCTCTGAAAAAAGTATAAAAAATTGGAAGCATTTGTGTATATAGCTACATTCAGTACCTGACCCTGTGATCTGAGGGGAGTGGAGGGTACATCTGAGTTCTAAAGCAATTTAAGGTGCTTAGTCACATTTACCAAAATCGGTAGAGTTTTGAGGCCTCAGTTGGTGAGCCTGTGAAAGGAAGAAGCTGCTTCTGGCTAAGGCAGGACATAGGAGAAGTGTCTGCATTTGCAACTCTGACCCATTCATTCTTGTCATTCTCCTCCTCATCCCCAAATTTCCTTTCTGTCCCAAGATGTCTTCCATTCAATAACATTGAGAGATTTTTGTTTTAAAATCTAGGGAAGTTTGAGCTGCATTTAAATGACAAGAGTATCAGTGACCTACTTTTTTTTTTTTTAATTTTAAGAAAGTATACTGTTACATTATACTTGAATTATTTCAATCCAGCCCTTTGCCTAGGAAAATTTTGTATGAGTTTTTGCCATTCCCGCATGCTATCCTCTGGGCTGTGGCTTCTCTGTCCTTGTCAAGATATGAGTTTCCACCACTTTCTGGGTTGGGCTTTTTTCCCCTCTCACCGGATGGCCACTTTTAAAAGTCACTCTTGTTTTCTGCCACACACTGCCCTGAAGTGATTGTTTCAGTGTTTATTGTCTCAATGTCTGTGGGCTGGAAAGACCTTCAAGGTGGAAGGAAAGAGTTGAGGCATTCATCTCGTATTGTGGTGATTACTCTTTTGAGGGAAGTATTAGATGGGTAGGTTTAGAAGAAGGAAAATGAGAGATCTTTGCTGTTGAGGGGAACAGGCTCCTTTTAAACTCTGGGTTGATCCACCATCCATGGTGACTAGGTCTTTAAGAATTTGTGTGTCTGACATGAAGCAACTCCCTGTAATTCCTGGAAAGCCCAAGAAACATTTCAGGAGCCATAGTCTCCAAAGGCCAGAGAACCCTTGGGACCCACCCTCACTCCAACCCAAGCCTCATGAAGCATCTCCAGTTTGAGCTGCCTCTCTGTGTTCCATGGGCTTTCCCTCAGAAAAGGAGAGGGTGGCAGGAAAGGCCAGTTGAAAGCCTCTAAAAAGACAGAAGTCCCAGAAAGTTTCTCAAGGTGCTTGAAAAGGGACATTTTTCAAAAATGTATGACAGTTTCTGCAAGGGATTTTTAAATTATTGTTATCATCGTTTAAAAGTCCCATGAGACACAAAGCTTCAGAAGTATCCCTTCATTCTGTAAATATTATACAAGCATCTATGAGGTTCCAGGCACTTGCTGGGCTGTGAGATACACAGGTTCTTTTCTTCAGGGACATACAACCTAGTGAGGGAGATGAGATGTTTGAGTAAACAATGACAGCTGCTTTCTAAGAGTTGTTATAAATATATACACAAGGGCCAGCAGAGGAATTGCTAAATTGCCTAGAGGCATCACAGAGGGCTTCCTAGAGGAGGTGACATTTGAACCAATTTTTTTTTTTTTTTTGCTTATTCTTATGCTTGCTTTTTTTTTTTTAATTGGAGTACAGTCAATTACAATGTGTTAATTTCTGGTGTACAGCACAATGAACCAATTCTTGAAGGATGACTACAAGACAGGAAAGCATGGGATAAAAATTAGGAAGTGAGATGAATTTAAAAAGGGACACAAATGAATGTGGTGGTTGGCAGGGGGAAGAGCAGAGAGAATAAAAAAAGATGACACATGACAACAAATTTTCTTGAGAAACTAGAAATAATAAATGGTAATAATCACGTGCCCGTCTACGCAGATAGACTCTCCTTGTCCAGGCTGGCTCCTGAGCCTGTAAAGAATTTGCTGAAGCCAACTTATCTGAGTTAATTTTTACGGACAGTAAACATTTTCTGTGTGCCCCCACCCCGCCCTTACATTAATCTAGAAGGAAATGGAGAAGAGTTGGTGGTGGGTAGAGGACGTGTGGGAGCCTAGTCCTTCAAAAATTGAGCTGCTGGGGTCTTGAGGTAGTAGAGCTTAGATGACTCTGAGAACCTGCCGGCAAGTCAGCCCGGCTAATCCGGGAATGTGCTGGGTTCTGGACGCCATGCAGGCTGCTGCTTCCTCAAGGGGCAGCCAGAGGCAGCCCCCCACGTTTGGGCAGTTGTGAGTGTGTGTCACACCCACCACAGACAAACGTCAGGGGTCCCTTCCATTACCTCCCCCTAAGTCCGATTTGAAGATTTTGTGGGCGGGTTGTTTGGGTCTTGTTTTTAGCTAACTGGTTACTGGTTACGAGTTTAGTGTCCACAGGCTGGGTTTATATCCTGGCTCCTGCCCCAAGTCCATGTGACTTCAACCAGTCTGAACCTCAGTTTCACCGTCTGTAGAATGGAGATAACAATACTTCTCACCCAGCGAGGTTGTGAGAATTAAATGAAGGGATACATTTGGAGGACTTTGTATGACACCTCACCATAGAAATGGTCCAATAAATATTCACTGTGAAGACGTCTGTTCACATTAAATGAAGAACCTCAGATTTTGGCTGTAACTCAGGATAACGCCACAGAGCCACAGGGAGGAGAGGAGACACTGAGACAGACACCCACTGAGCAGGGGACTTCCTTCTTCCCCTCTGATTGTCCCTAAAGTCACTGCATGTAGATAGCTGCTGTGAAGACCAAATAATACAGGCAGTGTGAAAGCACTCTGACAAGTGTAACCTGCATAGGAATTTGGGTGATCGCCGTCATCATCATCTTCCTGACTCAGGGCAGATGTTCTAAAAGACTCCTCAATGCCCTTAGTGTTTCACCCAGTTCCATTCCACAGGCGGAGAGGCCAAGGGACCAGGAATTAAGTATCTTGGCTGAGACCCCACATTATCTCATTGAGTCAGTGACTTCCTGCCAGTAAACTTGGCAGAGACCCCCACAGGTATCTAAAGGAATTGTTGGGAGCCAGTGAGAACAGAGCCCTAAGTGGCCTGAGAATCACACAAAGTGGGTGGGGCCCAAACTAAACGCCCCACTGACACATTCAGTCCACCGACTCCAGAGCTGGCTCGTGAACTTGGCCGGTCAGCAACTGGCTAAACAAAGCCCAGCACCACCAGCAGCTGGGGTCCTAAGTCCAGGCTGGTCAGGGGCCCACTGCTCCTTGTGATGGACCAAAATGGAAATGGATCATTAGATGGTAGTAAGTGCCCCATGGCTGGAGGCAGAGGGGCCGGAAGGCCACGTGGTAGCGTTGTGGAGGGGATTCAGGCACCAAGTAGTGGCCTGACTTTGGACCTTGAGGATTTTCCAAAACCTGCAGGAGTAACTCCAGGAACTGAGAAAGAAAAACATCAAGGTCCAGAACACGGGGCCCAGGAGTTAGGAAATGAATCTGTTATGTGTCCTTGCTCAGCCGGGTGCTCGGCCTCCTTGCTTGTTCATCTGTAACACGGAATTAACCATCCTGATGAACCCTGCTTCATGCAGATGCGAGGAAGAGGACAGCGAGGCTGCTTCTGCCATAAGCAAATATCAAATCTCGTTGCAGCCAGAGGCCAGAGGCTCACCGCTGGGCGAGCTGCTGTCTTTCATTCATTCAACCAGGATATATCGAGGGTCACAGTGTGCCTGGGTCCTGGGAATTGGACACACGGGGAGCAAAATGCCATCTCATTTACTTTTTCCAACTCATAAACACCACTCCTAGGAAGGTCCTGAGTTTGCCTGCTGTCTTCTGCGTTTGCCGTCTTTTAAACGGGCGGGTAGGGCTGTAAGACCTTTCCCTCTTGGGCTGTTTCCATCATAAATGACCCCAGACACACACACACACACACACACACACACACACCCACCCCACTGCCTTTGAAATTATCTGAGATCTAACGAGCTTCTTCTTTTTCTAATACAAAAGTTTAATTATATTTCTTTCAAAGCAGTAGTCAAAAGGTTTTGGGTTTGGAGTTCTTCAAAGAGCATAACATTATAATGTTACTCCTTGGTACCTAGGAGGAGAGTGGAGGGGTGGAGGGGTTGAGAGGGCTCTTTTCAGTCTCTGAACATGTTGTCTAAGTGCCAGTTGTACCTTTGAGCCTTTTCCCCCTTAGACCTGAGACTTGGTTGAGCGTGTCTCCTTGCTATCAAAACCCTAGACTTTAGGATTCAGAGTGTTGCTTCCCGTCTGAGCGCCAGTGAGCCAATGAAAAAATAATAAACATAAATTGTCCTGAAAACAATGGCTGGCCACGTTTGAGCTCCTCCAAAGAAAGGAAAGGGGTGGCTTTGGTGGAACAAACTGAGGTGGGCCTGCCCCGCCAACCCCCTACTGCAGTAAAAGCAGATCCCACCACTTAGGGGAGAGGAATAAAGGTGTTTTTGTCTGTCTGTCTATCTGTCTGTCTGCTGAGTGAAGCCTCCAGACCCTATCAAATCTACTCCTTTCTCTTTTCAGAATTCAACCAGACAGTCCAGAGTTCTGGAAATTTGACAGACAAAAGCAGTCAGGATCAGCTGCTGTTTCTCTTTCCAGAGTTCAGTCAACAGAGCCAGGGGCCTGGGCAGTCCGATGACGTCTGCTCTGAGCCCACCAACAAGAAGATGCGTCGCAACCGGTTCAAATGGGGGCCCGCATCCCAGCAAATCTTGTACCAGGCCTACGACCGGCAAAAGAACCCCAGCAAGGAAGAGAGGGAGGCCTTAGTGGAGGAGTGCAACAGGTAACACCACCAGAAGCTCCCTCGAGCAGGCGGGCCAGCACCCGGACCGAGCTCCATCCCCTCAGTCCTGGAAAATTGAGATGCTAGTTATTTCAGATAAGTGTGGCTACAGCAGGGTTTCCCAAGGTGTGTTCCACGGAACCCTCATTTCTAGTCATTAAGAAATCAGCTTGAGAAACATCATGTGCCTACTTCCTCTGAGGGTGTCACGACAGACATTAATATTTAAAGGCTCTGAGAAGTCCTGCAGTCAAGAAACTCACTTCACGTTGTTGAGTTGGTTGTTAACCACGGGATGTTTTTCTGCGGCATACCCCTATGAACTGTTACCCCCGGGAATGCTGGAGAATGTTGGTCTAAAATACGATGCCAATGAACTGAGAATCATGTGTTTGACCTCCCTACAGATCAGGGAAATTCTGTCCCTTAGCCACAGACTGGCTTTGGCCTTGACCAAATGTTGTCTACCCACTGGTTCAGAAGGAAAGTTAGCAGGGGAACAAGAACTGGTCAGATCTTCCATCTGCTCTGCCCACACCGATTAGCCTTCTTTTGGTATCTTAATGATGTGGAATTTTAAAGAAAACTATTAGACATCCTTGAGATATCTTTTTGCTTCATTCCTGTCCCCTCCCGCCCTGACTCTAACATTGACTTTCTGAAAAAAATCTGCTCTTTGCTCTGGTTTAGACCTGTGCTCTCTCTCTGTCTCTGGGCTGGACCAGCTCTGGCAGTGGGAGGATACAGCCAGGGAGGGCTGGCTCGGCTGTAGGGAGGCAGAACGCTCTGCCTGTATGTGTCACAGAGTCCTGTGCTGTGCTCCGTCCCCCTGCCAGTGAGAGGGGGTTCAGAGTCTCTCACATCTGGCATCGGGGTTTCATCAGTGACGATAAACCCAGAGACTAGCCTCCTCTACGGGTCGCCCAGCCTGCCCCTCGGAGGGATTTCTGCTGTGTGAATAAGGGATCTGGCTTCCCTGGTACCCTTGTGGGGTGTCAAACCCTGGAAGACCAGAAGTCCCTTCAGGGTGCTTTCAGGGGTTTAGCAGAGCCAGCCAAGGGGCTTGCCTTTTGTAGGCTGGGAAGAAAAGCCACATGTGGAGGTGTCAGGAGGCCCACTGGGACTGTCCCCCTGAGCTGCCTGCCCCTTGGCTTCCCCTCTTCTTGTCAAGGGCCCCCCAGAGGCTAAGTGCCTGACTTCTGGGGCAGTGGAGCCTGCTCTGCTCCTGTGTTGCACCCCACTCCAGCCATCTCATCAGATAACCACGCCAGCTGGCCTTTTCTCAGGACGGGACTTTTCCCCAGGCTCCCATCAACCCTCCACCTCTTCACCCTCTTCCCCCAGGTCCCTGGGATTGAGTGTCTGGGGCCAAACGCCAGCAGCAGCACCCCTGACCCTCGCCCTCATTCACTGTCTCCCCTCCATCCATCCTCAGGGCAGAATGTTTGCAGCGAGGCGTCTCCCCCTCCAAAGCCCACGGCCTGGGCTCCAACCTGGTCACTGAGGTCCGCGTCTACAACTGGTTTGCAAACCGCAGGAAGGAGGAGGCATTCCGGCAGAAGCTGGCCATGGACGCCTACAGCTCCAACCAGACGCACAGTCTCAACACCCTGCTCGCCCACGGCTCCCCCCACCACCAGCCCAGCGCCTCACCTCCAAACAAGCTGTCAGGTAAGCAGGGCCCCTCCCCGCAGGTCTCAAGATTTCTCAGTGGACGAAATGCTTTGAACGTGGGCCTAGGGCTGGCCTCCCCTCCTGTTGCTGGAATAGTCTCGTGAAAACAGCATGCGGCTGTGGCCAGGGAGCCCTTCGCCCCATCCTTCCCTCGTTTCCTCTCTCTGCCTGTGTGGTTGCTGACTCAGTCACTCAGGGCTGCCACCAGATGAGACGGAGAAGGCTGTTTGGTATGCCGGGTCTACACTGCAGGCAGAGGGGTCACCTCCTCCATGCCGTCCGCGTGCCTCCTCGGGGCTCTGGCCCGCTGCAGCAGGAGGAGCCCTGGGCCTCTGTTTGTTGGTGTCTGTGCTCTGCCAGAATTGAGGGGTGGGGGTCTGTCACTTGAGATTTTTGCAGTGGTGAGTTGGCCTGAATTGGTTGAGTACCTACTGTGTGCTGCTGTGGGATGTGGGCTTGTCAGGATGGGATCCTACGCCTTCCTGGTGGGAAAGCAGCCCCATATGCTGAAGGCTGTGTCAGTCTTCCCCCAGGGGCTTAGTTCTTCCAGGAGAGCCGGCTTCCGGGAATGGATGTGCTTCCTGAGGTCGGTTTGCTGTCTGTGTAGACAAAGTGTGACGCGGTCTCCTGCCAGCTCTGGGGAAGGGCTTGCAGAAGGAGAGCAGGCACCATTTCTAACTCGGTGGGGGATGGTTCTGAAACTGCTTTCCCCCTCACCTGCGGGTTGCCCTTGTGATGGGAGAGGCCTGCAATCTAGGAGCTGACCTGTGTCTTGGGGACAGACTCAGAGCCATCAGCTGGGCAGTCTCCAAGTATTTGTTCCAGGCCATGCCCTCCCCTAGCAGGACCTCTTCAAGTGTCTCTGGGAGCCCGAGACTGTTCAGCATGAAACCTAGGCCAGGGACGGGAGCTTTTCTGTGTCCCACTCCTACGGAAGAGAAGGGCTTAGCCACAGGAGAGAAAGTTTGGGTTACTCTTGAGAGGCGGAGGAGCCTCCAGATGAAAACACTGGCCTGATGGCCAAGAAACGTAGCCCCTTCGCAGAAATTCAAAGCAGTGGCTGATGCTGGGAAAGGCAGGGGTGCTTGCCGCCTGCCTGCAGGAATCCGCGGAGCTGGATCTGGGAGCTCCGGGGGGCGTGGCTGGGGCAAGGGGCGTTATGGAGAAGACAATGGCTATTGTGCTGGGACCTGTGATCTCCACACCAAAGTCAGGGAGCCTGCAGGCCAAACAAAGGCCCAGCAGCTTTCTGACAAGCTGGGGTTGTGGTGAGGTCACCACGGGGTCGTTGGCTTAGGCGTTCTGCATAGTGACAGGAGAGCCAGAGAGGCTGGGCTGGAGGGACAGGGACAGGTACTGGGGACTGGGCAGTGGGGGGCGGGAAACGCAGCCCAGAGTCCCCTCCCATCAGTCTGAGAAGGCATGTCCCACTGGCAGTGGGTTTTCTAGGGTCCCTGGGAAGCGCGACCTTTTTGAAAAAATCATAAAGTATTAGAACTGGGAGGGACTTCAAAGAAAAGCTGAGGCCCAGAAAGGGATAGTACTTTCTGAGTTAACCCAGAGCAATGGGAGCAGAATAAGGACAAGAAGCCAGGCCGCCAGTTCCCACCCTGGACTGGCCTCGGCTCAGACACGCATTGAGTCCAGGCACCTCGCTAGTGATGGAGACACGCATCCCTGCCCTCAGGGGCTTGCTGTCTAGTTGGGAAGATGTCGTGCTGGCATGGAGTCCCCAGAACCAGCTGGGGATCAGGGTTATCTTTGGGGGTTTTGTGTGTCTTTCCACAGAGAAACTGCTGTAGAATACAAATTATTGTGGAGCAATAATATGGGACACTGTATATGTTCAGTGGCTACCTTCCCCTCCCCCTTAATTTTCACTCAGGGTTCATCAAGATAGTCCTTGTCCACGCCCAACGACGATTATCTAGACTTAGTTGTTTTTGTTGTTTTTCAATTGAAGTCTAGTTGATTTACAATGTTGAACACAATATTGAACACTAACGAGTTTCTGGTGCACAGTATAGTGTTTCGGTTATACATACATAGATTCTATTTCATATTTTTTCATTACAGGTTATTACAAGATATTGAATGTGGGTCCCTGTGCTGTACAGTAGGATTTTATTATTTATCTATTTTATACACAGTAATTTGTATCTGCTAATCCCAAGTTCCTAATTTATCTCCCCGCCTCTTTCCCCTTTGGTAAACCAAAAGTTTGTTTCCTAAGTCTGTGAGTCTCTTTCTGTTTTGTAAATAAGTTCATTTGTGTCATTTTTTTTTTTTTTTCTTATCCTGGTTCTAACCGGCCAGGTTAATTCCCGGGACTGCACTGTGGCCAATTCAGATAAGCTCTCTGAGGAGTTTCCTCTCTGTAAAATGGAGAAATAGTACCCACCTCATCAGGCCCCTGTGAGGACTAAATGAGAGAGGGTGTAAACACTGTCTTTCTCAAGAAACCATAACTACTTGTCATCCTAAGAGGCAGGGAGATGTTCTGACCTTGGGACTGGGGTGCAGGATGCGAGGACCAGGCCGTATTCCCCTCTCAGGCTGTCGGGGCGGGCAGTACGGGCTCCTGGGGAGGGCCCTGGGGCCGGGCAGACAGTAGGCTTAAAGCCCAGATCTTAGGAAAGACTTCAGCCTGCAGTTCTCACCATATACTTCCCATCACGGTCCCCACAACCCAGCTCTGGTCTCTGACCAAGCTCCAGGTTACCAGCAACCTCTGAGGCCAAGCTGGGGAGATGAGGTCCCCAGCCCTCAAACCCCCACTCTCTCCTCACTTTCCCCTCCAAACACTAGCCTCGCATCCAGGAGGACTGGAGGCACCTTCGGGACACATCTTTCCCTCGACCCCTCTTCCTGGACAGGAGAGCATCCCTTCTGTACCTGAGCCCCTTCCCTCCCCGCCACGCTTATGGCGCTGTGGCCCACTTGCCCACGGTGACCACAGTGTGACCCTGGTCCTGGAATGTCCGGCACAAAAGGAGTGGCAGGAGGAGCACTTTGCCTCTGTCAGCGGCTGATTGGTTACAAGGTGCCCTCCAAACACACTGTCAGCAGAATCAGCTGTTTTCAGCGTTGCCCCTCCCGGCTTTACAATCACACGCCAGCATGCAGCCCGGGGTTGTCATGGCTTTGTCTCCCTCATGCATGCTTAATTGACAATTAAGTTGGGGCTTTGAACCAGCCTGGCTGCCGCTGATGGGCCTTCATCTTTCCAGTGAGTGTCACAGGGGCAGCCTTTGTTTGCTCTTCTCGGGGGCCTGGAGTTACTGTAGCAGGCTGTGGACAGCCATTTATCTTCAGCCGGGAAGGCCTTTATCCGCACCCCCCCATCCCAGCTCTCGCCAGCAGGAGCTGTCCCTGGTTATAGGCCTTGTGACAGCCCATTCTGAGGCCATTGAGCTGGCCCGGAGTGATGGCCCAGACCTCCATTCTGGAGTGGAATCAAGAGAAAGGCCCCCAAAAGGTCAGAGAGCAGGGCTGTGGCACGGAAGCGGGCTGGTTGGAGACTGGTGCCTGTATTGATCAGCCCGAGGAGGAGGAGGAAGTTGGCGTGGGTTGGAAACAGGGCTAGCCTTGGCCCGAGCCCTGGGATCAGCTGCACCATCTGTGGTGGCCTTGTGTGTGGTACCCTTTGCTCCAGTCTGCGGGGAACTCACCCAGCCGCCTCCGGCAAACTCACCTGGCTGCCTTGCGGCAGCCAGGGCAGGGCAGAGGTCTTCACCAGCTTTCGCTCACCCCACCCCCACATCACGTCCTCCCTCTTGTATCATCTTGTGAGAAGATGAAGGCTCATTCTCCTGGAAAGAAAGTGAGGGACAGGGGCATCCTAGAACAAGCCCTCCCAGCATAACCTTTGGATACCCTGAGTCACATAGCCTCTTTACCCAAGAGGAGACGTTTATTTCTCTGGCTGCTTATTCCTCCCTCCCTTCAAATTCTATTCCTTCCTCTCCAAGCCCAGAGGATGTGACTGCCCCCATGGTCAGATCGGAGCTTGAGAACCAGAGAATCCTGTCTCCTGCCTCCCCCTCTGCCCCTTTTACATCTCCTCCTAACTTGCCTGCAGAAATCTAACCCTGGGTCTTCGACAAACCCAGCTCTCGGCCAGGATACCCATGTGGTTGCTGTGGTTTTCCCTGACTCTGAAATCTGCAGGACCCAGGGAAATCTCAAAAGTGCCCAGTGGCAGGGTTGTGACTAAATTTGAATAATCATAGCAGCTGGCACTGATTGAGTACTTCCTGGGTACCAGGCCCTGGGCTGAGTACACGCATCATCGTATTGAATCCTCACAACTTTGTAGGGTAGAAACTATCCGTATCCTCACCCCCATTTTACAATCAAGGAAGGTGAGATGTTTGGAGTGTAAGTAATTTGCCCAGGTTCATATAGTTCATAAGTGGCAGAAACAGGGTACCCTCGCGCTCTCTCTCTTTTTTTTAATGCAGATGCCAAGAACTTTCAGGCATGGAAACCAACACACAGGCACACAAAATCCTCCCACAGGTCCTTCCTGCCGCACATTCTTACTGTTCTCCCCTGAATGACAAAGAAGCTTTGGGAGAACATGGCAGAGGAGGTGGGATGAGGGTGGGGGTCTCGCAGTCTTGCTACTTTACCACTTCCCCCTCCCCACGCCACCCCACCCACTCTTGCCCCTGACCAAGGTGGACTCTGTGCCCTGCCCAGGGAGGGAATCAAAGCCCCCTCTTTCAAGACCCCATCCCCAGCTGGGTGGGGATTTGAACTGCCCTTGCTGTCAGCACCGTCTGGGACACTAAATGCCTTAACAGCTTAATGGGGCTTCTGAGACAGTGCAGGCACCTCGGCTCACCTCTGGAGCCCTGCCCGCTCCCTGGGCAGCGGCCGAGTGGAGGGGGTTTATGAGGGCAGTTGTAAAAATATTCATCTCCACAGCAAAGTTCCCCATAGTAAATAAGCCCCATTGTCCCTAAGTAGTAGATCCTTTCAGTTCAGAAGAGAAACAGATCCTGCCTTGAGTCATTTGCTATTTTCAAAAACACATTTACACTGACTTGGAGTTCCGCGGTGGCCCAGGCTCCAGTCTTCTCCTCGGAGGGACTTTATCTGCCTGCCATTTTATCTGTTGAATTCGAAGGTCATTTTATCTTGCGGGTACCACCCCATCGGCTGCCACTAGATTGGGGAAGACAATCAGGATATTAATGAGATTAAGAGATCCAGCCTTCAGAGCATTCTGCTGGCAGCCTCCGCCTGATAGTGGACCAAGCCTGGTCTGCATACAAAGAAGCTCGGTTGCCCGGGCTGGGGGTGCTCCAGCCTCCTCACAAAGGGGCCGAGGAGATACTGGAGTTCTATCACCGGAGGCAGCCCTCCCTGCATGCCTAATCCCCCTGAAGGACCCTTAGAGAATTCAAGGACTCCTTGCTGCCTCCCATCAGCTCTGAGGAGGAAGGAGGCTGCCTGCAAGCAAGCACATTGCCCCAGCCTGAAAGTTCTGGAAGAAGTGCCCTTGGAGTCTTTTTGATGAAGGTTTGATGGAAACTGACAAGAGCTGGGAGAGAATTAAGTACCAAAGGTGCAGAGAGAGAGACAGATCTAGGCAAGGGTCTTTGAAGCTGACTGCTTGATGGGATGCCGCAAAATCAAAGACAAATGAGGAGGGGGGAAATATATATATAGATAAATATATACATGAAACATAGCCCCAAAATAAAGTCAGATGCATTCAATCATGGTTATCCTAGCTGCTCATAAGAACTCTAGGATCAGGGTTGGCAAACTTTCTATAAAGAGGCAGATAGTGACTATTTTAGGCTTTTCAGGCCATGCTGTCTGAGTCACAGCCACTCCACTCTGCCTTTGGAGGACAAAAGCAGCCAGAGACCATACGTTAAAAAAATGGACCTGGCTGTCTTCTAATCAGCTTTATTTATGGGGATTGAAATGTGCATTTCCTGTAATTTTCACATCTCACAAAATATTCTTTATAATTTTGGGGGGGAGGTAATTAGGTTTATTTATTTATTTCCTTTTTTTCAGAGGAGGTACTGGGGATTGAACCCAGGACCTCGTATGTGCTAAGCATGTGCTCTGCCACTTTGAGCTCTACCCTCCCCTCCCTTTTTAATTTTTAAAAATTATTTTAAAATGTCAAAACCATTCTGAGCTCAGGGTTCATACAAAAACAGGTGCTTTGGCCTGCAGACCACAGTTTGTTGACCCCCTGCTATAGGACAATGGTTCCTACACCTTGCCACACCTTAGAATCAGCTGGGGCACTACTAAAAATCCCAGTGCCTAGGCTGTGCCACAGATATCTGATCATCGATAACACCAACACTTAAAACACTAAAGATACTCTGGGGATATGCTTTTATAAATCCACTGGTCATAGCAACAAACTCATGGGCTATGGAGGTCGACCTAAATTCCAACCTCAACTTGGCCACTTATTAGCTATGTGACCCTGAGCAAGCCTCTGGGGTCTCTGAGCCTCAGTTTCTCCATGCATAAAATGGGGACACCCACTCACGTAGATGCTGGAAGAATTAAGTGAGATAATATGTGGAAAGCACCCCAGATGTAGCAAGCTTGCATAAATGGTACCTATAACCATTTCCTTACAGAGCCTTGATTTTGGGTTTCTTTTTCCCCTTTCTCTCTGTCCCTCTTGGAGGTTTCTTTCAATCCTGATTTTGTAGGGAACTTGAGTAGTTCCGCTTGATACTCATCTTGGCGTTTGCAGCAGACTCAGGCTGGCTCCTTGTAGGACACTGAGTCCGAGGCAGGCACTCCTTCTTCCAGGAAGGACTGCTCTGTCCATCTGTAAGGTATCTGCAGTGCTTTAGGCTTTCTGCGCAAATCTGCTAAACAGTGAGAGAAAGCCGGGAAGAACCACGGATGTGGGGAGATGGGGCGGGTCATGACCACGTAGCACGAAGTCACGTACATAAGATGACCCTGAATTTCCTGTACCTAATAAGGCATCTCTCTCCTTTAATTAAAGGAGGCGTGAGTACCCCCTATTTGCTGGTAATTAGCCCTAGGAACCTGCCAATTAGAGGGGGTGTGGTATTTTCCTGGTGGAGGCCAAATCTGAGAAGCTTAATGGGTGTTTTTCTTAAGCAGGAATCTCCCCCAAACGTCAGACCAAAGGGCAGTGAGAAGGGTGGGTGAATGAACTTCCTGCAGTGAACTCAGCTGCTCCCAGGGCTGATTTTCTGGAAGCGACATTCCTCTACCTGTGAGCAGGCATCTGCTTAAGATCTCTCCCCATTACCCTCTGTTCTGACTTCAGCAGCCCCATCCGAAGCACACCTATGTGAGTTTCAGCCACTGGGGAGTCGACCAGTGAGGCTCAGCCTCTCCAGGGCCTTCAGGAAGTCAAGAAATTTCTTGACTTGTCTTGGGAGGACGTATGCCCTCCCAAGTTAGAGACACACCATGCAGACGATCTTCAGTGTTTAATAACTTTCCCAGAGGAAGTTCACATCCCGGTCACAGGCGGTGCCTTGTCAGGACCGCCCTCAGATGGCTGTGTCTGGGTAGCGAGGGGCAGCACCCAAAACAGGCTTGGGCTTGAATTGTGGTTCTGCCACCATCTGGCGGTGTGACCTCGAACAAGTGACTTAACCTCTTTGAGCTTCTGTTTCTTCATCTACAAAATAAGGGTCATCATCCCTATCTCCTTCGGGCTATTGTGATCAAACACCAGCGCCCAGCAAAGTGCCTGACCAGGAAGGGGTCATCAGGTTGACTCAGGAACCCTCAGGGTGTCGAGAGAGAGGAAGAGATTTGGTTCTCCCTGGGTTCTGGATGAGGCTGTGGTTTGCAGTTGCGTCTTCAAAGAGTTTCCCTTTTTTGAACCCTGCTTGTCATCTGAGACATCAGAAACAATGAAACCCAAGTATTGGCAAGACCCGTGGTTCTCAAATCTCCTTCCGAGGCCACGTAAAAGGCATCCGGGGAGCTCATTCAAAATACCCATGTCTTGTGGCAAAGGGAGGTTGATATAGTTCAGTGGCAGAGGATGTGCTTAGCATGCATGAGGTCCTGGTTCAATCCCCAGTACCTCCATTAAAGAGATACCCCATCCACACCTCTGAGAATCAGAATTTGGAACAAGGGGTCAGGCACGAGAAGTTTCAAGAAACTCCCTAAGTGATTTGGGTGTACAATCAGGACTGGGCATCGCCAGGCTGGCTAGAACAAGGCTAGAGTCTGAAGGCACTGGCGATAGTCCTGATGGAACCCTGCTGAAACAGAAGAGGTGAGGCAGCCGGGGTGAGGGCCCGGGACTAGGATTCAGGAGACCAGAGACACTAGTGAGCAGGGGTGACCTTGGGTCAATCACTTCATGTCTTAGAGATTCTGGCAAATGAGACCTTTCAGCTCTGGCATGTTATTATTTGAAGAGTGTGTGTAGCATCGAGTCCCCAGAGCCCAGGGCTCTGCTGTTTGAAGTAGCAGAGGGAGCTTTGCCATTGTGATATTTTATTGTTCAGCTCATCATCTGTCTCTCTCCCTCCCGTGCTCCCTCACTCCCTCGCTCCTTCCCCATTTCAGGAACTGCGTGCTGTTAGAAGCCTTCCACCTTTATTAGGGACCATTAGAGCTTTACAGCACCAGCAGATTGGGTGGGGCCAGTCACAATAAACAGATTTATAATGGGTATAAACGAGGCACCTATAACTGCTGGAGGTTAACGCTTTCAGGGCCTTTGAGTGGCAGCCAGCCTGCCCATGCCTTCTGGCCCTGCCCGCTGCAGGGTGCCTCTTCCCACTCGGCACCTGTCGGATTGGGTTGGTGATGAAGCCGTTGCTCAGCAAGGATGGAAAACCTCTGGACAACATTTCCCATTTGTGTAACATCAGTTTGCACGGTGGGCACAAAACTGATGCTTAATTTATCTCCCGATGTCTTAAGGATGGAAACAGAAATGAGCCTTCCTCTCTTTCTTCTTGAGAACCCTGCCGCCAGGTGGAGCATAGGGTTTGCATCCTTACCTGCCAAAGAAAAAGAAACAAACCAAGTGTCTTACTCTCACCACGAAGAAGGTAGTTTCTGAAGTCTCTAAAAATCTAGCTCACCGAGTACATATTCCGAGTGGTAGAAATATGGACTATACTCCCATTGGAGCCCAAGTTTGCTTTCTGTCTCCATGCCTGGCTCATGGTAGACCTTCCATATGTTTGTGGAATGACAGTATGTCTTATTGAGCACTTCCTGTCCAAAAGCTTAATGCATAAATCCCCTGTTTTATAAGTCTGCTACTCACTTTCAAACTGAATGGAATTAGTTTCATTCCACAGAACTTACGTGCATGTTATTATTTAAATTTTCTAGAAACAATGTCATCTAGCTCCACTTCCATTAATACAGCTTAACTAAAGTATACCGTTCACCGAAAAAAAGCCTTCAGTGCTAAATGCTAGCAAGAAGTTTTCAAAGGGCATAGTATTCTTTCTCCCTAATGGTCTACTAACTCCATTTCTACTGGTTTAGCATATTAGTTCAGTTTAGATTACTAGTTGATTAGTTCAACTAGTTTAGTTTGTTTTCTAATCTCTTACCAGCATCCCTTAGGCAAGAAAAGAACAAGAATTCCTCTTCCTGAATTTCTCTTGAGCAACTGAGGTCTAGAAAAGGGATTGGATCGATTGCAAATCAGTCATCTGGAGAGACAGAAAGGAAACTGCTCAGCTCCAGGCAGCCACCAGGTCTCTGGGGGTTACTGGTGCTCCTGGTCGATGGAAGCCAGTAGTCATCCCCCTTCCAGGGTCTTGGTGCCCAACACCTGCTGCTCCGTGGGACCAGCCTCCATGAGCCTGCCGGGTGATCAGAGACCATCTGTCATGATGATGGTAATGATGATGATGATGGTGATGACGAGGCCGGGTCTGGCCAGGCAAGCTCCCGTAACGAGGCAGCTCTGACACTTGCCAGGCCTCAAACGATCTTCTCCCTGGCTGTCACTTCCCAGTAGGGTCCTGCTTATGAATAGGTTGCTGGGGAAAACATCTCTCTTCTAAGGCAATTTTATTAGCCCTTCGGTCACAATACAGATGTCTGTTTATGGGCCCTCACTTTTATGTGGACACCCAGTGGCTCAGTCTGCTGATGGCTTTACAGCCTTCCCGTTACCCTGGCTCACTAGAGCATCATCATTCTCGTCCCCTGAGCCTCAGGGCCTTTGTTGCAGCCACATTACCCCTGCCTGCAAAGGCAGCCTCTCAGAAAAGACACCCCAGGAGTCAGACTGCAGCAGGGCTCTGTCTGCCCCCACAGCCTTGAGACCTAACGATGTCCACCGTTAACCCTTCTTAGTTTTACCCTAGATTCCTTTGGAGAAAAAGGCATTTGAGCTACTCATGCGGCTATGGTAAACCCCCATTCATTGATCCTTCTGACCTCCCAAATCAACCCGAGGGGCCTAAAACTGGGCTCTAACATGGCAAGTCTAAATTTGGGGGCCCCACCAGCAGCCCAAAGCTTCTAGAAATGGTCAGTCTGTGCTAATGGAGGTGCCCGTTTCCCCCCGCTTTAAATCACCCTAGGTGATGGGTCTATACTTAGGCCTCAAGAAGCAGGAAAAGGTAGGTTCCCTGCAGGCAACTCATTGGCCCTTTTCATACTGAATAAAGCACTGTCCAAGGTCTCCAACATGAAAAGAAAATCCTGCCGCATCATGTTTACTCATCAGCACACCCACCTTG
The DNA here is from genome assembly GCF_048773025.1 of Camelus bactrianus. Classification (NCBI taxonomy): domain Eukaryota; kingdom Metazoa; phylum Chordata; class Mammalia; order Artiodactyla; family Camelidae; genus Camelus; species Camelus bactrianus. The sequence goes on from NC_133554.1 coordinate 11,963,531, forward strand.
CGCCCTCCGCCGTGAAATGTATCAATGCTGTCTCTTCATTGGATTCTGTTTTAATCTCTTTCTCCTCTCTCCTTCCCTCTTACTCCCCCTTCTTCCTCCTTCAAAATACATGCCTCCCATCAACCTCAGAAAATGCGAGAGATTTAGAGGATAAATTATACCACTGTCACATCTCCCCTGCTCGGTCAGAGTTGAAGTGCAGGTCATTCATTCATTCGTCACTCACTGTTACGGGGCACAGAGCATAGTCTAGGCTCTGTGGAAGGTGCTGAGGAGATGACGGAGAAGACAGATAAGGTCATGCCCTCGTGGGGCTTACATTCCAGTGGGAGATGCAGTCAGGAAACAAGAAAACAAAAATCATTTCTAACTATGAGTGTATCACGATGGGAGGCTCAGCACATCTGGAGTCAATGTGGGGCTCAGTGAGGGAGAGGAGTCCACTGTGGAATCCCGCTGCTTTGCTGGGAGACCCTTAGCTAGAGGTAGTGAAAATGACTTCTTCCTCTTTGAACCTCAGCATTCTGCCCTGTCAAATGGGCCAAGTCAATGCCCTGTCACATGTGGGAGGACTTACATTCCCTGGGGTTGGCCTGATTCCTTTCACCTGCAGCAGCACCTCCAGGGTGGAGGGTTCATTGCCAACCTTGCAGTGTTGGCCTGCGGAAACCGGCTCTCTGCTACGGACCAGGGGTGGCGGCCGAGGTGGGCCTTGTGGGGAGGACAGGCTGCCCTCTCCCAGGTGTGCAATTTTCTCAGGGACCCATTCGCTTTGCCTGTTCTCAGCCAAGTCGCTTTTGCTGGAAGACTTTTTTTTTTTTCCTTTTCTTGGTTACATTTGCTTTGATTTTTATAAGAAAACCAGTTTGTGGGCTTCCCTTAAGTATCACTCAACTTTTACTCCTTGAGTTCAAGAATGTTTACCGTCCCTGCAGGCCTGTCTGTGTTTCTCCTCTTATGAATTGGGCTCCGAACTAAGCCACCTTGGGAGAAAGAGATCTGGAATTGAAACCAGCCCAGTGTTTAAATTGCTTTCACCTTGCAGCAGATTTTTCCTCCCAGGTTTTCAGATTTTTCGTCTCCTATACTCCTTGCAAACATTCATCTTTTTCCTTGGAGAGAAGGAAATGTGGCTAAGAACTGGTAATGGTCCTGCGTGACCAATGAGGGAGCTGAGGCAGCAACACCAGCTCATTTTTCAGTTTTCATTTTTGGAGTTTGCAGTTTCAAGCAGGGAAAATGGTTCACATTCTTTTATCCCAATGAATATCTTGGAATTTCACCAGACTGAATCATTTGTATCTCTGCCTTTTGCCTCAAGAACGTGACTCCTCTTGGGGAAAGGGGGAGTGGGGTTATAAGGATGCAGTGCTGGGCCCATCAAGACTGGCCTGATTCCTCCCGGCCCCCTTCCCGTTCTGCAGCTCTGTGCTTTGGCTTCATAGGAAAGACAGCTCTGTCTGCTTATAATTGATGGATATGGTTGTTTCCTTTTTGGAAGAGCTCTCTCCTCTGCATGCTCCCTCCTGCCTGATTTTAAATTCCCCGTTTCTAGACCCTGCCGGGCTGGGCTGAGCTCTGCATGAGGTTAGGAACACAGGGGAAGAATGTGTATGACAGAGCCCTGGCCGGTTGAGTAATGTTTACTCTGTTGGTGGCTGGGACGCTCGCTCTAGCTGGCAGAGGTCCACCGGCCAGAGGAACATTCCTGCATTATCAGGGATGGGAGATTGGCTTTGAAATGTCAAGGGTGAAAGGCATCCCACCAGATTCTGGGTGCAGCTCACAGGCCCCAGTGAAAGGGGACCCCAGGCTTCAGTGTCAGAGGCCACGTGGGGGCAAGCAGAGCCTCCTGGAGCCCGGGAGCCCCCTCCCACCTCTTTGCTTCTTTCTTATAGAGCAATTCTGATCATGCTTTTCAGGCTAATGTTGGTCTTGTTTGCCCAGCATTTTCTCCCAGGAAAACCCAGTGTTTCTCTCACCTTATTTATATATATATATATGTATATGGAATTTATTCTAGATTTTATATATATTTTTATATGTGTGTGTTTATATATGTATATATGTACATGGAATCTACTCTAGCTCATTTTTTTCCTTTTTTTTTTTTTAATAGAGGTACTGGGGATGGAACCTAGGACCTCATGGATGCTAAGCACGCACTCTACCACTGAGCTACGCCCACCGCCCCGCCCCCCACACACCTTATTTTATTCATTCATCATTCTGGCTTCTGGGGGAGGGAGGTCTTTATACCCCTTTTATAGACATAAATGCCAAGGCTCAGAAGTCGACCGGCCCAGAATCATCAGAGTTAAGGGGAAGAGACAGACAAAGGGAGTATGAGTTTGAAGTGACTAGACACCAGTGCCCAGTAGATTTCTGGAATCATGGAAATGGGGTCTCAGCTGGTGTTTGAAGCTCGCAGAGAGCTGGGTTAGATACCCAGGGCGCTATGGGCTGTCGTTCTAAGCCCACAAACACAAGTTTCTGAAAAGTTCCTGTGGTTAATTACAGCCTGGGCAGCTCTTCTCCGGGGTCCTCCTGGAAGGCAGTGGCATCTGTCTTTGAACGCAGGTGCACAGTCAGTCCTACAGAACCCGGCGTACCCATCATAAAAGCCACTGTGCTTTGCAAAGTCACACAATAAAAGCTGCAGGGCTTTGTGGGAAAAAATGGGGTTAAGGGCACGATACTCAAAAACTTCGTCAGTGACACCTTTTAAAAAAGATAAGAATCTAATAAAAACATGAGCAGAGTTTTTTACACCTGTTAAATGCTCAGGAAAGACATAAATGCTGTACAACAATAAATAAGGCACTTTACCTTGATAAGGTCCTAAAGTTTGCCCATGGAAGTGGGTGTCAGAAGGGTTGCAGCTTGTGAGTTCTCGTGAGGTGGTGGATGAGCCTTATCTGAACTTGGACAGTTGTAACTCCAGATGTGGGCAGATGTGGCTTATGGATCATGCGGTGAACCGCTGGTAGCTGTTAGATGTTTGAAGGATGTGTGTGTGTGCGCACACATTTGGCGTATTTCTGTGTGGCTGGGTGCAGATTTCTGAATTCTTCAAATGTGAAATTCATATTGCACTCGAATTACCCCCTAACATTTCAGTATATTTGGAACAGATCCACGTATTTAATACAGCCGTTACTGCAGAATTGACTGTAATTTCTCCTTCTGCCAGAAGGGGCGCTCTCATGCTCCAGGGCAAGGATACTCAAAACTCCTGAGGGCTCATTCCTTCAGTCAAATCAGAGCTAGCCTCTGAAGATGCAATAATGAGTAAAAAGCTGTCTCTTTCTTTAAGAGGGAGAGAGAAGTGAACATATCATCAGAGCATTTTAGCATAGGGTGATCAGCTCCTGCTGTGAGAGTCTCTACTGCATGTAAAATACAAAGGGTGGAGCAGATAACTAGCAGGAGGAGTTAAGGAGAGCGTCTCAGAAGAGATGACACTTAGCCTTCTTAAAGGATGTGACATGGAGAAAAAGGGAAGAGTGTTCCACGCACAGGGAACAGCATAAGCAAAGACCCAGATGCAGGAGATGGCAGAATGAGAGTATGGCTGTATGGGATGTGGTGACAGATGATACAAATAAGGCAGACTAGAGTTACAGAGGCTCAGTTCTGCCAGTCTTAGGTGTCAAGGCTTTTCCAGAAGGCAGTGAGGAGCCATTGGAGGTTTCCAAACAGGCAGTGACATGGTGCAATTTTGTGGTGGAAAGAAATCTCAGGCTGCAGCAGTGTGAAGGGTGCCCTGGAGATGGGTCCTGGTGCAGGAAGGCAGGGCATGGAGATGCCAGCGTCTTGGAACCATAAACTCCTTTCAGGTTTTGTCACTTCTGACCAGTCCTACTGGACAGAAACCAGATGATTTGTCTGTGTCCCACATGCTGTCAGGAATTCTGAAATAGAGTCGTCACACGTGATGCTGAGGACTAGGAACAGCTGAGAGTAGATAACCTCCTTGCCAAGACCTCTGGGATGTCTCTGGATTCCAGCTGAGATGCTTTTTGCTGTGGTTCTTGGGGCCAGCGATGGGGACGTGGCCGATTAGTGACTTGAGCCAGGAAGTGAGTGGAAGGTACATTACCACCTTCTGGCATCTCCTTTTCTCCTATGGGACCTCGTGGCTATTAACTGGGCATCTTTGGCCAGTCAGTGCCCATTTTCAGAGCCTGCAGTGGTGAAGGGAGGAGGGAAGATGCCATTCCACTTCTTAACACAGGCTCCCTGGCACAGTGCTTGGCACATGATAGGTGCTCAGTGAAGTTTTGTGAACTCAGCCTGCCTAAAAATGTGCTTTAGACAAAGACCACCCCAAAATGCGAGGAAGGGATGTGTCTCGAGGAACTGGTACGTCCCAAGCATGGTCTGGGTCGTTTCATACCCATTAACTCATCCAGTCTTTTCCCCGATGACCTAAGGGATGGAAATTGTTAACAATAAAGAAACTGCAGCTCAGGGAGGTTGATTTCCCTAAGGTCACACGGCTGTGATGTGGTGGAGCCAGGATTTAAACCAGGTCACCTGGCACCAGGGCCTGTCCTGCTTTCGTCCTCCTTTCAAGCGCTCTTCTGAGTTTGTGAAATACACAAGGACCTGGCCTCTCCTTCCTCTAAGGAGAGCACCTATTCCTAGTCTCTCCAGCAGAGACCTTGTGATAGACCCTCCACCTCCACACCCCCTTTTAAGGCAGCTGGCTGATTAGAGCCACCCTCTCAGGAGCCAGAGCGATTGCCAAATTCCTGGTGAGAGGAGCATCAGTGGGAAAGGTTACAGGTGAATCTGGAGTGAATGAGCAGCCTTGTGCCTGGCTCCCACCACGCTCTGCAGTGATAATGGCCCCTCCCCACAGCAGGCAGTCCTCTGGCTTAGAGGTAAGGACACTGGAGCTCACCCAATGCACTGATGGCAGAGCTGAGATCAAAACAGGGATCCCCTATTCCCTAGCCACACGCTATCTCACAAGCAGAGATCTTTAAATGAATGTGCAGAGGGCTCAGCCCATCAGTCTTTAAAGAGAGCAGCTCCACCGTTATATGCCTCCTGTAATGAAGTTCTCCTGGGGGAGAAAACAAGGCTTGCAAACCACAGCAGCCTTGGGCTATGCCGCCTGGATTCTAAGGAATGGCTCTTGCCTCCCTCCTGCCAGGCTCCCTGGTAAAGAAGGCTTTTGTTTCCTGCGGATATCCTTGGTTAATTATTTTTAAATAAATAATTATGTCGCCCAGGGGAGGGAAGAAGGCTCCCTACAACCCATATTTGATCATCAGAGGATTGGCCTTCTTCCTTCAGCCAAATTAAATAGGCTAAAAATCAGCGTCTGTTTGACTTGAGACCGAATCGATGATGGGGACAGGCTGGGAGGTGCAAACACACCTGACTCCCAGCGTTATCACTGCTCTCTCAGGAGCAGAGCATCTCGGGGAGGTAAATAGCTGGTCAGGGAGTCAGAGGAAGCCGGAGAAAAACAGGGTGAAGCCTTTTTTTTCCAAAAGGAAAGAACACGAGAGCAAGGGCCAGTCCTTCCCAAACTGCTTCCGGGACAGAGAATCAGTGATTCCACCAGAGCAGGATTCTTTGGAAACAATTCTCCATGGAAAGGTAACTCCATTCAGTACTTAGAGTCTACCCTTTGTTGTCTAGAAGTCTAGAGTCTTGGGGCAAATATCTTGGGGTCCATCCCCACACCAGCTCCCCCGCCCCCCAGCAGCACCCATCCCCATGGTAGCCATTCACTTGGCATTCTGCTAGGAGCTTTAGAGACGTTATCCCTAATCCAAACGAGCCCTATTCAGGAAGCGTTCTCTTCATTTTATGAGAGGAAACTGGGGCACAGAGAGAGAAGTGATTTTCCCAAGATCACATATCTGTTAAGAGCAAAGTCAGGATTGAAACACGAGTTTGTCCAGCTCCAGAGCGTATAATTTCCCATTATCCCTCCTTGTTAGAAAATCCTTCCTTTTATTGATTTGAAATCCGTCTCCCCATTTTCTATTGGACCTAGCTAGCTCTGTCTTCTGAGCTCACAAGTTTCAGATCTTTCTTCTCCTAGATAAAGCATTCTGCTGGGAACCCAGTGGCAGATATGAGTGGAGAAAAAGGACCTGATTTAACCCAATGGGATGTAGAGGGTGGTAAAGAGGAGACCTAGGGGGCTGCGTGCAGGTAGGTACGGAGGCAGACAGACAGGATGGGGCAGGGGGTATGGGTTTGGAGATGTGGATGTTTTCTCTTTCAACTTCATGGCTCCTGTTCCCCCCAAAATAAATGCCCCAGACCTATAACTACCAAATTCCTGTGCTGTCCCGCTGCCAACACCACCCCCACTAACAGCCCCTTGAATCAAAGGATGAGGGAAACAAACAATAGAAGCCCAAAGAGCAGGCATCAAGCCACTTCTTAGTCAAACCAGTTGTTCTTGAAGGTTAGAACCCTGCTGGAGCATGTTTGTTTTCTCCCCAGCCCTCTTAAGCTCTAGGTCATATCAGCCTTGGGTAACGTCCTTCGGACAATCCGAGGAAAACCGGCTCTGGTCTTTTCTTGACAAGCTTTGTCTGAGTGGATTAGAGGCTGCTGGCTGTGACAACTTGCCTGGCTCCCCCCGAGAACCTTTGTAGCCTCCTCGGGAAGGTGGGGCTCCAATGGGGGCAGGAGGCAAGGTGGGGGGTGGGGTGGGATGCAGGCCAACAGGATTTGTATATTTCATCCTGGGGAACTGGGCAAATGCAGTGAGGGAGGGCCCGCCTCTCCAAATAATTCCATGCCTAAGTGGGGGCAGGGCGATGGGCATAGCTCAGTGGTAGAGCATATGCTTAGCATGCATGAGGTCCTGGGTTCAATCCCCAGCACCTCCATTAAAAATAATAATAATAATGATTCTAAGCCTAAGGCATTTGGTCTCCCTCCCTTGCAGGTGGGAACCCCCCAAACCTTCTTGTCAAATCCAAAGCAAAAAAAGCAAATACTGTCTTTCTAAGCTCTGAGCTGAGGGTGAGATGCCCCAACCACCCCTGGCTTTGTCTTTGGCTGTTTCATGGGCGCATTAAGCAGGACTTTGACTCTGCAAACTGGGCCCAGGTTCTCTTCCCCTTTAAGCTTCCTTCAGCTGCCTGGTCTCTGCCCAGCACTGTTGCTTTCCTGAGCACAGACCTTCGTTTTGGTTCCTGAGCCAAAGGGAGGGTCAGAGCAGTGAGGCTGTAAACATGCTTGATTTTCCCCTCCCTTGCTGACCAAACTGCAGTGGTTCACTGAACAACCTCATCCCCCTGTGTGCGCTCCCTGCCCCACCTCTGGGCAGACGCACCTTCCCCTGGCCCCGGAAGTCAGCCAAATGGGACCCCATCAAAGGAACGTGAGTTCCAGAACCAAAGACTCCTAGCTGTGGCCCCATCTCCATCCTGTTCTGCCTGTGTCCCCGGCCTCTGGGAATGGTCACTGGGCACGTGGCTGTCTGGAAAATGGGTCAATGTCTACTTTGCAACCCTACATAGTCAAGCAATGCCAGGGAAATATTTCTAGAAGGCATTTTGGAGAACAAAAATTCTCCAGCCAAGAAGAGAAGGCCCTAAATCCTAGAAGAACTATACTGCTGAAGTATCAGCAAGCAGAATCCACTCATTCATTTGGCAGATATTTAGCGAGTGGATAACAAGTGCCAAGGCACTGGGAATACAGCAACAATCAAAGCAGAGAAAAACGTCTGCCCTCACGGAGCTTACATTCCAGAATTCAAGAGGAGGCCATGCGGCCTCTACCCGAGAGAAAGACAGCTGATAACTTCTCATGGGTAGACAGGGGAAGAGAAGGCAACTTTTTTCCCCTTGTCATCCACCCGTGAAAACAGGCGTTTCCCCAGGCCCGGGGGCACTAATGTTGGCTGTTGGGTCTGCCTTGTTTTGCAGGAGTGCGCTACAGCCAGCAGGGAAACAATGAGGTCACTTCCTCCTCGACCATCAGTCACCATGGCAACAGCGCCATGGTGACTAGCCAGTCGGTTTTACAGCAAGTCTCTCCAGCCAGCCTGGACCCGGGCCACAATCTCCTCTCACCTGATGGTAAAATGGTGAGTACACCTGGGCCATTGTAGCTCTGGAGCTGATAAGATAAGAGGCAAAACAAACACAACTTCTCACAAGGCCTGCCTCAAACAATGAGCCATTGTAGCCCCACAGGCGAAAACGGGGGCGTCCAGAGTTGGAACGGAAAGGTAGGACCGGTGACCCAGGCTTCGGCGGGTGGAAGAGGTGTTCGGTTTGAACCCAGCCAATAAATCTGACAGAGCTCTGCTCTCATTTTATTGATTGAATGCCTCATAAAGGAGCAAGCCGGGTGGGACACTGTTTGTTTTGGGGCTGCCAGTGACATTTGAGTTGATAAAATGTTCATTCATCCCCCCCAACCCAGGGCCTCCAAAGCCAGGTTTTTTTTTTAACCCGGAGAGCACCTCCCTTTGAAACAAGCCCCCTTTTTCTCCTCGCCAGCCCCCTGGTGCTGGCAGGGAGAGTAGTTAAGTCAGGACTGAGTGGATGACAAGAGGTGGAGGCGCTTCTTGCCCTGGGATTTTGACGGAAGGCAGGCCAGTGAAGATCACAGCACAAAATGGCAGGTGGGGTGGGGCGGGGTGGGGCGGGGCTTACAGATGGAGTGGGAAACGCTGACTTTGAAGTTATGATGCTGACCCAGGGTTCAAATCCCAGCTCCAGCACTTAATAGCTGTGTAGCCTTGGGCGGGTTCTAGCACTCTCTTTCTCATCTATAAAATGTGGGTAATAACACTTGGGCTGTTGGCGGAACAAACGTGATCACAGGAGAAGTACTCAGCACAGTGTTTGTGATGGTAAATATTCGGTGAATGACAGTGAGGTGGTGGTTAGATGAATGGCGGTATTCTTCGCTCTAAGTGAAGTTTTCTATGCCCATAACCACAGCCCACCACTAGGCAGTCAGTTTGGCACACTCGGTGAGGAATAGGCTATTTGACGTGGAATTTTCAACGTTCTAACTCTCCAGCAGCACAAATGCAGCAGGGGAGTGAACACAAGCATTACGACACTCAGAAGGGAAGGATATGGAAAACTTGATTCTTCAGGTCATGGTCATGCTCCGTGTTTCAGGGGAGGGAGGAGCCGCGAGTTCCTGGTTTCCATGGTCAAGGTGGAGCCGCACGCCTTCCCTCAAGGTGTCTGACCCAGAGGCAGGTCGGGCCGAGCAGGGGGAGGGGGCAGGGAGCAGATGCCATTTTAGACCTTGACGTGTGTGCTATGTAGGGAACACAGGCACAGTAAGTCACAGGCGATTGAGTCCCCAGCTCCCTGAAGGAATAAACAAAGTGTAGTTTCTGAGCGGAGCGCCAGGCCCAGCCAAATCTAGTTTGCAGACTGGAGCTGATCACTCCTGGGTAGTGGTCTCTGCAAATGGAAATGAGGAATGCTCCTGTGGGAGGCATGTTGCAGCCCCCTTGCCTGCTCCTCATCCCTTAAGCTGCTGCTTCACCAAAAACCACGTGAGAGGCACAGACAAGGATGCGTGAGTTCTCCCAAGTCACATGGAGACCCAAACAAGTGAAAGGCTTGCCCAGACTTCCCTGGAGGAGGGGGCCTTGCAGGAGACGTCCCGACTTCTCAGTGGATGAAACCCTCCAAGTCTCCTCTCCTATTGCTGGAAGGTCCCTGGGGTTTCCCTGTGAGCCCTCCCGCCCTTCCTCCCAAGAAGCAAACTGCCTCACTCGGGGCCAGGGCGCTCCAAAGGCAGCTGCAGGACACCCTTTTTCCTTCCTCTTCTGCTCGGCAGCGCCCTAATGAGCAGTATGTTATTGGATTGATGATTGACCAAGACAGCACACCGCAGCGTTAGCAAACACCTGGGAGCTTGTTTGCAGGGACCAGCTTTTCACTAGTTTCCAACACCCTGGCTCGTATGTCACCATCACTGGATGCCCACATTCAAGAGTCTGTTCTCGATTAATATATAACAAGTCCATCCCAGATCTTAGTCCACCAGAGACAAGAGTGGAGTGTAGTTAAAAATAACACAGGCAAGGGAACCAGTGTGTTCACATCTTGGGCGCTGTTATTTATCAGCAATAGGATGGACATTGCTTAACTTCAGTTTCCTCACCTGGAAAATGGGGAATAACAATGCCTGCGTCACAGGGTTGGTGTGAGGATTGCTTGTGGCACTGCTGTTTTTTTGGGTGAGCCCCTTACAAGCAATGAGTCTCTGTGTGCTGGCTTTCGATAGGACCTGCATTTGAAATCTTCCTCCAGAGACTGGTTTTGGAAATAATGCTGATCCATTTGAGCTTTCTTTTGTACTCTGTGTCCCCCAGCCCGTGCCCAAATGGCACGTGTCCACAAAGAGCCGGCCACGTGGAGGGTTGCGTGTGGTCTGTCCATGTTGAGCCTTGTGTTTTAAAAAGGCACGTATTGGATGCTTTCAGTGTCAGAACCGTATAGCTTAATGGTAAGAAGCTCATTCCTGGAGGCAACAGAAAATGATGGTTGCATTCTAGAGCAGGAAGGAACTTGACGAAGGTGACCCCGAAATAGGAAGAGTGTGGGGTTTAAACTCCGGCAAAACTGGGTTTGAATTCTGGCTTCCTCACTTCCTAGTCAGGTGACATGGAGACTTAACTCAGACTCAGCTCCCTAGGGCTCAGATTCTTAATCTGTAATGTAGGGCAATGATCATAATCATGACTCCTCCCCTATTTGTGTCATTATCTATTAAGGACAATCAGTGAAGGCATTTTACTAACTCTACAGCCATACACATTTAAATTGTTCCATCATTGGCACCCACGTTTGTCTTTCGCCATTAAAACCAAACGGCAGAGATTACTGTCCCTCCCTTGACTTTCTCCAAAGGACTGAGTTCCTCAGGGTAAGTCTGAAGGCAGGTCACTGATTTTTTTTTTTTTTCTTTTTCTTTCATTCTTTCTTTCTTTTTTTTTTTTTTAATGACTGAAATTTTGAAAAACAAGTCCAGCAAACAAGCTGGTTCCCTCTTGTTTGATGTGGTCAGAATTCCTTCTTGGTCATGTGACCCCCTAACTCATTTCTTGATGCTCATTTGAAAAACACAAACAAGCCTGTTTGGTTTTTTTTCTTTCTTTCCTTTTCAAATTCACCTTGGAAGCTCAGGGGTTGATCAGAAGGGCAAGGCAGGAGGTAGTGTCTTCTCTGGGTGCGGCTGTGGGACCTATAATCTGAGGAGCTCTGGGTAACAGGGGGAGGGAGAAGGAGAAGGCTCGTCTGACACCTGCTTTCTGTGTCCCAACCCTAACTCACCTGTCAGCGTCCCCAGCGAGGGTGTCTGGGTTAGTTCAGAAGGAGCGGGGAGGACAGTCCTTTCGTAATCATTTTTTAAATTATTTTAAAATTATAAGTAGTAAACTACTTTATCATGAATAAAAGTGGTGTGTGTGTGTGTGTGCGTGCGCAAAACCGAAAGCTCCTTATAATTAATGGGGAAACGTTGGGGGGGGGGTTCTGATAACACAGAATTAAAGTAAGCACATCTATTACAGCCGTTACCGTCAGCTACTCTTCAGAAAGTTCTAACCGGTGCAGTATGACATGTAGACAGCGGCACTAACAAGAAAGCGACCCGATCAGCGCTGTATGCTTGTGATGCTGTTCTATGTGCACTTGAAAAGATGAAGAAAATCAATAAGGAAAAGACACTGTTAGGAATAAATAAAAGATTTCAGTCCTTAATAAAAGGATTCAGAGTGGCCTTGGAAAAAATTACACAAAACCTAGTAGCTTTCTCTTACTAATCTGTCATTAAAATATAACAGTGACATAGCTTTGGCAAGGAGCTTTAATTCAGCTGCATTACAATAGCAGCTCCTCGCCAAAGAGAAAAAAAAATTTAATGTATAATAGAGATTTGGAAAAAGTAGAAAAAGCCCAATAATGGCTGATCTCCCCAAAACAAACTTTAGTGATACTTGCAGGTGTAGGGGAATGTCCTCCAGAATAAAGAACTTGAATTCTAGAGTCAGACTTGGATTTGAATAGCTAATGTACCATTTGCTAGTTGTTGGCTCTCCGGCAATCTGCATGTCTACTCTGAGCCTCAGTTTTTTCATCGGTGAAATGGGAATGGCAGAAGTGTCTGAAAAAAAGAAAAAAAGCAAAAGTGTCTGCCTCCTGGGTAGAGTAAGATTTGTGAGTTAATGCCTGAGCAATGCTTCCCAGAGCCGGTACTCAGCGAAAGCTTCCCTGCGCTCCTGCCTGGGCCCTGATCTGCTCCACTCGGGAATCCCGGAGCATTTCTTCAGTCATCATTTTTAACAATCGCGTGTCTTTAGCATCAGTAACATGGAAGGCAGAGAGCAGAAGGAGGTTACTTCCAAAGTGAGCGAGTGACAATCATATAATACACCTGCGCTGAAGGATCTCTAAGGCAGGCTAGTAATTCACAGGTAGTCAGCAAATAGAGGCAATTATGGTCAGTATTGCTTACCACTCTATCCTCAGCACCTGAAACAGAGCCTATCCCTCAGTAGGTGGTTAATAATTGGTAGCGAATGAATGCATGTGTGAATAAATGAACTAGAGACCTCGCTGTGCCAAGGAATTGCGACGCCATGTCATTTTGGACACCGTTCTCCACAGTCCCGGTCCCACTCACGCCACTCTTGTTTTTTCTCTCCAGCAGATCTCAGTCTCAGGAGGAGGTTTGCCCCCCGTCAGCACCTTGACGAATATTCACAGTCTGCCCCACCACAATCCCCAGCAATCTCAGAACCTCATCATGACCCCCCTCTCTGGAGTCATGGCCATTGCACAAAGTAAGCTCTGTTCTCGGTCAGAAAACGTGGGGGCAGGGAGGGGCAGCGTGGGAGAGGAGTCAACCTGATCTTTTTTTTTTTAAGCCAAAAAGAACTAAAGAAGACCCCCTCTCAAAATCACCCACCACTTGAAGATTTGATTCAACTCATTTTATACCTTATCTCCCTCTTAGCAAGATTTGGATTATTTAGCCAGAAAGAAGAGGAAGTTATGGATTGGAGTTGAATCTTGGTCACATCTGACCGGCTGTGCATCCTGGGTCCAGTCATTGGACCTTTATGAGGCTCAGTTTGCTCATCTGTAAAATGGGTTGCTGAGGCAATCCGGTGACCATGGGTGTAGACAGGCTTGTGAATCGATAAAGCACGAGTGTGTGTAATATTGTAGCTTGTACTTCTGTCTGGTGTTCCTTTAAGATCCCCAAGGAGGTGGTGGATTTTCCAGGAGGCTGTGCTGATGTCTTAGTATTGGGCAAGATGGAGGAAGACATGAGGGGTTTCCTTCTAAATGGGGAATTTTGTGTGGTCGGACGAGACCTCCTTGGCCAGTGGTGAAAACACCCTGAGACGGAACTCTGCGGGAAACTGTCAGCCTCTCTGAGCCTGGACAGCTTTAAGGAGAAATAGGTTGTTTCTGCCTTAGCCTGAAGACAGGATGAGGAGTCAGGTCCTTCCAGCCCCGGGAACGCACATCCCATAGGGAGCCTGGACCCCCATCACAGATCGGCCACTCCAGGGCACGGGAAGGCGGACGCAGCTGGGCCCGGGGATGCCTCTCGCCGAGTTTTCGTGTGATGAGTGTTCAGCGTATTTTCAGGCCCATGATGACAGCTCAGTCCAGGTCTTCCTTGTGACCCTGGGAAGCATTCCTGAGGACTCTTGGGAAAGAGCTAAGGGCGGTACCTTGTTCATCTTTCCTTCGCCCGCTGTCCTCCTGCCCTCCCTTGTGTCGAGGGCCCACGTCAACCACCTCTTTGGTTCCTGCTCTGTCCTCTCCTCCCTCCTCTCTCCCTAAACCAGCTCTAGCCCGGGACCACTTCTGAAGAGAAGGACTTCTGCGCTCTTAGAGGGCAAATCAGGGCTAGGCCCCAGGAGGCTCACACATTGACTGAGTAAAGTGTAGCTCCCGCTCTGTCCCCAGCCGCTCAGGAGTGGACACCCTCCACATTCCCTTTTACAAAGGGAATTGAGAATGGAGAAGCCACTAGAGGCCTCACAAAATTAAAAAAAAAAAAAAACAGTTATTTTAAATGCACTACCTTTTCACAGGGCCTTCTCCAGGATTATGGTAGCCAGGCCAGTACCAGGGTTTGAGCATGAGATAGGATGCCCGAAACCAGCTTGCTTGCCTTCTAAAAGATTTGATTAGGACGCCCCTGGGTGAGCGATCCCACCTCTTTCATTCTACAACCAAAATGATCCACAAACTGCCCCACCTGCCTTCTTCCTTCCCACATCGAGCTTTGGCTGACACACACAGTTAAATATTTTCTTAGTTATGTCTATTCTTTTTTTCTATCTGAATTAAAATTTTCCCTGAGGCTAGTTTACATGTTTCTCAGTTTTGTTCCTCCTAATTTTTTTCACCCATACTTTTCTGTCTTCTCAATAATCTTAATCTCTTACTGCAGATGGCCAACACCAGAGTGTACACTGACCTTAGAAGGAGGTGTGTGCGTGTATGTATTAGGAGTGAGGGGAGCATAAGGAAGGTCATCAGAGAACGTGGCTGAGATGCAGTGGCCCTGCCCTATGGAGTGTCAGGATGAAGAACTGATAACCGAGTCCAGCCTTGTACTGCTCACCACACGCCAGGCCAGTGAACTGAGAGACAAGTTGCTGGGGTGGGGGAAAGCCGGCTCCTGTCCTGCTGAGTAGGTGGGCCCTGCCTCGGGACTGCCGTGCCCCAAGGAGAACGTGGTAACAGGTTACCCAGTGGTGCCAGTTTCCCGTTCTCTACTCATCTGCTGGACTGGATAACACGCTTCTTAAGCAGGAACCAGTGCCCAGAAAACAGATGGAAAGGCTAAGAGTCACACCGCGTGGGAGCTAGAATGACATCAATGGCTCTCGATCCTGGAATTGAGGCACATCAGGGTCACAGACTGTGTTGAAAATAAAATTCCTGGGCCTCACCTCTAAAGGAAGGGTCTGACTCACTAAGTCTTGGGTGGGGCTGAGGAATGTATATTTCTTAAAGAGCTCCCCAGGAAGATTCTAAAACACAAGCAGGTTTCGGAACTATGCCCTCCAGTGTCATCTACTTTAGACAGCATAATTTGCTTTTCTGGGCAGAGAACTCCCAAAAAGAGCAGTGGCAGTGGGTTCTGGGGAAAACAGCTCATCTGTGGGGCTTCCTTAGAGATTGAGACCATAGTGGAAGGTAGGAAAGGAAAACGGGACATCAAGGTATCGGGTGAGACACTGCTGGGAGGAGCAGTTGCGCCCCTGGGGAACTGGAGATAGCGCAATTCTGAGAGCATCAGGGGTCCCCGCCTGCCCAGCCCCGCCCAGGAGAGCCAGGAGGGGGTTTCACTCCCCTCTTCCCTTCTGCTCACAGGTCTCACCTTTTAGGTTTCTGATAACAGTATCAGCTAATGCTCTGAGCAGGCAATTGTTGAGGTCTTTGTGCTATCTCCACGGAGGACTTCCCGTGAACCCCCTGCATCTCAGGAAAGGCTCTCCCGGTATCTTTTCCACATTGGCCTAAAAGACATTTTGCTGGGTTTCCTCCGTCTCATTCTTCCCCCCACTTCCCAGAAAGCAAGGTCAAAGGAACCCTGGTAGCTCCAGGAAAGAGGCTGGGGTATCTTTCCCCTAATCCTCTTGTCCCCACTCCCACCTGGCCTCAGCTGCCTTCCCCAGAGTCCCGCCCAGGGAGTCGATGGAGGATGGGTACCAAGGACTTGATCTTTGCAGTTCTAAAGAAACCTCAGGATATAGACATAACAGAAAGATGACACCACCTGCTATAACTGCCAGCCTTCAGCATACTACTTCCTTCTTCCAGTACCTGGTCCTTTTGATGCCACCAGCCTTGTGCTGCCAGATAAGATAATAACCTGCTTCATAGATTGGCTAGATTGCAGTGTTTTATCCCCTTTCCGCTACAGTAAAGAGAATGAGCACCTGACCTCTCTCCAGTCTTTGCACAACCTGCTGCAAGAGGGTCTTGAGGCTTCATACCCCCAGGACTGTGGAGGTGGTTTTTTAATAGAAAAGTGGGTCCCTGCATACTCCTGCCCCCTGCTGGACAGACAGATCTGGACAATAATCTGCACCTGAGAGTGGATGCCTTTAGCTCTGCCCTGAGGGCACCAGGGCAAGCCTCCCTCAGAGCCAGGCATGGATGGATAGGGTGGCAAGTATAGGACCCTGGCAACCTCAAGGGGGCTACGTTTGGGAGATCACAGGATGACTTTGGGAGACTCTCAGGCCTCGGTCAGATCTGTTTAAAGCCCATTTCCTATCTATGTCATTATACTTTTGCCCAAGCTAAGGTGAACTGTGGACTTTGGTGATTATGATGTGTCAACAAACCTTCATCCTTAGTTAAAAAAAAAATTACCACTCTGGTAAATAAAAATAACGACTGTGCATATGTGTGGAGAGTGCATGTATGTGAAATTTCTGTTCCTGCCTGTCAATTTTGTTGTAAACCTAAAACTGCTTTAAAAAAGTCTTAAAAACAAGAAAACTCGGGGTAGACATTTTTCGACAAAACTTTAGTTTCAGTTATATACATATTTGTGTGTGTTTGTTAGATTGTGATGTAAAATGTATTTTTTAGGTCAAAAAAGTTTGCAAGCCACTATAGTTAAATTACACTGGCAAATAAAAGCAAAAATTAAACTCAAAAAAACAAAAGCCCATTTCCATCCACAACTTGCTGTGGAATTTGAGCAAATCACTTGATCTCTCTCTCCAAGCCTCAGATTTGGGGTCTATGAAATGGGCCTATAAAATCGCTTCCCCTACAGTGTCTTACATAATGGGATCAGCCCAGGGCCTGGCAGATAGCGGGGGCTCCATCAATTTTCATTTGCCTCCATTCACCTGTCCTGCAGGTCGTCCTGCAGCCATCCCTGATCTTTCCCTTTCCCTCTTGTCCCCACAGGCCTCAACTCCTCCCAAGCTCAGAGCGTCCCCGTCATCAACAGCGTGGCCGGCAGCCTGGCAGCCCTGCAGCCTGTTCAGTTCTCCCAGCAGCTGCACAGCCCTCACCAGCAGCCCCTCATGCAGCAGAGCCCGGGCAGCCACATGGCCCAGCAGCCCTTCATGGCCGCTGTGACTCAGCTGCAGAACTCACACAGTAAGGACAGGGGCATGTCGGGGAGGGAGCCCGAAGGGTCCCCAGCCGCCAGCCTCTTCCCTCTCGGGGTCTGTAGTTTCTTGGAAGCTTCTTGGTGTACTCACTTTTCCCTACCGATGACCAACCAAGACAGTTTCTCAAGCATAACTCTCATGTGATGCTCTGCCTTTTCTGGTCCTCTTCTCTACCCCCCAGGATT
The DNA here is from genome assembly GCF_048773025.1 of Camelus bactrianus. Taxonomy (NCBI): domain Eukaryota; kingdom Metazoa; phylum Chordata; class Mammalia; order Artiodactyla; family Camelidae; genus Camelus; species Camelus bactrianus. The sequence goes on from NC_133554.1 coordinate 11,980,856, forward strand.
CCGGGGGAAGGTTTGAAGAGGACAGCTAAGGTCTACGTGTACAGGGGAATTGGAGGGAGAGAGCGTAGATGTGGTAGCATAGATGTGGAATGAACTCAGGCCCCCCTTCCCCACCCTGGCACTCGTGGAAGGGATCCCTAGTCAAGCATGGCACCTTTTCCCAGCGAGCCTCACCTTAGCCTTTTCAGTCCAAAATTCCAGGCAGCCCTGACCAAATGATCAGATTTGGCGTGTAATTTGCATCCTCTTTGCCTTTCCTGAAACTGAAAAATCTTCTAGACTCCCCCATGCCCTCCAGTTTACACACCCCAAACATCTCTAATTAAGAACCACGAACGTGGGTGGAAAATACCACCTGCATACCATCCTGGATAAGGAATATTAGTTTCTGCCCTCCCCGCCCATGCAGAGGTTTTTCTTACCTCCAAGTTCTACACCTACCCTAAGTCCACCTGTCAACCATTTGTTTCCCGCCCACCCTTAGCCCCTGTCTCTCCCTTATCCCATCCTGAGCCCCAGGCCCCCAGTCCTCTGGTCTGGTCAGGCTCTAGCCCCTGGCCTACAAGGATGGCTCCCCTGTTTCAAGCATGGTCCTACAGGGCCACCAGAGTAGTGTCTGGAATAGAGTGACAGTCTTAGAATCAGACAGACCTAGATTTCAGTCCTGGCTCTGAGTCTTACCATCTAGGTAGCCATGGGTAAGTTCCTTAGCCACTCTGAGCTTCAGTTTCTTCGTGATAAAATGGAAATAATATGTGTATGGAGTCATTCTGGAAATAGAACAAAATAGGTACGAAGTGTGTTTGGTAAGGGCTCAGAGTTATAAAAATGCAAGTGATGATTTATGAAAGGATTCCTTAATAGGAAGGGGTAGGTGTGGGGAAAAGGATTTTAGTTTCTGCCCTGGCTGCCTCGGGCAGAGCTGTGGATCTGAGGGCAACAGCCAAGTTCAGCCTTCTTCCACACTTGGGGCTCCATCCCGCCCCAGGCTTGCAGAGCTGGTTTCTAAGTACCATCTCACATTCCAATCACATTTTCGTGGCTTCTAAAAAATCTCCAACAGCCTGTAGCGGCGTCTGGGACCACATGTGCTCCCCTGCCCTTCCTCCCAGGGCCTGAAAATATGCCTCCCATTTGCCCCCAGCCCCTCACCTGAGCAGGATTCCTCACTGGCGAGGCCTGGGTGGGATGATCAGAGTGGTCACCAGTGACCTGTGGACTGCCGATGCCCCGCTGGCCTGGCTGGCTATGAAGATAGTCCATGGGGCCCTGGACCAGGAAATAACCAGCCTCCCTCCAAGGCGGGGGGGACAAGCTGAGGTGGCAGGCCATGACCTTCACCCCCATTCCCTACTGGAGGATTCCTTGGTAGAAAAGGCTGCTCCTTCCCTCAAGGCCAAACATACACGTGCTTTCTGGCTTGGTCATGTGACCTGGAATTTATGTGAATCTTTTGGATGGACTAGCATTGAATCAAAGGATCCAGACTTGGTGGATACTTACTGGACAAAGACGAGCCACATGCCCCTGGAGGTTTTATTTGAATCTAATCTCCTCTTGTCCATCATCCTTCATATTTTCGTGATGTCAGAAGGCATCTCAGTGCAAACCGGAACAGCCCGGAATTATGCAATTAATTGCACCCGGGTCTATTTACAGTCGTGACTTAATCTGCAGTTGCTAGCATGAGATCTGGTACTTGAGTCACGGCAGAAACAGTAAGCACATGCTGGCCAGCTCCTTCCTGTTTGTCAGCTCCTTAGAACTTTTTTTGACTTAAAATCTCAGCTGCACTGCATATACCAAAAGATTGCTTGTGAAGCCGAGGCATCTCATACTTCACTGAAAGTTGTGGGGAACAGAAGTGTTCCCACCACTGAAGTGCCGTCCGCCAGTACATAGCAGGCGCTGTACAAAGCTCTTTATTTGGTACAAAGTGCTTTAAACACAATCTCTTCTAATCCTACAACAGATACCATTCCCATTTTACAGGTGAGGAAACTGAGGTTAAGTAAGTTGATTAAGGAGCCAGGATTTAAACACATGGCCGTTCTTTTCTTCACATCACACTGCCTTGCCAGACATCACCATCCTCACCACCCACCCCCTTTTATCTGCCTAGAGAAACAGGAGCTGTGGTATGGGATGGGGGGTCTGTAGCTGTGCATACACCTGTGTGATCGACACCTTGATTTTTGTCTTCACTGTCTCTCCAGTGTACGCACACAAGCAGGAACCCCCCCAGTATTCCCACACCTCCCGGTTTCCATCTGCAATGGTGGTCACAGATACCAGCAGCATCAGTACGCTCACCAACATGTCTTCCAGTAAACAGGTAATGCTGGCAGGAAGGCGGGGGGGAGGGGAGTGATGACTGGGGTTACTGATGTGCGGAGAGCGTGGCAAGTGTAGACGACGCCGAGGCTCCCCTGTTACTTGCAAAGGAATCCTTGAGGTCGCAGGGTAAAGGGGTTACTGTTCACCCAGCATCCCCAACAAGCACATTACATGAGTACTGAAATTTGATAAATTGCTGGAGACTGGATTACACAGAGCCCAAAGGCACTGGGATTGAGGATTCCCCAGTGGATTGATCAGTGATCCACAGAGAAGGTATTTCCAAGGAGGGCTCAGGAAGTCAGACCTTCTGTGGTTTCATGCTTTGCAAGAGGGAACCCTGAGGATTTTCCAGGGAGATGGAGAATCTGGATGGATGGATAACCAATGGGGAAAGTGAATAGTGAGTCAGCGGTCCTGAGGCTGATTCTCTCAATCCAGGACTCATGCTGGTCCCCAAACGCTGTAAGTTTCAGAGAATGACCCAATTCTGCCAACCCACAGGGAGTCCCCAGTAGACAGCCTGGCCTTGCCAGGGGACCTGCATTCCCTTCATGTTTTATGGAGAAACTTACAATCAACTCCGAGTGCACTGAAAGTCAGAAATCCAGGGGCTTCGTTGCCATTTCAGTTGATGACTAATTCCCGCCTCCGCGCAGAGGGGCGGGGGTAGGAAAGACCACCAGCGGTGAGGCTCATCGCGGCAGCTTGGACGGCTGGGCTGTAGTGAGAGTTAGAGAAAAGGACAAGGTGTCTGAGCGCGGGTCACAATTCCAGAGCCACACAATAGGACTTTTGAGTAGCTGGGGTCTGCGCGGCATGGGAAGTGTTTGGCCTTTATTGATTGCTAGATAAGTAGGTGACAACCTTGAACTTCATGTCGGAGGCTCTCTGCAGGGTTTGGTCTGGTTGATGGTCTTTTTCCCATCAAGTCACACCTCATCCCGGACTTCTGAGCAAGTTCTTTCACGGGCTCAGCCATCTCTGTTCTTCCCTTTGTCCCCGTCTCCTCCGGGTCCTGCCGCGTGGTGGAGCAGGTGGGTTCTAGTCCTGGTTTTGCCGCTTGCCTGGTGACCTTGACCTCCCTGAGCCTTCGTTTTCTTCATCTTTAAAACAAATCATAACATCTACTTGTTCTGAGGATTGGATGATGTCACGTCGGTTACATGCCTGGCACGTCTTAGGCGCTGAAACACACATGCCCTGGGCATCCGGGCCCTGGAACTGGGGGGAGAGGGAGACGTGTGTGGGACCTGCTTTGCTCCTCTTCTCTCACCCAATGGAAGATGAAAGGACACCCCCCATTGCCCTGCCCTTCGACTCCTGTGCGATTTCCCACTCTTTGTAGTGAGCAGGGAAAACATTTATCTGTGCTCACCAATCTCAATCAGGGAGGCAGCCAGGCGCAGCAGCCCTGCTTGGGAATACCTTCCCCTTTGAAAGGTTTATCAATCCATCTGCCGCTTGGGCAGCTCTGGACAGGACTGTGATTAATTATTCCTGTCTTTCCCAAGTTGACTTTGATGCTTGCTTGTTGAAACAAGTCCTCTGGATTCAGGAAATGGTCTCTTAATCAAAATGCTTCAAGATGCTCTTGGAGACACTGCACCGGCCCCCAGACGGCTTCTCCCCTCCACTGGACAGAGTGGCCAGCCGACCTTGAAGCTGCAGGAACGGCCCCCTAGAACTACCGTGAAGGTGTCTCCACGTCCCTGGGCGTTCCAGGAGTCTGGGGATAGACTCACCCCTGGGATGATGATGACATTTAGCAAGGATAAAACTTTTCGTGTAGCACTTTACAGTTCATACTCCTCATGAACATTATCTCATCATTATCTTCTTACTGAAACCTCCTAAGAAGTACAAAGAAATGAACCGGAGGCTCAGAGATGCAGGGTCACCTGCCCAGAGCCACGCAGGTGGTACTCTAGAGCTGAACTTCCAGACTTTGGTCTTTGATTCTAAATCCTGGACTCTCCACTTAAACAATGCTTGTCTTCCAGTCCCCACCTTTAAATACCCATGGTAACTGCTGCTCTCGTGGTCTTTCAACAGTCAGAAACAAGGGTAAAAATGAAGCCCCTGTACTGTAATCCAGTCAGGAAACTATCTTCCTACAAACTGCAGAAGAAGAGGGAATAGGAAAGGCAGAACGAAGTAAAAGGAGGGTCGAGGTGACAGCAGAAGGAACCCGAGGTGAAGAAAATGTGTACAAATTCTGTTCCAAAGGCAAAGGGTGAGAACAGAGCTCAGAAAGAGAATGGTGGCAATTCTGCTTTTTTGGTTGTTGTTTTAAAGTATTATTTTCCAAAAAGAGTTTTGAGACTGTTGCTAGGAATCAGGGGCCCAGGGTGTGAGGAGAAGAATATTCCTTGGTCAAATATGTCGGGGGAAGAGCTGAATTAAACAGAAATCCCACAGGGCAGGGCCTCTCAGAATCTTTCGTGTGCTGATGTGCACACTGAACAGAGACACATCCCGGGCATCCTGCTTTAGAGGGAGGCACCGGTGGGATACTGGGAAAAGCCAGCAGACCTGAGTTAATCCTGACTCGTTGTTTCTGCTGCATGACTTTGGGCAGTTAATTCATCACTATGAGACTGAGTTTCTTCACCTCTAAAGGGGAAAACCTCACCTCCATCTTACAGAATCTTCCAAGTGCCTGAAGAGAGTGCTTGGTACGGAGTCACGTACCCAAAGTGGGAGCTTTGTCCCTGTCCCTTCCCCTTTCTGTCTGTGATCCTGTAGGAGACACCTTCCATCAGCTCCTTCAATATTTAACTTGCTGCTTGGTCTACATGTGATCAAAGGAGATTCTGATAATAACATGTCTCAGGATTAGAAGCATCTCTCAAGCGCATCCCACCTACTGCGCCTCCGGCTCCAGAGCTTTGCTTCCCAGTCTCCTCCTGACACATGGATGCCCTTTCAAATAGTTCATGGCCTCTCACAGCATCCAAGCCCTTTGTGCTTAGCCAAATGCCTGGGCTTTCGTAGATGTTCAATAAATATGAGTGAATGAATGAATGAATGAGAGAATGAATAAATTCAGATCTAGCATTTTTTGAGTGCCTCCCATTAGTCAAACAGCACTCAGGTGATTTTCTGTTTTACCTTTCCTGGCTAATCCTTCCACCCATCCTGCAAGGTAGAAATTTTTATGCGTGGAGTGAAAAAATTGAAGTTCAGAGACGGGGAGGAATCTGGCCAGTTTCACACGATGGTAGATCTGGAGACGGAGTTCCAGACTTTGGTCTTCTCACTCCAAATCTGCTAAACAACACTCACCTTCTAAGATCCATTTTTCTTTCTTTTCTTTTTTATTGAAGTATAGTCGATTTACAATGTTGTGTTTATTTCTGGTGTACAGTGTAGTGATTCATTTATGCATATATAAGATCCAGTTTTAAAGTACTCTTAAAAATAATCCACGGTTATGCTGGTATAACGCTAAAGCCAAGATTTGACCTTGTATCTGTCTGACCCCAGTCTTTGCCACTGTCAAGACAGACATGCCCCAGGGCCTTGTGAATCATGGTTCAGGGACCTCTCAGGCCAGAATTTTCTTGCTGAAAGTCCTTCTGCAGCTACTGCCCTCCGTCCTTTCCAGAACTTATGCCCACCCCCGCCCCTTCTCAACCCTTGAGTGCTGGCAAGTTACCATCTGAGTGGATCTCCTGCAAAACAACACCCCGCCAGCCTGGAAACAAGATCGCTGCGGGCACCAATCAGTTAGAACAAGTGTGGGCAGGCTGTGAGCTGACTCCTGTTTCCAGAACTCCTCTGCCCACTGCCCCACTTCCTAGTTTATAGAGAGGTCAGGAGAGGACACCCGGAACAGTCACCAATCAGGGGTACGGATGAGAAGGAGGTGAGCAGCACCCTCATCATAAACCCCCTGCAGCTGCGCCGCACCTCCTAGCCTTCCCTACAGGCGGTGATGCAGTGTGGGCTGATGGTTAAGAGCTGACCTGGGAGTCAGGCAGACTCAGTCTCCCCCAGGGGAGGGCATAGCTCAGTGGTAGAGCACATGCTTAGTATATGCAAGGTCCTGGCTTCAATCCTCAGTACCTCCATTTAGGGAAAAAAAAAAGTCTGAAAAAAAAAGATTCTGCCACTTTCCACCTGTGTGACCAAAGGGAAAGGTCTAGCCTCTCTGAACTTCAGTTTCCTCACCTGTAATCTGAAGATAATGATTTCTCCATAGTGAGATTGTTGAAAGGATGAAACGCAATAAAACTTGTGGAACGCTCAGCTCAGTGCTTGGCTGGAAACACCCAGTCCATGGCAGCTGGGTCGATCCTGGCTTTCCCCGTTGGCAACCTTGAGTGTCTCTCGAGCTTGGAAAGGAGGATTTCCAGTGGCAAAGGGCATTTCCTGATGCCCCATTCAGAAGATAAAAGAAAGTCATCTTACATAGTGGTTAAGAGCACAACGTTTTCTGCTCTGAGACCCTGGGCAAGTCACTTAAAATCTCTCTAAATCTCAGTTCCCTTATCTACAAAACTGGAATTATAATCATTACCTTTAATTAATAGAGCTATAATTAATCTAACTTACAAATACTAGAAGTGAGTTTTCTGTCCTCCCTGTCTCTACTCCCCCCCAATTCTTTTTTTCCTGTTTTTTAATTGAGGTATAGGTGACTTACAATATGATGTAAACTTCAGATGTACAATGTAGTGATTCACAATTTTAAAGGTTATACTCCATTTATAGTTATTATAAAATATGGCCTCTATTCCCCGTGCTGTACAATATATTCTTGTAGCTTACTTATTTTATTCATAGTAGCCTGTACCGCTTAATTTCCTGCCCCCGTCTTGTCCCACCCCCTTACCTCTCCTCACTGATAACCACTAGTGTGAGTCTGTTTCTTCTTTGTTACATTCACTAGCTGTTGTATTTTTTAGAGTCCACATATAAGTGATTTCATATAGTATTTGTCTTTTCTGTCTGACTCATTTCACTAAGCATAATACCCTCCATGTTGTTGCAAATGGCGAGAATTCCTCCTTTTCAATGGCTGAGTCGCGAAGTACTCCATTGTGTGTATACCCCCCAGCTCTCTCTTGAGAGCGCTCCAGACTGGCATTTGTCCCCACATTGTTTTGGGGTTTTTTTTTCTGACTCTTTTTTAAAAAAAATTTTTTTTGGTTGGGAGTGGTAATTAGGTTTATTTAGTTTTATTTTATTTAGTTAGTTTTGTTTTTTAATGGAGGTAGTGGGGATTGAACCCCCGAGCTATGCCCTCTCTCCTGCCCCCACATCCTTGAAACCTCTCTTGTCCAGCTCACTAATACCTCCATGTTGCCAAACCCTATCTCTGACGCAGCCAGTCACACCCTCCTTTTTTCCCTTGGATTTTAGGCCATGACCCATTCCTGGTTCTCGTCCTGTGGCACTGGCCACTCCTTTCCTTGGCTGGCCACTCATCTTCACAACATTTACTTTTTGCAGGGCCCTGGGACTCATTCATTGGCCTCTTCGCTTCCATGTTTACTCCTGGGTGGTCTCTAGTCCCATGGCTTCGGATCACATGTGCACAGCGATGCATCCTATAATTCTGTCTCCAGGACAGGTCTCTCCCTCGAGTGCACATTCACAAACCCGCTGCATCTTTGGCACATATACATGCACACCTAATATATCTGCCAAGACTCTCCAATTGACCCTGCTTAGAATCACAGCTCTTCACTTTGCCCCAATTTTTCCTGAACCAAATTGCTTCCTGTTTTGGCTTCTCCATTTCCAAAGGTGACACCAGTTGTTCAGGGGAGCCACCTGAAAGTACCCTTGATAATTACATAGTCCACACCCACATCCAGCTCATCAGTAAGTTCTACCCAGGGGTCCTTCACAAGGCATCCTCCATCTGTCTGCTTCTCACCACCCCATCAGTCCAGCCCCTGCCTCTCATTCCTGCAGCGACCCCTCACTTCCCGCTCTGGCTCTTGCCCCACTGGGGTGGGTGTGGTCTGTTCACCACACAGCAGCCAGAGTGAGCTCTTGGGGATAGCTCAGTGGTAGAGCATGTGCTTAGCATGCACGAGGTCCTGGGTTCAATCTGCAGTACCTCCGTTCAAAAAAAGAAAAGAAAAGGGAAATCCATCATGTCGTCCCCTGTCAAAACCCTCCCCTGGCTTCCTGTTGTAACCAGACTGACCTGGAGACTTCCAAGGCCTGTGGGCTCAGATCGCTGCCTCTCCTCCCAGTGTCACTTGGCTTCAGCTGAACCACAGCTGGAGCCATCCCACCGCGGGACTTCTGCTTCTCGGTACCCTCTGCCTGGAATATTCTTTAGTGCACATCTTTACAAGCTTACTCCCTCGTGTCATTCAGCACAGATGTCACCATCTCAGAGAGCGGGGCCTGACCTCCCGATCCCCTTCCCTGATTTATTCCCTCTTGCCGCCAGCCACCCGGACCTCTTACCGTGCATATTTTTCTGGAGTATTCACCTCCACCTAAAATTTTGTGTGTTTTTTTTTAACTTGTTTATCATTCAAAACCCTCACTAGAATGTAAACTGTGGGGATGGGGACAGGGGCTTGTTCATAGATCTCAGAAATGTGTGAACTGGGTGAATGATGATTACCTACCTCAAAGGCTTGACCTAAGGACCCAAGGCAGCGATGTGTGTCAAGCCCTTACTCAGCACGGGGCAGCCTGGCACACAGTAGGACTGTGACAAATGTTAGCTCTTCCTATACATATCAAATATATATATATATATATGACATATATCAAATCTTAGAGCGAGGACATCCCTAACAGTTGCCACAGCCACCCTGCCTTCCAGGCAAGGGCTCTGGAGTCCCCCAGGGGTCCCCGGGCAAGGCCTCCGTTCTGAGGGAGCACGGTGCACCCCTTATCAGATGTTTGTGTTTAGACTCGGGAGGGGGCAAATAACTCTAGTTCCTTTGACAACATTTAGAGCTCTGCCACCATTTTATTATGTGAGCAAACATTTGATAGCTGGGAAGCCCATCCCTAATGACAGGTCATAGAATCTCGCTGGCGTCTCCTTATCTGCTGCCCATGTTTGCTCTTCTCTTGAAACCTGCAAGGTCACAAGCCGTTTTCTCTCTCCTCCAACCCGAAATCTGAAAATTGGAAAAAGGCTGATAGTGGGAAGTAAAGAGACCGGAGATCAGGGGTGGGTGGAGGGAGGCAGAGGAGGCAAAGGGTATCAGAGGACCCTGACCAGGGCCTCGAGAACGTAAAAGGGCCAGAAACCTGGCCCCTCACACGGACGCACCACTCAGTCCCGCTCTGAAGAGCACTGGAGAGGGATCAGTGTGGACCAGGCACCCCGGGCAGCCCGGGGTTAATAAGGACAGTTATGCCAAGCCCTGTGTGTATGGAGCACTGCCCACGTACCAGCCCATCTCACCCCTCAACCACCTCCACTGTATTGGTGGGGACACTGAGGCACAGAGAGAGGAGCTTGACCGAGAGCACAAAGCTAGTCGAAGGCTCCTAACCTCAGCCTGAGAGAAAGCATGCATGCTGGGAGGTCTCCCAGGACTGGTTTGAATTGCAGGCTCCACACTCTCCTAGTTCTGAAACCTTGGACCATTCAGGGTCTTTGAGCCTCGTTTTCCTAGTCTGTAAAGTGGACGTAATGTCAACCTCATACACAGAGCACCGATTAATGAGATGATGGGGGATAATAGACCTTTAATAGTAGTGGCAGGTGTGTGTGTGTGTGTGTCTGTGTGTGTGTTTGAGGGGGATCTTGAGAGAATAAGCCTAAGGACAGAACCTTCTGCCAAGATGACAACACAGAGGAAAGGGGACTCCAGGAAGGAAAAGGAGAGCAATGATGTTCTGTGAACAGCTGAGATGGACGAGGCCCAGGAAGTGAGGTGCCGGACCGGGGTGCAGCTCCTCTCAGAGGCTCCCTCACGCTGGGTCTCCTGCTCCCTGCCCCCCCAGAAGCCTAGCATCAGAGGCCTTCAAGCCATTGGGTCCTTTCCCCAGTCCTCTGAGATTCTCATCCTAATAGTAACAAATGTGGTAGAAAGCACTTTGCTGTGTCTCACGCTCCTTCCCTGATGGATCGTTTGTGAGTAAGGGGTGATTTTCTCCTGGGCTTTATGGCCTTGTTGCTCAGAATAGAGCTCAGCATCGGCCCGACCTGGGAGCAGATTACAAGTGCGGGTTCTTCGGCCCATCCCAGGCCCACTGAACCAGAATCCAAATTTGAACAGGACCTCTGCTACTCGTGGGTCCATCCCAGTTTGGGAAGGGGCCCCGGGGGACCCCTGCTCTTAGAGGTCTTAGGAAGAGACCCTTACTTCTGCAACAAGCAAGTGCTCCCCATCAGCTGTCACCACACTGAGCAGTTGATAAAACCCCTTTCACAGAAAGAGGAGCCCAACTTCAGGATAAAGGTCTGTGAGTTATGACTATCTCAAGGTCTGCAGCAGTTCACTTCTCTCTTCGGAAGTGGCCAGGAAAGCCTGCTCCCAGGTCTTCCTAAAGGGAGTGTGTTTCAGGACCAGCCCTACGGGATGGAGCGGGCACTAGGGCCCCAGGCCTGCAGCCCCAGCTCTTTGCTGCCCGAGTTGGGTCTCAGCTCCCCCGGAGAAGCCCGACTAATGGCCCGGCTCCCTGCCCAGTGCACACAGCTGAGCTCTCTCTCCTCTCTCTCTGCAGTGTCCTCTCCAAGCCTGGTGATGCCCACACATCACTCACTTTGTGCACAGCAACAAGGACCCTATTTTCCACACCATCACCCTCCGGGCAGCTGTCACGGAAAAGCGCAGTGACCCGCTGAGCACCTGCGCGAGGTCCCTGCTCACCTGACGTCCTGTCCTGCTGGCGCCTCGGACAGACAATCGCTCTGAGAGGCGCGGCCCGAAGCCCAGCCTCCCGTCTACGCAGTATTGTCACGATGCCTCTCCCACGGTGTCCAGCACTCCCATCTGCCCTCCAGGCGGGAGGCGAGAAACCACGGAAGAGGAAGCGAGAAAGCCGGAGTGTCTACATTTTGCTCCTTCATCGAACAAACTGACGTGAAAACTTGAATCTGTTACTGAAATGAGGAGGACGCGTGCTATTGAACTGAGCCAAACCCACTGTAAATATCAGCCAACTCCCCCCACCACCCCCATCCCGGCTGATCTTCAGGTTTCTTTTAAAGAAGTAAATTTGTCCAATGGGTGTAAACTATAAACTACTGTAATTAAGTGCAATTTCCCCCTCCACTTCCTCTCCCCCCTGCCCTGTATATAATACTAAAGTGTCTATTAGTTTTCTTTGTAAAGGTCAGAGTCGAATTTTCAAAGTGATTTGCCCCTCTCTCTTCCCCCAGCAAGAAATATCTAAGGCGGCGGTGAAGTCCTTGCCCCCTTCCTCAGGCCTGGACACACACAGGGACTGTGTCTTTTGGACTGACTGCCAGCTAACTCTGATCTTCTGATGTTAAGACACATCTCTGGATCCACGGAAGGGCTGAACATGGGGTCAGATAATGTCCTAGCTTCTGGTGGGGCTGGGGCCTCAGCCAGGACACCCCCCCACCCCCCCCAAAAAAAAAAAAAAAAAAAACCCAGGCAGGGAAGCTGGCTGTTGGATAGCACAAGAAAAAGTTGCCCTTTCAGAAAACCTCCCATTAAAACAATTTATTTTATCACTGCCCAGAGTCTCATATTTCTGTCTCTGACACTTCCCCTGCCACGGTTCGTCCAAGAACCCCTGGCCCCTGGCCTCCATGGAATTTTCCACTTACTCCACCAGGCTCACTGCTGCACGTCCCAGGGTCTCCAGGCCGGCTTTACTGCGAAGGTAAGAAGAATCTGGTACCCCGCCCCCCATCAGACTCCACAAGCCCTTCAGAGGGGACCTGGCAGGAGCTGGAGGCGATCCCGTCTTCTTCCTGCAACTCACAGGAGTGGACATGGAGCCAACTCTTGGTGACTGTTGGTCATGGGAACAGATAAAAAGCAGGAAGAATAGAAACCGTGTGGATAACATTTTCAACCTCGTTTTAAGCATGAACTCTAGCCTTTCCTCCCTTCTGTGGGGCTGTTAGTCAGGAGAATGGGCTCTTGTGGGTAACGCCTCCTCCCCACATCCCCTCCTATGGTGGGGATGCTGATGAAGACAGTCCAAAAAAACCCCACAAAAAACCAAAGGCCTGAACACTGCCAGCTGGGACTTTGCCACAAATAACCCAGTGTTGACTCCAGGAGAAGGAGGCTGGACCTGTCCTCTTTGCCATCTCTTCTCTTGTGCAGCATAGACCTACCGACATGTGGTTTCTGGCTTCCAGACAGAGCAGTTCCCAGGCTGGATGTAAGCAAGAGCATCATGCTGACCAAGCCCCAAGCAACAGGGTTTTCAAAACCCCAGTGCAGAGGAAGACGCAGTTCTTGGTGAGCCAGACAAATCGACTGAGTGCCCAGGGCAGGGATGGATAGATTTGGAAATGCTGACCTCCTTTGGCTCCTGGTCCCCCCCGGGCAATGTAATTTGGGATGAAGTAGTCAAGAGAAAACTCATGGTCAGGTTGAAAAGGACTCGGCCAAGGCCAAGCACCAAGTGTCAGGTGAGGCCAAGATTCCCTGTCACTGGTGGAGATTGTCCTATTGGTTGGCTCCTGGGAGCTCCAGGAAGAGGAACAGAATGTAAGTCTCAAGCTCCAGCCTCAATGGGAGCCCTATATTTAGACTCATGTTGTTTCTGGAACAGCAAGTATCTGCATTTGATAGATCTTAGATCTTGCATTGTTGCAATAACCCTGAGAACCCAGAAGGTCTTAATCATCCAAGAGGTCATCTGGGCGGGAAACAGGTGGGGAAGAATCTCTAGGGACTTGACTTAACCAAACCCTACATGAAGAAGGTGACCCTGACAGCTGAGAGTCCTCCCTTCCAAATCAAATCTTCCTTCCCCCGGCTCTAATAGGGGCAAGGAGGACCACTGGGTATGGATTCAGGTGGGAATTACCCACTCTGAAGATTCATTTGCAGTAAAAGCCCCTATACCTTCCTCCAGCACATCATGGGCCCAACATTTCCAGAGTCTTTTTACACCCGGAGCCCAGGCTGACAGACAGGTGGCTCTGTTTTCACCATGGCTTTGCCATCATTTTCTAGGGTGAGCTCTGGGAAAGGCAGATTTCGTTTTAACCTCCACGATTAGGAAAGAAAATCAGTCTGAAAACCTGCCTTAAAACGTATTGAATTTTCCACGCCAAACAGTGGATTATTTCCTCCCAAGGCAGAGATAACTGGAGTGTTAGCTGCTGGATTCCAGTGGATAAGAACACAATGCAGACAGCCAGGGAGTCTGGGCTTTTAGTCCACAGTTGGGGGCAGGTCTTTGATATTCTTTTTAGAGCCAGAATCCCTTGATTAGAATCTCCGATTTCACCGCTTAACCCCATCCTCGTTGTCCTCCTACATAAAATTGATTGATAATAATAGTATCTACTGAGTAGGGTGGTTTGAGGGGTAAATGAGTTACTACATGTTAAAGGCTTAGACGTGTGCCCGGGACGTCGCGAGTGCTGTGTGTTAACATTCTCTCATCCCAGAGCGCCTTCTCCTTTCATCTTCTGGACTTGGATGATCTGCCCAGACAACCTCATCACAAATGTGATGGTTGGTAAAGAAAGCTGTCAATCATTGGTGAAACGATTTTGCTCCTTTCTATGGTTTATGACCAATCGAACAGTGAACCAAGGATGAGTCAGGAAGGAGAGGTCTGAGGAGAGAGGAAAGGCTGGACTGGGGAGTCTGTCTCCTTAGGGGAAGAAGGAGGGGCTAGGCGGGGATCTTGTGATGCATGGGAGCGCCCCAGGGAGCCAGGAGGCTGTGACTGACCCACAAAGCTGGTTTTCTGCTCCTAAAGGTGGGGGGGGGGGTCATGGAGGAGGAATACAGGGAGCGAGGAAGGGTGTGGGTCAGGAAGAGGCAGGAGTGAACTTCTTTCCAAGGACAGTCAGGGCTGATGTGTCCTCTTTGAATGAGGAATTCATTCAAATGAGTGGCATTGACATCTGTTCTTAAAAATAAGAGATTACCAATAATGGGCCACACAGTGGCATACCACATAGCCCCGATTTTAAATACTTCAGACACATCCTAGTTGTATCAAGCAGGCTGAATACTCATGAGAAGTTGCAATTAGCTAAACCAAACGCCTAAAATACTCCTCCCTGTCTCTCCCTGCCTCTCTCCCTCCCTGTCTGTCTGTCTGTCTGTCTCTATCTGTTACAGAGGTCGTTCCAGCTGGGCAAACTACTAGATTGTCAGCCAAGATTTATAACATGACGCTATTTTATAAATGAACCTTTGGGGTGTGCAGGACTTCACACACGCCTGCACGACCATCTTTTTTCCTGGGTGCATATAAAATGGTATATGTACGTATGTAGAGGGAACACTTTCTAAGGAAGAGCCAGCAGAGCAAACATGAGGGGGACAACATCAAAGCAGAAATTACTGGGGAGGGGAGGGTATAGCTCAGTGGTAGAACTCACACTTAGCATGCACGAGGTCCTGGGTTCGATTCCCAGTACCTCTGTTTAAAAATAAATGAATACATAAAATAAATAAATAAACCCAATTACTTCCCCCCTCCAAAAAATAAAAATAAATTGAAAAAAAAAGAAACCTGATCAAAAACAGGAATTACCAAAGCAGGTTTCACGCTGTCTGCCTGTGTAAGTTTACGCCAGCCGATCACCCAGCACAAATCGAAGAAAGGTCTTTGCCATTTCTACACATTTAATTTCCTCACCGGATACATATTGTTATATTCCCAAAAGGCAGATTTCCTGCCTATGCCCTATAGTCCAAACATCCTCAGTAAACCAATTATATTAAATTCTTCCCAATTAATTATGAAAGGAATAAAAAGATAAAGCTACCTTAAAAAAAATCACATTATAAGGAAAGCATGCCTGGTTTCCTGAGCTATTATAAAGCCTTCTGTGTGTCCCTTTGCTTTTGGAAATACCATCTAGTCCACAATAATGTTTCCCATTTATTTATTCAAAAAGTATTTACTGACACCTACTGTGTACCAGGCACCATTGTTCTAGACACTGAGGATACATCAGTGAACCAAATGGGTAAAAATCTTTGCCCTCGTGAGCTTTACATTCTGGTTAAGGGGACAGGAAGTCAATGTGTGAAAGTGTCATGTGCGTGTCAGATGATTTAAAAAAAAAATCTAGGAAGAATATAGCAGGGAGGCTAGAGTGGCTGGAGCTGAGTAAGAGGGAGCGTGTGGGTCAGGGAGGTGAGCAGAGAGCGGGGACAGGATGGCAAGTGACAAGATCCTTGTTGCCGTTGTGAGGACCCCAATGAGCCACTGTAAGGACTTTCTCTGAGGCAGCTGGAGGCCATCAGGAAGTTCTGGGCAGAGCAGAGATGGCTCATGCTTTCGTTAAAAGGATTTTTCTAGTTGCTGAGTCGTAGGAGCAGCCAAGAGTGGCCGCAAAGAGACCAGCGGGAGGCTGGTTGCTGTCATCCCAGCCCGAGACCGGGAGGTGGTGGTGCAGGTGAAGAGAGGCTGCCTGATTGTGGATGTTTTTTGAAAGGTAGAGGATTTGAAGGCACCAGGGTTTCTTGATGCTTTAGATGTGGAGTGTGGGGAAGAGAAGCCTCAAAGAGGATTCCGAGGTCTGGGACCTGAACAAAGCAGGAAAGAGAAAATGATGGTGTGGAAAACGAAAAACAACATTACCGGAGTCAAGCCCCGATCTCGGCTCTTTGTTAAAGTGGCACTTTAGCAGGGATCCCACTAGGATGTCAGGCTGTGATGTCTGCTTTTGTCCTATCCCTGATGCAATGATCTGGCTCTCCGAGTGGCAGCAACGTGACATTTGATCATTCATCCAACAGGGGGCTTACTATGTGCTACATACTTTCCTAGCATGGGGAGAAAAGCAGTGTGTTTGTTTTTTTTTTTAAATGTTACTTTTCCCAAGGGGCTTACATTCAACTGGGAGGGAGCCAACAATGACTGAATAAACAAATAGACCATATGCCAGGTATTGACTGATAGGTACTGGAAAGAAACACAAAGCCAAGAGAGGGGGTGGGGTGGGGTGGGGTGGGGAAGGAGGTGGATACATTTTTGTGGGGAGATCTCTACTCCCTTGCTTTCCGAAGCAGGATTTCTTGGGGGCATCCTTACTGAAAAGAGGCATCAGAGTGTACTTCTGAGTCAGTTACACTGGCGGCCAAAGACTTACTCCCCCGCTGCCTCCTTCTCTAGGACACTGTATCAGTTCCCTGTGGCTGCGATAACAAATTATCCCAAACTTGGTGGCTTAAAACTCCAAAATTAGATTCTTTCACAGTTCTGGGGTCCAAAAGTCCAAAATCAGTATCACTGGGTCAAAGCCAGGGGTCAGCAGGGCCATACCAGCTCTGGAGGTAACAGGGGAGAATCCGTTCCTTGCCTCCTCCAGCTTCTGGTGGCTTCCAGGTTCCTTGGCTTGTGGCCACATCACTCCAATCCCTGCCTTCTCTCCTGGGTCAAATCTCCCTCTTCCTCCTCCTCATATACAACATTGTATTTAGGGCCCACCCAGATTATCCAGGAGAATCTTCCTTCATCACATCCGCAAAGACTCTTCTTTCTAAGGTAACATTGAGAGCTTCCAAGGATTCAGACCTGACATCTTTAGATGTAATTCTACAGCCTAATACAGACTTTTCCACAAACCCAGAAAAGGGAAGTGATAGGAACTAAAGGTGATAGTTTCTTTTGCACAACTTTTTTCAATTTTAATTCATGATTATTTTTGTTAAAAAAAAAAAAATAGGTTGCCTTGCCCAGGAAACATGGACGGTAACGAGAAGGATACTTGTTTCTTCATCTTGAGGAAATCGACTTTCTATGGGAGCCACACTTTGGAAAAGCTTGAATCAATAAGTAAATGAAAAACTTAAACGTGGTGCTTATGTTTGTATCATGGAAGCAAAACAACAGGCTACCACTGTAGCGATGGTTAACCATTCATCCACCCCTTTGTTCACCTGGTAATTATTTACTGCTGCCATGCAGAGCTGTGGTTGAGAACTCAGGCTGGGGGATTTGGGTAAATCAAAGTTCCAATCCTGGCCCTACCACTTACTAGCTGTGTGATCTTCGGAAGGCTGCTGAACCTCTCTGAGCCCCTTTCCTTACCTGAAAATGGGGTTGTTGTTGTTGGGATGAAATGAGATGCCAGGTGGACAAAGCCTTCCCCTGAGACATAAAGAAGTGTGCGGTAAATGTTAGCTATTAGCATCCAGGCTTCCCGGGACTATGGAAGAGAAGATAATGAGCCCCAGCCCCGCTGTCACTGAATGCCTTCCCGCAACTAGATTGTAAGTTCTATGAGAGCGGGGACTTGGTGTTTCATTCACTGTTTTGTCCCCAGCATCTAGTCCCTAGAACGTACTAGGCACTCAGTAAATTTTTTTTGAGTGAGCGAATGTGTGTATGTATGTCGTAGAGTTTACTGGTTTGATGTCTGGAAAATGGCCCCAGTGTCCACCTACCACCACTCACACCACCTCTGTCTGGGGCCTCCCAAGTTTCAGAGGAAGGAGAAAATCACTGTTATTACTTTTATCAATGGGGATAAGGAGAAAGGCAAGAGGTCAAAATGGAGGTCCTAGATCACGCCTGTGGTGAGTGCAGTACCAGGGTTAGTTAGGCCAGCTTGGAACCCATTCTGGCTTCTGAGCTGGCTCTCAGAAAGGAAAACCAACAACAATAACAAACTGCTTCGGTCTACCTGTGAGACTAATCTCTATACCCCGTCTGCAAATATTCCTACCATCCACAGAAACAGGACCAGATTGCAGACTTCTCAAGGACAGAAGCCCAAGGGGCTCTCTCTCTTTATCGGCCTAACCTCGAGCTTCGTCCCTTTGAGATTCTTTGTATGTTCTCAATGTGCAAAGCCTGTAAGTGTGGTAGAGAGACGCCTACTGGGTGTCCTTTCACTCATTCATTCAACAAACCTCGTTTGCACACTGACTTGAGCCAGATTCTGCGGTGGGTGCCAGGGATTCCAAGATGCCTTGAAGTAGTTCTCAGCCTGGCTGGGGAGACAGAAAAATTAGTAAATGGTTGGGATGTGGTGTGTCGGCGTTAGGCCGCATGGTAGGATGGTGGGAAGAAGTTATTTGGGTGGGAATCAGAGAAGTTTCCTCAGAAGACACTTGGACTGTGTCATGAAGGATGAATGTCACCTGGCAAAGGGGGGGGGGGTAGGGAGAAGACATTCCAGCTGAAGGCCCATAAAATGCAAAGTGATTGCCCAAATCAGTGAGTTCCAGTGTGGTCTCAGCCCAGATCTTCTGTCCTCTGCGTGCCTGAGACCCCCCTGTACCTCTCTTGCCCTGGCCGTACAAACCATGATCTGACACAGTGAAATATATTCTCCGGGCTGCAGTGTCCTCAGGTCAAGGTAATGGGTCACTAGCCAGCCGGTGCCTCCAAGGAGTGAACCAGGGCCTGAGAATCAAATATGTGGGCCCCACATCTCAGAGGAGCAGAGGTAACGCATGGGGTAAGGCATGTGATGTTTACGTTCAGAAACTGCAAAGCCACTAGCTTGCAGAGTGTCATTACGTCTGCAGGTGGAGGGTAATTTTCCTGTTACTCAAGGACTCCTGATCAGGCTCTGATTGGTCTCTGGGGAATTGTTTTATGACCCAGAGCCAGGCAGCGAGAGATAGGAGATGTGGTTTGCTGGGCAGAAATTTACAAGGCAGGAAATTGCTTCACTGGGCACAACCATTCATAAGAAACACCTCTGGGAAAAGGAGACCTGGCTCCTGGCAGGTCTGCCCCTGGCCATTTGTTTACATCAGCAACAACCCAGTGTTCCTGGTTACACAATGCGGCCGCGTCACTTTGAGTGGGGGATCTTTGCCCCTTGGAAGAATAAACACATTCCTCACCTGCAATGGAATTAGCAGACCTCACAGACTTTTCAGTGACTCCCCTGGAGGTCTTAATGTCATAGGAAGGTGACTCTCAACATGATTAGCTGTACAACCTAACTTACTCCTGATTTGGCTGAATTTTCCTTTACATGGAAGTACAGGCTAAGCTGAAAATAGTCCAGTGTTAAAGGGTGGAAAGTGTGACAACCCAGGAGGTTGCCAAAGCCATGCTGGGTTTCTTAGGAACGATCCAGTCACTGGTTTAGGGGTCATTGGTCAGTCTTTGGGGGAGGAAGGGAAAGGGCTGTGAGTTGTTTAGATATATTCCAAAGCCCTCGTGTCCATTGTCCCACCGGCTCTTAGCTGAGTTCTAGAGTCCAGAGTTTTAAGCAGGACAGCCATCAGATCTGCACAGGTCGATGTGGGGAAGATAAGGGGCAGTGGCTGAGTCTCCAGAACCGTGGGGGTCTGTCTGGCGAGCGAGTGGAGGCTCCAGCCCAGCACTGTTCAGCAGAAGAGTAGTGACAAGAGTCACACCTGGGCCCAACTCCCCCTGCCTTCCATGTAAACCCCACCCCAGTCCCGGCCTGGCCAGGTGAGTTTCAGCAGACTGCGTCCCCTCTCTGGGACGCCCGGTTCTGTATCTGTGAAACGGGGGTGGGGAGCCAGGCCACTTCACATCACCGCTCTCACGCGAGGATTGAGTTGTCTCTGGAGCAGTTGGGCGGGTCGGGGGATGTGGAGGGGAAATTTATTTTATGTTTCTTTCACCTTCATGTGGGGAATTGCAGGCAATTCATTGTTACCCCGACTTAGCTCTGGACCTGCTCGCTGTGCGCTTACGCTGGTGGGCGGAGCACCCAAGGCAGGAGCAGCCAGCGGCGGAAGGCCCTGCGCTTGCCCCGTCTGAGCTCGTTCTGTTTGCTTCCTGGAGACCAGTTGTTTAATTCTGTCTCCCACTAGCAAGGTCTAAGGGGGCCCACACCATGTCATTCCTGCTCACCACTGTACCTCCAGTGCCTCGTGCAGGGCCTGGTGCGTGGCAGATTCTCCAGAAATGGCAAAAAGGTTTAAAGCCATTGCCCCTAGACTTTTGAAGAATAGGGTTACTGGCCACCTGATCTCCAAATTGTCCTAGAGGGACCAGGATAAACCCAGAAGTGAAGGGATGATCCCACGGGGTCAGACTGGAGGAGTGTGTGGATGGGACAGCATAAGGCAGACCCAGAGGAGTGTTTTGGGATCAAAAGCACGGGCCATGCCAGCATGTTAGGAGCCTGTTTTGGGTTGGAACATGGGTATGGGCCCTGATGTCCTGAAAGCCATGTTTCTTCTCAAACTGGGCTATAGGGCAGTGAGCCAGGGGGTTCGAGAAGCCACAAGAAAAATAGCTTATCTTCCTGAAGCTATTTTGGGAGAGAGAAGAAATTTTAACTGCATTTTTATATCAAAGCAAATTGTTAAGTCATAGTAGAAAATGAAACATTTACATGCATTTTTAAGATAAAATGTGGAGCTTCAAAGGTATTTCCATTTGCAGTGGTCTAAAACTCCAGGTCCCTCGAGAAGTGTGAAATTCACTCTTCTTGGCCACTAATGGTACTTGCATAGAAAAGCTTCAGAAGCACTGGCTTGAAAGAGCCAGGCAAATTGACACTTACATCATCCCAGCTAAACCTGGGACCCCAAGAGATCAACTTTCTGTCCTTCTCCCAGGTTCTCAGAGATACAAGTCCTCTGTCCAAGAGAGGAGTTATACCCCCACTATGATCTTCTCCATTCCTGGTGGCCAGCACAGATGTGCTGCAAGGTGTTGGGACGAACTGAACTCCAGACAGACACCGCCATCTCCTCCTTCCTTCCTCCTGAGGGTGGAGGCAGCTCTGGCCTCCCGTCCACGGGGAGCCCAGACCAAACAGCATGGGCACAGCTAACAAGTGTGGCTCCAGCTGGGACCCCGGGGGAGGGGATAATTTTCGCTTCCTTGGTTCTCAGGGCTAAATGGTTGAAAAGTTCTTCCCAAGTGGAGACACTGCTTTTTTATTTTCATTCACATTGTTGAGACAAAGACACTGAAATCACATAGGAAAAAGCTAGACATGCAGATTAATTGGTAAGGTAACAGCTCTGCTCTGGAATATACAGAGATTGGCAGTGAATGGGTGTCTGGATCCGGGGCTATCCGCAGGAAGTTTACTTTTTGGCAAACTTTGATTCCCCAGCTCCAGGCCCTTCCTCTGACCTCCTGGCCAGTGAAGCTTCTCTGGGTCTCCCTGACTCTAGCGTAAGCCCCTGGAAGTGAGAATGGTGCCTCATTAATCTTTGTACCCACGACTGCTTGGCAGAGTCACTGCACAGAAGACGCCCTCAATAAATATTTGCTGGTGATGAAAATGACAGCATCAGGCTAAGTCACTTACCAAATATTTACGTTCTGTGCAGTCTGCTGGGCACAGGGACTCAGTGATGAATAAGAAACAGTCTCTTCCTCCCAGGGGCTCATGGCTTAGTAGGGAAGACTAATAGGGAAAACGAATACTGTGCGACAGAGACATGAGCAAAACTGACTGGTGGCATCAAGCCGCCCCCTGCCCTCCTCCCTGCTCCGCCGGACAATGCAGGTGCCGCTTGCTCTCTAGCCAGTGAATTCAGCAGCTAAAGTGAGGACTTCCAAATCCATTGAGATGGGCTCAGCCTCCTGCATCTGAAGTCACAGGGGACCAAAGGGAGGGTTACGTTCGACGATGGGCTTTTACAATCACAGGAATGCCCAGAGTGGGTGGGCTGGAAGTGACCTCTCCATCACCCTGTAGGAAAGTGAGGCCAGGCTAACACCTGTTGAGACAGGTAACTCCCATTTGTCCGTTGCCCCTTATTTGCCGAGGAGGACCAGGGAACTCCGGAGAGTGAGAGGCGATGGGTCACAACCAGGTGAGCCTCGTTTCGGCGGCACCACAAGCATTAGCATGCAGATAGGGGGCCGTCCTGGAAGGATTTATAACTCCAGATTTCAAGGTCTTATCGCAAACAAGCTCTTTCTTGAGCTCAACCTGTCAGGGGTCGGGGGAGTAGGCAGGTAGGGACGGACCAGATAGCGCTGTTGGAGGTGAGAATCTAGCAGAAATGTGCACCTTTGGCACAGATAGGGGCATTTAGGAGGAATAGAGAGAAAGAAATGAAACTGTTCGTGGCTAATATTACATAGGACATTGAATTGGTTAATAATGCTCACTTTCTCATCTCATTCCCTGTGGCCCAGGCCTGAAAGGTCATCAACATGCTTTGAAAATCCTAAGGCAAGCCTTGAGAGCCAGGCCAGCGGGAGCATTGTGTTACCCAGGCTTCTGCTCCCCACCCCACCCCACCCCCAGGGTTCCTCACCCAGTGCATTTTGTTGCTTGTGGGAGGGGCTGGGGGGTAGCATCTCTGGTCTTACCTAGAGCTTCCAAGGCAGGAGCTCAGCAGCGCTGTCCCTGCATAAAGGCAAATTGTCCCCCTCCGCTGCTTTGGGGATGGGGGAGAGAGGGTGGGGTATGGTGTGGGGAGTCAGGGAGGCAATTGGTGGAGGCTGAGAAGGGGAGGAGGAGACCGCAAGTGGGAACCTCAGACTTGTGGCTGCCGAAGGTACCAGAGCTGCCTTTGTCGCCACTTTCTCTCTTCAAGTCTCCCCTTGACGTTCATTCTTAGCTGCTGCCACCTGAACAGAAATGGCGCCCAAGGGAAGCAGATGGTCTACAGTCCGCCCTGGACCACAGCCCCATAGATGGCCTTGAAGGGAGGGGCTGGGTGTTTCCTTCCACTGTAGGCCTGTCACAGGCTCTTCTGGAATTAGGCTTGGTCTGCACTCTGCTCCTAAGCAGGACTGCAGGCTCCGCGGGCATTGAAAGCTGTCCCTCAGAAGACACCAGAACATCCTTCCTCCTCTGGCTTCTCCGCAGACATCAAACACACCAGGCTTGGGTGGGCGGGAGGAGCTAACAAACACAGCCAGGCCTGAGGGAGGCTCACAGACCTCTCCTTCAGACTCTCCACTCCAGCCTGAGCAAATCCACCCCTGGGACTTCAAAGCCAGCTGCTTGTTTGCCTGGCCACAGGGCAGCAACAATGCTTTCCCTTTTGACCTAAGAAAGCATCGTTGCTGGAAGACGGCTGGCCTGGGCGCTGACCTAGAGCACACGACCCTGCTTAGGGGCTGGGAAGTGGGCACTCCTGCCAGCCTAAGATCAGGGGATGTGTTGGACAGGCCTATAAGAACTGTGTCCCCAGGCACCAGGATACACCTCTGGAAAGACTGCCTCATCTGGGACTCAGTTCAGAGAAGGCAGGCTCCACCCCACCGCAGCAGGGCATAACTGGCCACGTTACTGCACCAGGAAATGGAGAGCACAACCCCGCACACTGGCTGCTCCCCTGAAGGCCACCTTATTTCCGAGGACTGCTCATCACAAACATGGTGGTGTGGGGGTGTGCTCATTTGGGCCAGGTGTGTGTGTGCCCACGTGCATGCGTGTGCACGGGACTGTACCTGTCCCAGTGAGCCCAGATGCCACTACATGGTTCCATGAACCATCTCAACTCATATTCTGAAAACACATTTTTTTTAAATTGAAGTATAGTTGATTTACAGTGTTGTGTTAATTTCTGGTGTACAGCATAGTGATCCATATATATATGTATATATACACACATACATATATACATATATTTCTTTCATTTTCTTTTTCATTATAAGCTACTACAAGATATTGAATATAGTCCCCTGTGCTAGAGAGTATAAACTTACTGTTTATCTATTGTATATATAGTAGTTAGTATCTATAAATCCTGAACTCTCAATTTATCCCTCACTCCCCCTGGTAACCATAAGTTTGTTTTCTATGTTTGTGAGTCTGTTTCTGCTTTGCAAATAAGTTCATTTGTGTCATCTTTTTAGATTCCACTTATAAGTGATATCCTATGGTATTTGTCTTTCTCTTTCTGGCTTACTTGAGTTAGAATGACATTCTCCAGGTTCATCTATGTTGCTGCAAATGGCATTATTTTATTCTTTTTTATGGCTGAGTAGTATTCCATTGTGTAAATATACCACAGCTTCTTTATCCAGTCATCTGTTGATGGACATTTAGGCTGTTCCCATGTCTTGGCTATTGTAAATAGTGCTGCTATGAACATTGGGGTGCATTTCAATTTTAACTCTTGGTAAAAAATGTCAAAATGCCAATGCCCTGAAATTTGAGTTTTATCCTATCCTGCGACAGCAGTCCTGATTGACTTTACCTGCCCCTGACCAGTGTTTCCTGGTAACATGTTGGCAGCCTCCAAGCTAAACATGCTGCCTTATTTATCTCCATAACAGAGAAGTTTTCTGTCCTGGTTGCCTCCCCACAGACCTCGCTCTGACCTAGACTGAGAGAGCTCTGAAGTGCTGCAGGAAAGGGGACAGGGGATGGGAGAAGAAAAGCCAGCATGGCTTCTAGCCTGATGACTGGTAATGCAGAACAACTGTGCCTTGTATTTTCCAAGTCCAGGCCTCGCTCTACACAGAAGGCATGCTTTATCACGTTTATAGATGGCTGATTATGAAGTAGGAACACAAATGATTAAATTTAGTGAGGTTTTTTATATGTGTACATGTATGTTTGTATATACATAAATTTCTGCCTTCAGGACTTTTTTCTTCTCTCTTTTAACATACAGATAACACATTTTCAATAATGTAGTTCAGATGAAAAATGCGTGAGTTTAGTTAACCCTAAACTTAAGTCAGCAATGTACCATCACTGCTAAAAAAGCAAAAATCTAGGCAGCATTAAAGGATGTAACAATGTCCAGATCATGCAACATAAGGGTCCTACTTTGTTCGCAATCAGACCCCACGTTAAAGTCCTAGCATCAGTTTTCAAAAGGGACATTGATCAATTAGAAAGCATTGTGAAGGGCATAATCAGAATAGTGAAAAGTCTGGAAACTATCTCATTCAGACAATAGCAAATATTCTAGAAATGAATAGTCTCAAAGGGAAGACCTAAGGAGAAACAGTACGTGAAGAGGTGTTAGGTAGAGGAGAAAACACACTGTTCTCTGGACCAGTGGGAAGCTTGTGGATCCACATGAGAATTACTCAACTGTCGGACAGTGAGGAGAGCACACCTTGGCAGTTGATAAAGACTAGAAAATGATCTCTCAGGGATGTAGTATAGTGATAACTACATTAAAGAGGGGGTTGGATAAGATGAATTTGTAAAAAAAAGAAAAAAAAACTATAAATAGGCTGAATCTTCTGTTTAGGCAAAACAAGATCTCTGCCTAAAATTGCCACTGTTAGAGTCATTTAATTGGATAAAGGCATTGTTTACTCTGGCACATCTCTTTTAAAATGCAGTGTGATAAAGTAGGTAAACGAGTTTATACTGTATAGCACAGGGAACTATATTCGATATCTTGTAGTAGCTAATGGTGAAAAAGAATATGAAAACGAATATATATAATATATATGTATATTCGTGTATGACTGAAGCACTGGGCTGTACACCAGAAATTGACACAACATTGTAAACTGACTATACTTCAGTAAAAAAAAAAAAAGGAAAATGCAGTGTGTTATCTGAGAAAGGTAACACATTAGCACAGATAGATAGCAAGGAGGAAAATCATGGAAATCGCTTTCAATTGGAAATCAGGTTTGATTTGAATCTCCCACTCATTAACTGTGTGATATTAAGCAAGTTACTTACCTCACTGAGTTTCTGTTTCTTCACCTAATAAGTGAGAATAAAAATAACTATTCTCAAACACCAATGACACAAACATTTCACTGGGACAGATCTTGCAGGCACAACACAGCTCTAGATCCGATAGTCCTGGTGACATATCACAGTTTAGGTGGCATGTTCCTTTAACAGCTATCAATTTTTACCACTTTCATTCAGTATTTTACTGGATATCCCAGCCAAAGTAATCAGACAAAAACAGAATAAAAGGTAGAAGGATTGAAGAGGAAAAAGTAAAATTGCTATTTGTTGACAATATGATTGTCTTCATAGAGACTGCAAGAGAATTTATAAATAAATTATCAGAATTATTAAGAGAATTATGCAAAATTTCTGAATTCAGGATCAGCTTACCAAAAAAAATCAAAAGCATTTCTCTATGTCTGCAAAAACTAATTAGAAAATGTAATCTTTAAGAGTTTCTGTCACCATATGCAGAAAAACTAAAAGACATTAATAATGGATCTAATAAAAGAAGTGTTGAACCATGTGGAGAAAAATAAAACTTTATTGACCAACAGATGGCCTAAATAAATAGAGCAATGTACCATGTTCATGGATGAGGAAACCCAATATTATTCTTTAATACCAAATTACTCTATAGGTTTCATGCAATTCCAATAAAAATACCAACTTGGCTGTATCTGAATATAGGAAACTTACAAGCTAATCTTAAAATACGATAGAAAAAGAGCCAAGAATAGTTGACAATTTTGAAGGAGGAGGAGGCATTTGCTTTACCACATGTGAAAAACTTTGAATAATGCTGTAGTAACTTAAATAGTATGATTTTGACACACAGAGAGAGAAATAGCTCCAATGGAATGGATAGAGAGCTCAGAAATAGACCCTTGAATATGAGAACTTGGCATATTATAGAAATGGCATCACAGATCACTGGAGAAAGGATGGGCAATTCAATAAATGGTGCTAGAACAATTGATTATCATTATTAAAAAATAAAATTAGCTTCCTACCTCACACTATATATAAAACGCAGCTTAAAGGCTTTGATGTAGAAAAGCATATTTTTAAAGCTCTTAGAAGAAAATATTGGAGAACAGTTTTGTGCCCTTGGGGTAGGGCAGGATTTCTTCAGTAAGATCCCCCACTAAAAGCACAATACTATAAAGGATAAATTTGACTATATTAAAATGATGGTTTAATATAGCAAATAGATTTAATGTATTAATTATATTAAAGTGGAAAAAACACTACAACATGAAGAGTCTAACCACAGAATGGGAGAAAATCTTTACCATGAAAGACTTTGCTACTAACAGAGGGTGAGTTCCAGGTTACATAAGGAATGCTAACAAATCAGTAGAAAAAGACCAATAACCTAAGAGAAAAATGTTCAAAGAATATGAACAAACAAGTCACAGAAATGGAAACCCAATGCATAAAAAATATATACAAAGTTACTAGACCTCACTAATATTTTGAGAAATGTAACTTGAAATCAAAATAAGAGAGACTTCCATCATCACTAAGGTGACAGTAAAGATTCTTTTCACAAAAGGCATAAACTCACAAGGATAATGAGAATGGGAAAGGAGACTACAACAAATTTTGGAAACTTTGGAAGCTGGAAAGCAAATAAATGAGAGATAACTGACTCAGGAAACTTAAGAAAGCTGAATCTCAAACTGAAAGTGGAGAAAGCTGGGAAGTAACCCATGTTGGTCTGCCAAGTGCCTCAGGCAATGAGGATGAGTGAAGATAGAGTGAAATATATCAGGATTGGATGGTAATCTTTAAAAAGCCAATAGGTTTCTAGGCATTCCTTCCTTCCTTCCTTCCTTCCTTCCTTCCTTCCTTCCTTCCTTCCTTCCTTCCTTTCTTTTTGCTTCATGCAGCCAGAGTTTTAAAGAAAATAAAAGAAAGAGTCTCTGGAAAAGAAAACAACAAACAAAGCTGAGAGCAGGTTATTATATGGAGAACAAGAGGATGAAGTAAATGTTCGTATACCAAGTGCTGACGAAGTGAAGAAACATTTACCCACCAGGAAGGAGATTAGACAGTGCTTTTCCAGAGATTCTCACTAGTCCAGGAGAAAAAGCTTAACCCTTCTGACACCAAGGGTTCCCCCAAGGAAATTACACAGCCAGGTAACCCTTCAGTGAGCTCCATAATTGACAAGCCCTACTCTCGAGTTCAGAACTTTCAAGTTTCAGTTTTTAAGTGCCCCACATTTAACTATCCAAGCATCCAAGGATCACCAGACTCCTAAGGAAGACCTCTAACATGAACGATACAGACCAAAACAAACAGGAAAAAGTAACCTGGAGAAAACACTCTATGCAAGAAAAGGAAACTAAAAGCAAATAAACAGAATATACAAAAAGACTAATTATTATTCTTATAATTATTATTAAGATGTAAAACTAGATAGTATATCTGTAAAAGAGCAGGAAACTATAAAAGGAACATTCAGACAATTAAAAATAATAAAAAAGAAATAGAAATGTAAAATATATATGCTAACATCAATGAAAAATTTAACAAATGGGTTGAAAGATAACGCTTAGAAAAATCCCCAAAAGATGAATAAAAAGACAAAGAGGAAAAAAACACATAGAAGAGAAAATAAAATAAGAGAACCAACCCAAGAGGTCCAACATCTGAATAACAGGAGTTCCAGAGAGAGAGAACAGAGAAAACAGAAGAGAGGAAAGTCTCAGATAAACAATGCAAGAAAAATTTCTCAGAAGTAAGACATGGCTTTCCAGATGGAAAAGGCACACCAAGTATCTAGCCTATTAATGAAAACAGTTCCGTTCATACATACATATTATCAAACACATAAAAAACCAGAATGGATTCAAACAGATTTCAGAAAAGTGGCTACTTCTGAAGAATGAAAAGTGAAGAATAGGAGTGGGGAGGGGTGCAGAGGAGGTTTCAACTAAATCTATAAACTTTCTTTAAAAAAAACTGAATATGGCAAAACATTAACATTTATTAAATGTGGGTGGTGATATATGAATATCTGTAATAATCTCTGAACTGTTCTGTATATTTTTATAATTAAAATATAAATATAATGAGGTTTAGGAAAATATATAAGAATAATCAAAACAGCCTTATTCATAACAGACAAAAACTGGGAATAAATTCAATGTCCATCACAGGAAAATGGATAAGCTGTTGGTATATTCATGCAATGAAGTAGTATGAATTACTGATACATGAACAATGTGAATGAACCTCAAATCTGTGTTTAACAAAAGGAGCCAGATACAAAAATATGTGGAATGCAACAACAGGCAAAATCTAGAATGAATCTAGGATGAAAGAAGTCAGAATGGCCTCGCGGGGAGAAGAGGGAGATTGGGGGCTTGAATGGAAGGGAGCAAGAGGGAACTTTCTTGGGTGATAAAACTATCTTATACCTTCTTTTGAGTGGAGGTTATATGAGTGTATACAATTATCAAAACTCATTGAACTGAACATTAAGCTCTGTCTTTTTATTGTCTGTAAATTGTACTCGGATGAATGAATGAAGTGGGAAGAACAGGTAGCCAAAGGGAGCTCCAAAATTAAGTTTTGGGTAGACATTTATAGTCACTCTGTGACCGTATGGTGTCCATAATGTAACGCCCCACTGTGGGGTGGGAGAGCCAGTGTTTGTAGATGGCCTGTGTCTCTCTTGTATTTTCACCTTTTTATCGGCTTCAGAGTCCACATGCAATGGTATCAGAGTGATGGTCTGCCTCAGATCTCTGGGCAAAGCTAGGCAAATTGATTCTATTAAACTACACAAAAGTTGGAAAGATTTACAGAACTCAAACCTCCTCTTGGCCAACCTCCAACCACTGATCCATGGATCTCCCTCCCAACATTCCTGACAAAGGGTAAGTCAGTCTAATGCTTGACCCTCTGCAGTGACAAAGAGCTCCCTCGTTCCCAGTAATAACAACAACAGCTGACCATTACTGAGTGCTAACTGTGTGCCTGGCACTGTTCTAAGCTCTTTGCATGTATTGACCCAAGTCAGCTCCTTCCAAATTTGGACAGCCCTTCGGTAGAAGAATCAGACAGACTCCAAAATTTCTCTCCAATCCTCACAGGTCTCTTAACCGAGGGGGAATGAGATTTTCATCCTGCCATGGGTTGCCCAGGATTATAGGGGAAGACAGACCCGGTATTCATTGTGTTATGTGTTTACCACCATAAGTACAATCTACGCTGGGCTCTGAAGAAATAGCGCTAGTAATCGCTAACATTTATTGAGGCATATGCTCACTTTACATGCATTTACCTCACTTAATCCACATAACAACCCTGTTTTTCTACAGATGAGCAACTTGCTGCTTTGAAAGATTAAGTAACTATCCAAAGGTCCCAGAGCTAGTAGCCAGTGTTTCAGCCCAGGCTGTCTGACCCAGAGGCTGAGTTGTTAACCACACCAGTCTGCACATGTTTTCAAGGTTAATGTTTCTGGGAAGAGTGTAATGGAAAAATCTCTGGACTGGGAGGGAGAAGACCCGAGCTCTGCTCCCTCTTCTACTCCTTTCTCTGTGAGTTTGAGCAAATCGGCTGCCTCATTTCCCATAAGTCTGAAACAAGAGGGCTGGACTAGATGATCCCAAAAAGCCCAGACCTAACTCTGATAATCTATATTCCAAATTAAAGGTGTCTATAATCCGTTCCCATCTTGAATGTGTCCAGTATAACATTTCCTGGGTCATCCAGTTAACACATGGTGATAGTGATGATGATAATGATGGAGATGGAGATGGAGAAGAGGAGGAAATGCATGCATGAATGAATGATTGAATGAATGATTGAATGAATGAATAAGTGAGGTGGAATCGTTAGCATTTTCCTTTGCAGAAGTCTGTCCCAGTCAGCTGTTCCTGGAGCAGGAAAGAAGGATCTTACCTCACTTGTCAGTTTCAGTTGCTTTTCACCAGTTGGTCTCAAATCTCGGGGCATAAAAAAATAAAGCCAGCTTCAACCCCAGAGCTTTCTCTCAAGGCCCAGCTGTAGGCTAGATGCAGAAAGTGAATATGCACAGAGTGGCCAATTAGTTCCCTGAGTGCCCTCACGACCTCTGACCCCTGCTGGGCCACCCCATCCATTAGCTGTCCTCTTCCCCTCCACCCTCCTCTCTCTCTCAGTTTGAGTCGTTGTCCCCGCCATTCTCTTTCAGCAAAGAAACATGCTCAGGCATTCAGCCAGCCGCTGCCACTTTCTGTTCTTTTGTCTCCTCTCTCTGTTGCCCTTGTTGCTAACCTGGTCACCACTCCTTGACCCTACGGCTGGGCTCTCTCCCCTTCTGGGATGGGGAGGGGCAGCATCCCAAGGCAGGACTTGCTGGAAAGAAGCAAGTTTTCCCTTCTCCTTTCACTTGGATTCATTCCACAAACTTGAATTATAATCCCTCCTTGTCCCAAGAAAGTCCCTATAATGCTTTCACTGGTATGATGATTTCTTTCAAAGGCAAGTATTTGGAAGAGTCCATGTGGGTGAAGGTATGTTCCTTTGAGATGTTGGCTATTCCTCTATGAGGTTGGAAAATACATATATATATATATATTTTTTTTTTCCATTGATGGGGAGAGGAAAGGCTAGTTTAAGATTATGGGTGTGTGAGCACATATTGGTGAAAAAAATACAAAGCAATCATCAAAAGAGGAAAATAAACTAATTTTATTGCACTTTAAAATAGCCTTCCAAGTGTTGATTGCATCTACTAATTCTTCAGAATTCTAGCTCAGAGAGCAAAGGAGCTGGTGAGTGAGTTTATTTAAAAAGGGTAAGCACTTGAGATTCAGAGCCATTGCATTTTTTAATAATATATATATATGGCTTTTTTTCACTGGGGGGGGAGGTAATTAAGTTTATTTATTTATTTTTTTAAATGGAGGCACTGGGGACTGAACCCAGACTTCATGCATGCGAAACACACCCTCTCCCACTGAGCTATTCCCTCCCCGAAGCCCCAGAGCCATTGCATTTAAATCCAGGTCCTGCCACTTGTCAGTTGGGTAACTTTGGTCAATAAGAGTGGCTCCTATTTTCTGAGTGCATTTCTTTGGACCAAGCACTTTAAACACATCATCTCATTTTATCCTCACAATAAGCGTGAAGTGGATATTATTCCTAATTACCATCTCCATTTTACAAACAGAGAAATGAAGGCTAAGAGAAATTATTTGTTCAGGGTTGGATACATGATAAATGACAGAAAAGGAATGTGAATGAGGTCTGCGTGGCTCCAGAGTTCTTAAATGCAGTGCCATACCTCCTCCAAGTTATAATGTGCCTAAGTTATTAAATCTTTATGAGCTTCGTTCGGTTTCCTCATCTGTAAAGCACCTAATAGTCATGACTAACATTCCTGAGAGCTTACTCTCTTCCAGGCGTTTTCTAAATGCCGAAATACCTTATCTCATTTAATTCTCACAGAGTTCTAATGAATAGGAATTACTTTTATGCCCATTTTACAGGATACACTGAGGCTTAGCGGTGTTAAGAAACTGACCTGGCAGGGAGGATATAGCTCAGTGGTAGAGCCCATGCTTAGCATGAACAAGGTCCTGGGTTCAATTCCCCGTACCTCCATTAAAAACAAACAAACAAACAAACCTAATCACGCCCCCACTCCAAAAAAAGAAAGAAACTAACCCAGATCACACCCGAGAGCTAGGATTCTGATTTGAACCTATTTATCTCTTTCCACTTTCCACTCTATGACAGTCACCTTAAAAAGGCCTCCAGAGAAAGATGCAGTGAATATACAAGGAGAGGGCTCCGGGAATGCAAGGAAGGAGGAAACTAATTCCAGCTGAGGGTGATGGGGACGGCTTTGTGGAGAGAGCAGAGGAAATCCACTTGATGGGAATTCACTTTAATGCCAGAAAGGCTCAGAAATACTTCTGCTTCATAAAGTGAAGTACACCCTAATTACGTACCGGTGTTTATGCTGAAGAAGGGAGCAGAGTCCTTGTCATAACCACGTCTAATAAATAGTTAGGTACTGTGTCTTACTCATCTTGGTACTACTGCCCTCCCTACCCCTCCCAACCCCCATAGCGTCTAGAATGGTGCCCTTTGGTAGTGGGCACTCACTTGATAGATATTTCCTAAATAAGTAAATGATAACTCAGGAAGGATTTAGCTGGGGGTAAACGGCTTTCTTGGTCTGAAGGCTGCTGCAGCCCTGCAGCTGGAAGACCCTATTCTCTCTCATCTTTCTCCCCACAGCTCCTCTGACAAGACCACAGGCTGCATGATAGGGGGCCCACTGTACCAGAGATGATTTATGGTTCTTTGTTATACAAACGCTTTCACATTCCTCCCCTATCCTCTTTCTGCAGCCAATTCATCATGATATTTAAATGAAACTTTGGATAGTGAACTATGGCTCACAGTCTCGAAGACAATTGTTCAGGACACCCAAACAATAATAGACCTAGAATTCAGATCTATAAAAAGACCACTTCTCCACTGGGATTATCTAAGATTTAACTGCCTTCCCCAAGGTCCCAGGGAAATGCCTTTATTTCTACCTTAAAGAATCCCAGGTACTCAGTCTGAACTGTGAAAAGAAACAGGGTGACATGCAGCTAACTGGCAATAGAAGGCGATGCTCGGTAATTTCTCTCTAATGAAAACAGCAGAAGCCCCAAGGAAGATATTGCAACCTGGGCTGCAGAAACACTTTGCAAAGATATCTCACTGGTGTTTTACTCAGTGCTCTGGGATGCTGTGTTGAGTCAATCTGCTGTTAAAATGATGGCAAAGTAAAGTGAAACTTTCTTGGTTCTTCAGGCTGTTATTGAAGCTGAAGTTGCACTAATCAAAATAAACCCTTTATCGTGACCGTAGGAGTAAAACAGGAGCAAGCATTTCCTTCCATCTGTAGCTACGCCTGTTTCAATCACATCACTCATGGGATACGATATGCTGGCATTCTCTTGACTATGTCAGTCTAGTCAATAGGACGGAGACAAATTCCTGGGCAGAAATCACATGCACTAACCTTAATACAAAATCATCTAAAAATGGGCACTTTTGGTTTTTATTCAATGATTGTTATATATCATCACATTATGTGAGAAGAATTATGGCTGTTAGGTGCTAAAATGCCATACGTGATTTTTTTTTTAACTGAAGTACAGTTGATTTACAATGTTGTGTTAGTTTCTGGTGTACAGCGTAGTGTCTTCAGTTATATATATATATATCCTTTTCAGAATAGGTTATTACAAGTTACTGAATATAGTTCCCTGTGCTGTACAGCAGGACCTTGTTGTCATACATGATTTTTTAACATGATTTTTTACAACCCAGATGCGTAGGTGATGCTTTCCAATTTTTGACTACGCAATGCTAAATTAACTGACTGTTTCTCTCTGTGTTTCATTTTCCCTCCATTCCCAACTAGGAGTTAGATGTTTTGCTTCCTGTCCTCCTAAAAGACGGAAAACTCAAAATGCAATGTAATCAACAGAGCGGCATTTTATAAACGAATGTGTTCAGAAATGGTTAGGCATACACCTTAATTTAGTGAACCACATCATACTTTAAATGTACCAAGAAATATTAAATAATATTCTTTTGTAAAATAATCAAGCCCCTTGTACACCGGTTTAAAACATTCAAGTTTTCAAGTAATAAATTTGCTTAAAATAGAGGCTCAGTTAAACTTATAAATTTCCTTGAGTTCACGCTCTGCACTTGGTAGTATAAAATATTTTTATTACATATATTATCAGCTGAAACATTTTTCATGTACTGTCCTTGCTTCACACTCCTTAAATGCCAGCCTTTACCTTTGACCTATATGATGTTAACATTTTATTGTTCATTCCAGATGATTCTGTTTCTGTTTTGTTATTGCAAAGTGGAAGTCTATCCCATATGGTCTATAAAAATATTGCATCACTATGTTGTACACCTGAGACTAATAAAATATTGGAACTCAACTTCAATAAAAATTTTTTTAAAAAGTAGCCTATCCCAAAGCAATTAGATACAACAAAATTAAAGATACGCATTTAAAAGATACATGAAGAACAAGATTTTTAGCATATTAACTCTTTCTGCAACTTGTTAATGTTCACATATTCTGATTTGATTTTCCCCCAAGAATTTATCCCCCAAGCTGAATAATAATTCTGCATTAGATCCACAGTTCTCAAACTGTGCCCCAAGACGCCACAGGGCACCCTAGCAGCAAGCTCATGGGGCAACATAGACTATTTTAAAATTTCAAGGGCAACACAGTGAGACTCAACGTGTTGGAAATCACGTGAACTTCTAGCACGTGGTAGATCATGGTTACAACATTAGACTGGTATCTTTTTGATAATGTAATGTCTTTGAGGAGCTGGGTTTTCTACAGTTGCTGTGACAAAAAAAAAAAAAAAAAAAAAAAACAAGCACTGTGTGAATATCAGTCTGGAACATGAAATGAGTAAGACAGTGTCTGTCTGATCTGAGCTCAGGGTTTGCGAAGTTGTGTTACATTCAAGAGGCTCATGCA
This sequence comes from Camelus bactrianus, assembly GCF_048773025.1. Lineage (NCBI taxonomy): Eukaryota > Metazoa > Chordata > Mammalia > Artiodactyla > Camelidae > Camelus > Camelus bactrianus. The sequence continues at coordinate 12,016,375 of NC_133554.1, forward strand.
TCCCCTTAGCAAGTAAGTGATTCTTTAACAACGAAATAAGAATACTATTTTCTCTTTCAATTTATATGTATTGTTAATGGCTACTAAATTGTGAAATCATAAATAGGCATTAAAATATTTGGCTCTAGCAACTTAATAAATGGAATTATTAGGTATTCCTTTGGGCTTGAGTTGCCATGAAAAAATCTACTGAGACCCTAAGAGCACAGTTAATCAAGAAAGTCTGAGAACCTTGATTTTCTCAATCGTAAACTGAGTCTAGTAAGAGTGTCTACTCTACAGGGTTGCAGGGAGATTAACTGGGTTAATATGTGAACAATATTTAGAATAGTATCTGGCAAGTCGTAGCAGTAGTAGTATTCATTACCCAGGACAGTTCTTTTCAATGATCTTATACTTATTTCTATGTGATAGGCAAAACAGATACAGTTTTGGAGTATGTCTTAATCAGTAACATTAGAACTTTACAACTAACTGCCAACAGAATCAGAAATGTCTATGAAATTTACTATCTGGGAAGAGAACAGAAATTACTCTATTTTTCAATTTTTTTATCTCTTGATTTTTATGTCTCCTGGGATTTAGACCTTCATCCAATTCTTTTTTTAAGAGCTAGAAACAATTTGTCGCTGGTACATAATAGAGGTTTTTTTTTTTTTTTTTTTTAATTGCTATCAAAAGCTCTTTTCCAACAGGCTTATATCTTTTGAAAAATAAGTTTTTAAAAAGTTTTGTTCAAGAAAACATCTAATTAGATTTTTGCCCTCCTGCCTCCCCCTACTCCCAAACAATGACTTTTCATAAACTGTTCTGCCAAGGAGACAAGCAGAATTCACTTGCTGTATGTTGATTACAGCCTTTGTCTTTCTCTAGCCTAGCAAACTCTTCAGAGGTGCTTTAATTACCTTTTCTTTTTAACTTTTTATTTTTATATAATCTCTGACTTAAAGAAAGTTGTAAAAAATAGTACAAAAAATTCCTGTATACTTCTCACCAAGATTTCCCAAATAGTGATATTTTAGCACATTTGCTTTATCATTGACTTTGATCATTTTGTTAATATGGTGTCTGCCAGAATTCACCACTGTAAAATGACTACTTTTGTCTTTGTAATTAACAACCTTGTGAGAACATATTTTGTGACTTAGTAAATACCCTGTTTCTCATCCAAATTTCACTCATTTTATCATCCACTGATGACTCAATTATGACTGTGATGGTTGCCTAATAGTGATTTTCTAATTCCATCATTCTTTCTGCATTTATACTGGGTTCACATCCCTTTCTCCCACATTATTTACTCTTTCATGTATTTATATGCCTATGTCTTCTTACTTTACTCAGTGGGTTATAATACATTACTATTGTTATTCATTTTTGTGTTTTATTGTCCCAGATTTGGCTAGTACTAGTCCCTTCAGTATAGTTCTTTTTGTCATTCTTACAAGTCCACATTCACCATTCTTTGAGCATTTCTCAACTTACTATCTTAATACAATGTTCAAAGTTTATCTTGTTTTTTCCCAGCTATACTCTAGCTCTGGAATCGGCCAGTCCTCCAAGGAGCCCTGGTTCCTTTAAGTAGCAAACAATTTAGAAACCAAATTGCTCCTGGGGTGTCATTGCCTCTGGGCTCTCTCAGTGGACAGGGCTAGGAAATACACATATATATCTCTGAGCTCATACTGTCATGTTCACTTCTAATCCAATACTATAGAATTCATTCTACTCCTCCCTCTTCCCATATTTGTAACTCTCTTTTCTCTCAGTGAGAAAATTGAATCTCATTGTCCATTTTATATATATACATATGAATATACTTATTAATAATCTCAGAATACACAGAAAATAGTTGTAGAATTGCTGCTAAAAAAAAAAGGAAACCCAGCCATTGCAAAAAACCAAACCAATTTCAGTTTAATTTTCATGTACAGTTTATTTTTTCTATAGTCTAAGAGTATATAGCAAAACAAACAAACAAACAAATAAAAAAAAACCCAGTATATTCTAAAGTTCTTTCAGTTGAGTTCATTTTCCCTCCCACACACATACACCTGCTTTCCCATGTGATTATATTATTCATTTAAAACTGTTAGGTTGATTTGTTTGTATTTCATTTTTAGGATTTTCCCCTATTTGTGTATGTGTGTTGTTTAATATATGAATCATTAACATGGCTCCAAACGACAGAGCCATACAAAAAGGGACAGTCAAGAGAAATGTCACTTTCCATCTTCTACTCGCCCTTTCAGCCTGTGAGTAACAGTAATCTCATTAATTTCTGGTTTATCCTTTCTGTTTCACTTTCTGGTTAAAAAGCAAGCACTTGTGTATTTTCTCACTTCCCTTTTTTTCTTACACAAAAAGGAGCATACTATAGATACTCTTGTACTTTGCTTTTTTCCACTAACCAGTATATCCTAGAAATTATTCCATATCAGTTTGCACACATCTTCTTCATTCTTTTTTACAGATGTATAGTGCTCTATTATGTGCCTGTACCATAGCTGATCCAACCTCTCTCTTCTTTATGGTCATTTAGGTTGTGTCCAATATTTTGCAAATACAAACAATGCTGCAATAATTAACCCTGTGCACACGTATTTTCATGCTGTTGGAGGTGTATATTTCGGGTAAGTTCTTAAAAGTAGAATTACTGGGCCCAAAGTAGACATATTTGAAGTTTTTAAGATATCTAATATGTCTTTAATATAGCGATTTAAATAGTTTTTGTGATAATATTGATAACATATTTGTTCACATAGGTGTTTTGTTTTAGATTTTGAGTTACCAGACTTGTATATCTTTTGTTCTTGTTTCTTTTGTTTTGGAGGGGGTAGGTAATTAGGTTTATTTATTTATTTTTTAATGGAGGTACTGGGGATTGAATCTATAACCTCATGTGTGCTAGGCATGCACTCTACCACTGAGCTATATCGTCTCCCCAAGACTTGTACCTCTTAACAAATGTGTTCTGGTGATTATAAGCAATTGATTAACAAAATTCTTCCTAAGTAGTATTAGATGTTGTATGTATTTATTTAATTAGATTTTAGCTCTGAGAGTAATGATGTACAAAAATAAGGGAGGGGGGAAATCCCCCTAGATCTGAAAAACAATACTTATATAAGGATGGATAACATTCTACCTGTGGGAATGATGAGGGACATAATATTTTTACATCTCTAAGGAGGAAGTATTTCCTCCCAGCAGAGTTGATGATCTGAAGTCACTGGAAACACGATGAATAGTGAAGGGAGCTGATCTGCTGGTGCTACAGGGCTGGTTAATTATACTGTAAATCATGCAAACACCGACATGTTGAACAAAAAGCTCCCCTAGACATCTTTTCCTTCGCGCTAAAAGTTCTTTAAAACACAGGCAGATTGGTAATTATCTTAGGCTGAAGATATACAAAATACTAACATTAACCCCTGAAGAGGCAGAGATTTATGGCTTTGAAGTCTGTAAGGCATGTTAAAAATGCCTTGTAAATATGATTTGACACTCTTGATTAAGCTTTGTAGGAGTAAGGACAACTAACTCCCACCTCTACAGTCTATGGTAAGTATAATAACATTATTCTGGAGTTTTATTATTTGTGTCTTTCGTTGGGGAGTCTTCCTTTAGATAGAGGCTAGGATTCACCAATAATTCTCGACCCCTTAGAGGGGTAAATATTTCATCTGGAAACCTTTGTCGGATTTGGGCTTTCACAGATGGCGATCAAAGATAGAAATTAGTCCTCGGCTCCATTGCTGACCAATAATGTCAACAGATCCTCCCGGTCCCTTTGTTTTTTTCTACCGTAAAAGGAAAAGAATATCTCTGTGGCACAAATATTGATATTTTACCACATTTGCTTTATCATTTATACTTTGATTATTTTATTAACTGCAAGATTTCTCCACTATAAATTTGCTTTTTTTCTCTTTGTAATTAATAAATACCTTGTAGGACATACTTTGTGACTATGTAAGTACCCTGTTTCTCCTGCATGGTGAAGAGTTTCAGGAAGACGCCTCAAATTCACAGTCAGGGTCCTCACTAGACTCCCCTAAATATGTATTATTTAAACCACCTCATTCTAAACAGCCTATAGCCAAAGAAAACCACAAAGTTTCATTTGTTACTGCTTTCATTTTGGCATCAATAATATGAGGCAAAGTAACCATAGGATCCAGCAATCTCACTTTTGGGCATATATCCAGAAAAGATGAAAACTCTAATTCGAAAAGATCCATGCACCCCAGAGTTCATAGCAGCACTATTTACAATAGCCAAGATATGGAAGCAACCTAAATGTCCATCAACAGATGACTGGATAAAGATGTGGTATATATACACAATGGAATACTACCCAGCCATAAAAAGAATGAAATAAGGCCACTGGCAGCATTTTGGACGGACTTAGAGATTATCATACTAAGCGAAATAAGTCAGACAGAGAAAGACAAATATCATATAATATCACTTATATCTGGAATCTAAAAAAAATGATACTATTGAACTTATTTACAATACAGAAATAGACTCTCAGAGATAGAAAATAAACTTATGGCTACCAAAGGGGAAAGGTGGGGGAGGGATAAATCAGGAATTTGGGATTAACAAATATATACTATTATATATAAAATAAACAGCAAGGACCTACTGTACAGCACAGGGAAATATTTTCAATATCTTGTAATAAAGGAAAAGAATCTGAAAAAGAATATATATATATAACTGAATCACTTTGCTATACACCTGAAACATTGTAAATCAACTTTAGTTTAAATTTTTTAAAAGTTTAAAAATGAATGTGACCAGAGCTGGAGATAAATTGCAAGACTTAAATGTAAATTGCCTTACGTGTTGCACAAATGCTGGTTTTTCTATAGGAGTATGGAGGGGAGAGAATTGCATCAGACTGGGTGCTCAAAAAGCGAGGGGTTATCAGCTGAACTATAATACATTTTCTGAAAACACTTAATTTAGTAAAGGACCCTATACTTAGTCTGACTGAGAAAAAAAATAACACAAGGCAATGCAGCCTTACTTAAAGAGCTCATATTTTGGTATCACACAGATTGGGTCCAACATACAGCATGGCTACTTACTATCAATATGACTTGAGAGGCAAGCGACTTAATGTCTCTGAGCTTCAGTTTCTTCCTCAGAAAAGCAAGAATAATTGTTAAATTCACAGAGTTGTGAAATTTCAGTGAGTTCATATAATATGAAAATGAACTGTATGTGGCACAGAGTAGGCACCAATAAATGGTAGCTATTAATAAATAATAATGAGGATATTATTTTGGTTAGTTTTGAACCCTGGTGAAATTTCTTTTTTAAATGGAGACCTGGCATATCATACACCTGTACTGTGTTTTGTTTGTTTTTGTTTTTTTTTTTTAAAACATTTTTATTGAGTTATAGTCATTTTACAATGTTGTGTCAAATTCCAGTGTAGAGCACGATTTTTCAGTTATACATGAACATACATATATTCATTGTCACATTTTTTGTTTTTGTTTTTTTAAGTATCACTACACCTATACTATTGATCCAGCCTTAGACCAGAGCTGATTTAAAAGCAAAAAAAGCATGATAGAACATTGTAAATCAACTCTACTTCATTTTTAAAAATTTTAATAAGTAAATAAATAATAAAAATAAAAATAAACAATAGTAGTTGTAGAAAAAAAAAAAAAAAGGAACAACAACAAGAAAGCATATCTTTCCCTGTAAATCCTCCCCAGGAAGTTAAACTGTGAGGTCTGTGGACCCAGAGTTTATGCCAACTCTTTACTTCAGTGCGGACTGTCCACTTAGAGGTTAGCCAGATGATTCCAGAGCTGTTTACTCCAACAAGACTGGAGTGCCACCGTGAGGTCAGCTTTGGTCCTGGCGATATGTCCTGAGTACAAGAATAGTTGAGTGGTTACCTTGACACTGCACTACACTTACATTAAAGCCTGAAAAGTACTTTCTATACTTTTGACTAAATGTTTTGTACTTTGGACTCTTGATGGCAAAAACAGAAATGTACAAAAAGTTTAAGAATCTGGATTTCTTAAGTACTTGATTTGGATTTCTAAAGTACTAGGGTATTGCTGAAGCTTGAGAATTTGATATTGAAAACAGCCCCAGAGAAAGTGAGATTTTTGTCTAAGTGTGGATGGCTGTTGGTTTTGTTATCTGTAGCCAATCAGCCTCTCCTCAACGTATATTTTAATGGAGACCCTGAAGCTGTGATCTAGAAGTTTCTAGCTCCCTTTGCAAAGACATAAGAATTCCTATCTCCAAATGACCATTAGAAACTCCACTCAGGTGTTCCACAGAAATCTCAAACTCAACCATCTCAAAATTAAACTTTTTTTTAAATTGAAGTGTAGGCAGTTACAGTGTGTCAATTTCTGGTGTACAGCACAGTATTCCAGTCATGCATATAAATACATATGTTCGTTTTCATATTCTTTTTCATTAAAAGTTATTACAAGATATTGAACATATTTCCCTGTGCTGTACAGAATAAACTTTTAAAATCTATTTTATATATAGTAGCTAACATTTGTAAATCCCAAGCTACCAAATTTATCCCTTCCCTCTCCCTTTTCCCGGTGACCATAAAATTATTTCCTGTTTGCCAGTCTGTTTCTGTTTTGTAGGTGAGTTCATAGTGTCCTTTTTTTCCTTTTTTCTTTTTTAGATTCCACATGAGTGATATCATATGGTATTTCTCTTTCTCTTTCTGGCTTACTTCACTTAGAATGACAATCTTTAGGTCCAGCCATGTCGCTGCAAATGGCATTATTTTATTATTTTTTATGGCTGAGAAATATTCCATTGTATAAATATACCACAGCTTCTTTATCTAGTCATCTGTCAATGGACATTTATGTTGCTTCCATGTCTTGGCTACTGTATACAGTGCTGCTATGAATATTGGGGTGTATGTATCTTTTTGAATTAGAGTTCCCTCCAGATATATGCCCAGAAGTGGGACTGCTGGATCATATGGTAAGTCTATTTTCAGTTTTTTGAGAAATTTTCATACTGTTTTCCATAATGGCTGTACCAAACTACAATCCCACTAGCAATGTAGGAGGGTCCCCTTTTCTTCACACCCTCTCCAGCATTTATCATTTGTGGACTTTTGAATGATGACCATTCTGACTGGTGTGAGATGATACCTCATTATAGTTTTGATTTGCATTTCTCTGAAAATTAGCAATATGGAGTATTCAAAAGTAATCTTTATTATATAGTTCTCACACAAACCTAGCCCTCCAATATTCCTCATCTCTATGAACAGAGGCACCCTCACCCAGTTACCAAAGTTTGAGACCTGGGAGCTACATTAGGTTTCTCCCACCCCTGTCTTCCTACATCCAATCACTAAGGGAGTCCTATCAACTTAACCACCTTAATGTCCTTTAGATCTTCTCCTTTCTCCTCTTCCCTTTTTCTCCAGCCTTCTTTCCTCACTAAACTCCTATTGCAACCTTACTCTTTTCTCCCTGACTCCAGACTCGCCTCCCTTCCATGTGGCTGCTAGAGTGATCTTTAAAATTAAAACACTGTTTATATCACTGACTTGAGATCCTTTAATGGCCCTCAGTGACTCCAAGATGAAGTCCAAAGTCTTTGGTATACCCATAAGGTGTATGGGAGCTAGTCCTTACCCACTTGTCCAGCAACTTCTCTTGCTGCAGCATCCATTTCCAGATTTGTTGAACCAGGAGCAGATCCCCAGACACAGGAGGCATTTTCATGCCCCCTTACATTTCTTGCTGCTGTTCCCTTTATTTAGAAGAGCTTTACAAGTCTTGTCTAATTTGTCAACATCTTATTTTTTTAAGGGTATGCAAGCTTTATCTCCTCTACAAACTTTTCCTAACTTCCTACAAAGCCCATCCCATCCTTTATCACAGAGCGAATATCCCCTAACTCCTCTATAAGTATGTAACTTACACTACGGTTCTTCGAGAATATTCTCGCTTTGTTTGAAAACAGACTCTAGCAGACTTTAGTCACTATCCTTTGCAGACTTTCAGCTACTTGAAAGCAAGGACTGTATCTAATTTATCTCTGCATCTCAAGGCCTGAATCCATGCCCAGCACACGGTAAACAACAACAAAGTTTGTTGAATGAGAAGCAGGGAGTGGAGGAGAAAAAGATTTTCAAAAACATACTTTTAGGGCATGAAGTGATGACTCTGTCCATAACAAGATCTTCCAACCATCTCCCACTGCAGTGTTATACAAAGTTTGTGTTCTTACTTGCTACAGTTGAGAAACCATGTGTGTCTACCAGTCAGACCATACTGGTTTTTGGAGAAATTCCAGTTATACAAAACCATGATTCAATTTCCTCACCACTTTTACTGACGATGGTTTTAAATTGCTTTGTTTTGTTTTTTTCCCAAGAGGAAATGGTCCCTTAATGAGTCAGCTGGACGTTGTCAAGGTAGAAGATCATACCAATCTGACAGTTTCCATTTGACTTTATTTACTCATTCAGCCAAAATTTATCACAAAGAAACAAACAGAAGATATAGCTCCTGTCCTCAATCCACAAAATAGGCAGTTTCAGGAATCTTTGTCTATTTTATTTCACTTTATTAGTCCAACAAGATTTACTGACCACTGATCTGTGAAACAGCATCCATGCTGGGCCAACATAATAGGGAGACAAATGAGATACAGGCCCAGCTCTCAAAAAGCTTAAAGTCTGGTATGTGACAGATATGGAATTACAATGCAACAGGAGAGGAGCTAAAATAGAGGAACTAGGGGCATGGAAATAGCTCAGTGGTAAAGCACATGCTTAGCATGCATGAGGTCCTGGGTTCAATCCCCAGTACCTCCATTAAAAAAATAATCCTGGATTATTTTTGAACTCAGACTTGTTTAATTCCACCTATGTGCTTACAACAGTAAAATATATATATCATGCATGTAACAATACAATTATTTTCCCTGAAATAAGGGAAGCTAATTGGATTATTAATATAATCCAGATTATTATTCTTAATAAGGAGAGCCATTCCTAGGGACTTTCCCTTCCTTCTCGGGTCTCAGGAGGCCAACCTCTAATCGAACTATCAATCTGAGCAGGCCTTTTGGTGGGGAGAGGGAATACCAAAAGTTCTGCCATAACCTTCTATCATTACCTGAAAAAACTTTAACTTTGGGTAAATCCAAAAATAAAACTTCTTCACCACCCATATAATCATGCTGATTAGTCTCTTTTTCATTAATTGTCTCCAACTCAAATGAGCATTCATTGCCCAGCAATAGTATGTCTTTTCCTAGCAAGCTAGCTCATTTTCCTGCTCTTAGAGAATATTTCATATCATTTCCTGAGCCCTCCAACCCTCCCTGACAAAATCTCATCCCATGTGCATCCCATTGTTCTCCCTTCTCTTGTACCAACAATTTCCATCTTTTCACTAGATCATTCCTTGCAATTTACAAATATCCCCTAGCACCCATCTTTTAAAACATCAAAAACAAAAAGCAAAAACCCCTCCTTTTAACCCGTATCTGCCTCCAGTTACCACTCGACTTCTCTGCTTTCCTTCTCAGTTAAACCTTTGGAAAGAGTTGGCTTTGTCACAGTCTCCATTTCTCCACCTTTACCACTCAATCATCTCCATCCACCATGCCACTGAAACTGATAGTATAGGTCACTAGTGATCTCCATGTTGCCAAATGCATGATCTTTTACTTCATCCTCAGCCTCTCAACAGCCTTTGAAAAAGCTGATCACTACCTTCTTCCTGAAACTTTTATCTGGTTGCCATGACACCACCTTCCTTGTCTGCCTGCCTCACTAGTTTCTTCTTCCCCAACTTCTGTTTTATAAGTATATTCTTTTCTACCAGATCCCTAAATGCTGGAGTACTCTAAGGGTCCCCTTAGTTGTGTTTTGGTCCCCTTCTCTTCCCTATTCACACAGTCTCTCTAAGTGATCACATTTATGATCATGCTTTTAGATACGGGTTTTTCACCACTTATCTAGGGACTGGGTTCTAAACTCAGCTCATTTAAAAAAACTCATGAAATGGAATTTATTCTTGGAAATTCCTTTAATCACCCATAAACTATGGAAGTTGTGGTTTTGGACACGTTGATTTTATGCATGATTGTGGCCATATTGATGTGCCAGATTGAAGACCAACATTCCATTTCCTAAAAAACTCAAGTCAGTTTTTTTTCTCCTATGTTGAGATAATTTTTTTTTTTTATTTAGCAGTAAATGAAGTACTTGGGGCTTTCACTTAGGGGGTTATGTTTCATGAAAAATACTTGTTTTTAAAGAGGAGACATAATTGGAAAAGCAAGATGCTCGCGCTGTAAGAGGGAATTAGGGACTGAATCCATCTGAGGATATAGCAGATTCATATCCTTTATCTCATCCTCATCCAACACGTGCTTTCCTTCAGGGTAAAGGGATCACATAATTTAAAGTATTTCTCACACTCTTTGGTTGAATATGCACAACTCAATTTTCATAAATTAAATGCTTATTTGATATGGTAGCACTTATATATTGATGACTTCTATATTATATATTGATTTATTTTTCTAACCCTGACCTGTTCCCCTGAGCTTCAGACTTATGCAATCAACTACCTACTTGGATGGCTACACTTAAAATCAACGAGGCATATTAACATGTCCAAAACATAACAAGTGATTCCACCCCCTATGCCTCATCCTCACCAAAAAAAGGGATGCTCTTCCCTCAGTCTCTCCTAGCTCAGTAAATCGCATGCCATCTACCCACGGTTTCAAACCATAAACCTAGTAGTGAGTCCTCCCTTCTCACTTTCACATGAAATTCATCAGGTGCATTTAGATCTACCTCCAAAATAGACCCCAAATCTATCCGTTTTACTCCATCAGCACAGATACCACCCTTGTCCAAGGCACCATCATCATTTCTATTTTGACTGACTTCCTGTTTCCACTCTTACCCTTTCTATGCTCCATACTCCAAATAGCCAGAGTAATATTTTATAAAGCATTCCCTCATTAATTCATCAAATATTTATAGAGAGAACATAGGAACTGAGGATACAGCAGTGAAGCAAATTAAGTCTCTTCTGCAGTGTGTAAGTAACTTTGTACAGTACAAATACAATAAAGAAAATAAATATAAAATGTGATAAACGAAATCATGTTGCACTCTCAGTAAAAAAAAAAAAAAAAAAAAAAAAAATTGAATAGCTTCCTAATGTGCTCAGATTAAAATCCAAATCCCTTACCATGACCTTGTTATAAGAGTCTGAGATCTGGTTTTCATCTGTCCTTTCAACCTTGTCTGTATCACACTTCCTCACTGCAACTTGGCTCCAGTCACCCTGGCCTTTTATTTCCTCAAGGTTCCAAACCTTTTCCTCCTTCAGGCGTGTGTTTTCTGTATCTGGAATGCTGTTCCCCGTACCAGGAAAGGGCTGCCTCCTCTTAGATCAATTATCACTTCATCAGAATGAACCTGACTAATCTACCAAAAAGTAACTCCTCTTCCCCTTCTCTATCAATTACACTGTTTCATTTTTCATAGCACTTTGCTCTTTCAGAAATTATCCTGCTTATTTGTTAACAATATCTTCTGTCCTCACTAAAATGTAAGTTTCCTGAGGTGAGATTCCTGGGGTGTTGTTTACCAAACGATCCGTACAAGTCTGGAACAGTGATCGGCATAAGAGATTTTTTTTAAAGAACAAATAAATGACGACGGACTCTACGACGATAGAACTGCCTCGACTCTCACAGCCGCCAGGCTCCGCCCCCCCGAGCCACTTCCGCCCACAGTTTGGCCCCAGACCTTCTGGGCGGGGAAGTCCTCTGCGCAGGCGCTTGGGGCCGCGGAGCTTTCTGGGTAAAGATGGACGCTCCCGATCTGTTTCGCCGGCTCGGCGCGGGGGCCAAGTTCAATGTGAGACGCTTCTCGGCGGACGCAGCCCGGTTCCAGGTATTGTGTGCAGAGTGTGAGAAGCCCGAGTAACTGAGAAGGGGCAGGAGCCGGGGAGGGAACCGGCTGCTGGGGGAGCCAGTGCTCAGAGATCCCGTGGCGTGCCTGTGGGGCATTTTCCCTCCTTTGGCTTTCAGCTTACCGCAGCCTTCTGAATGAACTCTTTCCCCATCCTTCTGTAGACTTAGCTAGGTCTAGCACGGAAACATTTACCCTGCTCCCCACCCTCGGCCCCGCTTCCGAGTTTATTCAAAGCACAGGTAGACTCTTTCTTTCAAAAGTAACCTTTTTTCCGAAAGTGGTGGAAAGGAATTTCAAAGACAACCCAAAACGGAGAGAGTTTCTTTAACTATAGCTTCCCCAGATTTGTCTTGGCATGGGTGTAGCTTTAGTGGGCATGGTTCTTTTTATTCCCGCAACTCCACGCCCTGTTAAGTAACCACGGAGAAGACCGATTTAGAGATGGGAGATCTACATTGGAAATTAGTGAATGATATATCTGGAGTATTTGGGGCCTAATTGTGGAAAATCTTGACTGTCAACCTTGATGGTTGGACTAGAGGCATTTTTGTGTGTGCGCAACACGTGTGTTTTTTCTTTCTCTGACGGTATAGTGTAGTTATGAAGAGTTTGAACTGTGGAACCAGATTATTCAGGTTCAAATCATGGAGCTTCCAGTTACTAATTTTGAGACCTTGGTCAAGTTACTTAACCTTTTAGTACCTCGATTGTCTCGTCTGTAATATTACTATTTACCTTGTTAGAGTTGTTGAAGGATGAAGTGATTTAATGTATCTAAACATGCTTGGAAATCTACCTGACAATATGTGCTATGCTGATAAATGTATATAAGTGTTGGTTGCTATTATGATTATTATTATTACTGTTATCAGATCAGGAAAGGTATCACCTTGGATTCCATATGCCCGAACACACTTGTCAGCTCACCAAATATTTGGTGAAAGAATAAAAAAGATGGGGAGTCATTGGACCCACATCCTTACTGCCAATACTGCTAAGGTGAAAACAATGCTAGTCTGTCCACAGATTTAATTTAAAATTTTTTGGGTTTTAGATAGGGAAAAGGAAATATGACTTTGGTTCTTCAGAGGTGCTGCAGGGACTGGACTTTTTTGGAAACAAGTCTGTCCCAGGTGATTGTGGAGCATCGAAAACTCATCAGGAACTACAAGATGAAGAGAAAAAAGAAGAGAGCCTAACTGAAAGGAAGAGGGAGCAGAACAAAAAAAAGAGGAAGAAGATGACTTCAGGTTAGCGCTTGGCTTATTTTTTTCTCTTTATTTAATTTTTGTTCAATTAGAAAAATACAGTATGGTTACACACATAATATACGGCCATTTGTCAGTTGATGGCATTCAGGTTGCTTCCAGGTATTTGTGATTATAAATATTGCTACAATAAAGATACTTGTACATACATCTTTTTGTACAGCTGCTATTGTTTCTGTAATTAGCATCCCAAAAGTAGACTCACTGGTTGAAAGGGTCTGCACATTTCTTTCTTTGAACAGATAACTGCAAAATGACTTCCTACAGCCATGTTGATGCTGGGTACAATTTTTTTTTTTTTTTTTTTTTTTTGCCAATCTAATGAGTGAAACTATTTTTTATTTATATTTTCTTGATAACTGGTAAGGTAGAACATCTTCTTGTATGCTTTACTGGATGTTTACATTTCAAGTTTCTGAATTGTTTGTTTTTACTCTGCCTACTTTTCACAAGGTTTTTCCTGTACTCGACTGTAGGGGTATTTATCTTTTTCGTTGTCTGTAACACCTATTGAGTTTCCTAGCCATTTTTACCTTTTTAATAAAGCAACTAATTACACTTTTAAAAAATTATACAATGATGAAAAGTAAATTTTCTTCCCATTCTTTTATCTCTAGTCCCCTATTTCTCCAGAGGCAACCACTGTTAATCAATTTCTTACGTATTTTTGTAGAGATAGTCTATTCACATGTATTTATACCCCCTTTAAAAAAAACATGAATGATAGTGTACTTTATATGCTGTTCTGTTCTGAACCTTCCCTTCCTTTCCCCCTTTATTAAAACAACAATGTATCTTGGAGATTGTTTGGAATCAGTAGGAAGTGCACAGCCCTGTTCATTTTAACACAGCATAGTATCACATTGTATGTTCCATAATTGATTTGACAAGTTCCTGTGTTGTGAATATTTACTTGTTTACACACTTTTGCTGTTAAGAGTGTTGCAATAAACATCCTTTTACTTTCTGGGCTACAAAGAAGTTTAGTAAAGCCTTCTACCAAGATGATTAAAAAAATAGATCTGATACCATCTTAAGAAAAGGATTCAAATAGTAGGCAAGCAGAAACACATAGATATGCTCTCTAATTATTTAGCAACAAATGTGTATAGACGTACATAGTTTTAATTGGAAAATTCACAGTCTTGTGGATTAGTGATGATTAATGCCAACTGTCTCATAAAAGGGAACAGAATTTTATTTTTTTTAAGTCATTCCAATTTGTGGTGCCCACCAGCAATGTACAAGAGTTTTCTTTTTCTGTATTTGTCTACTCATGTATTTTGCACATTTTTTCTATTTTATTGTTCTTCTGTTTCTTCTTAATTTATTAGGCCTTATATATATTAAGGAAATTAGCTCTGTTCTAGCATATTATGTTTACAAATATGTTTTCTAGCTTGTCACATGTCACTTATCTTTATCTTTTTTTTTTCCATTTTATATGTTAAATTTATCTTTTCCTTTATGGTTTTTTTGTTTGTTTTGTTTTTGCCTTCTAAGCATTAAGCTTATTTTTAAAAAATTCTCCCATGTTTTCTTACTTGTAGTTCTCATTTTGTTATATTGAAATCTCTGACCCTCTTAGACTTTATTTGGTATAAGGAATGAACAGGGAACTAATTTAATTTTTTTTCCACGTGGCTAGCAAATTGTCCTTATATATTGATAATCCATCTTCTCCCCACTGGATTTTTTTTTTTTTGGAGTGATTTATTTACTTAATTAGTTTGGTGGGAGACTAGATTTGTTTAGTTACTTATTTACTTATTTTTAGAGGAGGTACTGGGACCTGAACCCAGGACCTTGTGCATGGTGAGCATGCACTCTACCACTTGAGCTATACACTCTCCCCTCCCCATGAGATTTAAATGCAACTTTTATTGTAAACTTATTTCCCATCTCTATATGGGCTCTATTCTGTTTTGTTGGTTTATATTTCTGTGTTCATATACCAGTAGCAGCCTGTTTTAATTAATGTGGCCTTACGTTATAAATTCTAGTAGAGTGGTGTGGCATACCATGCTTATTGATTGGGTGACTAGATATTTTCTCCCTAAAGTGATCTATAGAGCCAGTGCATACTTAGATTAAATTCCAGTAGGCTTTTTTTGTAGAAATTGAAAAGAATTTTTTTTAATTAAACATGCATATCATGTGGCCTATCTGTTTCCACTCCTAGAATTTAACCAAGAGAAAGGAAAACCTGTGTCCTCCCAAAGACTTGTACACAGGTGTTCATAGTGGCTTTATTTGTAATAGCCCCCAAACTGGAAATGACTCAAATATCCTTCAACAGGTGAAGGATAAACAAATTGTATATCTGTACAATGGAATACTACCATAAATTAAAAGTTTAAAATTATTGATACATGCTCCAACATGGATAAATCCCAAAATAACTATCCTGAGTGAAAGAAACCAGACTATATTTAGTACATACTGTATGATTCCATTTAAATAAAATGCCAGGAAAAAAAGCTAATTCATCTACAGTGACAGAAAACAGATTGTTGCTCAGGGATGGAGTGATGCATTATAAGGTACCACAAGGAAATTTTGGAAAATGATGGAAATAACCTTGAATGTGGTGATGGTTTAACAGGTGTATACATATGTCCAAACTCCTCAAATTGTGTACTTTAAATATACAGTTTATTCTGTCAGTTATGCATCAGTGAAGTTGAAAAAAATTTAAAAGAAACTCCAGAAGTAGTCTTTGCTCATTACTCTTAGAATTGTTTAGGTATTCTTACATACTTACTTTCCCATGTAAATTTTAAAGTCAGCTAGTCCCGTTACTAAAACAATCCTATCATTACTTTTCATTGAATTAGTGTTATTTATAGGTTTAGTGAGAACTTTTTCTCTTTATAATATTGAGAAGTCCTTAAATATTGAGTTGTGTTCCTTGCTATTAAAAGTGAAATCTTTTCTTACATCATATTTATTTTCTAGCTGGTTGTGGTTTGGATATAGAAAAGCTGGATGCGTCATTGAAATCTCCTATTGTTTAAGTAGTTTTTCAGAAAATTCCTTATTGTTTTCAAGTATACAGTCATGTACACATTACACAGCTGAGATAATTTAAAAAGAGTGTGAGCTCAGAGCTTTGATTTTACCAACACAGAGCTTGCCTCTCCTTTCCCAGTTTTTATGCCTCACATTACTTTATCAGGTTGTGTCCGCTAGTACTTTTTCTTTTGTTTAGTATGAAGGTATTGCTAAAGATGTTGCACTTAAAATCCTTTAATTTTTTATAAATATATTTTAGAAATGATTTCTCAAGAAGTTTCTACTATACAATGGATATCATCTGTGGAAGCAAAGATTGAAGAGAAGAAAGCCAAAAAAGAAAATAAACTAACTTCAGGAAAGTTGGAGCAGCTCAGGACAGAAAAGGTTAGAAAAACGTCTTTGCCCCAGGAGTTTTTCCGACCATCGTAGTGTCTCCTGCACTCCTGCCGAGTTGCAGATGGGGAGTATTGTTCATCTCACTTCAGTAATCCCGCATCCCGAATTTGACTGTCTGGATCAGAGAATGGGAAACAAACCAAATCAACGTCACTTGACTCTACTTTTGGCACTAAATTTTAATAAGTAAAACATTTAGGGTAGAACATTAAAAAGCATTGGCACTTATGTGCTAAATGCTGCAGAAAGAAAATAGATCGATTCAGTGCCTGCCCTCTAGAAGTTTATGTAAGATTATGACTATGACAGTAGCACGTTAATATGAATAGCATGTTATTCATGGCATTGACACATTAATGTGAAGAAATCTGGATTGATAGCTTTCGCTGTTATGAAGGTCTTCCATCTGTGAAAGGGCATGAATTATACCTAGTATTTCTATCTTTTAGGGCTTGAAATTTAACCAGAAAGTTTCATAGGCTGCTAACGCTCATCCCAGAAACTGTTACTGTTGCTTTACAACATCTAACACCGTATTTGACCATATCCACGGTGACTCCTTTATTTCTCTTTCCAGATAAACTTCTTGCGGAATAAACATAAAATTCATGTCCAAGGAACTGATCTTCCTGACCCAATTGCTACATTTCAGCAACTTGACGAGGAATATAAAATCAATGCTCGACTGCTTCAGAACATTCTAGATGCAGGCTTCCAGATACCTACACCAATCCAAATGCAAGCCATTCCAGTTATGCTGCATGTGAGTATGAAGGTCTAGAATGTCTCTTGACATTCCTCGTTTGTATGTGCGTGTGTTCATTTCCTTCCCTTGTTGAAATCTTCCTTTCTACTTACCACCTCCTGTTGAAAACCTTCCCTGCTTTTAAGGTCCATCTCTAATGCCTGTGCCTTCTTAAAACTTGTCATGATCACTACCGGTAGATGTCATCTTTTTCCTTTACCAGAACTCTCTCCCCTACCACCCAGTTCTCCATGTGTTTTCTTTTTCTTGCAACATTTATCTTACATTTTGTCTTACACTGCCATGTATTTTTATTAATTATATTTACCTTTTCCATTTACTAAGCGTGTTAACCCTCTGAGGCTAGGGTATATGTTCTATTCATCCATCCATGATGTAGCTTATAATATCCAGGAACGATTTCAGAAATACAGAATTCTTGTACATAACCTGACTTTATTTTTATCCCAAGACTTTTTATTATTGAAGTATATGTAAGTACCAAGAAATACATAAATTTTAAGTGCACAGTTCAGTGAGTTTCAACAATGCATACCCTATGTATCCATCACCCCCGTGAAGACGTGTAACATTCTGTCACCCCAGACAGTTCTCTCATACCCTTTCCATTTAGTCCTAACCTCACCCCGCCCAGAGGTAAGCACTTGGTTTCTATTGCCATGTATTGGTTTTATCTCTCCTAGAATATCGTGTAAGTGGAATCATTCATTATCTATTTCCTTTATTTTCGGTTTCTTTCACTATATACTATTTTTGAGATTCATCCATGTTGCATATATCAGTTTGTTACTGAGTAGTATTCTCTTGTATGAATACACCATAATTTGTTTATGCACTGTTGATAGAGGTATGAGTTAACTTAGATTTTTGGAAATTAAATTTTTCTGAGGTTTCTTTTTGTAGTGATGAGAGCTGACATTTTTCCCTCCACATAACCAAAGATGGCCTTCAGTTCTGGTTGCCAAAGAACATGAGTGCCCTCCTCATCCATACTAATCTTTTTCATTTCCTTTGGGAACTAGAATGAGAATATATTTGAATGACGCTGGCTGACATTATAGTAGATTCGCTTTTAATTCTCATGTAAGATTGCTTCTATGGTGACCTAAGCTTTAAGCTAAGAATCATAGTACCTTTTGAAGATTGTCACCTATAAATGACTCTGTCACTCAGGTTATCACCACTTTTTATTTCTTACCTTTAGCCATTCTGCTGCATATTAAAGCCTTCCATAAGGGTAGAGCAGTGCAGTCATCAGGACAAAAAGTTGGTTTTGTGGTTTTCCTTTGATAAAGAGGTTTAGGGGGGAGAAAAATGAAAATAATGAAAATAATTGAGGTTGTCAGTTATCTTTGGATTTTAGTTATGCACTTTCTTTATCCAGTTCAAATGAACTTTAGTGATAATGCTCAGAAACTCCACTGGGGCAGTGGTGTCGAGGATGGATGATGTTAGAAAAGTGAATATTGAAGATGTTAGAAGAGTGATGGGAATGTGAGTGATTGAATTTATTATGTATAATTTTGTTATTTTTATGGCTGGTAGCGTTATTTGACCAGGCTCTGCAAAATTTATGTACTCTTCCTTTTCTTAACATACTGTTTTTAGGGTCGAGAACTTCTGGCTTCTGCTCCTACTGGATCTGGAAAGACTTTAGCTTTTAGCATTCCTATTTTAATGCAGCTGAAACAACCCACAAATAAAGGCTTCAGAGCCCTGATTATATCACCAACACGAGAACTTGCCAGCCAGGTATGACTTGTAGCTTCTGAAGAGGATGTGTTTGTATTTGCTCCAGTCATCTTTCTTATTTGAGGGTAGTAAAAAGGTCTCAAGAGAGTAAGGCCCGTGTCTTTGTCATGGTTAAGTATTCTGTAGAAAACACACTTTTCTGTATCTTACTGCATATGGGCAGGTCATTTTAAGTCTTGTAATTTTCTAAAACATGATGATCTTAACATTAATACTTTGGTATAAGCTCTTCCTTAAAGTTGGAAGGATATTGTAATATATACTTCTCTAAAACTTATTTTTCTCACCTAGAAAAATGAAAGCCCATGTCAGTTTTTCAGAAAGTAGAACTATACAGTGGTCTGCTCCACCCTCCCAGTGAGCTTAATATAAAAACATGCCAGGTATGAAATAGTTTTGTAACAGTACTGCATTCTAAAAACAATGTGTAACGGAATGGAAGAGTTTTGATTTTATCTCTTAGAACGAGTTTACTAGACCTGAAGAAGCTACTGAATCTTATTAGGCATTCAGGTTCCAAAATGCTGAGATTCCAGGTTAACTTACAGATTATTAAGGGTTTAATTTCAGAAATTCATGGGTTGATAATAGATTTATTTTGTTAATAAGGAAAAAGAGACTGTACACTTTATCCAAGTACTTTAGCAGCCGGGTTAATCATTTTCTGTTTTAGATTCACCGAGAGTTAGTAAAAATATCTGAGGGAACAGGATTCAGGATACACATGATCCACAAAGCAGCAGTTGCAGCCAAGAAATTTGGACCTAAATCATCCAAGAAATTTGGTAAGGGGTTCATCCTTGAGGTATAGAGCTTATAAGGGATTTGGAAATTACAAATATCCTAATTGCCACCTAAAAGTTTTTAAAGTGTAGTTAGTTTGATTTTTAGAGAAGCTGGAAGAGCTCTCCTTCCCACTCCCATCCAGTAGTTATATAAATATATACCAGTGGTTCTCAACTAGATGTGATTTTGCCCCTCATCGCCACCTCACCCTCCACCCCAGGGATCTGTGGCAGTATCTGGAGAAATTTTAAGTTGTCACAGCTGGGGAGGGGTGCTACTAGTATAGGAATAGAAGCCCAGGATGCTGTCAAACATCCTACAATGCACAGGACAGCCTCCAGCAACAAAGAGTCCATCTGGGTCAAAATGTCAGTAGTGCCAAGGCTGAGAATCCCTGCTTTATTCTATGATTTTTAATCTGCTTTATTTTTCTTTTATCTTGATCATCTGAGTAAAACTGCATTGAAGGAAAGTATTTTCCTGAAAAACAGACACATGTTTGAAAAGCAAACTAAACTGTTGGATTATAACATTCTTGTCTCTTAGAAGCTGAGAAGGCAGATCAAATATATAAAAGGAGAGTATGGATATAGTCTGTGCTATGATGGATTAAAAAATATGTATGTTAGCTTACTGATAAGGAAGAACTTTGTGTTGTCGGGGTAGCATGTATACCCACTCCGCCTGCTCCCCACTTGAGGTTATTAGCTGCAACTCAGGAGGCTTACTCCCCTAGTTCAAGAGGGACGAATCTTGTTTTTGCAACTTTTACCATTTGTTTTTCCTATAGATATTCTTGTGACTACTCCAAATCGACTAATCTATTTATTAAAGCAAGATCCTCCAGGAATAGAGTTAACAAGGTACAGATAAGGTTATGTCTTTTATGTGTGTTTTTCACTTAGTTGATTATATTTTGTCTTCAATTACTTGAATTGCCCTTTGGAGCTTGCTATCTGCCAACTTCCAATATTGGTACTGAGAATAATGGTTTTTATTAAACTCATAGAAAAGTAACTATCTGGTCTGGAAGAAGGTCAGCAGAGTCTGATAAGCAGGTAGTCCAGAATTCCCCTAGAAATTTTCACATCTTTCAGCAATGGTGATGGAGTTCATAAGGTTTATGTAAAACTCTTTATGTCGTTGCTAATGGAACCTCATATCTTTGAGGCTGATGGAATAGGTGCACTAATTTATGTTTGTATTGTTTTTACCTCTTTCCTGCTTACTTTTCTTTCTAGTATGATATGTGGATCTGAGAAGTATCACCGTGGTTTGACTTCTTCATGTGTCCCTACAATTTAGTGAAGTGTCTTGGATCCTTCAGTTCAATACCCCTAAGTTTTTTTTTGTTATTTCTTAGTGTTGAGTGGCTGGTAGTAGATGAATCAGATAAACTGTTTGAAGATGGCAAAACTGGGTTCAGAGACCAGCTGGCTTCCATTTTTTTGGCCTGCACATCCCACAAGGTCAGAAGAGCTATGTTCAGTGCAACTTTTGCATATGATGTTGAGCAGTGGTGCAAACTCAACCTGGACAATGTCATTACTGTATCCATTGGAGCAAGGTAATTGTTCTTCCATGTAATCCCACTGATTTCTTGTAAAAATACAAGTCATTATTTTAGACTAAAGGAGATAGGTTGTGTGGCCTAAGATTAGTACTGGAGAGAATTTTACTGAAAGAAACATATTATTTAAAGTCAAGATTGATTAAGGATTTTCTCTTTTAGAGTACTCCAAAGGAAGATTCTCATACTGTCATGTGAATCTTCCTGTCATCATGCTTTTAGTTGATATTTTCCATCCAGAAATTATGACGTGAGCTCTGTAGCCACCGAAAGGGTTTAATTTCTTTGATGACTTAACTAAGTAGGGGCACAGAGAAGGAAGCTGATGTTACTGAGCCACTTGATTTATAATTCCTTTAAAAATTATTTTGGGGAGCATTTATGCTAAATGGATAGAAAAAAGTTCCAAGAAATTATATTGCCATTGATAGACTATAATGCAACCCATGAAATGGTAAGAGTGAAGATTGTAGCTATATGAAAAAGTGCTTGTAATAATACCATGTTAAGTAAAAAAGAAGCCACATGGAACAGTAAAGAATATCTTGTCTACTTTAAACTTAAAAATCCTGTGTATAAAGAGAAAACAGAAAAAATTCACCATTAATACAATTGTAAAGGCAGATAACAGAATGGAAAAAATATTTGCGACATAATACTATGTATTGTAATGGCTTATGGACTGTTAAGAAACCCTTAAGATACCCTCCTCCAACTGTCTATAAATAAACCTTTGCTAATCATTAAGAAAAAAATTTAGCCATATGTGGTAACAACCTTTAAACATTCTCATTTTACCCAGTAATTTTATTTTTAGAAAGATTTTGTAAGTAAATAATTAGACACATGAAAATTTATGACTAGAACACAACAGAATGTCAAAGTTTATTCTAAAATGGTAGAATTGTGGGCAGTTCATTTTATTGTTTATCTTTTAAAATTTTTCTTGAGATAACATTTTCATAATCAGAACAAAACATTTAAAAATAACAACTTTGTCTTTAAGTTAAAATATAAGTAATTAATACTTACATTGACAGTGGAAAAGTTTATTCTTTTGGAGTTGTGTGTAAATTTCTTCACTGATTTAGAATTTGTGGGGAAAACAAAAATTGGCTCTTGCAAACTACAAGGTTATGTTTTCTTCTCAGGAATTCTGCTGTAGAGACTGTAGAACAGGAGCTTCTCTTTGTTGGCTCTGAGACTGGAAAACTTCTGGCCATGAGAGAACTTGTTAAAAAGGTATAATTTGGACTACATTCTTGAATTTTGAGAAAGTTCACCAAGCCTTATATTACTAGTGGAGGCTTGAGTGCTATTCCTGTATCATATTTAGTAATCCAGTGGTAAACCAGTAAGCACATCGGGCCAGCTCTTGTCTCAAAGGGGAGAGGCTCACCTTTTAGAGGATAGTAAGTTTTCTGTTCCCAGCTTGGGGTAGGCTAGGAAAAGACCTACCTGATGCCCTGGAAGCCTCCTTTTTCCACATCTGCATACAGGCAGACCTCGGAGATATTGTGGGTTTGGTTCCAAACACGGAAATAAAGCCAGCATTGCAATAAAGCGAGTCACAGGAATTTTCTGGCTTCCCAGTGCATATAAAAGTTATGTTTACATTATGTTGTAGTCTGTTAAGTGTGCAATAGCATTATGTCAGAAAAAGCAATGTACGTACCTTAATTAAACAATGCTTTATTGCTAAAAAATGCTAACCATCATCTGAACTTCCACAAGTCATAGTAGTAACATCAAAGATCACTGTAACAAATATAATAAATGAAAAAGTTAGAAATACTGTGTAAATTATTAAAACTAAAAAATTATTAAAAAAGACATGAAGTGAGCAAATGTGCTGTTGGAAAAATGGTGCCAATAGACTTGCTTGATGTAGGGTTGCCGCAGACCTTCAGTTTGTAAGCAAAACAAAACACAGCGTGAAGTGCAGTAAAACGAAGAATGCCTGCATAAATCTGCCCCCTTAACCTCCCCCCACCCCCTGCTGGTTTCTTACAGAACTGGGGCACTGTAGAATGAATACGACACTGGAGTGTGGGGTTTTGTTTTATTAATGAGTTAATACTTAGTAGTTCTTGGCACATAATAAATGCTATATGTGTTAGTTTTACTAATGTTCTTAATGAAATTTATTTGTCAATAGGAAATTTAAGGTTTTCACAGATACTCACATGGGATTATACATCAGGGATTTTTAGCCTTGTATAAGCTTGAGGAATTCTGTGAACCTTTTGAAATTATACGTAAGATTTTGTGTGGATGTGTGGTTAGAAAGCTTTGTAGCTTCATTAGACTCTGAAAGGGTGTGTGGAAAGGGTTTGAGAGAGGAGGGGTTTTGATAGTATAAATATAAAAATTATTTATTTAGAGCTGGTAGTTGATAACTGAGATTTTATATAACTTGATAAGATTATATTGAGAGAACTGAGAACCAAGGACTAAGCTTTGGTGGAATACCCACAGTTAGGATAAATAATGTCTTAAAATGACAGTTACTATATTTTAAGAAGAAACAAAAAAGTTCTGAGGCACAGAAGCAAAGAGATAATTATTTCAAGGAGTGGACACCCATTGCTGTAGAAAGTGAAGAGGGATTACTTAGACAAGGTTATTGAGATTAGCAAGATGGAGAGTACATTCAAGTTGAATGGAAAGAATCCATTGTAGAGCGTGGATGGTGAGGAAGAAAGAGGCAGATTTAAACCACTGGTCTAGGAAATTTGGCAATTTCTAAATTGAATTGTCATTTTGTGAACTAAAATCATATGAAATACTGCAGTTATATTCTTTCCTATGGGTTATGTGTGCTTTCTTTCAGGGTTTCAGTCCACCAGTTCTTGTTTTTGTTCAGTCCATTGAGAGGGCTAAGGAGCTTTTTCATGAGCTCATATATGAAGGTATTAACGTGGATGTTATTCATGCAGACAGAACGCAGCAACAGGTAAAGTCACATGTATACTTTCAAAGCCATAAAGAATAACTAAATTTTTAAATTGACATTAAATTTATGAAGTCCTTGTTTTCCATTCCTAGAGTGGTACTAAAACATTTCATATATGTTCTGTTAACCAGAGAGATAACACAGTCCACAGCTTCAGAGCAGGAAAAATCTGGGTTCTTATTTGTACAGCCTTGCTGGCCAGAGGGATTGATTTTAAAGGTGTGAACTTGGTGATCAACTATGACTTTCCAACCAGCTCAGTGGAGTACATCCACAGGATAGGTGAGTTGTGTGCCCCAGCCCCTCACTAGTCTGCCTTAACACCTCTGCTCTTCCCTTCAGCTTGCTCGTTTTTTAGTGCTGTGGAAATCCAGTGAGTTTTATATGTGAATCTTGAAAGTCTCATTCCCCCAAACAAGTTTTTAATTTATGGTATGATTTCTCTTAGGTCGAACTGGAAGAGCAGGGCATAGAGGAAAAGCTGTTACATTTTTCACAGAAGATGATAAACCATTATTACGAAGGTAAATTAGGGGAGATAACTTAGTATTAAGTTGGCAAAATTGATCAATTATACACAATTAATGGATAATTACAAAATGGCTGTGTTTCAAACTCTGTTATGATACTAATCAACCACATTTTAGCTGTGAGAAAAAGAAAAATGATCAAAAGGCCTTGTTTTTGCCCTTCGATTATTAGATTTTGGAAATATTCACAGTGGAATATTTATTAAGTTTCAGACTTGCCGAATTCTCCCACTAGCCATCAGTTATTACTTACAATGTAATGTTAAGGTTTCTGGAGTAATGAATAGTTTAAAGTTAACCCTGAGTCTCTGGCCCAGTCAGAATGATCTCTTACTATGATGTATTCTTCCCATTACTCTTAGGGGCAGATGGAGTGTTATATTTAGTCCCAAGATCACCTGTCGTGTAGGAAGAATTATTTTAGTAACACACCCCAGTATTACTCAATTGTAGCCCCTTGAAGCCTGGGTAACTTACGATAGATATACTTTTAGAATCTCAAGTCTTAATTCAGCCTATCATCATAGATTTTAATATAGAACTTCAGTGTCCTACATTTTGGTTGCCTATAGAAATTTTAGGCTGATGATAATTGACAACATTTCACATTTGTGACAAATGAAATTGAGTTATGGATGGAGGCAGTTTGTACTTTGATCTATGTATCAGTTTTGGCAAAGATTTTGATTTGCGCCTTCTGAGCCTTGGCTCTGTCAGCCTTGGTTTTGCTTTGAGCAGACTTCCATGATGGGTAGCAGGGGTATATTCCAACAGCCTAGATTCACCTAAGTTCTCCTCAGGGACTGCAAGCATGTGAATCTGATGAACCCCATTTCAGTGTAACTGCACCTAAGTTTTGCATCTGGGAAATGGGGATAATGATAGTATTTACTACAAAGGGTTGTAAGGATTGAGGAAGTTACTATACATGAGAAGCTTGAGACAATGCTAAGCCCATAATAAGCACTATCATTTCACAAATTTAAGTTTGACTCTGACTTCAGTCAGTGTCTCATTCAAGACAGGGCCTAGTAGCTTTTTTGGGCTTGATAAATGTTGAGTAGAAATAAGCTGCTGTCTAAAATTATTCATCAATGCATTGATTTCAGTCCAGCGGACAGTTCTCTCCATAATCCAATGTGATTGCATCTAGTGATAATTGACAGTATATCAGAATACCTTCCTGTTTTTGTATTTTAGTTGCTCTTGTATTGTGCAAAGGGTTTAAGTATATAAACGTCAGTCTGGTAAGATACAAATTTATATTTATGGATGTCTTTTTCAGTGTTGCCAATGTTATACAGCAGGCTGGATGTCCTGTACCAGAATACATAAAAGGTTTCCAAAAACTACTAAGGTACAGTCTTGAATTTACCTGGAGCCTCTCTCTTTCTGCATATACATTCTTGCTTTCATACTCTTCTACATTATTGTTCTAACACTACTACTCCCTTTAGAACATTTTAAGATAAATTTCCTTTTAAATGTTTGTTAATGCTGTATGTTCTTTCCTTGTCAGGTTTTAATCCTTGAAATTTTATGTATTCAAATTTTTTCAATATTATTCAATATGGGTAAAATAGGCTTAGATTTTGTTTTAGTTCATAAAACTGGTAAAAAGCAGTTAATTGGCCGAAATCAAACTCTAGTGTTTGTTGGTATAGGATACAAGAGTGACAAAAGACATACTTTAATCATAATCAGTGCCTTTTAAAAATTGATTGAATTTATCATCCCTTTGGGTTACCTCTGTTAGTCTACCTAGTATATTAAAGTGGATACAGTGTCACTGGAAACTGGATAAAAGAAATGAATTTTGTGACCAAGAATCTAAACTAGTTTTAGCTTTAGCTCTTTTAAACTAAGTTGCACTTAGTTCAATTCTTTTTTCTCTTACTTTGTAACTTGCAGCAAACAAAAGAAAAAGATGATTAAGAAGCCTTTGGAGAGAGAGAGCATTAGTACAACTCCAAAATATTTTTTAGAAAAAGCTAAGGATACACAGTAAGTATATGGGGAAGGGGACTGTCTGGCTCGGTCGTATAGTTACAGTAGGCATTATGTTCCCGTGGGCTAAACTTTTAGAAGTGGAACTGATAGGTCTACAGTCCATTATAAAATGTAATAAAAGTAATATATCTTTGGTTGCCTATGATTTGGGAGCTTGGAATTCTTCTGTATGCGCATATTAGCGATCTGTTTTTCTCCGTCTTTGAAAATATGGTTTCAGTTCACTGTGAATTAGAGTTGCACTGTCCACCATCTCCACACGGCCTGCACCTGAGCATACTCCTGCGGCCGGTAGTTAGGACTACTGACTCCCACTGATGGGGTCTTCCTTGAAGCCCCACATTCTGGGTAGGGTTTCATTAAGACCTTAGGCTTATGCAGAAGCACATTGTAACACCTCTGAACAGTATGACTTGGGTAAATTTTAGTGGTTTATCTGAGTTTTTGAGGATTTTAAGGTATAGATTTTTTAACATCCACACAGGACTACCTTTTTTGCCTGTCACTCCCAGGAAGCTACCTGATTTGATAGGGGTAAGCTAAAATATTCTGAGCAGTACTATTCTTTCCGCTATTTAAGGAAAATGACACGCTTCAAATTCTGTCAGTACCAGTTAATATGTAACACATACAATGTGTTAGGCATTTACCAAGTCCTGTTGACCTGCGAGGTACTTGATGGTAGTAAGGTGTATGAATGGATGTAAAATGAGAATCCTCTCCTGAAGCTGGGGAAAGGAGATTAATGCACATGAAAAAATGTAGAGAATAACTTCTAAATAAAATAGAAGTTTAGAGAAGGGAAACATCATTATGGATTGGTGTAGTTCCAGAAAGTTTCAAGGAGGTAGAACTGTCTTCAAGGATAGGTGAAGTTCAGGCACATAGAAGGAAGGAGGTGAAGAAAGGCGAGAAGACTGGAGTGCGCATTCTTTCCGAGTGAGAGTCTGCCTGACGATTCGCGTTGACTGTGGGAAGTCATGTTCAGCCCAGGTACATAGAGTGTGCAGAGTGTCCCAAAGTTTTAGTGGTTTTAAACTTTAATAACTTGGGGAGAAAAAAATGTGGCAAACTTATACAATTGTATCATTTGAAAGTTATTTTAATGTCATTTGTTCTTTCGTGCATTCTTAATACATTTTTTAATTTCAATTCTTTGTGGTAACAGTTCCTGAGTGACACTTAGACCACTGGATTGGTAGAGAAGGTTGCCCTGCTTGGTCTCCTTCCCTGTCTCATTTGACTTTTTCTTGTGGTGGGCCGCTTCAGAATTGTGGCACTGCATCAGAACCTCATTCTTTGGGTGATCTTAAAGCTTATGATTCGAAGTGCAGTCCTTTCAGGCAGTGAGCAGCAGCTGATGAAAGTTTTTACGAAGGTCCAAAATCAACTAGAGCATGAGATCGTGGCTATGTTGAATTTTAATAAGAAATATTGGTATTTTAGGTAATTACACTCTAATTGTTGATTTTTGTAAGTTTGTGGCTTTTATGCTCTGAGGTTATTGAAACTTAAAGTTCCACAAAGACTGAGGACACTTGGTATAAACCTTGTCACTAGTTCCCTGCTTAAAGATGCTTTGGTTGACTCTCCATTTTCTTACCATTTAAAGGCTGTACTTCTTAACATAGATACAAACAAGACCTGATTTGACTCTGTCTTACTTCTCCACTATAGATGTTTTAATGATGTTACCCACATCTGTGGCCTCAGCTCTATGCTGATAACTATTAATCCATATCTTTCGGCCTAGCTTCTTAGCTGAGCTATAAACCTGAATCCTGTTGCCCAGTGGACCTCAGTTCAGGCACTGCAAACTCAACCAGCTGTAGTGGGAGGTGGGGGGGATTGGATTCGGAGCCAGAAGAACTGGCTCTCATACCACCTTTTCCTGTGTGATTTTGGACAAGTCACTTCACCTCTCTTAAGCCCCTTTCCCCCGATATATAATAGGAATATTTATATAAATAATACCAACTCTGCCAACTCCTCAACTCAAGGTTGGTTGAGGGGTAAATGAGTTAATATACCTCCAAGAACTTTGTATTACTATACAATAGTCTGCACATATTGATTATTTTCTCAAAACTTTTCTCCTTTTCCTGTGTTAACACTTAGCTGATTCACCAGACTCTAAAATCAGACTGTCAAAAGTTCATGTCTAACATTTATTAGCAAGTTGCTCAACCACTCTACCTCATTTTCCTCATCTGTAAAACGAGGATGATAATAGAATCTTTTTCATAAGTTAGGAAGATGACCTAAGTTGATACATGTAAAGCACTTATAACAGCATCTAGCACTTGATGTGAACTCTTACTATTAGGCCAGGACCAGAATATGTCTTTTATGGCATGTTGTAGTGTAGTTTGTTGTGATGTTTCTATCTCACTTAAGTGTTCATGATTTTCTTTAGAAAGACCATGTCTAAAGCATCTTTGTCTTCCTAGTGCCTCATATACTTGATTATATGGTAGATTTCAGTATTTATTACACTGGTGGAGTTTTGGAGAGTACCTATATCTAAAATTTCTTTCTTTTTTTTTTTTTTTTAACTAAAATTTCTAATTCAACTTCCCTTTCATTGTCACAGGAAAAAGGTCACTGGTCAGAAGAGCAAGAAGAAAGTAGCTCCTGAGGACAAAAGTTAAAAACAGACTTTCAAAAAGACTGTCTCACAAATGTAATTTTATGATTCCAGTATGAATGTTGTTTTCATGGAATACATCATCTTATAATCACCTGTACCAAACATTTGAAATGAACCACAAGAACACCGGACTGGTGAAAAATGATCCTAAATTATCAGCGCATCATGTCAAGTTCAGTTTGTAGGTCATTTTTAAGTGATTATACAATGGAAATAACATTCATTGAAATTTGTGTGGTTTGAATCCAGAGAGATACTTCTTATAGAAGAACAAATGCTTATGCTAAAAATAACAACACCCAAATGTGGTGAACTCATGGATTTTTCCCTTCAAGTGTGAAGGAAGGTGTCATGAATGCTGTGGAGAGGCATCTGGAACCACATTTCAAAGTAAAGCTTTGCGATTGAATGCCCCTTCCCACTTGCTTTTTTTCCCCTCCTTTCTTCCTTCCTTTCTTTTTTGGTTTCTTGGTTTGTTGGTTTTTTTGAATGCACAAGAAGCAGCATGGGCTGTCTAACAAGAATAAACCTACTGCTCAATTATTTCACTATTTCATAATTTGTTGGTGGCCTTTTGTGGTATGAGCCACAACGAAATGCCTCTTATGTGGCTGGTTATTCAAGTTCCCTAGGATTTTAAATTCTTTGGTCTATTAAATATCTTATCCCTCACCGGTAACATAGCTCATACTGTACCTGTCATAATGTTGCAACTATAAGATTATGGTCAGCCTCTCCTTTTCTTCATTTTCTGTCATTTAGCCATGTTCTTTCCTATCTCTTTCCATTCGAGATGACTTTGCTCAAAAACTGATAAACATTTTATCCTGATAAGGAAGAATGTTCCTGTTACTTGATATACCTCTGGCCCCATTCTCTTACAGCTGATGTTTCCTGAGGCTTTATGGCCCTTCATCCTTTAGTACACAGGTCTCTGCCAAAGGTACAGGATTATGATTATACAGTGATGGAGACTACTCACTCTTAGCAGATTTCTCTCAGTTGCTAGTTTTGTACAGTGGAATAAAACAACAACTTCATACCTGTAAGTTACTTGGAATGGTACCTAACAGGAATGTTAGTTATTATCATATTGTAATACTATATAGATAACCTTTTCTCAGCAGCACTTGAATTAAACTTATTTATTTACTTTAGTCTCAGTCTTTTATTCTCGAGTCAGGACAGGTAGACTCCAACTTAAATATATTAGATAGGACAAAAATTGGTCATCTTCAGAATTTATGTAAATAGAGACCTCTTGCTGCAAGGTGCAAGAAATACAAGCCTGTGATTTTTTTGTTTGTTTGTACTCGCAAACACATCCTTGACTCAAAATATATTCTGGACTTCTGTGTGCTGGTACTACCCATTTACCAGTTGTTTGAATAATTTTTTTCATTTCTCAGAGGTTGTTTTTTCATTTGTGAAACTGATGGTAATACCAACTATGTCTCAAGATTAGGAGTACCTAGCACTGTGCCTGACATGTTATAACTTCTCTTTAAACAAACATTATGTATTTGGTTAGGAATACAAGGCTTGATAACATAGTCTGTGCCCTTACAGTGTAGTGTTGAGGATAAAGCAAAGGAACAAAGAATGTAGTAAATGCTGTGTTAAACATAAAGCCACGATGCTGAAGCGTTACAGGAGAGCATCTAACCTGGACTGGATATGTCATGGAAGGCTGACATCCTGGGTCTTACAGATGTAACAGTCAATAAGTAAAGGAAAACAAAGTACTCCAGGCAGAAACAAAAATCATGTCTTCTGTGATCTTTGATATACTCCTTTCATTTGACTTTTTCCCTCTTGTTCTCAGTATTTTCTCCTGTGTAACCACCCATCCTTAAAGTGGCTACAAAAACCTGTATCAATTTGGTTAGTTAATGGATTAATACTGAATTTAGTATATCAGTTTATATCAATGGGAACATCCGCTACACAGTCTCTTCTAAAGAGGGGAAGGAATGAAATTAGTGGACAATTATGATAAAGTGATAAATAGCTGGCTTTAGTTGAAATGAGCAAGGACTTTGAAGTCAAACATCTGGATTTGGATCCTGGTCCTGCTGCTTTGCAGCTGTGTGAGCTGGGTAAATTAGTTTCTTGTAATCGGGGTTTTCTTATCTGAAATGTCAACAGTAACTCTTAGGGACTTTAAGGATTTGAAAAAACACAGTAAAGTTCCCGACCAGTGATTTGTGCCCAATAAACAATAACGTCAAATTGTTTCCTTGTAAAAACCCTAAAAGGAAGACTAAAAGATAAAGCTAATTAGAATCTGTTACTTGCTAGTAAACAAACTCTACCTGAGGGGTTGAAAAAGTCTACATTCAACTTTCACATTTACTTACAGTAGTTTGGGGGGGGGGAAATCACAGTAAAAATATGGCTAGATAGATTCAGAGCAATGAACCGCTTCCAAACACTGTTTTGGCTCTGATTGCGAATGTAGGAAAAATACGGATTATCAGGTGGCTAAATACCTTTAGCTTTTTTGGGTGCGTACCAAAAGGAAGCTGCCGAGTTCCACGGAAAAAGTAGAGCTTATTACTAGCGCTGTGAAGCTATCAAAGGGGCATTTTGGATCCATCTGTTCCTTGCGTAAAGAGTAACAACAACAACAACAAAAAAGCACCCGTGTACCCACCATCCAGTTTAAAAAAAAAGACAAGCTACTCTTTTCACTAAACCAAGATGATGGTTTTTCAATCTGAGCAACGACGACGCCTAGCAGCTCGCCGGCCAACTGGGCCCTCCACAGAGCCTTGCGGGAGAATGAATCAGCTTCCCTGTAACGGGGCGCAGACCGCCGCACCAGACCCAGAACGAGAATTGCACCTGGCGGGCCCCGCGGCGGCAGCCGGGTCACGTGACGCGGGCGCGCGGCTCCTCCCCCGCGCGCGGGGCGTCACGTGGGCGCGCGGCCCCGCCCCGTCGCCCAGTCCGCGGCGAGGTGGGGCCCGGCGTTTGCCCCGGAAGTGGCTCTCCTGACAGCTGCTGGGGAGGCGGTGGCGGCGGCAGGCCCGGAGCAAGATGGCGCTGCGGCCGGGAACGGGAGCTGGAGGCGGCGGGGCCGCGGGAGCTGGCGCGGGGGCCGCCGGAGGAGGCAGGTGGGTGCGAAGAGCTGGGCCGGGACGCGCCTCGCAGACGCAGGGCTGGCCCGGCACGGGCATCGGGTGGTCGGCTGTTAGGGCCATTTTCGCCCGCGCCGACCCCTTTTCCCCTGGAACTGGGCTGCGGGAGAAGAAGAGTCGTCCTCCGGGGACCTAGGCCGAAGGGACAGATGGAGCCTGGGCGCCCGACTCCGGTCTTCCAGGCTCGGGGGCGCTGGCTGCTGGGGCCGAGCGGGGAGGAAAGGAGGGGGAGGCGAGGGTCCCGTCGGCCGGGCTGGATAAAGGAGGAACCCCGAGGCCTCGCTTCTAAACCCTGGCTGGGTCTGAAACGACCAGAGATTTGCCCAGGGTTTGACTAGGGGCTCTGGAAAATCTGTTCACAGAGCTGGAGAAGTGTTTCCAAGGTGCGCGCGCGTGTGTATACACTGTCTTTCTCCTCTTACAGTGTCCTGTCCTTTTCATTTATTTCCTTAACACGCGAGAAGCAGCAGGAAAATTTGAAGTCTTTTGAATTAGTAAATAGCATTCTTGTAAAGGTAACTCAACACTTGCCTCCTTATTAAAGAATAATTGTTAAACAGCACGTACGCAGTTGTATCAGAACAAAGCTTCCAGACTTTTACTTAGCCTTGAAACAAATTTACTCCCTGTCATATTTCTGCTACAAATTGCCAGGGGTTCTCCTACCTAGAACGATAAAAGAAATGAACATTTGCAACTTGACAGGTTCATCGTTTAAGGAAATACTTGATAACGGGAAGTTTTCATCAAACGGAAGTTTTCATCCCACTTGTGTAATGACTTAGTCTGATTGTGTTTTGCTAGTCAACCCGTAGTTTATATACATTTGGAGATAATTTTAGCTTTTTATCTTCAGCATCCTAAGTTATTTTTGGAAAACGAAGTGTTAGTTTTTTGATATGCAGTGTTTTAATTTTAGACTCGTGAACACTACAAAAGTGTGAAGTCTTTGAAGTCATCACCTCCTGCAGATGCTTATATGTATGGTAGGGCAAAAAACAGTCAGTCGCTTTTTCAATAAACCACCTGTGTGCAACCCCATTTTTCATTTTCTCTCCACATCTTTCACTTTAGATTTAAAACTGTTTTCTTTCTCTTTTGTTTTCTGATTTCTACTGTTTTATTAGTTTGACATATAAGTCAGTTTCTGGTCAGAGGAGACAAATATGTAATAATCTCTTTCCTTTGTGA
The DNA here is from genome assembly GCF_048773025.1 of Camelus bactrianus. Classification (NCBI taxonomy): domain Eukaryota; kingdom Metazoa; phylum Chordata; class Mammalia; order Artiodactyla; family Camelidae; genus Camelus; species Camelus bactrianus. The sequence continues at coordinate 12,050,403 of NC_133554.1, forward strand.
CTGTGGTGACAGTTTCTAAAATGTTCTTGAGTGGCATTAATTTGATCAAGTATGTGATTAATCTTGGCACGAAGTTCTGGGAAGATACAAACTTAAAAGAATTTGGCATTCTAGGCCCAGGTTTTTTGGGTATTTGGTGTTGTTTGGGTTTGAATTTTTTGGTTTTATTTCTGGTGGGGAGGACCTTGGGTGCAGAAAATTGAGTGGATCATTCCCCTTAGTTTATAGTATTTTAACATCATTGGTCCATGAACACAATTTTTTTATAAAGATGGCCTGAATTGTGATAGAAATTAGAATGACTAACTTTAAATTTTCTTTCATCTTTAAAATTTAGTTTTAGTAACATTGCATTCTTAAACTCTAGAGGGTATATAGGAGAGAAAAATCATCCTTACCTTGAAAAATGTACGGTAATTATTACTTACATTGGAAACTTTCTGAGGCCGAGAAGCTGTTTGCTCAATAAAGAAAAAATACGGTTTTTAGAGAGCAGTGGTGCTGGCTGAGGTTATTTTATAAGGAAGCTAACATTATGGTTGGTAGCCTAAGTATATTTTAGGGAAAAAGAAAAAGAACCAGGCATCTCTTATCTTTTAATCGAGAAAATCCATGAACTATAATTTACCGTATTTCTTAGATACTTGTCTCGGTTCTAAGAGACTACTAAACAAAAAGCATTGGCATTTGCTAACTTTATTAATGTTAGCCTACTTTTGATTGGTATCCTAAATGGGCTACTTTAGAGTAAATGGTAGACTTGTATATAAAAGGCACAATTTACCCAAAAGATGAGAAGTGTAATTTTTTTTAAGTCAAGTATGGCAGGAAAAAAACAATTGAAAGATCTTAATTAGTATGTATCCTTGTGGAATTGTACCCTTTGTGAACTTGTCCATTTTTTTTTTTTTTACTGCTCCTGTAAGCTCCTTAAGGGCCTCCTCATCTTTTTCTCTTCCACTGCTTCTAGCACATTCTGTACATAGAAAACCTTCTGTAAATATTTGTGGATTCAAGCAACATTGAAGGCAAAGAAGAGATATTTCAGCTGGGCCTCATTTCCAGGAAGAGGAAGGGGTCAAGAGATTATCACGGAGAAGGGAAGGCCTAGTGAACACTAGGGAGCAGCAGCTAGGCCAGGTGGACTGTGGCACTGATGGGAGAGAAGAGTCTTATGAAATAAAACTGAAAAAGTCATGTTAAAAGTGGAGAGAGGGACTTGAATATAAACTCAGGAAATTCAATTTAGGGAGGAATCTGACGTTATTTTAATCCCGGGAGTAGCCTCATCAAGTGGTCCTTCAGGGAGATGCCGCCCGCCTGTGCTGCAGGAGCTGCATGGGAAGCCGTAGAGCCTGCAGGTGGGGAAATGCGACTGGAAGCGTGTTGCTGTTACCGGTCTACTAAACGTTTCAGAGAATTGTATGGCTGGTACATAGGTCAGTGGGTAGTTTGGGTTGCTAAATAATTACTGGTGATTATTGATGTAGACCGTGCTCCTGATCTGGAGCTACGTTTCTGATTGCCTGTTAGATTGCTCCTCATGAACACACTCCTACCACCTGTCTTCCCAGACCTGCTCACATCGGGCTCCTGTTTTCAGTAAACAGCCTCACAATCCTTGCAGTTGCTCAGGCTCAAAATCTCAGCATCATCTTCAACTCTTTCTGCTCTTTCAGTACTGTTCTCCCTCCTGGCAGTTGCCAGGTCCCGTTGATTCTTCCTTTTAAATAGCTCATTCATCTCTTTTTTTTTTTTTCCCCATTCCCATTACTCTGGTGATGGCCCTTTTCATTTCTTATGGAGATGATTTTGATAGTTTCTTAGCTGGCTCTTTTTACTTCAAGCTTTCCCTGCGATACCCCATTACCAGAGAAACCTAAAGCGCATTTCTGATCATTTCACTGCTTAAAACTCTGACATCAGGGAAATGTAGAGCTCAATCACAATGAAATAGCACTTCACCCTTTTAGGATAACTGTCAACTAAAAAAAGAAGTGTTTGAGAGGATGTGGAGAAATTGAAACCCTTTTGCATTGCTTGTGGGAATGTAAAATGGTGCAGCTGCTGTTTTTCAAGAAGTAAACATAGAATTGCTATATGACCCAGCAAGCAATTCCATTCCTATGTATATACCCAAAAGAACTGAAAGAGGGACTCAAACAAATACTTGTAACCAATGTTCATATCAGCATTATTCACAACAGCCAAAAGGTAGAGAAATAGCCCAACTGTCCATCAACAGATTAAAGGATAAGCAGAATATGCTACGTACATATGATGGAGTGCTATTCAGCCATGAAAAGGAATGAAATTCTGACACATGCCACAACATGATGAACCTGGAAAATGTTAATGCTGTGTGAAGTAAGTCAGATACAAAAGGACAAGAATTATATGATTCCAGTTAATATAAGGTAGCTAGAATAGCAAATTGATTGAGCCAGAAAGTAAAATAGTGGCTAGCAGGGGTTGAGGGGAGAAAGTAATGGGGAGTCATTGTTTAATGGGTACAGAGTTTCTATTTGTGATGATGAAAAACTTCTGGAAATGGATCATGGTGATGGTTGTACAACATTGTGGATGTACTTAATGCCACTGAATTGTACACTTAAAGATGGTTAAAATGGTAAAATTTTATATTATGTATATTTTACTACAACTAAAAGAACTCTGACGTCATATAATACTCAAAATCAAACACTTTAAAGGCCCTCTACAATCTGCTTATTTTTCCAAACCTAAATCTTATATTCAACCTTAAATCATTTCTCTGAACACACCTACAGCTCTGGCCTCTGAGCTTTTGCTCAGGCTATATGGTGTGCCTCTCTTTAAGATTCAGCTTAGAAGATATCTCCACAACACTTCCCAAGTACAGCCCATCACATTAAGTTTTTCCTTCTCACATCTGTTAGTGTTCTGGACCTCTCGCAGCACTTAGCACGTCCTGTCCTGTGTTAAAACCTGCATCTGTGTCTTCCACAAGACTCTGAGCTAATTCATTCCTTTCCTGTAGTAGGCACCCAATAAATACCGAACTGAATCTAATCCAGCCCTCTCATTTTGTGGATGGGGAGATTGGAATCCAGAGAAGTCACACCGTGATAGAACCAGGACTAGTTTCAAGGTCTTCTGTCTTCTAGTTCAGAAATTTCCCCCCTGCACTGACATGCTGATGATCATGCGTCCTGTGGACGGTCAGTCTGTATTGGTGCTGGATAATTCAGTATTGGACTGCAGAACAAATGCCAGGGCCCTGACTATACTTCTGTCATTTATGTAGAACATTACCTGTTTTATCTGAAACCTTTGTACACCTGAAGACTCTGATATATTTTGTTCTGCTTTCAGCTTTATGTTTCCGGTTGCAGGTGGAATAAGACCCCCTCAAGGTATGTGAAAGCTTGAGTTTTAAACTTTCATTTTTCACTGTTAACGTTTCTGAACTTGGGGATTAAGTGGGTAAAAAAGTTCTCTTGCTGCCATATATAGTAAAATTTTCTTACAGCCTTAAACCTGTATGAAAGATACTCTTAAAATTTCTCAAAAATTGTGTAATTTGAGGAATAGTAATGATCATTTCTCATCTCCCAACCTTACAAACCTTGTGTTGACAGATTGTTATTTAACCTCAGAGATGAAGGAGACTTTCAGGGTTAAAAGAGCAGTAAAGAACAGGTGACAAAAATGAAAAGAATTGTAGTTCTCTGAATGCCATCTTTCTCCTGTCTGTCTTCTAGATTGTTACTCGATAGGGTGGGGGCTATGTCTGCCTTACGCTTATCAGTATCCCTAGTACCCTGCATGAGGATAGAAGATAATAGGGCCTCTGTGGATGCTTGTTGAATGAATAAATGAACGTCTTTGGTTATTTTATACTTAAGTTTTCTCTGTGTGAATTCGGTTTACCATAATCATGTACATAGGAGATCACATAGTCTGATACAGTTTAAACTATTTTAAGTCCGAGTATTATTCGTAGCAGTTTCTCCACTAGGTATATCCCTTCTCTCTTGGTTTCAGACAAGGACCCACCAGTATCAGTTCTAGCTTTGTCTTCAGGGAAACAGTAGCAAAGGGGTATAATCTTGACTCGTGCTGCTGTGCCTGGGGGACACAACACTGAAGGAAGAATGTGTCTGCCCTTCTCTTCTTTCTGCTCACTTCTCCCCCTCCAGTGTAACCCCTCCCCGCCACAGGCCAAGCTGCTCTGAAAACTGGCCCTTCTCACACAGCCAGTGTTGACTGGCTGATAGACTTGCTGGAGAAACAGAGACTCCTAGGTCACCACAGGGATGGATGATAAGGAGCGGCTCAGTAGCAGATGGTCAGTGTCTCCATCTGTAATCAGTGATGGAGGTTGAGTTTCAGGTAAATTTTTCCAAGGGTCAGATGCATTCTTTTCATAGTGCTGTATTTATATATTATTTAAGCTATCTGTAATTAGATGTGTCCTAGATTTAGATCAAATGGTTTGAGATGTTCTTTAGGAGGGCGTTACAGTGTTTCGTGTTCATTATTGTGGCTTCTTGTTTTGCATTTTTACAAACTTTTAAGTGCAAATCTACATTTTGAGCAAAGGAACAGGACAAGAAGAGAACCCAAAAGATACTGTTTCTTCTGGAATTTGGAATTGTTTTTGAGATTTTTTTTTTTTTTACAATGTAAGAGTGGGCTTTTTGATCATTTAAATTATGCAATTATTATTTCTGAAAGCATTCATAAGGAACTGATGGGAAGAATGGCCACAAGATCATAAGTAGATGAACAGGAGACAGGAGAGAAACAAGAGTTATTTTTCACTGTGTGTGCTTTCATACCTTTAAGTGTTGTACCAGATCTTTAAGTTATCCATTCAAGAATTAAATAAAATTATGAAAATAGATAAGTCCTTAGGGTCACAGACCCTAAGAGAAAGAACATCTTACTATGCTACATTCACTCTGCATTCTAATTCTCCATGACACCTCAGGGCCTTCACATTTGGTGTTCCTTTGTCTAGAATACTCTTCCCACATTACCGCATGGCACACTCCCTCACGTCCTTCAAGTTCTTGCTTAAATGCCACCCTATTAGTGAAACCTTTTCTCCTGTGAAATAGCAACCACTCCTTTCCCTGGCTCTCCCTTTCCCCGATCTCCACCTGACATCCACTGATTTTTTTTAATTCTCTGTCTCCCCCAGTTACATTGTAAATTCCGTATGAGCAAAAACCGGTTTTGTTCACTGCTGTGTCCCTAGAATGGTGTGTGACATGCAGCATTTGAATAAATAATTGAATGAATAAATGAATAGCTTGCCACTAATAATTGTTACCTACAAATGTGATGTCCATGCTTCTGAAATTAAACTGTGTAAAAACAACCTTGAAGGTACACAGATTCCATAAGATAAACATGGTATACTTTACCAGACTTTTAATCAATTTTAAATCAAAGTTGATTAAAAGTTCCTTACCCTAGGGCCAGCATGGATGTAATCTGAGGTACAGTGCAAAATTAGAATGAAATTTGTGTTCAGGCTGTGTAGGGATTTTGTTTTATACCAAGCATCTCAAACTGTGCCTAAAATACAGTAGGCATTTAGTATTTATTAAATCCCTGAAGGGATGTAATCTTCATCTCCCTCTACTCTTGGAAGAGTTTGGGAGGTACTACACTGTAAATCATGCTTTCATGATAGTTTTCCTGCCATTGCATTATATACTTTGCATGCTGATGGCTGTTATATGGTCAATGTTATATTAACTATTCATGTAAGGAAAGAGAAAAAGAATGTCATTTTTTGAGCATGTTAGGTATTACACAGTTTCATTGTTGAGAAACCGAGGCACAGAAAGAAGTTAAGCAAGTTGCTCGAGGTCCCAAGCTAGCAAGTGACATTTCTAGTTGTCTTCCAGAGTTCATGCTCTTAACTACTTTTGTATTAAAAGTAACTTAATTACCACTAACTCTTAACTACTTTTGTATTAGTTATCTGCTGCAGCATGAAAAATTACTATTTTACACAGTGTCTGTGGGTCAGGTATCTGGGAGTGGCCTCACTGGGTGGTTTGGGCTCAGGGCCAAGGCGATTGCAGTAAAGATGTGAGCTAGGGCTACAGTCATCTGTCTAAAGGTTTGATGGGGCTGGAAGATCTGTTTCTAAGACGGCTCACTCACGCAGATGGCACATTTGTGCTGCCTTTTGGCAAGAGGTTTTAGTTCCTTCCCACGTGGATTCTCCATAGGACTGCTTGAGTATACTCATGGTGTGGCCGTGGCTTTCCCCAACAGGTGATCCGAGAGAGCAAGGAGGAAGCTGCAGTGGTTAGCAGGAGCTAGCCTTGGAAGTCACACACTGTCATCCCCACAATATCGTACTGGTTATACTGGTCAGCCCTAGTCAGTGTGGGAGGGAAGGACAGGGGTCTGAATACCAAGAGGCAGAGATCACTGGGGGCCATCTTGAAGGCCAGTTAGGCCGCGTTGTTAATTATTCAAGTACGCACAAAAATTCTGTAGAACAGATAGTGTTCTCTGCATTTTACAGATGAAGTTTTGTAACTTGCCCCAGATCACATAGCTGAGTTAATGACGGAATTCACGCTCAGGTCTGTCTCATTCCAGAGCCTGTGCCTTTCCCTCTGTCCTGTGCCACCTCCCAAGTAATGAGTCCTTTAGATAGTTATGCTTTTAAGAATATATACTTTAAAACACCCACCTTAATGATATCTTTCTTCTTCAGCAGGTCTGATGCCAATGCAGCAACAAGGATTTCCTATGGTCTCTGTCATGCAGCCGAATATGCAAGGCATGATGGGCATGAACTACAGCTCTCAAATGTCCCAGGGACCTATTGCCATGCAGGTACTTGCCTGTTTAGCTGATGTTTACAAAGTTACTGTTTGTAGTATGTTGTTACATACTAAGAGACACATACTAGGAGCTTAATGCTATCTTTAGAAATAAGTGTTGTCTACATCTCAGGTGGCTTCCTTCAAAATCAAACAAAAAATACGTTCACAAGGGTGAAAAAAGATAAATCATTTAAGGAAAATCCAGTGACTTCTGTATTTGACTACTGACTTGGAAGAATTTTAGAATGACGTCTTGGAAAATTCAGGGACTTGATGCCGTGAAGTAGCATTGTTAGGAGAAGTAGCACTGTTCTCAAGAAAGGAACAGTGTCATTGTTTGCAAGGCTCAGAGCCATCTTTATATTGGATTATTTTATCTAATGCCCATAACATCTTTTTAAAGAGTTTTTCTGATGGGGAAACTGAAACTTTATAAGGCTATTCACAGAGCTTAGTTAGCCAAGATTGGAACGTAAGTCTTCAGTAGATCTATTCTTAACCATATTATACATTGAATTCTCTCTTGAGAGCATTAAGGAGCTGTTGCCTAGTTTCAACCAGTGGAATGTCACAATCAGATTTGTATTTCAAAAAGATCGTTCTGAGTGCTGATTGGAGAATGATTGGAAGGACAGAGGAGAGCAAAAGTAGGTGAAAGAAGAATCAGGCTGATGTAGTGAGAGCTGGTGAGATGTTGGCTTGATTTAGGGCGGTGGCAGGTGGATGCAGAGATGGATGTTTTTGAGAACTGCTTAGGAAGTAAAATCCATAGGATTTGCTGAAGGATTGGATGCTGGAAATAAAGGTGAAGCTGGTATCAAATTGATTCTTCATTTTGTGCATGAGCAACTAACTGGTGGTGTCATTTGTTAATGAGAGAAGCACTGGAAGAGATTGTTACATATTGTTGACTTTCAAGGACCCATGAAACATCCAAGTGGGCCTGTCCAGAGACCATTTAATCAGCTGACCTGGAGCTCAAGATTTTTCACCGTGTGTTGAAAATCACAGTTTTGGGAATCATCCACATGTAGAAGGTAGTTGATGCCATAGGGGTGAACGGGAACATCCGAGAACACTGTCGATGGAGAAAATAGTCCAGGGTAGAGCCTTGAAGATTTCAGTGTTTAAATCTAAGGGAGTTGCCAACAGAGGAGACTGAGGAGGAGCAGACACAGAAGAGGGTAGGGTTGGGGGTTGGGGAGATGAAAGAAAAAAACATGGGTTTTGGTGTCAGACCTAAATTCAAATCCCAGCTCTGCCACTTACCTGTAAAACAGGAATGTAATAATACCTTGCCAGTACAGTTAGAGGAAGAACTGAATGAAGGAGTTCTATAAAGCACTTGGCATTGTATCTGGCACACAGTGAGCAGAAATGGGCAAGAAGTTTTTATTTCTTATGTTAATGTTAATATCAGGAATGATCTTTCAGGTGGCATGACATTATTTCATGTTCTGTTGTAATATTGATCTGACTATGTTTCCATGCTTTCATTGGCTCACAACCACCATTTCTGGTTGAAACATTCTTTCTTGAATAATGTTAGTAACCAGTAATAATAATAACCACCATTTGTTGTTTACATGTGCTGTATTCATTGTGTGCATTATATTATTCAGTCCTCATAACAACTCTATCAGATAAGTAATACTTTTATTCCCATTTTATAGATAATGAAACTGCAGTCAGATTCAATGTCCTATTCAGTGTCATACAATTTATTTCAGAGCAGAGAGTGAAACCAAAGCTATCTTATGTTTTAGAGCCTGAGTTCTTAACTATTAGCTTCCCAAACTTCTGTAATTTGAGTATCACCCTCATGATTTTTGCCATGTACTATTTAATTAACGTTTTAATTGATTTAGTTTTTAACAAATTCTTAAAGGAATCTTTATCTTGCTAAGTAAATAGGAAACCTCATTTGTTGTAAACCAAAATATAAGTATGATGAATTGAAACAATATTACCAATTCTAGCTACTGTTACTTATTCAAGTTTATAAACCTCATGTTTACTTTCTTTTTGTTTAAAAAAAAAAAGGAAATTATGTCTTATGTCTACAATTGACCTGCACATGGTTCAGAAAAAGAAAAAAGAGCACATGCATGTTGTACAAACAGAGCAAATAGGGCAAAATGTTAATATTCTTTTTCCAAATTTTCCAAATTTTCCCAAAGTTTCCACTTTTAGAAAAGGGAGGGATTAGGTAAAAATCAGTAACACTTAAAATGAGCCATAATGAGAATCTGAGAGAGAACTGCAGGAGAATTGGAGAGAATTTTCCTGCCATCGTGCTGAGCGTGTCCCTGCATAACTGGTCATGATCATAGGTAGTGTGGATAAAAGCAAATAATGTTTTTTGTTTTTTTAAGAATTGGTGCATGAAATCAGTATATCATGATTTAATAAGTACAGCCTGAGTAACTGGCTTTATCCACATCCATTTGGATCTCCATATCTTTGTAAATCATCTTTTTCAGCCATGATATCCAGTTAAACCGAGTAACCAAATAAATTAAATCCAGGAGTTAGATCTTTGGCTGAATCCAGAGTATTATTAAAAAAAAATCATTCACAAATAAGCCAGAACAAAAGGGTTTTTGTACTATTAATATTTTAAATACCATATATTTCATTTTTACCTAATTAAAATTTTCTTTTTCTGCATGTTTTATCATGTATACAATATGTTAGAACAATCACACCTGTGTATAATTTATAAATAGATAGTTAGGAGTTAACAATCAGAATTTAAGTTGAAGCCATTGTCATGTTGAAGTCATTTAAGCAACTAAAGCTTCTATGTTGTATGTAAAGATTTAGGGAAACTTCCAAGTCATTCTCTATTCATTTCTAGTAGAAAGAAAATGGGAATAAACTGAGCTTTTGTAGGTTTTTACATCCAAGTTACTCAGCTTTCTCTAGGTTGTGCTGCAGAAGCAAAAATCCCCAAATCTCAGTGACTTAGAAAAACAAAGGTATATTTCTCATTTGTGAACATGTCCTTTGTGGGTTGGCTTGATTTAGCTCCATATTCTCTATCCTGAGACCCTTACCTCGGACATCTCAGACTCTTGGCATTAATAAAAGGAGATAGCCACATCCTGTGGTGTTTTTTAAAGCTTTCTCTCAGAGGTAGGATTTATCAGTCACTTCTGCTCACAAAGTAACGTGGCCCAAACAAACATCAGTAGGGGAGTATACCAGGAGGAGTGCACACCACGTAGCGATGTGTCATCATTTCAGTAAGGGCAGCCAGTAATTGGAAACAATCTACCATAGAATGCAGTGTGTTTCTAAGATTTAGTAAGCTTACCGCTGAAACTGAATAACAGCTGCTACTGTTTTTAAATCATTGATTTTCACACTAAACATTGTTTCATGACCTGCGTAATTATCTGAAAAATGTTTTTAAAGAGTTTGAAACAACCAAAAACAATAAGGATCTCTAACACAGAGAACAACGATAAAAAAGTGAACTTTCAGATTTGATAACCCCCACATCATTTCCCTGAGTATCAGAAACTTAGAATTAATGGTTCTAAACCAAAATCTTTTTCTTTACCCTTTAATCTTACTGACAGGCATTACACTTCTTGGAAGCTGCTCACTATTCTTAAAGGAGAAATTCATTCAGATCTTATTTTTCCCCCCCAAACTTAATATCCTTAACCAACCACAGACATGTATGAGGAAAACCCATTATTCTTTAGTGATCACTTAAGTCTTTGAAGGGGGCACTTCCAGATAAAAATCAAGATGAAAATTAGTCTTGGCTGCTGTATAGCTCTCCACTCCCGAAAACTCATGAAAAGGAAAGATTTAGAATAAATTTTAAAGTTATTCTTACAATATTTCAAGTACGTAGATAAGAACAGAATATATTGGTGAAAAACTCAAAAGCTTCCCACTAAAATCTGGGACAAGACAAGGCTGCCTGCTATCACCACTCCTATTCAACATAGTCCTGGAAGTCCTAGCCACAGCAGTCAGGCAAGAGAGAGAAATAAAAGGGATCCAAATTTGAAAAGAAGAGGTAAAAGTGTCACTATATGCAGATGACATGATACTATATATAGAAAATCCTAAAAGGTCCACACAAAAACTACTAGAAATAATCGAATTCAGCAAGGTAGCAGGTTACAAGATTAACATTCAAAAATCAGTTGCATTTCTTTACACTAACGATGAATCAACAGAAAAAGAAAGTAATGAAACAATCCCCTTTAAAATAGCACCCAAAGTAATAAAATACCTAGAAGTAAATCTAACCAAGGAGGTGAAAGACTTATACACAGAAAACTATAAAACACTGATGAAGGAAATTAAAGAAGACTTAAAAAAATGGAAAGATATCCCATGCTCCTGGATTGGAAGAATCAATATTGTTAAAATGGTCACACTGCCCAAGGCAATCTACAGATTTAATGCAATCCCTATCAAATTACCCAGGACATATTTCACAGAACTAGAACAAATCATAATAAAATTTGTATGGAACCACAAAAGACCTAGAATTGCCAAAGCATTACTAAAGAAAAAGAGGCTGGAGGAATAACTCTCCCAGACTTCAGACAACACTGCAGAGCTACAGTAATCAAGACAGCATGGTATTGGTACAAAAACAGACTTATGGAACAATGGAACAGAATAGAGAGCCCAGAAATGAATCCACAAACTTTTGGTCACCTAATCTTCGACAAAGGAGGCAAGAATATACAATGGAATAAAGACAGTCTCTTCAGCAAATGGTGTTGGGAAAACTGGACAGCAGCATGTAAATCAATGAAGCTAGAACACTCCCTTACACCATACACAAAAATAAACTCAAAATGAATCAAAGACTTAAACATAAGACAAGATACAGTAAACCTCCTAGAGGAAAATAAAGGCAAAACATTATCTGACATATATCTCAAAAATGTTCTCCTAGAACAGTCTACCCAAGCAATAGAAATAAAAGCAAGAATAAACAAATGGGACCTAATGAAAATTACAAGCTTCTGCACAGCAAAGGAAACCATAAGTAAAACAAAATGACAACCTATGGAATGGGAGAAAATTTTTGCAAATGAAACTGACAAAGGCTTGATCTCCAGAATATATAAGCACCTCACACGATTTAATAAGAAAAAAACAGACAACCCAATCCAAAACTGGGCAGAAGACCTAAACAAGCAATTCTCCAAGGAAGAAATACAGATGATCAATAGGCACATGAAAAAATGCTCAATATCACTAATTGTCAGAGAAATGCAAATCAAAACTATGATGAGGTATCACCTCACACCAGTCAGAATGGCCATCATTCAAAAGTCTATTAATGACAAATGCTGGAGAGGCTGTGGAGAAAAGGGAACCCTCCTACACTGCTGGTGGGAATGCAATTTGGTGCAGCCACTGTGGAAAACAGTATGGAGATTCCTCAAAAGACTAGGAATAGACTTACCACATGACCCAGGAATCCCGCTCCTGGGCATATATCCAGAAGGGACCCTACTTCAAAATGACACCTGCACCGCAGTGTTCATAGGAGCACTATTTACAGTAGCCAAGACATGGAAACAGCCTAAATGTCCATCAACAGATGACTGGATAAAGAAGATGTAGTGTATTTATACAGTGGAATACTATTCAGCCATAAAAACCGACAACATAACGCCATTTGCAGCAACATGGATGTTACTGGAGAATGTCATTCTAAGTGAAGTAAGCCAGAAAGAGAAAGAAAAATACCATATGAGATCGCTCATATGCAGAATCTAAAAACAACAACAAAAAAAACCCAAAAATACAAAACAGAAACAGACTCATAGACATAGAATACAAACTTGTGGTTGCCAGGGGGATGGGGGGTAGGAAGGGACTGGGATTTCAAAATGTAGAATAGATAAACAAGATTGTACTATGTAGCACAGGGAAATACATACAGTGTCTTGTGGTGGCTCACAGCGAAAGAGAATGTGACAATGAATATATGTATTTTCATGTATAACTGAAAAATTGTGCTCTACTCTGGAATTTGACACAACATTGTAAAATGACTATAACTCAAGAAATGTTTATATATAAAAAGAGAAAAAAATAGAACAGAATATATGATGAACATGTGTGAGCCAGTTGCACAGCTTTATCAAAACATTTTTAGTTAAAACCTTTTATTTTGAGATAAATGTATGTACACGTTTATGTAAGAAATAATACAAAGAAATCTTTTACCTAGTTCCCCAGGGGTAACAGCTTGCAGAACTAAGTATAATATTGCAACCAGGACATTGGCATCGATGTAGTCAAGATCAGAACATTCCCATCACCCCAGGGATCTCCTCTTGTTGGCATTTTATATCCAAATTCATGTCCCTCCCATTTCATACCCCCACCAATCTTTGGCAGTCACTCATATATGTTCCCCGTTTCTATAATTACGTGATTTCAACAGTGTTATCCAAGTTGAATCACTAACCTTTTGAGATTGGCTTTTTTGGGGGGGGGGGTTCTGCATATTTCCCTTGAAATTCATCCAAGTTGTTGCATTTATCAGCATTTCATTCATTTTTATTGCTGAGTACTATTCCATTATTGGATGTAACTACTGTCTATATAACTGTTGACCCATTGAAGGACATCTGGGCTCTTTTTACTTTTTAGCAATGACAAATAGAGGTTTTTGTGTGATTATAAGGCTTCATTTCTCTGAGATTAATGCCCAGGAGTGCTGAGTGAGATGGTGGTTGGATGTTTAGTTTTTAAAGGAACTGTTAAACTGTGTTCTAGAGTAGTGGTACCCTTTTACAGAAATTCCCGCCAGCAGTATATGAGTGATCCAGTTTCTCTGCATCTTCGCTATTATTTGGTGTAATTGTTTGTTTCAGCCATTCTGATAGATGTGTTGTGATATCTCGTGATTTTAAATTGCATTTCCCAAAAGACTAATGTCAAAAGAAAATCCAGAAAGCTTTAGTTGATATGAATATTGGGCAAGAAGCAAACTGTTCTCAAACAGGGAGACCTCAAACTGCAAGTGCTTTCAGCAGTTACAGTTCAGTTTATAAACATGGATGAGTTCATTGTTTTATATTGTGGTTAGTTCCTAGAAACTTTCCTTCTCATTGCTAAGCTTACTTGTTTGTAACTGATTAGCTCAGAAACTGTCAGGTCACACTGACATGAAGAAAGCTTAGGTTTTGTTTAAGATCAGAGTCAACATTTCGGGGAAATCAGGGCAGTGTTACGTTTTGGTTGTGTGACTGAGTGTTTGGCCTAGGGGTACGTTCAAGGTGTGGTCTCCATATTGGTTTTTCTTTAACACTAACAATGTTGAACATCTTTTCATGTGCTTAGGTGCCATCGTTATATTCCCTTCAGAAAAATGACTCTTCTTATCTTCCATCCATTTTCCAGTTGGAATTTTTTTTTTTATATTTTACTGTTGAGTTTCAAGAGTTCTTTATATGTTCTATATACTAGTCCTTTATTGGATGTGTGGTTTGCAAATATTTTCTCCCGGTCTGTAGCTTGTTGTTTTAGTCCATCAGGCTGCTAAAACAAAGTACCAGAGATTGGGTAGCTTATAAAGAACAAAATTTATTTCTCACAGTTCTGGAGGCGGAAAGTCCAAGATCATAGTTCCAGCATAGTCGGGTGAAGTCCTCTTCCAGGTCACAGACTTCTAGTTGTATCTTCCCGTGGGGGAGGGGACTAGGGTGCTCTCTGGGATCTCTTTATAAAAGCACTAATCCCCTTCATGAGGCTTCCACTCTCATGACCTAATTAACCACCCTCAAAGGCCCTACCTACTAATACCATCACCTTTGGAGGTTGATTTCAACATATGAATTTTGGGGACACACAAACATTCAGACCATAGAACTTGTCTTTTTATCCTCTTAACAGGGTCCCTCTTAGAGAAAAAGAATTTTAATTTTGATGAAGCCAGTTTATCAGTTTTTCATTTTATGGAACATGCATTGGTGTAAGTCTGAGAGTTCTTTGTCCTGCCCTAGATCCTGAAGACTTCTTTGTTTTTACTTAAAAGTTTTATGATTTTACATTTTAAGTTAGTTTGGATTAGTTTTTTACAAGGTGTGAGATTTTGGTTGAGGTTTCTTTTTTTTGCCTATTGACGTGCAGTTGCTCTAGCACCACTTACTGAAAAGGCTGTCCTTCCTCTGTCTAAGTGCTTTTGTATTTTTGTCAAAAATCAATTGGGCATGTTTGTGTGGGTGTATTCTAGGTTCTCTGTTCTGTTCCATTGATTTATCTGTCTACTCGTCCTGATTACAGTAGCTGTATAAGACTGACTCCTCCCATGTTTTCTCCAACTTTATCACAGTAAAATACACATAACATAAAACTTAAGCACCTTAACGATTTTTAACTGTACAGTTCAGTGCTTTTAAATATATTCACATTGTTGTGCAGCCGTCACCACCACTCATCCTCATAACTCTTTTCATCTTGTAAATCTGAAAATCTGTACAGTAATTCTTCATTCTTCCCTCCCCGCCACAGCCCCATGCATCCACCATCATACTTTACGTCTATGATTTTGAGTACTCTTAAGTACCTCCTGTACGTGCAATCAAAGACAGTATTTGTCTTTTTGTGACTGGTTTATTTTCACTTAGCATAATGTGCTCAAAGGTTATCCATGCTGTAGCATATTGGAGAACTTCCTTCCTTTTTAGGATTGATGTTCCATTGTGTGTATATATCACATTTTGCTTATCCATTCATCGGTCTATGGACACTTGGGTTGCTTCCATATTTTAGCTACTGTGAACAATGATGCTGCTGTGAACATGGGTGTACCAGTATCTCTTTGAGACTCTGCTTTCAGTTCTTTCGGGTATACACCCAAAGTGGAATTGCTGGGTCATACGGTAATTCTATTTTTAATTTTTTAGGGGGGAACCTCCAGACTGTTTTCCACAGCAACTGTACCATTTTGTTCCCACTAACAGTGCAAAATTTTCTAACTTTTCCTCATCCTCACTTGTTTTCTGTTTTTTGATAGGAGCCATACTAATGTATGAGATTTACATTTCCCTAATGATTAGTGATGTTGAGTATCTTTTCATGTGCTTATTGGCCATTGGTATATCTTAGGAGAAATGTCTATTCAAGTCCTTTCCCCATTTATGAATTGAGTGTTTTGTTGTTGAGTTTTAGAAATTTCCTGTATATTTTAGATATTAACATCTTATCATACATATAATTTGCAAATATTATCTCCCATTCTGTGTTTTGCCTTTTTGCTCTGTGGTTTGTGTCTCTTAATGTACTTAATGATTTTTGAAATTTTTTGAAATTTTCATGAATTTCAACTTGTCTATTCTTTGTTTTGTTGCCTGTGCCTTTGATGTCATATTCAAGAAAATCATGGCCAAAACCAATGCTACAGAGTTTCTGTTCTGCATTTTCTCCTGAGAGTTTTATTGTTTTAGGCCTTAAATTTAGGTTCTTCATCCTTTTGGACTTAATTTTTGTGTATGGTGTTGGATAAGGGTCCAACTTTATTCTTTTGCATGTGGATATCTAGTTTCACAGCATAATTTGTTGAAAAGATTGTCCTTTACCCATAGAATGATCTTAGCACCCTTGTCAAAAATCATTTGACTGTATATGCAAGGATTTATTTCTCAGCCCTCTATTCTTTTCCATGGGTCTATATGTCCTAGTTTATGCAAGTACCACACTGTTTTGATTACTGTAGCTTTGTAGTAGGTTTTGAAATCAGGAAGCCTGAGTTGTCCAGGTTTGTTCTTTTTGAAAATTCCCTTGGCTATTCAGGGTCCTTTGAGATTCCATATGAATTTTTTTTCTTTTCTTTTCTTTTTTTTATTGTAGTATAGTCAGTTTACAATGTTGTTTCAAATTCTGGTGTACAGCATGTTTCAGTCATACATATACATACATACTTGTTTTCATATTCTTTTTCATTATAGGTTACTGCAAGATATTGAATATAGTTCCCTGTACTGTACAGAAGAAACTTGTTTATCTATTTTAAATATAGTAGTTAGTATCTGCAAATCTCAGGCTCCCAATTTATCCCTTCCTATCCTCATTCCCCTCTGGTAACCATAAGTTTGTTTTCTATGTCTGTAAGTCTGTTTCTGTTTTGTAAATAAGTTCATTTGTGTTTTCTCTTTTTTTTTAGATTCCACATATGAGTGATACCATGTGGTATTTTTCTTTCTCTTTCTGGCTTACTTCACTTAGAATGATGATATCCAGCTCTATCCATGTTGCTGCAAGTGGCATTATTTTATTCTTTCTGTGGCTGAATAGTATTCCATTGTATAAATATACCACAGCTTCTTTATCCAGTTGTCTGTCAGTGGACATTTAGGTTGTTTCCTCCATATGAATTTTAGAATGAATTTTTCTGTTTCTGTAAAAAATGTCATTGGAGTTTTGATAGGGATTGCATTTGTAGATTGCTTTGGGTAATATTGACATTTTAACAATATTAAGTCTTCCAATCCATGAACATGGATTGTGTTTCCATTTATTTATGCCTTCTTTAATTTTCTTTCAGCAATTTTTTTGTAGTTTTCATTGTATAGTCTTTTACCTCCTTGGTTAATACCTAATTATTTATACTTTTTGATGCTATTTTAAATGAAGCTGTTTCTGTAATTTCCTTTTTGGATTTTTCTTTTATGTGTGTATAGAAATGCAACTGATTTTTGTGTATTGAATTTGCATCCTGCTACTTTGCTGAATTCATTTATTCATTCTAACAGCTTTTTTGTAGAGTCTTTATGATTTTTCTACATATAAGATCACATCATCTGCAAACAGATCATTTTACTTCTTTTCCAATTTAAATGCCTCTTATTGCCTCCCCACTTCACCCCCCAGTTGCTCTGGCTAGAATTTCTATTACTATTTTGAATAGAAATAGTGAAAGCAGGCATCTCCGCCTTAGTCCTGATCTTAGGATAAAAAGGCTTTCTCTCTTTCACTGTTGAGTATAATGTTCACTGTGGGGTTTTTATATATGATCTGCATTGTGTTGAGATAATTTTTTTCTATTCATAATTGAGTGTTTTGGGTCATGAAATGGTTTTGAATTTTGTCAAATGCTTTTTCTGCATCAATTGAGATAACCATGTGGGGTTTTTCTCCCTTTGTTCTGTTAATATGGTATATTTTATGGATCATTTTCCATATATTAAACCATTCTTGCATTCTAAGAATAAATTCCAGTTGGTCATGGTGTATAATCCTTTTAATATGCTGCTGAATTCTGTTTGCTGATACTTTGTTGAAGATTTTTGCATTCGTGTTCATGAAGGTATTGATCCATAGTTTCCTTTCTTGTGTCTTTGTTTGGCTTTGGTACCAGGGTTATGCTGGCCTCAGAATGAGTTAGGAAATTTTCTCTCCTCTTCAATTTTTTGGAAAAGCTTGTGAAGAATTGCTATTATTTCTTTTCTAAATATTTGGTATGATTCATCAGCAAAGCTATCAGGGTCGGCTTTTTTTGTTGGGAAATTTTGATTTACTGATTTAATCTCGTTAGCTGTCTAGGACAGATTCCTCTCATGTTATTCTTCTTTTCAGAATTGTTTTAAGTATTCAAAGTTCCTCTGCCTTTCATATAAATACCACAATAGTAGTGTCTAGATCTACAAAAACTCTTGTTAGAGTTTTTATAGGAATTATATTACACTTTTATATCAGTTTGGGGAAATTGACATATTTAATATGTAGTCTTTCAATATGTAGACATGATATGTCTTTCCATTTATTTAGGTCATCTTTGGTTTCTTTCATTAGCATTGTATGGTTTTCAACATAAGTCTTGCAAATATATTGTTAGATTTGCATTTAAGTATTTCACTCTTTTGAGTAATTGTAAATGGCATATTTTTAATTGCACTGTCATGTGTTCATTGCTGGTATATTGAAATACAAATTTATTTTTATATGTTTGTCTTGTAACCTGAAACTTTGCTGAATTCACTTATTCTAGGAAGTTTTGTATAGATTCCTTGGGATTTTGTTTTGTAGACAGTCATGTCATCCTTTTATCAAATTTTAACATGTCCTTTTTGCTTCACTTTTTTTTAACATTTTTATTGATTTATAATCATTTTACAATGTTGTGTCAAATTCCAGTGTTCAGCACAATTTTTCAGTCATACGTGGACATATACACACTCATTGTCACATTTTTTTCTCTGTGAGCTACCATAACATTTTGTGTATATTTCCCTGTGCTATACAGTATAATCTTGTTTATCTGCATGTAAAGCACTTAGAAAAGTCCCTGGAACACACTACAGGCTTCATAAGCTTTTGTTATTATTAAGGTCATCTTCTTGATCGTTATCATTATCGAAATCTCTTAATTCTGATGATCTTACAAGTATTGAGAACAATGAATGTAAATGCCTAATTTTATAACTGACATGTAGCAGGAACACAGTAAAAATGATACCTGTGTTATAACTGTTAAGTGTTCATTTTTCTTATCTAGCTGCCTAATTCTATATTTGCTTGAGGAATCTTTGTTTCAGGAAAAAAACAGAAAATGAAATAGGACATTGAGAGTGTCCTATTTTGTCATCAGTATTTCTAATGTATAAAGTATATTTCTAATGCATAAAGGTAATTATTTCTATAATATCTATTTATTTTCTCATATGTGCTAGACAGTGTTCTAGGTGCTTTACACGTATTATATTACTTCTGGACCTTAAAATAACCTTCTGTTTCAGTGAAAGTTCAGAACAGGGAGGTATTTTGGATAATTTCAAAAGAAATGCTTTTTTTATTTGAAGGAAACACTAACATGATTTCCTTAACAAATTTTTCTTAGATTAAAATTTTAGTCTTGTTTAAAAACATTATTAAAAATGGATTGATGAAAATCTGATACACTAAATCCAGTAGTGTGAATAGTCTTGATTTAAGTTTTGGTAGTTTGCATTAATTAATTTCATATATATAGATGAGTTAAACTTTATCACAAATTGGGACTAGAAGATCTACTTCCACGAAGTCCCACTCACATGGATGGAATTCAGTGCTGGCTGTAGGCAGGAGACCTCAGTCCCTAGATGGCCCCTAGCTCCACATGGACCTCTCCAGAGTGGGTGATTGGAGAGAAAGTGGAAGCTGCAGTGTCTTTTATGACCTAACCACACTCGATCATTCCCCTAGTATCAGGGCTGTTTTGGGACAGTGACACCAGGTTGTGAATACCAGGCAGTGAGAATAAGTAAATGTAAATCCTCACATCCAGACACATAGAGAAACCAAAGACAAAGAGGAGTAAAAAGTGGAATGAGAAAAAGTAGTCAATCCAAAAAAAGCCAAGAAGGAAAGAAAAAGAAACATACAAAAAGTGAAACAAATCACAAAATAAGAAGATAGTTTTAAACCCAAATGTATCAATAATTATATTAAATGTTAATGGTTTAAAGGATCAAAAGAGAAGATTGTAGATATTTGATGTTTGCAAGGGATACATTTAAAATATAAGGATACGGGAAAGTTTAAAAGAATGAAGAATGATGTAAGTACTAAAAACAACCCCCAAAAGCTGATATAGTTAAAGGAAAATCAGACAAAATATATTTTAAGGCAAAAGTCTTAAAAGCCTGGAGGTAAAGAGGGTATTTCATATTGACAAGAGATTAAATTCACCTAAAGGATATAACAGTTGGCAGTGCACCTACTAATAACCTAGCCTCAAAATGTGTAAGACAGAAACTAACAGAACAACGAAGAGAAATAGATCCACAATCAGTAAAGATAATAGGTTTTAAACAGTCTTCTTAACAGGCTTGACTAATGGGTGATAGGACACTGTTCCCAATAATTATAAAATACACTTTCTTTTTAAGCAAACATGAAATATTCATTACAATTGACCATATGCTGGGCCATAGCAAATCTCAAGAAACTTCAAAGGATTGAAATCTTACATAGTTGGAGTCCTCAGAGGACTCCTGTGTTGGGGATCCGTTTGAAATTTGTAGTCAGGAATTTAAGGTGAATCCTCAAAGTTTTTCTCACCAGCAAGGTCAAGTGGTTTGGGTATAAGGGTAAGAGAAGGTGATTAGTTAGCTAACCAGGAATGAGATTCCCCAGGAGACCATAGCAAGCGAGTGAGAGGTCAGGGAGTTAAGGATGTTTCCAAGGGCATTTAATACTGAATCCTGGAATCTAAGCTGAACAAGAAGATAAATAAGGACATCATGATGATGATGGATACTGGGAAAGTGGTAAGATTAATGGATTCAAGTGGGTATTGATGAAATAAGAGAATTGCTGGAGTACATGAGCTGGAAGGATAGAAGGTGATGGTCAAGTGTTGGGGTGCTTAAAATCAAGATTTTGGACATGATGCAGCTACTGGGGCTGATGATCAGGGGTTTGACTGTGGAATGGGAAGTTGAAATGGCATGTTGGACATGATTGTGATGAGGAGACCTGAGAGGTCACAGTATTAGATATGTCATCCACGTGATTATTGACGTCACCAAGAGCAGTTTAGGAGTAGAATGGACCATTGCAAGGTTCTGAAGCCTTCAGTTAAAGAGTAAGGGAGTTGAGGGTCAGTAGATGACATAAACGAGGTAGGATAGTAAATGATGAAGTCTAATGGCAAGAAATCCAAATATATTCAGGTTTTTGAAGGGAGAGGAGAAAAAGGGTTTAGGTGGAAGCAAGGAGCAACATTCCCCATCTACAGGAGATGCTGGAAAAGAATGAGAGGGCTTCCAGGGACAGCCGAGTTTGAAGTTTGGAGAACCTTTCAGGAGAAGGTTGAAGAATAGAGAAATTTTCACTCTGTGAAAACTAGCCATTATCATTGTCGTCATCATCATCATTAATATTAGATTTTGTGATTAGCTGTTGTGCAATCCTGTTCTTACTTCTGGACACTTGAGTAAATTTTATGCTGTTGTATTGAGATGTCATTTATTATTGAAAATGTTTTATTTTCTGTCAAAGTTTGGATATCAAGCCTCTGATAATATCAAAGTATTTATTATCCTATCCTACATATTGGAAAAGCGTGTTCAATCTCACTTGTGAAATAACTACCATATGCCAGGAACTTACCTATTGCTGGAAATTCAAAGACATGTAGGACATCATATCTTGATAACTCTTCTCAAAGCGTCTGGTTCAGTGAGCTCACCAGGATATAATTTGTGCGTGCACATGTGCTTCCTTACGCATACACCCTCCCTCACGCTATTAGCAGTGGTGGTCCCCCTGAAGACAGTGAGGGAAGTGAGAAGGGCAGGACACTAAGGGGAGCTTTTCGTTTTTAGCCCGTGTTCTTTGAATCTTCTATTAAAATGCGTATGTAGTTCGTTAATAAAAATATTAAGAAAATTTATGGAAGCTACAGTTTTTCTTTGTCGTAATTAGAAGAAGAAATTGTGTTTTTTAAGCCTAAGCCTTTGTTTCTTCTAGGCAGGGATACCGATGGGAGCAATACCAGCAGGAGGAATGCCTTACCTGGGACAAGCACCGTTCCTGGGAATGCGTCCTCCAGGCCCACAGTACACTCCAGACATGCAGAAGCAATTTGCCGAAGAGCAGCAGTAAGGGACCTCGGGATTCAAGGATAAGGATACCTGGTGGCAGTTAATTTTACAGTTGTCAGGTGTTCTGTAGTGCAGATGTGAAGCTGAAACAGTCACAGTGCCTTTAAAACTCTTTAAAATACTTGTATTACAAGTTTAAAGCCAGAGGGGGCCTTAGACCTTCTAACTCAACCGTCTGATTTTACATCTGGGGCAAGTCAGGTCCAAAGAAATGAGCCACTTGTCAATGCAGGTTACACAGTTATTAGGAGAACCGAGTGCAGGCTCCTGATCCCCTGAGCCGGTGTCCCTTCTCACGTGCGGTGCTGCTTCCCCAAGTAGAAGCTGCTCTTTTGTATGCAGAGCAAAGGCTGTTTTTATTTTGTCTACCTCCCTATGTGTTTGAGATTCCTTTTGCATGCAAAAAGTTATCTCCTCCCCTTGCAAATTAGACAAATTCATGTCTATAATTTAGGTAAATCATTTTTAGACTCATTTTGTATATTTTGAAATTTATATAGTAGGGGAAAAGGACTGTCTTGAGAAAAATTAGATACAACTACCACTGAAGTTTTTAGTTCTAGAAATGCAGGATGGTATTGCTGAAACTGGTAGTAGAAGAAATATGAATATAACAGTTGATAATCCCTGAAGCCGGCTCTTTACTAGGTTGTTTTTCCTTCAGAAAACGATTTGAACAGCAGCAAAAACTCTTAGAAGAAGAAAGAAAAAGACGCCAGTTTGAAGAACAGAAGCAAAAGCTGAGACTTCTGAGCAGTGTGAAACCCAAGGTAATAGGCTCCACAACACGCAGTGTACCCCTTGTACACACCTCTTCTCACTCATTCAGCGGGTTTTGTCATGTGGGCATCAGCCCAAGCTGAGGCTGTGGTTCATTCATTTTGGTTTTGCCTTAAGTCCAAAAGTGGGGGCGGGGGGTGTCTAGCTCGGTGGTAGAGTGTGTGCTTAGAGTGCATGAGGTCCTGGGTTCCACCCCCGGTACATCCGTTAAAATCAAACTAACAAATAAATAAAATAGACCTAATTCCGCCCCCCCCCCAAGAAAAACCCCAAACAAAAGTGAAGGAATTTTCTCTTTCTGTAAAGATACTTTATTGTTGAAGAGAATGGATTATCAGCCATTATCTTCACAAGTCTTTTTTGCTACCACTGAAATGTTTGTAATCATTTCCTGGGAAGCATTAATACTGGATACTTAATGTCTACCAGCTGTCCCCTAAAGTATTTATAAATGGGCTTTTAATAAAATTCTATAGAGTGTCATTTTACGCCTTTGCTTTATACACTTGTCAGTGTTTTTCTGACTTGGAGAATTCACTATCCAAAGTAGGTGGTAAAAATACTGGAAATAGACTAATAGATGCACTTTTCTTTTAATATTTATATGGATTTAGGATGAAGTGTGAGAGGTAAGTAAAGAAATATATATGTTTTATTTTCTCTTAGACAGGAGAGAAGAGTAGAGATGATGCTTTGGAAGCCATAAAAGGAAACTTAGATGGATTTTCCAGAGATGCTAAGATGCACCCTACTCCAGCATCACACCCTAAGAAACCAGGTAGCTTTATTTTTAAAATTTTGTTTTGTTAGAAGGTGATTTGTAGTCTCTATATGTTTTATTGACCGTCGTGTGTGTGAAGAGTCAGTGTTGAACTCTTCCTTCAAGCCGAGTACAGATTTGGATGTTTTAAAATTCACAGTGGGTTATGAGTTCTGGTCTAGATAACTATCTTGGGAGGGAAGAAACCTCTTTGTCTTCTAGTAAATGTCAGTATAATAACTTTATTTGTGAATCTTTTGTATAAATGAGTATGTTAACGTTAGTAAAAATCCATTCACTCAAAGCAACTGTAATAAAGGAGTTTATCATTTCATTCTCATTATTTTAAAGTAATTTTACTTTTATGATCTAGCTCAGATTTTATTCAGTGTGGTTAAACTTACAAATTTTCTAAATGACCTCTTTAAAAAGTCACGGTTTTAATAGTATTTCTCATGAAATTTTAAGTACACTTCTTTATAGTTTTTATTATCATTTGTCATCAGGTAAGCAGAAGAAAAGTACCTAATAGAGCAGGGCAAGGGGACATTTTGGGGGTTTTTCTGCACATGTTTTAAACATTTAGCAGTTGAAATGAGTCTTGTCTTCACGTAACTATTACCACATCCTTTTTTAAAATTTAGTATCTTGGGGAGGGTATAGCTCAAGTGGTAGAACACAGCTTAATATACGCAAGGTCCTGGGTTCAATCCCCAGTACCTCCTCTAAAATTTAATATCTTGACCCATTCTCAGCTAATTTCAAGACTAACATACCATTATTAGGTAAATAGTTTTCATAAATCATTCAGCCAAGTATTATTTTCTGCTGATATACATTACATTGATAAATTTTATCTTAAACCCTTATAATACCTTTTATAGATGATATCAGGAGGGGGTAATCTAATCCTGGCACAGTAACCAGTTCTTGACAGCTTTTACTCTAACTAATTTCACTTGTTAGATTATATACTCAATTATTCCAAAAATATGTCCCAAAGTAAAATACACACTGAGATTGAAAAGAGAATGGATATTAGCAATCAGATTGAGTTCAGAAAGAAACATACCTAAAAATGAAAATTATAAGCTGAATAAGCTAGTCAAGAAGTAATTTAAGAATAGACATTGGAGTGATAAAACTGGAGCCAGCATGGAACATAGAAAAAGGAGAAGGTGGCAGAGAGAAATGGTCATTGTTAGGTAACATACTGTTCTATCCAAATAAAAAGCCCACTTTGGACAACAGCGTCTGGTTTAACAACCTCATTGTTAATACATTGGTGTTTTGATGTTCAAATAATCTCATGAGTTTAATCAACGGGCATGCAGTTAGCTGTTTCTAGATAACTGTTTCATGCTTAGCTAGAAAAATATTTTTCTGAAGCAAGCCAAGAAATATCCAGAGCTTCTCCAGTTAGGGTCTTAAACCTAAGCCTAAAGTATATAAAAAGAGCTTCCAGCCTTTTTACCACCAAAGACATCTTTTAATTTTTCCCCATAGACTTTATCTTAAAGTATTGAATGCAAACTGTATCACATGATTTTTTATACTTCTTATTAATCATGTATGTAACTACAAGAGTTTATAAGCCAAAACATTACCACATAGAATTAACATAATTCCAGCCAAATCCAAAGGAACACTGGTTAGCCTAAACAGTCAGGGTCCATTTTAAAAATATTCATAGTAGCTCTCAGTTTTCTCCTGGTGCTGGTCTGAGAACCCAAATTGAGACCTCAAATCCACACTCCCAGTAATCATTATTTGGGAGGGTTGAGATTCATTATGGCATGGCTTTTTTCTTTTTTAAACAAAATTGATTAAGGTAGTCATTTCACATGCTCATTTTGCATCTTTCATAGAACTTTACATATTCCGAGGTTTTTTTCACAGAGCCAAAATAGAATGGGTCCAAAAGAGAAGCACATAGTGTCTCTGTATTTCAGATGAGAACCTTTTTTTTTTAAAGGACTCTCCTTGTGACATTAGACTTTAGTAAATGTTAAATTCAAAGCAGTTAAAAATGTGAAGAAGCAACAATAATAGTGTTGTTAATGAGCCTAGTATTAAATGTAGTCCCTGTAGGTTTGTTACATAAGTGAATCTCACATTTAACAGTAAAAAGCCACTGTGATATTTACATCCTTTAGAGGCACGGATCTTTTAAACATAGTTCTCAGTCAGGGTTTACTTTTCTTAAATTGACTGTTGGGTTGTTTGACTTAACACTCTGTGGTGTCCTAACTTTGATGATTTTCACAGGAAAGTATCACTTTGGTAATGTGTTTAATGTTCTTGTTGCCTCTGTAATTTTCATTCCTCATATGGGAACTCATTCCTCATATGAAATGTGAACTATGCTAAGTGCATTCATTAAACATAATATATCAAAAACTGCAGGTATGTATCATGTATTGTTTCTTACTGGCACAATGAAATTTAATCATCAGAGTATGTATCTATCTAAAATGCATTCAGTAGCATATAGGTAGATTTTCTTCTGGTATATGTTGATTTGAGAGAATATTATCCAGATAAACAGATCACTTGGGTTTCAAAAGTTATCACCACTTTGATGTAAATTATTAGTGATTTCAGGAAAAAAATAGAAGGAAAGAAATTTTGAGTTTTACGTTTTCCTATTTTTGAACCAGATGAAGATAGCTATAAAATCTCTTTCTAAAAAGACACAAAAATTGTGTATAAATGGGCATCAAAGTGTTTTGCATTCGTTGTGTAATTCCATTTTACTGTTGTTCGTGTGATTTCTTGTTCACCTCCAGTGTTTATGTTTCAGTATATTCTTTTGGAGTTGTACTACATCTTAATTTCTTTTCCCCTGTTGATTTTCATTTCTGTGTGTTTCATTGCCATTTTCCATTTTGCAGATTATCCCACATCTCATTCTACTAAAACTGTCTTTCTTGATGAAGAAGAATTCAGTGACTTTATGCAGGGGCCTGTTGAAGTTCCCACATGTGGGCCTTCTTCCACTTTTCAGTCTTTCCATCCCACCACCCCACTTGGCCAGTTGCATACACAGAAGGCTGGACCACAGCCTCTCCCTCCAGGTCAGATTCCAGTGTCTTTCGCCTTACGTGGTGTCCCTGGGCAAATTCCTAATTTCTCTACTGCTTTAGCCTCATACAGTGTACAGAAAGCAGGTAACTCCTAGAATATTAATGAAAATACTGAGATAACCTAGGATAGTTTATTTCACTTACATAACTAGAGAAATAATGTACCTGAATATATGAGTGCTAGCGAAATTCACCAAAATATCTAGATTTTTTAAATTCACGTTCCAGAAAAGTGATTTGAAACTCTTGCTCCTAAGTTAGGACCTGTTTAAACCAACTTAGAACTTTAAAAACAAACTGATTTTTTCAGGTTACTCTTGTTTGGGGAAATCACCAATCTCATTTTCTTAAGAGTAATGAACCAGCAAAAGCTGCTTTAGAAAGTGCTGTCTCTGGTACAGTGATAAAGCACTTGGGTATCAGAAGCCCAGGTTCTTCATTTACTATCAGTTTGTCCTTGGACAAATCTTTAAACGTTTCTGTACGTCAGTTTTGTCACTTGTGAAATAATGGGGGAGGAGGCAGTTACACCCTCTGTCTTGAGGCGTAGAATGGTGATGAGAGGGGTCTTAGCAGACATGTACTTAGTCTAGACTTTCTCAGTTGACAGATGCAGAAATAGACAGTAGTTAGTAGAAGTGCCTGTATCTTGGGTAGGTCTCCAGATTTCTAAGGTAGTACTCCTTCCGCTATCCCATTCTGCCTGCTGTGTCATAGAATTCTTGAGAATCAAAGTAGGTAACGATGTTGAAGTTCTCTAAAATCTCTAAAGTCTCTCAAATCCTATACAAATCTGTGAACTTGAATTATTTCAAAATTGATGTTTGGCAGAGCCTTCCCTGCAGAATCTGGGGGTGGAAATGGATGATTAGAAACTTGCAGTTACATTCAAATAATCCTTCATGCTGTTTGTTTAGGCCCTTCCTTGGAGGAGAAGCTCCTAGTATCTTGTGATATAAGTGCATCTGGGCAGGAACAAATTAAATTCAATTCTTCTGAAGTTGGGCACAAAGCTCTGGGCCCAGGTTCCTGTAAGAACCATCCCAGTTTAACGGCCAATAACGGGGGTGCTGTAGATGGACGTGTCAGTGGTACCACTACCACAGAGGCAGAAAAGACTTCAGACCAAAACTTGTCCATTGAAGAGAGTGGTGAGCTCATAAAATACTCAGCAAAAAGTTCATTTAACCAAATGTTGCTTGAATGCTAACACCTTAAGCATTAATCTTAAAATGAATGCTGCTTGATTTTGCTAATTGAAATTTTGCTTAAAATATATTTAATGCACTCTTCTCTAACCCCTATGATTTTGCTCTGAATTCTTTCAACACACTATTATTCCTTAAAAAAAGTTTTTGATAACTAGTTTTTTTAATCAGAATCATTCCTGATTTAAAATTTCTTCTATTTTATAAAAACTCTTTTTCCTTCTCTTCTACTTTGTTCTTCCATAAGGTTGAAAAGTTAAAATTTAACTGGAAAAGTCACCAATGAGAATATAGTTTGACTTCTCTTAAATAAATCAAACTGCCTAAAAGATCCACATTTTAATAAACTGAACTTGCTGAGATGAATTACAGTGTAGGCAGCACAGGAGGCAAACTTTTAGAGGCTATTTTACTGGACAAAGTAAAAAACAAAAAATTTAAACAAAAATCCTATACATCAAAGGCAGCAGTGTCATATTCAGGTTAAAAAAAAAATCAGACTTTGGAAAGAAACATTAAAAGCTGCAGGTGAAGCATGGACAATTACATTTTTTTAAAATACGTAATTTTTAAACCACTATCATGTTTTTTCCTTTAATTTGTAATATATATGAATGATGCAAGCCTCATATAACCCAGAATATTGATTTGATACTTCTTGGGGTTGGGGGGGTTTGTTGTTTTTGGGGGGTTTTGTTTTGTTTTTTAATATACGCCTTAGGACATAATGTAGAGTTGTTTAGAAACCAAATACTTTAGTTATATTGGTGACTTTTTTTTTAAGTGTCTCTAGCCAGTGCTCTTCTTATTAAAAAACCATGACTCAGTCTGCTTTCCCCATTTTCTGCATGGACCATTATATACATTAGGTAATGTTCTTATCTTCTAGGTGTGGGAGTATTTCCCTCACAGGATCCTGTTCAGCCCAGAATGCCTCCTTGGATTTACAATGAGAGTTTGGTTCCAGGTAAAAAAAAGTTTCTTTGTCCAAGATTTTCATCTGGATACTTTACTTTCAGTGTTGTAGATGTAATTGTAAATGTTTACTGTGGTGGTTACGAAATATGCAAAAGGAATTGTAACTTTCTTCTTGTTTATTTTTTTGTAAAAGTACAGACAATGAAATACATCTAGTGTTTCTTAAGACTGCCTCATGTATGAAATAACTATAAATGCAGGAGAAATGTTTGGCTTTAATGTTTTATTGACTATATGCTTTTATTTCTAAAAGCTTTTCTTAGATTTATTGTGTTTTAAGAGACACTGTCATATTTATTTCATAGATTAGTAATAATTTTAATAACATCAAGAATAGTACTAATACATTTAGTATAATCTCCTGAACTCTTGGTGATTAGTTTATATATTTAAAAAATATTGTTCTATGACTTCTTTGTCATGTGATACTGTATGAAGTAAAAGACCAAGTGGCATCTTACTTCACATTGGAAGGTGTTGTTTACTTTTTTCTTTGTGTATATTACTACTACTGAGCCAAAAAAAAACCACCGAAGTGTACACTTTGTGGTATAGTATTCAACTGGTACAAGGAAATAGTCTATGTAAGCCGAGGTTGATGCGTATAGAACAGTGACTATTACAGTAGCATCTGCTGATCGCTCTTAATACATTATAACTTGTTCAGTTTGCTCTGCTTTGCCAACCCCTTGAAAATTAAAGTTAATTTTCGTCTGATCTTTAGTTTTCTGGGTTGGTCGTAGACTTGATCTAGGTTGGTTCTACAGGTGATTAAATAAAACTCATGCAAGATCCCTGTAGCTCAGCTTCTTTTTGGAAGAAACTGGTAATGTCTACTTGACATCATAATCACAACTTGAAAGGCTAATTTCCCAAAACCATGCGGGACTTCAGCTGTACATAAAAATAACTGATTTTCTCCCAACTGCCCTGTAGACAGTTTACATCTTTTCTTCTTCCTCTCTGTCTACAAGCCAAACAAACAAAATCTAGATCTTGGTATATTTTGGGACTCTATCCCTTTGCCACCAGCTTGTATTTCTTTCTCCTTTCTCCCTCCAAACATACACGCACACATAATTTCCTAGTCAAAATGTGTTCTTATGGCCAGCCTACTAACCTGTAGTCCCAGTTTAAATGCTAGATGCAAAATTTTTCTTTAAACATTTTTCTCTGTCTACCTTAGCCCTACTTTTTATCCCCCAAACTCCTCTAACTAGGATGGCCAGATTTAGCACATAGCATAAAGAACACCGTTTCATTTGAATTTCAGATAAACAGCAAATAATTGCTTGTGTAAGTATACCCCATGCAGTACCGACGTTCTGTATTTTATATGGCAGTCCTAACTGTAACGGCCTTAAACTTTGTCCTTTGGAAAGGCCATTTGACTGTGGAAAAGCTCCTAATAGTCCTTTCCTTTTTTTCGAAAACTTACTCTGCTGTCTCACTGTAACTGAAACTGTCTTTCTCTCAAGGCTCTATTCCTAAAGCACCTTACCCAGTGATGTTTTTCTCTGATAGCCTTTAATTCACTGGGGCAAGAGAAAGGTGATACTGTTATAGTTCTTGCTTCCCACTGCTATTTTCAAATTAGTCCCACCATCATTACTCTGCAGCTTCTTTTTTAAAGTCCAGAGCATCTTCTTATACCATCTCCATCTTATTATTACTATCTTGTAGTGAATTGTAAGATTTTCACTTACCTTTAGCCCCAAATCTTCATCTGTAGGACCAAATTCCAGTCCCTCTTCTGAGCTCTGGACCTTAACTCTCTGCTGGATATTTCCACTTGAATATCTGTACAGCAGTTCAAACCCTGATGTGGCTTTAGTTCTGTTAAAGCAGTTTGATCTAAGATGATTCTTGTATAAGCAACAGTGACTAAAAAGATTAATGTGGTCTGCAGTTAATATGTTTAATTTGTAATCTGGTCTTTCCTTTAATAGATGCCTATAAGAAAATTTTAGAAACCACAGTGACTCCAACTGGAATAGATACTGCTAAACTTTATCCCATTCTGATGTCATCTGGACTTCCCAGGGAAACTCTTGGACAGATATGGGCCTTAGCTAATCGAACCACACCTGGCAAGCTTACTAAAGAGGAACTTTATACCGTTCTCGCCATGATAGCGGTAACACAGGTAGACACTGTTTCTAAGGTTAGATCAAATCGCGTTTCAGTGTAAACTGAAAGAATGAATTTTTTTTTACTACAACTTTGTGGAACTCCTTGGACATTAAAATTTAGATTGTTTTCAGGGTACACTGCTTCAAAAATGTATAGTTTATATGATGTGCATACTAGCAGAATATTCCTTTGTTTTAAAGACTGTTTTCTGTATTAACATTCTCTGACCTAACTGTAACCTTTCTGAACTTGAGAGTTAGTGAGTAATAGATGAAATTACTCTCTCTGTCCTTTGAAGTCCTTGTCTTAAATTCCTTAGATATTGACAAAATATTCTCAGTCTGATAGCAGTTTTTCTCACATTATGAAATCATGTTAAATCATTTGATTATAGTGAGATTAGCCCAACTTGTCAGAGAGTGAAAATGTCAGAATTGGTATGTGTTGGCCATTTCTTTGCTAAATATTAGATTTACATTAACCTTGTAACTTACTTTTTTGTATCAAATTCCTGAGTTTGGGGAGAGTCAGAGTGGAAACAAAGCTATAGATCTTACATTTAAGTCTCTCTTTACCAGATATAGATTGTATGTGGTTTGCAGTTTCCTAAAATGTTTCCATTTTCCTCTTGTTTAATGTAGAGGGGTGTTCCTGCCATAAGTCCTGATGCTTTAAACCAGTTCCCAGCGGCTCCTGTTCCAACTTTAAGTGGCTTTCCTATGACTTTGCCTCCTGCGGTGAGTCAGCCGACTGGGATGCCTTCAGGCCCTGCGGGCTCCATGCCCCTCAACCTTGGACAGCCAGTCATGGGCATTAATCTTGTTGGACCAGTGGGAGGAGCCGCAGCCCAGACTTCCACTGGCTTCATGCCAACTTACTCTGCAAATCAGGTAAACAGAGAGGCTGTGTATATCCCAGATTATCCCTGAAAGTGAATCTGGGCAACTTTTTTTCCGTGGATGCAGAAAAGATTGCTGTATTATGATGGACACTGGAGCAGGATTAAAACAATACAAAATTTAGTTTCTGATTATTTAAAAAACAAGAAATTTCTTAAGCCTTAAGATATTTGAATTTTTGGTTGAAAGTTTGTAGTTCTTTATCATGTATGTTCTAAACCTCAAGCTTAATAAAGCTAATTAAATTCCTAGGCTGAGTCTTTTGAGGAAGCTGCTAAACCTAAATAAGATGCTTTAGTTTATTTTTCAGTTCTCAGATTAGCAATAATTTTTTTAAATGTATAATATTTAGTTTACATTCAGTACAAATGTAGGGGATAAGGTTCATTGGGTAAAGTCTTTTTGGAAGGCATATTTGGCAGTAGCTGTCAAAAATCTAAGTGTCTTTATCTTCTGACCTAGCAGTCACACTATTAAGAGTCTATCTCACAGCACTTAAAAGCTCAAATTAAAAAAGTATACAAGGATATTTGTTCTAGCATTCTTTGTTAGAGTAAAATTAGAAATAGCTACATGTCCCTCAGAAGAAGTAAAGTTAAATACATTTTTGTTTATCCACACAGTGATAAACTATTTGATCATTAAAATGAATGAGATAGATATACATGTGCTGCATGGAAAAGATGTCCATGTTATATAATTCCATTTTTAAAGCACAGAACAATATAGTGTAAGCTTGCTTTTCTATAAAACAAAGTGAACTGTTAACAGTGCTCACTTCTAGAGCATGGGATTAGGAGTCAGTGTTCACGATTTACTTTATACATGTATGTGATGGGTTGAAATAAGCTTGTATCACTTCTGTAATTTACAAACATGTATAAAATGTTTTTTAAAGATGACATTTTCTCAGAAAGTAGTTACTATTACCAAAACAAAAAAGTTAGTGGAAAGAATGGCATTGGATTTCTTTTTTTGCCCATTTCTTTGATATCTAGCTAAACAGAAGAGACAGGTGGATTCTGATATCTGTTTCTGCATTCTGATAACTTGTTTTGGTTAAACAATATAAAGAAAATTTGGGCTCACACAAATATATAGTTGGAAAAGAGGAGTATTTTAATAGAATTTCCAGGTAATTGTGCATATGCTTCATTGGTGCTATATCAAAACTTGAAAAGAGATAGTTTCATAAAGGTTATGTGCCATGTGAAATCTGAAACCACATCAATAAATGTGTATTCTTGTTACACTGAAAAAAAAAAGATGGCAGTTTCTCAATAATCTACCAAATATGATTCAGCTTTTTTAAAATTATATGAATTAGCTATTTAAACCAGTCTTTTACCATTTATAGAAGAGTATCTAAAAATACGAGGATTCCTGCCTTAAGCACTTGACTTGATGTTATGTCTGAAGGGTGTTCTGAAATTAAATATTTGTACCTAAATGGGAAGATTTAAAAGATAGTCTTTGAGATTGACAGCTGGATATTTGTTATTTATCTTTGTATCAATTTGATGTTTTCTATTTAAATGTCCTCTATAAACCCAGGTGGTAAAACCAGAAGAAGATGACTTCCAAGACTTTCAAGATGCTTCTAAATCAGGATCCCTTGATGACTCATTCAGTGATTTCCAAGAGTTGCCTGCTTCTTCAAAAACAAGTAATTCCCAGCATGGAAGCAGGTAGAAAAGAGCTGAATATAGTTAACACTGTTTTTAATAATTGAGAAAGAGGCATCCACAATGAGAAGCCCAAGTATAAAGAAGGGAATTAAGACTCCTTACTCGCATGCTTTCTTGATCATTCCCCCTTTATTCATACTTTTGCTCTTCATATTCTCTCCTTTGTCCACCTTTAACTTCAGCTTCTACTGTTTCCTCCCAGTACATACCTGCTTGACTTTATTTCTTTTTGCATGTGCTAAACCAGATGTATTATATAGCTGAGTGCCGCTGGGCAGGGATGACTCATGTTCTTATATAAGATCCAGGTCTTCAACTGTTAAAAAGCTTTTAGGCAGGGGCGCGTAATTTGGTATTTTGCACTATAGTATACTATTAATTTTCCACAGAAATCGTAAGTTAGAAATTAAATACGATTATTTATTCATGTCTCTCATGTTTAAGTTGAGATCTGTGGGTTTTAGGCCTTCAGATCTGTTTGCAGAGACAGTTACATAAGCACTTTTCTCATGTGTACAAACTTAACTTTCAGGTACAGTAACTGATTCAGTATGTTGTCAACACCTTTCTATCATTTTAAGAAACACATTTAGATACTTTTTCCACCAAGTGGAACATGTGAGGCTTTGCGTAAGCAATGTTAATGTCTTTAGTTGTTTTTGGAACTTGCTTTTATTAGGATACATATTCCATTTCTCTTACATTCCCATTTGAGCAATTTCATTCATCTTTTGTTTTAACCAGTTGACTATTTCTTCATCAACACTTCCTGCAGACACTGTGAGAAGAATTAAGGGCTAGGTGTTACAGAGAATTACAAATTAGGGAAGGAGTTATTCTCCTGATTTTAAGAATACATGAAACACTTGTAAATGACACATAGGAGAAACATGTGAGGGGTTTGACTGTAAAGTACCGGGAGTTCCAAGCCCGCAAAACCAGCACACACACATATTATTAACCTGATAGACACGTAATATTTCTTTCTCAGATCTCTTCCTTTGAACAGATTATGTTCTGCTGCTGTCTAGAACATGTCTGAATGACCCAGGGCACCTCAAATTACCTCCATAAAATTAAATTCATTGTTTTCCTCCTCAAAACTAAATTACAACTTGTCAAATCACCATATCCAGTCACCATATCAGAAACAGTTATTTTCAGCTCCCTCCTGTCTCCTTCACCATCAACTCTGTCAGCGCTGCTCAGTGTGGGAAAAGGCCACGTGCTTTCTGGCTCCTGCTAGCTCTCTTGGCTATCGCCATTTCCCACTATACTCCAGCCAGAATGACTCCATACTGACCATGCTCTTTCAAGCCTCTGGCTTTTTACATCCTGTTTTCTTCAACCTGAAATTCTCCCTATAATTAACTCTAGTTCCATGTCAAAAATCAGTTTAATATAGGAAGTTTTTATTAACCCCTCTCCATCAGTCCCCACCTCCAAGATAAGTTAAGGGCCCCACCTCTACTGCTGTGGTACCTTAGGAATATCTGTGTCCTAGCTGTAATTACTGGTTTGCATGACTGCTTCCCTCACTAGGTTGTAAGTACCTGAAGACAGTCTTTCATGTCTGTATGTGTAGACTTAGCCTGTGGTATGTAACTAAATAAAGGTTTGTTGGATGAGTGTATTGTAGTGTGAAAGTTACAAACAGAATTTATCAAATTGATGGTTCATTCCTCTGGCAGACAGCTCTCTCAGCAGATGAAATTGAAATTTGCTCATAGAAAATTTTAAGTGAGTGGCCAGACCTGGGATATATGTGGTGTTAGCAATTTTGTGTGGCATTATCTCCACAAAATAGTTCCCTTTCATATGCAGCTATGCTTGGCAGATTTCCCTTTTTCAGTTCTGGCATGACTACGAGTATGCTTTCCTTGCATGAAACATTTTGCTCATGTCTAAGAATTCACATTCAGTGTTTGTTTATTCATTCAGAAACATTTATGAAGCATCTGCTATGTGCCAGACATTGGTGTAGACACTAGAAATATAGAAGTGAAAAACACAATTCCTGCTATAAAGAAGCTTAGTTTCATCTGGGTATTTACATTATCTAAGAAAACTCTCTTAGAATTGCTCCTTCAGTGGTGTGTGTGTGTGTGTCCATATATAATGAATTCCCTAGTTCATGGTAATCTATCTTCCATATTATAAGTTATTTTAAAAGGGTATTTGTTAACATGATATAAATAGTTAAGCCTAGGTGAGACCACTTTGGGCAGTATTTTAAAGCAAAAATGGGTATTATTTGTCAGAATATGAAAAGGCAAGTAAGGTGTTAGAAGTAGGCTGGAGTGGAGAGTATGGTTAGCCTGTGAAAAAATGACATAGTTAAGGGTGGCACCAGTTACAGGATGCCTATGATTTGTGACATAATCTGTAAAGCAATTTAGATGTAAGTGGCATGATGAAAGTAATTCTTGCTACTGTGTATGGGGTCCGTTCAGCTTCCATGGTAATCCTGTTGTGAGATTATGTGGCGGACTCTGGGTTTAGAGTTGTAGACTAAAAGTGTGTCTCTGAGAAATTGATTGGGCTCGCTGTTGAACTGGATGTCAGAGTCAAAGGAGAAACAGCACTTGAGCTGGCAGGAAGGGGCATCTGGAAGAGAGCAACATCATTTATCCTGTAAGAAAATACTTGTCGGGTGCCAGGCACCAGGGAGCCTCGTATGGTAAACAAAGCAGACATGGAGCACTAATGATAGAACAGTTCAGAGAGGATTGAGTTGTAGGGGTTTTGAGTTGGTTTTATTTTATTTTGCTTTTTAAGTGGGTATATTTAGGTGGGTGAGCAACTAAGTAAAATCATCTACCGCAGCCCCATGGAGTAACTGTGAAACATGAATGATACACCAGAGGAAAAGCAAGACACTTTTTTTGGTGGCGAAGTCCTGTGAAGTCTTACCTTTCAAAAGCAGGTTTTTAAATTTTGAAACAATATGCCTCCCTTACTGAGTACCTTTCATTACTATTAAGAGTGGAAATAACTGTGTTCATGTTTGGAACAGATAACTACTTTATATAACTGGTGTAAACATTTTCATAGTGATTGCAGTTTTTTTTTAATAATAACTTCAGGGAAAGAACTGGAATGAATTATTCCTTTGCTATATGCATAAAATTACAGTCTGAGTCATAGCTTTTTGGGAATGGAATTTTATTTTGTTGACTTCAGTCACTGTTGCTTCACTATCCTGAAGAGCCTTTTTTTCCAATTCTGAAAATAATTTTAAAATTAATAACATCCAGGTAAGTGTCACATTTAATAGAAGATTGTACCACGGACTTTAAAGGAACATAGCTAATGTTGGAAAATCATAAAGACAAATGGATCGTTCAACTTTGTGATTTTTTTTCTTGAGATATTAATTAACTTTATTCGTATGTAAAACTCTGTTCAATGAGTTGTAGTTTAATTACTTACGGAACTTCAAAAAACCCACCTACAGTTGTGTAGATGATGACCTATTTGTCAAAATCAAATACGTAGCAGCTGTTGGGTAGAGATGTGGGCTTGTAACATTTGGTAGCACTAAGTCTTACTCCAGCACTGTGGGCGCCCATTAGCGTGCCTGCGCCACAGCTGGGTGTTGTACCTTGCTTGTGGGCCCCTGATAAGAAGATTTAAATGACTGTGAAAAGATTCTTGCTCCATGGCAAAGAACTCAGTAGAAATCCATTTATGTAATGTGTGTGTATGGTATTGAATGACACAAACTAGTAGTGGAATGTAGTCATTCATATGTAAAGGTTGTTCTGCCAGGGGGCTGCCTGGGTCTGATAAGAAAAAAAAAAAGTAATTTGTTTATAGTATGTGTTTAAGCCATTTATACTATCTGTTTGAGCCGTCCAAGAATTACCCACACAGATACTACTCATTACGCTATTTTTCCATCCAGCGGGAAATGTGTCCACAGGCAAAAGTACCTGTCTGATTTTGAAGTGATTGTTGTTTTGCTGCAAAGATAGCTTCTGAAACTGCTGATGTGATGCCTGTAAAAATGCAAATTGTATTAACTCGGCTGCTGCTTATCAGATGGGTGAACTTCTGCCAGTAAGCAGTGCAGTATGATCAAATGAAGAACAGTTTACATCTTGGCTTGAACAGCCTTTCATAAATAGATTTTTATCTTAACTATTCCACCTCTGCATTCTGAACCCCTTTTAGAGAATATATTAAGGTTAACATAATTTACTTTAAAATATTGGGTATACATATTTGGAGCAGTTCACTTGCACAGTTTTATGGACCTAAATTTTAAAATGCAGGTCATCATCATTCTGTAATAATCTATTTCC
Source organism: Camelus bactrianus (assembly GCF_048773025.1). Classification (NCBI taxonomy): domain Eukaryota; kingdom Metazoa; phylum Chordata; class Mammalia; order Artiodactyla; family Camelidae; genus Camelus; species Camelus bactrianus. The sequence continues at coordinate 12,088,671 of NC_133554.1, forward strand.
AATGCCATTGCTCTGGTTTTTATGGCTTAAAGATGATTAGATGGTCAGCGTGGATCTGATCCCTCTTCAAATAATCAAGAAAAGAATTACTGCTTGAGTGTTGTTTCAGTATATTTTTTTCAAGGAAAAGGATGTTTTGTTTTTTTTTTGTCATTTGTGGTGCACATATATAGTTTCTAACTTTTAAAGCAGGGAGCCGTGAGTGTTACTAGGTGCCCAATGCCATCTTAATTCTAAGCTCTTCCTTGATGATAAGGGAAGGAGACAATGTTCTGGTCACTAAGAAATATTTACTTTTCCCTCTTAGTGCTCCTTCTTTGTTGATGCCACTCCCTGGAACTAAAGCATCTGCTTCAGTGGATAAATATGCTGTGTTTAAGGGAATTGCAACTGACAAGTCCTCTGAAAATACTGTTCCATTTGGAGGTAAAAAAAAAAAAAACAGTTGATAAATTTATAAACCTGTGAATGTAAATCTTTGTTTTCAGTGATGACTTTTGATGGTAAATGTCCTTGAGTTGTGATCTCAAGGTTCCTAACCTTAATTGAGCTTTCTGTCTTTTCATCATAGAGCCTGGTGACAAATATAGTGCTTTCAGAGAACTTGAACAGACATCAGAGAGCAAATCTTTAGGTAAGTGTTTGATTCCTTAAATGGATAAAGTACTGCAATTTTTTAATATAAGAGATTTTTGATGGTTCTTTCAGTGACATCTCTAAAATTATTTTATTGTGTGTGTGGTGGTTTTCTTGTTTTGTGGCTCTAGAAGTTACAAGAAAGTAAAATGTGGTTCCGTGATTGGAAGTTATTTTCTGAAATTTAGGACAAACCCCAGATCGATGCAGTTTCCTTTGAAGATAGTGCATTCCCTTTCACTGGAAGCCTTCAAGCCTAGTTATACTCCTGCGACCACTTTCGATTATTTTAATGCTCATCAAGACTGAAACTGTTCACAGTGCAGCAGTCTGTGGACTGTGCAGAAGGCAGCAACCAGTCTTTTACTCCTCAGGATTTTCAAAATTGTCTGTAACTTAATAAGGTGAAGTGAGTGGGGCTTATGTGCCTATATGGTGCCCATCTCTGATAGAAGGGCTTAAATCATGTGGTTGGGAATATAGAAGGATGATTTGAGAGCTGTATATGTATGTAAAGACTGAAAGTTACGTTTGTGGCTAAATCCTACTACAAACCTGGTGTTTAGGGTTTAGATAATCCATTAGTCAAATTATGTCCTTCAAAGCTTAACCATGCATGCTGTGAAATTTGTATATTCTACTGAGAATTTCTTCCTGGGAACAGTACCACATTCTACCTTTGTGTATTGAATGCTCAGATTTGAAACATCCTTCCACAGTCATTTGTTCTCACCCTCCTGCCCCAAGAATGGAGTGGGCAGGTGGGGGAAGATTATAGGAAAGGTAAGGCATACGTGTGAAAGTTAAAGTAGAATGTATACTGTTCAAGTATCTCTAAAAATATTCAGTGGGGAGGGTATAGCTCTGTGGTAGAGCATGTACTTAGCATGCAGGAGGTCCTGGTTTCAATCCATAGCACCTCCCTTCGAAAATAAATAAACAAACCTAATTAGTCCCCCACCCCAAAAAAATATTAACTTTTTTACAACTCCTAGGTTTTAGAAATGTTTCATTCAAACCATTAGGATGTAGTAACTTTCTTTTTTAATTCTTACTTTTTGTTGAAGTGTAGTTGATTCACAATGTTAGTTTCGAGTGTACAGCAAGTGATTCGGTTACACATATACACACATATTTTTTTCAGATAATTTTCCGTTACAGCTCATTATTAGAAATTGAATATAGTTCCCCATGCTGTACTATAGGTCCTTGTTGTTTATCTGTTTTTTATATAGTAATATGTATCTGTTAATCCCAAACTTCTTATCTATCGTAGGATATAACTTTCTTCCTCAGTGTGTGTATTAGATACTAGGATTATAAAGATAAACCCTAGAGGAACTTTTGGGTTGTTAATTTGTCATTTTCTCCTAACAATGCTTTCACCAACTCTTGGGCCAAGGCAAGTTTAGAGTAAAGAGCATGGTTTAACATCAGGGTTCTTTATGTACTATGTGTTAGTGATCGTGTGGTATGTATGCTGTTCCTGGGAAATACAATGGTGCCACCAAAATGTAAGCGGTACGTTAGTCCTGCTTTTGCTGTTCTTTACTAACAGAATCCCAGGTGGTCGTAGTCACCATTGTGTGCTTGCTTTCATTCCTGTCTTACCTTTGACTCTAAGGCCTTCCAGGTAGAGATGCCAATTTGTTCATTTTAGGAGAATGTATTTTATTCTACTCCGATTAAAAATACATTGGACTGGGAGGGGGGGAGGGTAGAACTCAAGTGGTGGAGCGCATGCTTAGCATGCATGAGGTCCTGGGTTCAATTCCTAGTACTTCCTCCAAGAATAAATAAATAAAAACCTAATTATCTCCTCCCACTATATATATATATATTTTTTTAATACATTGGACTGGCTTCATCAGGGTTAGTATCTTAGAATTTATGAAGAGACTTATAGTATTATGGTCAGAACTATAGTTCAAGTCCAAATGACAGTTGAATAATATTTCCTTTTTTCTACCCCTACAGTTTAAAAGCAGAAATAAAAGTAGGTGAGGAAAATACACTATATAGAGAAGTGACATGTACTAAAGTTTTAGCACAAAGTGATCTCTTTTGAAATGTTGTTAGGGCCTAGGAAGTGGCAGTTAGGGAAATTTATGAGGATTCAGAAGTAACTGAAAAGCTACCCATGAAGTAATATGCTTAATGTGCCCGCTGGTAAGCAGGCTTCCAATGACTGCAGCTAATTTATTTGCCCAAAAATCCCTTTATTTTTGAACTTGTAACCCACCCATTTTTATCTTTTTAATCCTTTCACCCAGCTCACATTTCTAATGGAAACGTTTACAATTCATCAGTAAGTTTAGTTTGCTGTGGTGATTTTTTTTTTCAAAATAATAAAGCAAAACTTGTCAATTTCACAGATCTTTTAAAGCAGCACATCCAAAATTTAGGCTGTGACAAAATTGGCTGCTTGCTTTTTTTACAGGAATAATACAGATATTATCAATGATATACTTGCTTAAAATTATAGGGCAATTTTTTTAAGTTGCTTCTCTTCTCAATTTGTGAAGTTGACTTTAGTTTTATTAGTGGTATGTATGAAAACATAAAATACAGAAATTTTGAATGCTGTTCTTCTCTTTCTGAAATTTCCTGAATGATACATAGATTTCTCTGTTGATAAATTATGCTGGTGAATTGTTTAAATATCTTAGGAGGAAAAATAAGCTTCCATTATTTTCTATGGTTTATTTCATATGATATATCAAAGTATATATCATGTTACAAGAATAATATATTTAAAGCCTGTATTATTTTAATGATAATTTTATATTTTGGTTTTAAATACATTTTTATAGTTAATATGCTTCTGTATCTCACTTTAAGGAAAGATAGAATTTAAGAAATGGATGAGGAAATTAAAGCTTGTATTTTAATTTATAACTCTCCAGAAATGGCTGTCATATTTTTAAATAATAAGTGATGTTGATATAACTATACTTATGTTTGGTTTATTTCTGATTTTAATTACCTGGTATAACCTAGTGGATTTTATGGAAGACCTTCAGACACTGTTAGAAAACAGATCATCTGCATCCTAACCTCATGCCTATGAGTGATCATATTACTGTGATAATAAAGAATAGAGACCCTATTAAGAACCATGTGTCTAGATTTTTATCAGTATCTTAACTGCACCTGTTTAATTATTTATGAGAAGTACCTTAGTACCTATTTTCTCTAGCTAAAAATAAAATAATTCTGCCAATTACCCCACCTTCAGAGTAGCAAAATATAAACTAAAGTTTAAATCCAATCCTCGAAATTTTTAACAATGGAATTGGTATTGAAATCCCTTTGAATAAGTGCTGATTGGTACAATGAGATGGCTGATTTCAAGAAAAGCCCAAGTACTCCCAGATTTTTGTTGTAAGATTCAGCTTATTTGTTGGAGAATATGCGGGAAAACTACTTTATAATGTGCTCTTAGCAAGAATGCTTTGCAAATAAATAGATGCCTTTTCAAAATTTTTGCATCAGATTCCCTTCAAATTAATGCCTCCATATACTTGAGCAAAACCACATAGTATCTAACCTTGTGCTTAAAGTGCCTAGTTGAGCAGAGCATTGTGCATCCTAAATATTATATGCAGTGTTTTTCATAATACTTCATTGATACCTGTGATTTTTTTTAACCTAATCACCACATAACACATTTTATCTTAAAGGGCCACTGTTTTAATATGCCTCTCTTCAGGAACCTCCAACACCTATTTCTTATTCTATTGTATGTGTGGCTAGCTAGCCCTGGTGAGAGAAAGTCCTGAGAGCAGTGCTTTTGGCCCGTCGAAGGCTCTGGCACTAACAGACATACCATCCTGACATGAGCAAATTTTTATTTATTTCCATATCACTAGCCTTCAGTGTGAAAACAGAAGGGGTATTTGGTGGGGATATTATTAAACTGTGCTTCAATAATGTCAAGCCAGGGAGGGAGAAGTCTGTGATATGTTTGTACCTTAATGTGCTTTGCATCATGACCTTCTCAGCTCAGCATTCTTATTTACTTGGTTCTATTCTTTCAGGAGAAAACTTCGCAGAATTCAGATCTGCAGGGACTGATGATGGTTTCACCGACTTTAAAACCGCTGATAGTCTATCACCACTAGAGCCACCAACAAAAGACAAAACTTTTCCAGCAGCCTTCCCCTCAGGAGCTATACAACAGAAACCACAAGCACAAGTGAAAAATCCTCTGAACTTAGCAGATCTAGATATGTTTTCCTCAGTTACTTGCAGCAGTGAGAAACCATTGTCCTTTGCAGCTGCATTTAGTGCACCGAAACCTGTTTCCACACGACCCCAGCCGGCGGGGTCTGCCGCAGCTGTGTCAGCATTGGCATCAACTAAAACTTCGAGTCTGGCTGATGATTTTGGAGAATTCAACCTTTTTGGGGAATATTCTAGTCCAGCATCTGTCGGGGAGCAGGATGACTTTGCAGATTTTATGGCTTTCACTAATAGTTCTGTTTCATCTGAGCAAAAGGCGGATGACAAGTATGAGGCCCTTAAAGAGGAAGCTAGTCCTGGCTCCCTGCCCAGCAGCACCAGCAGCACAGGGAAGAGTGGACAGAGCTCAGCTGCTGTGTCAACCAAGTACGATGTCTTCAAACAACTCTCTTTGGAAGGGTCTGGACTAGGTTCTGAAGAACTGAAAGATAACACTCCTTCAGCAAAGAGTGATGATGATTTTGCTGACTTCCACTCCAGTAAGTTTTCTTCCATGAACTCGGACAAATCCCTGGGAGAGAAAGCAGTGGCTTTCAGACACACTAAGGAAGACTCTGCCTCGGTGAAGTCCTTGGATCTCCCTTCCATTGGTGGCAGCAGTGTTGGCAAGGAGGACTCTGAAGATGCACTCTCTGTTCAGTTTGACATGAAACTGGCTGATGTGGGAGGAGATCTTAAACATGTCATGTCTGATAGCTCTTTGGATTTACCAACAGTTAGTGGCCAGCATCCTCCTGCTGCAGGTGAGGAATTGGTGAGATTGCTCTGGTGATGGTGATGTAGATTTCAAAGATGATTCTGTGGGTGTGGATTTGCAGAAGACTAAGGTTCTGGCTATTAACCTTTGTGAATGTCTAATAATTAACCTCTTCATTGCCAGTCCCCTTAAAGCAGTGTTAAATTTGATTCTGTGGATACTTGGATATATGGATACCATGAATACTAGGGAACCTAGATTGGATAGCTAAAATATTTTTATGTTGAAATCTAACACCAACTTGGTGTGTGAGGCACATCAAAATCCACTGCTAAACAAACCCCACATTGCTAGAAATTTTATAAAGATGTTTGCAGTGTCAGTAATGTTCCTCCATTTCTGTGAGTGAGGTCAGTGTTTCAGTCTCCTTTTTTCTTCTCATGGGTATATTTGGCAGCTGCCAATATAGTATCCTGTGTGGTTTACAGAAAATGACTCTTGTTAGGTTAAGAAAGTAAAAATGTCTAGCCAGTTGTCCTGCAGTTTGCCACGTCCCTACAAGAGAAGAGGAGGGAAAGAGCTTGTGTGTGGGTGCCCGGCGTGCCAGGGTCTGGCAAGGAGCAGGGCGTGAGTTGTTAGTGGAATTTAGGCACGGTTTTCAGTGTTAACTCTTATTACTGGAAGTATTAAATTGTAACAAATCTGTAGATGGTAGACTAGGGTGACTACTAACTGTCTCATAAAATGTTGGAAAACATCTTAGATGGGAGCCCTCTTTAAATTCCATATGGATTTACATGTAGCAGTTTATTCTCTAATCCAACTTCCTATCAGAAAAACTAGATTCCTAAGTGTCCTAGTTTTTATTTTGTTTTGTTCCCCGATGTGTATATAGAAAGATAAACCTATTTTGTGGCCTTTAATAATGAGAAATATCTCAGCATTACTGTATTATTCCGGAACATGCATTATGTTTAGGAAGGGTTTGTTGTCATTTAACTAGAGAGGGACACATAAGACACTTCCAAGTCTACAGACGCAGGTAGAAATTGTAAAGTATTACGGCTTTTGTATGTGTCAAATTAGTAAGTCAGAAAACAAAATCGTATCCATCCTTTGGCTGCTGGAGTGTTGGAGGTCTTCTTAAACAGGGTGCTGAATCAGGAGCCAGGTGTCGGAAGAGCGCCGTGTGCCGTGTGCTCCTTGCTAAGGCCTTTTCCAAGTGCAGTGGGCTGTCTGCAGGGCTCCTCGGGCCCCTGCCTGTCTGCTATTTTTTTTTGTACTTTTCTTCAGATGTTTTCTTGTTTTTTTTGCTGCTGTTTGTTTGCTGGAGTGATTTTGTTTCTCTTTTTTGTATGAGCTGCTTGAGCTACAGCAGTTGGTTGCATAGTGCTCCGTTTCTGAACAACATTTGCTTTTCATTTAAAAAAAATCTCATAACATGTATGCTAGCCTTTTGGACTCTGAAGTTATTAATTAGAAGCTATTTTTCTGAAAGTGAATCTATATTCTTTCACAGTGCCAAGCTAGATGTCTTTATGAGATGAGTCTAATCTGGGTTTGGGATATCCTTTTTTTTTTCTTTTTTTTTCCCATTTGGGGAGGGAGGTTGGATTTGTTCCTGAGCTTGTTCTGATTGACCTGTTAAAATAATCTTCTGTGCTCATGTCTTTCTATGTATGTTTGGAACATTCCCAGCTTGGAACCTGTAATGTTCAAGCCAAGTTTCTTCAGTATGAGGATATTCTTAAAAGTAGATTATTTCCTCCTTTTGATCTGTAAACCTCCTGTCGGAAAGGAGCAGTATCCCTTTAGAGTGGTTGTTAAAAGGGGTTAATGTTTGATCAGTGAGCTATATTGTTGAGCAAACTGCTGCGTAAACGTATTGGAGAGAATTAAATGGCAGAAACTTCTCCTGTGCAATTGGCTTTTACTGTATGCTCCTGTTGATCACAGTATCTCTTACTTTCTTAGTTTGAGGGTTAAAAGTACTTTTTGTTGGAGAAATAAGAAGTGGGCTGGTGAAGAGAGAATAAAACCTAGTGGATTTAATCCCGTTTAGAAACCCTAACTTAACTCTGAAGGGGATACTGTCTCTTAACCCTTGCTATAATTCTTTGTATGGAAGGTAGATAATACTAATAACATTGCCTGATTTCTCTGCGTATTATTACATTTAGCCCTTTGAGTCCTTGCTGCATATAATTTCAACCAGGCTGCTTTTGTCCCCCCACTAAATTGAATTTCTCAGCATTGAAGCATCTTGATGTGCAGCCATTAAGATCCTCTGGTTTCGTTGGCAGCAAGAGCTGACCCTCATTTGTGACACTCTCAAAGGGTTAGCAAGATTTCTGTAGCTACCTACCTGCCTACCTACCTGTAAAGTAGCTCTTCTTTGACATTGAAAATCTTTGTATTTTAATCAGCGCCTTATTATTTTTTTGGCTGCTTTTCTGATGTCTTTTTTTCCATTTAGACATTTTCTGTGTGAATGTGCCTTTTCGAACTTGCTTTGGTATATTCCTCTGCAAATACTGATCTGCATGCTTATTCTGATGACTTTTTTTCCAGCTCTTCTGTACCACTCTCTTGTGATCTGTAAGTCCTATGTTAATAAATAATTCTTTGGCATATTTTGAAAGTGTGGGGATGTGTGTAATTTGTACTTTTCTAGAGATAGACCAAAGAAATACCTGGTCCATATCAAGTTTAAACCCTCCTGTGGTTAGAGGATTTTTTCCCTTTTGTTGATTTTGTTTCCTCAAACAACTTTCTCCTGAGAAAGTATTGGGTACATTTAGCCTTTTTCCCCTGTAATTCCACTGATATAAATTTTTAACATGGCACTGGATTAAAATATAACTTTAAATGTTTAAAGAAAAAAAGCTGTAAACCTTATACTACTTTATGTAATAGAAAATGTACTCCTTTCTTCTAGTGAAGAAACTGGATAGACTTTATTGCTTAGTAAACATCCCCAGAGCTGTCTCCACTAGGAGTTGTACTGTGAAGAGAGGGGAAAGGTGAGGAGGGAGGCCTAAGAGTTTAGTGTTGAGGAGAGAGGGACACATCTGCTAATAACTGGGTATCTGTCCATTTAATTTAAAATAAATTATTGAATGGTATTGAGATGGACTTTGGAGCACAGTAAGTGTAGACTGATTGATAATCTCTGTAATGGAAAGTGTTCAATGTTAATACCGGGAAGTCTTCAGGACTGAGTTTGATTTAAGTTTGAAGTTGGATGCTCGACCCTCTAACTGTCGAGCACATTATCTTTCCAACTTCAGAATGTATTATGAAGCCACTCTCGGTCTTTTTTAACTTAATCCATAAAGCAAGTTCTTAAAGCGACTTTAGGGAATGTCTCAAAGTAAACTTTGAACTCTTTCTTTTCTTTCCTTTTCCTTCCTTCCTTCTTAATGGAGGTACTGGGGATTGAACCCAGGGCCTCATGCATGCTAAGCATAAGCTCTACCACTGAGCTATACCCCTGCCCCAAGTTCTTTTCATTTTTAAGAAAATAAGTTTAGAAAGATCCACAAAAGTTAGCAACAAAAGCAGGCCAGATTTGGAATTTTTTTTTTCCATTTTAGAGTATAATAATAGTGAAAACCCTTGGGAATACTATTGTTTTTCAGACCCGAAATCCAAGACCAATAAAAACCTTGGAAAAAAACAGTTATTTCCATGGTTTAAATTTTTCTTATATTTTGAGCTTTAGTAAAGCTCTTTGTTCTTCTTAAAAATTTGAGGCAGAAAGGAAATTAAATCATTGAAGGTGAGGATTTTGAATAGGATTCCTGAGAGATTGCTTACAGTATCTGAAATATTACATTTAAAGGGGAAAAAAGTTGCATATTGGGGTTTAGATTAACTCTAAGAAAATCTGTGTTTGCTACTCAAAACATCGTGTTTTCCAGAGCATAGTACTTTAGAAAGTTGAATAATACTTGGTTTCCAAAACCTTGTATGAACATACGTTTTAATTATGTTGTGTGCTAATTAGGAAGACAGAGATTTTGGAGTGGCCTCCAATCTAGTGATAATACCAGTTGCCCATCATTTAGAATTTTCCAGTGCCATTTATAAGACCAGTCTTGTGGTGGCTTTAGCTAAGGAATTCCTTTGTCAGTGGAATTATTTAGTGCTGGATTAGTCTGTCTGGGACTTCTTTATTTTAATTCCTTTCTGCATTTGAGCAGGCTGCAGAAAATAACTGAATATAACTGTGCATAAAACATAATCACATTTGCAAATTGAGCAATTGTTTCCAGAGTAACATGACTTTGTAGGGAGGAAGTTTTAATAATACGTGTAATAATACAAACTTGCAGTAGGGACTTGGAGAACTCTATTCTGTAAGTTCCAACAAACAAACAAAAATACGGTTTTGTTTACCCCAATGCCCAAGTAAAGTAAGATATGGTTAGTGCTTGACTTCACATATCAGTGTCTGAGAAATTATACAAATGTATTTATATTTTACGTTCTATTTTTCACATTAAAATCCCTGCTGATTTTTAACAGTAGCTAATGAACATGAAGGGGATACTGGCAATATCAAAGAAGCTGCACCGAATAACTCAAAGAATCAAAGTATTCTTCCAGCTTTGTTTTTCCATCAGTTGAATACTTTTGATAAGTTGCTTTAGCTATATAGGGTCAGAGAGAGAGAGAGGCATGTGCATAGGAGGGTCTCCTGGGTGCTGCCCTCTCCCTGGCATGGCCGAAAGGCTCCAGTTGTGATTGCCATCCTCTGTGCTTGATGTTTTTTAGATGAGGTCTTTAGTGATGTCCGTGAGCAGTCCCACTGTCTATCTTGGCACCATTCCTTGGCCTTCCAGCCTCCTCTGACTGAAAATATCCACAGGATTGCCACTTTCCTTTATTGACCCAGAAACCTGAAGGTGCTTGCTGATAGCCTGGACAGCATTTAAACCACAGATTTATATGAGTCATTGCAAATGAAGAATGGGAGGTTTCTATGCAGATTAGAAAACACTGGAAGGCAGTTACACAGCAGTATGTTATGACCTGTCATGCTTACTACACTGTGATCACTGTCATTGCTGTTTTGTACAATAGCACCTATTAGGGTGTTTGATACCTAGAGGACACAATCAGACCAAGTTTTATGGTTAATAGAGAACATGAATATGACTGATCTCAGAAGGTAGAATAAGGCTAGGAATGGAAAGAAGTTTATCAGTATTTCATAATTTGCTTTGGTAAGTGGAGTTTGGATTAAATCAGTATTGGAAAATTAAAAGTTATTTCTTCCTTAGTCCAGTGATCATTTTTATTGCTCTGTAAAGCAGTAGGGAATAGTGGAATTTGCACATGTATCTCTTCTTCTAAACCCCTTTTTCAAAAGCCAGTAACTCTTAACCACTGGGCATAGCCTTACAGCCTTAGAAAATGTCCACTGGGGTAGGTATGGTCTTTTGTGTCCTGTGGTGGCAGTTCACAGTCTTTGTTCCAAGAAATACCTTGTTTTCGTGTACGGCCTTCATTCAGAAGGGTATGAATAGAGGTTGTGGAAGAGACTGATAGGGTTACTTGCCAGCATAAGCACCAGCATAAGCAAGAAATCCATCTCTTGATTTGAGACCCATAATGGAAAGCAGATTGTATAGTTTATTCTTTCGGCCTTAGTAATAGCACATTGCTGGTTGCAAACAAATACGTATATTACGTATATTAAAGCACACAATTTGGTGCATTCTCTGTGTGCAGTTGCAGTTCAACCTAGCACAGCCTGAGAGTTCTCCAGTTGAATTGGAAGTACAGATTCTCTGTTCCTTTTATTGCATCTATTCTGTTTTCTTTTCGTTTTTCTCTGGCAATTTCTACAATTCACCTATCAAATTGCAAAATAAAGTGTGTGCTATTCCATATTACTTTTTTAGGTAGGGCTTCCATCACTCATGTTGTAGGTTTTACAGAATCTTTAATATTTTTAAGATCATCATACAATATGTATCATTTGACTGCTTAGGAAACAGAACTATTAACATGGGAAATGAGGAATTTTCTTGATTTAACCTACCCTCAGTAAACTGATTTACCACCTTTTTCTTAGAAAATGACTTACTAACATTCACCATGCCAGGAAATACTGCTCTATTTTTATATTATTTATAAATGCTAAGGTTAGGAATACAGTGTTCTCATGTTGCTTATGTAATAGGAATACTTCCTTATGTGTTCAGATGAATTGCACTTTAATTTTTTATACCATATATAGCCAATAAATAAACAAAAGTAAAATTTAAAAGTCAACCTTGAGGCTTTACTTTCGTATAGCCTGTACAATTACTTTTCATTATTTTTTTAACATATAAAATATTTGGCTTTCAGTCTTTCATTTGGTCATTTCTGTGAGTTGCTCCAAAAGGCAAAATGTTATAGTTATTATCGTTTTTAATAAAAATAAGATTTGCTGAAGACCTGTAAAAGCCCTACAGCTGAGATATTCCCTTATTGCTTATAATGCCTTTTAGCTGATACTATTACAGTGACTTCAGTTTTTAAAAACAACAGCAACAACTTGTTTTTTCTTGCTGCGTAATTACACAAAAGGGTCTTTTTTTTTTTTTTATTACCATAGCAACTTAGTTGTAATGTTTGAACAAGAGCTTAACTTTTTATTAAATTTATCTTTGGTCTCTAGAAAAATGGCTACCCTTTTAGTAGATGAGATTCAGGGAGTAGTTCATAATTCAGCATCTTCAGAGAGCTTTCAGGTAGGACCTAGTAATAAAAATAGTCATATTGTGAAACATTCTTCTGAATGTATCCCCTGAAGACTCATCATGTGTTTAACTGCATCTGCCTCCTGAATGAATTTCCCCTCATTTGAGTCAGGGCACCTTCTGATCCCTTTAAATAGTGAGGAAAACAGTATAGCCAGAGACCAAGAAAGCATTCCGCCTAAAGTCTTATTTCATTCATTCTAAACTGTACATTTTTCCACATGAATCTTGGTTTTTTTGGCTCCTGCTTAAGAAGCTAAATTTGAAGGGGACGATTTGCACTACAGAATTTTTAAATATACTGCCCTGTGAAAGTTACCTGCTTTTCACTGATTGACCTTTTTGTGCATCTGGGGTTTTCCATTTTTATTATTAATTCAGCACACTTTTCCTAATAGGGTTTAAGGAGAGAGAGAGAGAGATCTGGGGTGTGCCGTTAGAAGAGCAGTGACCGGAGCCCCGACCTCTCATGAACTCCGCAGCCTTGCTGCGCACGAAAGACCACGTGACCCAGCGTAGGCTCGCCTGTTGACCAAGTTAGGAAAATCTGGGTCACAAAACTTTTGAGCATTTTCCTTGTAAGCCGTATTTGTGGTTGTCAGGGAGAGAATCTTGCATTTGGCCTTCTTACCTCGTATACAGTGACTGAAAAGAAACTAAACACCTGTCAGCCAGACTGAGTGGATGGCGCTGCTGGAAGGGTGGCTTCTCCACACCAGCGTGACTTAGCCTCAGTTGGTTTTGCTCTATGAAAATGGGCAAGAAACTTTGCCTACTAAGACCATTAAAGTGATGGTTTGACTTTTCATTTTTACTTGGAAACAATTCTGTTGTAGGCCCTAAAGTAGCAACTGAAAGTCAAATTGAGGCTGCTGGCAACTCCGCTGTATCATAATTGCTGTATTGCTCACCAGGCGCTGGGCGGGGCCGTCTGTACATGATCAGTTCATGTCACAACTCAGCCCTTCCAAGTACACGGTCTTCTCTCTTTACAGCTAAGCAAACCGAGGTTGAGAAATGTTAAATGGTGTGTCTAGTGTCACACAGGTGGTAGGTGCCAGAGCTGGGAGTTGAGCCCAGGTCTGCCTAAATCAAAAACCTACATTCTGTTTTATGCCCTCTCTTAAATTAGACATGTATTAAGAATGTAAAATGAGTCTTCTGCCCCAGCATTTCTTTCTTTTCCTTTTTCCTTTTTTTTTGTGAGGGGGTTACACATAGTTGAAGGAGAAGCAGGAGCCCAAGAGGACCCAGCCTTTGATTCTACTTTTTAGGGACTAAAATAGTTTAGATTGATTTTTCTTTCCTCATACTCCATCACAGCAATATGATGTCCATATTGACCAAAATAACATCTAGGTAAGTAACTGCTTAATTAAAATCTCACGTTTGGCTTTACCTGAGACAGAAACTCCTAATGATTTGATTAAAAGTTAGATAGCATTATTTTCACATTAGTCTTGAGAAATTGCCCATTTTTAATTAGTCTGTCATGTCCATTTCATATGACCATGTTATAAAGGAACATTTTCCCACAAAGTCAAAAAGAGACATGTTTTAGGCAGGGAATATTGTAAATATATTTGAAAGTTTATAAATTAACGGACAGTTTATTTAATGACCCTTTTCTTATATCAAACAGTATATATATTGGTGTATGAACCTATCTTTTTTTAGTAATTTTAATATCCAAAGAAAATGGCTCTTTGTTACTAAATATAAATGCAAACTTAAAGCTAATGTAAGGGTTTTTAAAGATCAGATTTTATAACCCAGCTCCTTTAATTTTAGTACAAGCTCTAAATTTAGTTAACTTCAACATAGCATAGAGTGAATCAACTATGCTGGATATTTTGCTTCTGCAGTTTAGGGCATTTTGCCTGAATCGTGAGCTTGCCTCTAATTGTGGGGTCTTATTTCCCTTTCAGATATAGAGGACTTAAAATATGCTGCTTTTGGAACCTGCAGCAGCAGTTTTGCAGTGAGCACACTCACGAGCTATGACTGGTCAGACAGGGATGATGCCTCTCAGGGCAGAAAACTCTCCCCATTTGTCCTCTCAGCAGGAAGCGGAGCACCTGCAGCTGCCTCAGTTCTTCAAAAGAAGGAGACCTTGTTTGGCAGTTCCGAAAACCTCACTGTGACATCTCTCTCCAAAGTCACAACCTTTGCAAGTGAGGACGCTCTTCCAGAGACTCCCTTTCCAGCTTTTGCCAGTTTTACAGATGCGATTCCGCGGGCCAGCGAGCAAAAGGAATATGAAAGCGGGGACTATAAGGATTTCACAAGACAGGACCTGCCTACAGCTGAACGGAGCCAGGAGGCCACGTGCCCGAGCCCAGCCTCCAGCAGCGCGTCTCACAACACCCCCAAAGAATGTGCAGATGACTTTGGGGAGTTTCAAAGTGAAAAGCCCAAAATCAGCAAGTTTGACTTTTTAGTGGCCAATTCACAAGGCAAAGTGAAATCCAGCGAAGAAATGATCAAAAGTGAGCTGGCAACCTTTGACCTTTCTGTCCAAGGTGAGTGGCTTTCAACGTAGATTTTACGGTCATGGTTTCTTCCACTGCGGTGTTAGATGTTCTTTCTTAGAATAAGAAGTTGGTCCCCGGGTTAGCAGGAAATAGATTTTTCCAGCGTTTAAAATCAGTCAATTACAGATAGCCATAAAAAATGGTGTCCCTGAGATTGAACTGAAATTAAACCAGTATCCCTCAGATAAAGGCTTTTGGGGCTAAAAATAAGCAGAGCACACAATGTGTTGTTCATTTGCTTGTTTTGGCCAGAGGTGTGCTGTGTTAAAAGAGCCAGAGAAATGGTTTGATCCCTTCATGGGCCTGTGAGCTCTGCTCTTTCCCTGGCTGCAGACTGTATCTTTTGGTCCAGAGGCTGCAACAAGGTAGCTGTGGATCTGGATTCCGTGTGCAGACCCACACGGAAGATTTTTTAATATGTGAAGCAATTGTAAATATATAAAAATCTTGACACTTCACAGCCTGTATTTCTAGCTTTTCTTGAAAAGTCGTAATATCTGGCAGTAGTCAGCCTGCATTCCCACCTCTTGACGATGAGCGGGAGCTGAGTAGCAACGCCCCCTCTAACAGATGAGTTGTGCGCTCCCCAGTGTCACAGTCACCACCACTTCCATCTCCACCTGGCCTGCTCTGGTCATTTACTTGACTTAACATGCTCTCTGAAGGCATTTGAGTTTGCCCCCTTTTGCTTTAATCCCATCCGGCAGAAGAGCTCATTGATTTCCATTAGATTGAGGGAGATGGAGAAAGTTGGTGCAAGTCCGTAACTAATGACTGGAAAAGCAACATACCTCTTACACACTGATACTTTTGTAAGAAAGACACTTTTGTCCTCCAGACTCCAGTGATTCTGCACTTAGGATTATGGAAGAATTGTGATAAATTGGAGAAGAGTGATGGAGAAAATGAAAGGCAGGGAACCCAAGCAAGGGAGAACCATTCAAAGGGTTCAACTCGTAGCTTGCCCGACAGAGTGAGGGGTGTGTTTCTGAATGCCTCCCGACTCAAACATCTCAAGAAGAGGGTCATGTTAGCAAGGAGGAGCCTCTGCTTGAACTAAACTGAGTAGTCAGGACCTCTGTGCCATCCCCTCCCCTCAGGGTCACACAAGAGGAGCCTGAGCCTTGGTGATAAAGAAATAAGCCGTCCTTCCCCTTCCCCGGCTCTGGAGCAGCCCTTCAGAGACCGCTCCAACACGCTGAGCGAGAAGCCTGCGCTGCCTGTCATCCGCGACAAGTACAAAGACCTGACGGGGGAGGTGGAGGTGAGCGGGGCTCCTCGTCCGCGGGGGCGGGTGAAAGACGCACCCCAAGAAGAAGCGCTTGCAGCTTTCACCTGGGGGAGTGAGGGGCAGAAGGTCACAGGCATCAGACGTAGCATGTAATTGAAGTGAGAGAATAGTGACATTAGCCCTGGATGAAAATGCCTCCCAGGCGTGGTGTCGCTGAAAGTAGTTAGTGACCCTAAAGCTGAAATTCCTCGTGGGCCCTCACAAGGAGGGAAGTGTCTAAGGGAGTTCTTTTTGAGCACGTAGACTGCCTCATCCTAGTGAATGGTAAAACATCAAAATAGAGGAGGGGGGAAATGTTCCGGATCTTCTGTTTATGTCCGCTGCATCTTCAGGACACGCGTGGTTTGATACGGGCTCTTGTCCTAGACACCTGCATGGTACCTTGAAAGAAGTTTCTGCTACTCATGGAACAGATGAGGCAACATGTGTGAAGGGAATCGATCAGGAAACATTTCCCTCAGATTCACAAATCATGGGCTTGAAAGTTACATTTATCAGGAATTTAAAATTGCCATTAGTGGGTTCAAAAGATAAACAGTAGTACTTGAACTGGAGTGATTCTCATAAACAGGAAGTCTTCAGTACTCTGAACTGACAGAAGGCATAAATAGGATTCCAGGCATGTCTGTGTGTAACCCAGAACTTCTTATAAAATTCACAGGAGAATGAGAGATACGCGTATGAATGGCAGAGATGCCTGGGGAGTGCCCTCGAGGTGAGTATGTCACTTTTGTGGTGGTCACACGTATGGAAATGCCTCTTGTGTCATTTTGCCTTCTTGGTTCATTTGGACGGACAGAGAGCTCTACCTTAATGGCCTTGATGGCCCTGTGCAAAGGGAAGCTGTGTGGAAAGTCGTACTTCTTAAGTGAGGCTGTTTTCACATTTTTAACAGCAGACACAGCTCATTTGTTCCTTGTGTCCTCTTCTGTCCCTGTGTTTAAGAAATAATAATGATATCATTATCTCTGCCTAAGTGAAAATAATATTAAAGCTAAAGAACCTCTGTCTTTCTTCTTCCCCCCAAAAATGGATGATCTTTTCTTCAGTGTCAAGATGAAATTCTCAGATTTGTTTCGGCGTAGTCATCTACATACATCAATCAGTCCTGCTTTGTCACCCCTCCTGGCTTTCCTTTGGACTTTCTGCTAATAGTAAATTGGTTTGTAATGACTTTTCTTGATTATATAAGCTGATGTGATTTCATTTCTTGTAGGTCATTAAGAAGGCAAATGATACCTTAAATGGAATCAGCAGTAGTTCTGTGTGCACAGAAGTAATTCAGTCAGCCCAAGGCATGGAGTATTTATTAGGTATGTTTTTTTAGATTGTACTTTCCCCAAATCATGGCACTTTGCGATCCTTTCAGTTGTCCCTATGTTAGTAGTTTAATCTAGCTCGCTCAAGCTACTGTGACTTCACTAAGTAGCATCTGCATTTGTAGATAAGACCCTTAAGTCACAGACAGGAATAACTATTTGACTTAAGGTCTCTGTGGCCAAACTTCCCAGTCCTTATGCTATATATATGTTTATATGTGTGTAAATTACATGTTACTGGTTTATCAGGGTCTGAACTAGATGAGGCATTAAAATTAAATCCCTGGGTCTCCAATCAGTTCTTACCATGCCATGTTGAGTTCTTCCTCCCTATCCCTTACTAACATCCCAGGTTCCTCAAATTCCTGCCTACCTTCAGCTGTCAAACATCCCAGTCCAACTTGAAACCTCAAACCTCCATCTCTGTCCAGTCCAGTGATCCTCTTCTCCCCAAGCTCAGGCTTGTTCCATGGCCAGAGCCACGTGCCCTGGACCCTAATGTTTTTGAGATCTTTAGTTGCCTTCTAGGTGAGGTCTTCCTGGCCTCCCTTACTCAAAACAACAGTCCCCTGTCCCCTGTCCCCACCCTGGCACTGCCTATCCCTGTCCCTGTTTGGTTGTCTCCCTAGCCCTAATACCTTTAATATCTTAAATATTTTACTTACTGTTCTTATTTATTATGTCTCCCTCCCTCCACTGGAATGAAGCTCCAGGAAGGGAGGGATTTGGGTCTCTCTCGTTCACAGCTGTGTCTTCAGCCCCTGGACTGCTGTCTAGCACGTAGTAGTCACTCGCTAATACTTGCTGAACGAGTGGCTGTGAAGGGATGTGGGCTCCCCTTTACTCCTGCCATCTTGCTCTGGTTCCTTTTTCCTTCTCAGATAGGCACAATTCTGCTTCATAAACAGATGTTCACTGGGTAATTTTGCCTGTCTTTCCTTCTGGTAGTGCCCTACTATGAAAGATCGTCTTAGAAGCCCCCTCACTTGGCTTAGTTGGGCAGTAATTTCCTGCCCTTCCCCTGGAGAAGAAGGGGCAGTCCATAGTGCTGTGTACAGGCTGAGGAGGTACCACTGAAGACCCCCTGGAGTTCTTCCAGGCCTCTCTCAGAGAGGCGGGGGAGGGTTGGGTGTGTGGCTGGCAGCTGTCCTTGGAATATGGAGACCCTGGGCACCTATCATCCTTGCTGGAAGAGTTCAGCCACAATTCAGAGACCACAGGAAAAGACCGGTTCTGTGTCCTGTTAAGTGTTTAAAAGATACTTGAGGCCACAGAGTTTGTAAATCTTAGGGCATTCAGAAGAGTGAGCTGTTTCTTAATTACAGCCATACCTTGGAGATTTTGCGAGTTTGGTTCCAGACCATGACAATAAAGCATACATCGCAGTAAAACGAGTCACATGAGTTTTTTGGTTTACCAGTGCGTAGAAAAGTTACGTTTACACTATACTCTCGTTGTTAAATGTGCGATAGCATGTCTGAAAAAACAACGTAAATGCCTTAATTTAAAAAGTCTTTATTGCTGAAAAATGCCAGCCATCATCTTAGCCTTCAGTGAATTGTAATCTTTCTGCTGGTGGAGGCTCTTGCCTCTTGTTAATGGCTGCTAACTGATGAGGGTGGTGGTTGCTGAAGGCTGAGGTGGCAGTTTCTTAAAATAAGACAGCGATGAAGTTTGCCTCATTGATTGACTCTTCCTTTCACAAACCATCTCTCTGGAGCATGCAGTGCTGCTTGATAGCATTTTACCTACAGTGGAACTTATTTCGGAATTCAAGTCAATCTTATCAAAACCTGCTGCTGCTTTGTCGACTAAGTTTATGTAATGTTCTGAATCCTTTGTTGTCATTTTAACAGTCTTCACAGCATCTTCACCAGGGTTAGATTCCATCTCAAGAAACCACTTTCTTTGCTCATCCATAAGAAGCAACAGCTCCATTAAAAGAATGACACAGCCATTGAGGACAGGATAAATACTGGTTAGAACCAAGTAGGCCCAAGATGGCGGAAGATTTGACTTGCAGTAGACCTTGAGCCTCATTACGTACTCATTGTAATATATTAGCATGCTCAGTGGCACACCTGTAGGCATGATGACAGTTCTGAGGCGACCATAAACGGCCAAAAAAAGTGGGCAGTGGCCCAGTTCCTGGAAAGCCCTGCCCCTTCCCTAAAATAGTTGGAATAATCCTCCAACTTGTTGGCACATGGAATTACCCAGCCCAGGAAAACTAACCACCCCTGCAGCCTGGGCCACTTTGGCCGTCTGAGACGGGCCACATTCTGTCTATGGAATGTGTGTCTCTCTAAATAAACTTGCCTTCTCTTTAGAAAAAAAAAAAAAGGAGGAGCAACACATCATCATTAAAGTTTTACTATGGGATTTCAGCGTTCACGCACATCTTCAGGCTCCACTTCTAATTCTCTTGCTGTTTCCACCACATCTGCAGTTCCTTCCTCCACTGAAGTCTTGAACCCCGCAAAGTTACTCATGAGGGTTGGAATCAGCTTCTTCCAAACTCCTGTTAATGTTGCTATTTTGACCTCTTCCCATGAATCACGAATGTTCTTAATGACCTCTAGAATGGTGAATCCTTTCCCAAAGGTTTTCAGTTTACATTGCTCATATCCATCAGAGGAATTACTATCAATGGTAGCTATAGCCTTACAAAATGTACTTCTTAAAAAATAAGACTGGACAGTTGAAATTACTCCTTGATCCGTGGGCTGAAGAATGGTGTTGTGTTGTGTGGCAGGCATGAAAGCATTCATCTCATTGTATATCTTTATCAGAGCTTTTGGGTGACCAGGCGCATTGTCACTGAGCAGTCATATTTTGAAAGAAATCTGCTTTTCTGAGCAGTAGGTCTCAGCGGTAGGCTTAAAATAGTCAGTAAACCATATTGTAAACAGATGTGTTGTCATCCAGGCTTTGTTGTTCCAGTTACAGAGAGAGCACAGGCAGAGTGGATTTAGCATCATTCCTAAGGGCCCGGGATTTTTGGAGTGGTCAGTGAGCACTGACTTCAACTTAGTTACCTGCTGCATTAGCTCCTGACAAGAGAGTCAGTCTGTCCTTTGAATCTCTGAAGCCAGGCATTGACTTCTCTCTAGTATGAAAGTCCTGGATGGCATCTTCTTCCAGTAGAAGGTGTTTTCATTGAAAGTCTGTTGTTCAGTGGAGCCACCTTCGTTAATGGTCTCAGCTGGTCTTCTGGGAAACTTGCAGCCTGTGCATCAGCACGTGCTCCCTCCCCTTGCATCTTACGTCACGGAGATGACTTCTTTCTTTAAACCTCGCGAAGCCACCTCCGCTAGCTTCACACTTTGCTGCTGCTGCTTCCTCACCTCTCTCAGCCTTCAAAGAATTGAAGAGAGTTAGGGCCTTGAGCTGGATTAGGCTCTGGCTTAAGGGAATGTTGTGGCTGCTTTAATCGCCTATCCAGGCCACTGAAACTTGCTCCATGTGAGCAGTAAGGCTGTTTTGCTGTCCTGCCATTCATGTGTTCACTGGAGCAGCACTCCTTACTTCCTTCAGGAACTGTTCCTTTACATTCACAATGTGGCTCCCCCTTTGGTGCAAGAGGCCTAGCTCTTGGCCTGTCTTGGCTTTTGACGTGCCTTCCTCACTAAGCGTAATCATTTCTAGCTTTTGGTTTGAAGTGAGAGACATAAGACTTCCTTTCACTTGAACACTGAGAGGCCATTGAACACTGAGGGTTATTAATTGGCCTGATTTCAATATTGTGTCTCAGGGAATAGGGAGACCCAAGGAGAGGGAGAGGGACGGGGATGGCAGGTCAGCGGAGCAGTTAGAACATACACTGCATGGTTCATGGCGCCCCAAAACAACTATAATAGTGACATCAAAGATCACCAGTCATCGGTCACCATACCAAATAACAGTGAAAAAGTTTGAAATATTGTGAGAATTACCGAAATGTGACACAGACACAAAGTGAGCAAATGCTGTTGGGAAAATGGCTCTGGTAGATTTGCTCAGTGCAGGGTTGCCACGAACCTTCAGTCTGTAAAAAATGTGTATCCGGAAAGAGCAGTAAAGCAAAGCACGATGAGATAAAGTGAGGTAGGCCTGTGCTTTGTGATTTACTGACGGTCAGATTCTTTTATAATGTTAATACTCCCTTTTCAGTAAGTTGAATGGTATTTCCCAAATTCAAACAGATGGGACTCATAAGGAAGCGGGGGGGGGGGGGGGTGCTAATACTTGCTTAGTGCTTGCTACTGTTGTAAGGCTTCTACAGTATTAACCTATTTAATCCCCTCAGCCATCCTTTGAGGAGGTACTGTTATTATCCCAGTTGTACCAATGAAGCTGAAGCACAGGGAGGTTATGCGACTTGCCCAAGGTTACACAGCTGGGATTTGAATCCTAGCGGTGTAGCTCTGAGGTCTGTACTTTTACCATAAAGTTAATGCTGCAGGGCTACGAGCTGATCGGTCCCAAGGAGTAGTAAGTTCACCTCTGTCCAGATCTCGTCCCTGTTTCCACCTGGGACGTCAGCCAGCAGTAGCACACTGCCTTGTCTGCTCACCCGCTCCTCATCACTCCAGCGCCTAACTCTCTACCCTCTCACCCTGTCAGGTGTGGTCGAGGTGTACAGGGTAACCAAGCGTGTGGAGCTGGGGATAAAAGCCACTGCAGTGTGCAGTGAGAAACTCCAGCAGTTGCTAAAGGACATCGATAAAGTATGGAATAACCTAATTGGCTTCATGTCACTTGCCACACTCACGGTAAGCCCACTGGATAATTGAGCAGTTACTTTCCTTCCAGAAACCTAAGCTGTAAAGCTGAGTGTACGTTCCAGTGATGGCACTTAATGGAGGATGAAGGTGCCCATGGTATCATGTTAAAGGAAGAAGGGAATATTTGTGCTGTTAGTTGGTAGTACCACGTTGGCTTCTGGATAGTGCCCAGGCCTGTTGTACCTAAAAAAAAAAAGGGAATGTAGGAAAACGTTCTTTATCCACATCCTTCTTAATTCATATATAGATATACACACACACGCACACACACATATATGTATGTATGTGTGTGTATATATATATATACATACACACATATATACACACACACACACATACACACACATATACACACATACACACATTTAGCAAAGCATTGGTTTGAGTTTCTCCCTTTGCATTTCTAGTTATTTCTGTCCCCATATGTGTCCTTTTAAAAAAACTGTATGATGAAAACACTAATTCAGAAAGATGCATGCACCCCAGTGGTCCTAGAAGTACTATTTACAGTTGCCAAGATATGGTAGCAACCCAAGTGTCCATCAACAGATGGATGGATAAAGAAGTTTGGGGCAGGGGAATGTGTGTAATGGAATACTATACAGCCATAAAAATGAAATCTTGCTATTTGCAACAACATGGATGGATTTGGAGGGCATTATGCTAAGTGAATAAGTCAAAGACAAATACTGTATGGTATCACTTACGTGTGGAATCTAAAAAGATACAACAAACTAAGGAATATAACACAAAAGAAGCAGACTTCCAGATACAGAGAACAAACTAGTGATTACCAGTAGGAAGAGGGAAGAGGGAGGGGCAATGTAGGGGTAGAGGATTTAAAGTTACAAAACTACTGTTTATGAAATAAATAAGCTACAAGGATATATTGTACAACACAGGGAGTATAGCCAATATTTTATAATATAAATGGAATATAACCTTTTAAAAGTGTGACTCACTGTGTTGTACACCTGAAACATATAATACTGTACATCAACTATACCTCAATTAAAAAAAGTTTTTTTAAAAACCTAAGTAAAATAAACAAAAAATTGTATGATAGATACTATTACTATCCTGTGGTTCATTTAGCCTTTTTATTTTCTTAGGGTCTTGGATTGTTTTCATCTTTTCCTGTTACGAATAGTTTTACTCTGAGCATCATTAAACAAATGACTCTTTCCCCTTTCGGGGACAGAGTTCCTCCAAGTTTACTTAAGAGGTCAGAGGCGTGGTTGCACGCGTCCAGGCGCGCACGCACTTAGCTGCTATTACAGGTGTTACGTGGCTTTCCGGGGGGCATGGGGCTGGTTGACAGTGCCACCAGCAACATATGTACATTTCTTTGCATTGTGGTCCAGCTTTGTCGGTTTCTCAATTTAACAAGTGTGTAAATGAGTCCCTAAAAGTGTTTTTTATATTTCATTCATTTCCCGAGATGCTATCCAGTGTCCCAAATGATAATTTACTCATTTTATTTCCTTTATGTGTAAACTGATCATGTCTCCTTTGACCATTTGGCCATTTACTCAATGAAAAATCATTATTGACCATACATATTTCATATTTGTGACAGATTTATACACACACGTGTGCACACTTACAGGGTTCTAACAGTTTTTTTCCTCCTCTGTTTCCTCCTTGTTTTTATATTTCATTGGGCAAAACTATTTTATTTTTATATATTCCTACTTACTCAGTTTGTCTCTGATAAAATCCTTTATTTCACGATAGTCAAATTTATCTCCCTTCCGCAGCTGGAATAAGTACGCGGTTCCATTTTCTTTCCCTTCTCCCTGCCGTGTGGGGGGCAGCGGTTCTCAGTGCGCTGCACTGATAGCCAGGTGGGGTCCCTGCTCTCCCAGCAGCGTGCCCTCAATGGCAAGTCTCACCATTGTTATGTTGTGTCTGGTTTGTAATACCAAGTCCTTAAAAAGTTTAAACCATTTCCAAAATCTCTATTTTGTTTTCCTTGAGCCATTTTTTCAATTTATGACCTAAAATCATACAGTTTGAGTAATTATTTTTTTTAAAATACTGTTGTGGCCAGTACAATAAGAAGTGAAATAGAAATATTTCGAAAGAAGAGATAAATTTGTGTTTATTTGGTGACATGAAACACTTCTGGAAATCTGAATTCAAGAGGTTAAATTTAATGAACTTGGCAAAAATTCATAGCATTCTTACATATTAACAATAGTTATAAAATACAAATGAAAACCTCATTTTGTTTAATGTAGTAAGTCATTCAGGCCCTTCTCAACACTGGCCATATAGCTAGGGTTACTGGTTCGTTTTTTTATCCCGTCAGTCTGTTCTGCACACCACTATTGATTTTTTCTGAAATGCTAATCTGACTGTCATTTAAATCCCATTTAAAATCCTGCAGTGACTCACCAGTCTTCAGAATCAAGTTTAAAAGCCTTAGCTCATTGTAAGGTCTTTTCTGTCACTTGGGTTGCTCTGGCTTCTCTTTCCCTTTTAGAGTGCTTTCCCCTCTGGACTCTGCGTCATTGCCCCCAGAAGTCATTCCAAGAGGCCCTCAGTCTGAATCAGATGCCCTTCCTGTGTGTCTCCTTGGCACATTCTGTCACCACACTTAGCACGCTTCTTGATGTTGTGTCTTTTCTTATTTCTTGCCCACTAGCTTCTCAGCTCCTTAAAAGCCGGACTTTGTCCTTTATTTCTTTTTGTTTGTTTTTTTAACTGAAGTATAGTTGATTTACAATATCGTGTTTGTTTCAGGGGTACAGCATACAGATTTGGGTTTTTGGCAGATTCTGTTCCATTAGGAGTTACTATAAGCTATTTGGTATAATTCCCTGTGCTATACAGTAAACCCTATTGCTTATCTGTTTTATGTGTAGTATATATCTGTTAATTCCATACTCCTAATTTGTCTCTCCCCACCTCCCTCTTCCCTTGGTACAAGTTTGTTTTCTGTGTCTTATTCTGCTTCTGTTTTGTGTATACATTCATTTCTATTTCTTAGCTTCCACATATAAGTGACATCATATAGTATGTGTTTTTTATTGTGTTCTAATAATGTTGGGTGGGACTTTGTACTTTGGGTTTTATACTTTTTTGAACTTTGTTTTTGTCAAATTAGGTAAGCATTTTTATACCTCATTATTTTAATAACTGGTTTAAATATTTTAAATGGATAAGGAAAATAAAACAAAGGAAAAATGAAAGTAGGGAAGGTAAAGTCACGGATGAAGTGAAGTGTACAAAAATGTGTGCTTTTGAAGTGCTGGCATTTGCTAGTGGTGAGCTGTACAGTTAACTTGACCCTTCCTAAGCACTCATGTAAAGAAGACGTGATCTGTTCCATGATTCACTGGATTCATAACATAAAAATAAACCCTCCACTCAGGAAACATTATTTCTGGCATTCATATCAGAAATGTGTAGGTTCTTGTAAAGAGGAAACTAACCTAATCTATATTATCTTCAAAAATACCCTTTCAGTAAATAAAACAACAGGTTTCACTGAGTAGTTTCTTGGGAGATCTCTTCATACAGATTGGATGGCAAGTTCCAAGTACAAATTAGTGAAAAGTCAGTCTAAGTGGGGAAAAAATAGATGAGATGGTAAACGAGAAAAAAAGTGTGGCGCTGCATACTGACGGTGGTCTCAAGTCTTTGTGGAAAAAAATGTGCAAATCAGTGAGAAATGTACCAGCACCCAGTAAAATCAGAGCAGAAACATGAAGTGACTCATAAAAGAGAGGGCACGGGTAATCAAGAAACATTAATTCAGATTAAAACAAGCTTTCATTTTTTTACCTCCTGATAAGCCCAGTTTTGGGTTTGGTTGGTTTGAATCCTGCTGGTGGTAATGTGTAAAACTGGGCTTTTCCTTAGGGCATTTATTAAGAATCAGTTTATGAGGAAATTGGGACCACCCTATGGGAAAGTGTTCGGCAACATGTCTTCCCCTCTGCCTGTGAACTCCTTGAGGACAGGGACCAAGACCACATTTCGTTCCTCTTTTGTCCAGTGTGAGCACAGGAAAAGCTGGACGAATTAAAGGTTGACTGAGAATTCCACTTCTAGGGAAACCTCCTAAGGCCAAACCTCTACATACAAACTCACAAAAAGAAGCAAGTTAAATGTGCAAGCTGTTCTTTGTATAAGTGAAAAATTGAAAAATACCTAAAAGTCCAAATCTGGAGAATTAGTTAATTGTGTGAATCTTCATATTAGGATGTTACGCAGCCATTCTTTCAAGGAGCACAAAGTCTGAAATAACATAAAACTGTTATTACAGGGCCGGAAGGAAATCTGCCCAAATGCAATAGGGTTGTGTTTGGGTGATAAAACCCTGGTCTTTTTAAAAAATATTTCGAGTGAAGTTGGTTGGCTGGTGATGTACATGGGGTGCCTGTGAGGCTGCGTGATGGAGAAGGACGTGTTACCAGTTACTTGTCATAGAGTCCAGTGTGTCACCTTTGCATCGTTAGCGTCGCCCTTCATTAGAGCCTCTGTACTCAGTCTTTTAAAAAAGTCTCACCTCAAAATCCATTTGTCCCGTGTTTTTATAGCAACAGGCTATCTAAGGCCACGCATTAGGAATCCAGAGATCAGTGTGTGTCTGGGTTTCTCCTAATTTACCCACCTTCTGCTCCTAAGCTTGTACTGATACAGACCAGACTAAGCCTCAATATCATTGTCATCATTAGCCAACTTGTACTGAGTATCTACTGTGTGCATAGGTGTGATTGACTTAAGGCAGCAGTCTTGAGGGTAGGTACTGTGGTTTCCCCCTGGCACAGATGAAGAAACTCAGGCACAGAGATCTTGGTGGGACCTGGCCTCAGTCTGAAAGTCTTAAGTCTGCCTTTTCAACCTCTGTTCTCTGTTGCCTCCTCAAAATAGGCAAGTTGGGTGGGTAAAACCAGAGAGCTAGAAGCCTTTTGGGGGGCAGTAGGATGTTACTTAGCATGAAGGTTCATGAGATGAAACAGCAGGAGTCTGTCTTGACAATAACTTGATATAAACAGTCAAGTTCTTTTGTGTGCATTTTTTCCCGTTTATATCCCCAGACTGTAGAGTAGCTTAAAAGATTCCCCTTCTCCACTTGGATGTTAAGGCTCTTTGTTTTGGGTGGCAATCAGTTTCTTACTGTAATTAACACTTTGAAAACTAGATTTCTATACAGACCCTCAAATACAAACCCATCTCGTCTCCTCTGGTGCTGTTAGAAAAAATGTCTGTGATTGCAGAGCATCTTCCTTTGCCGTGAACTCCTCAAAGTTTCCACAAAAGACCAGGCGTGTTAACCAGGTATGTATTAGTGCTTCTAGGTCCGAAGATAAGTGGGGAGAATCTGGGCCTGGATTACTGCTTTGAGGGAGCTGCTGTCAGTGGGTGAGGTGGGAGCCAGGTTCATCCTTGTACACCTTGCTCAGAAAGGCTTGCCTTCTAGACTCTGACCCTCTGGGCCTTTCTTTTCTTTTTTCTTTTTTTGTAAAAGATACATACAGTAAAATGCAAAAATCTTAATTATACCACTGAGTGGTTTTGACAGATGCATGCCCTATATAACCCAGGCCCCTATCAAGATACAGAAGAGCCCATCATCCCAGAAGCTTTCCTTAAGCTCCTTGCCCCATCGCCCTACTTAGAGATAATCTGTGTTCTGATTTTTTCACACTAAAGATTAGTTTTGCTCAGACCTTTTTAAAGAAGTCATAGGATTTGATTCTGTGATTTCAAAGAAAGCCTTCTGGGTTCGGTCACCCATCTAACCTGGGGGTGTCGTCCTCTCACTCGCAGTGGTTCTGAATCCCTCCCTCCGCATGGCAAACTGGGTGAACAGGAAGAGTGGCCAGGCGTTCGTGCCCCCTCCTTCAGGCTCCTGTTAGGAACATCCATTTCTAGCACCACGTCTAGATGCTAGAGTGATTTTCCCTGACTTTTTAGACACCAGGTGAGGGTAGGTGTCTGCCACTCGACAGTACAAATTGTACATGAACACCACTGAGTATTTATTTCTCCAGTTACCCATGCTCTTCACATTATAATTGCTTTTTTCACCAGGTTAGCTGTGACAGGGAAATAATCATTCTCAACTCAGCTATTTTTCGTTATTATACCGTGTTATGTCCTGTTGATAACTGGTAGGTCCTCAATCTATAAAACTTACTTGAACAGCCCACTGCACGAAAAATAGCATTTTACAGAGGAAGTGTAAGGTGAGACTTGTCTTGAAGAAGCTTTACTTTAAAAAATAGGTGTAAATGGACACAAACCAGCATCTGTGTAGTTTAATTCATTTGGAACGAAACTATACAAACTCCAAGGACTCTTTATTAGAGCCTCAAAGCAGAGAAACCGTCACGAGGGAGGGAGGCATGACTGAGGTTGTATAGGCAGCTTTTAACTTTTTTCCCCATTGCTTCATCGTAGGTAGAATTTAAAGTTACTTAATGAACTGAATTGCCACAGTCAGCCTCTTTGATTCCAGTTCCACTGATGGTTACTGTTTGCACCGAGAACTCTGTGCTGTATGCTTTACCTTCCTCTCATTTAATCCTGGCGACAATCCCACAGGGTCAGTAATGTGATCCCCATTTGTACAAGTGCAGAAAT
The DNA here is from genome assembly GCF_048773025.1 of Camelus bactrianus. Taxonomy (NCBI): domain Eukaryota; kingdom Metazoa; phylum Chordata; class Mammalia; order Artiodactyla; family Camelidae; genus Camelus; species Camelus bactrianus. The sequence goes on from NC_133554.1 coordinate 12,117,517, forward strand.
TGGGGCTCAGAGAAGTTGAAACTTGCCTGAAACTGACAAATCTGGGATTTGAATGCAGATCATTGTTTAAAAATCCATTCTTCCTATTGTGTTAGTCCCAGCTTCCAAGGTGCTAAAAAATGACTTGTGTCTTCCCACGAAGACTCCCTGAAACTATTCCCATCAAAAGGAGGCTGCGTTACTTTTCTCCAGAGAAGACGTTCCAGGATGCAGCAGTGATGCTTGAGCTAAGGAGAGCAGAGTACACGGTCGTAACCTCCAAATCTTAGTATTTCTTTAAGGGGAAGTTACACCAGCGAAGTTCTACGTTTCTCTTTCCCTTTGATGTTCCATTTATCCGTGGACTGAAACTCCCTCTTGTGGTAAAAAGCGTCTCTCCTCTGGGCACAGACTGAAGGAACTGTTTTCTCTCAAGAGCTAAAAATCACCTATTTTAGTGATTTAAGTGAATTGTTATCTTAAGGTTTTATCTCATGGTTGTGGGTTGAAGTTCTATGGGTTGGTAACAAAGACTCAGTCCTGAAAAACAGAATGAACCCACTTTTGCCATATAAAATCTACCAGAAGAGCGAGGAGTGTTTTTCTCTTGACCTGTAGTCATTTGGAAATCATGCAGGCTCTGTGATTTCACTGTTACCCTCAGTATAATCATTCTTTCCTTCCTTTCAGTGTGAAATAAGCAGTGAATTTCAGGCTACTTACTTCTTATTGCTCTGGCATATCAGGAGAACCGTTTATTTTTAATAATGAGAGCATTTTAGTCATCTTGTCAGTCTACACAGCACTTGAGCCAGGGTCTTCATCACGTCTCTGCGTGGCTGTCTAGAGTTGACAGAAGGTGGGTGTGGTAGGTGGATATGGTCGACAGAATAATGCCCTCCCCCCAGAGATGTCCACGTCCTGGTCCTGAGAGACCCTGAACGCTGTACCTCATATGGTAAAAGGGACTTGGCAGATGTGATGAAGTTAAGGGTTTCCGGATGGGAAACTTATTCTGGATTATCTGAGTGGGCCCAGAGTCATGGCAGGGGTCCTTAGAAGAGGAAGGCAGGAGAGGAAGAGGAGAAAGAGCAATGCGACAGTCGAAGCAGAGAAGCAAAGGTTGGCCGATGCCCCACTCTTGGCTTTGAAGATGGAACCATGATCCAAGAAGTGTGCAGGCAGTCTCCAGAAACTGGAAAAGGCAAAGAAGCAGACTCTTCCCTAGAATTTCCATAAGGAACGCAGTGCTGCCAACCCACCTTAGACTTGTGACGTCCCGAACTGTAAGAGAATAAATTTATCTTGTTTTAAGCCACTAAATTTGTGCTAATTTGTTACAGCAGCAATAGGAAAAATTACAAAAAAAAAAAAAAAGTAACCAGGAGTGGTTACATTGTAACCAAAACCAAAGGTATAGAATTGCCTGGGGGACCTGTGTCTAGATCACTCTGTATCAGTCAGGTTAGGTTATGCTGTGGTGACAAATACCACCCTCCCCTCCTTCTCAGCAGTGCAAAACAGCAAAGCTTTATTTCTAGCTCCTGGTGCATCGCCATCTCAAGTCGGAGGGTCTCCGTGCCGTGTCCTTCTTACTCAGGGGCCTGGGTTGACAGAGCCTCCACTGTGTGGAACATGGTTGGTCAGCACGGGAGGATCAAGGGGACGTGACAAATAGTACATTGGTCTTAAGTGCTTCCTTCCAGAAGTGACATATGACTTACCCTCCCAGGCTGTCACAGCATGGCAAGTTTCTCAGCCGTGCCTGATTGAGAGGGACAGGGGAGGCCCGTCCTGCTGCTTGTCTGGAAGGAGGAGAGGAGGGCTGTTGGTGAAGAACACTAATTACTACCGGACTCTTCTTCCTTAGTAATGATTGTCTTGGATGCCGTGTAAGTAGCTTATCATTGGCTAAAGATTCAGGATTTCGTATCCCAGTCTGACTCTGAGACTTGTCAGCGTACGCAGGTCACGGATAATAGAACTTTTTTATCTTTACTAAATGTGTGACATACTTGCCAGTGAAAGTAGGCGATACCCTATTTAAGGTGGCCTGTGGAGGGCATACCTTCTTCTAGAATTAGGGCCATTTGATTGGTGTCACACTGTTAATGTGTACTACAGTAATCCCCCAAATAGAAGTGCATTTATAAAGGTTAATTTTGTCATTTGAAAGATTAGTTTGACTACAGGGTAAGTTGTTCAGAGCCTTATGATTTTTACTGGAGATTACAACATGACCTTTTCGTTTGCTTCTTTTATTCCTTTGGTAAATAGGTATTCAAGAGTTTTTACTAACTTGGTTGATTTCAAGATTCAGTTTCTCCAGATTCTAATTATTTCTCAAATAGTCCTTATTCAGTAACATGGTAAATGTCTATAATGTAGATTACAGACATGCTACTATGTTTTTAAACTCTTCAAAAAGCTTGTTAGATTTTATTTGTCAAAGTGAATAATTGTGATAATTATTTAGAGTATTTTATCCTTTCCAGAGCACTTTTTATATATCTGTGAGGGTCCTAACACCCACTGAGGGAGAAGTGGGGGGGGCAAGTGAAATTGTTACCATTTTACAAGGGACAGAATTGGACAGCAAACTATAGTGTGCCACTGGCTTCCAGATTTGACCAAATGGCCATCATTGCACTGGGGGAAAAACAAAACAAAACAAAAAAACCCTCTGTCTTGGCTAAGGCCATGTAGATTCACCTAGATCACAGCCATCTTTCACCCAGTTGAAACATCCACCTCCCTTTTTCTTCTTTGAAAAGTGTGATCTGAATGGATTCAGCCCAGGTTGGTTTAAGAGAGGTTTGTGGAGCCTAGCAAGTGATTTATTATTTCAAATTAGTAAGGCATGGGGAAATAGCATATGTAATCTACACTTTTTTCTAAGGAGAAGCCTTCAACCCCAACCCGGGGAAGGATAATAACAGTTTTGCAAATACAGGGACAGTATTGTAACTCCTCAGTGGTTCAGCTTAAAGTAACTATAGAATACGTAACTATCACTTTGGCAGGAGTTTGCCATCATGCTGGTCACCATAGTATTCACGAGGAAAAACCAGCCAACACGCCAGGCTCCCAGGTCCTTGGCTGTCTTTATACAAGACCCTGGTCTCCTTTCCACTTAAGACACCCACCTGCATAATCACACTGGACTGTGTTATCACATCACACTGCAGTGCCTGGGCAGTCATAAACTCTGCCATCTTTCTGTGCCCAACTTGGTATCTCTAGAACTTTCTTACACTTGCCTTACACTGCTCTTGTTTTTGGCTCTCAGCACAGGACAGTTGACCCTTTTACTGTCCTATATACTCCGTTCCATCTTTACTTCCTTTCCCACCTGTTCAGTCCTTAGCAATTGAGGCTATTGATGTCTGTCCTAGGACAATCACCTGTCCCGATTTGCTCAGGACCGAGGCATTTCCTTAGCGCTAACACGGGAACAGTTTTGTACAAACCAGGAAAGCTGGTCACCCTGGTCTACTCTGTCCATACATGGAAATACTACATGGTGGTGCTGCAGGCGTCTCTCTCTAACTCGTGTCCAGTGACATCACATTGGTAGTTCGAAATCAACCATGGTGGCAGTTTTTAGACCATGGAAATCAACAAACACTACAAAGCCGGGCTCGACTTGTTTTGTTGATTATCTAGCCTTAGGATGACAGAGAAAATGTTAATAATGCACATTAAACTTAAAAGTATGCTGTTTGTAGCCATTATATTGTGAATAGAACAAAAAGTTGAGGAAAGATTCTCCAGTATTCAAGAACTATTATCTGATCCAGCAAAGCAGTCACTCATGTGTTTGACAGATGAGTGAAGTTCTGAAATCTGTCTGTGTAGTTTCACTCTGGCCTTAGTCCTTCACTTGAAAACATCATTCACGTCAAAATTAACACTCCTTTAGGAAAGCAGGGACAGCGTGACTGTGGATCTAAGAGTTGGGCAAAAATCAAAGGAAGAACAAGCGACTGAATGGAATTTGCAGTAAAGATGACTGTATATTTTATTTGTAAATTGTGTGCTGCACAGTAAAATTTATAGTAAACTTATGTATGTGGGTTTGTATATATATGTGTATGTGTGTATATGTATGTGTGTGCATACTTTTAACTTTTTGGAAAGTCAGTTCTTAATGGTGGGGGAGGGGAGCAACTTTGCCCCCAAATTGGCCAGGGAGCCTCAGAATATCCTACAATGCGGACAACAGGCCCTTCAACAAAGAACTGTGCAGCTTAAAATGTCAGTGGTGCCAAGTTTGAGAAACTCTGCTCTAGGGCACACGTAAGGAAAATCAGGTTAGGTATGTCTTTTTTCACCTTAAGAATCCAAAATCTGTTTTTTTTTCTTTTTTTTTGGCTCGTTCTTTTGGTTGTTTTTGTTTTGCTTTGTTATTCAAATGTTTTTCTTAATTGAGGGACAACTTATATACAGTGAAATGCACAGATCTTAAATAGTCGTATAACAGTCCAGTATAGTTGGGTCAGTTTTGACAAATGCATACCACCATGTAACCCACACCCCATCAACATGTGGTGTTTTCATCACCCCCTAAAGTTCCATTTTGCTGCTTCCCAGTCAGTCCCCTGATCTGATTCCAAAAACAACCATGGATCCATTTTCTGTAGCTTGCTGTCACCATAGATTTGCCTGTTCTACAACTTAACATACATGAAATTACGTGGTATGTATGTTCTTGTGTCAGCTTCGTTTACTTAGCATGTTTTAAAAATTTATCTTGTGTATATCAGGTTGATCCCTTTTCTCACTGAGTAATATTCCATTGTATTAATATACTATGATTTTTTAATCCACTAATTTACAGATGGATGCTGTTTCCAGTTTTAGATAATATGAACAGAGCTGCTGTGAACACTTCTTGTACAAAGACTTTTGTTAACATGTTTTCATTTCTCTTGGATAAATATGCAGGAAATTACAAGATTGTATCATGTACATGTTAACTTTAAGAAATTAACAGCTGTCAATCACCGGGCTTTATTTTTAAGCACAGTTTACAATGTTGCATCAATTTATGGTGTACAGCGTAATGTTTTAGTCAAAATACGTATATTTGTTTTCATATTCTTTTTCGTTATAGGTTACTATAAGATAACTGAGTATAGTTCCCTGTGCCAAATGGTATAAATTTATCTATGTATATATATAGTAGTTAGTATCGCAAATCTCAAACTCCTAATTTTTCCCTTCTCACTTCTTTTCCCCCTAGTAACCATTAAGTTTGTTTTCTATGTCTGTGAGTCTATCTCTGTTTTGTAAATAAGTTCACTTTTTTTTTTTTAGGTTCTACATATGAGTGATATCATATGGTATCTTTCTTTCTCTTTCTGGCTTCACTTAGAATTACGATCTTCAGGTCCATCCATGTTGCTCCAGATGGCATTATTTTATTATTTTTATGGCTGAATAGTATTCCATTGTATAAATATACCACAACTTCTTTATCCAGTCATCTGTCAGTGGACATTTAGGTCGTTTCCATGTCTTGGCTGTTACAAATATCATTGAGCTTTTAATCATTGGGCTACACATTCTGCATAAATTGGTTGTGAGGAATAAATTAAATGATGCATGTGAAGAGCTTAGTGTGGTGCTTAGCACAGGTGAGGACTTGACCTATTAGCTGTTGTTATGTTTACTCTCTCTAGCAAATAACGTCCACACCTCTCACTGTTGAGCACCGGGCCTGTATGGCCCTCTGCCTGTCACATCAGAACCTAGCTGTCCCACAGGCAGCTCCAGGGCAGCTTGAACCACACCAGGCTCCCCTGCTCCGTCTCCGCACAGACTTGTTCTCCCTCACCTGCCCCGTCAGGGTGAATCCTCCCGGAAGCCCAGTCCACCCCACTCCTCGCGCATCTCACAGACACCCCCCCCCCAGGACTGTCGATTCTCCTGCCCTCCCCACTGCTGCTCCCTTCGTTCTGACCTTCAGTGTCTGCCCCCTGGATCGCTACAGCGGCCTTGTGACGGAGGCCTGTACCTTGAGGACTTTCACCCCCAACTCACTGCCTTTCTGCAGCCAGAGGGGTCTGTCCACAGTACAGACCTGATCCGTCATCCTCCAATGAAGACCGTGAAGGGCTTCCCTGGATAAAGCCTCCGCCCCACATACTCCTCCCGAGGCCTTCGTGCTCCAGTCTCACCTCCTACCTCCTTCCGTGAGCTTGGCTCCTGGCACCCTGGACTTCTTCCCAGACCTGATCTGCGTAGGGGCCCTTGCCTGCACTGCTTGTTCTGCGCAGAAGAAACACCCCGCCTTCCCTCCTTCGTGCCTCCATCCCCTCACCTGGCACATCCCCAGCAGGACTCAGCCGGAGGTTCTTAAGTTACAGGAAGCCTTCTCTGCCATCGGGCTCCTTCCCCTGGGGTCGGGGTCAGTGCCCACCCTCTCTGCCTTTGCTCTGGCTCTCGGGACTTCCCTCGTGTGGCTCTCGTGGCACCGTGTTGCCTGAGACCCGCCTCGCCCTCACCCTGGACTGAGTTCTCAGAGGACAGGGACCATTTTTCCCTCATCCTAACATCCGTAGCAGCTGGAATACAGCAAGTACTCAGTAAACGTTTGGGAAACTGAATAATTATACTGGTGGTGTTCGAGAGTTTACTGAAGTCACGGCTGGACTTACTGGGACAAGGGATTGGGGGTGAAGCCAGCAGCATCTGGAGTTGCTGGGTTCTTACCCATTTGTCTTGTTCTCACAGCCTGATGAAAATTCACTGGATTTTTCCTCCTGTATGCTACGGCCTGGGATTAAAAATGCTCAAGAACTTGCTTGCGGGGTGTGCCTTTTAAATGTGGACTCCAGGAGCCGGGTAAGTCACCCGCCTTCCTCCTGTGGCAAAGAGCTTCCCTCCCCCCAGGCCCCAGCCCACTTCACTGCAGGGTCCATGACCAGTGGTGGGGAGTTTATAAAGCTCTGAAATCTGAGCACAAGAGCAGATACCTTCTTTCAAAAGGGCAGTAGGGGAAGCTGCTGAGGGGATGGATGGTTCACCCTTTTCTGAGGAATGGGCTTGTTTGCATGGTGCCTGCGGCACCTGTGCAGTGGGTGGTGAAGGGAAAAGGTTCCACCTGCAAGGACTTGTTTGGAGGCAAGAGGTCTGGTTCTGGGAATTCTGTTGACCTTATGGTTTCAACATTATTTCAGAAAGAAGAGAAGCCTGCAGAAGAACATCCTAAAAAAGTATGAACCAGTTACACATTATCTTAGCGTCTCCATCTTAATTTTGAGTGTGGAAGGCAAATTCAGTGGTGCCACTGCCATCCTGAGCTGTCCCAACCATGACTCTTTGCTGAATCATTTTTGTCCCCATAGTGCTTGATTCAATCAACTAACGTGTCTGTGTGGATCCACTTCTGTCTTGTCTGCATGCTCGTCTCTCACAATTGGCTTCTGGTGTTGTGGCGGCTTTTCTCTGTGATGGACACAGGATAACAGAGTGAGCAACTTCTGGAAGACGAAGTTGTAGTGACACACAGAATGACAGCAGAGAGCTTCAGGATTTGGCTGTTAGCAGACAAAACCCAATCGGTTGGGTTTTAGAGTTTTATTTATTTGCTTGCTTGTAGTGCTGTGGAAAACACCCCCAGAAGTGACTGAAGTTTGGACTGGTTGGCGGTAACTTCCCCTATAAGCATTACTCATGTGGAAATAATTCTCATGTGTTTCATGTCTTTTTTTTTTTTAACAAATCTTATACCTATGGACTTTACGATTCAGTTATTAGCACCCAGTGTCTTTTAGACCTTCAGGGTTTTTTTAATCTTTTGTTTTCTTTCATGATAAGACTGGTTAGCCTCAGAAATTTAAGGAATTACATGTTACAGTCCGATGCCAGCTTCAGGGAAGGGCTCCCTTCCTCACAAAGAGAGAGAAAAATCATCCACAGCCCTTCTATTTTAGTTCCCCCGTCATGACCCCTGCCAACCCCCACAGCATCGGCCTGTCTTTTCTAGGAAAGATTTGGCCTCCTTTTGCTGAAACTGGGTTTAACAGTAAAGATTTTGTTATGCCTTTAATTAGCAGCGAGAAAGTTTCTCGCTTGAATTCCTGGAGCCACCTGCTCGGCTTTTGTGTGTGTGTGCCAGTTTGGCCTCAGCCTCTGAGACCAGGAGGGGGTCCGTGCTGGCTGCTGGCAGCTCCCGGCCGCAGAGGAAGCCTGACTCGCCCCGCGTGTCTGTTTATTTCCGGCAGGCGTTCAACTCGGAGACAGACAGTTTCAAGCTGGCATATGGAGGACACCAGTATCACGCCAGCTGTGCCAACTTCTGGATCAACTGTGTTGAACCAAAACCTCCTGGCCTCATCCTGCCTGATTTGCTCTGAAATCTCCTGAAAACTCTTCCGTGAAGTACCAGCTGGGGTCTTTTTTCCGTCACACCCCCTTGGGGTGACAGGGACCAAGAGACAGAATGCGAGTGCTACTGAGTTAACCTCCACCCACCTCCATGAAAAAGTCCTCAAGAGGTAAGGGGAGTCCTGCCAAGCTCCCAGGCAGTCCTACGGACGGCCTTTGTCCCCAGGTTCCCATTGCCGGTCTGTGGGATCTGAGGTCGAGGTGCCCCACCCACACTGCATGTGTCGCCACAAGTTTGCCACCTTATCGCTAGTCCTCCTAAGGTGTTTTAAAATATGGACCACAATTTCCTTTAGGGAATAATTTGCTGCTGTGGTATTGAAACTGTGAAGAATTGACATTTGGAGAAAAATAAATAATTATTGTAGGACTGGAGTTGGTTAGAATGGTTTGAGCCAGTGTCTGTTTCTGTCCGGAACACTTCCTGTCCTGTGAAGGAGAGAGCATTTATCCACACTTAGTTTGTTAATATCTGAAGTGAATAAAAATGGGAAATTGTGATTAAATTGATATTCTTTCATAGAAGAAACTCTGCTTCTCTCCATTGGACAATGGCAGGTGGGTGAGGGCAGACTGACTAACTTGACTCCCAACTGAACCCGGTAGCTACTCCATTCATTCACTTCCAAGACTGTCAACTTTCAAGAAGACTTTCTCAAAACATGCCTGAAACTTTGCAGTGGAGAAGAATGTTTGACAGAGGCCCGGATTGTGGTGTATCAGGATAAATATCGTTCCGCTAGCCTTCACTGAAAGCCTTGGTTTACCTCACACACAGACTGTGAACGTGGTATTTTTCTCAGACGAGATTTGGAAGGGCAGCTGAGTGAAATCTCTTTGCCTCTAGAGGCCTCTGGCCAGACTTCCAGAAATGACTGCCCAGGGGCCAGTATTGCAGTATCTCTGTGAAAGACCTGAAAATTAAATCTGGGTTAGAAGGTGGAGCTCCCAGCCAAGCAAGGAGAAAAAGCAGGATGTGTGTCTGTGGTGGAGGCACATCACTTAGAAGCAGTGGCAGCAAGTTGTTCAAAAACAGCCCCGGATTTTAGAAGGAAAAGGCTCATGCTGTCTGGTTTAGGGTATTTTCTTTGCCACTTAAATTGAATGTATAAAATCGGGGGGGAAAGCCCAGTGGTTAAGGACTGCGTTATTCCTGTGAAGAACATGCCCGTCTAGGACACTTCTCTGAATTGTTAATTATGGGCTTTATGAAGGGATTTTGAATCTTGTGTGTTTCACTTGGTCTGTGGCTTAAGCTCTCTGACCCAGACTTCGTTTTTCTTTGTAAACTGGGAAGGTTGGTTTTGTCCCTGCAGTTGCTGCTTTACATAATTAACTAGATCATTTTCCCTTCTCAGGACAAAACTTGAAGAAATTCTCTTTTGTTCCATTTTACGCCTTTTCCTTCAGTCCTCTCCAAGAAAGGTAGAGAACATTGTCATTAAAGAGCTATTGAGGCTTCTGCTTTGCCCTGCTGGGCGCCAGAAGGCACAGGGAAGTGCTGATGAGGTAACTCTGTTTTTCTCATTTGCTTCAGACGATACCATCTCTGGCGAGTAATGCCTGAGACCACGGGTCTCTGAATCGTCACCTTCAGGGCCTCGGCCCCACAGGGCTGGTGGGTGTTAGTAACGGCAGCATGGGCCGGTTTCCAGCAGGCTTTGCCTGAGGCCTCTGTGCTCCCTGTCAGCCTGATCAGGACCTAGGGTTTCAACCTGGCACCAGAATTCAAGCAGCTTTCTAATCGGTCTTGTGCATTCCACCTTTGTGACAGAAAAGCGTCCCAGTTTGACAGAATTTATACTGCAGAGACATTTTTGGGAAACGCCACATGGACTGTTCTGTCACAGTGGTCCGTATCAGTGACATTTTTAAAAGTATGCACACCTGTTAACTAGATTGGTTCCCATTTCTAGATATATTCCAGAATGCCTCAGATAAGATTCCTAAGTCTAATCACTGCTGACCTTACCAAGTATGACAGGGTTAGGCACTCCCTGGGCGGTACAAGGGGAAGGTACAGCTGGCATCAGCAAACAGCCTTTGCTAGAAAAAATATTCACTACTTGCAGTATCTGATTCGTGGTGAAAATGTTTTATTAGATCCACCAATAAAGACTTAGGCAATTGGAATACCACTGCATTTATTTTCTTTCTTTATGCAGGTTTATGAAAATGACTCAACATTGCTTTCAGCTTCACCCCAGCTCTTGTTAGCCAGGAGCCCAGTGTCCTTGGAAACAGTAACCAAGGTTACGTACTTCCGCAGCGTGCTGTGCGGGCTGCTTCACCCCGCTGCTGAGTGCCAATTAATAAGCACTTTCTTGGTACTGTATTTTACCTTTGGTTTTTTTTGTGGCTTAGTGTATAATTTTTGTCTGGACATGCTTGAGGTAGAAGAGGCACAGGGTATATTAGGATATTATCCATGCTTTATTTTTTCTGTGGCTACCAGTTAGCACTCCATATAGGTTGCGTATTTTAAATTTTTTAATGTATTTTGTGTGCATACACGTAATTTTTGTTTATTTACAGATGCCTTCTATTTGCCTTTGGTTTCATGACTCTTTTTTTTGGGTTTTTTTTTTTAGTTTTTTTGAGGAGGGTAGTAATTAGGTTTATTAATTGTTTATTTAATGGAGGTACTGGGGATTGAACCCAGAACCTCGTATGTGCTAAGCACGCACCCTACCACTGAGCTATCCCCTCCCCTGACTAGTGTGTTCTTAAGCTTTGGAAAGATTGTAGGGCCTTTAAGTTACGGAAATCTGAAATGCCTGTTCTGTGCTGGGGATCACTACAAAAATTCCCCGAACACCTTCGAGGTCACACGCCTTCCTCTGTGACCTGCTAACAGACTCTGACATTTAGATTAGAGAGGTATTAGGCTTCCCAAGTGCTAAGAAGGCTCTTAGTTACGTCCAGTAGTGGTGTCTGCCAGTTCTGCAGGAACAATTTCTTAATTACCATGAACAGCTGTTATCAGGTGTCTTCTCACTGTAGTGCAGTGGTGACTTTTACATGTAGCCAGAGACGACCAGACTTGCGTTAACTTCTTACTATAGAAGCCATAGAAAAACTGATTTTTGATCATGTGCTGATGAGGCTTTTTTGGATTGATCTGATTTCCCATAGAAACTATTAATTCCATTTTAATTTTCTTCTTTCGACAATAATGTGCATGTTTATAAAAATGAGCAAATTGTGTAAAATGAGGAAAGGTAAAATTTAGAGGGAAACCACTGCCACAGACTAGGTAAAATCTGGAAAATATAATTTATGTAAATAGGCAGCTGCTGGCATTGTATGTGGAACTTCTTGCCAAATCGGGCCCCAAAACTAGGAAATTATTCCACGGATAAGCAAGCTACCTGGCAAGTGAAGTAAACAAAGCCATGCTAGGACACGTGGCCCTCCTATAAAAGTAGGGGGCAAGCTGGGAACGCCCATGCTTTCCCAGGAGCACGGGAAAAGAGGAGCCAGCAGGAGCTTCCGTCGAGTCCCTGATGCGTCGCGTTGTCAGATTTGTTAGGAGCAGTGATGTTTCCAAGTTTCAACAAAGGAAGCCATTGTTATCTGCCTATCTTTTGTTTTGCGGTTTGGTCTGGGGCATTTCTAAGTACGTCAGTTGTCAAGCAAAGGGCACACCTTTTGTTGAAAACCAGTTTCTTTGCTAGAGGACTCACTGCTTTTGTGCATCCCAGTTACCAGGAGACAACTGAAAACAGCCCCTTAGCGTGTACACTGTGTGCTTCCCCACTGTTCCAGCTTTGGGTGTGATGTTAACATGTGCTGTGGAACGCTGACGTGATGCGGCCGGGGTGTCTGTTTTCAGGAGTGTTAACAGTTGTCACAGGAGCCACATTTTGAGTTACTGGAGAGCATCTTTCTTCCCTCATCAACACACACACAACACACACCCTGAAATTCTCAACAGTAAAAATTCCAGTATGTTAAGCAGATATATTTATTAAAAATAATGCTAATGTAGTCCTGGGGCACATTGATTCCAAGAGGGTGTTTGCAGCAGATTTCATTATAATTACTTGACAGCTAAATAATAAAGGCTTGTTTTTTTTTTTAAACTTACTTACAGAGTCACTAAATATTAATAGAGGGGAAGGAAAGAGGAGAGCTGCCCCAGTGGGGACTGGCGCTGGTATCAGTCTTCCCTAAGCATGTCTGGTCGGCAGCCATGGGCAAAGCTTGTGTCTAAAGGGTTAATCAGGGCCCAAAGTGATTTTTGCACTGAGCTCCTCCGGCTCCTGCCGTGATGCCAAAAGGCATGGGATTGAGAATAGAGCAGAACTAAACAGTTTATTAAACTGTTCAAATTGTTAAAAATGATTAAAAGCCAGTTAAAGATTTTCATAAACACTATTCCAAAATGTTAGTTTTAAAAATGTTACTAGCAATGTAAGCGTTTCCCTTATGTTCCACCCCTCCCTCCCTAGCTTTTAAAATAAACTTGAACACCCAGTGTAAAAAACACCTCAGGGAGAACCAAAAGTCAACCATTTGGAAAGAAAGGTGAAGAGGGGAGCAGACGGTGTGTAGCGGATGCTGGTCCTGCTCGAGGGGCCGCCGAGGCGGGCTTTGGTGGCTTAAATCCCCCAGTAAGGCATCAGGTGTCGGGACTCTTTCTCATAAACGTCTGGAACTATGCCGTAAGGCGTCTGTACCATTTTCACTGTCGACTTCCCGAAGAGCTGGCGCTCGTAGTCTATCAGCTGCCTCCAGAAGCCCACGTTGGGCCGGATGACGGGCCTCCGGGCTTTTACCCAGTGGTACGCCTCCAGCAGGCACACGCTGTGGAACTTCATCAGGTACGCGATGCAGAGGGTGGCCGAGCGGCTCACCCCTGCGGCACAGTGCACCAAGGTGGCCCCGTGTTTCCTGCTCACGCTGTGGATCTTGTCGGCCACAGTGTCAAAGTAGAGTCCAATGGGGGCATGAGGCATGTCAGCCAGAGGCACTTTAACATATTCAAACTGGGGCCAGTTGAAGTTGGGGATCTCAATGGTAGCATTAACAATGCAGGTGATGCCGCGAGCCTGGAGGAGGTGCCGGTTAGAGGCGACACTGCCTCTGCCCAGGAAGAGAGAGGAGGTGATTTGAGCAATGCCTCCTATGTCTCCCTCAGAAACCATCCGAGGGGCCATGAGAGTCCGTGGCAGCGTGCTGTGGCCTCTGGAGCTCATGAAGACGCCAGCAGTCACACTTGCATCATGGGAAGCAAGACCAGAGTGTTTTGTTTTCCTCCACCAAGGAATCGGAAGTTACAGCCGCCTTCCTGCAAAACACAGGTATCTGTCAGGACCTTAAATGCCACTGACTGACTGCAGCTGCCTGCCGTGTGCGGGGCAGGGAGGGTAAAAGGACAGGCAGTGGTTATTTTCTGCAGTAGAGTGTGTTTTCAGGGAGGTAGACAAATCATTTTCTGTCCATTGACAGGAAAAGTAGCCTTAAGATGCCAATATGTAAAACTCAGTGCACTGGTGATTATTTAAAAAAAAAAAAAGGCACTAAGTGGAAACAGTCATCCTGCTTCAGGAAAAGTTACAGACAGAAACAAGCCCAGCTAGTCCCTGAACAGCAGTCTCGCAGGGTGTCGCTCTCCCCGAAGGGAGTGGTGCTCCTTGGTGATGAGGAAGAAATCAGAACTTCTTGTCCCTCCCATAGCCGTGTTCTTTCGTACACCTCATGCTTCCTCCACAGCTACGAGGGCCACATTCTCCTAAACCAAATTCTACACACAGAAATCTTGAAAAGTATAAAAATACTGCTCTAGGTAACATACCCAGAGAGCAGCCTTTGTGGACGGTTACCATACTGGACCCGTTACAGAAAAGCCAGGGCACATGGTCGCCTTGGCCCTTTATTATTTAAAAGTAGCCAACTCCTGTCCTATCTGTGACATCTGAACACTGGAAATCCAGCTAGTTTCGGGTAACTTGTGCTATGGCATTTTCATGGAAATAATCCCAGGCAATCTGAAGGCCATTTTCTCAAAAACTCATTTGTCTATGTTAATGAGCATTTCAGCTGACCTGAGCCTGGGAAACTGTGTCTTCCTCAGCCAGCTCTAAGCTCCAAAATGAACCCCACTGGCTTAAGATGTGTGTTGGAATTAATTTCATTTAACCAGTGTTTATTATAAAAGACATTCAATACTATATAACGTCTATATAGTCCATCAGTAACAAGACAAAAGGAAATTATTAGTTTCCTGCAAAACCACACTACTTTGCAGCCTGTGCCCTCAGCGAAGTGTGCCCTTCCCCGCCCAGGTGCTGCAGGGACGCCTGAAGCGACTCCAGCCCGAGGACAACACCCCCCCCCCCAGCTCCACAGGCAGAGGTGGTGCTGGGGCTACTCACTTGTGTGCGGAGCCTGGTTCCTCGGGGGTCCGGGTCTGGAAGGTCGTAAGTGAGTGCTGATCACAGTAGATACAAATCAGATCTGCAGAAAGGCAAGGAGGCAAGAATGTGGCCAATTAGGAAGTTCAAAAGAATTGCTCCTGGGTTTTTACTACTAAATTGGGTTTGACTGGAATAAATCTAGGAAGTGGAAAGCATGCTAAATATATCTCCACGTGCATTTAAAGAATGCACCAGTCATATCAATCCAACTCTTAGCTCAGCATTAATGACACATAACCCACGGTGTCAAAATATTAAGTGCTGTTTTGGCCATTCATAAAAGATGAATTTTTGACAGGAGGAGATTCAGAGACTACAACACGTTGATGAAATGTAAGGCCTTGCTCACGGGGCCTGCAGGACATGACACCCAAGCTGGCAGCCCAGCAGCGTGCAGGCTGCGCGCAGCGCGCCGGGCACCGCAGGGGCGCGGGGAGCCAGCTTCATGCAGGGCAGGGCTGCCGGGGCTGCTGCAGCCCCGGATGCCGACGGCAGCAGGCACTGGTGCTGAGGAGAGCAATTTGAAGCTCTTTCATTCTGTTTTCCATGTTGGCCTCTCTGTTTCTCATTTATGTAACAAATCAGCATCATTAAAAATGGGTTCCTCCCATGTTTGTCCCTCTGCCTTCCCCCAGAAACCATCATACTTAAATTGTCATTTTTTTTACAGCTCTGTTGAGACATGGCTAACACACAGTCTGATGTACAGCCTGATGAGTTCTGACATACATGTACACGCAAGACACCATGAACTCAAATCAATAAACATCCACCACTCCCTAAAATGTCCTCATGCTCCCTGGTAACTCACCCCTCCCTCGCCGCTAGCCCCGTTCCCAAGCAACCACTCATCTGCTTTCTGTCACTGTAGTTGACATTTTCTAAACTTTTATACAA
The DNA here is from genome assembly GCF_048773025.1 of Camelus bactrianus. NCBI lineage: Eukaryota > Metazoa > Chordata > Mammalia > Artiodactyla > Camelidae > Camelus > Camelus bactrianus. The sequence goes on from NC_133554.1 coordinate 12,133,209, forward strand.
TGGAATCATATAATATAGTTCTTCCGTCTGGCTCACTCAGCATAATTATTTCCACATTCATCCACGAAGTTGTGTATGTCATCAGGTTATTCCTTTTTATTGCTGAGTAGCATTCCATTGTGCAGATAGAACTTTATTCACCTACTGATGAAAATCAGGTTGTTTCTAATTTCAGGCTATTACAGGTAATGCTGATGTAAAACATTCATGTACAGCTATTTGTGCAGACATACGTATGCCTTCCTTTCTCTTGGTTAAATACCTAGGAATGGAAGGACTGGGTCATTTGACATGTATGTATTTAACATTTTAATATAGTTTTTTTTTTAAAGCTTTAAAAATAAATTATTACAGCTTACAACCTGAGGGCAGGTACTATCTTTGAGCTCTTTCTCTGCTGTGTTCCAGAGCACCAGTATTTCGCAGAGAGGAGCGGCTGTGTAAGGCTGGTGCCCTGGTTTTTCTGGCTGCCACTCAGGGGACATCTCTTGACTGTCTGGCTCTGGGGGCAAACACGGTTCTTGGCTGGCTACCAAACCCGGGGCACTACACAGCCAGCCAACTGAAACACCCTCAGAGTCTCCATGAAAAAGGCTACTTGCTTGTCCTGGAGCTTCGGGACACGCTAGGGGGCAGGTTTCTGCTTTGGCACACATCCAGAGGCCCGTGGAGCCGTCTGCATGCTCGCCCTTTGCCTTACTCCAAGTCTCTGCTGTCTCCTGGAGAGGAACTGGTTATACTCACAGGGCACCCAGATTTTTAAGACTGCTGCCCAAGGGACACCTCTAGGTCACCTGGCTCTGTGGACAGTGGGACTTAATGCTGGCTGTCACACAAGACTGTATCTGCATACTTTAAAAGCTGCTGACTGACATCCTTTCCTAGAGAATACTGACAGGTCTGGGCCCACCTGCAACTACTGAGAACCACTACAAATGAAACAGGCTGCTTGAACAATCACAAGGGTTTTGAGAGACAATCAGGATTACAGCAGGGGTGAATGGTAAGGTTCACCCCCTATACAAGGTCCCTCCTTTAATACTGGGAGAGGCGGCTGTTTTATCTAATGCAAAGAAACCAATGCAGAGTGAAGGAAAATGAAGTAGAGGAAGATGTGCCAAATTAAGGAACAAGATAAAACCTCAGAAAAAGTCCTTAATGAAATGGAGAGAAGTGATTTACCTGATTAAGGGTTCAAAATAATGGTCATAAGGACGCTCACTTAACCTAGGAAAAGAATGGATGAGTACAGTGGGAACTTCAATAAAAAGACAGAAAATATAAAAAAGTACCACAAAGAGGTCACAGAGCTGAAGGATACAGTAACTGAAAAATATGCTGGAGGGGTTCACCAGCAGACTGGATGACACGGTAGAAAGGATCAGTGAACTCGAACACAGGGCAGTGCAACTCAAAACAACTGGAGCAACAAAAACAATGAAGAATAAAAAAAAGTGAATATTACTTAAGAGACTTACGGGCCAACATCAAACAGATCAACATTTGCATTATAGGGGTCCCAGAAGAACACAGAGAGAAAGGGGCTGAAAACTTTCCTAATACAGGGAAGGAAACAGACATCCAGATCCAGGAAGCTCAAGAGAGCGCCAAGTGAAACACACGCCAGAGGTATGGGTCTCTTGACCCACAGTGAGACACATTATAATTAAATTGTTAAAAGTGAAAAGAGGAGAGAATTTTTAAAGCAGCAAGAGAAAAACAACTAGTTACGTACAAGGGAACTCCCATGAGACTGTCAGCAGGAAACTTTTTGCAGGTTAGAAGGGAGTGGCATGGTAGTTTCAAGGTGCTGAAAAAAAAACTCTTGCAGACAAGAAAACTCAGCAAAGCTGTCATTCAGAATTAGGCAGAGTTTTCCAGACAAGCAAAAGCTAAACCGGCCTTACAGGAATTAAGGCAACTTCTTTAAACCAGAAAGAAAGGCTGCTACTTAGTAACAGGAAAACATATGGAAGTATAAATCTCACTAGCAGATGTAATATAGTAAAATTTGGAATAATATAAAGGTGGTATAGCTTAATCACTCATAAAGCTAGTATGAAGACTATAATAAGAAACAAAGAAGGACATTACATAATGATAAAGTGGAGGGTCAACCCAGGAAGAGCAGGTAACGTTCCTAAATACTTGCGCACCCAACATGGGACATGTCGATATATAAAGCAGTATTAACAGACCTAAAGGAAGAAACAGTGCAACAGTAGAGGACTTTAATACCCCTACTTTCATCAACGTAGATCGTCCAGGCAGAGTATCAATAAGGACACATCCGCTTTAAACTACATGTTAGACCAGACAGACTTAACAGATAAGGCATGGAACACACAATCAAAAAGCAACAGAGTACACATTCTTCTTGAGTGCACGTGGAACAGTCTCCAGGACAGACCATGTATTAGGCCACGAAACAAGTCTTTGAGACTGAAAGCGTATCAAACATCTTTTCCAACCCTCATGGTATGAAGCTAAAAATCATCACAGGAATAAAACTGGAAAATTCACAAATAACTGGAGACTAAACAACACTGAACAACCAACAAGTCATAAAAGAAAACAAAAGATAACCTTAAAAATACCAAAGGCAAATAAAAATGGAAATACAGCAAAGCAAAACTTACGGGATGCAGCAAAACCAGTTCTAAGAGGGAAGTTTTTAACAATAAATACGTTGAGAAACCAGAAAGATCTCAAAGAACCTAACTTAACACTTCAAGGAACTAAAAAAAGGACAGATGAAGCCCCAAGTTAGCTGAAGGAAGAAAATAACAAAGATCAGAATGGAAATAAATAAAATAGAGACTAAAAAGACAATAGAAAAGATCAATGAAACTAAGAGCTGGTTTGAAAAGGTAAAATTGGAAAACCCTTAGCTAGACTCACCAAGAAAACAAAAAAAAAGGACTCAACTAAAATCAGAAGTGACAGAAGTTTACAACTACTACCACAAATACAGAGGATCATATGAAACTACCATTTATAATTGTTAACCAGCAAACTGGACAACCTACAAGAAATGGATAAACTCCTAACGCTTACAACCTCCCAAGGCTGAATCATGAAGAAACAGAAAATCTGAACAGACCAGTAACTAGTAAGAGAATTGAATCCATAATCAAAAACCTCCCAAACAAAAGTACAGACACAGACAGCTTTGCTGGCGAATTCTACCAGACATTTAAAGAATACATATCAAGCCCTAAACTCTTCCAAAATATAGAAGAGGAGGAAACGCTTCTAAACTCATCTTACAAGGCCAGCATTATGTTAATACCAAAACCAGGCAAGGACACCACAGGAAAAGAAAAGTACAGGCCAATATCTCTGATAAACATACTATGAAAATCCTCAACAAAATATTAGCAAACCCAAATTCAACAATACATTAAAAGGATCATACACCATGACCTGGTGGGATTTATTCCAGGGATGGAAATCAGTGTGATCCACCACATTAACAAAAGGTAGGATAAAAATCACGGGATCATCTCAATAGGTGCAGAAAAAGCATCTGACAAAATGCAACATCCATTTATGATAAAAACTCTTAATAAATTGGGTATAGAGGAAACATACCTCAACAAAATAAAGGCCATGTGTGACAATGACAAGTCCACAGCTAACATCAAACTCAGTGGTAAAAAGCTCAAAGCTTTTCCTCTAAGATCAGGAAAGAGACAGGATGCCCACTCCTGCCACTTCTAATTCAACATGGCATTGGAATTCCTAGCCAGAGCAACTAAGCAAAAAATAAATAAATAAATAAAAGACATTCAAATCAGAAAAGTAAAACTATCACTATCTGCAGATGGCATGATATTAATATACAGAATCAATAAACAGAAATCTGCTGCATGTCTATAGACTCAAAGTGAACTATCAGAAGGAGAAATTAAGGAAACAATCCCATTTACAATTGCATCAAGAAGAATAAAATACTTAGGAATAAATTTAACCAAGGAGGTGAAAGACATTTATGAAAGAAATTGAAGAAGATACAAATAAATAGATATATCCTGTGCTCCCGAATTGGAAGAGTTAACGTTAAAATGCCCATATCCGAAGCAATCTGCAGATCTGATGCAATCCCTATCAAATTTCCAATGGCATTTTTCACAGAAACATCTGTATGGAACCGCAGAAGCCCCCGAATAGTCAAAGCAACTTGAGAAAGAAGAACAAGGCTGGGAGGCATCACACCCTCTCATTTCAAACTGTATTACAAAGCTCCAGTAATCAAAATAGTGTGACAGCAGCAAAAAGACACACGGATCAATGAAACCGAATAAAGAGCCCAGAAGTAAACCCATGCATATATGATCAATTCACTTACAAAAAAGGAACCAAGAATATTTACAGTGGGGAAAGGACAGTTTCTTCAATAAATGTGTTGGGAAAACTGAACAGCCACAAGCAACAGAATAAACTGGACCGCTGTCTTACACGAGACACAGAAATTAAAGTGGATTAAAGACTTAAATGTAAGACCTGAAACCATAAAAGTCCTAGAAGAAAACAGGAAGTAAGCTCCTTGACATTGGTCCTGGTGATGATTTTTTGGCTTTGACACCAAAAGCAAAAGCCACAAAGACAAAAATAGACAAGTAGGACTACATGAAACTAAAAAGCTTTTTGCACAGCCAAGGAAACTAAACAAAGCCTACGGAATGAGAAAAAATCATTTGCAAATGATACAACCAATAAGGGGTAGACAGCCAAAAATATATAAACAGCTCATACAATTTGACAGCAAAAAAAAATCTCATATTTAAAATGGGCAGAGGATCCAAATAGACATTTTCCCAAAGAAGACATACAGGTGGCTAAGTGGCACATGAAAAGGTGTTCCACAGCACTAATCATCAGGCAAATGCAAATCAAAGCCACGGTGAGAAGGGGAGGGTAGAGCTCAGTGGTAGCACATGTGCTTAACACGCACGAGGTCCTGGGTTCAATCCCCAGTAGCTCCATTAAAAATAAATAAATGAACCTAATTACCTCCCTCCCCCAAAAAAAGTTAGCCAAAAAAAAAAAAAAAAGTTTTTTTAAAACCCACAATGAGATACCACCTCACACCTGTCAGAAAGCTAGCTATTACCAAAAAGACAAGAAATAACAGGCGTTGGCAAGGATGTGGAGAAAAGGGATCCCTTGTGCACTGTCAGTGGGAATGTAAATTGGTGCAACCACTATGGGAAACAGTACAGAGGCTCCTCAAAAAATTAGAATTACCACACAATCTAGCAATTCCACTTCTGGGTATCTATCCAATGAAAACAAAAACATTAACTCAAAGATATATGCAAGCCCTTGTTCACTGCCATGGAAACGACCTGTCCACGGAAGGATGAATAGATAAAGAAAATGTGATATATGTATACACAACAGAATATTAATCAGCCATAAAAAAGAAGGAAATCTTGCCACTTACAGCAACATGGATGGATCTTGAGGGCACTATGCTAAGTGAAGTAAGTCAGAGAAAGACACACTATATAGTGTCAGTTATGTGTGGAATCTTTAAAAAAGAAAGCTCACAGATGCAGACTGCCGGTTGTCAGAGATAATGGCTAAATGGGTAATGGGTGAAGGGGGTTGCAAGATACAAACTTCCATTTATAAAATAAGGCACAGGGACCTCATGTACAGCAATGGCGACTACAGTTAACAATACTGTATTGCATAATTGAAAGCTGCTAAGAGAGTAATCTTAAAAGTTCACATCACAAGAAAAAAAAATTTTTTAAACCATGTATGGTGAAAGATGTTAACTAGACTTACTGTGATCATTTTGCAATATACACAAATATCAAAGCCTTACGCTGTACACCTGAAGCTGATACAATGTTCTGTGTCAATTGTATCTCAGTGAAAAAACAATTACAGCTTTACAGTGCAGTGGTTCTAACACTTGCGCGTGCGTCAGAGTCACCGCGAGGGCTTGTTAAAACGCAGGGTGCTGAGCGCCCCCCTCCCGCCCCGCCCCGCCCCGCCTGAGGCTCTGATTCAGCAGTTCTGAAGCAGGGACTCGAGAGCTGTCACTTATTTCCCAGGTGATGCAGATGTGCCGGTTAGAGGACACACGCTGAGAACCACTGCAGAGGTGGATGCTGTGCTGGGCCACCAGATTCCCCTTCAAGACTAAGGCACTCAGAGGGCTGGTGCTGACAGAGCTCAAGTCTGTCCCCAGAAGCTGCCCCTGCCCGAAGGGAGCTGCCTCACACCCAAGGCTACACACCCTCTTCTGGGGCCCACATCTAATGATACAGGGGTACACAGAGACGTATGCAGGTGAAATCACATCACGAAGAGGAACAAGGAAGTAGTCGCTTAAGGGCGCACGGATGTGAGTGTCAGATGTACGCAGAAACGGGCAGAACTCTGTGAGAACACCCCGTCCTGCAGCAGAGCGCAGTCTCGTCCCACTTCCAAGTCTTTCTCTGGCAGAACCCTAATAGTTTTAAAAGCAAAGTCACTGCGGTAATAAACACACAAAATTAGTTTTTGAACTGCTGGTGATAACTCCATCCTCAGTGTGGAAGATACAAGTCAAACTTCCAACCAGGTTATCTAGTCACTAATTAAAAGGGACTCGGTCTTGTGGTCTCCCAAATAATCATTCTGTTTGGGAAGCCACTTCCCCTCCTGAGACTGGTGTCCCAGGCGCACTGGCCTTTCCAGCAGAAGGGTCTTCATCAAGGGCCACAGCTAAGTAACGGGAGAGCGGAAGCCAAGCTTATCCAGTTAACTCATTTGTTGGGCAGTGATAGGGTACTTGGTGCTGCAGGGAAAACAAAACAGATTGTGAGTCCTCAGGGCAGATCCAAGTGAGACAGACACGATGCTCCCTCCCTGCTGCTGCTAGCCAGTCTCGTGCCAACAGACCTGCTTAAAATGCTGAAGCTGAGTCCAAGGTTGAGAAAAACAACTTCTGCCAGAGAGCACTCCGAGGGCACAGATACACAGATGCTCCTCTGACAAACACCCCGCACCCCTTTTACAGATTGGAAAATACAAGCTTCAGAAAGGGTGAGATGATTTAAACTTGGAGATGATAAGTAACAGGACCAGGAAAAGATCCAGGTGTCTGAGCTCCTCACTCAAGCCCACACGCCGTTCCTCTGTGACTGTGGATGGCAGCTGCAGTCTCAGTACCTGACCTACAGCACTCCCACCCCACCAGCCGGCGCCTTCAGGGCATGAGAGGGGTCTTAGGTCAGCCTGAACAGCACGTGCTGAAATGCTTCGTGCAGAAAACACTGGGCGCAGACGGGCTGAGCTGCTCTCGTTTCTCCTATTGCCCAGAAGAGGGAAATGCTGCCACAGACTGGTGCACCTTTCAGCACACAGAAAGCCCTCCCAACAGCAGAGGGACCTCAGCAAGGAGCACCCCAGGGTAAGCACAGCAAGAAGCCCTAGTGGGCTCCAGTTCTGAAGACTAGCAGATTCTGATCATAATGAATAAAAGAAAACATGGATATTACACCACAGCTGTGTCCAAATCAACTTAGTCAATGTGTCCAGGAAGACAGACTCTCTATTAGGAGAGTAAAAGATTGAACATGTTTGAGGGATCAAAGATTGCAAGGTGCTCTCTGAGTGACAGCACCACTCCCACTGCAGTGCGCTGGTCTCTGGGCCAAGGATGACCAGGGAGACTGCCAGGGAGTGGCCACGTCGCTGTCCATGGTGTTCAACTCAGCCCTCCCAGCTTGCTCTGGCAGCCGCATTTACTTCTTGGAGGGAAAAATGCTTTTCTAGCCAGGGGGATGGGGATGAAAGACAAAAAGGAGCTGTCCTAAACCAACCCCAGAGACATGGGGTTTTTTTTTGGGGGGGGGGGTTACAAATTATAAGAAATGTCAAATATGACGCTGGTCTCTTTGAATAACGAACATCAAAGTGCTAGGTACTAAATAAAATGCAGAATTAGTGTCTGCTCAGTGGGCCTGTGATCTGAATAGCGCATAAGCTATGAGCAACTGCCCGCTGCCTGCACTGCAGAGCTCCTGGGATGTGGGCACCAGCGTCCACACCCGGAGTCACATTCTATTCAGAGCATCCATCCCACGGCCATGGAAGCTACTTTTTGTTTAAAATCATGACCAAAAAAACCCCACTAGAATGAGGAGTGAAAGAACTGAAATTCTATCTACTGCTTTTTCTTCTCATGTTGAATAAGCAGAAAAATGGTGTAGAGATGACTGTGTAAAGTGATCCAAAATATTTTTAGCTGTAGGGATCTCAGAGGTCCACAGTATATACTGAAAGCCTATATACTTTTTTCAAAAAATACAGGAAAAGCCTATGTAATCACATTTTCTTCCTCCTTTAAAGTAAATGTTTATCTAGTTTCAAAAGGAAAAAAAAAACCCTTAAAATCACTCTTCTTAAAATAGAAGCATTTATATGTATAAGCACATTTGACTGTCCTTTGACTGGATTACTGCATTCTGTTAATTCTTATTTTGTGGTTGGCCTTATTCCTTTGATAACTATGTGAGTTTAAAAAGCTAAAGCTCGAAACTGTTCTTAGAAACAATGAACAGTACATATAGGTAAATTTTTTAAAAATATGTGCAGTATATTGTATATATGTACATGCAATATATTGTATATGTGCAGTCAAATTGTATCAATTTTACCTAATAAAACTGAAAAATGATTTTTAAAAGCCAAAAAAAAAAAATAAAATAGAAGCATTTTAGCCTGCACTGTCATAAATAAATACTACTTTTGTCATTACATTTCACTATTAAATCAGAAATATGTTCCATTGGGGGAAAAAGTTAAAATGCTCTTACAGATAAAAACCACAGTGTGGCAATCTTTTGTTAAGGAAAAAAAAAAAAAACCTTTCTGTTACAACATTAAGATTAAAATTCAAACAAAAGTTGAATACATTCATATTAAAGTAAAATGAAATAAAAGATACTCAATTATTCTCAGTTATCCGGAGAGCTTTAGTAATTTGACTGAAATATCTCAGCATCTTACATTTGAAGGAGGGTTTGCTTTTGCTTTTCCCACCATATAAATTAACTGATGTGATGCTGGGAAAAGGATAAATACACATAACACATATAAAGCTAGACTGAGAATCACCCTCTAGCTTGGTCAGATCCTCCCCCAGCGTGACATGCAGCTGTAGAGCAGCCACCTGTGTACCTGGCTGGCTCTCAGTGTCCTCGCGTGGACCCCAGCCTGTTAAGGGAGAGAAGCAAAGGCTGATAATTTTAAGACACTAGTCAGCTGCTGACTGGAGAATATACCAAAGGAGGGCAAGGGCAGTCCACCGGATGAGAGCAGGAGAAAAGGATGCCACCAGTCACACAGACGCACAGACTTCTAGTGCCGTATGATAAATTCATAGATTCTCATGTTGGAAACATAAGCAGAGTAGACAGAAGAGACTATAAGTAACTATCCATCTAAAAGGTGAAGGTGTGTATTTATTTGGGTACCAGGGGGCAAACTCTTCACATCTGGAATTGAGTTTTTTAGTTTGGTCCTCATCCACCTGGGTGTTTAAATTACTTGTCACTCATTTACACAACAGTATTTACTGAGTTGATGCCACATGTTCAACACTATTCTGAGTGTGGCTGGGGACTGTGGCAGAATGTACTTGCCAGAAATGACCACAACCCATGACCTTCTTATGATGTGACCAAGTCAACCAAAAGCATGCAGTAGAAATGATGCTTCCGAGGCAAGATCATAAACACGTCACACACTTCTGCCTTATTCTTTGACACATGCTCTTAGAATGCAGCTGCCGTGCTGTGAGGAAGCCCAAAGCCGCCGGACAGAGTTACCATACGTGGGCGAAATACGTGGGTGTCTCAGCTAGCCCCCCAGCAGAGGTCCTAGTTGATAGTCAGGATCACTCACTAAATATGTAAGTAAAGACACTCCAGTGACTCTAGCTCCCAGCCATTAAGTCACCCCCAGACACGAGCAAAGACAGGTTGTCCCTACTACATAAGGTCCAAATTCCTGACCGACAGGAATCTGTGAGCAAAATAAAAACGGCTGTTTCTACACCACTGCGTTTGGAATGGTGCGCCAGGCAGCAGCAGTAATGTTAAGACATAACCCCGTGCTAGGGTTTTTACCATCTTGAAGAAATGACACAAGGTACACATAAAACAACTGAATAACAATAAAAGATAAACTAACATGTAATGAATCCAACAAGGAGTGCAAACAGTAGGTGCTGCAGCAATGCAAAGAAGGCACAGGGTCAAGGCAAAGTAAACCAGTGGGGCTGAAAAACTGAGTACTCTGTCGCTCGGGGAGGTGCCTCATGGATTACACTGTCATGCCCTCTCCCCAGTCCATTTAAAACATACTGCCATTCTTGCCCTGAGATTCCAAGTGGAGAACACGGGTCCTTTTCCGCAGCCCCTCACACCTCACAAAGTGTGGTCCAAGGCCCAGCAGCGTCCACCTGGAGCTTGAGAGAAATGCAGAATCTCAGGCCCCACCCCAGACCCACAGAATCAGATTCCACAGTTTAACAAGACCACAGGTGATCTGAAGACACATTACAGTGTGAGAGGCACAGCTCTCATTAATCCGCCTTAGTCGGTCCCACCGGACTTGCTGAAGCAAACTCAAGTGCCAGTTTTGTTTAAGCCGCACGGGCATGCTCAGCCTCTCACGGATCAGTATCATTCCACTGTCAGAGTTCCCAGATGAGGAATCAGAGTAAATGGAGGTTAAGAGGCTTTCCCAGACTCCACACAGAAAATGAGTAACCCCACAGGGACCAGAACCCCTTCTCCATGAGTTGTCGGTTTGTTGGTCAGTCATACGATCTAACCAAAACAGATCAACTGATCTAAAGGCTACTAAAATGTGCATTCCATTGAGAAAGAAAAGAAAATGTACGAAGAGAAAGAAATTAAGGTCAATTGGATGTGCTTTATCTATCAAATGGATATTCATCTAAAAAATCCTAAGCTGCTAAGTATGAGATGGTCTTTGGGTGGGAAAAATCTGATAATCTGAACCAAGGAAATGCCTGCAAAATCCCACAATCACACGTAAGCTTGTTTGGTGATAACTGGAATTTGTGCCACAGCCTACATAAATGATACTTCTCAACCTTCAAAGAGTAAGTGGTAAAAATTAAATATGGATCATAGATTCCTGGTTAACCGATGAACTTTGATTGGTATAGGTCAGAACATCTAGATGGAGTACTTTAAAAAAAAAAATCACACGTCAGCAATTAAACCCAAGGTAGGTATAAATTTGTCTCAAAATTGCCAAAGTCACTACTGCCCTCTGAGAAGCAGGACCACGATTTCTCAGGTCCTTTCATAAATAAGATCTCAGTCCTAAGAAGTTCATTATTACTTTAAGGAAGACAAAAATGAATTTATAAATTAGAATGAAGTTCACAGGACTAAGCTCTCAATGGTGAATAGCTGATCGAGCGGCTCTCGGATCATCTAACCCTCTGATGTCTCACCGGACATATCAACATTCTTAAAGCTCAAGCAGTGAGCCTCAACCTTCTCCTTACAAGGATTTCTTTATCATACCCTGGCCTACTTTCACGTTTTTGGTAATGTTATACCAAGTTAACTTCATTTATAAAGTACTGATGAATTAATTTCCCATTTTTCTTTATAAACCAAAGGCAACTATAATTATCTATTCGCATTTCTGAGCAGAAGATAACCAGTTAAGTCTCTTGCATTAGCCGGTTGGAGGGAACCTGATGATGAGGGCACCTCAGTATATCTGAGCCTCCCTGTAGCAAAGGGTGGGGGGGGGGGAATCAAGTTTTTAGCTAAACAGGAGTCAAAGAGCAGAGGATCCTGAAGTTATCCCTCGGCTTTAACTCTCTCCTGAAGAAAGAGTCTTATACAAAAAGACAATCTGCATAGTTCCTTGTAGATTATACTACAAATTACCATTCACACACTAAAAGGGAACGCAATGGCCTCTGAACCTCACTCTAGTTTAAAACAGGGCCCACGAACTAGGGCAGGCAGACCTTGTCTGGCCGGCCACTTGTTTTTGTACAGCCCATGAGGTTTATATGTTTTTAAATGGTTAAAAAAGAATTCAAAAGAAGAATGGTATTTCATGGCACATAAAAATTGTAAGAGATTAGAATTTCAGTGTTCGTGAATGAAATTTTACTGGAGCACAGCCACACTCATTTGTTACGTATTAACTATGGCTGTTTTCATGCTACAAAAAGGCAAGTTAAATAGTTGCAACAGAAACTGAATGGCCCACATGCCTAAAATATTTACTGCCTGATCCTTTAAAGAAAAGTATTTGCCAACCTCTGGCTGAAATTATGTCATAAAGCCATCATAGCAGGGCAAAGGAATATTTTCCCAAGTGGTGCTAAGGACCTGGCATGAGAATCCTTCACGAGAACCACCAGGCTGCTGGTTAGGAGGCTCCGGTGGTGCTCTGTCTGTCACATCACTGTTTACTCGTCGTCAGATGCCACCTGCTCTTGATAAAGTTTTCTCCTGTAGATCCACAAACTCAAAGACTAAGGAGTCAAAAAGACCCGCCACAATTCGCTGGTGCTGAAACTATTCTGGGACAAGGCGCCAGTAAGCCCAGCAGTTGCATATGAATTTCAAAAGGGTCTTTTTGTGCACTGAGACCTCCAGATGGCAGGGGGAAGCGGACCAAACTGTCAGCGTAGCAGCAAGAATGGGGAGTGGTGACGTGAGCTGGGAGGGCTGTGGGCCACCTGCGACAGGGCATGGTTGCGACCCCGGCACCCGGCTCCCCCTCTTCCCTGCAACAGGTGAAAAACAAAGCTCCTCCGTAAATTACTCCCAGCAGGAAGGGGTATCAAAAATCCAGATAGGATTTCTCACCCCATCACTCAGATTAAGAGGCTCTAACACTACTTCTCATCCTCCTGTTATAGGTATCTTTTCTTGAAAACTTATTTATATATAAGCAGTTTTTATAATTATGATTATCTTTGAGAATCTGAAAAGACATCTTTAATATATAAGTTTAAAAGTATTCATGATTTGTAAAGAAACAGAGCAATTTAGCCATCTTCCAAGATGCCTTACAGAAAAAATAGAAAGGAACTAGAGATCTCACATTCTTTGGGCTCCTGTTCTCCCATCAGCCCTCCAACTAAGAAAGATCTACTTAAGGGTTTTTTCTAAACCTACAGAATTGTAACTCTGCTCTGAGGACAGAAACAGACTGTTAGCAGATAACACGAGGCACAGGAAATGCTCAACAAAAACCTGAACTTAATAATTTAGTAACAGTCCTGATGTGGCCTCCCCATCTCTCCCTGTCCTCTCTCTCTCCCTCCTTCTCTATCTTCCTCCCTCCCTCTCACACACCCACACACCCCCCTAGCTTTAAATCCAGCTGGCAACGCCAAACACAGGCAATTAAAGTCAACCTGGCAACTGTCTACTCAGAAAGCAGGAACTCTCTATCAAACCAGGTTCTAAACTACCTCTACTGTCGAACACAAAGACCTGGAGGAAAGTACATTTCAAAGATTATAAAAGAGGCATTTATTCCCTAGCGAAGAAGCTGTGGTTCCTTTGAAACTGCCAAGGAACTCCTGTGCTCGGTGCCTCTCGGGGATCTGCACGTGCGCACGAGCATGTGAGCACCGGTCCTCAGAGGGTACTTCCACAAGGACTGGCCTGGGCTGCCACACACATCACACACTAAAGCCAGCACCGCTGACCTGCACGTTTAGGGCTGGGCACGATGCAAATCACCACATCAAGGCATCTGGTGGCCCAAGAGGTAAGACTTCCAAAACCTTTGAAAGACTTCGAGGTACTAGACAATTTAATTTTTAATACTTCACTTTGCATATTTAAATGTCTTTAAAATGATACCTCTGTTAAATTTTTTAAATGGAAGGATTCTATTGGGTATTTGTCAGTCACACAGAATGGAAAACCATCTCTGGCTATAAGTGGTATGCTAGTCCAAACCATACAATTACACATAAGTATCCATAAATATACTGGTACATGGAGGGCCAGGGGTCAACCCACCCAGGTGACATGTACTCATTCATTCAAGAAATATCCAAACATATTGTGGTTAGACAGCAAGTACAGTGGATGATAAATTCAAGGCTGACACCACTGGAAGAATGTAAATTGGTACAACCACTTTGGAAAACAGGCATCAGCTAGGAAAGCTGAGGATTACACACAGCTATGACCAGCATTACTCACAACTAACCAGGCCAGAAACACCCCAGATGTCCGTCAACAGTGAATGAAAGATAACCTGTGGAATTTGCAAACAAAAATGAACTAATTACAGTCACAGGTAACAACATGGATGAATCTTAAAATCCATAATGCTTCAAGAATTTACACCAAAAAACTGTATGTGCGTATATATACATATACATACATATATATACATGATGTTGACCCCCCCAAAGGGATTTACAAGAATACCTACTTTGATTCCATTTTCATAAAGGTGAAAAACAGGCAAAATGAAACTGTATTGTTCAAAGATTATTATTTAGGAGATAAAAAACTGCAGAAAAGAAAGGAAATGATTTCCACAAAAATGAGGCCAGTTACTGGCTTGGCTACCTCTAGGGTGAGAAGAGAGGTGGTCACTGGGAAAGATTAGGAGGAACCCTCCAAGATGGTTACAGTTGTGTTTTCTTTAAAATAATTCATTAAGTTAACCATTTATGTCTTATGCCCTTTTCTGTGTGTTATAATTCATGATTTAAAAAAAAACGTTGAATAAATACAACGTTGGCTTCCAGGAATTCAGACCCATTACAATTCTGGCCAATCAGGGAGAGAACACTCCCCCTCCGACCGTCTCTACCGGCCTGTCAGCTCCATGAAGTCAGGGGCCTTATCTGCCTTCTCCCCTAGTATCCAGCACCGAACCTCTGGCGTAGCAAAACTCTCAACAAACGTCTAACACATAAAACCATAACTCCTGGTGTGAATTTTGTTTTAACTCACCTATCTTATGAAATTACTGATTTGAACTGTGCCCACATTAACATGTCCCTTCCTCTGCCTTCACCCCAGCGAGGCTGTCATAAATAACTAAAGCTACCATCTTCACCGTTCCCTCTGTAAGTTTACACCCAGGCTCCGTTGCTTTAGCAACTCCCCCTGCCTTCCACTCTCTTCTGTGCCTCCTCATAAGCAAAGAAAAGATGAATACACGAGGTGGCTTTTTTTTTTTTTTAAGTCGGAAAGTTTTCATTTGCAACCAAGAGTAATGCCTAGGATCTTAATGATTTAACTGCTTTGAAGTTAAGAAGAGGTCCTCTGCCCATTGTCCTCAGAAATACTACCATGCTATCAGGGTTAATAAAACTTTACAACGAGCAGTATTTAAAATGCCTGCTTGAACTACTTGTTCTAGACAGAAACCAAATCTCTATAAACAGGGTCGGCTAATTTTGTAATTATTTCAAATAAAAAATCACTTTGTGCAAACATTTATGAAAATGCTTAGAAAAGTCTAGAAGAATATACATAAGCCAATAAAGATGAACACAGCAGTTATTTCCAGGACAGATGTTCAAAAGAAGGCTTTAATCTTATCTGTAAAGTTTTAATCTTTTAAACAGAGAATGATTAATTATTGTTGTATTGGGAAAAAGTCGTTTTAATCCACTTTGCCTTAAAATCCCAATTGCAAAGGAATCTATCAAAGATCCCTCCCTGAGGACCAACGTTTAAAAATGCTAAAGTTTTAAAGGATTTCCTGGACTTACACACCTAGGCAGTTTTTTATGTTAAGAATATACATTTATCCCATTCTATTAAAGAATAATACAGAAATCATACCTGCATTCAACCAACATGAGACACTTCAGCTGAGAACTCAGCATAGACACGCTGGGCACTGACGTTAAAAAGCCTTGGAATGAAAAACCGTCTCCCGTTTTATGGGGGAAAGCCAAAAATATCAAGCATCTACCTCTCCTCCCCCAAGCGTCAGAAGATGAGTCAGAGCTGGAGGCAGGAATAGGGCCCCATGTGTCAAGCCGCCTGTGCAGGCTCCTTCCTACCTCCACCAGGAAGCCCTCTCCCCCACCCAGGTCAGGGTCCCTACCTCAGCCCGCCCCTGACGTGAATTAGGTGTCTCTGGTGAAGAAGAAGCGGTTATTCTTCGTTCCGGGGGGGCGCCTCCTCCCCCGCATTTCTAAAGGGAACCCAAGAATGGGAGCCTTTCTGAGCTCACAAGAAGTAACAATCGCCAAATGCAGCTCAGGGATGTGGAGCTTTCTCACACACACACACACACACAACTTTGAAAAGAATACAGCACCTTTGTTCCCCTCATTTTAAAGAGCAGGAAACACGCAGAGAGCAGCTGTGACTTGTCCAGTATCACTTAACTCTGTGACACACCTGAGTCCCAAGCATGCTGACGGCCCCAGCCTAACTTTTAAACTCATCTGTACAATCTCAGGGCGGATGTTCCAATGTTGCATGACACTTCTGAAAGGCCTCATGGACTAGGAATTCCAGGAACTCTGGTCCATAGTCCTTTAAAGTGAATAAAGAATCGGAACTCGACTCTTGCCTCCGTTTTTACATCTGTAAAATGGGACGATAATGCTCTCTACTTACCTTTCTCATAAAACTACAATGAACAGCTAGTCAACACATACTAGATGCCCTGAGGTCTTGCTGGATGAAAAGCACAAGATACCAAAAAAAAAAAAAAAAAATCCCTACACAGTAGAACTGTATTTGTAAGTCACTCCTCCTTCCCTTGCCTCTGGGATGCTCAGTTACCATAACACTGACTGGTACCATTGGCAACATCCACTTAAACATAGTTATACAATCCACTTAAGGCACATACAGCATGCAACTCCTCTCGCACACAAACAACTCAACTTCGCTTTGGAGCAAGGGTACTTAGGAGAAATAACAAGACATGGTAGCACTGTGTACACCAATGCACCACCGTAGAGAAATACTCAAGTTGAATACTTGGCATTGCTGAAAGTCAAGTTGCCTCTATCAGTGCATCAGAAACCTTTGGAAGATGCAAAAAACCCGCCGACGCTCCAGTGGCTCGAAGCGGGCGAATGCTGACGGCGGGGTGAGGAGGCAGGGAGGCCACGGTTGAACTAAGAGCAGAGGGGTCATGGAGGGGGAGGGGAACAGAGGGGGATGCTCGCGAAGGAGCCAGAGGGCCGGTACCCGGGCCCCAGCGTCGCCTCAGAGGGGAAGCCTGGGGGGTGGGGGGGAAACGCGCCGAGCGCCCGCAAGGCGGGGGCGGGCGATGAGGAGCGGGCGTTGCGGAGGGCGCCGGGCCTCTCCCCTCCCCGCCGCCAGGAGAATGCGAGAATCGCCGGGAGCAGGTAGGGGACGCCAGTACAAACTTTCCAGAAACCAGGGTCGCCCGGGGCCCCGACCGCCCAGTCCGGCCGGTGCCCCCGAGCCCCGTCGGCGGCAAGTCCGGGCCGCGCACCGCTCCCCGCCCGCACCCGCGGGCCGCGTACCTGCTCGCGCCGACTCCCGGCTGGTGCTCCGTCCTCCTGCGCGGCTCCCGGCTTCTGCGGGCTGGCCGCCGCGCGCGCCCCTCCTTTTCCCCTCCGCCCGCGCCCGGGGCGGGCCGCGCGCACGCTCCCTGCGCCCCGCCGCCCTCTCCCGAGGGGCGGGGGGCCGCGCTCGGGGCGGGGGCGGGGCCTAGGCGCGAGAGGCGCGCCGCGGGAGGAAGCCGGCCGGGGACGCGCGGAGCAGCGGGCGGCGCGCGTGCGCACTGCGGCCTCCGCCGCCGAGCCCGGCGTCCCGAGCGCGCCTCGCTGCTTCCCAGACCCTCGCTGCCCCGGGCAGACCTCTGCGCCGCGGGCCCCTGCTGTGTCCTCATCGGTGTCACAACGTACGACCCCGCTCTTCCCCAGTTCAGCGTCTACCTACAAGTTGGGGATGGTGAACTGGAGTACTTTCTGGAGATGAGAGGGTTAAAGGCAAGAAAACAATACAAATAGAAAAGGTGTGAAGGCTGCAGTTGGTGACTAATCACCGCCTCTTCCCCCACCCGCACCTTCTATCCTGCAAGGGAGAGCCGGGAGGTGGGACCAAAGAGTGAAGGGAAAATAAATCTCATAGCAACTGTTAGATGAACTTCGCTTGGGCACGTATGGGCAGTTTCTAACGACTGTGAGAGGCTGTGTTGTCTGAGACTCAGAAGTGACTGCAGAGATGGCCATCTTCTGCCTGCCCCGAGACCGCCGACCCACCACCACAAACCACAGGTGCGGGCTGAGTCTCAAAACCCCAGGTTCGCACCCCGTGCCTCGGGGGCAGAGCTGTCGGGTCTCAGGAGCCCATGCTGAACGCAAGGATTCGTGGAGGGTTTTATTTACTTTGTCACTCTAAGGGTCTTTTTTAATGTAGGTTTGCCCGTCTATAACATGAGTAGATGGAAAAGGGACTTTTTTTTTTCCAGCACAACCTTGCCCTGGCAGGTGAGGGGAGGCATAAACAACTTCTAGGCTCCGCAGTGAGTCAGACACCCGAGTTCTGACTCCACGCCCAGCCCTTTACTCACCAGCCCGAGCTCCTCACCGTTGTAAATCGCTGGCATCAGAAGTGCTGAACGCGAGTAATCATAGGTTTGGGGGAAGGAGCTGGTGAGGGAAGTGAAAACCGCGCTTTGGATTTACATCCCCTACCCCCACCCCCCAACCTGCATCTTCAACCACAAGCTTGGAGGCTTTCTCATGCTCTTTCTGATCTCCAGCCGGAGTCCAAGTCATCCCGTGGGTGCAGGAATATCTAAAAGTTCTGTCTGCTTCCCAGACGAAAATACAGCATCAAAGCCATTTTGGTGATAATTTTAGGTGCGCTAAAAAGGCCTAGAATGAAGAGATTTGTTTATTTTTCCCTTCATAAAGAGAGAATCAAAGCTTTAAAATTAGGCAAAAGAAATCTTTCTGCGAGAGAACGCAGAATCTGTTTCAGGATAACACAACTAAGAGTTCAAATTTTGCCTGGGAAAGGCATCTTCCCAGCACCAAATTGCTCCACCATCAATTCGTCTAGTGGCTTATTTTTGACATGCCAGTGCCAAAATAGCAAAATCTCTAATAGAAACAATTGTATGCTGCTTTCATTTCTGTTTCTCCCCCTAGTCTTTCCTTCAGTCAATTCAATGACTCAGCAGCACAGATAGCTACATCTTTCTTCAGATTCCAGCTTGTTTGTCACACAGAAGGCAGGTTTCCAGAACAGCTCTCCTTAGTGACAAGGAGCCAGGCATCTTCACGCATTATGGAACTAAGTTTACCATGAAGGATCAAATCCTCAAGGAAGAGGAGGGAGGAGGGCTAAAATAGAATCTGTGTGGAGTGTGATGTATGTGTAAAGATCTAGAGATTAAGGAAAGTAGACGTGCTAAACTCAGTAAGACCATTTAGTGACTGTACATATATGCCTGTGGGTAGGGAGGGGCTTTACGCCTTTCCAGAATGTTCAAGTGTGGGCTGATACATTCCTCAACAAAAAATGCAGTCTAAAGGTATTATCTTCGAGACCAGTACTGTCCAATTGAACTTTGGGGGCTGGAAATGATCCTTGTGTGCACTAATACAGTAGCCGCAAGCCTCGTGTGGCTTTTGAGCACTTGAAGCATAGTGAGTGTGACTGAGGAACTGAATTTTTAATTTTAATTAATTTTAACCAATTAAATGCAAGTAGCCACAGGCGGCTGGTGGCTGCCTTACTGGACAGCACATTATAAATGGGTTTCTTTATAGGTGTCAATTATTTTAGATGTAGAAACATCTTAGAGACCATCTGCTAAAAATGCATGACTTGTCTATGCCCAGGGAAGGTGTGGGTGCTCCTGACTACATCTAAAAAAGCAGTGCTTTAGAGCAGAGCAGCTTCTGTAGAGAAAAAGAGCTGATCTGATTAGACACAGTAAGTAGAGAGTGGAAACTTCTACTCTGCTTGGCTTCCGATGTCTGCCTTTCCAAAAATATTCTCCGTAATTGCTTGGGGTGATGACTGCAATCAGACCTTTATGGGTCCCTCAAAGAACAGTTGTATCTTCCATTTGTATCATTTCCTCTGGTTAACAAATTGGCAACAGATTTGACACATTAGAATTGGGG
Source organism: Camelus bactrianus (assembly GCF_048773025.1). Classification (NCBI taxonomy): domain Eukaryota; kingdom Metazoa; phylum Chordata; class Mammalia; order Artiodactyla; family Camelidae; genus Camelus; species Camelus bactrianus. Next base: position 12,153,346 of record NC_133554.1, read on the forward strand.
GACAGCTGTGATCAGGGCTCCCCAGTCTACAGAAGCTTGATTTTAGGGTGCCATCACGTCGAGAGGCTCTGGAACACTTGGTTGCTGATACCTGTAATTCCAGAGTATATACTATTAATAGATACAAATGCAAATCCCTCTTAAAGAGAAGTAAATCTTTAAGCTTTTATCCTTTCACACATTTAAGAGGGACAGTAGACATCAGGTATCTGGGAGGAAACGCTATAGACGTGGAAAAGGTAAAAGAACAGAGGACAGAAGTCCAAAAACATCTCATCTATTATAGAAACTTGCCTAATGCTTGTGCTGTTTTGAGATGTAAGATAGCACCTTATATGGCTATCATATGGATTAACTAGATACTAATTATAAAATACCTCAAACTTCTATTTGTAGAGTTTAATTCTCATATATCTTTCCGTTAATAAAGAAATGTCACGTTACCAAGAGAGAAAGCATCACTTCAAGCTTCTTGAGCTAGGCATTGTATAAGGGAATATTACCACATGTCCAGGATAACTGGGTCATTTAATATCTATCTGTCTCTGACATTTTCTGGCCTTAATCCAACCCAGGGGTTGTGGCAGTCAGTGGTGCACAGTGATCAGAGTTCCAACATCAACAACCTCCATGAAAAAAGCACCTCTGCTTGTTTTAACACCTGCTGTGTGTCCCTCAGATCTTAGCACCCCTCTGAGAGGCTTTATCTGGTATGAATTTACCGTTTACCATGGAAAATCAAATGCTTGTTCATACCTGGCTGGAGTTAAGCAAAAATATCAAAAGCTCCGTGGGAAGGGAAGAGAAGGGAGATGGCAGGTGTATTGTACACCTTATCCCATGTGTCTTCCTCCAATCCAGTCAGGTAGGTATTATCAACCACAAACAGGGGTTGAAAATTTGCCCAAGGTTGTATTATTATTATGTAGCAGAACAAGGATTCACACTTAGGTCTTTCCAATACACCAGGCAGGCAAATAATAAAGCATATAAACTCTTCATTTAAAAAGGAAAAGAGAAGGGTTTAAAAAAAATTTTTTTAAATAGAATATATTCATGTATTTCTTGAGGAAAAGAATTGTTTTAAACGAAAACTTTAAAGAAAGGAGAAATGAAGAAGTAAAATATTTCCCCCTAAGAGTTAGTCACCTCTGATATTAACAATACCAAAATGATAAAGAGACGTAATTTTAAGGACTTCCTAGGTAATTAATGCCACTTTTGCATAATCTCCTACAACATCAAAGAGGGAAAACCTGGTCCTACTGAAAGTAAATGCTCCTATCAGCCCAAGAGCCTGAAGGTCGCCCCTCTAATTATAAATTACTTCTGAGGTCAACAGCCTCTGACTAGCAAACAAAAGAATGGAATGTGAAAGGGGTAGCAGAGGTTCCCAGATTGGTTAGAGGGCAACATCTAATGTACTGTGTTGCTCTTCTGCTCTCTGCTTTGTCAAATAGCAAGTAGCAAATCTGTTACAGGAAGTTGGGAGCCTCAAATAATTCTTCATCCACCCAAGAATGTACACATTGTTGCCAGCATATCAGCTGCAGTGTGTCTCCAGAGCCCTGGAGCAATGTCTGGCTATGTCCTGGATGCTAATCAGGGGTATCTCCTTTCATCAGAAGGCCTAAGCTCCCAGCCCCTGTATCTGCCCCATCTTGCCACATCTGCTAGAAATCCAAGGCTTGCCTTTTTCCCTCTCCTAGTTTCCATGGAGATGAAACAGTTTACTTTTTTCCCCCCAACTCTAAGCCGTGGTTATTTTTAACTGTAAAACTCTAAGCCAGGTCACAGCTGGGATCTGGAAGATGCAATGACGTCTATAGCCACCATTCTCTCCCACAGACACCTTTTCTGCAGTTGCTGGGGGCGGAGGCACTCCTGGGAGATTTTGCTTTCAAAAGCGTTTTGCTCTGCATCATGAAGTTAAGCCTATGCTGACTTAGATCTGACAGGTGTCCTGAATCTGAAACTACGCATGCCAGAAACAAGGCAAAGACCTTGTTGGGTAGGGGCAGTCGGGTAAGGTTGGCATTGCTGTCAGCTATCTGTGCCTAGAACTTAGATAAATGCCCTTTGGTAAAAAATACATCAAGGTGTCATCCTCTAGGAAAAAAATATAGGTTCTGGCTTCTGCCCGTAGTAGAGTGGCTTCTGCTGCAATTTGACCTAGGTTTAAAAGAGGTTTCTAACAGGATAGTGTGTGGAAAAGCTGTTCCACCTCTCCAAGCACAGCAAATTCCCATGGGATAAGGGTTGGCACACTGCGGGCCTCTCCTCTACCAAAAGTTATCATTCCACCCATCTCTGAAGCCCCTGGTGATTGGGACCTAGTGTTTTCATGGCACTTCTGAACTTTTCATCCATTTTTCAATAATTTTAGGGGAAATGCTATTAAATTACCCTGAAAATTGTCTTTTTCGTCTTAGGCAGCATCCTAAGACTGGAAACTAATAGAAAAATATCAAACTCCTAGCCCCAACTCAAGAACATTAGTTTACGTTCTTTTTCCAAAATTATTTCTCTTACAGGGTACATTGATTGGGAACATTAAAATTAAGCTCCACAGTGTAGGTTCTATTATATTTCTTAAAAAAATTTTTTTTAATGTTTTAAAGGAATCCCCTAAATAGTGATAATGGGGGGCAGGGGGGTGAGTAGAGGGGAGAGAATAACTACCACATCAGTAGTTCTCTATTGTTTAATGGGAGAAAAGAGGTTAGGACTTTGCAAACAACTCAGAAACACAGAGTGTCCTTGGCAGACAGCTCTCCAAGGAGAAGAGAGATGCACTGGAAGTGTCATGAGCTGGCACTTAGCTGTCAGTTCATTGAAGAAGGGTGATACAATGACAGCATTTCAGTGCTCTTGCTTTGATTAAGGTGTTGGGGATTTTTTTTTAAGTATAATGGATTTACAATGTTGTATTCATTTCTGATGTATAGAATAGCAATTCAGTTATACATATATTTTTTCATTAAATGTTATTACAAGATAATGAATATAGTTTGCAGTGTTTTACCGTAGGACCTTGTTGTGTATCTATTTTATATATAGTAGTTAGTATCTGCAAATTCTGAACTCCTAATTTATCCTTCCCTTCCCCCTTTCCTCCCTGGTAACCATAAGTTTGTTTTCTATGTCTGTGAGTCTGTCTCTGTTTTGTAAACAAGTTCATTTGTATCATTTTTTTGAGATTCCACTTATAAGTGATATCATATTTGGCTTTCTGACTTACCTTATTTAGTATGATAATCTCTAGGTCCATCCATGTTGCTAAATGGCATTATTTCACTTTTTATGGCTGAGTAGTATTCCATTGTGTGCCCATGCATGCATGCACACAATTTCTTTATCCAGTCATCTGTCAGTGGACATTTAAGTTGCTTCCATGTTTTAGCTATTGTAAATAGTGCTGCTATGAACACTGGGGTGAATGCTATCTTTTCAAATTAGAGTTCCTTCCAGATATATGCCCAGGAGTGGGATTGCTGGATCATATGGTGCATCTGTATTTAGTTTTTTAAGGAACCTCCATACTGTTTTCTATAGTGGCTGCACCAAACTGTGTTCCCACCAGCAGTGTAGGAAGGTTCTCTTTTCTTCACAACCTCTCTAGCATTTATCGTTCGTGGACTTTTTAATGATGGCCATTCTGACCAGTGTGAGGTGATATCTCATTGGTGTTTTGATTTGCATTTCTCTGATAATTAGTGATACTGAGCATCTTTTCATGTGCCTATCGGCCATTTGTATGTCTTCACTGGAGAAATGTCAATTTAGATCTTCTGCCCATTTTTTGATTGGGTTGGGTTTTTGTTGTTGTTGTTGTTGTTGTTGTTGTTGTTGTTGTTGTTATTGAGTTGTATGAGCTGTTTGTATATTCTGGAAGTTAAGCCCTTTTCAATCGCATTGTTTGCAAACATTTTCTCCCAGTCCCTAGGCTGTCTTTTTGTTTTGTTGATGGTTTCCTTTGCTGTGCAAAAGCTTGTAAGTTTTATTAGATTCCACCCCCCCCCCTTTTTTCTTTGCATTTATTTCTATTGCCTTGGGTGACTGCCTTAGGAGAACACTGCTATGATGTATGTCAGAGAATGTTTTGCCTTTGTTCTTTTCTAGGAGATTTATGTCCTGTCTTATGTGTAAGTCTTTAAGCCATTCTGAGTTTATTTTTGTGTACAATGTGAGGGAGTGTTCTAACTTCATTGATTTATATGCTGCTCTCCAGTTTTCCCAACACCACTTACTGAAGAGACTGTCTTTTCTCCATTGTATATTCTTGCCTCCTTTGTCAAAGATTAATTGACTGTAAGTGTGTGGGTTTATTTTGGGGCTCTCTTAATCTGTTCCATTGATCCATATGTCTGTTTTTCTGCCAATACCAAGATGTTTTGATTACTGCAGCTATGTAGTATTGTCTGAAGTCTGGAGGGGGTTATTCCTCCAGCTTCGTTCTTTTTCTTCAGTACTGCTTTGGCAATTCTGGGTCTTTGGTAATTCCATATAAATTTTAGGGATTATTTGTTCTGTTCTGTGAAAAATGTCCTGGGTAATTTGATAGAGATTACATTAAATCTGTAGATTGCCTTGGGTAGTGTGGCCATTTTAACAATATTAATTCTTACAATCCAAGAGCATGGGATATCTAAGAAAGCGTTGGTTTCTTAAAACAACTTCTCCTTTCCACACTTCTTAAGATGCTACTTTTGTTCAGTGTAACTCTGGACTAAGGCAAGATTCTTAGCAAGCCATCTGGAAGCTTTTTTGCCACATAAGACCTCTGGGGAAACCAGAGCAAGCTAAAAAACAGTGTGGCTTGGTTAAGAACATGAAATTAGTTCAACCAAATGTCTAGTTTGTTGTCACAGAAATCCATCCACTGTGCTCCAAAGTAGGAAATAAGTGCATCAGACTTAATTGTCCAACCCTGAAAGATACAAAACAAATCTGAGCTGGCAAAGGTTAACCAGGACTTTCAAAGACACGGGGAGGTGTGGTGATGTTCAGGGCTACATCTAATGAAACAAATTTTTTGTAGTTTTCAGTTTGGGGTTTTAAACTCTTTAATGATCACTTTCTGCATCCTTATCTCAACTTCCTTATTCCTACTCTTAACAGGAAAGGGGGCCCAGTACACAACGCATACCAAGCAAGTAACTCACAGTGACAAAGGAATTTTAACATCAGACGCAAGACACTCATCCTTCCCTCAAATACCTGTCTCTTGACTTGTAAGCCAGGTCGTCAAATCAAAGGGCAGTTCATACTCTTTCATCACAGCAAACCTCAGCTGCAAGAAGCCATGGCAGCAGCAAACAATGAACAGAGAAAGAACTCTCTCCTATTAGATACAGAAACTGGCTTTCCAGGCTTCTCAGAAATTATTCACCGGTCCCTACCAACTGCCCTCAAAAGCAGCATACTAAATAACACTCAGTTCCAACGCATATTTCGTAGATAGAATATTTATGTTCCAAAATACTCCCGTTAAATGCTCTTCACTACTGCTCTCTCCCCCAAGTTCAGTGTCTCCATCAGCATGACCATTCCTGTCCTATCCAGGATGCTCTGACCCTGACTGCACTTTGAGGTCCTGCTCAGTATCACTTACATTTCACTCAATGGCTGATTATTGTGTCTGATTCAAGGGAAATTCTTTGTCCCAGCTGGGCTACCTGTTCTACACAAGGTCACAGACATGGCAGTGTCCTGCTGAGCCACAGAGGTGGTCCTTTCTGGCAGACAGGGGAAAGGTTAACCACATCTGGCTAAGCACACTGGAAAGGAAAGCAAAGCTTCCAGATCAGTACCTCCTGAATTAAACTAATTTTTAGAAATTCATACAAAAAGCCAGGTACATGTTAAGTTGTGGAAAAGCTTCTTGTGTTAACAGGAAAAGTATGTATCTAGAAGGTATCCACAAAGACATCCTTAAAAATGAGAGAGATTCAAGAATGCTGTTTAGAACACAGTACCACTCTCCTGCCCAGAGACCAGGGGAAGTGTTTTGGAGTACATGAACGAGTTAGTTTTTTCATGTTTCTCTCTGTAGTTTGGGTCTGATTCATCACACTGGAAATTTTAGTGCTTATTACATATCTGCATGTTTCCTAAAGCTGGCATGACTTACCAACTAGAATTCTGTTCCTGACGAATGTCACCGGTCTTCTCTCCTTCCCAGGGAACTACAAGCTGAGGATCACGTTACTCAAAACTACGAAGCTTGTTCTTGTCACTGAGCAAGGACTGGTTAGTTAAGTTCAGATTTAAAAAGGGGGGTAGGGGTGGAGGGGAATTGTAAACAGTAAAAGGATAAAAACTGGAACTCAAGAAGAAATAAATCATAAATAGTTAGTTGGTCTTAACAGAGACAGTCAAGGTCTTTGAGCAAAGAGAGGGTTATTACACAGAAAGAAATTTGTTCTCTATTTCCCACCACTGGCAAGGATGGATATGCATAAAATTCCAGCATGAGTCTTTAATGTTAGATTGAAATAAAAATTCCTAACAGCTAAAGGTCTTTATCCATGTTGTTGAGTTTCAGAGTAAACTCTCCTTCTTCAGAGATGATCTGGACCAAGAAAGAAAGACCTATATTAGTGTAGTTGGTTTATGGCCAATACCATCCAGCAGAAAAGGGGAAGGATGGAATATTCTTTGAAAAGCCCTTGCTAGTTCTGGATTTTTAGTAACAAGGAGAATTTTCCTTTGGTGACAGGAAGGAAGGAACATTAAGCTACATCAAACATCAGCAAGTGCTTTTCTATTATAAACGCAGAAAGACTCAGCGACTCCTTTCAAGAGTACTCCTCACCCAAAATTATGGCTTGATCTTTGAGAAACCCACTAGAGAGTCTAGGTCTTAAATCTTGCAAAGTTGGGTTTACCAAAACAGTAATAATCCTACTTTCTAAAATCCAGTCATTTGAAACTACAGCCTTATTTTTCTGTCACTATTTTCAACCACGCCATGTTCCTCAGCAAATCTACTGATTCCCCAATCAGTTTTTCAGACTTAAATTCATTTCAAGGTTTCTATCAGACTGTCCCACCAGCCTCCCACTTCTAACTACCACAGCTGCCCCTTGTGTCCTAGCCAACTAAATCTCCTGGCACCATTTTCCTTTTCCCCATGGCTGCCTCCACACCCTCCTCCACCTACTACGTCTGGAACAGTCTCCCACTTCCATTTGCCATTTTATTTCTCTCATCTCCATCTTAGTATGTCTCAAAAGCTCACCTCTACGAGGAAGCCTTCCTTAATCAAGATTAAGGACTCCTTAGACTACAGCAGACATCACCTGACACTGATGTCTAGTGCATTTTTAGAACAGGACTTACCTTTCAAGGATAAGATGCAATCCCTTTATAACCAACTTGGAGTGATGGTGGTGGCAGAACACGTTTTCTAAGAGACAGGACTATGCAAAGAAAAGAGACCCCTTTTAAAGCCACTCTTTTAAAAGACTGAAGTCCTTTATTCTAATTTCCTCTGTTCCTAAGAGTTTCCTTTTCATTTGTGACCTCCTAGGTGAAGTCTACTAGCAAACAGCATGCATATGTACATCAGTCAGAAAGTTTGAGCAGGTACTTCCAACAAACCATGTAATATTTGACTTAAGACATTTTGAATGTTGAAAGAATTAAAGAATCAGTCAGCTACTGGAAATAATCTGTGTGGATTCTGAAGCATTTCTATATAACTTTGCTTCTCACAGAGAGGAGGTAACCCTGACTCTGAGCCTGGCTTCTTACTGTGCAGAAAGATTTAAGGTCCAAGTTTCAGATGTGACAGGGTCACTCACTCTCATTTTTTAGTGAGTTCCCTACATGAAAATGCTTTACTTTTGTTTTAAAAGTAGACTTTCTTGCAGGCTAGCCTTTCACCATTGAGAAATTAGGGTTCAGGTCTCAATCCGAGCAAAGCTGGGTTAATTGCATCATCTCCATCCCCAGGGGCCTGGTATCCTGGGAAGCCCAGGGTAAGAACAGGGTGAGCCCAGGACACACGTGTTAACAGAGACAGCGCAGCGTGATGAGGCGGGCATCCAACACCCAAAGTGTGCTTTAGTTACCAGAATATTCGACACACCCACAAATTAAGTAGGAAAACATTTTAATCCATTAATTCTAAAAATAACAGAGATGTTTTATATCCGGTACCACCCCTTCAAAAGTCTACTGCAGATCAGACAGTAAGACTGCAAATTACAATGCCAGACATTAAAGTTCAAGATGCAGTTTGGGACAAGACAATCATGGGGAGATTTTCCTCCTTTTTGCTCATAAACGTAAGTTGTCGGCTTAAAAAAAAATCCTCAGACAGAAAGAGAAGGCTTTCTCATGCTCTATAACCTTTCTCTTTATTTTAAGTCTGTCTGTAACATCTGCAGGCAAAACAGATAGTCAGAAAACCAACCTCCCAAGCAAGTACAAGGATCTGAGCTGGGCTCCTGGGACGAAAGACAGGTTTAGTTCTATTTCTACCAACACTGTGATGTGAGGTACTATGGTGCTTGTTTTAGTTACAAGAGGTGTTAGGAATGAATGCCCACACACAATTAACAATAGCTTATCTAGCACATAGCTCCGCGGCACGATACCAGCAACGGGCGTATCTGGAAGCAGGGCAGAGGAGAAAGTAGACATGAATACAACTCAAGGTTTCCTTTGTTCTTCCCCTCTTTCCACAATGAGAATTCAGCTCAGAAACGAAACTCCAGAATGCCCTGCTGTCCTCTGGCCTATCACACTCCACACTTGTGATCTCTGCTCCCGGCCCTTGGAGCCTCAGGCCTTAGTGATGTGTCCTTCTCGGATGAGGAAGTCATAGATTTTCCGGGTCTTGTTCACATCTATCTTGATGAGTGCTCTTGCCTGTGCCAGTCTCAAGCCTCCTTGCTTGTTACACTCATTCAGTAGAGCAGATTTGTATTCTAAATAGGCTCCTGGGACCAACCTCACCATCTGACAGAGCTGCAAGACACAGCAAATTTAATAAACATCAACACCTGTCATTCTCATAATTTAATCCAGCAGGTATAGCCCAAATAAAATTTAAAAAGTGGTATCAACCTCCAACTATTTAAAGGAGCTGTTGGGTGGCCGACCACATTCCACCTTGTCTCCGCTTTGGAGAGAATACTCTCTGCAGACAGACAGAAGAGGGCAGAGTGTGATGCCGGGAGAGCATTCAGCGCATGTTGGCTGGCTCACTGGGGTTTGTCAGGGAATACAAGTGTGTGTCCGGGGAGCAGCCCCGGGTAGAGGCCTGGCACATTCCAGCACAGATGGTCAGAGAGGAGTCACAGGGCAGGGTGGGGGCGGGGCTGCAGATGCCTGGATTCCCAAGTGTGAATCACATTACTTTTAGTATCAGCATGAATCTGTAGTCTCTCCTTTTGTGATTACGTTTCCTACTTTGGAGGGAGAGGTGATATACAGAGACCTTGCTAAGAGGCCACTTTAACTGGTAAAAGTCTAGAACGCTGGCTCAATTCCAGTTCATCGGCCATTATCCAGCAATGAACAGTCTGAGGTCACCATTTTGTGGGTAAGGGTGAAAACTGCTTGAAACTCCAGGCCATTCAACACTTGGATCAGAATGGCAACACTTCTTCAGCAACACCTGGATATAACACACGCATCCTTCTACTCCCAAACTAATCTCTACTGCTTCCACTGGGTAAAACAAAAGGCTAACACTAGCGCCTACTCCATGACTCTCCCTACTGTGTGACCTGACTACATGATTCAAGGGGGCAAAAGAGGACACTGGTCTTGGAAACTGTGAGAGGGACACAGGAGGAACAAAAGGGGAATTCCTCTTTTGGAAGGGACTTCAGAGCTGTGGCACATTCTTCTGAAAATGCTTGATCATGACTCTTTTGAGGCTGGATTTAAAGTTTAGAAACAGCCAAAAGTAACAGGAAGACACATCTGATGACTATAAAGGAAAAGAAAAGTAGGTCATGGCTTTTTTAATCAAAATTAATGTGTGACTATATATGATGGTGAGTTCTTTATGCTTATGCTCATGCTCTAGAGACAATTCAAAAATCTTTTAAGTGATGGTCATATTGTTGGAATAAGTGTACAACTTCTGAAAGTGACCATTCTAACAGGAAGTAACCATTTTCTTGTAAGTTAGTTTAAGCTGGTAAAAAATCAAATTCATTTCCATGAAGCACTGGGGACAGTATCTAGCACGTGGTAAATGCTCAGTTAGTAACAACTGCTATTATTTAGAGTTACATGTCTTATGTTCTCAGAAGACAACTAGTGGTGGGGTGATAAGGAAAGGAGTCTCTGAGGCCTGCTGAGGTCAGCTCTTTAGTCCCAAGGCCTCTAGGATGGGCTAGAGCGGGACATGCATGTGTGTTACATGAACAGAGCAGATGGGTTTGATCCTGTAATGTGTTTTTAATGATAACTCAATGAATAACCAGCCCCTCCATTCAGTTCCCCTTCTTTTTGTTACCTCCTTTTCTTTTTCATTCAACTTCTCTGTGCCAGGGAGGCCAGTGAGGTTCAAGGGTGGTGCACTTCGTCTACCTATTGATACAGACAGAAAAAGGCATGTATTTCCTAAGAGTGACAATCCTTCAGGTGTAAAAAGTATAACAAATGTCATCAGTCAGGCCAGTTAGATATAAGATTACTAATCCAGCTGTAGGAAATCCCTACCCATCACCTCAGGCCTCAGTTCAGCTAGCAACATGGGCGCTGCAATGTTCACTTGAAAATAAAAAAGGGAAGTCACATACCCATTGCTCTGACATAATACATATATAATCACACGTACCTTAGCGTCAGATATGACTGTTCTTCCTAACCCAGTAGGAGGTTCTGAAATCTAAAGCCCAGAGGTCGCCCAGTTAAGAGAGGTCATGCACTGCCCGCCTTGACAGCTGATGAATGGAAACAACAGCTCTGCAGGAGAGACACTTCCTAAGCCTTGCCACGCCGCCAGCAGTGAAGGCAAACACGGTAATTAGCCAGGTACCACTCGCCCTGAGATCAAACGCAGAGTGCTAGGCCAGCAAAAGGCCCTTCTTATTTATTACGTGAGGGAGTATCTGCTCCTTCCAAAGTAGCCCTGTTTACCTGGAAGATCCGCACAGAGGAACAATGAGCCACTATACGGCAAAGGAGAGGCTGAGGTGAACTCACATGCCTGAGAGAGAAGCCCAAGTATGAGGTCACTGCCCAGGATGGGAAGCTTGATGTGCAAATTTTTTTTTGGTTTTGTTTTGAACGTATACTTGGAATTAGTGTTCAGCTGGAGATGAATGGACTGTGTTAAGCAGAAGAAAATGTAGAATTAATGCATTATGTTTTATGGGATTGATGGGGTTGCCTTTTAGGTGGTGGAGAGAAAAGGGGAGACTGCTATAGCCTTCTCTGCTGTGAAACAGGCTTCTCTGTAGTGTCAACAAAGGGGACAAGGGCTTCCCCAAAACTGACAGGCCTAGCCTTACCCTGAATGCTCAAAAAGGGAGGCTGCAATCATTCGGTGCCTCTCCAAAGTTACCAGAGGCTAAGTTACAACCAGGGATCCAGGCTTCTGACTTTGCTCTGACTTGGGAGCAACTCAAGAGCATGAAGAGGAGCAAGGGATCTCCTCAGCCCAAATACCGGGGGCGAGGAAGGCTAAAACTCGCCCAGGAGGCAACAAAGAGTGTATGCAATGGTTCAGAAAACACCAAATACCAAATCTGCGTGCTCATGTCAGTTCATTCATTTTCATTAGCCAGTATTAAGTTATTTGCATTTCTGTATTTAGATTGGGGGGAGGGGTTGAACGTAAGAGACTTACGAAACTTCTTTGCTAGTCCCGAAAAGATTCTCTTTTCTCCTTTAAGAAAAAACTACTTGAAACAAGGGAATAAATGGAAAAAAAAAAAAATCCCTAAAGTCGCCTTTTCTGAGCTCTGTTTAGATCCTGAATCTGAAAGATTTTGAATGGGATCACAAGGTCTGTTTTTTCAAGCTTCCAAAAAATGGTAAAACTGCAAATGGATCGTTTGACACGTCCAGTCTGTAATCAGTGGAGCCCTCTGTATGTTCTGATTAGGGGAAGTGGCTGATCTACCCTGTGAAGCAGGGGTGAATGATAACCAAGAAAACAGGCAAAGAAACACCACGACCTTGGCCCAGAGCTCTACAACTAACACCCCCTCCAAACCACCACTCACTGATTACCAAGCCCCAACAGCAGGCAGCATATGGCTTAATCTTGCTTTCAAAATAGAACATACCCAAAGAGATAAAGAGAAGAAACAGAAATACCTTAAGTCTCCAACTTACAAAGAAAGCCTTGCTCTTCTGGCAAGTAACACGCCTCTTTGCTCATACAGGACACAAAGCCTTCAATTTATGCCCTGTGAAACAAATCTCCAAGTGTGCGGTAGAACCACCATAAACTAACTGCCTGTGGACAATGGTAAAATAGAGAAAACACCTGTGTGCAGTTCCTTCTTCCCCTGTCTCTGTACTCCAAACCTAAGGAAAATCCCTGTTTGGCCATGAAGATTCTAAAACCTTGCTGATGGTTATAAACTGGGATAACACTTATTATCATTTCTTTGCCTAAGCGCACAGCTCCCACAAAGGCGGAGGGGACTGTTGGGTCAGCACAATCCTAGAATGAAAATGTCACAATCAGGACTTGATCCACCCTAAAAAAAATAATTACCTGAATTCGAAGCCATTGGAACGGAAGGACTCAGGCCAGAATCACTACAACGAAAGAGAGGAATTTAAACTTATGTCACATTAAAGAAAGCAATTTCTAAAAGCTCATGTGACACAGGGTGACATTTATCAGGACAGTTACTGTGAAGAGAAGTCATGAGACAGACTGCATTGTTTTACAGGACATCCCCAAGTGTTCTAACCAGGAAGAGAAATCTGCTCCAGGGAAGGAAATCACTTGGATTTGGGCTGGCACATCCCGGAGACCACTCATGAGGAACACGATTCTCCGATGAAAATCATACCAACAGATACGGAGGGAGAGAGGAGGCATGGGGAGGGAATTCACCAATATAAAAAATAAGGTCAAAGTAGCAAAGTAGGGTTCCAGGAAACCGGCTCTGTTTCTCAGGACTGTCAGTGCGGGACTGTTTCTGAGACAGACTGCTCAAGTGTTCTCAGTTCCTCTAGCTGCCCGATCCTACTGCTCTGCCATGTAGGGCAGGGGCCCAGGGAAATGTCTGAAAACACATGTCAGAGCCAAACCCCCAGGAGGAGGCCCCTGCCCCGGACTAAGCACTCACATGTCAGCCTGCCGCCGGAGCCACTGCTGGCAGGCGCTGCTGTCCTGGATGTACTGCAGGACCTCGGAGAGCATGGTGCGCTTGAGGCGCTCCTCTTCCCGCGTCTTCTTGAGGTGGTCGTAGGTTCTGGCACCTGCAGGTATGAAAAAACGCTGGGACCACAGTGACACTGCAACAGAACTAACAGGAGGGCCTCCAAACTGATCAGCAAACGGTGCGTCTTTTTAAAATTTCCTTTACAAAACTGCTTCTACAATTATTTTTCTAAAAAAGCAAAGTGATTTCCCCTAGTTTGAAATCCCCTTTTTTTGACAAGAAATGAAAATATTTGTATTCCTTTTCTACCTTTAAGAAATTGGGGGGGGGCACCTCAAAACAGAAAAGTACAAAGAAGTAAGAGTTGCTCATATTTCTACCCCTAAAAGTAACTAACTTTTAATACTGTCATATTTACTACTTCCTGTTCTATTTTTATTTATGTGTATATTTCCCAAGCCACACAAGTGCTATACCCATACACCCTTCTTTAAAAACCAATTAGAATTACAAATAAAAATAAATCCTCACTGACCAGTACTATTCTTTCCCCCTCTTTCCCAGAGGCAGCCAATACCAGGAAACTGAAACCTGGTATCAGTCTTTAGGTGCATCTAGTAAACAGCTCCACAGTGTTTTCTACATGTTACAACGCTAAACAGGATCCAAAATACCATGTTCCGCAGAGCCCAGGACACCATGAAAATCTCTCAGGGATTCCCGTGAAGAGCAGAAGCACCACCACATACTGCTGGTCCGGGGTTCCACACATCTCCTGAGCCGCCAGACTTCAACCAAACTAGTTCCACTTTTATCTTATTTGCGGATTAGAGCTCCATATAAAATTTCATTTTGTAAACAGTTTTCATGGTTAAAAATAAAGATCCATTATTCTAGGCTGAACTTAACACCCACAGGGTTACTCCTGGTGGGTAGTGGGTGACAGCTTTCAACCAACAGGAAGGAGGAAATGCTACAGATCATTCCAGCAGCAACAAAACAACAGAACCTGCCATTTACTGAGGATTTACTGTGTGCTATGCATGTTTTTCATGCATTACCTGTAATTTAATCTTCACGCTAACTCTAAGAGACTTGGAAAATTGCAAATTTTAACGGAATTACAGATCTGGTAAACAGGAGAGCCAGAATTCAAACCCAAGCTGTCCAAGTCTAGCCCTCAGCTCTTAACTGCTGTTAATACGCTGCCTTCCTTATGACCTGGCTCTTCTACAACTGTCTCGTTAAACCTTAGTTTCTTAATTCAATGAAAATAACAATACCTATCTTATAAGTCTGTTATGAGAATGAAACGACACGACCCAGGTGAAGTGCCCAGGGTACGACCTGGTGCACAGTAAACTGCTGCTGCTGCTGTAATTGTCACTACCTCAGGGAACTGGGCTGCAAGCACCTGGAGCCAGCTGAAGCCTGGTTAACAAGAATGATCGGATTATGCATCACTAAATTTAAAAAAGCTGAGGCTGAAAATTAGAATACAAAATTCTTTTTTTAAGAGGCCATAACAGAATTCTAAATCTAAAGCAGCACCTCTCTTTTCTCTGTGTCATAACTTTTATTTCACCTCAGGTAACCCATATAATGGCATTCATAAGCATTAAATAGATGAAACTTCAGTGGAAAGATAAAAAACTTATTCTGAATATGAAAGTATGAAAGCTTGTTTTAAAGAAAAAAATCCACAAACCTCAAACAGAGACATCCTCTGTGTGTTCGGAAGACACTTGCCCTCTCAGCTAGTGTATCGCTGAAGCATACTTACTACAAAAATTGGTGATGCCTGCTGTCCTGTATTCCTGGAGTCTCTTGATTTCCCTTCGGAGTTCAAATTCCACTGTTCGTCCCCCCAAAAAACAAAGGAGAGAAATTGGAAAAACAAAATCAACATCAAATGTTGAGTATTTTCAGTAATTCTGCCTTATATAAAAGACCGGGCAATTCCATCTAGGGAATCCTACGTGTTGCTAACATCTCATTAGAGATTTTACCCAAGAGCTGACTAAAACACACTCCAGCTGTCTTTTGGCTTCTGTCTCCAGCTGGAGAAAACAGCTGGAATTGTCTCCTAGAAAACTTACAGAGAACTGGCTGAACTCATTTAGCTACAAAAGTAATGAATATAACTTTTTAAACCATCAACTTTCCCCGCTCTGTTTATTCTCTGTTAAAAGCTCTATCCACAAAACCAAATTCTTTCATGAAACCGGTCTCTGGTATTACTTGATGTGGCCCTTTTGCAAGGGAAGGACAAAAGCTTTTAGGACTCTGCTCAAGCCCTAGACAGTTTCTTTACAGCTTTTCTCCTATAGGAACAAAAGAGCATTGTGTTTTCCATAAACCAAAGATTTCTGCCTCCTCTGAGCTCACCGATCAGGTTGCACTGATTGGGTTATTATGCGACAGAACATTCAAATTTGGGTGCTTTGAAAGAGGGGATGAAGGAAGAGCCTGGACCATCCGCGGGGCGTAGTTCTCTGGAGTGACACATAAACCAGGGATGGCACAAACTGGGACAGGAAGTAAAGATCAGTCACACAAAGAAGGCCAACCACACAGGCTGTCTGGTGAGGACAACCAGCCTGGCTCAGATAAATGCCTACAATGCCATGCAAGAAATATCTGCAGGATAAGAGCCTACATGAAGTACCTTCCCAGAACTAAACTTGGGGGTCAAACACGAATCTCATGATGAAAGGTATAGACTTAGCCACCCAGTCCAGATTGTTGTAACGCCTAGGCCTTACTGCCTTAGCAACTTCAGTTTTTTACAGTGAAAAATCAGATGGTAACTACGTAGAGCTCTCTCAGAGAAAAAGGTAAGAAAATGATGGAAGTACTATCTACTCTCTCCATGAATCATCCAGCTCTGTCCCCATTTGAAAAATTAGTTTTAATACTAAAATAATTATGAACAAAATAATGTGATGTCTGGGATTTGCTTCAAAATAATCCAGTTGAGGGTGGGAGGGGAATGGGTGGTGAAGATGCAACTGGACTGGCCATGTGCTGATAACTGCTGAAGCTGGGTGACAGATACATGGGGGATCATTATACTATGATCTCTATTTTTGCATATATTTGAAAACTCCCAAAATTAAAAGGGGGGAAAATCTACTAAATGACTACTTATCTGGGGGAAAAAAAAAGCCACTATGCTTTTTAAGCTCTCTTTACCCACCCCCAAAGTCCCAAATTTATCTCACAGCAATAAAGGGGAAGAAATACAAAAAAATCCACTTATTTATTTACAGAACTTCACATAAAACACACTCTTATCTCTCCTGTTTATATAAATACACACACACACAAATACTTGCTCAAGGTTCAAAAACCACCTACATGCATGGCTTTCAATGAACTTGTCATGCTCCACTGGCCCCACTATCCTTGCAAATCGCCTCATTGTTTCATAAAGGTCTTGGACTTCTTTGGGATACCGCCGCTCCATTACTGCAGAGAAAGTAAATACAGCCATGTCACACAGACTATAAGGATCTCTGAGTTTTTTGTATTTCTTTTACAAGAAGAAATATGGAAGGACATTATTCCTAACCTCACAGGACTAACTTACCCGTGACAGGAAGCAAACCGGAAAGCTAGGAATGCAAAACACTCATCACAATGATAAGCAGCATCAGAGCGACAGTCACACAGGGATGCTGTTATCACTGGGGAGCATCTGCACTACTGAGCACCCTGGTGACCTCCACACCTCACCATCTCCTAATCTGCATAGGAGCAGGAACTGTGGGCAGTAACAGGAAAGATAAATAAAGGCAGATTATGCATTCTTAGGAACAATGTTGGGCAAAATTTCTGCTATTAACTTCTGCAGAACAAGGGAAGTGGAGACACAACAATCCACCCAGAAGGAGCATATCAGCCTGGAAAAAAATGTGTGATCTCTTGCATGCCCCACCAAAAACCTTCTCCATAACTACACATCCTCAAGTGAGGCAGTTCTTTCTTCACTCTCTACATGGGTCATTTTGCCTTTCTCTAAACTTAAGTAAATACCACAACCTAATTTACTACTAATGAAGTTGTATTTTGATAGCTGTCATGGACGTTAATGGTCATATATGCAGGGTAGCCAGGGTCAGGGACTGTGAGGGTCACCAATGACCAAATTTCTAATGAAAAGAGCCACCAGCAAAAAGGCGGGGAGTCAAACCCACCAACAGTAACCGGTAGGTTGGAGCGGCCAGGAACTCCCGAACTGCTGCTCGGGCACTTCGATGAGATAATCAGTGGTACTTAGGCTAGCTCTGTCCACTCCTGGGCTAAAGACAGAGGCTTTCACTTGTGACAGTTATTTAAATTAGGTCCTCTTTTCAGATGAGCCTCTTCCTTTGCAGGAGAAATTCTTGCCCACAAATTGCAGGAGCTGATCTGATGGGCAGCAGTAGATTGATCATTTTCACTCCTGAAAAATCCCTCTCACTACAGGAATAATACAGAAAAGTCTGGAGTAAAAATTTTAAGTTTGATGAAAAAACCTCCTCCACCTCCTGTAACAGGGTCACGTGTACATCCAGTATAATGACAACTGAACCTCTCAAACCACACTGCACGTGCCACTTCCCTCAGGTGCAACAGAGCTTCCCCTCGGCTCCGTGTGTAAGAAATACACTTAAAAGAATGAAGAGGCTAAACTGACCTCTGTCCTCCAGCTCAGAACAGAATTTACGTGAGGGTGAAAGTCTACTACGGGTAAAGGTTAAAATCCAACTGACCTATCATGGAAAGCCCAGGAATTCAGACAGAGGAATCCATTACTGTGGCGGCCTGAACATGACCAAGTATTGCCCATAGACAAAGCAAGAGAGATACGATCTCGGGTTATTTTTGCAAACCCACGGCTCTTGATGAGGACAAAGTTAAAGAGGCAATCCTGCATACTGCTAGAAGGAATGTACACCTATACAACCATCTTTCGGAAAGCAACCTGGCAGCGTGGGCCAAGCGCTCTTAGTAATCACATTCTTTGACCTATTAGTTTCATTTCTGGGAATCTATCTAAAAAAAAAAAATTTACAAATACAAAGCTTTATTCACAAACAACTTTACCTTAGGGTTATTTATAATGATTTAAAAAAAACTGAAAATAAGCTAAATATCTAATAATAAAAGACAGGTTAAGCACATCATTATTTATTTTATGTATATATAGGACATATTTTGTTAAAAAAAATGACATCACTGAAATACTACAATTACAATCACGTGACTGAGAAACGTGTAATGGAAAGTGAAACATAAAGAACATAAAGTATAAAATACTTAAGATCATGATTACACTAAAAGATACTTAAGACAAGATTGGCCAACCTGAGCCCTCCAGGGACGCAGGGTGTCAAACCCATTAAGATTCTACCAACTAGCACATGAAGCACAATCATCACTGGGTAATTTTACAAAAAAAGAGTATGGTGACATACAGCTATTATAAACATACATCAATACTGCAGTTATTATGATATCATCACTCTTATTTGCTGAACAAACTCTACACTGTAGAAGGAGAAAGAGTACAGAGGTTCTTTCTGCCCAGGGGAGGTAGCGCCAATATTTAAAAGAACAAGGTCTAAGTTAGCATTCACTTAAAAATCATGATAGGATTATTTTCACCACTGCACAATGCTAATGTCTCCTCCTGTTTGTCCACTACCATGCAAAATAAATGTATCACCTTTTGTTGATTTTTTTCCATAAAAATATTTTCACAACCTGAAGATCAAGGTTATGCTACATTTAACATATAATTCCAAAACATGACCCTATCCAGTTCTAGAAAATGATCCACTATATTCATGCTTCACTATATTCATGCTTTAATTACTATACTTAGGAAAAAAGAATTCTCATGCTAGTGTTGCTGAGTAGATATTAACGGTTCTTAACTCGCACTATGCCACAGAACCGCCCTGAAGACTTAAAAAATACAGATGCTCCAGCTCTACCTCCAGAAACTCTGACTTAATTAGCTTGAGGTGATTCTCAGGCATCAGATTTTTTTTTTTAAAGCTTCCTAGATGATGCTATATGCAACTTGGATTAAAAACTACTGCCACCAAAATAAAAAACAAAACAAACAAACAAAACTACTGCCACCAATGATTTTTTTAAACTATTTAATAATACTGGGAGAAATTTTAAAATAAAGAAAACAGCTAATACTTACACTGAAACTTTCTAAGGTTAATTAATCCATGGTCCCTTATAATTCTAGAATGAAAAACATAATTATACATATTATAATTAGTTCCACATTTAATAACGTCTTCCACATGCAGCTTTTATTAGACATCTTAAACACTAGGAGGTGGAATGCCGAGGTCCAAAGATGTCACTCCCCACGAGTTCTGCAGGTCAATGAGTCAACTAACACAACAGCAGCCTCTCAGACATATAATTTTTTCCCTCTCCTTAGACATAGTAAGCTCTCAATAACTATCTGCTGGATGAATGAATCTATCAATGAGCATTCACAAATACTGAAAAACTCAAGTCTGTAATTTAAGACGAAACAGAAGGGGAATCTGTGTCCACATGTTAAAATTATCTATTCAGCTTAGGGAAATGATAATTGAAAATAGCCACGTAAGGGAAATCTGTTAACCACTGAAGGGCACCACGATCACACATTCAACATTCACAATGTACATTCACATAATGCTGTGAAGCTGTTTGAAATAAATCTTGTGCATGATTAATGGAAGGGCATCATAAAATAAAAGATCTAACAGCAACCTTAACAACGGAGGTCTACCAATACTGTCTAGCTCTAATTGCATGTTTTAAACGAAACAATTTAAATAAACCATGCAGAGTTAGTGTCTGGAAACTCTGATTTATACCAGAGGTATTCATGACTAGCAATGAAGCTTCTCAAAAGAACAGCTGGGTAATCTTCTCCAGCACTCCGCAGGAGCCAACTCTAGGCACGCGAAGAGTAAGCTTTACTTGAGATCATGTCTTGGTCCCTCAAGAGTGCCTCCCAAGTCCCATTCCTCTTTCATTGTTGCGATGGCACTGTGTCTCCAGTTAGTAACACCATGGTAACATGCCTACACATACATACACACACACCCTCTGCCTACTCTTCTCTGAACTGTTAAAAGTTTCTGTAATCCAACAGGGGTCTGGGATCCACAATTTCTCAGTCTGAAAGTATGTTTTTTGTTCTGTTGCAAAGAGAAGGAATAACCAAGAGTGCCTGAAATGTGTCCATAATTTCTTTGAAATCCTTTTAGATAAAAGGTTTCTCATAAAAACTGAGCAGTTAGAATAAGAGCATTAGAAAGAGCATAACAACACCTTGAATTTACTGTGTTCCTTTTTTCCTTAAAACAGTGTACCCATATTATTCACTGGTCATCATAACATCAAGAAAGGGTAAGGAAGGAGGAGGTAAAAAAGCAAAAACAACGGGAGCAGTATTATTATCTCCATTTGACAGATGGAAAAATTGAGACCCAAGGAGAGTAAGTGTAACCCTCAAGGTCACAAGATGAGCTACAAGTGGAACCTGATCTTATGGGCTATAGGTGGTCAATAGTCCAAAGTCAAAAGAAGGCAGGATGGTTTCCTACACTTACTTTTTTCGCCTTTGTCTCTCCTTTAACCTGGAATGATAGATATCTACTACGGCCATCTTCAGAGCTATAAACAAACAAACAAACGCATATGAATAAAGCCAAGACAAAAATAAATCTTTTACCCAAACTGTCTTAAACTTTGAACTTCATACTGCTAACTATTCCACACTCACTGTCAGGAACTTTGTCTCTTGGAAACAAAAATATCTTAGGATACTGAATTTCTTTATCAGTAAGTTACAGTGAAGTCCCTTTTTCCCATATATATATTTATACGGGATTACGCTATCGATAACAGTTTCTGCCTTCTACTGAACACCTCTTTTGGCCATGCCTTGCTATGTATATTATTCGCTTTCATGTAACAGTTCAGCGAGAAGCCTACACTTTGGTAATACATGGGCTAGAAATGACATCTGTTAGCTTCAGATTAGAAGAAAGAAACGGCAGAATCTCACATGCTGGGCTGTGGGCAGATGCACTGTATCTGTATGTAACTTCAATCACTGGGAAAAGACCAGGGACACTTTATCCAGGTCATTCTCCCTTGGGTCTGAGATAAAAAATAACAAATTCTAGCTGGATGATCTGAAGAGGTGAAATAAATGCAATTTTTTTTAAAAAACCTTAAGTATTAAAAAAAATTAAAGTATTAACTACCATGATTTTTTTTTGTTTGTTGCTAACAAGTTCAAAAATTTAAACAACATTGCTTCATTTTCCCTTATAACTGCCCACAAACTAAAAATAATTCAATAATATCAGGTCCAAGATTGAAGGTAATGGTTTTCAAACTTTTTTCAGGTAGCAGAACTCTTTCTATAAACGATTGATACGGTGATACACACAGAAGCCCAGGCACCACAGAATGCCCCAGACTCTGCCAGTGTTCCCTAACACAACTGCGGTGCAATGGCCGGCTCTGGAATGCTGTGCTAGGGGAGATGCGCTTTACATGAGTGTGTGGTAGAATAGGCAGGACAGGAGATGCCTCTGACGTGCAGTATATCTAAGCACGAGTTTTAGAGTGACTCTGTTTCTTATGAGAAATAGGATTAGGAAATCAAGAGTTCAAGCCAGAAAGAGAAGCAAACAAAATAGCTAAGCCAACAGCTAACACACACTGAGTATTTATCATGTTCCAGGTTCTTTAAGTGCCTCATCTTGATTATCCACCCAACGGTAAGATGAGTTCAATAGAAAAGAAACTACCTGAGGATCCAGTGGAAATTAGCGCTAATTTTGACAAAGTATTTCTGTAATTTTTCTAAGATACTAACTTAACGTGTTGTTTCTTGAGATTTGCGTGGGAATGACTTAATTAAAAGAAAGCAAAACAAAAAACTGAAGAGACTGCGTTACGAAAAAAAAATCTATAAATAAATCCTGCTGATAAATGGTTCTAATGCTTGATCATTTAAGTAGTTTAAACTTGTGCAACTGGCTCTGGAGAATAAAGGGAAGGAAGGGAACACAGAGAAACAAATGGGAGGAGAACTGGAATCCTTCCAGAGAAAAATTTATATTTGAAGCTATCTCTTTTCTTCACGATGCACACTCAGATAGCAGCAACTGATTATAAGATCTGAACTGCACAAATAACCCAGGGAGAACCACAGCACAGCAGGCAGAATAGAAATAAACAAGAGGCAGACACTTAAAGAATGAGACTCATAAGTTCACATTCTACTTAAAGTGACTGGAGGTTCCAATAAAGTGGGCAAACAAAGAACCAGAAATCATTAAAAACAAACAAAGCCAAACCACTCATAACCTATCCACTGATGCACGACCTCTGAAATCTCAGCTTTGGGGGACTAACGGTCTCCCTGTGATTACACTGGGGACTGATAACAAAGTTTCCAAACGGCTGGCCTTAAAATATTTCAAGAAGTGGGCAGAAGTCAGAGGCAGCTCCTTCCCACTGCAGTGTATTTCTAACATTGTTCAAAATAGCTGGCAACATGTTTCTGTTTTCCTGACAGAAGGCACTTACTGCTTGCTTGGCAAGAAAACCAACTCAGAGGCCTTAACTGCACGGAAGCCAATCAAAATCCCTATCGCAAGCATACAAGCACAAGCCTGGGACTCAGGTATTCCCCAGAAGCAAAGCTTTTTAAGATTATTCCCCCCACCCCCCGAAGCTTTTGTCCAAGATGTACACAATTAGTTCTACGAAGGAAAGAAGACTATGTGACCTAATGGTGAAAGTCTGCCACTCAGAAGCCTTAGGCAAGTTACTTAGCTCTGTTGTACATTTCCCTGAAGATAGGATGGGAAAATATCTATTTCTACTTCTCAGGAATGTGGTTAGGCTATAGAAGACAAAAATTGTGAAATCTTTAAAAAAAAAAAAAGTTCAAGGTTATGAAGACAGTAAGTATGGTACAGTACACAGAGCACAGACTCCAGAGATGGCTGTCACTTGAAGGTTAGTTACATCATGACCTCAGGCAAGTTACCTGACATTTCCACTCCTTAATTTCCTCATCTATAAAAGGTGGACAATAATAATAATGCTCAACTCAGAGTTTTGTGAGGATTAGATGAGTTCACATGTGCCAAGGAATTAAATGGTACCTGGCAAACAGCATACACTGTATAGCATATACATACACATACATATAGCAGTAAGTGCTGTTATGTGTTAGCTATTACTGTCAATAGCATGTATGTCTAAGAAGTCTTAAGCATAAAGCAGCCAAATCCCCATAAAGGGAAGAGCACTGCCAATAGGCAGAGGAGTATGCACAGGGACCAGGCTGGACCTCTGACTTACTAACTGTTAAAGATCTGCATGCTGATGGTACAGACCGAAAAAGAAAATCTGGGGGAAAAATAAAAGTGAGGGAGCATCCATCTCTGGCCAAAAAATTTTGCAGAAACTGGCTTTCCAAGTAGAGGAAGAGTAAACTGCTCTAATGTGCAACTCTGAGAAGTGTTGAAAACACTGAGCTAACACATAGAAGGTGCTCACAATGTCTCTTGCTTGCCTGGGTTATGGGACAGCAATGATTAGAAGATACTGTGCCCAGGGTTTAGAACGCATGAAACTCTGAGAAAGAAGAGTCCAGAAATTTAGGAGATATTTTCCCAAATGAAAGCAGATGGAGACTGCTGTCCCCTGAGGAAAAGCGAGCTACGCTGTGTCTGCACGGAGATCCTGCATCACACCAGGACACCAAGAGAGCCACGCTATGAGTCTTCTGCATCTCTCTTTCTGGACCAATAAAATAGGAGGAGGTGTCATTTAGGGATCCCAGGACTTCCTTATTTTCTTCCTCAGATACTATTTCACTTGCAGTATCTTTTTGGGGCCCATTCTGGATGACTTCTGGTATGGCTGGCACGTAACTAAATATCCCTCCACTGTGTCACAGGCCTCTACAATGGAGCATTTACACTCCTTTTATTAGACAAATTCCATGAATCACAGTAGAAGTCTTTGGGTGAGGAAAAGAGCTTGGTGGCCTCATCCAATCTTCTAGATGCTCAGGGATGGGAAACAAAACCCAGCCAAACAGTTTACTTCCTTCCAGTAGTTTATAAGTGAGGGAATATAAAAGGAATGTTATAAATGCTCAGCAATATTAATATAATGGTATAATGGAATGGTAATAACACCAACCTGAATTATGTACCATCTTTCATTAGGGACATTCACACTCTGACTAATCAGTGTCATCCCTTCTTTATTGACCAGGGACACAAAGAAACAGCACGCAAGATTCCAAGGACTCGCCCAAGATCACAGTGACTCAGAAGCAAGCCTGAGGTTAAATCACTGCCCTGATCTGCACAAAATATGTGCCCCCCTCTCTGCTTCAGGTGTTCATAAAAAGCTCCTCATTCCTTCCTAGTCTTCTCGGGCTCCTAGTCCCCTTGACTGAGTGTTCTGGGAGAAACTGCTCAGCTCAGGGGCACGTGCCCCGCTGGACAGTGGGTCATGCTGCCGGAGGAGCTAATGTGAGAACTCAAAGCCATAAACAAAGCATCCCTTTGTGGCACCAGCAAGTCATCTCTTTCATCTCCAGTCCTGCCAAGTCTCTTTATAATGTTACCACCTCTTAAAAACCACCCATCGAAACATCTTAGATTTTGCTACTAGACAGGGAGGGAAAGAAGCAGGAATTATTATTTAACTTCTGTTAAAACTACTTATGTATAACAATCAGTAATTGATGCTGCACTTGTAGCTCAAATGGACTAGAATCAAGTGACTTAAAAGGTTGTAGAAATTGTATGAAGAACACAAATAACTAAAGTTATGTTACAAGTTTGAAATGCTAACTGAAATAAAACTTGCTAATCAATTGCTTCTTTCTGATTTTTTTTCCTATTGCCCTCACTTAACTACAGAAAGGATCAGTTGCATGAGAATAAATTACAAATCCTGCTTCTACAAAGAATGAAGAGTGAAATTAAATAGTGACCATCACTACAGTTTTTTTAAAAAATGTTGAAGCTTAAGAATGAAGACCTTGGATTAGGGCCTAGAGAAGTGATTCAGCAAGTCCTTTATATAGTTGAGCCATTATTGACATTAGAGATTTTTGACTTTCAAAAGTTCGGTACTTTAAAAAAAATTTTTTATATATATTTTTATTGAAGTATAGTCAGTTTACTATGTTGTGTCAATTTCTGGTGTACAGCACAATGCTTCAGTCAGACAGGAACATACATATATTCGTTTTCATATACTTTTTCACCGTAAGTTACTACAGGATATTGAATATAGTCCCCTGCGCTATAAAAAGTTCAGTACTTTTGAACAGTACCTAAGAGGGTGATACTTATGAACTGCTTTTTTGCATTCTGATAAGAAAGATTCAAGCCAGGAAACAATACCATTTTAATTAAAGCTGGTGTGTATGATGAGAAATACTGAATGGCAACCTGCACACTCCCTTCAAGGGAGAAACACACGTGAGAAAAGACAATAACGTGAGTTACCAGGGTTGAAAAGCAGAGATTGACATGGAAGAATGAACAAATACAATGGCTCTAGTGAATGCTGAAGTAGTTTGCTTTCAAGCTTTCCTCTTTTAGTTCAGTCTGCGTCACTCTGACTTTCCTTAAAGTTGTGTGGGAGAAAAGAAGAGAAATGAAATTTTGCAAATAAAACTGCTCAAGAAATATCTAGAGAAAAAGTTCTGAAGGCAAGATTTTTATGAGGACTCTTTCTTGGTCCCACATCTGGTGTAACAGATACCTAGACAGCTCTTCTTTGGCGAGAAGAATCAAATTCCCCTTCAATTGACAGAGGACCAGTTAATGCAACATGAAAACTTGATTTATAATTCAACAAGGATTCTAATTTGCCTTTCCCGCTTGGGATATAGATTTAAGAGAAACAATGCAGATGTTGTGTAGGGAATACAGAATTCAAGGGAGCATTATTCATCTATTGCATCACCCTCAATTCTGGACTGAAATGAAATAGAAGATTGGCAGTTATTTTAAAAACGTAGTTCACTGAAAGTAAGAGAGGGGGAAAAAAAGATATTCAATGAAAGTCCAGCCATCCACTTTTAAGAGCCCTGTTGGCACAAACCATTTATGTTTTAACAAAAGAGCTGACATAAATCCTTAGAGGGCTATCTTAGATGAGACTTCAGAAGTGGTAAAAATGCAGCACTTCTGAGAAACAGGAAATTCCCAATCTTGGTCTTAAAACTCTAGAAGAACTTCCATTCTTTCCCCTGCTATGAGAAATTTGGGGTAACAAATTACAGTGAACATCCAGTATCAGCAGTTGCTGCTTAAGACCCAAGGTCTTGACACTGATTCCCTTCCTTCCAAGGCGGCAGTGTGGGCTTATCTCAGCCAAAAGAAAGCTCACACAGTCCAAGGGATGGGATACTCCCAGCTACCACTATATGATCAACATTCCCACTATCATCACGATAAACGATCTTTCTCACTGTGGTCAAATCCCAACAACAGGGTAAGTTCAGCAACTTAACCACCAAATTTTGAGTCCCATAAGGACATGGGACTTGTTTTATTCATCCTTATACTCCTAGCACCAAGCACAGCATCACTGCTGTCTGTTACCATCACTGGTACTGTCATTTACATAGTATGCAAACAATAAAAACATTTGCTGAAATAAAATGTTACCGTGTAAAATGTCCGAGTCATCTTCAACAAAGTCAATGTCCCTCAAGTCCCATTCTGCGTAATTGTCAAACTCCTGTTTGGAGAAAAAAAAAATTCCCACCCCAAATCCATCAGCTTCATAATGCTTCTATGGGAGCCATGCTTTGGAAGAAAACAGCTAATACACAACTGCTTGTTAAAAAGCACCGAATGGCATGTAAGGCCAGGATAACTGCCACACCTAGTTAAGTCATGGGGAAAACCTGAGGGGCTTTCAGGCAGTAGTGACAACAAAAACGAGAAAGTTATGAGTCCGGGAGTAAAGTCAAACCTATTGTTCTAAAACTTAAAAGCAGTCTGTTCATAAAAATCTAACTCCAACCATCCTTCAAGTATTTAGGTAAGAAAACTGCAGTAATTCATCCACCTTTTTACTACCTTCTGAGGGCTCTATTTATTCCATAACATTGCTTATACAGCTCTGTGGGTAGATTTGTTCACATTCTACTCAATGAGTACCTTCTGTAGGGGTGGTGTCTTTGGGGGCAGCTCTACAATATCTGCTGCTATGAACAAAAATGCTGACCTGGGTGTTGCTGGCAAAACTGTAGTTTGCTAAATTTTCAAATTACCTCCAGGAGGATTATAATTATGAACTAAGTGATAAATCAAGAGACTTGTGACTACATTCACATGGCTTTTAACTCCATGGCTAAATAAAGAACACATAGTGTATATATATATATATATATTCCTTCCTTCTGTATATACTTGTGAATACAGTACAGGGATCAGCAAACCATAGCCCATGGACCAAATCCAGGCCCATGCCTGTGTTTGTCGATACAGCTCTGCTGGGACGTAGGCATGCTTATTGGTTTACTGGTATCTATGCTGCTTTTGTATAATAATGGTGGAGTTTAGTTGCAACAGAGACTTTAGTCTATAAAACCTAAAATATTTACTATACGAACCTTAATAGGAAAAGTCTGCCAACCCTCTGATACAGTATAATTTCTTTTTTTTTAAATTTTTTTTTAAATTTTATTTTTTTGTTGTTGTGGGGGGAGGTAATTAGGTTTATTTATTTATTTTTAATGGAGGTACTAGGGATTGAACCCAGGACCCCATGCATGCTAAGCATGCACTGTGCCACTGAGCTAAACCCTTCCCCCTTGATCCAGTACAATCTTGAAACCTCCTTAGGTGTGGAATGAGAACTAGACTACAGAAGCCGCATACCTACTAAGGAAGTGGGAGTCAACACCAATGCAACTTAAGAAACAGGTTCTTTGTCCGAAGAACTTTTCCCTTTCTGAAACACGTGAAAATGTTTACAAATGAGAAAAGGCACTCAAGGGGAGAAAATGCGGCTACCTAATAAGGCCCTACAAATTACAGTACCTTGAAAATCTTTTTTAGTGATATGAAACCTATGGGTAAGAGATACAACCTCATCCAAAACAAAAACAAATTTCTCCTACCTCAATGAAATCTGCTCGAGCTGGCATGTATCCTGCCATGTCCCGAGAAAGCAAGGAGTCAAAGGTAGGTCGGGGAGGGTCATCGGCAGCTGGAAGAATTTAGAGTTTTTCTTAGTTACTTAATAAAAATTGGCATAAAAAGGTGACAGAGGAAAAGTCCTTGTTTAGACTCTGAAATGTTTTTGTATGGAGGACAGTGTCTGAGAGAAAAAATAAAATTCAAGATTTTTATAAAGAAAAAGTAAAAAAAGTATAGTGGAAACAGATTGATTTCTTAAAAAGGAAATTAAGACTTAGGGAATCCTCTAAGTAAATATGGGAAATTCCCTCTGATTTTTGCTTTCCTAACATGAAAGAAAACCGAGGATCTTTTCTTTAATATTACAGAAATGAAGCATTTACCCTGTCTGCTTTAGGTCCCTTACCTCTTGGGACCAAGCTCAATTTACAAATTCCACCCAACTGAGAGGCAAAAAAAAAAACCCACTGGGTTTGTAATTGACTGGAATTGAGTCCAGGCTCTAACATAACATCCACTAGCCCCATGACCTCA
Source organism: Camelus bactrianus (assembly GCF_048773025.1). Lineage (NCBI taxonomy): Eukaryota > Metazoa > Chordata > Mammalia > Artiodactyla > Camelidae > Camelus > Camelus bactrianus. Next base: position 12,182,426 of record NC_133554.1, read on the forward strand.
CACAAATTATTTAACATTTCTGAATCTCAGTTTCCTTGTGTGCAAAATAAAATCACTTGCTCAGCCTGCCTCACTGGGGTGCCGTGAGGAGGAAACGGTCTAAGAATTTAAGAACAAAGCGCTAACATCCAAAGTGCTATCCAAACAGGAGGCATCAGCAGGCTTTGAGTTAGTCAGCTGTGAAACTGTTTCTAGAGAGTATGACGAAAGCAGGGGGTGGGGTAGAAAAACATTCGTATCTCATTACTCGTGCTTTGGGAGTCATTCAGGAAACACGTCCATTTATAATTCATCACAGTTCTGATTATGCCATGAGTCTCTAAGCCACATAAGATTAAAAAAGAAAAAAAGTTTTCCATTACTGCCACAGCAAAGTGATCAAAAATAACAAATTGCTTCTTTGACTTAACACTGGGATGATTAATTACAGTGAGTTAAATACTGGACTCTCTTACATAACTACTCTCTACAAAAAACAAAAACGAAAACAAAAACTACTGTCTACCATCACAAATTGTCCATTACAAAGGCTGTACTTACAATAGCATGGAAAGGTTGGTTCATTTTCGACCTCTCATTTCACAGAAGCAAGCATTAAAGTTAACTGGTATGTTCAAGAGCCTCAGAGTAGGTGGAACAACACATTGGATCCAGGCACCCAGATATCCAGTACAGAACTCTGACCCTCCTTGCCCACTGATGGCCCTGGCTCTTGATAACCGGCATGCCAATTCCTCCGGCCTTCCATAAAGTTGTTAGCTGTCCTAGTCATCAAACCACTCGTTATCTGCTACTGTAACAGGGCCCAAGGATGAGCTAAGTAAGTATCTCTTATTGCTACAGGGAGGTACTCACAGTGAAATGGAATGGCTGTGTCAGCAGTTTTCGCTTCCTCTGCTTGCTTCAGGTTCAGCAGGGTAGATGCAAACAGAGGGTTATTGATGAAATGCTTCATATAGTGCTTCTCACACTCCTCCTTGGTCTTAGTGCACATCTGATTGGCTACATCCTGCCTGGGGGAGTGCGGAAAAAGAGAAAAGAAAGTAGTAATTTCATTTATATATAATGGTGAGAGCATGGTTTGTTCTTTCCATATTGTAAGTCCTGTCTATATACTGTCTGGAATTGTTTACCTCCAAACTGATACCGCAGAGCTATCAGCAGAACAGTAAGACAAGTATAAACACAGTACTGGTGTATTCTGATGTTCCAAACCCTGCTATTCCAAGATACAGTAAAAGCACCTAAATAGTCCTCTCCAGTCAATCAAAAGAAAGGACAATCACCAGAAAATCTGTAAATTTCTCTAGAGCTTTGCTATAAATAGTAAGCTACTTCAGAACATTCAAAATTTACATAAGGACAGTTTTATATTTGTATGTTTTTTTGGTTAACAAAACACTTCACGTGAACAAGTGTTTCTTTACTAGAGCTCCCATGATATGCCAAGCTCTAAACTAGAAACATTCACAATGTAATTTTAATTAATCCTAGTATTAGCTGTGTGGTGTATTTACTATCTCAAGTTCATAGATGAAAAAAAGAGGCCCAAAGAGATTAAGAAACTTGCTTAGAACACAAAGCACATAAGTGACAAAGCCAGAATGTGTACTTAAGACCCCTGGCTCCTGGCCCAGATGATAGAGAGGTGGAGGTGTAATCTCTCCAAGTCCCCTCTCAACTTCTCTCTTCCACAGCACTTCACCTGTCCTTCTCCTAAGGCATTACTAACCTCTGCCTGGTGTACAATCATATGTGTATATATTTGGTTCCCCTACTGGACGACAAGCTTCTGGAATGCAGGATACACATCAGAATTCTCAGCTCTAGCACCCTCCCCACCAAGCTTAGTGCCTTACCCACCGCAGACAGAGAAACAATAGTCTTTTTTGTGGTCTCTGCTAAGAGGGAAGGGGGACAAAGAGGACTAGCCCATGTTAGAGAGCTAGAATTTTAAGCAAAAAAACTAGGCCAAAGATGACCAGCAAGCTCCTCGTGAGTGATTACTTTTTCCATCGTCTTTGGTATTCCTATAGTAAACAATGTTTTATGATGCTTAATAAATGCTGAGTGAATACAAGCAAAATATGGACTGAACTTAAGTCTCTTTCTTCAAAGCCCTGAACATAAGGGAGGTAGCACAGTGTATTCTGCTAGTATCAGGACAGATTACATATACTAGGGAGTCAGGACAGGGAAGGGTCTTTCACTAATAAACTATGTGATCATGGGAGGTCATTTTTCACTTCCTAAGCTTCAGATTCTTCATGAACAAAATACACTGAATAATGCCTCTGCTATCCAGTTTACAAAATGAAATCAACAGTGTGAAAGTACTCCCAAAAGGTAAAAATGAAAGTGGTGGTATTATTGAGCAGCGTCGCCTCACAGGGCAACGACAATGAGTGCTACTCAATTCTGCCAAGCTCAGACAAAGGCAGGTAGCTACAAGCTACAGACAAGGGATAGGAATCAGTAGTCTGTCACACCTGACTCTCAGGTAACTACAGCCGTCTACCTAAAGTCCGGCTCATGTAAGTGATGAGGGCATCCACAGCCAAGAAAAATTCATAAAATCAGAAAGGAACAATAGCTAGTTAAGTCTAACTTCCCCACTATTCAGAAAGGCCAACCTCCCCTGTGCTAATGTGTCCAAAGTGGCCTTCTAGAGCTGCCTGGTCCCAGCCCACTAAACGTCCTGTATCCCTGTGAAGAGGTTCAGTCTTGGAAAATAATGTGCAGAGGGACGAGGACTTGTCTCTAAGTCATGTGTCAACAGAAAAGCAACACATGGCCCCCAAACTCCTTTTTCTGAGGCTCCTCCTTTTATCTTCAACAGTACCTTTTTTCAGAGCCCACAAAAGCTTACTCCCAAGTTCTTACCAATTTCCAAAGCCACAATCCATCACAGCTTCTAAAAGGGCCATTTCTTCTTGAGCAGTCCAGCTGGGGTCAAGAACAGGAAAATCTGAGGTCTAAGACAGAAAAAGTCTTGCCTAAGAACGGATATAGAAATGGAAGCCAGCAATCCCAAATGTAATCCTAACTGTAGTCAAATGACTGGCACTCTCACGGTATTGAGAGGTGCCTAAAGTACATTCTTCTTAGTTGTCCACACCCTCACCTCTATTTCTACCATTAGCTACAAGAGTCTCCAATATTATCAACCACAAGTGCCATGTAACTCATGCAGAAATACATTTTTTTAAACTTAGCATAAAAGTAGAGATAAATATTATAGTATATTCCCATTTAGCTAAGAAAGAGGAGAATACAAATAGGTATATTTATATTTTTTAATGGAAGAATAAACTGTATTAAAACCAAGGTTACCTATGGGGGGAAAAAGGGAGAAAGTAGGGTGGAAAGGACAAGGACAGGTGTATAGCTCAGTGGTAGGGCACGTGCTTAGCATGCACAAGGTCCTGGGTTCAACCCCCAGTACCTCCATTAAATAAATAAACAAACAAATAAATAAACCTAATTATCTCCCCCTCAAAAATAAACAAAAAAATGATTTTTAAAAAGTAGTAGAAAAGTCACAGGTGGAGCCCATAGCCTGATAGCTTCCACTTTTTTGCCCTCAGGATCTCTGAACCACCACATAAAAAAATCTAGCCTCTTTTCTGGAAAGACCATGTGGAGAGGCCACATGGAGAGGGAGAGGCCCTAAGGCGTCCAGGCAGTTAAGATGCTCCAGCTAACTCCCAACCAATTCAAGCCACCCTGAGGTGCCAAAAGTGAAAAAACCCCTTTGACTTCCATTTCTAGCACAACATGTGGAACAAGGCTACTCTCACGGTGCCAATGTGAATTCCTGACCCACAAAACTGTAGGAGATAATAAGATAGTTATTTTAAACTACAAGGTTTTGAAGAAGCTGTTAGGGGGCAACAGATAACTGAAACGCCTCTCTATTTTATCATATGCTTGAAATTTACTATAAGTTAAAAAACAAAAAAAGGACACAAGAAGTCTTCAGAATACACAGGCTTTTAGAAACTGTTTTATCTCTTGTTAATGACCAAAAAAAAAAAAAAAAAAAAAACCCTCTGTGATTATCTGTGAAATCACACTAACAAGCAATACACTTTATCTGAGCACGTACTATGACTATGCCTCACATGTGAGGACTATGAGGTCCACAAGAGAAATTTCAGAGTCTATGTCTATATTAAATTCACAATAATCGTTCAATGTGGAAAGTACCATAAACACATGTAAATATAGTGACATAGTTGAAAAGCCTATATTATTTTTAAAAGTGTATTTTGGAATATTAATTAGCCCTCACCAACTTTATTGTGAGATAAACCAGAAAGACTTTCTACATCAAAAAAATAAATGGCATAAGGCAGTTTTTCTTAAAGTTGAATCAATGGTATTCAATTTCTGGACCCAATCTCAGCCCTACTGAACCAGGATCTCTAACATCATGTCCTAGGACTCTATAATTTTAAGAAGCTCCCAGGTGATTCTTATGCACTAAAGCTTAAGAATCACTGGTATAAAAGGTGTGGCCGAAAGAGGTGCCTTGACTTGTTCAAGGTTCTAAGAATTATAAGACAAAAATAGGCAAAGAACTCAGAAATCTTGATTAATGCACCACCCACCACAGCATGAGTAACTTCCAAAAATACAGCACCGTGAGATGGCAAAAGTACTGAAAACCATTTAAAGTTTTCTGAGGCTTTGTGTGGAAAAAAAATTAAGTTTTTAGTGGCTTCTTGTGTAGAAAAGCAAAATTTGGTCATCATTCCTATGGAAGGAAATATTCCTCTTTCCCTAATCTGGAAATAAAGACTAGCAAAAAAAAAAAAAAAAAAAAGAGTATTAGTAACCTCCAAAAGTTCTGCAACATAAAGGACAGAATTCTGAAATGTGTTTGTATGGGTGTTGAATATGCGAGAAAGGGATGATGTAATGTGAAGAATTAAGTGGCCTTGGAGTGAAACTTAGTGCCTTCAGCATCATGCAGAACGCATAGTGCCCAGAACAGCTAAAGAGGGCTCGTGGTCAGCTTTCCTGCAGTGGGTAATCATCAATCTAACCAACCTATACTCAATCATTCTTTTAGGAATTATTTTCACAATTCAAATGAATAAATCTGTATTCTGGTTCTAGGCATTCTTGTGTGAATTTGGGACGAATACGCCAGCTTTCTGAAGATCTGATAACCTTAGCAAAATGAACTCAACCCCACAGCTACTCTGACCACACTCTCTCAATCCTTCATTCATTTTGCAATTAACAAAAGGGAAAAACATTATCCATAGGAAAAGATGTTCTCTATCATGTGTTGTCAGAGAAATGCCAATTAAAACAATGAGATAGCACTATACCTATTAGAATGGCCAAAATCCAGAACACTGACACCACCAAATGGTGGCTAGGACGGGAGCAACCAGAACTCTGATTGATTGCTGGTGGGAATGTAAAATGGTACAGCCACTTTGGGCAGTTTGGAAGTTTCTTACAAAACTAAACATATTCTTACCATGGGATCCAGCTACCACATTCCTGGGTATTTACCCAAAGGATTTGAAAACTTATGTCTACATAAAAACCCAAACATACATATTTATAGCTGCTTTATTCTTAATTGTCAAAATGTGGAAGCAACCAAGATGTCCTTTAGTTGATGGATAGATAAATAAACTGTGATATATCCAGACAACGGAATATTATTTAGCACTAAAAAAGAAATGAGCTATCAAGCCAGGAGAAGACATGGAGGAAACTTAAATACATATTACTGAGTGAAAGCAGCCAATAAGAAACAGCTACACACTGTATGATTCCAACTATATGACATTTTGGAAAAGACAAAACCATGTAGATCATAAAAAAGATCAGTGGCTGCCAGAGGCTGGGGGGCAGGGACAGATGAATAGGCAGAACACAGAATATTTTTAGGGCCATGAAACTACTCTGTATGATACTATAGTGGTAGACAGATGACACTATATATTTCTACAAACCCACAGAATATATGACACCAAGAGTGAACCCTAATGTAAGTGATGGACTTTGGGTGATAATGAGGTGTCAGTGCAGGTTCACCAATTATAATATACGTACAATTCTGGTAGGGAAGCGTTAATAACGGGGGAGGCTACACATTTGTGGGGGCAAGGGTTATATGGGAAATGACTGTACTTTCTAATCAGTTTGGCTGTGAACCTATAACTGCTCTAATAAACAAAGTCTAATATAAAAAAAAATGTATTCCAAACTTATGATTAGTGAAGAAACTATTTAGAAGACTGAAGGTATGCAGGGAGAGGTAGGGGAAGGCCAGCCAGCTGACTACCAAACTCTCTTACTAAGGAGCATTTCTCTGACTACTTCATTATGGACCAGGATCTGACTCTCAGCATTCCAGAAACTCATCCTAAATAAGACTTCACAAATAACCAGGGTTTGATGTGCTAAGTCACCCTTTCTAAACCTTTAAGAAACTGAAGTAGATACACTACAGTGCTGCGGTACACAGAATTCTAAAGATGTCCCCCACTGCCAAGATTCCTGTCCTCTGATCATTCAATCAAAGTATTACTGTAAAGGGACTATGCTGGTGGGATTAAGGTACTAATCAGCTGACCTTAAAATAGGGGGATTATTCAGGTGACCCCAATGTAATCAAATGGGCCCTTAAAAGTAGACGAGGGAGGCAGAAGAGTCAGAGAGACTCAGTACAGGAGATTAACCAGGAGAGGTCAGAGAGCCTCCAAGCACTTCATCAATAACCAACTCCCTGTCATTGCTGACACTGAATACGGGGAAAAGGGGGCCAGGAACCTCTACAGGCTGAGAGCAAGTCCCGGCCAACAACCAAGAAGGAAACAGTAGCATCAGTCCCACAACCTCCAGGCAGTGACCTCTGTCAACAACGTGAATGAAAATAGAGGTGGACTGGAAGTGGACTCTCCCCCAGGGCCAGGAAGGCCAACACTTTCATTTCAGCCTTATGGAATCTGGAGCAAACCACTCAGCCTAATGGTCTTCTGACCTACAGAACTGTGAGGTGATAAATTTGTGCTGCTCCATGTTTGCTAAGTTGCTATGGCAGTAAGAGAAAACAAATACAAGTATCAGTGGCTTAATACACAATGAAGAAGATGCTCAGCCAGCATTCTTTCCTGTAAGAAAGCCACTTGGTGAACTAGGAGTTAGGCTCTGGTAATTGACAAAACTATCTTCCCAAGTATATATACCCGCCAAGCATACCAGATACTCACTTTGGCTTATTAAAGGGCCCAGTCCTCTGCCTAGAGACTGGAAGGACACCACCAACATCTGCCTCTCATTCTTTCTTTAGAGGTGGCACAAGATCAATCAAATGACAGCCAAGTCTTATTCTGGCCTATAAGTCAATCTTATCTCTTCAAAGTGATTTTATTTCTTACTATGTCATTCACTCTACATTCGTTTTACAACTTAACCCTCCGAGGGTAACTGATTTCCCCAAGGCTGGGGATGGAGTGCTAGACATAAATTTCACCACTGCCCACACAAACCGCATAAAAATATCATTAGCCAAACACACTGACAACACATTTATCAATGAACCTAAAAAGCAGTACACCTCTGATCCTTGTATCAGTAAACGTCAAAAAGCACTTCCTTTAAATTCCTTCTAATCTGAGACAAAAATCTCTGTACATAAAATGATTTTAGAGCCATAAACCCCTTAAAAGTTTATGGGGTAATGATTACCTAATTCAGAAGAAGGGGAAAGAAAAAGGAAAGAAATACCTAGAGATGAAGGGGAAAAAAGACTAATTCTCAGTATAATACTTGAAAATATACAGAAATTCCCTGCAACTTCATCATTACCATTATTTCATAAGTATGATCACTTTGATGTTTCTTGTACTCAAATCCTCGAGTGAAACACTGCAAAAGAAAGGAAAATAAAGTTACCAAAAAGCTACTTTTTGAAATGTTTTCTCAAAGGATAAAAGATGGCTTAGGGTTATTCTACTCATTTGTGATGAGATTTTAGAATTCATGCGTCTGCAGTCACAATAGGGAGGTGAGATTCACAGTTTTTCAGTGGCTTTTTTAGAGAAGAAAAAAACCCAACGATCTGAAAAAAAGACTTTTTCCTAGGACAACCCCTCCTTCGATAAAAGCGTAAGTCTTGGAAGCAGACTGCCTAAATTTGACTCCTGGCTTCATACTTACAGTATTTCAGCAATTCTAAGATATATATTTTTTCACATTTTAAAACTGAAATGAGGATTCATTTTATAATAAAAAGTATATCATAACCTCCATCAGCCATTCTTACACTTGAACACTTCTGAAATTGCGATGCGTCTTTTAATCAATAGCATCTTGGATTTGAAAAAATTGTTTGCTGTGTGACCTTGTGCAAATGACTTAACCTCTCTTTGCCTCAGTTTCCTCTACAAAATAGGGATTCTAATCATACTTATTTCCTAGAGTTGCAGTGATGATTTAAAGGTCAGTTCATGCAAAGTACTCAAAATAGAGCCTGGCACAGAGTAAGCACTTGTAATTAGTATTGCTATTACCACCATCATCCACAAAACAGTTTGCTCCCTTGTTTACCACCTGAAGATCACTCTTCAGTAAGATAATAAACAGTGTCATAGGTGCTATCGAAAGGAATACTCCTCCAATTGTTTACTGTAGACCCAGTACTTCAAATCTACCAACAACAACAGCATTAAGTTGATTCAGGAAAGTGGAATATTCAACAGTCTATCTCGTCCATCCTGTTCTGTTCCCCAGTTTTTCACTTGTAAAATGTGTAACAGAAGATTGACTGGAAAAAAATAGATTTAAGAAGGTATGGTCCTTCTGAGCAAGTGATGGTCAACTCTGAGTTTACTATACTCATAAAACCAGGGAAGCCTCCCTTTAATGAGTTACCTGTAAGCAGAGGAAAAAAGGAGGTGGCCCACATTCAGCACACTTGATATAAGGTTCCATGAGGTAGGAGGAGCAACCTCGGCAAGGTGGCTTATCAGAGGGATCATCTAGGACAGAAAGAAAAATAGACTAGCTTCAAAACACCTTATGATTATCTTCAGTGCAAGAACGTAAAAATCTGAGGCTTCGCTGAAAAGTTCATGGAGACAAGATGAGCTCATTCCAAATAAGAAAACCCCAAAATTATGTTTTTATATTTCAGGGTAGCTGTGTTCCCTCCTACAGTATACCTACTATTTCAAACAGCACTTAAGTAGATATGGACCTTGCAAAGAAGTTTCAAAAGCAAGTTTTAACTGGAAGTTTCAGAATGCCCACAATTTACTTTTCCAGGGGCAAATAAAAAAAGTCACAAACCTACACAACACATACGTAGTTACAGGCAAAGCCAATCCGACAAAATGTTAATAATTGCTGGATCTAGACAATGGGTAATAAGTAATCGCTGCACTGTTCTTTTAGCTTGTCTATAAGTTTGAAGATTTTTGTAATAAAAATTTGGGGGGAAAACCCTTTAATATATATTTTGGGACACACTACTTTATATTTGAGGTGGGAGTTAAGCCCAGGACAGTTCCCTGCCTTTCTCCCACAATAAGCAGAGAACAAAATAGACTTTCCTTCAGTTCCAATGCAGGTATTATCTCTGAAATATTAAGGTAAGGAGTACAATCTAAACTCTCTAAAGTCATAAAAATGCAAGCACGTGTGTCCCTGGCTGCCCCCAACTCTGCCACTCTTGAGTCAGGGCAACTCAGCAGAGCTGCTCTCTGTGATGAACAAAAGGAGTCTAAGAGAATAGGCTTTGAAGCAGATTTAGTCTGTTTAGCCTGGGGCAAGATTTCTCACATTCTAGAATAGCATTTTCTTTCCTAAAGTCCAAGAAACAGTCTTCAAGGCACGCTTTACTTCTTAAGGTAGTGATCATTGTTCTTTTCATTTGTTTCTATATGAAGACTTGGGGAAAATGACAGGAGAAAGAAAGGTAATCTTTCTGGCAACAGCTTCAAAATAAATATATCAAACAGCAATTACTACACTTCTCCCATTAAAAATTTTGACATGGAGGAACAAAAATTATTTTATATTAAAAGCCAATTTTTGCCAAATTACCTTCTTCCTCACATCCTTTTATTTTGATGATAGAAGCTTGTTTTACTTTCCTCAAACTTTCTTCAACAGTAATAACAAAAACTTGGCTAATGACTGACCAAAGTAAAGTTTTTAAACCCTTACATCAAGAATTATTTTGTAAAAATTAGTTTCTGTTTTCAAAAGTTTTAGACAACAGAAGTATAAAGTATGTCACCCTCTATTAACATTCTGGTTTCCAGCCCTTTCTCTATGTATGTGTATATATATATTTAACAAAAGTGGGATACTACACTTCAAGTTTTATAGCCTGTTTTTTTTTCACTTGACAATATATGGTCAACATCTTTCATGATGGTACACATTGCTCTTCCTCATTCCTTTTCACGGATGAATAATATTCCATTATATCAATTACCTAACTTAATGGTTTTCAACTGTGCCCTAAGAAGGCATTCTGAAAATCTGAGGTATTTTTTTACTGCACAGTGACTAGGGAGCACTGCTGGCATTTGGCAGGCAGGGACCAGGGATGCTAGATATCCTGCAATGCTCGATATTCCTACATAAGGATTGGCCTGTGTCCTGCACAACTTTCACATGTCCCACCAGATGTTCAAGGAGGTGAAAAACCTGGTTATAATTTCATGACCTGGAACCTAATTCCATATTACTTATAAAACAAAATGTTCTTGATATCTTTAATAGGTACTGAATTTTCTAGGAAGGCAACTGCATTACTTCAAGAGGAGAATCTATCTTGTTTTGTTCAGAACTTCACGAACAGTTATTCAAGCCTGTGGTATTCTGAGTCACCAACACAACACATATGAATCATTGTGCATTTGTAGTTGTAAGATGCACAGTGATTCAACATAGGGGTACCAGCATCTGACTACTTAAGTCACGTCTTCTACTGTAATGTCTAAACAAACTGAGATACATATTATTTTATTATAAATTACTTCTTTTATTTATCTTTTATAGCATAGTTAGAGCATTATTTTTATTTCTTTGAAAGCATGGGTGTAGATACATTATCTCTATATTTCATTTTCAAACAGTGAAAGGAACTTTAAAAATATTATAGTATTTAGGCCAGATTTTGGTCTCTAATGTCATTCTTCTCTAAAAGCACCATGGGCTCCTCAGAAAAGTGGCTGATTCTAGGGCTGGGGCGTGGGAGGTACAAGACGTACCTGGAAAATGCAGCCATGCCAAAAAGGAAGGAGATGCTCAAAAAAGTGACGGGGGAAGGGCATGCCACAAGGTTGCAAGAGCCAGCTTGAAGGGGCACACAGTGGTCAAATTAGGATAATCTGAGAACCAAAATAATTAAGTATAATAATGAATTACAAACCATTAAGAAAATAGGAATTCATGTGTCCATCCTGGTAATAAATAAATAAGCAAGCAAGTAAGTAAGTGAAACAGATGGCCTCTTGATTATAGTAAAATGCTAACTGCTAACTAGTAAATGTGGAGAGGGTGCTTGATCTGGGGGAAAAAATCATTTTGCAACCATCATAATAAAATTGGATCAAGCAAAAATCATCAGTGGATGCTAACTAGGGAGAAATTCTGATGAGGAACAGGGTATTTTATGGCCTGAAAGTGTCTCCTTATGGGTTGCTTATTATATGCAAGGGAAAAAATAGAAATTATATGGTAAAGAATTCAAACAGACACCTTGAGTGGGTTTTCAAAGTCAGCATCACCAATGAGATAGAGCAAGACCAGAAAAACCCAAATTGAGACATTCTATTTTTAAAAAGGGGGAAAGGGCCTGTATTCTCCAAAAGAGTCAGCCACTAAAGACAAACACTGTGGAACTATTTCAGTTTATTTTATTATTTTTTGGGGAGGAGGAGGGAGGTAAATAGGTTTACTTATTTTATGTTTAGAAGAGGTACTGGGGATTGAACCCAGGACCTCATGCAGGCTAAGCGTACGCTCTACCGCTTAAGCTACAACCCCCCCCCGAACTATTTCAGTTTAAAGGAGGTTAAAGAGACATAGTAACTTAATGCAAGACCTGACTCTGACCCTATCCTGTAAGGGAAGGAGAAAAACCTCATAAAGGACATTATTGAGTCAATGGACGAAACTGGAATACAGATGGTAGGTTATAGAAAAGTACTTTATCGATGTTATACTCACTAAAGTTGGTAACTCTACTGAGGTTAGACTACACTGAAGTTAAAACAGAATATCCTCAGTAGTCTCAGGAAATAAAGCCCTGAGGGGTAAAGGCCATGACGTATGTCCCTTACATTCAAATGATTCTGAAAAAAAAATATGGGATGTGTGTGTCTACTTACAAATACATGTATGTGTAAGTAGACATATTTATGGATAGAGAATGAGAACGCAGGCAAATAGAGTAAAAGGATTACAAAAGGTGTATGGGCATTCTTTGTATTTTCTTATGCTTCCATTTTTTCTGTAAGTTTGAAATTATTTCCAAATAAAACGTTCAAAAATTATTTTAAAAAGGGAGAGACGGTGGTTTCAGTTTACATTCCAGCATGGGGACAAATCATTTAGGTTCTTTCTCTGAGTATAAAATGAGAGGTTTGAACTAGATGTCTTTGAAGACTCCATTCTGTCCTAAATTTACATAGGGAGTGTGATGAGAGTCAATTAGAGCCCCTTTAAGAAACTGCTAAAGAGAATACATCGCAAAAGTGCCTTTCTGATTCTTCTCATTGAGACACTACTAACATCTAACTATCTAACATCTAATGGATTTCTGTTTCTGCCAAATCTCTTTTCTTCAGAATCAGAGAAAAGGTAGTGCATTTTTTCATCTTTGTGGCTGCCTGGACTTACTTCACACATAATTCTCTGCACTATTATTATACTGTAGTTTACTATTAGGATACAAGTTCCACCAAAAAGGGGCATGGGGAATATTTTCTTTATTCTACCACTGACATTATTTCTTACCAAGGCACCTGAAATATGTTACTGATTCTAGAGAGAAATCCAACTGCTTTTTAAAATCTTAACTACAGGTTACTATGCCATGTGCGCCTCATTTCCTTATAAGACCTAGGGTGATGTGTTTGTATTGCATGTTCAGTGGGCAATCAGTAGTACTGGGTGATTTTACTTTGATTTGATCCTCTTACTCCTTTAGGATCAGATTCACAGGGCTTTGTTAAACTTCAAAGTGCTTATTTTCCCTCTTTGATCAACTTCCACCACAGTTTGCTACTTATGTTCAACTGGGACTTGTCTTCATGGTACTTACTGCTAAAGGAACCCAAACGGTCCATTCCCTAGTTGGCAAAGACTGCTGCTTTGATCTTCCTCAATGCAGTGCTCCTTCAGGGAGACCTCAGAACTGGCCAACACGCACAACAAAGCTTGATGACCCCTGTGAACCAACAAAAGTGGCACAGGGATGAGGAAATAATTTAAAGGGACAAGATAAAGAGAAGATAATGCAACACGTTCTGCCACATTCTGGCTTTGTAAGGTGAAGCAAATTATTTTATCTCTGTAAGCTTACTTCCTCCTCTGTAAAATGGGCACGATACAACTGTACCTCTTGAGTTGTGAGGATTTAATACCAAAATCCACATAAATAATGTGGCAGGGTGCCTGGCCCATAGTAAGCCCTCTACAAAGGTTACATATTTCTAATAAACAGCGACTGGTTTTCTCTGCCCAGCTCTCTTTAGCTCTCTTCTTAGCTCTCTCTCTCTTCTTAGCTCTCTTTCCTTTGGGAAATTGATTCTCCCACATTGCATACGGTTTTGGTGGGGGTTGCCAACAGCAATACTCCATCTCCCACCCCAACAGCAGCTAAAGCAACCAGATCTATTCTGACAGAAATCTGAATCTTGAGTAAGACATAACGGACAAAGGGCAGTTGGAGCCCAGTCATTCACTAGCCAAAGAGTTTGGTCTATGAGCTCTGCCTGTTGAGATCCCGTTCCCCAAAGGGTGGCCCCTGTTTAGGTCCCCCCCCCCCATTTATGTATCTCTCCAATAATACTTCAATATGAATGAACTTCTGTTACTAGAAACTAGGAATCCTATCTGCTACAACATACATTTTTTCACTAACTTACTCTTTGAACAAAACTTAATGGGTATGTACAAAGTATCTTCCTGAAGACATAAATGAACTCCTATTTCACCAACTAAGCCAAGAAAACATTCCCCCTCCTTCTACACTTCCAGAGACTTTTATCTATCTCTTTTCTGGCACTTTTCACATTCAACTTTGTGAGGATTACTTCTGAATGCACATTTCCCCCATTTCTAGACTAAATGAAAGCAGGCACTACACTGAATACGAACTTGTATGTTTTAAAGTACCAAGCACAATGCAAAGCAGAAAGAACTCAACAAACACAAATGTAACAAACAAATAAATGTTCTACAAAAAGGTTAATTCATCTTTAGTTCTCCCACAGTGACTTCTTTCACCTGATAGTTTTAGCTTGAGGACTAATACATCATTAAGTGTATGCAACACTCAGATATGTCAACGAACTTGTCTTTTTTAGGGTGAGCTGGGGTGGTTCTTCCTCTGTTCTAGTCCCAGGAAAATGAGTTTGAAGGAAAGTGAGCTTAGCAAGGAGCATTATTCACTCAGTAATAAATTAATGGACAGATACCCCAAGCTCTTGGATTGGAAGGATTAATATTGTTAAAATGACCATACTACATAAAGCAATCTACAGATTTAATGAAATCCCTATCAAATTACCTAGGACATTTTTCACAGAACTAAAACTAGTAATTCTAAAATCTATATAGAATCACAAAGGACCCAGAATTGCCAAAGCAATCCTGAAGAAAAAGAATGAAGCTGGAGGCAGGTAATGCTACAAAGCTACAGTAATCAAAACAGCATGGTATTGGCACAAAAACAGACATATGAATCAATGGAACAGAAAAGAGAATCCAGAAATTAACTCACGCGCCTATGGTCAATCAATCTTCCACAAAGGAGGCAAGAATATACAATGGAGAAAAGACAGTCTCTCCAACAAGTGGTATTGGAAAAGCATCCGAGCTGCATGTAAATTAATGACATTAGAACACTCCCTCACATCATACACAAAAATAAAATGGCTTAAAGACTTACACATAAGACAACATAAAACTCCTAGAAGAGAACATAAGCAAAACGTTCTCTGATATAAATTGTAGCAGTGTTCTCCAAGGGCAGTCTACCAAGGCAATAGAAATAAAAGCAAAAATAAACAAATGGGATCTAATTAAACTTATAAGCTTTTGTACAGCAAAGGAAACTATAAATAAAACGAAAAGACAACCTATGGAATGGGAGAAAATATTCACAAACAACGCAACTGACAAGGGTTTAACGTCCAGAATATACAAACAGCTCATACAACTCAGTAACAAAAATACAAAAAATCCAATCCAAAAATGGGCAGAAGAACTGAACAAGCAATTTTCCAATGAAGACATACAAATGGCCAACAGGCACATGAATAAAATATTCAATATTGCTAATTATCAGAGAAATGCAAATCAAAACTACAACAAGGTATCACCTCACACCAGTCAGAATGACCATCATTAAAAAGTCCACAAAGGATAAATGCTGGAGAAGGTGTGGAGAAAAGGGAACCCTCCTACACTGTTGGTGGGAATGCAGTTTAGTGCAGCCATTATGGAAAACAGTGTGGAGATTCCTTAAAAACCTGAAAATAGACTTACTCTATGATCCAGCAATCCCACTCCTAGGCATATATCTGGAGCAAACTCTAATTTAAAAAGATATAGGCATCCCAATGTTCATAGCAGCACTATTTACAACAGCCAAGACACGGAAGCAACCTAAATGTTCATCAACAGATGACTGGATAAAGAAGTTTTGGTATATACACACAGTGGAATACTACTCAGCCATAAAAGGAAAAAATAATGCCATTTGCAACAACATGGATGGACATGGAGATTGTCATTCTAAGTGAAGCCAGAAAGAGAAAGAAAAATACTGTATGATATCACAAAAGATATCGCTCATACATAGAATCTAAAAAAAAAAAAGGACACAAACTTATTTACAAAACAGAGACAGACTCAGACACAGAAAACAAAGGTTAAGGTTACCAAGGGGAAAAGAGGGTAAGGAGGGATAAACTGCATGTTTGGGATTTGTAGATACTAACCTAGATATGAAATGGATAAACAACAACGTCCTACTGTTATAGCACAGGGAACTATATTCAATACCTTGTTATGGCCTATAATGGAAAAGAATATGAAAAGGAATATCTTTTATTTACATACGTATAAATGAACGACTATGCTGTACACCAGAAACACACTGTAAACCAACTGTAGTGCAATAAAAAAAAATAGAATATTAAACAAAATAAAATGGCCAGAACTTAATGAACTTCTCTCATATGCCAGGTACTGTGGTACCACTGTATGTGGATAATCTCCCAATCCTCACAACCTTCTGAGACATGCTACTTTTTCAAAGGGAGAAAGGAAGCTCTGAAAGATTATGTTACTTGCACAATGTCTTACAAGTAGTGAATAGCAGCGCCCCTTCAGCAGAGGTTAGTAGAGATGATCAAGAAAAGGATGTAACAAGTCTCAAAAACACTCCACGTCGTAAGCACAATACTGCAATAAGCAGACTCTTCTTTCTTCCTCTCTTTTCTTCTCTCAACATACATTTCTGACGCTAACATCCACGAAAGGATGGGTGCTAGCTCCAAATTAACATTTGCCAAATTCAAAGTTACCGGGAAGAGGAGGGAAGGGGCCGTCGAGAAAGGCATTCAGTGTGGTGCAGAGGACAGGGGCAGATTTGGGAGTTCTGCGTTCAAGATTCCAAGCCTCACTACTTTCCTTATTCGCTGTGTGATCTAGGGCAAGTCATTCTACTGGAGACTCAGACAGCCTCGGCTGTAAAAACTGGGCCTGAAATACCTACTCTGGAAGGCCCACTGGAAAACTCAACGGGTAACGTCGGCCAGGTGCACGGCACACTAGGGATGTCCAGATTGGGATTACGAGCTTCATTGCAGAGTCCGTAATATACCGAGGATGGGACCCAGCACGACCGCCCAGGGGGCGGGACGCGCCAGGCTCCCGAGCGGGGCGGGGCCCCAGGGCGCAAGCCGGGCCCGCGCCGCCCTCCCCCACCGCGCGGCGTGGCCCGCGCCTCGCGCCAGCTCACCCCCCTCGCCCTCGACGCCCCAAGGGCCCGCAGCCCGCCCCTGTCCCCGCCGTACCTCGCGGTCCCGGCCTCCCCCTTGTCCCGCAAGAGGGGCTCAAGCCCCGCCGCCGCCCTCCCTGCAGCACCTCGTGCCTCACCTCACCGCGTCCCCCTCCTCCGCGCCGAGGAAACGCCAGCCGTGCGCGCCCCCAGGCTTGCGTGCTCGCTCCCGAGCGGCGCAGGCGCGAGCGCGCCGCGGGCCGCGCGCCCGCCGCCTCCGCCCTGTTCCCGCCCCGCCGCCGGCTGCGCGCCCGCCGCCGCCCCTCGCTCGGCCCCTGCCCGGGCCCTCGCCGGGCGCCCGCCGCCGGCCTCTGGCGGGAGGATGGGGCTGAGCAGCTTGCCCGACTTTTGAGTCGGACCTGTAATCGGTTTTCCCTCTGGGCGCGTTGCTGGTCGCCGCAGGCTTGCCCCTGCCTGGTGCCGTTTGATCCGCTCCAGAGTGCGGTGAGGTGGAGCAGGCCGGTACCGCCCCGCTTTTGTGTTTTTTTGTTTTTGTTTTTGTTTTTTAACATTCCCATCCCCACCCCTATTGCAGCCTCAGAGGAAATTGAGGCTAAGAGGGCCGAAGGACGGCAAGCAGTGGTCGCTTCTCGAAGCCGGGTCTTGCAGTGCTGCTCATGGATTAACCAGACTGCCTGAATGGTTTAAGGGTACACAGGGTACGTTTGATTCAGAGGCTTCTGGAACGTCGAAATTATCTACTTTGGAAAGAACCATCCCCTCTTTGGGCTTTAGGGGCCCAGATTGAGGCGCGATGATGAGAGGATGTGGTGGTCCACTCTGATGTCAATCTTGAGGGCTAGGTATGTCCCAACATCTCTTGTTACTTCTACTAATTATTACAATAGCTGCCATTTGTCAAGTATTTATTGCATGCGAGCCTTTGTACAAAGGGAACTGCATACATGGTCTCATTTAATCTTCAAAAACAACCTTATGGGGCAGACACTCATTATTATTATCCCGTTTTCCAGATGAAGACCTTTAGACTCTGCCTTGTGAATAACTTGGGATCATACTCCTAGACCGTCTCTGGGAAGGGTATTCAAACAGTGGTTTATCTTAACCATTATACTAATACATGTATTTAGAAGTCTTTCTTTCATAAATTTGCCCAACCTCTTGTAGAATTCATTTACACTTTACGCTTATGCGGCCTCTTTATTCATGTTTTACTATGTGAGTAATACAAGTTCATTCTGGAAAAAAAAACGGACACTGTTCTAGGTGCTGGGAATTCAGCAGTGAACAAAACCAAGTCTGCTTCATATAATAGTCAGGGGAGATTGACAATAAGCAATACACATAATATATTATGAAATAATAATGTTCAGTAATGTGGGAAGTTTTATGGGGAAAAAATCAGAATAAAGGGATAAGAGTGATGTGGAGATGCTCTAGCAGATAGGGCAGACAAAGGAAGGCATCTTAATCATAAGCAGAAATCTCATCATTAAATGAAGGGGGCTGCTGTGTGGACTTCTAGAGGAGAAGAGAAAGGAAAAGATAAATAGCAGTTCAAATGGCCCTGAAATAGGACTTGCTTGGCAGGTCGGAGAAGAAGCAGAGAGATCTGTGTGGCTGGAGCACAGCAAATCAGAGAAGCAAGTTGGGAAACATTGGCAGAAGCCAGATCCTGTATCTGGTAAGCCATGCTGGACTTTGGGTTTTATTAGAATGTGAAAGAATACCATGGAAGGGTTGAGAACAAAGGGATAATCAGATTTGCTTTAAAAGGATCACTCTGATAGTTATGTGGAGAATAGATGGTAGAAACATTAAATTGCCCTTTAAAGCAGAAATTGTCCTTTTACACAGCAATTGCTCAACAGATAGTTTATGATCATTGATGTTTCCCCTACCCCTTTACACCTTTACACCTTTAATACCGCTCTCACCTTCTCTGCAAACAGAAAATAGGGTCAAATATGTAGGACTTTTCTTCATGTCTTTCTCACCTAAACTGAAATTTTTAAATTTATTTATTCATTTATTTATTTGTTTGTTTATTTATTTATTTATTTATTTATTTATTAATGGAGGTACTGGGGATCGAACCCAGGACCTCATGCATGCTAAGTAGAAACTCTACCACTGAGCTATCCCTTCCCCCTCTAAACTGAAATTTTTTGAGACTGCCTAGGGCATGTTTCCAGATCTGGATGCCATGATTGTCAACAACCTGAATATGAGTCATCAATGTTGTACTACTGTGGAAAAACAGTCCCATGTGATACTGGGGTCTGTTCATTAAAAATGTAGCATTCAAGCATCTGGAAACTACCCCTCCTCTTCAGTTGATGTTAGGCCCTCATTAGAATTCTAAGCCCCAATTTAGTCATTGTGCTTAAGAAAGATGTGGCGAAATCAAAATGCACAGCGAGAGGAAGGATAACAGTAATTAAGGCAGTGCTTTTCTGCATTTCTTCCTGCAACAATGTAGTGCATAGTAGCATCAGTTATAAGACCAGCTGAAGAAGTGGAAGGCCAGCTGAAGGAAGACAGATTTGGAGAGGAAATGAAAAGTTCTGTTTCAGATCTGTGCTTTGCAGTCGGAGTGGAAATGACATGAGTGAATTTAGAGCTCAGAGGAGAAGCCAGGGCTAAAATTGTACAACTGTATTAGAATTGTTTCTTTGGATGCCTGTCTTCTTTCAACAGAGCTTGAGGACAGACACTGTCTTTTTTTCTTTGGAACCTCAGTGCCCAGAAGTCATCCTGGACAAATGTTTGTGAAATGAGCAAGGCAAAGTTATGGATGAAGTCA
Source organism: Camelus bactrianus (assembly GCF_048773025.1). Taxonomy (NCBI): domain Eukaryota; kingdom Metazoa; phylum Chordata; class Mammalia; order Artiodactyla; family Camelidae; genus Camelus; species Camelus bactrianus. The sequence goes on from NC_133554.1 coordinate 12,202,474, forward strand.
CTCAGGCAAGAAAGTAAAAGGTAAAAAGAGGGGATGTCTGACAATTTATGCTTTCACAAGAGGTCTAAGCAGTCACTTGAACCTGACTTCCAAGTAGGGTGACCGTAAGTCCTGATGCTTGAGACAGTCCTGGTGTACTCCTGTTGTCCCTGTATAATTAGTAATATTGTCTCATTTCACTCTCAGCAGTGTCTCTGTTTGTACACTAATTGTATGGTCACTCTTTGTAGAAGGCCCTTCAGGGTCTAGTGTCTTCCTATTTCTCTGTCATCACTCCCCCATTTTACACTTCATTCTCCCAGATGAAAGTATCTCCATTTCCCCTTATATTGTCTGCTACTGCCAAGTTTCCTGTGCTAAGGAACCTCCACTTCACTTAGACATCACTTCCTCAGGAACCTCCCCCCAAAGCCTGGGTTTTGTGTCCCCCTTACTTGCTTCCAGCGCACCCTGTATTTAACCTGTCATAGCAGAGGTGGCTCAGTGCCATGTTGCTCCCCTCACTAAACACTGTAAAGGAACCTGAAAAAACAACTTTCATCCTCTTAAGACAGAAATTTACATTGATAGTATCCAAGATCAGTCCATGTTGGACTAAATATTTTTGAAGATTGACCTTCAGGGCAGTCTAATAGCACATTCTCCAAGCCCTTCCATTCTTAACTAACTGAGGAGGTTGACTGTTGAACTCAAAACCCCACCAGGAAAATTGCATCCTACTGTCAGGCTCTGGACCGTGGCTGCCGTTGGTTGAGTCCAGAATATTCCAAGAGATCCTCTTCAACTGCGTAGCTGCTGTGGTTAGAATCAGAGGTGCAGTTCTGGAGCCTTCCCCCCATGGAAGTGACAAGCCTGAGCCTCAAGGGTTGCAGCTCTTAGGTCTCAGCTCTGTGAGTCCGCACACTCAGGCACTTGCCCAGAAGCCCTGGCTCCACCACGGCCCAGCTCAGGGCTGGTTCCAGCCTCCTCCACCTCTGTTGCTGCCTCTGGTATTCAGGATGATTGCCCTCCTCTTGCTCCCGTTCCCCCTACCCCTCCACATCTTTCTCCTTTTGTAGCCACCTTAGTCAAAGGAGTTAGGGAATCAGTCCTTTTCCTTCCAGGAGGTTCCTAGACTGCTTTTTTAACTTGATCAACCTCAATCATGACCAATCTGCAGAGGAAGGGTTGAAGTACTCCTACTAATCTACTTAAAGAAATGTAAGGTCTACATAAAGCTGTTTTTCCACACAGTGGCCTGTCTGGGGAGCTTCTGCATAAGTAAGAGGGCCCTGGAGATCTCAAAGGTGAGCAAAAGGGGAAAAAAATAATTCTGCTAAAAGACCCTGCTGCACCCCATATTATACATAAAGAAAAATAAGGCTCATAGAGGTAAAACCACTCGCCCAAAGTCATTCAGTTATTAGGAAGCACAGCCAGAATGAAAATCAGGTCTGCCCAGGTATAACTAATAAACTCCCTCTGACTATTCAAAACTGAAGAATTAGCAGGTACCAGGATTTTCATAATGTCATGGCCGTTAAGCAGAATCTTCATGAATCCAGCCCTTTGCTACTCATCTCTTCTGCCTCTTCCTTACCTCACTGACTTCTTTTTGATCTCCACAAAACACGGGATATCTGTCTCTAGAATCAGCAGGCTTTGGGGAGAACCCAAAAAGGTTAATCAGGAATCTTTATTGCTGAGTGACTCCTGTTTATCAGAAAAATTTGAAATGCCTACTAGGCAACCTAGCTGCATACCTTTCAGCCTGGTGGACAGGGCCTCCACCTGCTGACCTTCGAAATAGGCTCCTAAAGTATTTTGCATCGTTTGATGACAGACAGTCTGTACTCTTTTGCAACCTCCAAATACCTGGTACATGTTTGAAATATGAACTGTAAGAAACCTGCCACCGTTTAATATGACTGAAAAAACATGTACTTTGAAGCCTTCCCTGAATTTGAATACCTTCAAGAATTTAGGCAAGTTATTATCTTTCTGTGACTCTCTTCTCCTCATATGTAAAATGAAAATAATACCTAATTTATAAGAGTTTTATAAGGATGTGATGATGTATGTATAGTACCTAGTTCATGACGGAATCAAATAAATGATCATTGTAATTTTAATTCTAGAAGTGCTCCCTAGTAAGACCATGGGGCTTGCTTAGAAGTTGTTCTAGGCTGGGTTGGCTAGTGCTCAGCACTAGAATTTTATCATTACTCGAATCAAGAACTATCTACTAGAAACCTGTAAGTTTCCAGAACACCAAGCAATTAAACAAAATTTTCTTTTGCTGCCTGCTTCTTTAGCAACTTCCTCACTGTACACAACTAAAGTATACATTATCTTACAAGTCATAGGGCAAATGTGTGGTTGCAATCAAGGATGGATAATCCAGCCTTACCTTAAATGCAGGACATATTCAGGAGCTCTGTCCCATTTAATTAATGTAAATAGTGAACAGACTTATGCATTATGAGCAATTAACTGTAAGGATGTTCTTTAGAGTACAGAGTGAGTACTGTTGTAATCAAATAAAACTTGCAAGGTTAATCTGATGCATATTTAATGACATATGTAATTGTTATTGTGCTGCAGGATAATTAGGCCTTAAATGTTAAGTTAGTTACATAAACGGCTGTAATTGGTTATTTTTACACAGCCAAACACATTTTTTTAGAGTTTGCTCACTTTATTAATTTTCTAGCATCTATAAACATGCCAAGGACAACAATTTTCTCTGAAACCCTTTACTGTTTCATCATGGGCTCACAGACATAAACACACTCTTCAAAATGACACAGCAAGGTTTTCCTCCCAACTTGGTCCTAAAAATAGCTACTGCTCAAGGCTCTTTGTATATATTTATTCCTTTTAGTCCTTAAAAAACCCTTTTGTCCTTAAAAACCCCTTGTTACTTCCATTTTACTGATGCAGTAATTGATGCTCAGAGAGTGTAAGCAGGCAGCATTGTAGAGATTAAAACTTCTATCCCCAACTTCTAAACATGGCTTTATACACCCTTAGAAGGTAATGGATCCCAGCAGGATCCTTTTTTGTTGTTGTTGTTGAGGAAATAGAATGGCTCCTAAGGAATACAGAATATGTATAACACCCCCAAAGAGGGAATGTGTCAGCCTAAAAGAGGGAGAAGATAATAATGGAAGAGTTGGAGCCAGTTGAAGCTGAGTTCAAGGATGAGAATCTTGGCCAATGAATTTCAAGCACAGTCGCTCCATTATGGGCTGTTATGCTGTAGAGATATTGTATCAACCTAATGCCACTGAATATTTGAATTTTAGAACTGACTCCACTTATTCTAATTCCTTAAGAAAGAATCATATAGAGGTTAGACTAGTGTTTCTCAACCTTTTTTTAAAAGTCATGATTGCCAGCCCTAAAGAGCTTTTTTAGATTTTTTTTTCTTAATTGCTTTCCTGATGAAGTTTTTTTCACTTTTCATAGTCCCAGTTTATTGTATTGTATACCTACCTCCTTTCGAAAACGATCTATACTCCAATTTCAGTTTCATTTTTTTCCATTTTTCAGTTTTACTAGACAACATTGTTACAATTTGACTGCACATATACCACATATTGCATGTAAATACATATACACAATATACTGCACGTATTTTTAATTTACATATGTGTACTGTTCATCGTTTCTAAAAACAGTTTAGAGCTTTAGCTTTTCAAACTTACATAGTTATCAAAGGAATAAAACCAACCACAAAATAAGAATCAACAGAATGCGGCAATCCAATTATAAAGGGCAGTCAGATGTGCTTACACATATTTAAGAAATCAGTCATCTAAATTATAAATAATAAGTAGTTCATCTGTGTCCTTTTTTTAAGATTCCACATATAAGTGATATCATATGGCATTTTTCTTTCTCTTTCCAGCTCCCAATGAAGTGTTTTTTTTTTTTCTTTAATTTTTTTTTGGAAGGGGAGTTAATTAGATTTACCTATTTATTTATTTTTGGAGGAGGTACTGGGGATTGAACCCAGGACCTTGTGCATGCTAAGCAAGCACTCTACCACTGAGCTATACCCTGCCCCTCCCCAATGAAGTTTTAATACCTTTAATACCAGATATGCTAGCTATATACCTGTTTATGTACTTTATGTATATCTGTACTTTATATATAAAAGGTAAGATTGTTTTTCCCTCTCAAGAATAAGATTTTTTTCTCCTTCATTGAGTGTGCTTAGGTGAAACAATGATGTATGAATAATGCAGCTTCCCACATAGGCCTACCTTGAAGTTCAGGGTAGTTATAGAAAAGACAGTATTTCTATACATGTGACAATTGCATTTCTCATTATAAATAAGTTGATGATTTTATGCATGAATTTGGTGACTGAATCTGCTCCTAAATATGGGGACCATTCTCTCTGTGTGGAAAATTTGGATTTCTAAGCCTGTGAAACAACCTGAGAGTTCTTTGGACAGACAGCCTGCTAGCCTTCCACAAACTCAACCTAAAGAGCAGGCCTCTTTATTTGAAAATTCTAAAGCATTCTTATGTGTTTATGCCTTCATTCCATAAATATTTATTGAGCCCTATTGTAGGTGAAGGACTGTGCCAGGTACTAGGGATTCAAAGACTAATAAAATAATCTCTGCCATCAGAGAAGCTCAGTGTCTAGTTAAGGAGACAGACGTGCATGCAGGTAAATGAAATACAAGACAATATGGGCTGTAACAGAGATGGGCTGGGTACACTGAGGGCTCCAAGAAGAGATTAGTCAGTTCTAGGGAGAATTAAGGGAAAATTAAGAATCTCTGGGAAGTGACGAGTTAAGTCTTGGAGAAGAGTGGGAAGGAAATTCCAAATAGAGAGAACAAATTATTCAAAGGTCAGAAGCATGAAATAGCATGGCCAGTCTGGTCTGTGCGACTGGAGTACAGAGAGCAAGGAAGGAGAGCCACTGTACGTGAAGTTGCCTACGTACACAGAGGTCAGACTTTGGTGGACTTGCCCTTTACTCCGGAGGCCATGGAGAGCCAGTGAGGCATTTTGAGTTGAAGAGTGGTGTTATCACTAATCTGGTTTTAGACCTGTCTCTCTGGCAGTGATGTGGACTGAAAAATGGCAAAATGAAAGGCCAGGAGTTTCAGCAGTCCAACTAAGGGATGCTGAGGGCTCAAACAACATCATCGGAGTGGTGATGAGGAAGAATAAATGAATTTAAGGTGTTTAAGAAGTAATTAGGGGGAGAAGAGTGAGTAAGGAGAATCATCATTAAAGATGATTCTCCAAAGTCCACCAAGAGAGGGACCATAGGGCAAAGAGCAGACATGAAGCAGAAAAGGGCAGGTTTTGCTCTGGATATGTTGAGTTTGAGGTGTCTCTAGGACGTACAGGTGGCGTTCACTAAGCAGATTCAAAGGCTAAAGGAGAGATCTAGGTCAGAGACACAGATTAGGATGTCAGCACAAATCTGGGAATTTTGAAACCACAGAGAGGAGGAGATTGCCTGAGTTCATTGAATGGAAAAAGAGAAAAAGAATAGAAACTTGGATGGCAACAACAGGTAAGACTCAGAGGAAGAGCCCGTAGTGAGGAAAGGGAGAGGTGGACTGAAGGGAGTGAAGGGGCAGCCAGGATGTGGAGTGGGGAGGTCGTCAGCAGAGCATCATTAAGACCCTGTAGGCCCTGAAAATATTACGGTGCTTCCCATGTAATTTAATATAAAAATGTCGGGGGTAGACTGCTTTGGGGTGAGCCGATAGCCTTGAACTCCCCCTGGTTGTACTTCCCACAGTTCATTCCGTTTTACTGAACTCCTGCCCCCAACATCAAGTCACCAGATGGGTCCATTCCCCAGTGAGAGGGTCAACATCCCTCCGCCACCTACCCGTCCCAGATAGTTTGTAACAGCCTTTATTTTCCCTCCCACTTTTTCATCCTCCAACAGTTAAGTCAGGGAAGCTCTCACAGGAAGAGGGATTTTAATGCTGGGATGGGAATGGCAACTGCCTAGATTTTAGGTGCAAAAGAAAAGACCCAATCAGATTTTAAGTGGTTAAGTTCTTGGCTCAGGGCAAGGCCCCAGTGTCGAGCTCTAGTGAATAAAGAGCGTTTCTGGTTGTCCTTGGGAAAATAAATAAATAAATAAATAAATAAATAAATAAATAAATAAATAAATAAATAAATAAATAAATAAATAAAGTAAGTAAGTAAGTAAGTAAGTAAGTAAGTAAGTAAGTTAAAATATTATAAGCTATAAAATATGTGTAAGGGTGGTCCAACAAAGTTCTGATTTCTCTATGGTGACCTCTTTGATTGTATCCTCTTCATGGCCGTTATTTTGGTGCCCCTGGTTTACTACTGCCCTAAGTACATGTTTATTCACCTACCAGTAATCTTACAACATAGCACTGAGAGTACAGCAAGGAAGATGGATTAGTCAACTACAGAGAAGTCAAAGGCAAAGGTTAAAGAGTGCTCATTGGAAAAAAAGAAGTGCCAATTATACCAGCATATGGATAGACTTGCATATTAGTGGAAGAGAATAAAAAGTCCAGAAGCAAACCAAAATACATCTAGGAATTAGTATATTGATAAAGGTGCGCTACTCAATAGATGATGTGGACCATTGGATGACTGTCTGGGGAAAAAAATAAATGTCAGTCTATATCTTACACCAGGATAAACTCCAAATGGATTAAATATTTAAATAAAAATGGAAAACTATGAAAGTACTAAAAGAAAATATGAGACAATTCCTTCATAATCTTGGCATGGGGAAGGAAAATCTTTCTCACTTTGGATCAAAATACAGAAGGCATAAAACAGAGGCTAATAATTTGACCATGTATTTACATGCACATGCGTGTGTGTGCGCGCGCGCACACACACAGTGGATTACTACTCAGCCATAAAAAGGAATGAAATAATGCCATTTGCAACAACATGGATGGGCCTAACGATTACCATACTAACTGAAGTAAGTCAGACAGAAGGACAAATATGTGATACCACTTTTATGTGGAATCTAAAAAAATGACACAAATCAACTTATTTATGAAACAGAAATAGACATAGAGAACAAACTTACAGTTACCACAGGGGAAAGGGCAGGTGAGGGATAAATTAGGAGTTTGGGATTAGCAGATACACACTACTGTATATAAATGGATAAATAACAAGGTCCTGCTGTATAACGTGGGGAACTATATTCAATACCTTGTAATAGCCTATGATGAAAAGGAATCTGAAAAGGAATATATGTGTGTTCATGTATGGACTGAAGCATTGTGCTGCACACCAGAAACTGACACAACATTGTAAACTGACTATTTCAATTGAAAAAAAGAAAGAAAATGGGAAAAAATGGAACTCATATCACAAAGAGTAATCCTCCTAATATAAAGAAATAGATGAGAAAGAGATCAAGCACTCAAGAGAAATCTCAATGAAAGATATAAATTGACAGGGCTCATGTGTCATAGAGCATAGAGATTTTGAGGTCAGTGACTTATACTGGAATCCTAGCTGGGCTCACTTGCTAGCTCTGTGACCTTAGGCAAGTCTCTGGTCCTCAGTTTTCTCTTCTATAAGATGGAGATAAGAATTGTAGCTACTTCAGATGGATAAGTGAGATGAAGGCCCAGCTGGTGACTCATGGTAAAAGAAGGAAGGACACAGAGAAGATGGGTTCTAAATTTCTGGTATCTGGGATGCTTCAAGTAAAGAGAGTCAGGGAAGAGAACCAATTCAATTCATTGAGGGCAGTTATTTTCTAAGTCCCTATATGTGTCAGAGACAGCCCCAGACCTAGGAATGCAATGTAGATGTAAGCAAGACAGACCTGGTCCCTGTCCTCAATGTAGCTCACTTCTGTCGGAGAGACCGACATCAATCAAATGCCACAGAAACACATCATTACAAACAGATGAACACCATGAAGGAAATGTACACTATAAAAGGTATAATAGGGGAATCTGGTGGAGTTTGGGAGGTCGGTGGGGGAGGTCTATTAAGGAGGTATTATCAAGCCACTCTCTGAAAGAGGAGCAGGTATTTAACAGGCAAACAGTGAAGGAAGGGGAAGGTAGGATGAGGAAGTGGAAACAGCATTCCAGGCAGAGGGAACATCATAGACCCTGAGGCAAGGAAGAGGGAAGCTAGTCCACTGTGGCCGAAGCTGGAGTAATGGGAAGAGAGAGGGGAGGTGGGCCTGGAGAGGGAGGCAGGCTAGGCTATCGAGGGCCCCAGCAGTTGTCTTAAGTTTAATTTTTAACTTGCAATTTAGTTGATTTACATTGGCAGTCATCTTAAGGATTTGGGGTTTTATCCTGATGGCAATGGGAAGTCACTGAATGGTTTTTGGCAGAAGAGGAGCAAGCTCAAACTTGCATTTTGGAAAGCTCACTCTAGCTGCAATGGGGGGAACTGTGTGCAGACTGAAGAGAGGCAGGAGAGTGGCCGTGGGGAGATGGATTCGGGGCTGGGGTGGTGCAGACCAGTGATAGGCTCCCTAACCTACCTGTTTCCAGACATTAACTTAGCAGAAGACAGAGCTTTTATTCTTACACAGTAGATGTGCGTTATGGTTAGCTATCGTCATTATCTACAGTTAGAGATGAAAAGCTTAAAATTAATCCACCAGGAAGAATGAGCATGTTGGAATGTAAAGATTTCATGGAAAGTATAGATGTGGGAATTGGGTTATTTCCTTTTAGACAGGAAGGCAGGAGCTAAAAGGGTAAACAGTGATACCACAGCAGAGAGAAGAGGAAGCCAGGCAGAATTCTCTAGCGTGATGCTGCTCCGGCACATGGGCTGTCTACTCTGCCAAAGTTCATCATCCCTGTGCTTAGACGAATAAAAATGTTACGCAAAGATACTTAATGGCTTACTCTGGAGAGCTCAGTGCTTTTTAGTGGAAAATAGGCCCAGGAGTTTAGATATTGCTACAGGTTGCAATTCTTTTTGACACTATAGGGTTGTTATAAATGCCTAGGAAAGGAGATTAGCTGGTTTAATTTCACAATAAGACAATGACAGATACTAGTAGTTTTTTTGAGAGCTGCTCTTTTCTCTTCCTGCCATAAAGAATCGAATAGGGTTGGAACATGCTGACGATCCAGCCAACTTATTCTGTCACGTCTGTGTTGGCAAAGCAGAGTCCTTCAAGGTGGGAGTCCTTGAAGTCCTTCTAAGAAATATGTTCAGTTTTGCGGGACTTTAAGACTTAAGTGCCAATTGCTTTTTAAATGCAGCCTTAGAAGGCAAAAGGAAAACAGATTCTGGGAGCCAAATGGGACTCCCAGAGCTTCAGAGCCTGACAGTTGTTTATTTATGAGTAAATCTGCACTGAGGAATATATATTATGTTAGAAATACACTTTTGATTGTAACATATTTCACAGACAAAGGATTAGGATCCAGGAATATAGCCAGGAAAACAGGACTTCTACAACTCAATAAAAAAAAGGCTAACGACCCAATAGGAAAAAAGGGAGAGGTTACAAGCAAGCAAGAGAAAACCTGAAGGCAAATAAACATATGGAAAGATGTTCAACCTCACGAAAACAGGAAGATGCACATACATACAACAATGACACACTACTTCATAACCATCAGATTGGCAAAAGTTTTAAAGTCTGAGATTTCCAAGGTAGGGAGGAGGTGGAACTATAGGGACCCTCTTTACTGCTGGTGAGAATGTATTTGCTGCAACCACTCTGGAGGACTGTATGCAATCTAGCAAAGTTGAAGATATATGTAGCCTCCAATCCATGAATTCTACTCCTTGGCATATGTCCTAGACATAGACATGTCCAAGGAAGTTCACTGCAGAAGAAGTAAATTAAACTGCTGAAATTATCATGTGTATAGTTTATAAGTCTTTAAATTCAACGTCTCTTCTGGATGTTTGATTTTTCTAGAGGGCTATAAAGACTTTACCGTATATCCTGCACTTTTATTATTCTTTTCCAGTACACTGGGGAACAGTAGTGACCTGAGTGCATCCTTGGCAAATTTTGTGGGTATCATCTTATTCTGTGGAGACCATGATACCATACCCCTAAACATACTCTTCTCCATTCTAGTTTCAGAAAACAGAACTTAAAGTAGGACAAAATTCGGCTTTTGTGAATTTTTTTTCCTTTGAGGCAGTAATACAGGCCTCATATTTGTTTATTTTGTATTTCATTATTTATACACACTTTTTCCGGAGGATGAAGTTAGCAGCTTTAGCCACTGGATGGCGCAAATACATTAGAGTCTGGTGGAAGCTTGTGTCGTAGAGCCCAAGGTGCACCAAGTAAAGGAGGGTCAGCCTGGGAAAAGGCTTCTGGGGCTTGAAATTTATGTACTATAGACATGGATCCAAGTTCCCTAGGAATACAGATTAAGAGAAATTTTTAGTGTTGAATGACTAGCAAGTCAGATCACTGAATAAGGGAAAGAAAAAGGAAGAAAGGAAAAAGAAAAGTAGTGGAATAAGGAGCAGGAAGAGAAAGATGAAGAGATAAAGAAATATGAGAGGAAAGAATATAAGTCTAGAGAGATGAATTCAAGTGTTACTAACGATTACAGGATGGGCCCTCATTGGCTTGCACCCACCTGGTCACCAATAGCAGTTTTGTTTTGTTTATACATATATATACTTTATTTTAATTGAAGTGTAGTCAGTTTACAATGTGTCAATTTCTGGTGTACAGCATAATGCTTCAGTCATACATGAACATACATATATTCGTTTTCATATTCTTTTTCACCATAAGTTACTACAAGATATTGAATATAGTTCCCTGTGCTATACAGCGTGAACTTGTTGCTTACCTATTATATACATATTAGTTAGTATCTGCAAATCTTGAACTCCAAGTTTATGCCTTCCCATTCCCTTCCCACCTGGTAACCATAAGTTTGTTTTCTATGTCTGTGAGTCGAGGATGTACTTTAATAATCGGAAAAACAGGGTCCCATGGTAGGGTGGGTATAGTTGGCAGGGGGTGGGTATACCTCAGTGGTGGAACGCACGCTTAGCATGCACAAGGTCCTGGGTTCAATCCCCAGTACCTCCATAAAAAAATTTTTAAAAAGAAAGAAAAACAATATGTAGTAACTTAATGGGAAAGAATTGCAATAAAAACCTTGGTGACTAGTCACTTCCCAGAGGACTAATTGGCTCCCCACAGAAACAGTTTTATCAAGCTGACTCTATAACTTTGTCTCTAGAGGTGACAGGGAAAATTGTGCCCTGCTGTAAAGTGATCTACAGAATAAAGGTCACATCCCAAGGTCCACGTGGGAGTTCTCCCTTCCCTTCTGCTCTCTCTCTCCTATCTTTTAGTTTTCAGAGATCTCCACTGGTGAGAGAATAGGGAATTCAAAATTGTTAACTGATCAGAGAGTCAGAAAAATCCTCAGAAGGACTTTGTTTTGTCTGGGGAAACAAGTCCCAGAAGCCAAATAAACAGTTCAGTGAACCTCTATAGAGAAAGTCACCGTAAATGTTACCTGAATTATATTCTTGCAGAAGCCCTCATGAGTGTAGACTTTGCCCCAGGTTTTATCTGCTGTTTCTGAATTTTCTGTGATGGTAAGGACATTCTGCAGTGGATAAGCCATGCCTCTGTGAGAAAAGGCATTGTAATCGTTTGGCTTTGGAATCCTCGTTCAGGAAGGATGCAGCAGGATACAGCATCAGACCTACTTTAGGAATTCTGGATTTTCAGGAGCCCTTGTCTGGGTCCTGAGTGCCGGTGGTCCCTAAGCCCTCTGGGGATGAGTCATGAGGAGGACTTTCAGAATGCTTAGGGTCACGTTCCCTTCACCAGCGTGTGGATAGCCGCGTGTGGTGGCAGAGGCTGTCGTAAAACCCTGTGAATGTCGGCCTGGGAAAACAGGTGCCCCACCCTCAGTCAGCTGAGAGCCAGTGCACGGTGAGGACAACGGGAGTTGGTGAATGTGCCACACGAGGGGCTGTTTTGCTCAGTTCCTTCGCGGCTGTGTTTAAACCTTTTGTCAAAGAGAGCAGCAGGTCCATTCATCGTGCTTAGAGGGAAGACGTTTTGTTCTCATCTGATGGGATGGAAAAGTATCCATTTTTTTTTTGTGGGAGTACCAAGTGAATTTCAGAGGCTTGTGGCTAAGTCAGTAGCAGTGGCATGAAGGTAACTCTGACTGTAAGTCCAGGCTCCCCCTTCGTCGGCCTGGCATCACTGTCTGATTGTAATGTCCCTGCTGAAGATGCAAGTGAAAAATTGGCAAAAATCTGCCCATATTGATAAATAGTAGGGAGAAGACAGTGTAGTGTCCTTCGTTCAGTGTGTGAGGCAGAGCAGAGCTTTTCAGAAGTATGTCTGGTCTGCAGCTTTCTAGGGGTTTGATGAGTTGGGAGCATCTTGTCCAACCTAGAGATTGAAAGGAAATATGAAAGGTAAAGAAGGATGCAAATGCGTTATTTCTTTATGTCCCAACAATGATAGCTTAGTGGAGAACCCCATATAATTCCAAATAAACATCATTTCACTTCTTTGTTACCCATTAATTCTAGGAAAAGTTATTGTGCTTATACTGAAAAGGTATCAGCACGGTGCACTCATATATGAGAACCTACAGTATGTTAGAACCTATAAACTGTGAGCACAGCCCACCCACCCCTTACTTGACCTATTTGCCGTGAATGGAAAGGGCCGTGGGTGTGCAGCTACTGTGGACGCCAGATGCACAGGGGTTCTACTTCATCCCTGGAACTGGGCCCAGACAATCTCGCTCTGTTCAAAAAGGGGCAGAGATCTGGGTCCATGGAGACCAAATACTTTTTTACTAATCCCTTCCCGCTCTCATGACCCCTGACTCCATGCCCCATCTGATTTTGTACATGCTTTCTAAAAGCTTAACTCTTATGAACATAGACTGTAAGCCCCTTGAAGGCAGGGAACTTGGCACATAGAAGGCTTCCAGTAAAATTTTGTGGAATAGATGAATAAGCCAATAAATCCAGTTAAGGAATTAAAAAAACCTAGATTTTAGTTCTGTTTCTACTAGCTGTGTGCTCATGGGATTGTCACATAACCTCTCTGAGCCTCAGTTTAAGTATCAATAAAATGTAGATACCTGCCCTAGCTACCTCCCAGGGTTTTTGTGAGGCATCAACTAGAGTAATGCTTAATTTTATTCATTTCTTTATCATTCAGTAGCTTATTTTGTTCATGGGAGAAACTCAATCAGAGTGGCTGCTACGTGGTTACTTCTAATTCTGAACTAGACTTTTCAGTCCCCCGTCAGGCCTATTTCTTTCAATGTTCAGTAGAGATGATAATGTAGATTCACACAAAGAACTAAAACTACACCAGATTAGAGAATCATACTGATTTACATGGGGGCATCATCTATTATTAGCAGAAACAGGATTATGGAAAATAACCTAGACCAGAGATGACAAATAAGTTGGCGCTGGGTACCTGGAGCACTGGGATAGGAAAGATTCTGTTATCATGCCTGGGTAGAAAGGATGCCCTGCTTAATTTTTTTTTAAATTGAGATATAATTTCCATGTAACATTGTGTAAGTTTAAGGTGTACAATGTGTTAATACAATTATAATTTGCAATATGTAGGGGAGGGTATAACTCAGTGGTAGAGTGGGTGCTTAGCATGCACAAGGTCCTGGGTGCAGCCCTCAGGACCTCCATTAAATAAACAAACAAACAAACCTGATCCCCCCCCCCAAAAAAAAAGCTATTAAAAAAAACCCACAATAAATTGCAATATGATTACTACAGTAGCTTTAGCTAACACCCCTATCACATCGCATAAATATCATTTCTTTTTTTGTGATGAGAATGTATAAGATCTAGTCTCTTAGCAATTTTGAAATCTATGCTACAGTATTATTGACTGTAATCACTGTGCTGTGCATTAGATCTCCAGAACGTATTCATCTTCTAGTTGCCCTCTGCTTGATTATTGTATGTGTGGTTGACATGGAACTAAAACGGGGCGGCGTGTGTCCCATCCTGGACTAGGTAATCTCAGACCATTCTCAGGGCTGTCATTCTACACAAGTGGCCAGCTTCTCTTATTTAGAAAGACTGGAGACCTCGTCTCTTTGCCTCGGTGGGTTTTGAAGATGTAGAGAAGGCACCCATCAATCTCTAGTATTCAAAGGCTGCGTCCATTCCTGGTGGGGAAACTGGATTTAAAGCAGCCATGCTGAGCCAGTGGTGTAGTGTCTGACTTAGACAGCAAAGGGCAATATGAATTTATAATCCTGTCAGGAAACTCCAGGGCAGGGAAGAAAGAAGTTCCTTTGCCAAATATTCAGACTGTTCAAGTGTGGTGGTTCCTGAGCTGTGTTGTCTGTGAGTTATCCAAGGGCAGGGATGGGGACATAGATTGTGGGCTCTGAAGCTCTTACAATTTCAGGGACCTTTAAAAAATAAAAGGATACAAATTTTAAAAATTACAAAATTGGATACAAGACCTTCTACAGGTCCCATGGATCCTGAGCTTAAGCTTTATGAATTTTACAGTAAATCCACCTCTACTTAGGGAGCTTGTTAAAAATCTTCAAAAGAAAATTCCCGGACCCACTCTGGCCATTCTGATTCATTATATCTGAGGTCCAGAAATAGGTATTTTCAGTAAATACTGTATGATGGCTGGGCTGATGTTAAGAAAACTGTAGTACAAATACCTGCCTATTTCATGACACATAAAATAACTACCCACATTTGTTTCATAACTGAAGCAGCTCCCTGTCTTCTAGGACTTACATATCAACCCGATTTTCTCCCCCTAGCAAGTGACGTTAACCATACAGAGAAGACTTTCCTTCTTGGGCTGAGAGTCAAGCTGGGATTCAGCTGCCCCAGGTTGCTGGCCCTCCTTCCTTTGCCTTCTCCACAACCACTGACATTGGCACAGCTCTCTGGCTCCCAGGCATTGACCCTGAAGGCAGAAAATGACTGGTATTAACATCAGGTATGCAACTGGTTATCTTCCAAACCTCCTGCTAGACCATTTAAAGAAAATCATCTCTTCTAAAGAACAAGAAAATACTCAGTCCTCTTGGCTCTGTCCTCCCTAGAGGATGTCCAAGTCCAGCAGAGGAGAAGAACTCGCATTTAGCAGGCAGCTCCTATGTCCTGGGGCCTTCCCCACAGAATTGCAACCTTCATTACCACTGTGAGAGGTAAATGTCATTAGTCCCATTTTAACGATGAGTCAGCTGAGGTTGGAGAAGGCAAACAACTTTCCCAAAGCCACTCAGTTAGGGAGTGTTGCTGGCAGGTGTGTCCAGACTCAAAGTCTGTGCTTTTCTCATTATGCCAACCTGACTCTGAAACAGAAAGAGGTCTTTACAGATCAAGTCCAAGGACCCAGTACATCAGCAAACTTACAGGGCATGGGACTTCAAAAATGAGAAACATGATAATGGCGACTCTGCTGAGCAACAGGGTGACCGCAATCAGAATTTTGACCACAGTGCTCCATTTCCACCTCTTCTCTAGGTTCTCATCCATGTCTAAAAGGACAGAGGAGGAGAAGAGAGAATTTGAGAGAGGGAGGAGAGCGACCCTTTGACTTGAAGGTCTCCTGGCTCACAAGACTGATAGGGGCCCAGCCTGCTTCAGAGGCAGAGCCTGAATTTCCAGTTCAGACCCAGAGTCCGGAGTTGGGTAGGCATCACCAGCTCTGCTCTAACCTCCTTTGCAGTCTCTTCCCATTGAATCACCTTCACTGGGATTTGGGATTTTTCCGTGATCAAGTAGGACCGATTCTTGCACTGCTTTCAGGACAAGGAAAGGTGTAGGTACCCAGGGGAGTCTGTCGCCAGCAGCCCTCTCAGGGTCTCTACCCATGTGCTCTGACACACATACTGTGTAGGATTAGAAAGTCACCCTTCCTATGCTCCTCTGGGCTTTAGTGGGGCATAGGAGGAACAGCGGTGAACTGGCATTGCTTTTGGGTCATAAGCCAGATTTGGGGACAAATGACTCATATGCATCTTATTATCACCAATTTCATATTTACTTTCGTGTTGGAACTGGGATGTAACCCAAGCTGGAATCTTACAGAATTTGCATCCTGGCCATTTTAGGGAGGGCTGTATGTAAAAACAGTGCAGATGAAAACATGCTCCTGGTGGTTGTCATCACTGTAGTAACTGCTTAGAGTTTAAGTGTCGTCTGTCTAGTCACGCAATGGCTGGAATTACCTACCACACCAATACAATGTACGCTGTCCCCAAATCTGATTACAAGGTTAGCTCACTTGTGTGGAGGTGAAAGATTATTAATGGTGTCAAACTACAAACATTTCTGGGACTTTCTTTATAGAGCAGCTGATTCTTTCCATTAAATATGGAGTGATTTTTTAATGCAAACTGTAACTTCTCAATGCCCAGGGAAATTCTAGGAGACCCAGCCTAATGCTGGGGCTAAAAATGTTTCTTTTTCTCTTCGTTCTTGTCTCACCCCTACTCACCCTGTACCTTGTTTCAGAGGGCTAGAAAATTCATCAATACTTGTCATTTTCTCTCCTTCTTTATTCCCAGGAGTCATGGAGGTAGTGGTGGGGAAAGTCTCTGATGAAGCCCTCATCACTGGATAGACCTTACATTGGGAGATCCCGGTAAAAAAAGCTATCAGACAAGAAAGAAACAATGAAAGGGCGATTGAGAAAACTTGATCCTACCTCTGATTTTTCTTGGGAAAACCCCAGCTCTACTCAGCTGATATTAAACTTCTAATCGTGTTCGCATCGATCTGTCAGTAGATTTAAGGTGTGGGCCTTAATAATGCCAAAGAATAAATGAGGATAGAGATACTAATAAGAGATATGGATTAAATCCGCATGGGGCCTTTGACTAATGTAGAATCAGAGTGAAGGAGTAGAATGTAACTTGTTTGCCTGCCACTGCTCTGACACACATACTGTAATAATAATAAGGATGGAGGGTATAACACTGTTGAAAGTTTCCTTCTTTAAAAAAGATGGCTCCAAAGTCCAGGGGAGAACGTGAAGAAGCATACTTGACCTTAATGACGGCTGCCGGTCTGTCTAGTGAAGTCCCAGTCATGTCTAAGGCAATGAACTTGACAGAGGATTGGGGGGAGGGTGCTGGAGGGAGAGACCACCCAGCTTCATACACCTCTCAGTTTCATTCTTTCAGCAAATATTTAAAAATGGATAGCTAGTATGTGCCAGGGACTGCTCCGGTACTCGGGACGTATCAGTTGGATGCTTTCTAGCACGGGAACAAAGGGGAAGGAGGGTTGGGAGGAAGGCAGTGGGAAGCAGACAACAATAAGTGCAGTAAGTTTTATAGTATGTTAGAGGGGAAATTGCTATGAAAATAAAAGTAGAGCAAGGGAAGGGAAGGGAAGAGTCTGAGGGGCGTGGGTGGGTAGAGGCTGGTCTCCTGGAGAAGATGAGAATTGAGCCAAGACTCAAAAGAGGTGAGGAGATTAGCCAGGCAGATGCCTGGGGGAGTAGTGGCCTAGGCAGAAGAGTGTGTCTGGCGTGGTATAGTTTTAGAGGAAGAGCAAGGAGGCAGGTGAGACCGAAGGGGAGTGAGCAAGGGGACAGTCGTAGGAGACGAGGCCGTTTCTAAAGGAAATGGGCCCATGGCACTTTAGGCCTTATAGGCCAGTTTGAGGACTTTGGTTTTCATTCTGTCGGAAATGGGGAGCCATTGCAAGTTTTTGAGCAGAGAAGTGATGGAATGGCTTTGTTTTTAAAGGATCAGTGGACTGCTGAGTTGGAAATAGACCCTGAGGGGCCTGGGTAGAAGCAGAGTAACCTGTTAGGAGGCTATTGGAGTCATCCAGCTTGGGGGGGGGGGTAGCTCAGTGGTAGAGTGCGTGCTTAGCATGCATGATGTCCTGGGTTCAGTCCCCAGTACCTCCATTAAAATAAATAAATAAATAAATAAATAAGCCTAATTACTTCTCCCCCCCAAAAATAAACAAACAAATATATAAAACTTTAAAAAAAGAAATTCAGGTGAGAGGTGACGATGACTCAAACAGCTGTGGAAAAGATGGAACACAGATGGATTCTGGCTGTAGTCTGGCCCCAACTTCATTTACCTCCAGAATTGATCTAACCCGATTCAGATAGTGGTTCATACTCCATTTTTAATGTCTCCTATCATTGCTCATTAAATTAAGGTCTCTAAGTCCTCCTTGCCTTTTCTAAATTACTCTCCAGGTCTTCAGTCCACGTAAAAATGACAGTTCTTTACTTCAGACACCAGTGGCCACAGTACCAGGTACTGTGCGTGAAATTACAAGGGAAGTAGTCCCTGATTTGTTTAATTGGGAAGACAGTGTTGGCAAAGAGAGGCAGAGCAGAGACAAAGAGCCAAGAGGCTCAAAAGGAAAAGCAAGGAAACTGTGTGAAGCATTTTCAGCATAGCGCAAGTCAGTTCTCTGAAATGATAGCACATGCGTTTCTGGGTCAGATGAGATGAAGATAAACAAATCTCACTTTGGACAAGTAACATAAGCTCTCTGAGTTTTGGTTTCCTTATCTGCGAGATGGTTATAATAAAATAATTCTTGCTCTATCTATTTCACAGGGGTGATGTGAAGATCAGAAACAAAATGAGAAAGCAGGTGTGAAAACACTTTGCAAACTGAGTGATAGTATGATTGAGAGAGGAGGCAGAACTTAGAGATCCTCTCTCTGCGTAGAAGAACTGTGCCCTGTAAGCCGGAGGGATAATGGTATTTCAACGTGGCACGTCTTCCCACCTCCCAGGAGCCACTGTTTCAAAGTCTACTTAATAGGCTTCATCTGTCAGTGTATTTCCAGTTCTGTGCAGCTTCTAAATTAATGTCCATCCCTGTTGGCAGCTCGTCTCTTTTACTTGTCATCTGTTAGGTAACTGAGCATTAAGGTGGAGCATGTTTGTAAATACAAGCACTCCATTCCCGTGATGATAGAATTGCAATATTTGGCTGAGGATATACGAGCCAGAATGCCCCACTTTGAGGAGAGATGCAAAAACCCAAATTTATGAAATGGATAACTTAGGAGATGATGCTTTGCTTTGTTACAAAATAATTTATTTTAAATAGGGAATATTAGGTACATTGTATTTAAATGAAAATCTAACCTTAGAGGTTATTCTGTAATAATACTAGCAGGTTGAAAGGGCTGTTTGAGAGGCCTTACATACTGCTGTTGCACATATCTAGAAATTAGACCCTCTAGTCAAATCTCCCTTTTGTAACTATGGAAACTGAGCACTGGAGACATTAAGTAACTTGTCAGAAATGATAATTAATATCAGAATAAACGCTTGTTTGATGTGATTTCTCCCGTATGCCACAGTTTCACATGGGGTAAACAGACCATAGGAATCACTTCACGCTAAACAAATTCCAAAACAATGACATTTTAAACATTTACATAGATTTGCCTAAGGAGAGGCTCATCCATTTCCTTGAGGTGCTGCTAAGCTCCACTTGCCTCCAAAGGTGTGAACTAGAAGTCAGTGCCTACCTCCAGCTCATTTTCCAGTCTCACCTTTGCCTGTTACGAGGGATCCAGTCTGCACCTTGGGTGTGGGGGCCAGGTGACAGCTTGCGGGGGCAGTGCTGCTTCTGCGGGGAGCAGCAATGACTCTCAAGTTCTTCAGAGTATGCTTGGCCTTTCGCCTCTTCTCCGAATATACAAGGTTGACTTCCACTTTGCTCTCAGAACCAAGACACTGCAGGGCAGCCACAGTCTGAGTTTGGATAAGTGTGGACCTTTTGGCTTCTGCCTGAGCTTCTGGAAGGAGAAAAGCCATATAGGAAAATGAAGCTAGTTCTTCATCTGCATGGTGCCTGGCTCACCCGCTTCCGTTCATGGCCCAGTGCTGGACTTTCTTCTCTTTTTCATCCACTTTGTCCTCAGCATGTGTCTATGGTACTGAATACAGAAGCCCTGCCTTTCCTCCATCCCGCCTTGGTCCCGTGAAGATCGGTGACTGCGGTGAATTCAGCCCAGAGAAGTGCTCACAGATGCTCTCCTCTTATGCAGAGGGGCTGCAGTGCTGCCTCCTCCTCTTTCTTCACCCGTCTCTTTGATTTATGTAGTCATGCCTTACGTAACAACAGTTCATTTAAAAACGGGTTTCCTGAAAGTTTCTCAGGGGAATACATACCTTTAAAACAGGATACTTGAGATCTGGGCTCAGAATGGGGGAGACAAGCATCTTTGAAAGGTGAAAATGTTCTGGAATAGCAAAGTGGCTTTTCAGGAAGGGCCCATTCCCTACCTCGCGTTGGCACGTCTCTGATGCTTCTCATATCCTTTGGGAAGGGACCAGGCAGCTGTTCCACTTGGCGGTTGCTATCTCTGAGTTCCGCAGGGGCGGAAGAAAGGTCAGGATTTACCGGGTACTTCTTTAGAATTCTGGGCACTGGAGACAGAGATACGGAAGAATGTAGTTCCTTCTGATAAATCTTGCAACTGGGGAGATCAAATGCTTCCTCCAGAAGACTTCAAGGTATATGCAAGTGTCCATTAGCCTAGTATAAAGTACACTGGGTACCAGTCTATTATCCTTAGGGGAAAAAAAGCTGAAAGAGTTAACTAAGTTCATGGAAGACTAACCAACTTATTCCCTCAAACACTGCTTATTATCTTTTCTTCCTATTCCATCTATGTCCTCGTATTAAAACTTTGGGAAGTTTATTAAGTGTAACATTGGACAAGGTATGTCTCCAGGTTTCCGTGGAAGTGTAAGTTCATAGTTATTTGTGGTTTGGGGCAAATAATTCCCAGGGTGATGTGAGTTTTCTTCATATGTTAAATTTGTTACTGTTGCACCTCATGCTGTTTGGCCTTAACTCTGGTGAGTTAGTTTTAGAGATGAGGTGTTTAGGACACTTTTAAAAAATCATGTTTTAAGTAAAGTTATCAAAGAGCAGCAGAAGGTGCCATTCCACCCCCTCACTACCCTTTCTCTCAGCCCTTCCCACCCAAGAGCATGCCTATCTATTTGGAAGTGACACTTTGAAAAAGGAAGACAACATCTTATGAGGGCTTCTGAATTTGGGAGTCTTAGGTGATGACAATACTGAAACTGTGACAGCGCCTTCTAGGAAAGAAATCCATCTAACGGTGAAAGGAATTTTAAAATTAGTTACATGAATAAAACAGAAGAATGCATCACATTCTCTGAAGACTTCTCACCATGAAACAGCTGTTTTGCTGGGTTGAATAAGTTGCAGTCCTGTTTAAAGGCAAGAGGATACGGGGGTGACTGGAAGGCATCACCTACTGATACTGGCTGTTATTTCTGTCTGACCCCCAAACGCTTTCTAGGCCTCTCTTCAGATTTCCCAGTAGACTAGACTGGAGAAGTATTTACCTTTCTTGTCAGCATCATAGGAGGTAATGATTAGACTGAAAACCAAGATGGTATCCATGTTGGCTTAGCACATTCTCCTTGCAGAGACAGTATGCTGTGGGTCTCATAACCTGACTCTCACTGCTTTCACTGCTCTGGAACCAAGGCTGACCCTGGGAGAATCTGGCTCCACCCTAATTATTTTGCCACTTATTTCCTGAAGACCTTATTGGAGCTTATTGGCAGGAGGACCAAGTTTGCTTGTCAATGATTGATTCGGAAAGTCTTCTCCTAACTTCACTGCTGGTGCCGACATAAGGAACTGTAATTACCTTGAGGTTTCCCCGGAAGAAAGCGCATAAGCACCCAGTGAGATGCTTTATAAATACTTGCGGATAGACACGTGGACATTCACTTGCATGTTCATTGACTAAGGCATGTCGGTTTATACACCGTTACAAAGAGATGGAGAGATTTCCATTAAGGAAAGTGATTTCTTGACTAGAGTAGGAAACCAGAATTGAGTGAGTCAGTAAGTCACATGGGAGAGGGCACTGGACTGGGCATCAACAGAACTGGGTTCTCGTTCGGGCCCTGTTGTTAAGCGTATCATCATAAGAAAATTGCCTGACTCCTCTGGACCTCAATTTTTCTCCTCTGTAAATGGAGAGTTCCAACCCAGTGACCTCTAGAATTCATTCGCAGTTCTATGCATAAACTTACATTAGCACAGACATACTTGTCTGGTTTTGCACATTTTCACACTCCTGAATAGTGAAGTGGGTGTAGGTAGACCACATTCCTACAACGGTTGGGCTGAGAGGTTGTGAGGAAGAGCAGAAGACGCCAGGTGAGGGATCCTGTCTGCGGTTTGGGAGGGCTTTCCTAGACAGGTAACAGCTTGTAGAAGTTTTTTCTAAAATTGTGTCTTTTAGTAAAGATAGGACATCTCATCTAATACTCGGCTGACTTAGTGATAGCACAGCTAGGTGGGTCACAAGGCAGAAGTGATGATCTCCTCAGACCCTCTGCCTAAAGCCAGAGCCTCTGTGGTCTCTCTGCCCGCTGTGAACGTACTCCACTGGCACCACCATCGGTCTGGCTATGCCTAAGAAGGTTCTCGAGGCTGATGCTCTGATAATAGACCCACAACTGTTTCTCTACTACTTGATTCAAGGGACTTTCCATGAGGGAGTGCCTGAGATGTGAGTCAAATCATACTTTAAATATTGCCCTGTTACCTGACATTTTAATTCAGGTTGAAATCTGGCTAAGTGGAGCATCAAGGGAAATCTTGGTGGGAAACAGGAAGGAGAGAGAGATCACTGAGAGACAGCGTGTTGCCTGAGATGTGGAAGGAGGAGAGGATGTGCTGAACGTCCAGCCACGGTGCCTTCCAGCCCTTCATTCCACAAGTCTTTATTATGGGCCTACTGTGTGCCAGACACCATTCTAGCAGTGAGCACCAGCACATCTGCATTCACGTGAAACGATGGGAAGCAGACAATAAACGTGGTTGAGAATAAAATAGTACAGATGGCTAATAAATGATATATAAATACACATGCAAGAGAATTAAAGGTTGTGATCATTGTCGCAAAGCAGCAAACAGGGTGATGAGGTGAAGGAGCCCTGGCAGAGGCCACTTGAAGTAGGGTGGTCATGGAGGACTTCTCTGAGGAGGTGACATTTGAGCTAAGAGAACCAGGGGAGTTGGTGTCCTCGAAGCCAAGAAAGGAGAGTATTTCCAGGAAGGGATGGTCAGCAGGTTGACTGCTGAGAAATGTGTCTAGTGAGGACAGAACATCCACTGGACTTGGCAGTTCTGCGAGAGCAGTTCCACTGGAGTCGGGGAAGTAGGAGGGGCTGAGAGGGAACTAGAGGTGATAAAAGTGTAGGGCATCTTTTTAAGACATTTTGCTATGGAAAGGAGCCAAGAAGTGAAGCCAGCCGAGTAGAGGGAACATACATGCCTCAAATCTTCATGGTCCAGAGCAGCGTTGTCTCGTTACTTTTTCCTTCTGCAGTTCCCTGATTCTCTTAGCAGGGCGAGGTGGGTGGAGAATAAGGGGGCTCCATTACCCTTCCTAGGTTTCATGATTTTTGCTTACTATTTCCTTAACATGATGGCATGGTTCTCTGCTGCCTTTTGGTATCAGACACTTCCCCCTTTTGCTCTGTCTTAAGTTTTCTATAGACTAGTTTCTGGATGCGATGCCTCGTTACAGCGCTGCCACCTTGCAACCGGGGAGGGAAAGGCTCTGAGCGCTAGTCTCATCGTGTGTCACAAGGGGGCAGAAGAGCTCACTCTTCCCGAAAGAGACCTTGTGCTTGGACAAAGACGAAGCAAGAGTTTTCTCTGGCCGATCTCAGGCCCTTCCCAAAAGTCAGCCTGCATGTCAGAGCAGCCACACTGTGGGGTACTGAGAAGCGAGAGAGCTTCGTTAACGAGTCAAAATATCTAGTTTTAGGAAAATAGACCCAGAACTGTTTCTCTACCACTTGACATTTTGACTGGTTTTCTAAGTGTCTGCCGTCTTTGTGGAGGAGAGGATTTCTGTTCTGATCTCGTTTCCCCACAACGAAACTTTCAAATTTAGGAGCGAAAAAAGCTGTGAGTTTTATGGTGTGTGCAGATGAAAGATGTGACTCTGGAAGATAGTAGGAAACCCCAACTGACGGGTGAAGCAGGGTGGGTCTGTGGGAGGAGCGCTTGACAAGAAGCCAGGAGGCTTACTTCGGTTCTAGGTCTGGGCTCTGCAGTTGATGGAATCACTTTGTCACTTACCTTCTCTGGCCTCTGTTCCAGTTTCTTTCCTTCTTTCCTTCTTTCTTTCTGTTAATGGAGGTACTGGGAATTGAACCCAGGACCTTGTGCATGCTAAACATGCACTCTACCACTGAGCTATACCCCCCATGCCTGTTTCAGTTTCTTTAATGAGGTTGGACAAGATGGTTTCCAACTCTAAAATGATTATTTCAATGCCTCGCTCTGCTGCCCTTTCTTTTAAGGGTGTATTTTTTTTTATTTGTTTGTTTGGCTTCATTTTAAATTCTTTTATCATGGAATATGGCATACATGTAGAAGAGTATATAGAATCCTTTACCCTTACTTGGGAGGGAGCAAGTAAACAGGAGAAGTGGCTGTGGCCTGAGCAGCTGAGAACCAATCAAAGGGTTGGCACTGCGAGGGTTTGCCCGGCCCTGCTCAGTCCCATGGTTGTACCACGTTGAAAAGGCAATTTGGCCCCTTTGGGACAACAGGAACTTTCATCTCCTGCAGATGGGAATGTAAATGGGGACAGCCTGTTAGAAGACAGCTTGGCGTTAATCAGTGAAGCTGAATATACCCTGCATACCCTGCAACCCATCTCCCACCTCTGGATTTATACCCTGGAAGAACTTCCACATGTGCCCTAGGAGCATTGTTCATTATGGGCCCAAACTTGAAACAATCCAGTGTCTCTCAGCAGTAGAATGGATATAATAATACAATGAAATATTATAAAACAGTGAGAATGAACAAACTATTGCTATGTGAAGCGGCATGGATGAATTTTACAGACATAATGTTGAGCAAAAACAAAAAAGCCAGGCACAAAAGAATGTGTTTCCTGTTACATAAAGTTCAAAAATAGGCAAAACTCATTTGTGGTGGTAAAAATCTGGGTAATAGTTACTCCTGACTGTGGGAAGTGACTAGGAGATGATGTAAAGAGAGATGTATCCACTTTGTGTTACATGTAATAAAAAATTCACTTTAAAATCCATTTATACAAGTTCAAGAGCAGATAGAATTTTAAAAATTGTTTTTAGTGATAACATGTACAGATAGTACAGAATGAACAATGCTCCTGGGGCACATGTGGAAGTTCTTCCAGGGTATAAATCCAGAGGTGGGAGCTGGGTTGCAGGGTATGCAGGGTATATTCAGCTTCACTGATTAACGCCAAGCTGTTTTCTAACAGGCTGTCCCCATTTACACTCCCATCTGCAGGAGATGAAAGTTCCTGTTGTCCCAAAGGGGCCAAATTGCCTTTTCAACGTGGTACAATCATGGGACTGAGCAGGGCCGGGCAAACCCTCGCAGTGCCAACCCTTTGATTGGTTCTCAGCTGCTCAGGCCACAGCCACTTCTCCTGTTTACTTGCTCCCTCCCAAGTAAGGGTAAAGGATTCAGATTAACCCTAGGTCCCAGATCACATGCTCTGTTACCCTGGGACTATTGCTCGGAGTGGGATGGGGTGGTGAGTTTAATAACGTAAATCATTCCTGAATCAAGGGAATCTACAGAGGATATTTCATTCTTATATGGAACACTAGTGGGAAACAGAAAGAGGCACAGAGAGAAAAGGGGAAGTAATATTTTCAGTGTGTCTACCATATTCCAGGTTTTGGGTCGAAACTCAACATTTTGCTTATCACATCTAATCCAAAACACAACCTTACAAGGTAGGTATTGTATTTCAGTTTTGTTGAGAAGAAAACTGAGGCTCAGAAAGGGGGTCATTTGCCCAAGGTCCTGGAGCTAATTAGTGACAGAGCAAGGATTTAGAGCCTGGTCTACCCGATTAAAGAGCTCAAGCTCTCCACAGTGCAGAAGCTAGAGAAGGCAATGCCCCTGCTGCTCTGTTGGCTAAGATCGCCAACACCAAGACCCACTTCTTCTCGGGTCTGCGTGCTGTATTCACCCGCAGAACTGTGCTAGTCAATTGAGATGACTACCTCATTCACTGATTTAAATTGTATTTTATTTTCATTCATTTCTTTGGTTTCCTCTATCCTTTCTTCTTCCTTTTCGTGTTCATAAAGAAATTGGGGCACATCAGCATAGCAGGGCCACTGGTAAGACTTGTGTTGAGGAGATAGCTTTCTACCCGCTAGTCTAGCATTTTAACCAGAGGTGAGATTTAAAAAGACAGGGACACTGAAATCTTCTGGTCCAAGTTATGATATAGGAAAACCTTAAAACTGAAGGAATGAAAAGGATGAGAAGAAGTTGAGCAGTGGCTCAGTTTCTTAAAAGTAAAGACTCTGCAAAAATTATTAGTGTTGTATTTTATTATTTACTGTGCTTCATATATAATAATAGCAGTGGAGAGTGAGGATATTTGTTTGGGGTAGACAGGGGAGGCCTAAACATGTAGCAGGAAAAAGCAGAGTCAGACCTGGGAGAAAGCCTGGAGAAGCCTGAAGGGAGGGTGAGGGCAGGAGAAGGGAGTAATCTCCAGGAGCACTCATGGGCTTGCAGGAGAGGAGAAGATTGCAAAGCTGAGCAATATGAAATGTCAGAATCCCAAGAGTGGGCAAGGCCTAAACAAGTCATCTTGTCCACTTTCGCACCTTCATATAAAAAGTGCCTTTAAACTTTCTCTAGGTTTGTCGTTGTGAGGTATATAGGACTTAGAAAGGGATTAAAAAAAAAAGATACTGGAGGTGTCATGTAAGAAGCAGCTAAGCTTTGGTGACTGCCAGTTACAGATTGTACAGATAGAGACTGGAAGTGTCTGGGATTGGTTAACAAGGAGGGAGGGAGAGCTGAAATGCCTTGTGAAAACCCAAGTGTCCATGTGAAAACATTGTGGGGAGTTCCTCCCCCCATGAACACTGTCCTTCATTGTGAAATCCTACCTTTCATCATCAGGACCAGACTTATAAAGTGGCCTCCCTGAGGACATTTTCTGACCTTGCTGTGTGAAGTTCCCTCAGACTCTTAACTGTGGACAAACCTGAATGGTGGAGCAGAGCAAAAGAACACAGTGTTCTGATAAAGCCTTCATGTCTTTTTCCCTTATCTCACGACTGAAGCCTCAATTCTGGTCAAGGCACTTTCTTGATGAAGTCTGTCCATCTGTAAAGCAGCTAAGTATCCTACTGGAGGATTTGCCTCCCAGAAGCGACGTGGAAACGGACAAGCAAGTGTTTGGAGCACAGTGAGAGGTACAGAGCTGGTCTTTATTTCAGTCAAGGAAGCCTTTACTAATATCTCTACCTAGCTATCGAGGGGAGGACCAAACTATAAGAAATACTCTCCACTTTTATGATTATGAAAATTTAGCCGGGGAGAGCTAAAACCAACACACACACACACAAACTTTTCGCCTAATAAATAACTTCACAGCTGAACCACGTGGTGGTGGCCAGATTGCTACAAGAATTCAGAGGAAAGATAAATCAGGAGAACCTGGAGAAATAAAAGAGAGATTCTTAGAGAAAATAGGACTCCTAAGGACTAGAAAAATTCAGAAAATTAGGAAGGAGGAAGAACAAGTTTGCCAGCATAAGAAAAGGTAAGAATAAGCATGGCAAGGACTGGAAGCCAGATTCGAAAATATGTTATATAGTGGGGGCCTGTGAGAAATAACATCCCAGTATATCCTCTATCCTCTGTCCCAAAGGTTGATCACTGACTTTGTCACTTAAAGAATTTGGATCCATGGCCAGACAGCCACCGGGACAGGGTGCTCTTCATGGGTCCATTTTCTATTAAGGTACTTTCTTTCCTCCCTTGGTTCAACTTAGGCCTGATCTGATGGAACTTCCTGCATAGGAAATGCAGGTGTAGGATGCGTTGCTCTTTAACAGAGACACTGGCGGCAAAGAGGGGAACAATAATGATAAATCCTAAACTATTGTTCTTAAACTTCAGGGTAAATAATTACTGCTTTAAAAAAAAGTCTGCAGTGGGGCTGGGAACCTGTATTATTATTTTTTTAATAAGTATTTTTTTGATGGGGGAGGGGAGGTAATTAAGTTTATTTATTTATTTCAAATGGAGGTACTGAGGATTGAACCCAGGGCCTTATGCATGCTAGGCATGCACTCTACCACTGAGCTATACCCTCCCCACTCTGGGAGTCTGTATTTTAAACAAGCAGGTGGTCAGTGGGACATACTCTGAGAAACACTATCATAAACTAGAATGACAATGCAGTGCCAAAATGTCCTGGACAGTGACACACTTACTGTTTATGTATTTCTGGGCTTACTCATTTTTGAGAATTTATCCTCTCCTAAAACTTACATGGTTATCATTTAAGGAGTAAGATGTAGACACTATTTTTGGTGCTTAGTTTTGTCTTCTCAGCTAGACTGTAATTATCTTAAAGACAGGCACCCCCCTCAGACTTTCCTTATTTTTCCCCACAGTAGGGTGAGAGACCATCTTTAAGGCTGGAAGGTAGGTAGAATCCTTTGGAAAAAAATCCCTAATACCTGTATATAGTCATCTTGAAAAACCTGGAAGCCATTTGATATGTGGGACCTCTCATTCGTTTTCTTGGGCCGCTGTAGTAGGGGAGCACAGACTGCGTGGCTTAAACAATAGACATTTATTTCTTCACAGTTCTAGCGGCTGTAAGTCCAAGATTAAGGTGTCATTCTTCTGAGGCTTGTCTCTTTGGCTTGTACATGGTCATTTTCTCCAGCCTAACAGCCACAATTCTGGTAAGTGCTTCATCAATTGTGATTCACAGATTGTCTTCCCTTCATGTGTATCTGTGTCCTAATCTCCTCTTCTTATAAGGACACCAGTCATTTGGAACTAGGGCCTACCTAATGACCTCATTTTAATTTTATTTCCTCTTTAAAGATCCTAATATACTCACATTCTGAGGCCTGGGGCTTGGGCTTCAACATATAAATTTTAGAACACAATTCAGCCCATTACAACCATCTAGTTTCAGCTTCTAGAGATGTATTACTGACTCCCTTCTCCTACACCTGTTTGACTTGTATAGTAAGTTCTCTCCACCCTTTAGCTCTCCTCCTCCACTTCTTAAACTTGTGTGGCAAGAATTCGTGGAACAGCTCAAAAGAGTGTGTAGCAGCGTTGCGCAGGTTGTGACATGCACCAAACAAAAGGATGCTTGAAGCTGTTGAAATTCCAGGTGTATTGTCTTAAAGATATAGCTTTCTGCCCAGCTGTCTTCACATTTGATGATAATAATTAGAATTAGTGTATTCTACGTAAGTGGTCTTGGTGTATCCTAACTTATCCTTCATTTTCTTTCTCTGTAGTTCTTTCTTTAGGCCTTTCCTTGGCTAGTTCTTTAAAGAGCTCAGTTACTTCAAGTGTTCAATGAGGTCAAAAGGAGGACATGTAAGGGCTTGCTGAATTTCACATAAGGACAGTTTTTGGTTTTGCAGTGCTCCTAAGGCTGATAAACAGCAACATCACTAAGAAAGAACCTAATATAAGTAATAGGAATTAGAAAATGTAGATAAAAAATAAAAAGGGCAACCTCAAGATTTTTAGTTCCTTCCAAAGTTACTACCTTTATACCAGTTTCATAGTGCACTATTAGGGAGAAGCAGATTCCCTCTTCCCAGGCCTTTTTTCCAGTCAGTCAAGTTAAACATCTTGTTAAACTGTGAGGTTGTTCTCAATTATCTTTATGTTTTGATTTCCTTCTTGGTTCAACTATTCTACTGACAGATGTATCTAATGGCAGTTACTGTGAAATATGGCTCACTGCTCCGTGAAGTCCACATCTTCTTTTTTTTCAAAATTTTTTTTTTGCAAAGTGGATTTCCGATGTAACCACCTAGTTTTCTTTTGTTGTATTTTAATTAATTAATTAATTAATTAATTAATTAATTAATCTTTTAGGATTTGGGGGGGTAATTAGGTTTATTTATTTTAAGAGGAGGCACTGGGAATTGAACCCAGGACCCTGTGCATGCTAAGCATGTGCTCTGCTACTTGAGCTGTACCCTCCCCTCACATCTTTCTAAATGTCTGTTTTCAGTCCCTATTATTTTAAAGTAGGTCAGTAAACTCTTGGAGAAGCCACCACCTCGCGGTTTGATGAGGGCTCCTAGATGAACACTTCCTTGCTGACCAATCTTCCTGTCTTCCTGCTTCTGCTTCAGCCCAAGAACTTCTTACCTCAGGTGTGCACTTCTTCCCTATTGACTTTTTGCCCTCTGGCATAGAACTTTTTCCCATCTGCCTCTGTTCCTCTCTTGGCCTTTACCACAAACTTGTGTAAGGATCCGAAAAGTACTCTGGGTGGGGTTGGAAGGGGTTCGACTCACTCATTCTTCTGAAGTGCAATTTTCTTTCTCTCTCTCTCGCCCAACAGTAGTATTACATGTTAGGACTCTTTACAGTTACTTTTAATCTTCAACACACAGCTACCATGAAACTCTTGTTATAAAATAACTGGCCAAACTAAAGAAATTGGTTGGCTTCTTGTCAAAGTCTAGGTGTAACCACAGTGGAGAATGGCAGCCACGCTCCACTGGGAGAAGTCAGGAATTTACTGCCATCTGTTTTCCCTGCTCGGGGCAGGAAGAGAAGCCTGTTCTTTGGCACACGGCCCTTCTTACTGAGCTTCCTTCATGGGGGCGTCCCCTCTGTGCTCCAGGATCCAGCACCTCAGACTCCTTTGGGGTGGGTGAGCCGAGCGAGGCTGGCCATGTGGTCCCAGAACAGGGGTTAGTTAGCCTGCACTAACTTGGAAACCAGCCTGTGTGATCCTGGGCAACTCGTGTACGCAACATCCACCTCTTGGGGGCGTTAGGACAGAACACGGTAAGGTCCTCACTGGACCCGCACACCGCCAGCCCCACTCAGTCCTGCTCAGTTCGGGGCTCCCTTCCCGGGCCGCAGGCGGCTGGGCCCAGCCCCTCACTTTCCGCGGCCCGGGCGCCTATCTCTCCGATGGGAGGTGCGTGTGGGGCCACTCCCCCGTTCCCCTGTCCGCCGGGAGGGGGAGCCGGACGGCCGGCCCTGCACCGCCCCCGGAGAAAGGGCCCGCGGCCTCCCGGGACCCGCCCGCCCTCTAGCCGCTCGGCCCCGAATGGCAGAGCGGCGCTCGGACCATCCGCATCGCCTCACGTCGCCCCGCCCCGCGCCGCCCTCCCATTGGCTGTCGTCCGGCCCTCGAGGCCCGCGCCTGGCCACGCCGCGGGCCAGACCGCGCCGCAGCGGGGAGCGGGGTCGGAGGTGAACGGCCTGGAGTAACCCCGGACGTAGTCACCTCATGGAGCTCGCCGGCTGAGGTGGGAGCGGGGGCGGGGTGGGGCGGGGCCGACGCCGTGAAGCCCCGCCCCTCCCCGTGTGCCGGGCCGGCCTGGTGCTGCGCGCCTGTCAGCCATCGCCGGAGCTGCCGGCGTCTCCTCCCGCCCAGTACCGCCTCCGCGCAGGGGCTCCGGGACCGCCGGACTGCGGACGCTGCCGTCTTGAGGTGAGGGGAGGGCCGCCCCGGAACCTGCGATCCCAGACGAGGGGAGGCTGTGGCCCAGGGAGGGGAGGCGGCAGCAGGGGGCCGCCTCCCATCTTCCGCCCGCACGCGGCCGGGGCTCCATCCCGTCCGGACCCCGTACCTGGCAGCCCAGAGCTCCCTGCAGCTCTGGGGCCTTGAGTTCCCCTGGGGGGACGCGGAGGGGCCTGGGGTCTTCCGGCGTGGGAGCTCAGTCCCCGAAACTGGGAGGCGTACAGCTCAGGGCCTCTAGGAAGGGGCTGATGTGTCTGCCTGGGCTCGTCCCCCACCCTCCCGCCCCAGTCCCGAGGTGGTCTGATCCCTTCCAGACCCCTCTCTCCAATGGGTCCCTGCGCTAGGGAGAGGGAGAAGACCCACGTGCGAGGGGGATGTTGAGGGTTGGGTCCAGTTGCACTGAAAGTCTGCCTCTCTTGCAGAGTGAGGTGTGGGGTGCAGAGACCCGGCCTTCTGTAGCACTGTGTCTTTGTATCGTGGTGGGAGCCAGGGCCAGGCGAGTTGTCCCTTGCCAGTTCCTGCTCCCAGGCTTTTATATTTTCTGTGAGGAACGTAGTAAATGTGCATGCTTGCTCTTACTCCTTCACGTTTGCCATGCTGATCAAGGGAAGCTATTGGAGACAGGACGTAGCAAGGTGATGTGAGGTTAATGATTTCAGAGGAAAACGTGCGTGAAGACCCTGCCCGGATCAGCGCCAACATAATTTTTGATTTGGGCGTGGAAAAGTGGACGCTAGTGGACACTTGGAATCAGCTGTAAATATCAGGGACTCCAAGTAGGCCTTATGGGTGTTATAGAAGCAAATAAAAATATAACTGCCCAGGTAGGGGAAATAATTTAATTTCATGTATTTTTTTGGGTGCGGGGGGGTTTATGACTGAAATCAAAAGATTATGACTGAAATCAGGACTTCCTGATTCCATTTCTACTTAAGCAATGTTTTAGTAATTTCCCAGCGTGTGGAATAAACCTAATAACCTGGTCTTCAGTCTGAGAAGTTGGTTCCCCTTGACTCTTTCTTTTCATTCATTTTTTTTCCAGCTCCATAGTGCGGACTGAGAAGCATACTTACTTTGGTTACATGGTTTCTTCTTGCGCGGGGTCGGGGGGCGGCGGGTAAGAATTCCCTGTTTTTGTCTCTTGCTTCTTGGTGGGGATGCCTTGGATGTCTGTGAGGAGGATTTCTGCGCTGCCTGTTTGATAGGCACTTTTAAGAGAAGCCCTGTGGTCTAATAGAGCAGGACAGTAGTTGCAGTTGTCCAGACAGATGCCTGCTTGCTACAAAGTAGCAACTCTTCCCATTTATCTTGCCTCGGTTTCCTCATTTCTAGTAACAGGACTATTTCGAATCCAAGTTTAATTAACAAACATTGTAAAGTGATACATGAAAGATGTCAAAGGCAAAGTATTAATTTATGAAGCCACCTTATTTGTGTTACAGAAGTTTTGTTTAGAACTCTCAGTGGGGAGAGAAATACATCTAGCATAAGGTTTAACTGCTTTTAAAGTGGGAGGAAAGGTTGAGAAATGGTGACATTTGGCTTAATGATCTTATAATTCATCTAATGACTAGGTTATGTGAAAGAATTGGCATTGTGAAAGCCAGCCTTAGAACTGTCTCACGTGACCTCTTTAAAGTGCTGTGAAAGTTTTCAGGTGTAAATCTCTGTGTGATACTCTATTCCTTTTACTAGGAAATTTTTTTACCTGTCACACAGACTGATTTAACAGGTCTGGGGCTAGTGTTTTTCTTAAAAAAAGTTTTTTTTTTTGATAGTTAATATCCTGAAAGTCTTGGTTGAGGAAAGCAGTAAATTAAAAATTATTAGAATAACACATTGGAATTTACTATATTTAATTGGAGGAGACTTTTTACAATTCAGAAAAAAGGTTTCTATATCATTATCTAAGATGTTCTTAGAGATAAATAATAATAGGAGATATGCCTCAAGCATCTTTCCAAACCCCTAAAACAGTGAGATTATAAAGAAGTGAATGAACATCACAGAATCATTGGCTACAAAAATTTCTGTAACTGTTGAGGTGAGTAACATTTTTAAAGGAAGCCTCCATTGATCTTCCACTTTAACAGATTATTGCTTAACTAGTGTTTTTGTAATTGCTTAACTAGTAATTTTAAAACTTAGTGAGTATCCATTACTGGGATCTAATGGACTATGTGAAGATGATATTAAATAGAGGAAACTATGACAAAAGTGTCACAAGGCCCTTACACTTACACAAGGAATATGAATCTGAGTGGTAGGGCATAGGTTCTTGTGAGAGTTTAAGTCAGTCTTACTGTGTATACTCTAATGAATCAGTTCTCTTACCAATTTGTTATTTATTCAAGTTACCATAAAGCCGTTTAGTCTATAGCCTCAGGATGTTTAAAAAAGGAACTGAAAAGAGGCTTCAGCAACACGGGATGTTAGTGCCTTACCCACAGGTTGGTGGTCCCAGTTGGTCTGGCCTTCTAATGATGCTATTTGGAATTTAGGCTCATTCCATCCTTTCAGGTTGCTGCACTCACTGTTCTTTATGTCAGGAACCACGGTAATGTTTACCATCACATGACATCAGGAGTTGAAACTGCACAGCACTACTAGTTATAAAGTGATCATCCCAGATGGAATAAGCTATTTGTATAAATGATTTTCATTTTTGGAAATGATAGCACACTGAAAATTCTGAGTGAATTTATGGAGTTAAGTTTGAAAGGCAGACTCAGTTTTGGAGAATTTGTTTCAGGAAGTGTAAGATTTCATTTATGAATATTTGGCTATGTCCTGTGATA
The DNA here is from genome assembly GCF_048773025.1 of Camelus bactrianus. NCBI lineage: Eukaryota > Metazoa > Chordata > Mammalia > Artiodactyla > Camelidae > Camelus > Camelus bactrianus. The sequence goes on from NC_133554.1 coordinate 12,236,809, forward strand.
GAAATAGAGAGTATACTCAGTAATGAAGTTCCTAAAAATTACCGTCTGTTTTTGTAGACAGCTTTCAAATCTGTCCTTCGTTGGATAAGTTGGCACACATGTATATGTCTGTATTTACACACATCCAGGTTGGGGCGGTAGTAGGTTGATAGGAGCTTGATTAGTTTTTAAGTTTACTGGAGTAATCTCAGTAAATTGGCACCAAGGGGATAAATAACTGGGTTGTTGGTGTTTTGAACTTCTGCTTTTAGTGGTATTCCTGGGCCTGGCAAGGCAAGCTGTTCAATTTCCCTTTGATTTTATCTTATAAAAATCCAAAAACTGAATAGAACTTTTAGTATTAGAATGTACCTTAGGAATTTTATAGTCCAGTTTTATTCTTAGTATGAGAATATTTTATCTGATACACCTTTTGAAAACTTCTGACTACAGGTAGTTCATCATCTGACGTAGCGTATGACTGGGCAACTAATTGAGAGTTGTTCATTATTTTCAACTTAAAACTGTCTCCCTAAAACCTATAAGGTGTTGTAGCTCCAAGAGGATGAGGAATTTCTGCTTTAACTTATAAATTTCTTCAGCTCCACATCTCTGCCAGGTAATGTAGAATACGATGCCTTAACACATCCAGAGGACTTGGAGGGAAAAAAAAAATCAAGCAGTGTTTCTTCAAGGAAGAAATTGTTCTTATCCTTAATATTGTTTGGAATGTAGCTGACACACCTGCATCAGGCCATCAGCTTTTTCTAAATGCTATTCTGTGAAATAAGATTATGAGGAGGAATTGGTTCATAATCCCAGAGCTTTTTGAATTCACAAAATGGCTTTTTGCCTGGAGGCCTCTAAATGTTTCAATGGGCTACTGTTTGAAATCAACACATGATTCGTATCTCCTAGTATTGTGACTCAGATATATTCATTTCAGTTCCTATAAAACACTCAACCTACATAGCATTGTAAGGTGCCGAGGTGGTAGAATTTAGAACAGTTGAAAGAGATAATAACTTGCCCAGCTTCACTGTTATGACAGAGTCAATTACACAGTAACACATTAATATTCATTTTCTAAGTGAATGACATGCCAGTTGTCTACTTAAATGTTCAGGCAGGTATGAGATAAAGGATCAGAGTGGTGGCATGGAACTAATTGGGCAAAACTTTTTATTACACTTATCTAAAATTTTCAGTTGCTAATACATAAGTGATGATATGTTCACATAGTTCAAAATTTTAAATGTACAAAAGTATGTACAGTTGACATTCTCTGTCCTAACTTTGTCTTGCAGCCAGCCCAGTTCCCCTTACCAGAGACAAGCAGCCTTATTCATTTTTTATTATAATTTCTTAATGGTAATTATCATATATGTTAATTTAAATTAAAAGTTAATGATTTCTTAATAATTGCCAGAGGTTTGATTCATATTCAAACAGGTATACTCTCCCACTCTGCCAATTTTTTAATACAAATTATGCATAATTTAACACCATTCTTCATCTTTGGTTTCTTCACTTAACATTAAGGGATGAACTGTTTACATTTTTATTTTTATCAAAGTTATACGTGCACATGGTTCCAAAGTGATATTGTTCTACAAAGTTTGTTACAATAAAACAGCAGTCTTTAGCCCCTGCTTTCATTTGTTTCAGCTAATGTATTTGTTATCCATACCCCTTTGTCTATGGTCTTCTTACATCTCGATTTTTCATTTTTCATTCTTTTTCGGGGGCTACTCTTTTTTTTGGTGGGGGTAGGTAGTTAGGTTTATTTATTTATTTTTAGAGGAGGTACTGGGGATTGAACCCAGGATCTCGTGCATGCTAAACGTGTGCTCTTCCACTTGAGCTATACCCTTCCCCCTTGATTGTTCATTTTTAGGTACTACCCATCAGTCTCCTACTGTGGAAGATGAGGATTTGGCTCTTTTGCCTCTTCTCGCCCTCCACTGTTTGCCTTTCCCATCCCCCACAACCAACTACCCAGTCAAGTTATACTGTAACTTTGGTTTTATCAGTATTCAGTCTTTACAGTATTATGAATGGTAACTGCTATACGTAATTTCGTTGCTTAATGTCCTGTGATTTCTGTGCTGCACGACTCCTTCCTTGGAGTTAATAATGGTCTTGATTTTTTTTTTCTTTGTTCTCTATGTGCCTGTCCTTCACTCATTCAACCTCACTCTTCACCAGTTTTCTAAGTCTCTGAGAAAGTTGAGATGATCAGCTATTCTGTTCATTGCTATCTTCTGTAAACTCTCCCTTAGACTCTTCTGACTGGCTCCAACCTAAGCTGCCAGCCTTCTACATCCAGCACCTGCTGTCTGTCACCCTGGGCTCGCTCTTCACCGTTATTCTGGGGGTTCTCTTTATTTCACTTCTGCTGTGAAGAAATTATTTCCCATGTTTTCTCTGTTACTGGTTTCTTCCCTCATTTTAGTGGAGAATATTCTCCAGGCGCATCCTGAGAAAGAAGGCATGGGAGGTAGTATTTTTCCAACGTTTTATTTGGAAAAATTTTAAGCCTACAAAGAATAGTGAAATAAACACTACTGTACCCTTGGCCTGGATTCACCAATTTTAACATTTTGTCACATTTGCTTTATCTCTCTCATACATGGGTATATGTATGTGTACATATATGTGTGTATACACACACATATTTTTTTTCCTGAATCATTTCAAAGTGAGTTATAGACCCCATGACACTTGACCCCTAAATATTTCTACATGTTTCTCCCAAGAACTAGGAAATTCTCCTGTTTAGCCACTTATCATTATAAATCCCCCTAATTTAACATTCATGCACTAAGATATAGTACATTTTAAGTTTTTGCACTTGTTCCAGTAATGTCCTTTATAACTGTGTGTGTTTTAATTAATGATCCAGTAAAGAATCATTCATTACACTTGGCTCTCAAGAGTATTTAGTCTCTTTACTGTAGAAGTCACCCTATTCTTTTTTTGTCTTTCATAGCATTTATCTTTGATTGACATTTTTAAAGAGTCCAGGTTAGTTGTCTTGTCAAATTTCCTACAGCCTGGGTTTGTCTGATAATTTCATCATTATAAGATTGAAGTTAACCATTGTTGTCAAAAATACTACATACGTAATATTCTATATACTTCTAACTGCATCACACAGGGAGGCAGCTAATGTCAATTTGTTCTACTATTAGTGATGTTTGGTTTGAATACTTAGTTATGATAGTGCCCCCATATTTCTTCATTGTAAAAATACTGATTCCCTTTTGTAATTAATATGTAATCTGTGATTTTTTTTTCAATTTTTCTTGTTTTGGTAAAATATATGTAACAAAAATTTACCATTTTAACCATTTAAATGCGTTAAATACATTCATAATGCTGTGCAACTATCACTGCCGTCCATCTCCAGAGTTTTTTTCATTTTCTAAAACTGAACCTCTATACCCTTTAAACAATAAGTTTCCATTTTTTCCTCCCCCTGCCCCCAACAACCACCATTCCACTTTCTGTCTATGATTTCCACTATTCTAAGTACCTCATATAAGTAGAATCATACAGTATTTGTCTTTTTGTGACTGACTTATTTCATCTAGTTTAATGTCCTTAAGGTTTATTCACGTTGTAGCACATTGCTTTTTAGAGCTGAGTAATATTTTATTGTATGTATATATCACATTTTACTTACGCTTTCATTCATCAATGCACGCTTGGGTTTTTTCCAGATTTTGGCTATTATGAATAATGCTATTATGAACATGGGTATACAAATATGTCTTTGAGATCCTCTGTTCAGTTCTCTTGGGTATATATCCAGAAGTGGAATTGCTGGAGCACATGATAATTCTATTTGTAATTTTTTGAGGAAACTCCCTCCTGTTTCCCACAGCAGCTGTACCAATTTACATTCCCACCAATAGTACCCCAAATGTTCCGATTTCTCCACATCCTTACCAATGCTTGTTTTCTGGTTTTTTGATAGCAGTCATCCTGATTACTGTGGAGTGGTATCCCATTGTAGTTTTGATTTGTATTTCCCTAATGATTAGTAATGTTGAGCATATTGATGTGCTTATTGGCTTTTCATGTATCTTCTTGGGAGAAATGTCTATTCAAATCCTTGTCCCCATTTTTAAATTGTGTTTGTTGTTGTTGAGTTTTAGGGGTTCTTTCTATATTTTGGATATTAATCCCTTATCAGATATATGATTTTTAAATATCTTCACACACTCTTGGGGTTGCCTTTTTACTCTGTTGATAGTGTCTTTTGATGTGCAGGCTCTTTTTTAATTTTCAAAAAGTCCAATTTGTCTATTTTTTCTTTTGTTACCTGTGCTCTTGGTGTCATATCTATGAAATCTTTGCCAAATCCGATGTCTTGAAGCTTTTGTCCCATGTTTTCTTCTAAGAGTTTTATTGTTTTAGGTCTTACATTTAGGCCCTTGATCCATTTAAGTTAATTATTGTATATGGTGTTAGGTAAGTGTCCAACTTCATTTGTTTGCATATGGGAGAGATCCAGTTTTCATAGCACCTTTTTTTGAAAAGACAGTCCTTTCCCCATTAAGTGGTCTTGGCCATTTTGTCAAATATTATTTGACCATATATATGAGGGGTTATTTCTGGGATCTCTGTTGTTTTCCGTTGGTCTTTATGTTTATCTTTATGCCAGTACCATGGTTTTGATTACTATAGCTTTGTAGTGGGTCTTGAAGTCAGGAAGTATGATTCCTCTATTTCATTGTTTTTCAAGATTTTTTTTTTTTTTTTGCCTATTCAGGATCCCTTGAGATTCCATATGAATTTTAGGATGAGTTTTTCTATTTCTGCAAAAAATGTCATTGGGTTTTTGATAGAAAGTACATTGAATTTGTAGATCACATTGGACAGTATTGACATTTTAACAATATTAAATCTTCCAATCCATGAACATGGCATGTGTTTCCTTTTATTTATGTCTTCTTTAACTTCTTTCAGCAATGTTTTAGAGTTTTCATTGTACAAGTCTTTCACCTCCTTGGTTAAATAAGTTAATTCCTACATATTTTATTCTTTTTGATGCTATTGTAAATGGAATTGTTCTTATAATTTCCTTTTCAGATTGTTCATTGTTAGCATATAGAAATGCAACTAATTTTTGTGTGTCAACTTTGTATCCTGCCACTTTGCTGAATGTATTTATTAGTGCTAACAATTTTTTGTATTTTTTTTTTTTTTGGTGTGTGTAGAATCTTTAGAGATTTTTACATGTAAGATCATATCACCTACAAACAGATAGTTTTACATCTTCCTTTCCAATTTGGATGTCTTTTACTTTTTTTTCCCCCTTACCTAATTGCTCTGACTATAACTTCTATGTTGAATAGAAGTTGTAAAAGTGAATATCTCGCCGTATTTATGATCTTAGAGGAAAGCTTTGTCTTTCACCATTGAATATGATATTTGCTGTGGAATTTTTATATATGACCTTTATCGTGTGAGGAAGTTTCGTTCTATTTCTAGTTTGTTAAGTGTGTTTTTTATCATGAAAGTGTATTAAATTTTGTCAAATGCTTTTTTTGCATTAATTGAGATGATCATGTGGGTTTTTTTCCTTCATTCTGGTGATGTGGTGTATTACATTGGTGGATTTATGTATGTTGAATCATTGTATTCTAGGAATCCAGCAGAATCTTTGCGTCCCAGATGGTCATGGTGTATAATCTGTTTAATATACTGCTGAATTCTGTTTGCTAGTTTTTTGTTGAGGATGTTCATAAGAAATATTAGTCTTTACTTTTCCTTCCTTATGATGTCTTTGCTTTGGTATCAGAATAACTCATAGAATGAATTAGGAAGTGTTCACTCTTCAACTTTTTTGAAAAGTTTAAGAAGAATTGATACTAGTTCTTCTTTAAACGTTTGGTAGAATTGACCAGGGAAGGTGTCAGATTCAGGGCTTTTCTTTGCTGGGAGATTACTGATCTCTTTACTAGTTACAAGTCTATTCAGATTTTTTCTTTGTGATTTAGTCTTGATATGTTTTGTGTTTCTAGTAATTTGCCCATTTCATCTAAGTTATCCAACTTGTTGACATAGAGCTATTCATAGTACTCTCTTACAATTCTTTTCCTTTCTGTAGAATCAGTAATAATGTGCCCACTTTCATTTCTGATTTTAGTGGTTTGAGTCTTCTTTTTTTCATAGTCTGTCTAGTTAAAGGTTTGTCAGTTTTGTTAAAGAACCAACTTTTGGTTTCATTGATTTTTCTCTATTGTTTTTCTAATCTCTATTTCACTTCTCTCTCCTCTAATCTTTTTTATTTTCTTCCTTCTGCTAGCTTTGGGTTTAGTTTGTTCTTTTTCTTCTCTAAATCAATCCATGTTGCTGCAAATGGCATTACTTCATTCTTTTTAATGGCTGAGTAATATTTCATTGTATACACACACACACACACACACACACACACACACACACACACACACACACACACACATATATAAAACATTTTTATCCAGTTATCTGTTGATAGACATTTAGGTTGCTTCCATGTCTTTGCTATTATAAATAGTGCTGCTATGAACATTGGGGTGCATGTATCTTTTTAGTTAAGAGTTTTCTCTGGGTATATGCCCAGGAGTCAAGTTGCTGGATCATAGGGTAGGTCTATTTTTAGTTTTTTAAGGAATCTCCATACTGTTTTCCACAGTGACTGCGCCAAACTACATTCCAACTACACCAACAGTGTAGGAAGTTTCCCTTTCTTCACATCCTCTCCACCATTTATCATTTGTGGACTTTTGATGATGGGCATTCTGACTGGTATGAGGTGACACCTCATTGTAGTTTTGATTTGCATTTCTCTGATAATTAGTGATATTGAGCATTTTTTTCATGTGCCTTTGGCCATTTGTATGTCTTTATTGGAGAAATGTTTGTTTAGGTCTTCTGCCCATTTTTTTTTAAATTTTATTGATTTATAATCATTTTACAATGTTGTGTCAAATTCTAGTGTTCAGCACAATTTTTCAGTCATACATGGACATATACACACTCATCAAATTTTTTCCTTTGTGATTCTCTGTGCTATACAGTATAATCTTGTTTATCTAGTCTACAATTTTGAAATCCCAGTCTATCCCTTCCCTCCTCCACCCCCCTGGCAACCATAAGTCTGTATTCTATGTCTATGAGTCTATTTCTGTCCTGTATTTACGCTTTGTTTGTTTGTTTTTGTTTTTGTTTTTTTAGATTCCACATATGAGCGATCTCATATGGTATTTTTCTTTCTCCTTCTGGCTTACTTCACTTAGAATGACATTCTCCAGGAGCATCCATGTTGCTGCAAATGGCATTATGTTGTCGGTTTTTATGGCTGAGTAGTATTCCATTGTATAAATATACCACATCTTCTTTATCCAGTTGCCTGTTGATGGACATTTAGGCTGTTTCCATGTTTTGGCTATTGTAAATAGTGCTGCTATGAACATTGGGGTGCAGGTGTTATCCTGAAGTAGGGTTCCTTCTGGATATAAGCCCAGGAGTGGGATTCCTGGGTCATATGGTAAGTCCATTCCTAGTCTTTTGAGGAATCTCCACACTGTTTTCCACAGTGGCTGCACCAAAGACTTCTGCCCATTTTTTGATTGGATTATTTGTTTTTTTGTTACTGAGTTGTATGAGCTTTTTATATATCCTGGAAATTAAGCCCTTGTCAGTCCTATCGTTTGCAAATATTTTCTCCCATTCTGTAGGTTGTCTTTTTGTTTTATTTATGGTTTCCTTTGCTGTGCAAAAACTTATAAGTTTAATTAGGTCCCATTTATTTATTTTTGCTTTTATTTCTATTGCCTGGGTAGACTACCCTAGGAGAACATTGCTAAGATTTACTTTTCTTGTTTTTTAATGTAAATGTTTCTAGCCCTAAAGTTCCCCCTTTAGTTCTACTTTCACTGCATCCTATGAGTTTTGATATGTTGTGTTTTCCTTCATTTTTAGGTATTTTCTAATTTTCTTTCTGACTTCTCTTCTGATCCATTGATTGTTTAAAAGTGTGTTGCTTAATTTCCACAATTTTTTTTCCAGTTTTCCTTCTGTTGTTAATTTCTAGATTCATCCTATTGTGGGCAGAGAAGATACTTTGTGTGACATCTATCTTTTTAGATCTATTGAGACTTAATTTCTGGTGTACAGCATAATAGTTCAGTCATACATATACATACATATATTTGTTTTCATATTCTTTTTCATTATAGGTTACTACATCTCTGGCAATGTCTTAATTTCTCCTTCTCCTTTAAAGGACAGCTTTGCCAGAAATAGGATTCTTGGTTGACAGCTTTTTCTTTTAGCACTTTAACTAATACTGGCCCACTGCCTTCTGGCCTCTGAAGTTTCTGATGAGACATCTACTTAGTCTTACTGAGTGTTTCTTGTATGTGATGAGTTATCTTTCTCTCGCTGCTTTCAGGATTTTCTCTTTGTCTTTTGACTTTTGAAAGTTTGATTATAATGTGTGTCTGTGTGGGTCTCTTTGAGCTCATCTCACTTGGAATTCGTTAAGCTTTTTTGATGTTTATATTCATGTCTTTCCTCAAACTAGGGGTTTTCAGCCATCATTTCTTCAAATATTCTTTCTGTCCTTTTCTCCTTTTTCTGAGACTCTCACAATGGTCTGCTTGACAATGCCCCACAACTCCCTTATTCTCTGCTCACTTTTATTCAGTCTTTTTTTTCCTCAGAGCTGTTGATTTCCATGTCCTATCTTAAAGTTGCAGATTATTTCTTCTGCTTGCTCATATCTGCCTTTGAATCTCTTAGCAAATTTTTCATTTCATTTATTGTACTTTTCATCTCCAGAATTTCTTTTTCATTTCTTTTTAGGTTTTCTATCTCTGTATTGATGTTTCCACTTTATTCAGACATTGTTTTCTTTTCTCCCCATCTTCCTTTAGTTCTTTGAGCATCTTTTAGACAGTCATTTTGACTTGTCTAGTATATTTACCATCAGGTATTTTTTAAGGACAGTTTTTGTTGGTTTAATTTTTTCCTTTGAAAGGGCTGTACTTGCCTCTTTCTTTGTATCATTTGTTGAGAACCGGACATTTGAATCTAGTAATGTGATAACTCTGGAGATCACATTATCTTCCTTCCCAGAATTTGATGTTTTTTTATTGTCAGTTTTGTTTTTTTTGACTGTTGTGGGCTGTCCCTGTGCTGAAGGTCAGCCTGAGGTATAAACCATAGGTCTCCTCAAGTCTTTTCTGAGTCTTTCCCGGGGCGTTCTCAGTCCCATTCTAATATTTCCCTGTATATGCAGTAGTTTTTGAATGTACTAGTGTTTAGTATCTGGCTTACAAAAGGGGAAAAAAAGAAAATGAAGGGGACATAAAAAGGCACTGGTCCTTTAAGTTCCCTGGACATCACTTCAGCTGGAGGAGGAGGGACTTACAACAACTAGAGGAGGTAAAACAATTATGGCTGCCTGCCTGCCTCTTTGTCCACACCTCTGTAATCAGAAGCAGCCATCAGAGCACAGATGCCCAGTATTTGGAGGATGTGGTTGTTTTTGCCTACCCCGGCTCCTGCGAACGGTATGTGAGGTGCTCTAGGAACATGTACACAATGGTCTGCCAGTGGCTAGGGGTGATGGATTGGTAGATGCAACTTTGCCGAGAGATGAAATTGACCAGTATCAACCACAATTAACTTTCAAAGTCGGCCCCTGGAAGTTGTAAGCTTTCAATAGATTCCAGAGTTCCAAAATATTTATATCAGACAGATTATGCCAGTGCAGTTATTGTTTAGGTAGGGAGACAAATTCCTAGTGCTTCCTATTCCACCGTCTTCCCAGAATCCTCTTCTGTCAGGTGATTTTTTTTTTTTAATGACTACAGGGATATCCTGTTTTTGAACAGTCTTTTAACCAATGGTTTTAACATACATTTGTGATCCTTGCCTGTATCAATTATTGCATTGGTGTTTGTAAAATGAAATATATTTTCTAAGTGCTTCATTCTAGGACATAGTTATTTTGAGATTTTTGCTGTCTAAAAATATCTTTATCCTCACAGTTAGTTGGTTGGGTCTAGAATTTTAGGTTGGAAATAATTTTCCTTCAGAATTTTGAAGGAAGCTTGAAGGTAATGAAACAATACCAAGTTTACTGAATTATTATGGTGAATATATCTTGCGTTCTGTTTTGTTCTGTTCTCACTTTGGACAGCTAGTCTTCATATATTGAACCTTTTGAACAGGTTCTCTAATATTCTTATCCTTTCCTATTGTGCATCTTTTTGTCTTTTAATTTTAATTTGTGAAAGAGTTTTCTCTCCTTTATCCTCTAACTCTTGTATTGAGTGTTTTCATTTCTGTGATTGCATTTTTAACTTCTAAGAACTCTTTCTTGTTCTTTATGTTTCTTTAAAAAATATCCCATTGTGTTTCATGTATGTAGTATCTTCTTTTAGTTCTCTCAGGATAATGACAGTCCTTTAGAATTAAAATTTTTAAAAATTTATTTGAATTTAAAAGTGACTTTAGACTTACAGGAAAGTTCCAAAGATAGTATACAAAGTTCCTGCGTACTTTTCACCAGGCTTCCCTTAAGATTAATATCTTACATAGCCACAGTACCTTTGTCAAAACTAAGCAGTTAACATTGCTTCAGTGCTATTAACTAAACCATATTCAAATTTCCCCAGGTTTAAAAAAAATTTATTTTACTGATGTGTTTTTTTGTTCCAGAATCAATAATCTAGTATACCACATTGTATTTAGTGGCATTGTCTCCTCAGTCTCCCCCGACCTTGACAGTTTTGAAGAGGACTATTTAAGTATTTTGTAGAATGTCCTTTAAATCAAATTTGTCTGATGTTTCCTCATGATTATACTAGGCTTATGGGTTTTTTTTTTTTTTTAAATACTGCAAAAGTGAGGTTGTTATCCATGCCCTCACTTACCCTAATTTTGAATGTTTTATTCTTTTCTTCAAGAAAACAATCTCTTCAAAGTGCGTTTTTTTCTACAGGTAATTATGATTGTTTTTAAAAATTCTTTCATGTTGGAGGTTTTTCTCAGACATACAGTAATCCTTAATTAACTGCTAAAACTTAAGACAGGTGTTTGAAAAGCTGATTCAAGATTATGAAAATGTGAGTGGGCCTTGTTAACTACTAATTTCACTTTAGGGTGATGTGGTTGGGCATCTTAATTAGGGAACTCATGTGTTACTACTTGAGGCTTTTTTTCATTGGTCCAGTTGGATTCTGCAACGAGAGATCCTTTGGTTTCCCTACTGGGGGGTAAAAACTGGAGGAAGAAGTCTGGGAGTTCTTACTCCATATGTTTACTTAATCTCTCTCTTTTCAATATGGTGCCCTCCTCTTTACTGTTGCTGATATCCTGCAGCCTAGAAATCCTCTGTTTAACCCTCTCCAGAGAATAAATCTTCAGTCTCTTATCAAGATGGTTGAGTAGCAGGCACCTGGCTTTCCTAGTTGGAAAGAAAATCTAAGGATCTGAAGCTTTTGAAGCAAAATTTCAACCAATCCTCTTTATAGTTCCATCTTCCACTTCCAGTTCCTGAACATTTTGGAGATCCTATGATATAAATTGTATTGATTCTAAGTTTACCACAAATGGCTTGTGATTCAGTTTTCTTGGGTTTGCATGGTCATTTATCACTCTTCTATCTGCCTTCCAAGAGAATTGTCTTGTTGCTGTCTCCCTTGACTTTTTTTTTTTTTTTTTGAGGGGGTGGCTTTTTGTGGATTATGCCTTTAAAAAATTCCTTTACTTTTGTTTTTGTGGGATTTTATGCAGGAGCAAAAATAGATACATGTTCAACCTACCATCTTTATCCAGAAATTTAGCAAGACTTTGCTAAAGATTTCTTGAAAGGTACAGAAGTTTGCACTGGCTTTCTCCTTGATTTCTACCATGTTATTTTCTCTCACCGTTATCCCCTAAAGAAATACATTCCTGTTTTACCAAAAAACCCAAGAAGTCTCCAGCTGGCTTTTGAAGGAAATGACCTCATTCGTGCAGCTATTCAGATCTAGTATTTCTCATAAGTCATCATGTTCTACCACCTAGGTCTTTATTCAGTGGATTCTTCTACATGGAATGCTCCTTCCTCTCCTCCTTGCTTTTCTCCCCGGTTCTTCTCTGCTAATGCTGTCCCACTTCAGAAAGTCTTCTTTGATCCCTGTCCTCACCATTACCACCTACAGGTTTGGATGATGTTCTTTTCTCGTATGTTTCCACACCTAGCAATTATTATACTACTGTAATTGTTTGTTTAGGTGTCCATAGCCACTTAGCCAGGGACCAAACCTTACTTATCTTTGGATATACATCATTTATCTCACTAGGTGGAACACAAGTGCTTGTTATTTTAAAATTTAAAACTTGTAGGAAAATAAAGTACAACTTAAAAAAACTGTATAACTCTCTTAAAGATACTGAATTAGTATCAAAATCCATTTAAAAGTCCATCAATAAAATGACAAAAATGAAAAGGTAAATTCAGTGGTTCTTACTGAAAAAATTTCAATGATGTTACTACGACTTAAAAGGCAAAGATATGTTGTATTAGGTTGGATACTTTTATAAGTGGCTGTGAAAACCAATTGCTCCCCCTTTATTAGAATTGCTTGGAAAATATAGTGTCATTTGAGTTCAAGGAGAACATGTTTACTGAGTTTGGTAAATCCTGTTCTCTTTTATTTAGAGAAATATCTGAATGAAATGCAAGTTGACTCTTAAGTGCATTAGCTATAATTAGCTTTACTGCATTTTTCAGGAACATGGGGTACAGTTTAGAAGCCTTCTGCAGATATTTTTAAGAGTCCCTGAATAAAAGTTTAAGGACACATATGGTTTGTCTTTGAACAAAAGGGTTTTAAACTGCAGGGGTCCACTTATACATGGATTTGTTTTCAGTAGTAAATACTGCAGTTAGTACAGGGACTGCAGTTGGTGGGATCCATGGAAACCAAGTCTTGGATTTGGAGGAACCATGCATATGGAGGAACCCCAAATGTGGAGCGCCTACTCCAAGTTATACACAGCTTTCTACTAAACGGGGGGTCAGCACTCCTAACCCCTGTTGTCGTTCAAGGGTCAATTAGATGTATTTTTAAGTAAGAAAATCTGACATTACCAATATTTGATATAGTGAAGGAAATGTTTATTTGGCTAAGCAGAATATCCTACAGCTGCATCTGGGGAAAGGTCTTGTTTTAGAGGTGATCAGACAGCAGCTGTATGAACCTTCCCCGGAGTCTACTCCATTTGTTGTCCACTTAGAAAGTCTTAGCCTAATTCATGGCGAGACTTTAGGGACCCCAAACTTGTATGCAAGCAAAACTTTCTGTAAGGGTGAATTTTTGTCAAGAAAGGGCTCATAACTTTTTTTTTTTTTTTTTTTTGGCATATTTGGTACAGTTGATGAACCAACACGGGCACATTATTGTCAACCAAAGTCCATAGTTTACATTAGGGTTCACTCTTGATGTTGTACATTCTATGGGTTTTGACAAATGCATAATGGCATGCAGCCACCACTATAGTATCATACAGAATAATTTCATTGCCCTAAAAGTCCCTTGTGCTCCATCTATTCATTTCACCCCTCCCTCCCGCTCCCCCAACAAGCCCCTGGAAACCACCATCTCAGAAAGGGTCCATAGCTTTTATCAGACTTGACCTAAGAAAATTTAAGAGCCATTGGTTTAGGTACTTAACCCACTGTGCTTACTTGAGGGCGTAAAGTGGAGGGGGCAGGAGAGTGAGTATTAATTGTGGCTTTAAGACTAAATTTTGATACAACTCACAGTAACATGTCATTGACATCATGACATATGTATAATTGATACAGAAATTTATACAGCATATTAATGCTTATAAAGTATGTTGCATTCTTACCATTTTCTACTTTATTTAAATTGTTTCTGTAGGTACTCAGATGTTTGTTGAATGAACGATACTTTAAATGCTGTAGTGCTTTACAATTTTCAAAAGTTTCACACACATGATTTCATGTAATCCCATAATAACCCTTTTTTCCACTCCTACCCCTAAATTGCCCCACCCTCCTTCCTCTCTCCACTGGTAACCACTAGTTTGTTCTCTGTATCTGTGTCTGCTTCTTTTTTATTTTATTTACTAGCTTGTTATATTTTTTTAGATTCCACATATAAGTAATATCATATGGTATTTGTCTTGCCCTGTCTGACTGACTTCAACTTAGCATAATGCCCTCCAGATCCATCCATGTTGCTGCAAATGGCAAAATTTCATTCCTTCTTTATGGCCGAGTAGTATTCCATTGTGTGTGTGTGTGTGTGTGTGTGTGTGTGTGTGTGTGTGTGTGTGTGTGTGTATGTGTATGTGTATGTGTATGTATATCTTCTTTATCCACTCATCTGTTGATGGACATTGCTTCCATACCTTGGTAATTGTAAATAATGTGGCTGTGAACATTGGGTACATGTATCTTTTCAAATTAATGTTTTTGTTTTTTTCAGGTATGTACCTAGGAGTGGCATTGCTGGGTCATATGGTAGTTCTGTTTTTAGTTTTTTAGAAACTGTCCATACTGTTTTCCACAGTGGCTGCACCAATTTATATTCCCACCAACAGTGTATGAGGGGGTTCCTTTTCTCCAACATTTGTTATTTATGTTCTTGATAATAGCCTTTCTGACAGGTGTGTGGTATATATCTCATAGTGGTTTTGATTTGCATTTCCCTGATGATTAGCAATGGATGTTGAGTATCTTTTCATGTGCCTATTGGCTATCTGCATTTCCTCTTTGGAAAAATGTCTATTCAGTTCTTCTGCCCATCTTTTAAGTGGGTTGTTTGTTTTTTTGATGTTGAATTGTATTAGCTGTTTATGTATGTTGGATATTAACCCCTTATTGGTCATATCATTTACAAATATTTTCTTTCATACAGTAGGTTGTCTTTTCATTTTGTTGATGATTTCCTTTGCTGTGCAAAAAGCTTTTAAGTTTAGTTAGGTCCCATTTGTTTACTTTTGCTTTTATTTCTTTTGCTTTAGGAGACAGATCCTAGAAAACATCACTGCAATTTATGTCAAAGAGTGTTCTGCCTATGTTTTCCTTTAGGAGTTTTATAGTATCTGGTCTTACATTTAAATCTTTTATTTTTGTATGTGGTATTACAGAATGTTAGAGATGCCACCAGAAAACTATTAGTCAATTATTCTGAATTCAGTAAAGTTGCAGGATACAAAATTAACATATAGAAGTCTGTTGCATTTCTATACACTAACAACAAAATATCAGAGAGAGAAATTGCATCAAAAAGAATAAAATACCTAGGAATAAACCTACCTATGGAGGTAAAAGACCTGTACTTGAAAACTATAAGACACTGATGAAAGAAATTGAAGATGACACAAACAGGAAGAAAGATATATATACTGTGTTCTTGGATTGGAAGAATGAATATTTCCAAAATGATTGTACTACCCAAGGGACTCTGCAGGTTTGGTGCAATCCCTATCAAAATACCAATGACATTTTTCATAGAACTAGAATGGATAATTTTAAAATTTGTATGGAAGCACAAGAGACCCTGAGTAGCCAAGGCAATCTTAAAGAAAAACATAGCTGGATAAAAACACTCCCTAACTTCAGATTATACTATGAAGTTATAGTAATCAAGACAGTATGGTACTGGCACAAAAACAGACACATAGATCAATGGTACAGAAGAGAAAGCCCAGAAATAAACCCCACACACTTATGGTCAGTTAATCTATGACAAAGGAGGCAAGAATATACAATAAAGAAAAGACAGTCTCTTCAATAAATGGTGATGGGAAAACTGGACAACTATATATTAAAGAATGAAATTAGAATATTCTCTATTTATCTTTTAATATGTTGGTTGTAACCCACTGAATTGATTTCTTAATATTCTGCTTGTTGGTAACCCATAGTTTGAAAAACACTGGTCTAGCGCATCATAGTTTACAAAACTCTTTTATGTATTCTCAGACCTCCCAGCAGTCCCATGAGATATATATGACCTCTTTTTAGTTTTACAGATGAAGTGACTCTTTTTAGTTTTACAGTGACATTAAGTGACTTGTTCAAGGTTGTGCTGCCAATACTTGGCAGAGTCAGAGTGTGATCTTTGGTCCTAGGTTTTAACTCCAGCTCCACTGGCATCTTTGGTTACATCCCATCCAGACTACTTACTTTTTCCTTCCTCGTCTCACTCCCTTCACTACCACAGTTGAAGGGAATAATACTAGTTCAGAGTGTACAGTTGGGCAAATCCTAATTTGCCAGTTGGCATACCTGCACTGTGTCCAGCCCTATTGCTTGTCACTTGGGGTCCTCTCTTAGAAATTCTGGATTTCCCTATCTGTGTAAAGAGATTCTTCCCTTCTGTTTTCTTCTCCACCCTAGACCAATGGTTTTCAAGCCTGGATTTATGAGAGGTTCAATCAATTGTCGAACTTAATATTCAGACTTCTGGGTCTCTAGGAGATGGATTCTGATTCAGAAGATCTGGGATGGAGGTTAGATATGTTTTTTAAAAAGCTCCACAGGTGATTGTTACACATAGCCAAAATAGAGAATTTCTACTCTGAGTACATTAAAATTGCTGAGCACATAAGGAAACCCAGGATTTGGAAAGTAGCTAAGAGATTCCTTGGTCCCTTAGAGTTTAGGGACTTTAATAATGAGAGATTTGTCCTCTCCCTGGCTCCCAACCCTTGTGGGTGGGTATAACCATTTGGAAACATAATCAGAGCCTGACTGAGTTGTAGAGAACCTGGTGGTTCTCTTCTCCCCATTGCCTCCTTTTTTGATGAAATATTGGAAATCATAAGGTTAGAGTGTGTGCATCAAAGTATGCAATTGGAAAATGCACCTTGTAAAATGGTAAGCTTGGGTCGTTGTTTAATGCTTTCATGAATAATAAAGTCTTTGTAATAACAAAGTCTTTTGATTTACAGATTAAAACAAGTAATAGTTAAACAACTGAACTTTATACTTCAAGTTAAATGGTATGTTTGACTAGAAAAATGATATTTTGAGTATAATTAGTTTCACACTATGGTGAGAAAAACCAGGAACTGATAAAATTTGGGTTTCTTAAAAAAAGAGCATAATACTTCACATTTCTCTCTTTCTCTCTTTAGTTCTTTTTGGAGGTGGATATCTGCTCAGACGATAAGAATTATAAGAGGTCAGTCACAAATAACGCTCTTTACAGTGTGATAAAAATTTTATGTTCATGTGCTATAATGATAAACTGTAGACTTTTATGTTTCAAAGGCACCTTCCCCAAAAGAATAAGGCAGATTGAGGGGGAATACCCTGAAGTTGGGTGTGTCTGTCTGTGGTAGTATTCCACCACCTTCCCTCTGCGATTCGGAACTGGAATCAGTGGGAATGGTATGGGCCATGGAGTAGCCTCCAGAGTGTCTGGACAGCTACTCAGTGATTTTCCACACTTGACCTCTCTCTCCTGCGGTTTGTAGGCTTGTGCCTGGGAATGGCACACAGTAGAGCTGCCAGGTGGTGGGCAGGCTCCTAAACTTTTGACATGGAGCTGCTTTCACTCTCTGCAACCCTTTAGGGAAGGCTGTCTTCATGTTCTTCTTAGCTAGGAAAGAACAATTTGAAGTCGACCTCGTGGAGCCTTTCATTTATTCGTTAAAACTTCCTTTTTCTTCTCCCCCAGAATCTGAGAATTGCTCCTTTCTCAAGGAGTTTTTTTGTTGTGGTTATTTAATTTTGGTCAGACTGTAAGCTAGAATCTGTCCCTGAGTGCCTTACTTAGTTCTTTTATGAAGAAGGCAGCTATTTTATATTCTGTGTTAGTTAAGATAGAATTTGGAACTTTTTTTTTTAATCTGTTATTTTTAAACTTGATTATTCACTGCTCTAAAATGTGAAAGAGGCAGCCTTTTTGCTGCTCTACCTTTTGATGGTCTTCAAAGTGGTCAGTCTGCTAGAACTTTTCCCTCCCTCCTTCTCTCCCTTTTTTCCTTCTTTCCTTTTTTTTTTTTCCTCTTTTTAAATGATTTTGTTTTCTTTGAAAGTTCTTCAAATGAACCTCGTTATAAAATTTGGAGACATTAGAAAATTTTTTTTAAAGAAACCTAATATTGCAAGGGAGAAATGGATAGTGAACTTAGACATCAGGTTTTTCCTGTTGCATGATACTTTTATATTTGATTCTGGTTTTAAAAATGAAAGTTAGCTTAAGTAATCTCCAACTCACTTTTAGGAAATGTCTGTAGGTATTTTTTTTTATTTTTATTTTCTTTTTTAGCATTCCTGGCAATTTGTTATTACTGTTTCCTTCTTCTAGTGTAGTGGTTTTCAAACTTTAGGACTTGTTAAAATATAGATGACGGTGTCCTACCCTGTAGGTTCTGATACAGTTAGCTAGTCTGTGGTAGGGCTAACAATTTGTACTTTTAGTAGTTCCCAGGTGATGCGGTGGCTGCAGCTGTGGCTGCTAGCCTGGCAACCACACTTTGAGAATCACTGCTCCAGCATTTACAGATACCATTTTGTTTTCGTAAAACAGTAAGGTCTGATTCACAGATTATGCAAAAACAATGGTGCATGTGTGATTTTTGGTATATTTAGTGATGATGCTCAAACATTTAAAATTGACATTTTGTTAATCCAGTGTCAAAGAACACTGCTCTTTACCTATTTCTATATACATCAAAGTGGTTTACAGCATGTAAAATTATTAATAATAAGTTTTTTATTTGTTGATATACCTTCTCTTAGAGCACCTCAGCATCAGGACTGGGAATCATCCCTCTGAATTAAAATTGTTGGTCAGGCTACAAGCTGTTTAATACCGATTTGGTATATTGTTTTGACTTCTTTAAGTAGGATTTTTGGAATGACAGAATAAATATTGTTTCATTTAGCTTTGGTTCTTATTGTTGTTGGGAACTCTGAACTATGCTTTGGTCTTTGTTGATTTGTTTACTAGTGGTTGGCAACATCTGATCCTGACTAGTAAGGCCCTATAGCTAGGAAACTGGTCCTTAATTGAGATAATACCTCCATTATTTTAATTATAGATTTAAAATTTGATAGTAGATACAATTTCTCCCTATCAATGTCAGCAGTCAGCACATTAGAGCCAAAAATAGACATTTTGGGGTGAATTTTTAACAGATATAATTTAAGAAAAAATCATGGGGGCCAATCAATTAAAAAAATACTCATTTGGAATTTGCTTTAAAGCAGACTATGTACATCTGTGTGTGTAGTATATGTATATGCACATTTCATTTGTTTTGTATATGTATATACACGTGTAAATATATTTTATGTGTGTATATATACATATATTTGCTTGTGTAAAATTGATAGCCTCTCACAGTGTAGTGTTTGGAATCAGATGATAGCTGGGTACTTTAAGCACCAAGTTCCTTACCCTGTATTCTCCCCAATATTAACAACTGAAATTACAGTATCAGAACAGGCAGCTTTCACCCACGGCAAAGATTTCTCCATTGATCGTTATTATCTGTTGAACGTCACCATATTGATAGAGATTGGGAATGGCTCATAGTTTTTAGAGACCGTGTTCTTTGAGGAAAAGGAAACTGGCTTTAACTTTTTAGGCATAGTTCCCATGATCTGGATTTTCTTCTCTTTTAAAAAACAAAATCCTTGAGAAAGAATATCCAAGTAAACTAGTTCTCAAACTCTGCCTTGCTTCCAAGTGCCAGCTGTGGTGTGTTAGGTATAACCTGTGGCTATCCTCAGATGTAGGTTATTATCCATAACATGTTTTTCTCACTTCTCATTTCCTCCCTAGCTCTGAGAGCTCGTTTTGAAGGAATAATGGATGAACCGTCTCCCTTGGCCAAACCTCTGGAGCTGAACCAGCACTCCCGATTCATAATTGGTTCTGTGTCTGAAGACAACTCAGAGGATGAGATTAGCAACCTAGTGAAGCTGGAGCTACTGGAGGAGAAGGAGGGCTCTCTGTCACCAGCCTCTGTCAGCTCAGATACACTCTCTGACTTGGGGATCTCTAGCCTGCAGGATGGCTTGGCCTTACACATGAGGTAAGTCCGAGAAGGTGAATGTTTCACTTACTTAACCTGTCCTATTGGTTTCACTCATCTTGTTTTAAAAAGAGCAAGAATAATCTGAGCCAAGATTGTTTCACCTTTTCCTGTATCACTGGCCTTAAAGCTTGGATGAGTAAGTGGGAAATGACCTGTTTTGCCTGGAGTGCAGGTTTTGAAAGTGTCTTTTCCTAAATGTTTCTCTCAACTTTTTCCTGTTCTTCCTACATTGCTAGTGAGACCCAGTGAGTGAGAGTTAGGTTGAGGAATTTGTCTCTGTCCTACTTTGACTGACGTTGCTGTAATTGTCCTGATGATGGATAGGACTGTTGCAGGGATGGGCAAGTTTGTAGTCATCTTTCTTTGAACTGCTTTATCATGTTAGGAAGTTATAGTCTGTTTCTGGCAGGGCCAGTCGTGATTGAGGAACAAAGGGTTGTTGTAGAGTTCGCCTCTTTTCCTCTAGAAACACAATTCTCTACATGTAATTGAGAATGTCAGCAAGTAGTAACACTGGATTATTCTTTTTTATTGATGTTTGTGAACCTCTGATCATTTGCTTCGCATTTCTTGGATTAAAGGGTCTGGATTAGTGATTCTTGGTTTTCACTGTACGTCTGAATCACCTGGGGAGCCTTAAGAAATGAGCCCCATCCCCAGAGATTCTGATTCATTTCATACTGTCTTGGCTTGGAGCTGGAGCTTTTTTTTTTTTTTTTTTTTTTTTTTTTTTTTATGTAAGCTATTTGAGTGATTCTAATATACACCCAGGCTTGAGATTATAGGTTTAGCCTAGATAAACATCAATTAGGGTGGCTATTGTTGCTGTTATTATCTTGGTGCTTCTATTATTCATGGATCATAAAATAATTCAACTCCTTTTTATGCACTTAAGATATAGATTCTGTAGTAAAATCCTATGCGGGGTCTTGTGTAGGCAGCAGTGACAGCTGCTCGTGTTTGTGGGGCAACTTGCTGGGACCTGGGTGGGCAGTAAGGACCTTGTGCTCTGAGCGTTGGGATTGTGGGTTCTGATCATGGAGGGGCCAGCATAGAGGTTGGTGCCCTGGGCTGAAGTGGCTTCCAGGAGATTTAAAGAGACATGCTGTCCCCCATTTGGGGAGCCAGACACTTAAGGAAATCTTTGTCAGGTCACTGACTGACTGCAGAGATAAAGGAACAGAAACTTCAGTGACCACACACGAGGAATACACACTTTGCAGAATAGGTTGGAAAAGTCACAAGAGGACTCAGCAGCAACTCTCAACAACGACAAGCAATCCCTGAGGAGTGAGAGAATTAAACTTCCAAAGTTACGTAATGCTCAAAATGTCCAGTTCTCAGGAAACTTACAAAACACAAAGAAACAGGAAAATGTGGCACAGTCACAGAAAAAAAGAGTTTGACAGAAAACATTCCTGAGGAAGCCTGGACATTGGAAATACTAGTCAAAGATGTTAAGTCATCTGTCTTAAATATGTTTCAAGAGCTAAAGGAAACCATAGAGAAAGAAGTAAAGGAAACTAGAAAAATGATTGTATGAAAAAAATGAGAATATAAATAAAGAGATAGAGGTTGTAAAAAAGGAACCAATATTTGGAAGCAACCAAGATGCCCTTCAGTAGGTGAATGGATAAGTAAACTGTGATGCATCCGAACAATGGAGTTTATTCAGCACTAAAAAGAAATGAATTATCAGGCCATCAAAAGACATGGAAGAACCTTAAATGCATATTACTAACTGAAAAAAGCAAAGCTAAAAAGACTACATACTGTATGATTCCAGCTATATGACATTCTGAGAAACACAAAACTCTGGAGACAGTAGAAAGATCAGTGGTTGCCAGGGGTTTGAGGGGAGGAAAAGCTAAAGGTGGAGCACAGCGGGTTATATAGAGCTGTGAAACTATTCTGTGTGATACCATCTTGGTGGATAAATGAATGTCATTTAGAGATTTGTCAAATCCCATAGAAAGTACAGCACCAAGAGTGAACACTAATGTAAACTGTGGACTTCGGGTGATAATGATGTGGTTTGGTTTTTTTTTTTTTTAATTGAAGTATAGTCAGTTATAATGTGTCATTTCTGGTGTACAGCTTAATGTCGCAGTCATACATATATATACATATATTCGTTTTCATATTCTTTTTCATTACAGGTTATTACAAGATATTGAATATAGTTCCCTGTGCTGGCAGAAGAAATTTGTTTTTTACTTATTTTTATATATAGTGTTTGACCTTTGCAAATCTCAAACTCCCAGATTTATCCCTTCCTACCTCCTTTCCCCTGGTAACCATAAAATTGTTTACTATGTCTGCGAGTTTGTTTCTGTTTTGTAAATGAGTTCATTAGTGTCCTGTTTTTTTTTTTTTTTTTTTTGGATTCCTTATATGAGGGATAACATGGTATTTTTTTTTTCTCTTACTTCACTCAGAATGATGTTCTCCAGGTCCTTCTATATTGCTGCAAATGGCATTATTTTATTCTTTTTTTATGGTGGAGTAGTATTCCATTGTATATATATACACCACAACTTCTTTATCCAGTCATCTGTCGATGGACATTTACGTTGCTTCCATGTCTTGGCTATTGTGAATACTGCTGCTATGAACCTTTTCATTTTTTATTGGCCATTTGTATGTCTTCATTGGAGAATTGCTTGTTTAGGTCTTCTGCCCATTTTTGGATTCAGTTGGTTTTTTGTTATTAAGTTGTATGAGCTGTTTGTATATTGTGGAAATTAGACCTTTGTCAGTCACATCCTTTGCAAGTATTTTCTCCCATTCTGTAGGTTGTTGTTTTGTTTTACTTATGGTTTCCTTTGCTGTACAAAGGCTTATGAGTTTATTAGGTCCATTTGTTTATTTTTGCTTTTATTTTTATTGCCTAGGTGGACTACCCTAGAAGAACATTGCTAAAATTTATCTCAGAGAATGTTTTGCCTGTTTTCTTCTAGGAGGTTTATCATGTCTTGTCTTATATTTAAGTCTTTAAGCCATTTTGAGTTTATTCTTGTGTATTGTGTGAGGGAGTGTTCTAACTTCATTGATTCACATGATGCTGTCCAGTTTTCCCAGCACCACTTGCTGAATGTCTTTTCTCCATTGTATATTCCTGCCTCCTTTGTCAAAGATTAATTGACTATAGGTCTGTGGGTTAATTTCTGGGCTCTCTATTCTGTTCCATTGATCCATCTGTCTGTTTTTATGCCAATACGACACTGTTTTGATTACTGTAGCTCTGTAGTATTGTGTGAAGTCTGGGAGGGTTATTTCTCCAGCTTCATTCTTTTTCTTCAGGATTGCTTTGGCAATTCTGGGTCTTTTGTGGGTCCATATAAATTTTAGGATGATTTGTTCTAGTTTTGTGAAAAATGTCCTGGATAATTTGATAGGGATTGCATTAAATCTGTAGCTTGCCTTGGGCAGTATGGCCAAATAATGATGCATTAATGTAGGTTACTCAGTTGTGACAGATGTGCCACTTTAGTGCAGATTGTTGACAGGGAGGCTGTGCATGTGTAGGGGTGGGGAGTACATGGGAACTCGGTAATTTCCATTCAATATTTCCGTGAACCCAAAACCACTCTAAAAATAGTTCATTAAAAATGGAAATAAACAAACGAACAAAATCCTGTAGTGAATCTGGCTGAATGCAAATGTCCTGCCTTACGGTTATCCCTGAGGGTTTGGTGTCCTTGCTTCTGAAAGATGTAGCGAGTGTCGGTGGTCCCCTGTTTGCTATGTGGAGGTTGAAAGTAGAGTTAAGCAAGTTAATTATGTTTTACTTCACAGGTTCCTAGAACTGCAGTGAGCCAGAGAGATAATTTAGCCTAATGCCTTTTACTTAAATAGATCACAAAATTGAGGCCTGTAGAGGGAAAGTAATTTACCTGAGGGTGAACAGCTAGGAAACTGGATTTCAAAGTTAGAGGCCCTGATTCCATTTCAGTAACTTTTCTACTCTACTTCCCTGGCCATACAAGTGTTTTAATTATATAACTAGTTCAGATGAAGGTGGTTTTAAGGATTTAGTAATAAAGTATTATATCTAATCTCTGGGTTGAAAAAACAGGAATAGAGGTCAGTATTTAGTGGCAGGGAGAAAGAGGTCAGGTCTTTGTCTTTATGTAAACATTTTTTTCTTACTTAATAGTTCACTTAATGGTTGACCTGAAGGCTACTAGTGGTGGTATCTTCCTCTTTGTGGTCATTTGGAAATGTGTGAGGGTTGTGACTGGTGGGATTACTTGCTTTTAGAGGACAGGGGACCGAAAACTCTAAGCCTTCTGCAGTGTACTGGATAATCACACACAACCAACTGAGAATTGTTGTTACAGTGTCATAGTTCCCCTTTTGAGAAAGACTGGGTGAGCTCTAAATTCTTAAAGCCTCATAGCGCCTTGAGAAATTTGTCCAATTTGAGGTCAAGTGAAACAGATGACCCATTCATTGGATTAGGAAATTGTGAGTTTGGCAATGGTGAAATAAATACCATTGTAAGAAACTCAGCAGATATTACAAGGCGGTTTATAGTTGCCAAATCATTCCCAAAGCTGATGGCTCTTACTGCAAAGTATATGAGGTCGGTGGTATGAGTGCCTGAGAATTTCTTTGCATGCCCTATTGCTGCAAAACTCATGCCCGTAGCTCGTGGAGGAACCATGGATTAAAGTGTGATCAGCAGCCTGGGAAGGAGACAGTGCCAGTTCCTATTTGCTTCTCAGATAGCTGATGTTCCAAAATAGAACAAAGGTTTTCCGTCGATTTATTTCTTAAGTCACTTGGGGATGTGGTATCCTTGTGGATAATTTAAATTGATCCAAATTCATTTTATATATTAGAAAGAAATCTGTTCTGACATCTGCCACCAATTAAGTATGTGAGCACGGACAATTCATGTTCCTTCTTTGGACTCATTTTCCTCTTCTGTGAAAATGATGATACTGGTTCCAATACCCCCTTTCACTCCTTGAACTCAAAGTTAAATAGAGACCCGCTGAATTTAGGATCAGCTCTCAGAATGGATAACTTGAACATTCACAGGTGATACAGACCAAAGAGGCAAGTACGTTCTCAAGAGATGCTAACTGGAGATCACCTCAAACCAAGTGAAGTAATTGCCATAGTACAGGATGGGAGTGGGCTTTTCTCTTGAATTTCAGGCTCGGTTTAGGTGCTACATGAGAAGTCTAGTGGATTGATGGACAGATAGACAGAAAAAGAAAATAGACTTTTCCAGACTTGGTGATGACTTGCATCATATATTTTCTAGACTACCAGTGAGAAGATTGGATGAATCACTCTCTAAGCTTTATGACCCCAACATTTGAAAATTATACCCTAAGAAAGTAGTTATAGCTTGGTGGGAATATACAGGTCTCATTGTAGATAACTGTGCTTTGGCTTTTTATTTTTAGGGAAGATCAGCTAGGGTATGTGACCTGTATATCAGCTAGGTTGATATATTTCTGAACCTCACTGTAATATTTAATTGAACATTTGAGGAGAAAGACTGTTAAAGACTGAATGTAGGCATCTTAATTTTGATTCCTAATGTATGAATTAGTGGCATATCATAGAGCCATCTAGTTGTATGGATACTGACTTTTTCTCTGCTCATTATGGGATGCCACTTGAGGTCATGTTGTTCTGCATACTTACTATGCTGTGCAAATCCAGATTATCCCACATTATCACACTATCAGCTAAACAAAGATTACAATCTGTTAACTAGTATGCTGAGCTCCTGGTTGAAATCCATTTGGAAACAGCTTAGCTCCACAGTTGGATCTTTTACCTCTTAAGGTAGTGTGATTTCCTTAAAGCTTTTTTTTAATCCAATAATACATGTTATAGTGTTTGAAACTCCATCTCAGTTTTTTCTTAAACTTCTAAAATATATGCTCAAAATATCGAATGGCTAACATTTTATACTTAGCAGGCATGTTTGGTTAATGACTTTGAGAATATCTGGAATACATGTAAATCCAGCATAAAATAGTCTGTAGCTGAGGTTTAAGACAGTAACTGCTGCTTTGGTAGGAGAGAGTGATTAAGTTCACTCAGGAAGGGCTCCTTGAAGAGGGTGAGTTATAGTCCTATCTCCTTTATGGTCTAGAAAGGAAAGTACTTTACCAATATCTTAGAAAATTCAGAATTCTCATATGAGATTGCCTACAACATGTTTGACTCTTCAGAAGAATCTAACTAGAGAGTTTTGAAGCTATTTTATTTATTTATTTATTTATTTGTTTGTTTATTTTTAATTTTTGTTTAATTTTTTATGGGGGGAGGGAGGTAATTAGGTTTGTTTGTTTGTTTGTTTGTTTGTTTATTTATTTATTTATTTATTTATTTATTTATTTATTTTAGAGGAGATACTGGGGATTGAACCCAGGACCTTGGGCATGCTAAGCATGTGCTGTACCACTTTGAGCTATACCCTCACCTCTGGAAGCTATTTTAATTCTATTTAATTAGAAATAATCTGTCACTGTTTCCCCAGTGACACCAGGTAATA
The DNA here is from genome assembly GCF_048773025.1 of Camelus bactrianus. Classification (NCBI taxonomy): domain Eukaryota; kingdom Metazoa; phylum Chordata; class Mammalia; order Artiodactyla; family Camelidae; genus Camelus; species Camelus bactrianus. The sequence goes on from NC_133554.1 coordinate 12,263,399, forward strand.
TTCTGAATTGGGAATCAGCTCCTAGATACCACATAGAAAATTCATATGGAGCTATACATACCTTCATTCACAGGAAATAAGGTGATAAGGTGAGAATCTGGGAGTGGCTTTCAGTGTCCACTCCCATTGATTTGATCAAGAGAGAAGTCAAAGGGAATAAGAAAAGTGAGAGGGAGCTGATCTGTTGCTGCTACATCCTGTCTTCTTTTTCACATTATCTGTAAGAACTAGCAGTCATGTTTTTTTCAGTGACTAATTAGAAAAACAATAGTAATGATCAGGAACATTATCAAATGCTTTATTATATGCCAGACTCTCTGATGTGCTCTACATGGAGTATTGACTGAAAAAAAATGCACAACCTAAAAGCTGAGAGTTATGTTTTACTCAGCGGACTTTCTGAGGACTTGAGCCTGGGACGTGGCCTCTCAGATCTCTATCTCTCAGAGACTGCTCTGCAGAGGCAGGGGAAGAGCCAGGATATATAGGAGTTTTTGCAACAAAGACCAGGTAGTCGGAACACTAAAAGGTTATTCTTAATTAAAGAAAGCGAGATAGCTCAAGTTAAAGAATTCAGGCTTTTCTGTGTATGGGAAGGTGCAAAAGTCTGGGCCCATTGAAATCGTTCCTTTGATATGCACCTTAGCTGTCTAGGGCCAGTGTCCTGTTCTTTCCCATCCTGAGTCCCCTCAGGGTGCACTGTTGAGGGTGGCTGCAGAGGCTGGGCTGCCTGCTTGTCTCCATCCTGAGTTCCCACCGCTCACTGTTGGGGCAGGGGTAGTGGCTGATGACTTGATGGCCGCAGCATCCTTTATTTATTGTTATGGCAGGCAACATTTTTCATTCACGAGAGTATCACACTTAATTTCCACAACAACCCCATGAGGTAAGTAATGTACTATTACTACGTACAATTTGTGGGTGGGGAACTGAGACACAGGTTAAACAACATGCCGAAGGTCACAGAACTAACTATATTGAGTCCAGTCCGAGCTCATATTGTCAACCACAACACTAAACTAGAACCCTGGGTGTCATATATATATATTTGTACGATCCTTGAGCAATTTTTCTCTTATTAAGTATCATTAAAAAGGGACAGAAGTTAGAAAATTTATTTTTAAATAGTGCTTTATTAAAGAAGCAGTAAAGAAGATTAAAAACAAAATATAAGAAAGCAAAAATAAAGCCTTGTATATCCACCACCCAGAGATAACTCCTGCTAATTCCCTATTGTATCATCTTCTGGATTCTTTCCTGTGCCTATGTACGTATGTGTTTCTTTCTACTGAAATGAGATCATCCTGTATACAGTTTTATAATCTGTTCTTTTTGTCAAAAATATCCACTTTTGTATTTTCATCTCATCTAATATACACACCATATTCAAATTTCTCCACTTGACTCCAAAATCCTGATTCATCCAAACTAGTATCCAGTCCAGGACCACATGTGGTATGTTATATATCCCTTAAATTTCTTTTCTTTTTAAAAAAATTTTAGTTGAAGTACAGTCAATTACAATGTGTCAATCTCTGGTGTACAGCAGTGTCCCAGTCATACAAATACATACATATATTCATTTTCATATTTTTTTCCATTTAAGGTTATTACAAGATACTGAACGTAGTTCCCTGTGCTATACAAAAGTAACTTTTTTGTTAATCTATTTTTATAATTAGTGGCTAACATTTGTAAATCTCAAACTCCCAAATTTATCCCTTCCCACCCCTTTCCCTGGTAACCATAAGATTGTTTACTAAGTCTGCGAGTCTGTTTCTGTTTTGTAGATGAGTTCATAGTGTCTTTTTTTTTTTTTAAGATTCCACATATGAGTGATATCATATGGTATTTTTCTTTCTTTTTCTGGCTTCACTTAGAATGACGATTTCTAAGTCCACCCATGTTGCCGCAAATGGCATTGGTTTATTCTTTTTTATGGCAGAATAGTATTCCATTGTATAAATATACCACAACTTCTTTATCCAGTCATCTGTCGATGGACATTTAGGTTGCTTCCATGTCTTGGCTATTGATATATCCCTTAAATTTCTTACTCTGTCTTGTTACCCTACCCCTTTTTTGTGACAGTGACTAGTAACTTGCTTAAAAGGAAGGTAGCAAAATTATGAAAGTATTTGGCTACCAGTGACAGTTTGGTGTATAGAGAAAGATGGAAGGAAAAATATGGATAATTTATCATTCCACACTTTTATTGTTATTGCATTGTAACACAATTTGTTATTGCACTAATGATATTTTAATGGATTTTATAATCATAATGAAATTGCCTGTTATAAAATATAGTATGATTTGATCAAAAGCCATGACAGACAGAGCTTCACAAATAAATATACACAGCTAAAAGTAGAAAGTTTAGGATTCTCTTTTCTTTTTAGTCTCTCACTTTTAAACTCCTGAGTCTGAAGTGATTTCATTTAAATCTAGTGATGGGGATAAAAATAAATAATAGCTGCAAGAGCTTTTGGAAAAGTAAAATGTGCCATAGTGATATAACATGATATTATTTATTATGGAGGAGTCCTTTGGTAAGGTAGAATATTTTGACTGGATAAACTTCTTTGAGTCTTTTGCATATTAGGACTTTAAACTTGGGAATTTAGATTTGAAAGGCTTTTGATTACAGCAAACGTATACTGTCACTGTTACAATTCAAATGTTGGAAAAATAGCCATTATTAAGAGGGCAGGAAATTTCTTTTCCTCTTCCTATCTTTTGGCTCATCTCTCTCAAGCAGTAACATGGGAAATAAGGAAATTGGCTCTAGTTTTGAGTTTATATTATGAATTTGCTCACAGATGGGCCTGTGAGAGTGTTCTTACGTCTTGGGTTTCTTAGAATTTCTCATCCAGCTTCCTTGATCTTCCTCCCTTCCCCCACTAGCTCTCCAAACTCTTTACTCTGAATGCTCCTTCCTGGTTCTGAGGTTCCCAGTTGCCATGGTGCCTCAGAAGTGGCATAGACAGAGAAGGTCATTATGAGATCTGCAACTAGGTACTCTTGCTGAGGGCAATAGTTTCCTCTGTCTCCCATTCAGTCCTTTTCTCCATTCAGAAAACAGGAGCTGTCTGTGTCTGTGTATTTATTGTAGTCTCCAGAGTTTATTCCATGAACTTAGCTAACTGTGGACATGAAATTACAAATGTTCTAAGTGTGGCTTAAGTCAGCCACTTGACAACGCTTATTCCTTTTAGTATTTCTAATATAATGCGTATATTCCCTCCCCCCTCACCATTTTTCTTCCGGTTAATGTAAATTTTAAAGTGAAGTTTGTTTTTACCACTTAGATTTTTAAAAATTATTAGATGAATTCTTATAGAAAAGTTGGAAATCCAAAACGTATGAAGAAGGAAATAGACAATCTAGGATATGATCATCCCGCGATAACTGTGTTGATACCTGATATGTTTCCTTTCAGTGTTTTTTACCTCTTATGGATAAATTTCACTAGAAAGTATATACGTAGGTGATGTTGTAATGAATGCACAGCTCTGTTTCTGGCTTTTATTTTTTCACCTAACGACGTTTTCTCATGTCACTAAAAATCTTTTATAAGCTTAATTTTTCTAGAGTGCTCAAGTGGAGTTATGCTTGTTTCTAAGTGGCTTTCCCTACTCTGGGTTCTCTGGTTTCTGAGGCAGTTAGTTACTCCTTGACCACCTACTTTCTAGTTTCCAAAACACTTTTTGACGTCTCTAATCCACTGGGGTCTCCTATTCTCTTTGTCCTTCTGTCTTTATGCCTCCTTTGTCATGTCATTGTCATTTTCGTGTGATTTTTTGGAGGGGGAACAGTCATAACAAATGCTCAGCCTGCCAGTTTCAACTGGTAGTCCCATTCACTTCCTAACTTATTGCAGTTGGGCTTCTGCTTTTACCGCTTTCTGAAACTACACTTAGAAACTCCCTGGTGACCTCCTAGTGGCAGCATTCGATAGTGTTGGCTTTTTGCTCTCTATTGAAACTACTCCTTCTGCTTTATGAACATTCTCCCCCAATTCTCTTTTCTGTTCCTTCCCTCTTAGGTGCTTGAATAGGCTTTTTACATTTTTTTTTTTTCTTTCACATGCCCCTTAATTGGTGGTCTGCCACATGGCTTTCCGGCTTCAGCCCTCCTCTCTTACACTGTATCCTCTCCCTCGACCTGCCTTAGTTAATGGCTCACCCATGTCTCTGGTCTCCCAAGCCACCCCTCACACCTAATTAGATATTCTTATTGATGCTATCCCTCAGTGACTCTTGAAATCATCCCCTTCTTTTCATTGTTACTGCCATTGCTTTTGCTCTTGTTTCTTATTTGGATTATGGCAATGGTATTTTAGCTCGTCTCCACTCTTTCCCCCTTCAGCATAGGCTCCATGTGGCCACTGCAATCTTTCTAACAGTAAACTGATCATCTCACAGCACTATTCAGTGGGTGCCTGTTATCTACAAGGTATTTTAATGTCTAGCCAAACATTGTGCCAGGTGCCTGACATTTTTTCTAATACCAGAGCTCTAATCATTATTGTGGTAATCTTACTGAGAATCTGTTAGGGGAGCACTAATGTCTTAGAGATATTTGAACTGGGTTTTGAAGGATGAAGAGAAAACAGACAAGTTAACAGAGATAGGTGTGTGTGTAATAGGAAAGGTAGAGATGATGGGGTTGACAACACGTGTAAAGGTACCAGACTGTGAAATGTCTAGCATGCTCAGGCAGTTACAAGACATCGAGTCATACGGGAATGTAAGGGGGACAGAGTGATTGGTGCAGTGAAAGAAGAGCTGGGGAGATAAAAGGTCATATCATCAAGGATCTTGTATGTCATGCTAAGATATATACAAGACGGAAAACAGCATTTAGGTTTGGCTGTGCATCAGAATCACCTGCAGTGCTTTAAAGAAATTGGGGTCCCTGTGCCCTATCCCAGCTGATTAAATTATGTCTCTGGTCGTGGTGCTCAGGCATCTTCATTCTCCTACTCTCCAGGTAACTCTGATATGAAACCACTTTCTCAGAGCTTAGAACAATATCTGGCATATAGTATATGCTAATAAATGCTTGTTGCTTTGAAATTAAAGCTGTGCAAGTAGATAAGATCACTGTGAGGAAGAGTGTATAGGTAGAAGGGAAATGTATCTTAAGGAAGTGTCTACCTTTAGGTGGAAGGAGGCAGGGAAAAAGAGACAGGAAAAGATCAGTGAGGTAGAAGGATAACCAAGAAAACGACGAGAAAGATCATTTCAATGTAGAAGATGTGGCATGAAGTGGTGAGTAGAGATGTACAAGAGGAAAGACTGAGAAATAGCCCTGGAGTTAATGAATAGGAGGATTTTGAGATGCGCAGCTTCAGTAGATGGCAGGAGATTAAGTAGTGAACACGTGGTGAACCGACAGGAACTTAAGCAGTTTAGCTCTTGAGAAGTTGAAGGCAGAGAGAAGATAGAATAGTTACTTGAGGCCATAATAGGGTCGTGCTCACTCCCTCACTCCCCGACTCCTGCCCCTCTTCCTCTCACTACCCTCCCCACCTCCTTTCTTTTTCCTCCCCTAACCCACCCTCAGGTTTCCTTATTGTAGTGCCCTTCCCCTGACTGTTGAAATTCCTTTCATACTTTGAGGTCATTATGTTTTAAGGTCCTTCTCAAATGCTGCCAGTGCTGGGAAATTCTTGTTCTTTCTCTTGTTTTTTCTCTTCTGGTAATTTGCCTTTCCATTTTCCACAACAATAATTTCATTCTTTTGACGCTATCCTTAAACCAGCAATCTCCCTCTCTTTGCTGGTCCCTGCCTCTTCTGGGCACACTTTCAATTCATAACTGCATCGTGTTTCATTGAGAAAATAGAAACTTTCAGGCTGGAAATTCTTCCTCCCAACACTTAATTTCAGACTTACTTGTGTCTGTGCTCATATTCTCATTTTTCTTTCTTATTGCAAGGACTTCTTAAGATCCTCCCTCCTATGGTCATCTTCTTCTTTACAGTTTAAATATCCCCTTTTCTGCTAAACCACTCCTGTTGGCATTCAGACATGCTCTGATAACTCTCATCTTTATAAAACCCTTCCTTGATAGCCTCATTCCCTCGGGACTACTGCCCTGTCCCTCTGCCCCACTTCATGGCTGAGATTTTCAGAAGTGCTGCCCCTACTTCCTCATTTCCCATTCATTCTTCAAGCTACTCTAGTGTGTCCACTGCCCTACCATGCTACTGAAACCGCTCTTGTGAACATCACTGGCATCTATCATATTCCTAAATCCAGTGGACGCTTTTCAGTTCTCATCCTTGTCAATCTCTCAATAGTCTGTGCAGGTGATTACTTTTTCCTTGAAACACAGGCTTCTCTTTTCTGCTGAAAAACATGCTTTCTTGGCTTTCGTCCTACCTCCTTGGTACTCTTTCTTAATCTCCTTTGCAAGCTGTTTCTCTTTCATATCATCTCCAACATTTCGTCCTGCTTGGTCCTGGATCTCTTCTTTTCAGTTGATATTCCTTTTCTTTGTATGTAATCTCACCCTTTTGCTATTGTTCATGTCCTGAATTTGTAATATTCATCCTATATCTATGTTCCAAGCTCATGTGTTATGTTCGGCTATTCATGTGAAATCTGCACTTGAATGTTCTGTGGGCGTTGAACTCTTGATTTCCCTCTGTCTTCTCCATAAATTTGAGCCTCCTGCAATCTTCCGTATCTTACTAAATGTCACCTCCAGCCACTTTCCTTAAGATAGAAACCTGGGAAATCATATTTCAGTTCTGTTGATTCTATCTCCAGTGTTTACTTCAGTACATTTACATGCCATCACCTTAGATCAAGCCTTACTTTTAGTCCAGCAACTCTTGCTTGGACTCCTAGAATGGTCACCTAACTGGATTCTCTGTTGATTTCCTGTTGCTCTTAGCATAAGATACCAAATTCTTACCTTGGCTTGTGAGGCCCTGAGTGGTCTGACCTCTGTCAACTTCTTTGCTGACAGTGCTTCGATTACACTGGCCTTTCAGTTCCTCTCGTGTGCCAGTCTTGTTCTTGTGCCTGGAATTCTCTTTCACTCTCCCAGTGGTAACTTGATGTCTTTATCCTTCAGATTAAGTATCACTTCCTCATAGGGTCCTGCTATTATTATTAATAATCCTTTCTTTTCCTTCATAGCATTTATCACAATTTATAATATTTTTACTGGTATATTTATTTGACTGCTTGTCTCTATTAACCAGTATGAGGGCAGAGATCATATATATTTTGCTAACAGTTGTTTGTATAGCATGTATTAAGCACTCAGTACATAATTGTCGAATAAATGAGAGAAATATAAAGATTGGCCAGGGACAGTCACAGAAGGTAATATTGTCTTTAAATTATACATATTATACATTACGTTTTAAAAGTAGATTTAGGATTATTCAGATTTTCCATTTCTTTGTGAGTGGAATAGAAAATTGTATTCCAAAGGATTTATCAATTTCATCTAGCTTTTCAAGTTTATTGGCATAAAGTTTATAATAATGTATTCATTTCTTCTTCATATTTTGGGATTTGTAGTGAGTCCCTCTTCCTCATTGCTGATATTGACAGCCTTTTCTCTTTTATTTTATTTTATTTTTTTAAACATTTTTTATTGAGTTATAGTCATTTTACAATGTTGTGTCCGATTCCAGTGTAGAGCACAATTTTTCAGTTATACATGAACATGCATATATTCATTGTCAATTTTTTTTTTTTTTTGCTGTGAGCTACCACGAGATGTTGCATATATTTCCCTGTGTTATACAGTATAATCTTGTTTGTCTGTTCTGCACATGCCTGTCAGTATCTACAAATTTCGAAGTCCCAGTCTGTCCCTTCCCACCTCCTGCCCCCTTGGCAACCACATGTTTGTATTCTATGTCTAGGAGTCTGTTTCTGTTTTGTATTTATGTTTTTTTTTTTTTTCAGATTCCACATATGAGTGATCTCATATGGTATTTTTCCTTCTCTTTCTGGCTTACTTCACTTAGAATGATATTCTTCAGGGACATCCATGTTGCTGCAAGTGGTGTTATGTTGTCATTTTATGGCTGAATAGTATTCCATTATATAAATATACCACTTCTTCTTTATCCAGTCACCTGTTGATGGACATTTAGGCTGTGTCCATGTCTTGGCTATTGTAAATAGTGCTGCTATGAACATTGGGGTGCAGGTGTCATCCTGAAGTAGGGTTCCTTCTGGATATATGCCTAGGAGCAGGATTCCTGGGTCATACGGTAAGTCTATTCCTAGTCTTTTGAGGAATCTCCATACTGTTTTCCATAGTGGCTGCACCAAACTGCATTCCCACCAGCAGTGTAGGAGGGTTCCCCTTTCTCCACAGCCTCTCCAGCATTTGTCATTTGTGGATTTTTGAATGACGGCCATTCTGACTGGTGTGAGGTGATACCTCATCGTAGTTTTGATTTGCATTTCTCTGATAATTAGTGATATTGAGCATTTTTTCATGTACTTTTTGATCATTTGTATGTCTTCCTTGGAGAATTGCTTGTTTAGGTCTTCTGCCCATTTTTGGATTGGGTTGTTTATTTTTTTCTTATTGAGTCGTATGAGCTGCTTATATATTCTGGAGATCAAGCCTTTGTCGGTTTCACTTGCAAAAATTTTCTCCCATTCCGTAGGTTTTCTTCTTGTTTTACTTCTGGTTTCCTTTGCTGTGCAGAAGCTTGTAAGTTTCATTAGGTCCCATTTGTTTATTCTTGCTTTTATTTCTTCTAGGAGAAAATTTTTTAAATGTATGTCAGATAATGTTTTGCCTATGTTTTCCTCTAGGAGGTTTATTGTATCTTGTCTTATGTTTAAGTCTTTAATCCATTTTGAGTTGATTTTTGTATATGGGGTAAGGGAGTGTTCTAGCTTCATTGTTTTACATGCTGCTGTCCAGTTTTCCTAACACCATTTGCTGAAGAGACTGTCTTTATTCCATTGTATATTCTTGCCTCCTTTGTTGAAGATTAGTTGACCAAAAGTTTGTGGGTTCATTTCTGGGCTCTCTATTCTGTTCCATTGGTCTATATGTCTGTTTTTGTACCAATACCATGCTGTCTTGATTACTGTAGCTCTATAGTATTGTCTGAAGTCTGGGAGGGTTATTCCTCCAGTCTCTTTCTTTCTCTTCAGTAATGCTTTGGCAATTCTAGGTCTTTGATGGTTCCATATAAATTTGATTATGATTTGTTCTAGTTCTGTGAAATATGCCCTGGGTAATTGGATAGGGATTGCATTAAATCTGTAGATTGCCTTGGGCAGTGTGACCATTTTAACAATATTGATTCTTCCAATCCAAGAGCATGGAATATCTTTCCATTTTTTAAAGTCTTCTTTAATTTCCTTCATCAGTGGTTGATAGTTTTCTGTGTATAGTTCTTTCACCTCCTTGGTTAGATTTATTCCCAGATATTTTATTACTTTGGGTGCTATTTTAAAGGGGATTGTTTCTTTACTTTCTTTTTCTGTTGATTTATCATTAGTGTAAAGAAATGCAACTGATTTTTGAACATTAATTTTGTAACCTGCTACCTTGCTGAATTCTTCAATCAGCTCTAGTAGCTTTTGTGTGGACCTTTTAGGGTTTTCTATATATAGTAACATGTCGTCAGCATATACTGACACTTTTACCTCTTCTTTTCCAATTTGGATCCCTTTTATTTCTTTCTCTTGCCTGACTGCTGTGGCTAGGACTTCCAGGACTATGTTGAATAGGAGTGGTGATAGTGGGCATCCTTTTCTTGTCCCAGATTTTAGTGGGAAGCTTTTGAGTTTTTCACCGTTGAGTACTATGCTGGCTGTAGGTTTGTCATATATAGCTTTTATTATGTTGAGATATGTTCCCTCTATACCCACTTTGGCAAGAGTTTTTATTCTTTTATTTTTGATTAGTCTTCATAGATGTTTATTAATTTCTTTTTTCAGGAACCAGCTTTTGTCTTTGTTTATTTTTCTGTTGTACGTTTGTTCTTTCTTTCATTGATATCTGCTATCATTTTTATTCCCTTTCTGCTTTCTTTGGATTTAATTTGCTGTTCTTTTTCTAGCCTTTTCAGAAAGATGATTAAATCACCATTTCCCCCCTTTCTGACATATATACTAAAGACTGTAAATTTTCCCGAAGCCCAACTTTAGTTATATTCCACAAGTTTTTTTTTTCAACATTTTGTTACAAAAAATTTTAATTATAGAGCAAAGTTGAGAGGATTTTTCTACAGAGAACGCCTTTCTGCTCATCACCTAGAGTCTACCATTAACATTTTTCTATGCTTATTTTATCATTTATCTGTTCATTTCTGAATCTCTGTATCCATTCCTCAGTTCATCTTATTATGTTCTCCAAATTTTTATGTTATATATTTCCATTATCATTCAGTTTAAAACATATTTCTATTTTAACTGCAATTCATTTTTTTATTTTTATTGAGATCTTATTTATATTTATTTTTATATGAGATTCTTATTGTATTAGTTTTAGGTATCATACCATAATGACTTGGTATATATATATATTATAAAATGATGACCACATGTTTAGTTAACATTCATCACCACACATAGTTACAATTTTTTTTTCTTGTGATGGGAGAACTTTTAGATCTACTTTCTTAGCAACTTTCAAGTGCACAACACAGTCTTGTTAATTATAGTCACCATGCTGTATATTACATCCCCAGGACTTATTTATCTTATAACCAGTAGTTTGTACCTTTTGACCACCTTCACCATTTCACCCATCCCCTTTGTGATTTTTTTTTGACAAAAATTATTTAGAAATGTATTCATTAATTTCAATTCATTAATTTCAAGAATTCATTAATTAATTAATTTCAAGAAATGTATTCATTAATTTCAACTTGGATATATATTAGAATCACTTAGCTATATTTTAATATCTTTGTCATTGATTTTTAGTTTAATCCATTGTATTTAGAGGGTATACTCCATGTGGTTCATATCTTTGAAAATTGTTGATAATTTATGGCCTAGCATATGATCTGTTTTGGTAAAATTTTACAAACACTTGCAAAGAATGTGTATTTCACAATTGTTGGTTATAAAATTCTATACATGTCAATTAAGTTGAGTTTTTCTTTTTCTTTTTAAAGTCTCTTGGGAAGAATCCTTTCTGGTCTCTTCCTTGCTTCCCAGAGTTGCTGACAGTCCTTGGTAGCCCTTGGCTTGTGACTACATCACTCCAGTCCCTGCCTCTGTCATCACATGGCCTTCTTTTCTGTGAATATGTCTGTGTGTCTCCAAATCTCTCTCTTTCCTTGTAAGGATACCAGTCATTGAATTTAGGGGCCCACTCTAATCCAGTAGGATCTCATCTTTTTTAATGGAGGTACTGGAATAGAACCCAGGACCTCATGCATGCTAAGTACTGCACTCTACCATTAAGTTATATCCCCACCACCCCTTCAAAAACATTTTTTTTAAGGGGGAGGTAATTAATTTTATTTTTATTTATTTATTAATGGAAGTACTGGGGATTGAATCCAGGACCTCGTAGTAGCTAAGTACATACTCTACTACTGAGCTATAACCTCCCCCCAAAATTTTCAGTTGTGTCTTGCTTCTGTGTCCTTGACGTCTATTGCCTAATTGTTCTTAGTTGCTAAAAGAGGAATAATAATTAATCTCACTGGCAGAATCTTATAAATCAATAAGAAAAAGATATTTTAGTATCTTATGAAGACATTTCAACCCAATAGAAATATGGGGAAAAGATTTGAACTTTACAAAAGAAGATGCCTGGATGGCAAATAAGCTTATGAAAAGGTGTTCAATATTGTTGGCCATCAGAGATTTGCAAATTAAAATCACAGTGAATTAAATGCCATCCCAATCAGAAGGCCGAAATGTAAAAACTGACAATATTAAGTGTTAGCAAGGATGTGAGACACATGGAACTCTCATACATAGCTGATGGGAGTAAAAGTTGGCACAGCCACTTTAGAAAACTATTTGGCATTGTCTTTTACAGTTAAACACATAGTCTGTCAACAAGCAAGTCCACTCCTGGGTATTTACCCAAAAGAATGAGTACATTTGTTTGTCCACCAAATACCAAGTACAAGAACAAGTATAGTCAAAATTCATTTAAAAACCCAAATGTCCATCAATAGAATAAATAAATATATCATGCAATAATCACACAATGAAATACTACACAGCAGTGAAAATGAATAAACTGCTATGTCACGACATGGATGAATTTCAGAGGCATAATGTTAACCAAATACATATAGTATGACGCTATACATAATGAAGTTTTAAAGCAGGCAAAACTGATTTTTGGTGATAGAGTTCAGAATAGTGTTTACATTGGGAAAGATATTGACTGGGAATGAAGCATACCAAAACCTTCTGAGACTCTGGAAACATTCTGTATCTTAATGGAGTGGTTGGTTATGTACATATGTATGTACGTAAAATTAATTGAATATATACTTAAATTTTTTGCACTTTGTTGTATGAACTTACAAAAGTAACTCTCAAAAAGCAAATAAAACAGAGGTGGGCTTGACCTGTAGTTGAGAGAGAGGATCAACAAATTCCTAATCCAAAAAAGCACTTGTAAAGCTTGACAAAACCATTTCAGCCTTGAAATCAACCAAAAGGCATACAACGGTATGACAAAAGTTGTTTGAAAAATTGCTAAAATTCAGTAAGAACAGTAGTAGGAGTCTGTGGTGTTCTTGCCAGATCCCACTCCCTTCCCTCAGCTTGGATGATGTGGAGGTTTGGCCAGTGTGTGTCTGCCGTCAGGACTGGCAGTTTTGATGCTGCAGTTGAAGGGAACTTACTCATTTTGAGTCATTGATGATGCCCCTGCTCAGGTGTGTCATCAGTAGAAGTGATCATCTTGGCAGTGGTGGAGAGAGGTGGGCCAATGGCTCTACTAGACTGAGGTGTGTTTGAGTTTGGGGCAAGCATATTGCTGGTTGAGGCTGCAAGCCAGGGCATACTTGAAAATGTCCTGAACTTTGAATGTGCTCCTGTACCCCACATAGGGACACATGAACAGAGCACCAAAGCCTTGCTGGCGTCAGGTGTTTGAGCATAACCCCTGCCTAATCACTGGCTGACATTTAAGTTTTGCAGACAATAGTAACCCCTTAGAAAGGAGGTTTAAATGTAATAAAAAGAAATGAGCTGAGGCATCAGTGGCTGTATGCTTTTGAGGAGACAGATTTCACAGATACAGCCCAGATGAGTTATTAAGCCAAGAAAGAAAAACAAAAAACAAAATAAGTTAACATTAGTAACAAGAACAATCTTCATGGGTGAAAGAAATCAGAATCCAGAGTTGCTACAATAAATTATTTAATATGTTAAGTTGTCAACAAAAAAAAACATGAGATATGAAAAGAAACAGGAAAGCTTTTTCCATATTTAGGGGGAAAGTTATTAGAAACTGTCTCTAGATGCTGGATTAGCAGGCAGAGTCTTCAAAGCAGCTGTCATAAGTATGTTTAAAGAATCAAAATAAAACATGTTTAAAGAGAATGACAACAGTGAATCAGTAAATAATATTCTCAGTAAGGATAGACAAATTAAAAAGAAGCAAATGTCACCAAAGAGGATGTACAGATGGCAAATAAAAATGTGAAAAGATGTTTAACATCATTAGTTATTAGAGAAGTGCAAATTAAAACAAGATATTACTATACAACTGTCTGAGTGCCTAAAATAAAAACTAGTGACAACAACCAAATGTTTGCCAGAATGGGGAGAAATTGGATCACTTATATATAGGTGGTGGGAAAGTAAATGATAAAGACATTCTGAAAGGTAATTAGGAAATTTCTTAGAAAATTAAATATTTACTATATGACCAGCAATTTCATTCCTAGTGGTATACCCATGAGAAATGAAAGCATGTGTCTGCATAAAAACTTGTACATGAATGTCTATAGCAACGTTATTCATAATAGCTGCAAAATGGAAACAATCCAATATCCATCAACTGCTAAATGGATAAACAAAATGTGGTATGTCCATACAATGGAATGTTATTTGGCCAAAAAGAGAAATGAAGTATACGGATACATGACATGCTACAACATTGAAATTCATTATGCTAAGTGAAAGAAGCCACATATTTTATCATTTCATTTGTATGAAATATCCAGAATAGGCAAATCTATAATGACAGAAAGTAGATTAATGATTGCCTAGAACTGGGAAGGGGTTTGGGGCAAACAGAGTGACTGCTATTGCGTACAGGATTTCTTTTGAGGGTAATGAAAATGTTCTAAAATGATAGTGACAATGGTTCACAACTATGTGAATATACTAAAAAACATTGAATTATATACTTTAAATGGCTGAAATATATGGTATGTGAATTATATCTCAAGAAAGTTGTTGAAAAGATTTTAAAATGAGTTTAGTGAGGTCACAGTTTATAAGATCTATATACATAAATTAGTTGTGTTTCTGTGTACTAGCTAGCAGTGAACAAGCAAAAAAAAGAAATTAAAATAATTTCATTCACAATGGCATCAAAAAGAATAAAATACTTAGAAATAAATTTTTAAAAAGTATAAGACTTGTACATTAAAAATTACAGAACTTTGCTGAGAGAAATTGAAGTTCTAAATACAGGCAAGCCTCGTTTTATTGCACTCGCTTTATTGAGCTTCACAGATAATTGCATATTTTTTTTTTCTTTTACAAACTGAAGGTTTGTGGCAATCCTGCATTTTCAGATGACGGTTAGCATTTTTTTTAGCAAGGAAATACTTTTTAGTTAAGATTTTTTTTTAAACATAATGCTTTTGCATACTTTATTAAATGTCTATAGTATAAAGTAAAAATAACTTTTCTGTGCATGGGAAATCAAAAAAATTCATGTGACTCGCTTTATTGTGATATTTTCTTTATTGTGGTGTTCTGAAACTGAAATGGCAATATCTCTGAGGTATGTGTATACATGGAGAGCCAGTTCATGTGCAGGGAGTGGAAAACTCAGTAATTGTCAAAATGGTGATTTTTTTCCTCAAGTTAATCTATAAATTCACAGTCCATGTCAAAATCCCAGCAGGGTTTTTGTTTTTGCTTTTTTTTTTTCTTTCTACAATTTAACAAACTAATTCTAAAATATACATGGAACCCTGAAGGACCAAAAGTACACAGAACAATTAAGGAAAATGACAGCAAAGTTAGAAGACTTCTACCTGATTTCAAAACCTGCTGTAAGAGCCATAGTTACCACGGCTGTGTGGCATTGCTGCAAGGATGGGTGTATAGACCAGTGAGACAGAACTTAGAGTCCATAGCTAAATGTTTATATGTGTGGTCAGTTGATTTTCAAAAGAAGTACATCCGTGACCCAGGATTTCTCTGCTTGGAAAAGCCCCAGTGTGAAACAGTCTCTCGCAGCGTGTGCTGCAGTATAACTCAGGCTGCCTTGCAATCAAGCCAGCTAATGCATCACTGTCTGCCGGATAAATTGCTACGTCATCCTTGGTGCTTGGCATGTTTCAATGTTGGGATCGGTGTGGGCTTCTAGTTGGATTTTGTGACAGGTATGTGTCTACTTTGGACACTCTCTTTTCATGTTAGATTAAAATGGGGATGCTTTGAATTTGGAGGAATGAATGTGGCTTCTTATTTCTTGTGTTCTAATATTACAGAAGGATTGTGAGCAGCATCCATAAAAGATTAGAAACTCTAGCTTTGTTTTGGATCTGGGTGTGCTGTTTTAGTGTTTGATTGTTTTAGAAAGATCCTTTTGGTGAAAGGAAGGACAAACTTGATTACCGAGTGTGCGTCTTTAGTGTATTTTCTGATATAATCAAGTGCAAAACAGCCTGCTTTATTCTATACTCAGTGCTTTGCTTTTTGAATGTTGAACTTATATAACAAAGGCAAAGAGTGATTCTCTTTTGGGAACTGCCTACAGCTGGAGACACTTAGATGTGTGTAAAATTGAGCTGCTTCTACATCTGTGGTCACTGTAATTGTTCTAAACAAAGACTTTGGTGCTCTATTTTTTGAGACATGTTAATCTGAAGAGACATAAAGATAGGAGGACTCCTCTGCATCAGCTTCTTGAAAAAAGCAAACTTAGCTGACTTTATCAGACATTGGCATAGTATGGAAGGAATGATGCAGAGGCCAGAAGCCAACCCAGGACTTCCATTTTTCATTATGGCTAAAGGTCATGTTGGGTCATATTGGGTGAGTGGCCTGATTGAACCTTTTCACCTTGGGTCACCTGAATGTCCTAAGATCAAGGTTTGCCTTAATCATTTATCCTCTGTTTGATTTTTCACCTTTTATCTGTGTTCCAGGTCATTTGTGTACTTCGGTTTGGGAAGTTTTTTTTTTCTGGAAGGTTAATAGGTTCTCGGCATAGTTGGCATCAGATAAGAATGAACTATTTCTATCCAGCCTTTTGTTGGGAAAGAATTTTTCTATGGTGCATGAACCAGGTTAGACATGACACTGGTGACTTATGTATCGTTCCTGAGGGCTTGTCTCAGGAAGTTGTGATTCTGAAGATTCCAGCCGTTGTAGTCTTCTCTGCCATGGCAAGGGAGCAGTATCCTGAGCATCTACTTAATTAAAAGCTAAAACTGGACTATGTTACTGTATAACATTCAGCCACCATCTATTCATTTAAGTGATTTGTCCATCTGTGGGCAGTTGCTTACACAGCAATAGATGTGTCCCAGGAGTTTTTCAGGCAGGCTTATTCTTCCTGCTTAACCTGGGTTAGACCTCTGTGTCTGAAATGTTTGTCTGGACCTCTTTTCCTTTCAGGGATTTTATCCACATCTTTTCTGTATCCCAGTTGTGCCAGCTCCATTCTTATTCTCAAATTTTAGTGAATAAAATCTTAGATTTTGTTGTTTTTTTTTTTTAAAGGTAGGGGTGTGTGTGTGTGTGTGTGTATCACTACCGTGGCCTGAGAATTAGAATTGTGACTCCCACATCATTCAGAGTTCCTCAGTAGGGGCATGTTTCATCCTTTTGTGACCTCCTAACCTGCTCGTTCCCCCTCTTGTAGTCTGAAAATCAGTATTATTTGTTTTGACTGGATCTCAGAAATTACCTGCTTAGGCTGTACTGTCCTTCTCCCTCTGGATTTCGTGACCCCATTATTTTCTTGGCTCTGGTGTCCTTGCAAACTTCATCTCCTTTTTGCCCTGGGCCCTTCGTGTCACATGCTCCTGGCAGCCCGGGAAGGCTGCGGAGCTTGACTCCAGCGACTGTCAGGAGAAAGTGACCGTTGTTGAAACGTGTTTGCCACAGCTAACACAGAGCTGCTGAGATCTGTTTTCTGGTCATGCAGGCTTTTTATATCCCCTCCTCTCCTCTCAGTCCCCTTGGGAGATCAGCTAATTCCCTGCGTGAGCCCAGCATGGGGGGAAAATACAGACAGGAGGGGAAGTATGGAAATTGGGGACAGAGCAGACAAAAAGACTGTACTTTGAGACCATGAGGAATACTCTACTCTGACTGACGCAGGGCCAAGAAGTAGGCAGAAGGCACGGTGTCTCTTGTCCTCCTGGGTTTTAAGCACCTGCAACAGGAGGGTGAACCGCGGCTTGTGTTTCCATCTGAGGAAAAAGCCTCCATTCCTTTGCCATCTTGATATGGAGGGTTCTGCCGAGGACAATAAGATGAGATATCACATGCTTCAAAGGTAAGTTTGAGGGTGCTGGATTTGGGCAATATATACGCAAGACATTGAAGCTAAGCCCTGGAATTTATGGGAAATCTGATTTGATTATTTTTGTGTGTGTGTGTCTATAAGAAACTGTTTTATTTTTTAAGGAAATGAGTAAAAACTCTCATATTTGCTCTTGGATTTCTAAGCCTTTATTTTACACTCAGAATTTGAACCCAAGATACCTGAGCCCATGTGTAATATTGTAGTTCCACTGAATACAAGCACCCCTCGCGCAGACCTTGCTTTGTTCTGTTATTTCGTTAAGGGAGCTCACTCAGTCTGTGCCAAATTTGCTCACTGGACTTGGCTGGTCTTTCAAGAGTGAAGTCTCCATCTGTTTTGAAGGAATATATCAATTCTGTGTAGTAGGTAGCATCTTGTTGAAGGTAGTTTTGCAGAAAACTTCTTTGAACCTGTCTCTGGGGCCAGGAAAGGTACCTGCTGCTCTTGTCTGTCCTGGCATCTGACAGTAGGCAGCCAGACTGGAGCTGGAATCTTTCTTTTCCTGCTGTTAGAACTCAAGCCCAGGAGGAAGTGAGTCAGACCTTCCTGGCCTTCTTCAGACCTCTTGTAGATCTGTGCAGCATAAAAGACATGAATGACTTGCCTGGTGGCAGTCATTAAGGGTCCCGTTATCCTATTTGTCTGCTTGTTTGCTTGCTTGTTTTTATAATCTGGAGTTTTTATTTTGAAAAAAAAAATTCCCTGAAAATTAAGCTGGACCTTGGCAAATACAGAAACGAATGAAAAACACCGAATAGGCAAAATTTGCCGTTAGAACAATCATCCTTTCCTCTTCCTGACCTCTTCCACCCTTCGGGAGATAAATCAAGCATATCTTCCACTGAACGTCAAATAAGTTTAAAGCAACTGGTATGTTTTATATATACATACTATATATATTTGTATATTTTAATATAATATATAATAAAATGATTTATTTGAGTATAAATATAATAAACATTTATATAATACTGTTTTATATATGTAAAACAACATATTTATAAACAAAGCACACATATTTATATACGTTACACACACAAAAGTTTTGTTTTCCTGTGGTTAAATACAACAGATGATCTTTCCATTTTTTTCAAGGAGACATCCCTCCTGGAGAAGTCTGTCCTCTAGTTGGAACTCTCTTCTCTCCTGTGTTGCATCTTCTGTTTCTTATATCCCTTGTCTTCCTTTTTCTTGGTTTACTCCGTCTTTTTGGAAGACAGCATTCTCTCGTAGTTTCCTGAGAAAAGATGGGGGGAAGTAGAGATTTTGAGATCTATTCTAGCTTTATACTTGATCCCCTTATTTTCGGGATGGTGCCTAACTTCTGAATATGGCTATGTGAAGGACCCCATCATTGAAAGCAGGTAGATTTCTGTTTTTCTCCCCTCTTTGATTGTAAGTGACCCTCAGAGCTCTCCTTTGCCATCTCTAAACTACTGATGACATGTTAGGACCAAAACCTGTCCCACCTTAATTTTATCAATAAAGACTTTGCTTCCCTTTTTGTCTTATACTCAGGCAGCTCCTTGTTGATTCTGGGCTTACATCTTATCGCTGTCTTCGCTTCCTCCCTAACTGAAAGCCGATCTCTGAGGAGTATGTATATGTGAATCTCAGGTGTATAGAATTATATAATCGTAATCCTTGGTTCATGACACACGCATTGGTGCATGTGTGACTCACTGTTATTTACTTATTTGGTTACTTACTTAGTTATTTTTTTAAAATAATGTAAAAAGGATTTGAAAACACACCACCTAAAACAACGGTCAGTCACCTACATCTACCCATGTGGTCTCTCTCCTCCCTAATCCTTCTTCCTGCCTCCGCCACCCAGATAATCATTTGCCCTCATCACATATTTATCACATTATTTTGTTTTCCTGTTTCTGTAGTTTTAGTATATCTATATCTATCTCTTAAAAGTGTGTAGAGTTTTTAACTTTATAACCTGTTTTTAATTTTATAATCTGTAAACAATCTAATGTGTATAATATTTTTGGGCTTCTTGTACATTAATCATATATCTAGACACTTGACTAAGGTCTGTTATTTCTAATAACTTGCAAAATCTTTTCTATGTAAATTATCATCTCATTCACAAATAATGACAGTTTAACTTTCTCCTTGTCAATCCTCATCCCTCTTATATATTTATTTTTTCATTTTATTGTACTTTCTAGGTAAGTCTGAGTTTTACATTTATGGATTTTCTAAAATTAAACCATCCTTATATACCTGAGACAAACTCAAGTTGGTTGTGGAGTAACATATTTTTTGCTAATATTTTGCCCGCCCTTGCCTCTATACTATTTAGAATATTGTGTTTAGGAATTTTGCATCTGTAGCCACGAGTAAAGTGGACCTGGACTTTTCCCTTCATGCAACACCTTTGATGCTGGTATCAGTGTTACTTTAACTGGGGAGTTTTACTTCTTTTTTATTGTCTGGAAATTTGGTGGACTACTGTCCTTGAAAGTTTGATAGAACTTATTTTTTAAAACCATCTGGACCTGGTACTTTTTTGTGGGAAGAAGTTTTAATCATACACTCTTATTTTGAAAAGATAAATTACTTCCGTGTCAAGGTTAGCGTGTAGGAGAAAGGAAGAAAACAGCTGTCTATTAAATAGTGTGTAAAGGATCTTATTTATATCCATTATCTCGTTTACTCTTCAAAACACCCTTTCAGAAGGTCTGTCAGTTCTATCAGTCAAGATCCAGTCAGGGAAAGAGAAGTTCCATTAGGTATTATAAACAGAGGACACTCAATTGTGAGAATTGGTTATTTGGGTGTTAGAAGAATAAAAGAACAAAAACGGGATGCTGAAGTAACCCAGAGTTAATACCTGCAGGAAGCAGCTACCACCCCTGGGGAAGAGGCAGTGTTCCCAGAAACTAGAAGCTTGGGGGGGGGGTCCCCTGGGGGCTGGTGCTTGGACCTCTGAGAGTAAGTGTTGAGTAACTGGTGCTCAGATCCTCGAGGAGGAGGCCTGGCCTGGCAGTGATTGATAGCCCAGGCAGCGTAGCCCAGAGATTGAGTGAGCATGGTAAGGCTGCTGCTCTGCCAAGGAGCCACAACCCACGGCTCCTGGTACCTCTGAGGGCGTGCATCAGGCCTCTCCCTGGGAGTGCTGAGAGATAATAGAAGCTGGAATTAACTCTATTCCTGTGGAGCAATGCTGGTAATAGCTGGAAAACAAGCAGAAAGTCCCCTTTTTTACCCTTCTGACTTCCCCTGGGCGGAACTGCGTAAGTTTGCATAGTCTTAGCCCTGTTGTCACAGAGCAGAGCATAAAAGGGTGGACTTGGAGCTGGGAGACACTAGGTAAATAACCTCAACAGTGAATACCGTGCATCACTTACAAAGAAAACTGAAGCTGAGCACGGTTATTTGGTGAAGATTTGGAGTTTAAACCCAGGCCTGTGCTGTTTCCATTACTATCTAATCTAAACCAGCACCATTTTGTGTGCGTATCACTGAGGAAAAACAAAATATTGCCAATTAAATAAAGCACACCGTTCATTGTGAGACATATGCCAATTTCAGAGATTTTAAAAAGCTAAAAAAAAAGAGGGGCATCTTAAGATCTATGAAATGTGGTTTATTATGCTGCCTTGTAAATAATTTGTTTTTGGAGTTTTTTTGGGGAAAAAAAAGGTCTATGGGATACCCAAGTAAAACATTTAGTAGACAGTTAAAAATGTGGTGTTATAGCTCATAAGAAAGATGGACACTAGACATACAAAGGGGAAGGTCATCTGTGTTGGAATCATGATCCAGAAACAGCTTTGCTGTTTTTTTCAGTTGAAACAGCCTCTCTGAGTCTATTATTTATACCATCTCATTTTATTCTGTCCTTTGCCTATCTCTTTGTGATGACATCTGCTGGTAAACCTTAATGTTGTCTTTTATTATTCAGGAACACTTAATTTTTTTTCGTTAATTTCCACAAGCAAAGATCATTTTCTCCTCTCTTGTCTATTTAAAGGGTGTGTGGTCTGCCAGCCTGTGCTCCTCACAAGGGTGCAGTTGGAAGTGCTGTTATAAGCCTCGTGGTGGAAAGCAGGTCTCCAGGGAGACAGATGGTGTGAGGAAATCCTATCTGTAGACTTCCATGATTTCTCTGTTTTTATAGGTCCAGCATGTCTGGCTTGCACCTAGTAAAGCAAGGTCGAGACCGAAAGAAAGTAGACTCACAGCGAGATTTCACTGTAGCTTCTCCAGCAGAATTTGTTACTCGTTTTGGTGGAAATAAAGTGATTGAAAAGGTAAGTTGTAACCTGCTAAGTTATTTTTTCAAAAGTACACGAGATTTAATGCCTAGATGTGCTGTCTAGATTTGCTCAAAATGGATTATTTAGATTGAATTTCTGAGACTTTGTGCAGAATTATCCTTTCTGTCTCCCTAGCATCCTATTAAATGATGTCACAATTTTCTGTAACATGTACTTACCACAGATAATGCAGTTATAACTAAGGAAGAAGATGAACCAGTGCCCGTAAAGTTTTTCTTAGAAACATCTTGTGGTTTTATAGGGTTTTGCTGCACTGATCTGAGAGGGTATGAGAAATTGATTAGCTTGTAGGGTGGTGGTAAGGAGGTAATATGTCATAACACTGAATTTAGAGCTAAGGGAGTAGAGTTTCAGAACAAAAGGCTTAAACAGTTTCATACCCTGTGACTTACTGGCTTCCACCAGGAATCTGAGATGTTTAGGGGAAATGTACTATATGAAATACTTAAAGAGATTACAGGTATTTTGCAATGTTGTGAGTAATTCCGTGTCACTTTTATCTATTATCTAAACCATGTCGGAGCTGAGAGGATGACTTGGTTGAAATAGGTTGCTGTGATTAAAAGATTAAAGGATGAAGACCTACGTTCCCACTCCTAAAAGTGTGGCTCCAGCAGTGTGCTTCCGTTAGTCTTCGAATAAAGATAGTGTGTCTCCTAACCTATGTTATCCTCAGGGTCATGACTGCAAGACAGGTCAGGAGAGGAAAGGTTTGTTTAACAGAGAGATTCTTAGGATCGTTGCTCCTCTACTGTTTCTCTTGTGACCATTCTGAGGCCGTCTCCACAGTTATAAGGCATTTGGATTTCAGTGTTCTGGAGAGAGGTGGTGGTTGGTACAGGCGTTCTTACACACGTCCAGGGCTCCGCTGTAGTGGAGAATAGTGTGTGACACTATACTTAGCCTTCCCCCAGCCTTATTTATATCCAACATCCCTCCGAAGTTTGTTTCTTCTCTTCCCTAATAATAGGTATTGGAGAATAATTCACAAACTTAAAAGATTTGAGTAACTGATTTTTCCCTTCAAGTAATGAAGTTAGAAAGAAGTTTTAGCTGGCACATATTAAAGTATTGCTTAGCTAAAATCTTAAAATATCCCCTGATCATGTGAGAGCTGGTTCCTAACTGCTTAGAGGAGTAATACAAATTCCTAGTTGAAACTCTTGGCTTTTCAGAGAAAGATCTTTTAAAAAAAAAATGGTTTCATCTCTTTTCCTCCATCTTCGCCTGCTTTTTCTACTTTTCTAACTCCCGTGCCCACCCCCCCACCCTTCTCAGGTTCTCATTGCTAACAATGGAATTGCAGCAGTGAAATGCATGCGATCTATCCGCCGGTGGTCGTATGAAATGTTTCGAAACGAACGTGCAATCCGATTTGTTGTCATGGTCACACCTGAAGACCTGAAAGCCAATGCAGGTGAGTTATGAACATTAAGAGAACCTCACCCTCGATCATAGGACGTTGAATAGCACAGCCTTTAAGTAGGAGAGCAGTAACTCAGGGGGATTCCCAAACCTAACAATTTTTCTTTTAAAAAGTGTGCAATAACAGGCACGGACAAAGATTTGTGCTGTGTTTAACCTCAACACAGACTCCTGTGTTTCAAGTAAAAATAGGTAGAAGTTTAACCAAAGTGTTGATTTGGGTTTTCAGCTGTATGTCTTTTCAGTGTTTCAGTATTTGCTAAGCCGCAGGCTTTAGCAAAATGTGTAAGTAGAAAGGTTTGGTGTCGCTGAGAGGTTGTGGCTAGTCCTTCCTCTCCAAACTTTTTATTGCTAAAGTATCATCTCTAAGATGCGTATCCACAGATAACATTAGCTTTTTAAAGAGCTATCTTTTTATACCTATTTTGTTCTTTATATGTGCTCTCTATATTGAGACAATGATGTTAAGACTATTCCCAAGGAGTAAGGGTTATCATATTATCTTTAGAAATGGAGAAGGCACCAGTTTATTACAAAACAGATGTTATTAGGTGAAATCATTTAGATTGACCCTTTGACATCTCTGAGCCACAGTTTTGTATCTGTAAAATGAAAATCACATCTGTTTCACTGGCTAGTTGTAAAGATGAAGTTGTCTATAATAAATGTAAACTACCTTGCATGATTTCTTTTTCACTGTCTGTTTCTACCTGGTACTCCTATTCATTCACTTCTTCATTCACTCAGTGAACACGGAGACCCACAGTTTAATCAGATGTGATCTTGCTCTAGGAAACAAATAATTTCAATACAGTGAGGTAAGCGCTATAATAGAAATGTGCACAGGACACTGAGAGAACACAGAGATGAAACATCTTAACTCTGTCCCCTGCTCTTGGGTTAAGGGTAAAGAGGTGTGAACAGAGTTAAGAGAAAGCTTTCTGAAAGGTTATGCTTAGCCAAGAATGACTAAGAGTTAGGAAAGCAATTCAGGGGAAGACAAGGGTGTTACAGGCAGAAAGAACAGTATATGCAAATGTTTGGAGGTGTGACACAATGTTTTTGGATGAGACAGGGAGAAGAAGGGCAGTAACTAAAGAGAGGTTCAGGGTCAAGAGGATTTTTATTTTTCAGAATGGAAGAGACTTGGGAATGTTTATACTTGGAGAGGAAGAAGCCCAGGGCGGGGTTGGGGGTAGCAGGACACGAAAGAGCTACAGGAGATGGAAGGGGATGGGATCAGGAGCACAAGTGGACAAAAATATGCGTATCTTTGGTTAAGAAATTCTATCTCCTATTATTTATTCTGAGGAACATAAATCAGTAACAGGGGCAGATATATTCATACAGGGATATTCATTGCAGCATTATTTAAAATAATGAGAAACGGGGCGCTAGTGGATTAGTTACATAAAATGTATCACACCAATTCTGTGAAATTACCACACTGCCATTAAAAAAGATTTTGTGGAATAATATTTATTGGTCTGAGAATGCATTCTGACAGATTGTTATACTATTTATCTATTACTGTGTAACAGTATTACCACAAATTTAGCAGCTTAAAACAGCAGACGTTTATTATCTCCTGGTTTCTGTAGGTCAGGACTCAGCTTAGCCGGGTCCTTTGCTTCAGGTTATCACAAGGCTGCCATCAGTTTTCAGCGGGGCCGCAGCCTCATCTGAGGCTCCATGTGGGATGGATCTGCTTTGAAGCTCACGTGGTGGTTAGCAGCACTGGGCTTTCTGTGGGCTGACAGACCGAGGGCCTGAAGGTGTGACTGACTGTTGGCTAGAGACTACTCTTGGCTCCTTGTCACGCCGGCCATCCCACAATGACTGCCTGCTACCCACAGCCAGCCAGGGAAAGTATCCCAGTAAGATGGGTTCGCATTCTTCCATGATGTTGGTATGGAAGTAATGGTATCCTCATTCTCTTGGCTAAATGCAAGTCCTAGATCGTGCCCACACCCAAGGAGAGGAGATTACTTAAGATAGGAATACCTAGAGACTTGGGATCGTGAGGACAGACACAGAGATAACTTAGATAGAAGAATTAATTGTTAATATGAGGAGAGGACTTCATCCTCTGAGACTGGAGGGGAACAGGCAAAATTGTCAGGTTAGGGGATGGTAAGGATGGTAATAATTGACTAGTTGCATATCTTTATTTCATGATAGTTATTGGAAAAGTTGGAGAGGTGGATGATTAGTGAAATTCATAGTAAAAAAAAATTGAGTATTTTCTTTTGAGAGGAGCTTTCTTATTTATGAATATATTCTATTTTTTTTCTTTTTCTTTTTTTAGTTTTTGAAGGTTTTTGGTGTTTTTTGTGAATATATTCTAGAATAGTGTCTTTAGGTAGTAGTTGTGGTAACTGTGGGAACTAAGAGATGGTAGAGAAACACAAGGTATATAATTAGGATGAACTTTTTTTTCCTACTTCCCAGGGCAGCTTCTTTTCTTTAATGTCTAAAATGATAATATAAGATTGATTGGTATAGAGCTTTGAACTGTTGTTGGTTGATGACAGCAGTACCTTTGCAGACTGAGTGTGTGTGTGTGTGTGTGTAGGTGTGTGTTTAGGATGTAGGTCAGCAATTAAAGTAACTTTTTTCCTGTGTCTGGGTCCACTGAACTACAGTAAAGACCAAATCACAGTAGAAAAGTTAGATAGATTTGACTACATAAAAGTTTCTATTTAGCAAATAAAAAAAGAAAGAGAAACAGTTAAAGACAAATGATAATCTAGAAAAACATGATAACAACAACGACTTTCTACCTATAATATGAGCAAAAGACAGCCTTCAGAAGAAAAGGAACAAAGCGTGAATAGACAGTCCATAAAAAAAGAATTTAGAAGGAACAGTAAACATGTGAAAAGAGATTTCAATTCCAGTGATAATGAAAGAAATGCAAACCAAAGCAATAATAGATTCGGATTTTTTTTTAATGTATAAGGCTGGCAACATTTGAAAGATTGATAATACCGTGTAGGTGAGAGTATAGGCAGTTTGACACTCACATTGCTAGTGAGAGTCTAAAGTGGCTTGATTAACATAGGAAAATGTCTACAATATATTAAATTGGTTAATAGTTTATGGTTTCTAATATACCCCAACAAGAACTGATTATCTCTGAGGGGTGGGACAATGGGTGATTTTGACTTTTAAAAATCAGTACGTATTATTATATCCTGATGTATTTTCTAAAATTTTTAAAAAATCTTTTTTTTTGGTGTGGGGGGATTAGGTTTATTTATTTATTTATTTTTAATGGCAGTACTAGGGATTGAACCCAGGACCTTGTGCACGTTAAGCATGTACTCTACCACTGAGCCATAACCCTCCCCTCCTATTTTCTCAATTTTTAAATAATCAACATGCTTTCCCTCATAATCAAAGAGAACAGTAAACCTGCTTTTGTTTTGAACAAACTGTAGGGCCCTGTGTATTACTTTGAGTGGAGTTTTAAAAGAAGGACTTAAAATCTTTAAAGATTAAGAACAAGAGATGAGACATTAATAAACATGGTGGAGATGGACCTTGAGCAAGTTATTTAACTGCTCCAAGCCATAATTTCCTGTAAACTGGGTGCTATTAATACCTATTATATATAGGATTGTTGAGGATTAAATGAAATCATATACAGAGAGTGCTTAGTACTGTCCCTGCATGTTGTAGCTACCCTGGTACAACTGTTGCCAGACAAGGAAGAGAGAAACGTCAGGTGACAGATTTGAAAGGGAATAGGAGGGGGAAAAAAACAAGAAGGGAAATAATGTATCTTCTTAAAGTGTCTTTCAAATACCTAGTGTCCCCAGCATTCCAGAAAAACCCTTTTCAAGAATTTCAGGGCTCCTATAACTAACCTTCCCTGTTTAGCCAGTCTACAAAGCTTCCAAACTCTACCCTGTTTCCTCATTCTGTCCCAGCTTCATACTAGGAAAAGGGCTTTCTCAGAATATAGTGCAAGTTAAAGATAAAAGTGTCACAAACTTTTTCTCAGAACAGAATAATTGTAATGGGCCTCTAAGTGACAGTCAAATTATTCTTGGTATGGGGATCATAAGGACCCTTCAGAAAGGTCATATAGTGAAATGTTTGAGAACTGCTGTTTTAGTATAAGAGCTTCCTAACTGTGACATGAACACATTTTAGTGCCTGTGACCTGACAAAGAGCCTCCAAATAAAGGATCCTGGAAACTACCCCATTAATGCATTTTGTCTTGTGGTTACGTATGATGGCACCTGTCCTTTATGTAGATTTGCCCTCCAGTTACATTTCTGAAAATAAAGTGTGTGTTCTCTGTTACTTTGCTTTTGTTTTCAGAATACATTAAGATGGCAGATCACTATGTGCCAGTGCCAGGAGGACCAAACAACAACAACTATGCAAATGTGGAATTAATTCTTGATATCGCTAAAAGGATCCCAGTACAAGTAAGAGATGCCAGCGTCTCCCCGAAAGCCAAATTCAGCCATTCTGCAGTTGGACACAAGGGGATAGCCAGCGAAGAACTTTTAATTTTATATAAAGCATCTTTGTTGAAAATTGATAAAAAGCCTTTATATGGGATATAACAGACAGAAAAAGGGAAGATGGAAGGAACGGAATAAGTCAACATAAAGTAAATGTAGTACAAACAGGAGGTTTGTAAGAGATCGTGGGTTCAGAGATCGTGTGTTCTATCTAGTTCACCTTTCAAACCTCCCAATCAGTAAAAGTTGCCTGTTTCCCAATGGAATATTCTTAGTCTAGAATTTGGTGGTGTCGAATTAGGTTGTTTCTTCCCTATCACATTGTGTTAGGAAGTTTAGGGTAAGTGTGTTAAAACCCAAAGAGAAAAAAAAGCTTGAGATTTGTATGGCAGTACAACCACTAGGTACAAAGGTGGAGTCAGGTGGCCAGAGTAATTCATTCTGTGAAAGAAAACCAGTGTTTCTAGAAAAGACTTTTTAAGTCTAGTTGAAAGGCTATTGAATTGAGTTTCCTAAAGAGCGACAATACTAGCTGAATCTTAATATCAATTTCAACTTGTTTTTGACCTCTTCGGAGGTTTTACCACAACGGACCGCTTATTGTTTGCTCTGTAAAAACTTTGCCAAGAATCAGGCATCGAAGCTGAATTAAGCATTAGGCTGCTGTGGTGCTGTTGTACCTCACAGAGTAGGGCCAGTGTTGGCAGAGTCATAAAGTTTATCATGTTCTTTGTAGTATGAATTTTAAGAATGAATCGTATTGTGTTCCCTTGTAGGCAGTGTGGGCTGGCTGGGGTCATGCTTCCGAGAATCCCAAGCTTCCAGAACTTCTTTTGAAAAATGGCATCGCCTTCATGGGTAAGCCTTTCTGACATACTGTTCCCTGTCTTTCTGTTTCTCTCTGTCATTTTGACCCATATTTCACTCTGTAGTCTGCTTTTCTTCTGTTTAGTATGCACTGGGCTCTTTTTTTTTTTTTTTTAATCAGTCAGCAACTCCCAGAGTAACCCTCTCCATCTCTTTTTCTTTTTTTTCCCCCTTCATAATTTCTACACTCTGCATCTTGATTGTGTTTTCTGTCCCTGGGTTCTTTTCTATGAGATTCGGAGGAGGCTCTGATTTTCAAAACATTGGCCTTTAAAAACTTTGCCAGTAGCCTTTAGAAAATGTGTGGAGAAAGGGCCCATTTTTATATAGAAAAGATAACCAAATACTTAGGATGTCCTGGCAGTGTACCCTTAAATATGAATCCGTACCTTCACATGTAAGCATGTAGGTTATATTTCTATAAGTGAGAGCTATTTCTTCTGACTTTTTTGCTCTCCTATACAGAGAGAAAAATCGAGATTATATGGCTCAAAGTGTTTATGTCTCTGTCTCAGAGACCTTCCACAATGTTGACTGTGCTTTATAAAGATAAATCTTCCTTTTGGGTTTCCCTAAGACCAAAAAGAGTGTAATATTTCAGACCTGAACCCCAAAACTTTATTGCCCTTATTGGTTTAAAAAAAAAAAAAAGACTTTGTTAATCTGGTAAAGTTGGATCATGAAGGATGATAAAATCAGAGTTAGATTTATCAGGGATTTAATTCAGCATATATTTATATGTATTGAATTATCACTGTGTACAAACATTTACTACATTAGGTTCTATAAGGGTACAAAGATGAGTCAAAACATAGTGGTCCCCATAATCAAGTTTCTGATGTCTGTGATATGTGGTGTAGGGGACACAAAGCAAATATAAAAATAATTATATAGAAGACAAAATACATGTGACAGAAATGAAGCCCAAAACGTTACAGTCAGGGTTCTATTCTTGTTTTGTTTTTAGGTCCTCCAAGCCAGGCCATGTGGGCTTTGGGGGATAAGATTGCGTCTTCCATAGTGGCTCAAACTGCAGGTATCCCGACGCTTCCATGGAGTGGCAGTGGTAAGAAATTATTTCTTGTTTGTATCTTAAAGTGCACAAAAGCTCAGTAAGGTATTTGGGACTATGACTCGAGGCTTAAGCTTGCTTTAAATTGTATCAGATATTTGACAAGAAATAGAATCCAAGTTGATGAATGGTGTTTCGTATCTCCTGGCTTAATTGATACACCTGTGATTTTATCTTGTCTTAGGAATGCAAATTTTGTACCAGGTGTATAGATGCTAAATTGTGATGTAGATGATCTTGGGACTCAAGTTGGAGAAACTCTGAGAAAACTCATGTGGTTCTGTGGATTCAGATCTGCTCTGGGTAGGCTAGAATCTTCTTCAGAGATGGACTTCTTAGATGGAATAGGCCTTTGAACCTACCTGGAAGGTGACTGGTATCACTAAGAAAAACCTAAAACCCACCTACTCAGGTGTTTGCCTGGCAGTGTTTTCTTGACGTTAACCCACAATCTACCGATGATTTGTTTTGCCTGTTTTATACCATTCAACCTCTCATTTGCCCTTGTTGGAGAAAATGAGGTCAATAATCAACCTTTCTTCCAGGCCTGCAGAAGGATAAATTTTTTCTAAAAATGATTTATTCTTGACAAATCCCTTAAAGAGTGCCATGTGAATTGTTATAGCTGATAACAATATGAGCTTGTGTAGTTTTTAGTACTCAAGCCCAGGGAGCAGACGTACGCTAAAACCTCTTCCAAATGGGAACTACCATTGTCTTGAGTCTGAACAGATTTGAACCCTTATTACTCTGGCTCTCCAGGGGAATTGCAATATCCTCTCCAGACCTGCTGGGTCAAACAGTTTCAAATAAAAGGTTGACTTTTTCTTGTTTGAATGGAGAGGCTATACCATTCCCCTTGTGGCTGAGTACAGGGACATTCAGGGAGTATGGAATCATGACTCTGCTGAGGCCAATAAAACCATCAGTTCCATTTCCAAGGGCTCATAAAGATTGAATTATTTCTCAGACCTCTGGCCCTGGAGCAGGCCTGAACACACAAATCGAAGGTATTTTGCCTGCTGAGTTTCTGTGAGAAGTCTGATGGGTTTTTTGTTTCTGTTTTTTTGTCTTGTGTATCTTTGCATTGTTTTTAAGTTGCAGCCAATTAGCTCTCTTGGCTTTTGCCAGCACCAGAACTCACGTGGCCAGGTCTTACAATAGCTAAATCCTGTTAACCCCGAGGACTGGTTGGGGTTTTATGGTATCTTTCTTTTTCCCATCTACCCTTAATTTTGGATAAATATGGGAGCATTTTAGAGAAGGTATTGAGCAGAAAACTGACAGGAACAGAAACTCTTGTAGTTGCTTTTAAGTCACTGTTATCTATTGCAGGTCTTTGTGTGGACTGGCACGAAAGTGACTTTTCCAAACGTATATTAAATGTTCCTCAGGAACTATATGAAAAAGGTTACGTGAAGGATGTGGATGATGGAATGAAGGTAGGTTACTAACTCTAGAAAGTGGTGTTTTTCACCCGACCAATTATAGTCACAAATAATGGGGATTTGGAGCCTGGTTCATGATATATACCCATGATGGCATTAGGGTTGTAAGACCAGGAGGTATAGTTTATAGAATGAGGGAGTGACCTATGTTTAACAACAGTAATTTAAATTTGTTTTCAAGCATGCTGCTCACCTGGACAGAACATTTCTTAGGTGGTTAAATCAGAGCTTTAAGGAGGTACTGATTCTGTTCTCCACCGTGTGTGTGTGTGTGTGTGTGTGTGTGTGTGAGAGAGAGAGAGAGAGAGAGAGAGAGAGAGAGAGAGAGAGCGAGCGAGCGAGCTGGGGGTGGGGTGGCGGAGGGGTGGGCAAACAACACTTTTTCTTCTGCTTGAGTTCAGAACCAAGAGGCCAGGCAGATAGAGATCAAAATGTCAGCTTTGTTATGGATAGAGATGCTGGTGAAATGATTTAAGTGTGTAGCAACAACCAGATTTGTAAACTGAGCATCAGAGTTAAATGGCCTCACTCCCTCGTTACTGGTGGTGCTGAATAACCACAGACCTCCCTCTACCGAAACAGAACTTTGGCCACTCAGTTTATTGTTATGGCTAAGAGCTAACAAAGAGCACATGTTCTTTGCAGTGGGCTGATCCCAGAGGGGGAAAAGGCTGAACTATAGGTGCTGTTTCTCATTCCAAACTGACCAATCACAGAATTCACTCTTTTTCCCTTGGGGAGGAGTGAGGGAGGGAGCTGATAGAGTCTGAAAGTATTAATCTAATTATCATCCATCTATGTAGAGACATGAACTGAAGCAAAAAGAGATCTTCTCTCCAAGATTAACTTTTCTTTCTTTGATAGTTCTCTCCAGTTTGTTCCCCTTTCACTTTTTAGCTAGTTGGAAGTGTCAGTTTTGCCTCCAGGTAGATGATGAAAGAAGCTGTGTTTTGGAAAAACACACTGCACGTGTTTGACTTGTATGCAGTAATTTAAGGGGAACACTGAATTCTCAACTAATTTTGCTGTTGTTTGCATTTCAAGTTAAGCATCGTGTAATCTGCTTAATAAGCAGATTTAATATTTCTAATTGAATTGCTGATGCTATATTCTGTTTGTTATAATTTTCAGAAGAGTAGAAGTCCTTTGTAGGGAATTAGCTGTTTTTCTTATCAATTAAAATTCCTTTTTTTTCCCCTGGTTATAAACGTAAAATTTTCTGGTAGAAAATTTGGAAAGTCAGAAGAGAGATGATAAAACCACCCATAAACCCACCATCCAGATATAAATCCTGTGAACATATTCATGTATTTTCTTCCAGCCTTTTTGATTCATAGGTCATATAATGATTATTTATAGATTTCAATAATTATAGTTATGATGATAATTATAAAATTAGGGTCTTACTATATACATTGTTTAGTAATCCCAGGCTTTTTTCTACTTAACATTATATATAAGCATTTTCCTCATGGTATTAAAATTCTTATGAAGTATTTTAAATGGATGACCTGTGCCTAGAGCTTTTATATATTTTTAAAAGGCCTGCCTTTTTCTTACATCTTGAGTACTCTATTTTTTTAAAAGTTTTTCCCATGTTTGCAGCTATTTCTTCAGTCATTTACCACCCAATGATTGAATTCATCATGCTAATTCTGTTTATAAGCATAGAAGTGAGTAGTTGAGAGGATTTTAGGAGGGATGGAACTGTGAGTGAAAGATTTTCTTGCCTAGTCTACCGACAAAAATTAAAGTTTGAAATGGTCTTTTTCTGGTGGCAAAGTTTTGGATATTGTTATAATGTAAACCACAAAAGACTAGAACGTTTTGACAAAAGAATAACTCAGGTATTTTAAACTTTTCTCCAATTTACTTTTTGCATTAACTACAATATGAACATCTTCCATATCACTACATGTAAAGGCTACATCATTGCTTTTAGTAATTGCATAGTATTCTAGTAAATAGTTATACCTTGATTCAACTAGCTCCTTACTTCGCAGATATATAATTAATTATTCAAAATGTTTTGGGATCATCACCTGATCATTATAAAATACTGTAAATGTGAAAAGCATATTGAGAGCATGTGTTGAAAATTAGTTTTCTGACTACTTTTATTAATATTTTGATATCTTACTATTTTTATCTTTTACAAAAAGTCAAGTGAGAAAAAATTTCTGGATATGGGAGAATCCTGATTCATTGAGCTTTATATGTTGTCAGAAGCTATACTGAGACCAGCAATTTACATTAAGTGAACTACTTTTTTTTTTGTCTTCTTTAATGAAAATTATGGGTAATATGTGAACATCTGCACATTATGAGAAATTCTAATAATATAGAAATATGTACAGTAAAAAGTAAAAGTTTATATCCACTCATCTTCCTTTTATAAATCACCACTGGTGGATATTCTGGACTTCTTTTTTGTACTTACATATGTGGGTATATGAATGCATATATAATTATACATAAACATATAGTTTCATTTTGATTTTGACCTATATGAGATTATTTTAGATTGAATCATACAAAATTGCCAATATGTAACTATTATTTACCTACAAAAAATGCAGTTTCTTTTGGTTCAACCTAATACTACAAATGTTATTTTGTTACTTTTTTTTCACCTAATAGTATATCTTTAAGGTCTATTTTACTACATATAGACCCCACAAATGACAATGTTTTTAAGGGGACAAAATGCCAGTTTTCTCCTTCCCTACTAATACCATTCTTACTTCCATTTTTCCTTTTTTCTCTTTCTTCTTAAAGGCAGCGGAGGAAGTTGGGTATCCAGTAATGATCAAGGCCTCAGAAGGAGGAGGAGGGAAGGGAATCAGAAAAGTCAACAACGCCGATGACTTCCCTAACCTCTTCAGACAGGTGGAGTAAAAGTTGTCATTACTTATTTGAACTAACGTGTATATCAGAGATATGTGGATTTAACTCACACTGCAATTTGAATGTCCAGAAAATATTTAATTTTTTGTCTATAATCTAGTCTTTCTCTTTAGCCTATACCTGCTTATTAGCAGGGAAAGAAGTATTAATGAAATGTCCAGTTTAAGATTTTATTCATTTAGGTAATTCAAGCAGTAGAGTGATTCTCTCCTATATAAAATTGCACAGTTTCTCAGATAGCTCTTCCCAATATGGTATGTGTGGCTCATAGGACCTTGTAGTGCCAAGGAAGAGTCAATACCTTTCTACATTTCTGCACCCCACTCCTGCTGGCATTGTATATTAAGTATGTGGTGTGGTTGATTCCTGATCTGGATGCTCCTGCCTTGCTCAGGCTCCCTGATAACAGATGCTGCCTCACTTCAATTCGACTTGGCTGCAGGCTCCTGAGTTTCTGTCGTATGTCCTGTCCCATCTCCCCTGCTGGCCCAGCAGTCCATACCGTAGCCTGCGCTGCACGGCCACCATACCCTGTCACAGGGATCCTGTGGCAAGCCCAGGTTCTAGGAGAACTGAGGGTGGCTCAGGAAAGCTAAACCTAGGGTCTCTCTCTGCCTGACCCTCTGATTTATAGCCAAGTTGATGTGGCCATACTACAAGTTGGTTATGGAGGTTCAAGAAATTATTTCTTTTCAGGATCTTACTGAAAGAATCGAGAGACAAGAGTCTGTTTTTCCCGCCCTCAGAGTTACCCTCACATATTTGACTCACCTCTTTTTCTCCTAACAATACCCAGAAAAAGAAGAGTCAGAAAAAGGAAAATTCAGACACTTTCTGGCCTTTTCACTTTTCTAGCTTCCCACTTTTTCTTATTTTTCTGAGCATCTTTTACTTTGTATCATCTTTTACCTTAACCATCTTTTATTTGCCCTCTCTTTTTAAAAAGTCATTCAGCATGAAACTTCTTGCTTCATTGTCATGGGCTAAAGAGAAAAACTGTATGAGCTGAAGTCTTCCGTGATTTAATATACTAGACAAAGAAAGTGATAAAAATATTGTTTTGCTGCATTATCCTGTTTTGAGTGTCAGCATTTGAATATTATCTGTCATTTTCTTTACATTCCTTCTGTAATAATTCTAATTTCATAAGTGGATCAGTGCCTCATGTGGTCTAAAGAAAAGGCCTTTTGCTCTTAGAAGCAGAAGAAAGCATGTTAATTTTTAAAATTTTAACTCCTTTAGATATTTCAAAACTACTTATTACTATGGAATCAAGTAGTTGAAGAATCTAAACACTAAGATTGGGAAGTTTTTATGTAGAAGTCCTTAAGTTCCAATAATGATTAACTAAATAACTCAAATGAGTCCTCCCACTGAGAACAAACTAGAAAAGGTGGACCAAATTTTTTTTTAATCTGTTTTAAGGCATTAGAGATCTTTCGAGGCAGTGAAGAATTTTAGGGCTAAGGTATAGAAGAAGAATGAAATCCAGAAAAGTGAGCCCAGTGTTTGAGGCCATTTTTTCCCTAGAGATATCCTCTAGTTTGAGAAGAAGTAGTTGAAACGTTGATTAGATTTTTCAACAGCCTTATAAGACTAAAAAGACAAAACTTAGACTTTAGGGTTTGCTAAGGAGATGCCCTGGGAAACCTCCCACATTCTAGATTGGGATCTTGAAGGAGTAAGAATGAACTGGAAATAGAACAACTCTCAAAAGGACTCAATCTCAGCTTCAAAATGCTTGACCCTTGATTCAAACAAGGTATTGTAGAGTTGCTAGTGTCCCTGGCCACCAGCAAGAAGAAAATATAAATTCTCTCCAGAGAACGGTTAACATCCGGAACCTCAAATTATTTCTATTAATTTTTCAAATACGGTATCAAGCAGTCAATTAAAAATAAGCAGGCATATCAAATTATATGGTTGAAAATCAACAAAAATAAAAGTCAATAGAAACAGACCCACAGAGTGTTTAGATATGGATCTATTAGACAAGGATTTTAAATGTATTCACGAAAGTTAAAGACAAGATGGCGAATTTAGGCAGAAAACTGGAAACTATAAAGAAGAAAAAAATGAAAAGTCTTGAACTGAAAATGCAATAACTAAAATTAAGTCAACAGAGGAGTTAATAGCACATTAGATGAAAATGAAGAGAGAATTAGTGACTGGAAAATAGGTCAGAAGAGAGTTCAGACTGAAGCTTGAAGAGACAAAAAGGATGAAAAATATAGAAAAGAGCATGTGAGAGATTATTTGCAAAGATGGCCATGATAACTCTTCCCACCCCTATACACACCACTTTTGTATGATTTTCCTTCCTCTCATTAATAGAGTCTTTTTTCCCTCCTTTTGAATTTTGCTTGGCCATGTGACTTGTGTTGACCAAT
This sequence comes from Camelus bactrianus, assembly GCF_048773025.1. Classification (NCBI taxonomy): domain Eukaryota; kingdom Metazoa; phylum Chordata; class Mammalia; order Artiodactyla; family Camelidae; genus Camelus; species Camelus bactrianus. The sequence continues at coordinate 12,299,999 of NC_133554.1, forward strand.
ATAATGTGGCAGAAATGGTGTACAAGTTTTGAAGCCAACACTGCAAGTTGTCTTGTAGTTTCTGCCCTTGCCCTCTTGGAATGAGCCTCAGAATTGCCTTTTGAAGAGCCCAGTATAGCCTTCTGGAAAAAGGGAGGCCCCATAAAGCAGAAATGAATTGTCCCAGTTGAGGCTTCCTAGATCTGACAGTCAGCACCACCTTCGAGACAAGAGAGTGAGGCTGTATTAGACCATCCAACCCCAGTCAAGTTGCCAGATGATTAACTGCACAAGTGGCTCCCAGCCAGGATTAGCAAATGAACTGCCCAGCTGAGCCCAGCTCAGATTGCAGTGAGCAAATAAAATAAAATGGTCTGTGTCCTAAGTCACTACATTTTTGTTTTGTTAGGCATAAATGCATAACTGACACAGAAATTGACACCTAAAGGTGTGATACTGACTACTCTAACAACAAAAAAAAAGTAAAATGTGTTACATTGGCTTTGAGACTGGCTCATAGGTGGAGGCTAGATAAATAGTGAAGAGGTTGTTAATGAAGGTTGGAGGTATGGTGAACAGCCATTTAGTGGAGGCTGGAAGGGCAGTGAGGAAATTGCTATTAGTCTGGGAAAAGGGTAACCCATGTTCTGTGATGATGGAACAATTACCGGAGGTAACTTATAAAGTAGAGACTGTGCTTAATGAACTTGTAGATCTAGTTAAGGAGATCTTTTTAGATAAAATGTTAAAAGTGTCTATTGAATGCTTTTGCTTGCTTTTGCCAAGGAAAAGAGAGATGAACTAAAGGAGGTATTTTGAAATAATTTGAAAATAGAACTGTTTCTCATTCTCAGTCTCCCCAGCTGACCAAAGAGTTTCAAAGTAAAAAATGACTTCAGAATAAAGGGCAAATCAAGAGTGCTTGGAAAATCCTTTAAAACCTCTGAAATACTTAAGACAGTACCTGGTAGATTACTCTTTCACCTAGAATATCAGGGCTTCTAAGAATTTGAATTTGCTGTTGTCTCACAGCAGCCCGCCATGCCCAAAGTTTAGTGAGGTCTGTGCAGAAAAGTTATGGATGTGTTTTGGGGGCAAGCAGTGAATTTCCAATATGATTCATAGAATATCCACAAAGTTTTCAAGAGACTTGTATTGATGAATGCACCAAGGGGCCTGAAAGGGACAGAGATGGTTCAAACTTCAAAGGGGACTCTAAGCCTTCAATTTTCTATGAATAGGAAGCAGACTGGGAAAGTTATTCAGCTGTAAACATTAGTCATTTTTAATAATAAGAGAGATTTTTCAGAGTGTGGAGCTAGGAGCCCAGAAGGCAGAGCTCAGAGCAGAAGGGAGCCATGGATTAGAAGACCACTCGCAGGGAGCAGAACAAGACACTGGAAAAAACAAAATAACCAATGAAAAAATTTAATGACCCTGGAGTAAGGGAACCTGACAACATCTGCCCATCTGGATTTTAGAATTGTTGTGGACCAGTGACTGCTCTGTGCCTTCCATCTTCTCTTCTTTGAACTGGAATATCTTTTACAGTTATCTTCTCCACATCTCATCATGAAATGTTTGGGGTGTTGGGGGCAGATAACTTGTCTTTTTAGTTCCCAGATGTTTGGATCAAGAGCACCTGGGGAGCTGCACCCAAGGAGTCTCTTTTGCTTATGGACATGACTCATGAGAAAATGGATGTCAAGCCTGATGCCATGATTGGATGACTTTGGGGTTCTTGGGAGGGGGTGAGTCTATTTTGCATGTGGGAGGTATGTGAATCATTGTGGCCAGAGGGTGAACCATAGTAGATTGTTTGTAGAGATGGCCACAATAACTCCTCCTGTCCTTGTATGTATATCCCTTTGAGATATGAATTTGCCTTTCCTCTCATTAAGAGGTGGCATCTCTTTTCCCACCCCTTGAATCTGGCCTTGTGGCTTGCTTAGACCATTAGAATGTAGCCAAAATGGTGTTGTGTAAGTTCTAGAGCCTAGAGCTTTTGAAGCCTTGCACCTTCTGACCTTACCCTCCTCTTGGAACGCTGCATTGAGGAAGCCTGGTTGAACCTACTGGAGGATGAGAGGCCACATGCAATGGAGATGAGCTGCTCCCATCAAGGCTCTGTAGACCTCCCAGCAAATAGTCAGCACAAGTCACCAGACATTTGAGTGAGATTGTTCAGCCCTACTCGAGCCACCAAATGATGTTATGTGCATGAATGACTGCAGGCAGGACCAGAAGAACTGCCCAGAGAAGCACAGCATCATGAGCAAATAAAATGGTTGATGTTCTAAGCAAGTTGCTAAGTTTTGCAGTGACTTGTTATGTAGCAAAACAGCAAAAAAAAAAAAAAAAAAACAACAAGAAAGTGATCTAACGTCGTGTACTTTAAGTCTCAGAGAAGAGAGAATGGAGCAGAAGCAATATTTGACGAAATCATGGAGCAGAAGCAATATTTGAAGACATAATGGCTAAGAGTTTTCCTGAACTGATAAAAGATGCCAAGCAAAGGTTATAGAAATACACAATGAGCCCCGTAAGGAGAAGTACAGAGAAAACTACCTCTAAGCTTATCAGAGTAAATCTGCCACTCCACTCCCTGAGAAGAGAGAGAAAAAGAGAAAAATCTGAAAGCAGCTGGGAAAAAAGTTTACTTTCAAAGGAGTAACAGTAAGACTGATAGCTGACATCTCAGTAGAAACAGTGGAAACCAGAAAACATTGGGATTTGTTTATAGTGCTGAAAGAAAATGATTTTGCTAGTGTAGAAGTCTGTATCTAATGACAATACACTTCAAACCTGAAGATGAAAGTCCTCTGACTATAGCAATACTCTGTGTAACGCAATGTGAACCAGGACGGTATCTAGTCTGGAGTAGGTCGTACATTTAACTGTTTGAAACTGATAGCAGTATTTTTCCCTTTTGTGGAATTTGTGTGTGTGTGTGTGTGTGTGTGTGTGTGTGTGTGTGTGTGTGTGTTTTCAAAATACTTTGTTCTTTACCCTTGTAACACATAGGATGTTCATGTTTTCATATTCATCAATTAATATTGGCTTTATAACTAAGGATGCAGTATCTTCAAAACAGGTGAGGGCATGAACTTTATTTATTTTTGTGTTTCTAATGATTAACATGGTCCCTGACACTTCTAGGCATCTGCCTGTTGAAACTGAGGCAGCTTATCAAGATAGAAAAAGTACTTGACCACTTAAGAATTTGTCCTATTTCCTCTCCTTATATAGGTTCAAGCGGAAGTCCCTGGATCTCCTATCTTTGTGATGAGACTAGCCAAACAGTCTCGTCATCTGGAGGTGCAGATCTTAGCAGATCAGTATGGCAACGCTATCTCCTTGTTTGGTCGGGATTGCTCTGTGCAGCGCAGGCATCAGAAGATTATCGAGGAGGCACCTGCTGCAATTGCTACTCCAGCAGTATTTGAACATATGGAACAGGTGTGTATATGGAGAGCTCTGATTTTTGGTTTCCTACACAGAACTGCTGTTTACTTAATTCAGATGCCACCCTGAGGACGGTGGGATTTCAAACAATGATTATAACCTTTTCCTAGAGGAAGAACAAAATAAAAATGCTACTGTTCTCCCTCTACTAGAGATGCCAGTGAACCCTTCAAACTCTAAAAAACTCTAAATTGGTTAACAGTTTTGAGAAAAATCAGTGTACTATTTTGAGTAGGGACAAAGAAGAGAAATGTTTGGGATTTTCAATCTTACTGTTTGTTTCTTTAACGAGTTCATGATAAGCTGGTAGTTCCATTTTCTAGACTGATTATCATGGAGTCTTCAGATGAATTTATTCAAGTCCATTAGCTCTTAAAAGGTCCTCTAAGTATCTTTAAAGTTTATACATTCTGTGTTTTTATATAGAGAAGACTCTCTCAGCAGTTTTGCAAGGGTCCCTTGAAAATAGTTGTAGTTTTTGAGTATGAACATGGTCTTTTCTGGAACCTTGACTCAGTCTTCATCTTACTGGAGGTAAATTTTCCTTCCTTCTTTTTCTCTTGGAGTCCAAAGAAGCTAAATATATGGTCGTCTGTATTTGAAGTTTAATTTCTATATATGTGTGTGTGTTAAGATTTATTCTTTAATTGCTGTAATAAAGAGGCCTCCAAATACAGTAGTTTAAACAGGTATAAGTTCTATTTCTCTCTCACATGGTAGTTCAGAGATGAACTGGTGCCAGGGACCCAGGTTTATTGCTTTGCTATTTACTAGGAGAGGAGTCAGCAAACTACAGCTCGCAGGCCAAATCCAACCTGCCAGCTATTTTTGTAAATAGAGTTTTCTTGAAACACAGCATTCAACTTACTTATGTGTTATCTATGGCTGCCTTATCACTGCAGTGACAAAGTTGAGTAGTTGTGAGAGACTACATGGCCTATAAAGCTGAAAATTACTACTGTCTGCCCTTTACTGAAAAAAAGTTTGCCAAGCCTTATCCTCGGGTATCATCATCTTCACGGTTAAAGCTGGCCCACAAGAATATGTTCATCTTATAGCCTGTGGGAGGGGGAAGAGAGGACATGGGAGGCAAGCATATAAAAATATGATCTAGAAGTCACACATCGTATTACTTCTGCTCACTTTTCCCTGGACAGAATTCAGTTCTGCAATCACACCTGGTTGCCAGGGGTGTCAGGCAGGAATTGTAGTCACTAATGAGGTGGCCGTTGACTCAGCTGAAGTTCAGGAGATTCTATCACTAAATGGATGAGGCAAAGAAAAATTACTGGAGGGCATTTGGCAATCTGTGCCTCAGCCTGCTCCTCTGGCTACCCATTGTTCTTTCACACCCTTTTTCTCACTCCTAGAACATACTTAGGCTTTCCCCAAAGAAGACAACCCAAAGTCGCGTCCAGTTCCTGGGTTCAATCCAAAGTCCCAGATCTCTAGGTAATGTACGGCCCTCTCTGCTAAATGTGCATCTGGCTTTTCAAGGGCCAGTGACATAAAATACAAGTTACATACCCCTTGTGCTTCCTCCTTTCTCCATAAGCAGTGGTGGCGTAGGAACAGGGTAACTCCCATTTGGAACAAAGAAGAATGTAAATTAGATGGCAATCATCGGTCCATAGCTGTTACCAAATTCTTCTAGGCAAGAATTGTAATGATTTCCTGCCATGTAGTGGAGTAATTCCTCAGATAATTCCTCTGGCTGCCCCTGGTTCTGCTCTCTGGAAGTAAATTCTTTGCCTGGCATCCCTCAAGGCACCCTTAAGGCTTTGTTCTCAGGGAGGTTCTTCCTTGTTCAGTCTTCTCTGTGACTGCGCTTCCTTTGGCAGAGCTGTCACAGCGCACTTCCTGCTGGTGTGGGATTGGCACCACGAAGATTGCTATGATTATCAATCATAGGTTTTGGAAGCCAGTTTGTGGTTTGTTTACAAATACAATTCCTTCAAAACTTAGTATGTTTCTGGGCTCTTTTCTTCTAGTCAGCTTCAGGTAGGAGTAACCATACCCAAGATTTCTGGACGTAGTTACGTTTCCTCTTTTGTTTACTGCCTGCTGTGCTTGGTCTGTCTCTTTTTCTCCTCATGTCAGTATTGGCTCCCTTGAGGCCAGCTGAAACCACTGCAGCCCCCTTGATTTAATTTTTGACACTGAGTTGCTTCAGGGTAAGAATCTAATCTTCTGGTTTGTGGGGGTTCAAAAGCATTTGGTTTTTTTCACATCCTGACTTTTTCTAACCATTTTTCCTATGGCTTAGTTGGTGTTTTTGGCTGCATTCTGAGATATTACAGGAGACAGTTTACCAAATGTTTTGTTATGCCTAACAAGGAGGCCACCAGCTTTCCAGTCTGCAGTATCTGTTTCCTTGATAGCCACTACCCTGTTGTTAAGCCAGCATCACAAACTTTAATTTTTTTTAAATAGCAGCATCCTACCTAAATGTAATAGTTTCTGTATTGATTATGGTACAGGTTAAGATATTGTAATAAAGGGATCCAAAAAATACAACCACCCACATAAGATAGAAGTTTATTTTACCTTCTCATTGTAATCTGAGGAGCTCTCCAGGGCCACTAGGATCCATGAGGCCTTCTTGGGATTCAAGTTCTCTCTGTTTTGTGTTGCCATTCTTAGTAATTCTCATCTGTATGGTGAAAGAGGCTTGCACTGTCAGGACCATGTTCCAAACCATAGAAGGAGAAAAGCCAGGAATAGAAAATAAGCAGTTCCATTTCAAAGCATGATTCAGGGATTATGCATATCACTCACCAATGCTGACACTGCCTTGATTAAAACTTAGTCACTTGCTGTATGAGAGGTTGGGAAAATCTAGTCTCTAGCTGGACAGCTGTGTTTCTGGGAAAAACACCGGAAATACTAGAAACAAAAATACCGGGTCCAATGAAGCATCTGCCATAGTTTTACTTTGCCTGCATGTGCGTATGCCTGATAGGGCGGGGTTGCCTGTGACCCCAAGTGAAAAGCACTCTTTTCACTCAGCTTTGAATTGAGTTTGTCATCCAGGTCCAGGAATCCTGTGTAATAATCAGAGAGGGTGAAATTTACTCTTCTGTGGCCAAAAGCCTTTGGTGGCTCTTATAAACTGGCTATTTGAGAGGGAGAAGCTTTAGATAAGCAGTGGTGGCCCATCAGTTGGACAAGGTGAGATACTCAATGCTGGTTTGTCTTTCTTCTTTGAGTGTGCGGTGAAACTTGCCAAAATGGTCGGCTATGTGAGCGCTGGGACTGTGGAGTACCTCTACAGCCAGGATGGCAGCTTCTACTTTCTGGAGCTGAACCCTCGGCTCCAGGTGGAGCACCCTTGTACAGAGATGGTGGCTGATGTCAACCTCCCCGCAGCACAGCTCCAGGTGAGTCACCCTGATCTTGGCTCAAAGAGTTGTCTAGCGAAGTTTGGAATGTCAGAGATGCCTGCAAAACTGGTTCAACTAGCGTCTGATAAGAGAAAAGCACCTCCTATCTAAGTCTCACTTAGTGTTCATCTCTTGTGCTTTGTGGCTTGTGATATGTAGGTTGATTTTCCTGATCTGGGACAAATTTAGGAATATTATTATTTTTCAGCCAGACACATCTGAGATAAACTGTTATATTTTAGAAAGCGTTTTCAAAAATAATAATGCTTTACTGAGTTGTTTTAATTATAGGAAGCCTTTCAACTTCGTAATTGTCCTCTACTCCTTTTTACCAGTGTTCTAAATTGAAGCAGTTGCATATTAGTGTGGTCGTTGAGGTTTTTCCTGGCAAAAGGGTAGAAGCACACATTTATTTTTATAATATTTAAAGTGCTGGCTGTCACTATTATTGTCTCCATTCAGCCCAGGAAACATGCTATGGGAAGCAGTAATAGCTAATGATGAAAGTTGATATTATTTGTAAATAGCATATCTTTGCCTGCACTGGGAACCCCTTCTGGTCCGTAGTGGTCCCTACTTAGGAACTCAGTAAATAACGATTTATATACTTTCTCCAGTGGTTTGTGGAGACAATTATGAAGTAATTATGACATAGTTAGGACTTTTAAGCTATCTGAACTTCTTGGCTAGCTACTGACACTGGCTCTTCCCTTTGGATGTCTTCATTCTGATTCATCAAGGGAGAAATGACAGAGGGGAAACTCATGTCTATTACATTAGGGATTCAGGGACTTTTTAAGGGAGTGGAAAGTACTTAGCAACCTGCATGTGTTTTATTTCCAGTAACTTGGAGCTGTTTATTCAATGATTGTAAAATGCAGGCTATAAAAATAGTCTGTTTTAGGTGGTGACTACTAAAATGAAACACCTTATAGGTAATCTGATAGCCTCCACATTTTAAGGCAGGTAACTGTGAAAAATGAGTGATGTGTGTTTTATTACCTTTCAGATTGCCATGGGGATCCCTCTGTACAGAATCAAGGATATCCGTATGATGTATGGGGTATCTCCCTGGGGCGATGCTCCCATTGATTTTGAAAATTCTGCTCATGTTCCTTGTCCACGGGGCCATGTTATTGCCGCTCGGATCACTAGTGAAAATCCAGATGAGGTAACCCATCACTCAAAAGGTTTACACTTTTTTTCCCCTGTGAACTTTAATATTAAGATGCTATCTGAGCACATATCTGAAATATCTTGGGATTTCCTCTGGAGAGGGAAATTGATACAGGCTTCATCAGAGCAGATAAGTAAATGATCACTGTCCCACTGGTCATTTAGTCCTACTTTTGTTACCGTGGAGTCCTCAGTGGGTCTGTAGCACTGGACATTGACTCGTAAGCCTTTATGATTTTTTTACACCCTTTCTGCTTTTTGCGTATGATTACACAGAGCCTAAACAGCGACTATGTAAATATTCTCTTCCTTGGAAAATATAAAATATCATTTCCCATGTTCTTCATTCTCTAACAGGGTTTTAAGCCCAGCTCAGGAACAGTTCAGGAACTGAATTTCCGCAGCAATAAGAACGTTTGGGGTTATTTCAGTGTTGCTGCTGCAGGGGGACTTCATGAATTTGCTGATTCTCAGTTTGGTCACTGCTTTTCCTGGGGAGAAAACCGAGAGGAAGCAATTTCGTGAGTATAATAGCATTTGATTGCATTTCAAAAACAAACTTGTGCTAATCTTCAGTGAAGGTGTGAGCATGGGAATGGGAATCATTATCTGCTACAAAAGCACTAATGTTGCTAATATGGACAGCTTTTTTGAAGAATGTATCTTTAATTGTATTTGCATTCATGTTGTGTTAAATTATGCAGTATTTGGCAGATGTTTTTCTGTTTGTTGCTCTGAGCCTATTCAAGTATTTCTGCTTTCAAATATTTTTGATAAATATAAAATTGATTGATTTAAAGATACCCCTTATTTTTCTGTAGAAATAGTATTGTTATTGAGGGGAGGTAGATTCTTGACCAAGAGTTGTCATCATATAAGTCATAGATAAGATCTCTTATTTGTCATCAAAATAAAGATATAGCTGTAAATGTCCTTTAGTCATTTAAAATAATAAAATCAAACTGCTTATTACGTGAAAAGGGCATAAGGGAACTGTCCATATTGCTTATATGAGAGACCTCAGTGTGCTATGAAATATACACATAGCTTATACAAACATGACTAGTATATCGTAAGTATTAGTTAATATTCTATTGAACATAAATATTAAATATTTACTAGCAGTTTTGCTTGCCTAAAAAGTAGGGCCCTTGGAGGTAATTTTGACAGGTTAGATATTTTAGACTATCCAAAATTCATCTAGCTCTTTCTGTTTTTTAATTGTCTATTTCCTTGGACCAATTCCTTTGCCCTTTGAACTGTACACGTAGAATATGTAATCAATAAGTATTTATTAATAATGTTAGTTTTTAATAGTGTTTCCAGAAATTGGGGCGTCTCAATTTTTTTCTTTCTTTCACAGCCATACCCTACTTTGCCAATGTGAAGAAGAGTTACACTACAGCTTGCAAATTGGTGGCTGTCCAACTAGTCACAGCCACAGATGTGTTTTGATTGGCTTGGCTTATAGAGTGTTAGTTTTCATAAGTCGCCAATATTTAAAAACTGGGGGATTGAAATAAATAATATATGGACTTCTCTTAAAAAAATGGGATGATGATAACAGTGGTTTTATATTCCACTTGGCAAAAATTAACTGAAGCTTTGTGAGGTTGCTTCTTTTGGAGGAAACCTGAGCTCTCCAGTTCACATGGCCCCCATCCAGTTTGCCTCACTCATTTACATTCCCAGAGTGGCCTCTATTGGTATTTAGATTTCCCGACTGGCAGGCCACCAAATATTTTGTACAGAACATGTCTTATGACCTGGTCCCAGAGCCTCGTTCCTTACTTCCTGACTCTCTCTGTACAGTTCTCTACAGGGTAAAGCCACCAGGTCAACGTTTAGCATGTTAAAATTATGCTCTCTACAGTAAGCTTGCTTCTTGACATCATGCCATAGTTCATTCTTCAGCCCAGAGTTTGTTTCTTCTTTTTTTCATGACATTAGGTCTATATTCTTCAACTTGGTGTTCCTATTCTCCAGAATAGCCCCTGCCCATATTTCCTGCATTATTTCTCGTAGATCATAATCTAAATGCCATGAGAACAGGACCATGTCTGATTTGTTGCTGCTTATCTGTTCTGTGTATAGTAGATTGTATCTGCTAATCCCATACTCCTAATTATCCCTTCCCCTTCCCTTTCCCCTTTGGTAATCCTAAATTTGTTTTCTATGTCAGATCCCACATCCTCTATGAAACCATAGGGAGGTGGATTTTTTCCCTTCTTAGAACCTCTCCAGCACTTTGCTTATATCTCTTTTATCTCTTTTCTGGTATTTATGATATTCTGTCGTATATGTTTAAAGTCATTATTGTATCTACACTCTCTCTCCCTTATGTGTCTAGTATGTGTCTTGAGTCTGTGTCTTGCATAATAAGTATTTGTTGAAGTAAGGACCTGCCCTCTGCAGGATAGACACTGGGTGGAAATATGCAGGAAAAAACCACAGCATTTGAAATTTTGTTAAAATTCGATCATTTAACACTTAATTGGGAAGTAGTAAAAGTAATGAGCAAGTCACTCCTCAGATGGCTAAAACACAGCTTAAAGAAACATTCTCATGTACAGGGTCAGGCTGAGTGATACCTGACTGACGCCGGATAGTTATCTCTATTGTATGGAAACCTTTAAATTAAGGGCTTAGTGTTTGTCAAAATTCATGGAACAGTATACTTAAAATAAGTATATTTTATTATATGTAAATTTTACCTTAATAAAATAAATAAGGTGTAAGGAAGGGAGAGTTACGCCCTAATTCTAGTTAGCCAGCCAATGAATGGAATGATGGAAACTTAGTAAATGAAAACTAAGGGTGGTTTGCACATAACTTATTCAGTAATTCTGTGTAATGAAATGTATGTGATTTGCTGGTGCTATCAATCAGACTCATAAGTTTGCTGACATCTCAAAAATTCCATCTGGAATGAGCACACACACATGGGCACTCTCATTTGTTCTTGAAACTGTCTTGCTCCTCCTTCCTAAGAGTCCAAAGGAATGAAACGATTCTTGAAAATGACTGAAAAACACTAAAACGTTTGTTGCTAAAACAGATCTGTTTCTGTTCTTCTCCCAGAAACATGGTGGTGGCTTTGAAGGAGCTCTCTATTCGGGGCGACTTTCGAACTACAGTTGAATACTTGATCAAATTGTTGGAGACGGAAAGCTTTCAGTTGAATAGAATTGACACTGGCTGGCTGGACAGACTGATAGCAGAAAAAGTACAGGTGGGTATTTCTTCACTTACACGGACAGCTTCTGGGACTGGGCTGTGATATAGGCTTGTGTTGTGATCAGTCCATTCCACTAGATAAAACCTAGTTGATTCTAATGTAAGTGGTTCTTGGTCTACGTGGAAAAATATAGGAGTCAGTGTGATTTTAGCACTGTAAGAGTGCTTGTGTTACACATTTTATATGTTCTAATATTACTTCCAAGGGTGTATTTGAAGAGAGGCATGCAGGGATTGAAATACTTTCTCTTTCCTCATTTGATGTTAAATCTTGGTCACAGTTACCAACCTTTACATCTGTCCACCAAGTACTGATGAGATGGACCTCATATAAATCAACAGACATTACCCCTTGTTCCTGAATCGCTGGGCTATTCTAAATTACTCCAGATTTTGTATAAAATCATTAGATTTATGTAAGTTACCTGGGATCCAAATTTTAGTTACATACCATTTTTCTTTGAGATTATCAGCAGCCAAATCTTTGTACCTTTTTGATTATTTGTGACAAAAGCTTGTTTTTGAGCTACTCCTTGGCTCAGTGGAAATCTTAGGGTGTAGAAAACGTATTTTTCATCTGTATTCAAATGAGGCCTCTGTTCAGATTCTAAAAATAAATGTGTTTTTGTCTCAAAGATCAGTTGAGCAGTAAGGATGGAGATTCTCAGTGCTAGCTGATTCTTCACAGCACATTTGAGCCTGATTTAAATTGAGGCGCCATGGTGCCAAGTGACCGTGCTTTTGATCTGCCCACTTTTTCTTTCTTTCAGGCAGAGAGACCTGACACCATGCTGGGAGTTGTATGTGGGGCTCTCCACGTGGCCGATGTGAGCCTGCGGAATAGCATCTCTAACTTCCTTCACTCCTTAGAGAGGTAGGCTTTGTTTCTTGTGGTCCATGCTAGCTAACCCATGGTCCTGAGTACAGGACTGAAGTTCGGCGGCCCATTTATTCTTCTCTCTGCTCCTGGCAGCTTGTGAGCGCTACTTGTTACTCACTGACCGTGGGTGCAGGGGAGAGAAGGGATGTAGGAGTTTATAGCAAATGATTTTGGGACTCTTTAAGTACAGATTTCTAGAAATTGGTTTATAACACAGTTAGAACAGAATGGTTGCTTTTTAAAAACTGGAATCCCAATGAAGTAAACATTCTCTTTTATATAAGCATCAAATCTCTCCAAGCCCTGGTGATGAAAGTCAGGTGTTTTTCTCCAGCAGGGGACCCTGAATGTTTCATATATTACCTGCAGCACCTTTCAGGAAATAATAATTGAGACTGATATTCAAGATGACCTCATGAGTCTTTCAAGTAGAGGATCAGATTGTTTGGGGCTAAACTAATTTCCAACACGGGTTCTTCTGAGGTGTCTGAAAGGAAGAAAAGAAACAAAATTTTAAAAATTGAACTGAGATTTCGGTTATTCAGGTCTTACCGTAAAGATCTTTCTTTCACTGTGTTACGCTTACTCACTGAAACCTTCATCAGCTCACATTACCCTTCGGTATCAGATCTAAATCTCTCAGTGCGACTTTTAACTCCCTGTATTCTTTGGCCCCTTTTTACCAGTCTGGCCTTACTTATTTCTATTCTTCAGCATGCAGTCTGTAACCTAGCTGAATGGTTTCCCTACTGGGGTACAGATGTGCCACACGTAATCTCCTCTACAAGCTCCCCCTACTGTTTTAACATTATTTTAAATTTATTTTTAAAACTTGTGTTTTGAAATAACTTCATACTAATAGGAGAACTGCATGCATAGTACAAATAATTTGTATGTATTCTTTGCCCAGATTCACCAATTATTAACAACTTCCCTAACTTGCTTTATCACTCCCTCCGTTGGTTATTTTCCGAAGTCTTTCTTGATAATGTTTCCTTCGTTGGTAATGTCTTTCCCTTTCCCCTCCACTCCAGGCAGCCATGGTTTACTGCCTCTTTTTTTCTTTTTTAAGACTCCAAATAAAGTTCAGTTGCCAGTAGTAAATGAGGGTTTATTGTATTGGGGCTTTTTTTTTTTCTTTTTTAAATATATTTTTAAGAATAGGTAATACATTCAGATGGTTCAAAACTCAAAAGGCCCAAAAAAGTATATAGTAAAAAGTCTCCTTCCTGTCTTTGTTCCTGGCCACCCAGTTTCCTTCTCTGTAGTCAACCCATGTTACTGTTTTTTCTGCAGTCTTCCAGACATATGGTAAACTTACATAAACATAGATATGTAATATTTGTTTCTTTGCACCGCTTATTTTTTTTAAACACAAATGGTAGCATACCCTGAAACTGTTCTACACAATTTCATTTGCTCTTTTCCTTTAACAGTATATTTTAGAGAGTATTTCATATTAGTACATAAAGGGCGTCAAATTTCTCTTCTTTTTTAAACATTTTAAAATGTATTTTTTAATTGACATATAGTTGATTTACAATGTTGTGTTAGTTTCTGATGTGATTCAGTTATATATATATATATACACACAAGTAAATATATTCCTTTTCATATTCTTTTTCAATGTAGGTTATTATAAGATATCAAATATAGTTCCCTGTGCTATACAGTATAATGTTGTTTATCAACTTTCTTTTTAATGGCTGCATAATATTCCAGTATATGGCTTTTTTGTAATTTATGTTTCAGTCTCTTACTGATGGTCCTTTAGGTTGTTTTCAGTCTTGATATTCCAGGAAATGCTATAACCAATAACCTTTGAGATTCCCTTATAAACTTTTAGAACTTTCTAGAAGTAAATATCTCACACATTGTTGTTCTTTCAGGGGTCAAGTCCTTTCTGCTCATACGCTTCTGAATACAGTAGATGTCGAACTTATCTATGAGGGAGTCAAGTATGTACTGAAGGTATGCTGAACCCCACAGAAGCCAACACCATAATTTTTGACTCGTTGTTAGCTTGCTTCCTTTAGGTCAGGGGATGAGGGGGGAAGTTTGGTTTACTGCAGGACTGGGCATTAGTGAAATTACAGACATTATTAGTGTCAGTAGCCTTGTGTCAAAGCAATATTTGATGATTCTCTGAAAATGTTTTAGCTGTCACTCAAGTTCACATATGCAGCCAAGAGATAAAGAAGACAGAATAACCAGAGCAGGGAGATGCAGCTAAAGTCACCCTCTTTGCCTGAAGCAGGGCCGAGTCATGCCCACCAACATTAGTGCTGAGAGCACAGGACCACGAATTTCCTTCCTCTCTGGCAGAGCTCTCTTACCTGTATCCTTGAGGACTGGAATTTTGTCTGGGACTCCACCTGGGAGAGATACACTGCCTTGTCTCTTCTGGTTCCCGTTTCCTACAGGTGACTCGACAGTCCCCTAACTCCTATGTGGTGATCATGAACGGGTCGTGTGTGGAAGTAGACGTGCATCGGCTGAGCGACGGAGGACTGCTCTTGTCCTATGATGGCAGCAGCTACACCACGTACATGAAGGAAGAGGTGGACAGGTGAGCGGCTGCTTGAGGTCCTTAAGTTCCTCTCTTCATAAGCTACCACTGTTAGCAGTTTCTTATGTATTTTGCAGAAATTTTGAATGCACATACAAGTTACGTATACATGCATACTGTGTTTTTCTTTTAAATACATTCATAAATAAAAATAACTTTTAGTTCTGCACCTTATTTTTTTTCCTTTAACACATGGAAAGGGTATAGAACATTGCCTGGGACATAGTAAGGGTTCAGAAAATGTTAGCTATTACATCATTATCTTCATGGTTTTTTCCCCCTCTAATAGAGGTGCGTATTCTTTTTAATGGTCATATAGTATTCCATCATGTGGATATGCCATAATTTATTTAATCTGACCCTTAAATTTTGGTTATTTGGCATTGTAAATAAAGATGCAGTGAATAGTGTGTGTGTGTGTTTGTGTACGTACAGAATGAAGTTGTTAAGTGTTTCTTTTAAGACTGACATTATTCTACCATTATCCTTTACAACTTGAGGTGCTTTATTGACTTCCACAGTCCTTCTTGTCTCCTAGGTATCGCATCACAATTGGCAATAAAACCTGTGTGTTTGAGAAGGAAAATGACCCTTCAGTGTTGCGCTCACCTTCTGCTGGGAAGTTAATCCAGTACATTGTGGAGGATGGAGGCCATGTGTTTGCGGGCCAGTGCTATGCTGAGATCGAGGTCAGGGTGGTGATTGGGCTTCTGGGTCATGGGAAGGAAGGTAGGGAAAAGATTGCTGGGATGGACTGGGACTCAAGAGTAACAGAAAAGAAGTAGGAAATAGAAAGGAAAGAGCATCAGTTGGTTTAATGGGGATTATGAACACTGAGATTTTAAAAGCAAATAAAAAGCTCTTAGTTTTTCTTTGACAGATGAGGAATCTCTGGCTCTAAAAATACATGTGAGGCAACAACACTTATTGAGTGTTGGGTATTGTGCTAAGTACTGGTTATACAGAAAAAATATGAGGGGTGGAATGGACAAGTAATGAAATATGAATTGTGAGAGAGCCAAGCGCAGAGTGCAGAGGGCCTCCTGCCCCAAATCAGTGTGGGTCTTGGTAGACAGTGAGAGAAGACTTCCTGAACGAGGGGGCTTTGATCTTAGCTTTGAAAGAAAGGTAGTAATAGACCAGATGAAGAAAGGCAGGGAACAGTGTTTAAAGGTGAAGAAACAGCATATACAAAGGCACAGAAGCAAAGAAGTTTGGTATATTTAAGGAACTGCAGTTACATATCGATACTGCTTGAGAATGGCTATGGTTTAATGGGAAGTGGCAAGCAAAGCTGCTAAGTGAGTAATCAGAATTTTACATCATGAAGGACCCTATAAGACATACTAAGAAGTTTAGACTCTACTGAAGGCAGATGGGGAGTCACTGAAGGATTTTACATGGACAGGTGATATGAGGAGATTTGGGCTCTAGAGTGATTGCTCTTAGTGAACCTTGTGGTGGGTGCATAGCAGGTAGGAAAGTCTATTGGGAGGTTTTTGAAGTATCCTAGGCCAGAAATGATGAAGGACTAAACCAAAGAGATGGCAAGAGAGGAAGATTTTTGAGAAAGGTTTAGAAGGTGTACTTGGCTAGGCTTGGTAAATTGGTGGATAAGGGAGGAAAAGGAGTCAAGAATGATCCTTAGGGATTTGGTCTGGATGTCTTAGGTAGACAGCGTGAGCAGCTTGATCCACAGGTATAAGGAGGCTAAATTGTTCATCATTTCTAAGTATAAAACACGTGAAAACACAGACTATGTCAAAATGCATGTAAATACCAGAAACAGGGAATGTCAGTAGCTGTCATTAATCCCTAAAGCTAGGTCCTGAGAGATTTTTCAAATTTTTCATTATAGGTGATGAAGATGGTAATGACCTTAACAGCTGCAGAGTCTGGCTGTATCCATTATGTCAAGCGGCCTGGAGCAGCTCTCGACCCTGGGTGTGTACTAGCCAAGATGCAGTTAGACAACCCCAGCAAGGTCCAGCAGGTGAGCAGGAAGATGCTTTCAATATTGCTCTGCAATAAGGGTAGCTTGGAGGGTCAAGTGATTTCAGTGCTTGGTTTGCTAGTTTTTCCTTAAGCTTTTTACCCCTGATTTTATGCCTTGTCCTTGTGCCTTTGGTTCTCTAGAAGTAGAGTTTGCAAGAGTTAATTATGTCACTAAGATTCTGTGGTTTTCCGAATGATGCTTCTTCCATTGCTGGGTTTGGCGAAGGGAAGTCTTGATTTTGAATCTGAGTTGCAGTGGTGTGTTTGCACCCTGAATAGAAGGTAGTGGATGACTTGGTCTCTCATTGGGGTTGACAGGCCGAGCTTCACACGGGTAGCCTGCCGCAGATCCAGAGCACAGCGCTCAGAGGCGAGAAGCTCCACCGAGTGTTCCACTATGTCCTGGATAATCTGGTCAACGTCATGAATGGATACTGCCTTCCAGACCCTTTCTTCAGCAGCAGGGTATGAATCACTTTTCTTGAGGATGGGTATACATAATAGGGTACCTGTTTTCCAAGATAGTTTAAAAGTCACATAAGGATTTTTTTTTTTAAGGGAGAGAAAGCAAGCTGTTTGACCTGGAACTTGCCCACTTTTAGTTGTGGGATTTGAAGTCTTTAAATCCTTGCTTCTTTCTGTGTCACTGACTTCACATTTAATTGGGTTTTAAACCAAAGAACCAGGGCAATATTAGATGCTTATTTTGTAATGTCAAAATAAGTGCAGGCATACCTTGGGGATACTGAGGGTTCGGTTCCAGACCACTGCGATAAAGCGAACATTACAAGAAAGCAAGTCACGTGAATTTTTTGGTTTGACAGTGCAAGGAAATGTTATGTCTACACTACATTGTAGTTTATTAAGTGTACAGTAGCATCATGTCTAAAAACAATGTACATACCTTAATTTTAAAAAATACCTTACTGCTAAGAAATGCTAACCATCATCTGAGCATTCAGTAAGTCATAATCTTTTTGCTGGTGGAGGGTTTGAAATATTGCAAGAATTACCAAAATGTGACACAGAGACATGAAGTGATAAATGCTGTTGGAAAAATGGTGCCGATAGACTTGCTCGCCGTAGGGTTTTACAAATCGAAACCTTCAATTTGTAAGAAACACAGTATCAGTGCACAATTAAGTGAGGTATGCCTGTACTGTGTGGTCATGAATTCAGATATATCATGTTATTTGGGAGAGTGTGTTAATTTTCTCTGGATCCTACTTCATTATGTCCTTCTTCTCAGGTGAAAGACTGTGTAGAGCGGTTGATGAAGACCCTCAGAGATCCCTCCTTGCCTCTCCTAGAGTTGCAAGATATCATGACCAGCGTCTCTGGCCGTATCCCCCCCAATGTGGAGAAGTCTATCAAGAAGGAAATGGCTCAGTATGCCAGCAACATCACATCAGTCCTCTGTCAGTTTCCCAGCCAGCAGGTATTTATAGAGTAACTCTACCATTTTCTACTGGCTGCCCATGCTAGAGTTCATGTTGCAGGATTCCTTCCTGTTTGCATCCTCCTTACTATCTGGATGTTGTGCTTTTTAAGTTGTAAGCATTTTGCCTTTCACAAAACTGCCTCATGGTACAAGCCCAATAATGAAAGCACTGTATGTGAAACGTAAAGTATCTGTGGTTATGAGAAAAGCATATTCGGCCAGGTACCCCCTAGAGTTTTGTTCTGTGAGAGGTATTTTTTGTGCATTTAAAGTAGACAGATATTTGTAGTTTTATTATCAGAGACCTCCTCACTACCTCAGCAGCATGCTTGTTACCCTTTGCCTATAATCTAAATTTACATGTTGGGGGTAAACCTAGACAAGGGGGGAGTTATGTTTGCACCTTGACCTTAAGCAAATCTTGCCTGTCAGGGCCTCTGATAGGATGGTAGTCTTTGTGATGCACTCATTAGTTCATCTGAGAAAGGGTGAAAAGTAATACAAGTTGCCTTCTTAATTAACATGAATGAGCTCCTAAGCTATGCCTAGTAACTCCGAGCTGCTGTCAGCGTGTGAAAGATAGAAATTGTCTTGTTATAATTAAGAAGATTCCTGGTGTTGATGCCACAGAGGCTAATGCACTGGGTCCCTTTGTTGGGCTGGGCTTCATTTTTTTCTCTTTCTTGTACTTTAGATTGCCAACATCCTAGACAGCCACGCAGCTACGTTGAATCGGAAGTCTGAACGGGAAGTCTTCTTCATGAACACTCAGAGCATCGTCCAGCTGGTACAGAGGTAGTTACATGTAACGCCAAATCCCAGACCTGTCTGGCCCCAAACCTTCCTTTCTTCTAAGTAGTCACAGGGAGGTTTACCACAGATTTGACTTAGAGAAGTTAGAAAGCACCTAACATCTTAGAAAATACCTTATACTGACTCAAGATCTTAGAACTGTGAAGTAACTCTCCTACTCAGTGTTTCTGATGACTCGTTTCTATTGGACATCTTTCTGTCAGTTATTAAGGCACAGAAATCTCATTGTTTCCTTTTTCTTTGCTTTTGATGAAACTCCTAATTTTCCTCCTGGCACAGGGCCCAGAATGACATTTATTCTTCACTTGTGAAGCCAACTGTTGGACTAACAATCTTCACAGAACATTGGCAACTTTAAGATAGTCATAAATTTTTCAGATACTCCTTAGCCATTTGAAGTGTGTGGTAATCATTTCTACTTAGCAAAAGGAACTGAACCAGGGGTGTTGTTAGGGCTATCGAGTGGTTTTTGGTTTTGTTTTGTTCTCTATTTTCCCTCTATTCTTTTATTTAAAAAAAAAATCTTGTGTATAGCTAGATTTCTTTCAGTCTTGAATTTTAAGTTAATCTGGTTAGTTGATTCCAGGCTGGCTCCTATCCTGTCTTATATTCAGAGGGAAAGCAGTTTGGTAGAAAGTCAATAGAGTAAATCTGGGCTCTGGGTTTATTATTTAATAGTCTGTTATTTAATCGTGTTAGCCTGTCAGGGTTTTCGGTGGAGACTCTCTTCTGTTTGCCTAGGTACCGAAGCGGCATCCGAGGCCACATGAAGGCCGTAGTGATGGATCTGCTGCGGCAGTACCTGCGAGTAGAAACACAATTCCAGAACGGTAAGCTCCTTACTGAGGGCTCTGTACCTGAGAACGTTTCCCTAGAGGACTGAGCAGCGGCTGAGCCAGTTCATCCTGTCACTAACACTTGCCATTAACCAACTCTTTTCTCCTGTCACCAATCCCTTAAAAACTAAACCTCTAGGTATATAGAGCAAACTTACGGTTACCAGAGAGTAAAGGGGGTGGGAAGGGGTAAATAGGGAGTTTGAAATTTGCAGATACTAACTACTATATATAAAACAGATAAACAACAAGTTTATACTGTATAGCGCAGGGGACTATATTCAGTATCTTGTAGTAACCTATAATGAAAAAGAATATGAAAATGAAAAAAAAAAAAAAAAAGAAAAAGAAAACCAAACCCCCCCCACCCCAAAAACCCTAAACCTCTATATCCCACTAACACCAAAGAAAGAATAACAGGAAAACACAGCTTGATGAGATTGTGAATCCAGCCCTTCTAGGAAAGGGCTGAGATAATTTTTCTGGTAGAGATTAGCATTCCCTGTTGGTGTCTTCTTGACCTCATATAGTGAGAGTTGATTGGGTCATGACCAGGCTGAAATTGAGAAACCCTATCCAAAGAGCTTGCCTCTCAGCAGCTAATCCATGGATTGAACCACAGGCATCTGAAAAAGGCTCAGATTTTCCAGTGCTTTTCAGTGTATCAGTTAGGTGGAATTTATCCTGGGCTTTCTCTGTAGAGCTTCACTAAATGATGTACAAGGTCTCCAACTGAAACGCCCTGGCTAAGGTTTTAAAGCCACATGCTGCTGATACTGCTTTCTGCCACAAGATGGCAGTAAAACACCACAGAATTTGAAAGATAACCTAATATTTGCTTGAATCTGTTTTGCTCCCTTTTCCATCCTTAAAGGATGGCTCTGCCATTCTTGACAAGCAGAAATACTCAAGTAAATATTGCCAACTGAATCCAGCAGTGTATAAAATAATACATCACAACCAAGTTGGCTTTATCCTAGTAGTGCAAGCTTGATGAATATTTGAAAAACTGATTAATGTCATTTATCATGCCATAGACTAAAAGAGGAAAAAAACATGGCCATCATCTTAAGATACGGATGAAAAACGCACTTGGCAAAATTTAGTATCCATTCATGATAAGTTCTTGGGCAAATAAAAATGAAGTGGAGCTTTTTATCATGTAAAGTTCCCCCACAAAAAAATCTATAGGGTACATCATACATAGCTGTGAAATATTAAAAGCATTCTATTTAAGATTAAGAATAAGACAAGGACACTTCTGTCATTACTGCTATTCAGCATCATACTGGATATCCTAGCCAGTGCAGTAGGACAAGAAAAAGAATGAAAAGCTCTGAGGATTGGAAAGGAGTAAGGAAATAAATCTGCCACTATTAGATATGATATGATGTCTGTCTGAAAAGCCTCAAAGAATCCACATATTTATTATTAAAATTATTTAAAATCTAACAAAATTGCTGGATACAAAAGTCACTATACAAAATTCAAATTTTATAGTAGAAAAGTTGTTTAGAAGAACAATTTAGAAAAAGATTTCATTTAAAATAGCAACCCAAAATATGAAATTCTAAGGAATAAGTGTAACAAAAAAATGTGCAACCTGTTTTGGAGAAAATTATAGTCATTGAAAATAATAAGGAAGATCTAAATTATATCATGGCCTTGGATTGGAATATATATTTGTAAAGCATTGATTCTCCCTGAATTCATCTGTAGATTCATTGACGTTCCAAAAAAAAACTTACTTGTGTATCTTTGTGGAATTTGTCAAGCTAATTCTATAATTTACATGAAAGAAAGGTAACCAAATTTCTTCTAAAGAAATACACTTGGAGATATTTGTTCAGTTAAATACCAAGTTTTAATATAAAGCCTTATTAATGAAGAGATTGTGATTTTGGTGTAGGGATAGATTAATAGAACAATGGAACATTGATCCATGCACATAAGAAAACTTACTTTACAACAAAGCAGTAATTGTCAATCATGAGGAAAGGGCAGACTTTTCAATAAATGATACTGAGACAATGGATTATTCATTTCCAAAAAACCCCAAAACCAAAAAGGATCCCTACCTTAGACCATATACACAAAAATCAATTCCAGATGAATTAAAAACTTAACCATGTACTAAAAAGGCAAAGCTACTAAACTTTTAGGAGAATATCCTTATGACTTCAGGCCAGAGAAAATTTTGTTATACAAGACACAGGAAGTACAAACTAAAGGAGAAGTTTGAGTAATTCAATTCCACTTAAGAACTTCTGTTCACGAAAAGATACTGTAAGGAGACTGAAAATATGACGCAAGGTGGAAGGAAGGTATTTACGAAACATAACAGCTAACAAAGGATTAGTGTCTAGAATCTGTAGAGAACAGCTATGAATCAATAAGTAAAAGACAACCTAGTAGAAAAATGGGCAAAAGATACAAAAAGGTAATGCACAGAAAAGGAAGCACAAATGATCCACCCACTGATAAAAAGATGTTCAATCTCATTACTAATTAGAGAAATGTGAACGAATACCAATTGGAGAGATGTGAACCAAAACCACAGTGAGATTGACCAAAATTTAAAAAAATCCCATCATCTCCTTCCACTGCTTCTGTAAGTAGAAGTTCAGATTGGTATAACCACTTGGAAAATGGTTTGTCAATACCTAATGGAAATGAACTTATTTGTACTCTTCAACCGAGCAATTTCACTCTTAGATAATGCACTCTAGAGAAACCGATACATATGTCTGTTAGGAGACATACACAGGACTGTTTGTAGCAGCATTATTCATTAACAGTGAAAAAGACTGGAAACAATCCAAATATACACAAGTAGAATAGATAATTGGATTCTAGTATGTTCCTACAATGGATTACTCTACAGCAGTGAAAATGGATGAACCAAGAGACACATGTGAGCAAAAGGATGAATCTCAAAAGCATAATGGTGAGGGAAAGAAACAGGTTATAGAAGGATCCAAACGCAAAAATTCCATTGTTATCAGGTTGAAAACAGGAAAAATGAAACTATGTACGTTTGTGATAAATGTAAAGAAAACACAAAGAATGATTAAGATAAAATTCAGCATAGGGTTGTTTTTGAGGAGGAGCACAAAGGATGCTTGAAAGATTCTAAAAATGTTCTGTTAAGACAGAAAATGGTAGTTACATGGGTGTTTATTCTTCTGTATGTGTCTTTCACAAGAAAAAGTTTTTAAAAAGAGGCACTTGGAAGCATTCCTTACTTTCTGTTTAGTGTCTCCACTGCCTCTCCCCTGAGTAAATATTCTTATCTCCCCTGGCCCTAGTAATTGGCCCTTGGTAACTAATTACCAAGATATATTTCTGTTGTCACTTCAAAGCTAAATCTTGGTTGGGAGAAACGTGTATGTCCTACATGTTGCTTAGGACAACCAATTTTTAAACAGCTTCCATTTTATTCTAAGTAGGTCTTTTATGCAATTGGCAGTTCTCTAAATATTATAGTTCACTGTTTTTTAAACGTAGCTTCACTTTGAAAAAAAATCTTACATTAATCTCTAATATTTAAAACATAAAAGCACAGTTGCTTTGGTTGATTGTACTCGGTGTTCTAGGAATCCATAGTAATGCAGTTTGAATGCCACTGTTCTGGTTTGTAACTTGACATGGAATCTGAACCAAAGTGATTATCCTTTGGTATTTTCATTATTTCGTAAAATTCTGACCCTTGAGACTATTCAAACACTAATTCTCCTTTACTTGGGAATTTAATTCTGAGGTGAGCTGTTTTCTGAATAACTGGGTATTACTTATATCCCATTGTAGATGTCACTACAGTATACCTGAAGCTTATGCTTCTGTTGCAAAGCATAGCTCTGCTAGCTGGAACTAAGCTGCCTCTTGTGGCCTTATGAAAGGCCAGTGAAAATATACATAGCTGTGCTCTCCCTGCAGGCGTTTTGACTTAATGCAAGGTTCTGCTTGATCAATGCTTTGATTTGGGTTTGGAATTCCTAGGCATTGCTTAGCTGTTTCATGGACTAATGGGGGCGGGGGGGGGTGGGTGTTGATTCTAAAGGTGGCAGCCATCTTTCTTGTGGATATTGATAAGTGTGTTTTATTTTTGAGTTAAAACTGTTCCTTCTAGTTAGGGTGAAACATGGCCAGAGAGTCCAACATGGAACCAGAATCTCTAGCTGGGGTAGACTTTAAAGATCATTGGGTTTAATGGTATTGACATTTCTTTTTAAGCAGCCAAACCCTCTCTTCTAAGGAGATCATTCCAGGAAGGTAAATAAGAAAATTTAGAGTAAGGGTAGAAGGTTGGGGTTATCCCCAACCCCTCAGTCTCTAAGACATACCCTCCCTCCACCTCTAAAAACATTTTTTTAATGAAAATAAAGCTGAGAGAGAGAAAGTGATTTGCCCGGGAGCACATAGTAAATTGGTTAACAAAGCTGGACTTTGAGCCCTAGGTTATACCAGATTGCTTGACTCCTAGTCCAGTGTTGCTGTGACTAAACCACACTGCCAATTCTATACAAATCCATCCAAGAAATGTCTTGTTTCTTCTCACTACTTATCAGGTGAATTACAGACTTTAAAAAACACACAAATAGCATGTAAACGTGAACATTCATACATGAGTGAGGACCAGTTCTTTTTGCTGCTTGCAGGTCACTATGACAAATGCGTGTTCACCCTTCGGGAGGAGAACAAGAGTGACATGAACACTGTGCTGAACTACATCTTCTCTCACGCTCAAGTCACCAAGAAGAATCTTCTGGTCACAATGCTCATTGTGAGTACCATTTTTCTGAACCCATAAGGATGGTTGATGATATGAAAAAAGCATTTCTCCTTCTCATGGCTGTGGTCAGAGGAAAAGCTCCTGTCTTTTGTAATTGTGGGATGAGTGGGGCTCAGGTTGTGGATTAACAATTTCTCACATCCGTCTTTGTCCTTGACCTGAAGGAACCTGCTCTAGTCAGGAAAGGATTGTTCTGCCAATTATGTGTATAATCTTACACAGGAGCTCCAATCTCTTGTCTCTACTGAGAGATGCCCTGTGTTTCCTCATTCCTGTTGTTATTCATAACAGTAACTTTACAATTTAGTCTTATCCGACCAATGTGCTTTTCCGTTATAAACTCTTGTTAATTCCATGAATGTCAGCAATGACGCTCATGTCCAGAACTTAAAAACAAACAAAAAAAACCCCCAACTATTAGAAATCTAATACTGTTCCCTCCCAACCACAGAAATTTAAATTTATTCTGTCATCTTCTTCGGTCCCTTTCTGTTTTATTTACGTGGACATCCAAGCTCAGATTATTGCATTGGTAGATGCTTTTGTCCGCGTTACCTAGTGATGTGAGGGTCAGGAGAAGGTGGGAATGAGGGGTGAGACTCGTCCCTGAATAGCACTGATGGACGTTTGACAATGGGTAGAATTTTTGTGGGCTTCAGGATTTTTAAAGATGATTTGTAAGTTCTCCCCTCCTGGGTTTTTCTGGCTGAGTTAATTCTGGAAGTCAGGACAACAGGACTATTCGTAGAGGCCCCCATCCCACGAGCAGTTAATTGTCTTGCTGCTGCGTGTTTGTCTTTTTTAGACACCACAGTACCTTTTCACTCCTGTGGTTTTCTTTCTTGTCCCTTTGTGGCATTGGCATTCTTGGTACCTTAATCCTGTTTTTCCTTCTTGGAGGAAAAAAACTATAAATCTCCACTGCTATTTTTTAGTTCATGGTTCAGAATGAAGGGAAACTGTCTATCTCACATCTCTGGTTAGCAGCAGTGCCACTCGTTCAGTTATCTGTCCAGCTGGTTAACTCTTGAGGATAAAACGTTTTGTAGAATAGCCACTTTTAGAAATACGTAATCACAGGGAGAGTTCATTGCCTTTGCTACCCTGAATGGCTAGATATTGGATAAACCAGAAGATGCATTTGAAAGGGAAAAAAAATCAGCACAATGTAATATTTCAACTTCCCCAAGTGACAGGTTTTGGCAAAGAAGTGATATTGTCTATGGCAACTTGCTGATTTTATTTTTTTCTCAATCAAAATGGAATTAAATCTCTGACTAATTAGATTTTTTTCCTTAAATTTTAATACAAAGCTTTCTAATTCTCATTTGGATAAAGCCAAGACTTTCTGGCAGAAAAGGGTAATGAAGAGGGTGTGGAAGAATCTGTCAGTTTGGACCGAAAATAGGTTAGAATTTGCCTTTTTAGGAAGCTAATTATGGTGAGTTTTCCTTTTATTATGATTACCTTTTTAAGGATTTAACAGTTTTCTGTGCTAAAAATAGACCAAAGCCCAGAATCCTTGGAGCAGCAGAAGAGTAATGATCGTCCAAGACTGTCGCTGGGTTTCTTAAATTCTAATTTGTAAGATATAGGGGCTCGGCTCGCTCCTTTTGCGGAGTGATTGTAAGTAACGCTTGCCTTAAGAATCTCATTATTGGAACACGGAGCCATATTTCCTCTGAGAATTCTGGAGTAGCTTTGAGCCGGGGCTGTTCATTTCTCAAGTAATCACGCTGGTGTGATGGAGAGAGAAAATGGCAGCTGTTCGGAGCTCAGGCCTTCAATTTTCTTCAGAGTCCAGTCACTCAAGTGTGTAATTACACGGGGGGTGCTGCAGAGGCGTCGGGCCCTGTCAGAGAACTGGTTTGAGGCTCTGCTTTCTGCTTTTGCCAGTCAGGACAGGCAGAAGCCAATGGGACTCTGGCTTGCTGCTGCTCCTTTTTCCCCCACCTTGTCATCCTGATTGCTTCTTACCTGCGTGGATAGTACCCAAACTTTCTTTCCAGCAGGCTGAGCTCTTTGGAGAAAAGAGCTGTTTGTTAGTGTTTGGGTTTGGATGAATAGGACTGGGAGGAGCGGAGGAGAGGAGAGAGTGGGGGAGAGGAAGGGGAGGGGGAGGAGGGAGAGGAGGTGGAGGAAGGTTGAAGATGTGAACCAGAAAGATGGATTTGTCCTTTTCTTTATTTTGGCATTTCACATTTATCTTTAAAAAACAAAACAAAACTCGGTAAACATCTGTAGGCTTTTATATCATTAAATTTCATTTGAAATATCAGTTGTTTTCACCTCTTCTTAGAGATTTGGAAATCAAGAAGTTAACTGATATGATTGAGCTGAGAGAGCCAGCTATAGTGGCTCGTGGAGCAGGGACGAAGCTGAAAAAGTGCTCCTTTCTGATCTGCCTTCTTTGGCAATGGTCAGGTCCCCCCCCCCCCCATCTGTGTTGATGGTGGTAGCTGGTAAAAGCCATTTTAGTTGTTTGGATTACTCTTTCTGTAAGCCTGTGTCTTTTGCAGATATCACCGGGACGTGGTACGTTTGGTTCCTCCAGCTAGCGTTCTCTCTGCTGGTTCCCCTTCCTTTGATTACCTTGGCTCCCTGATTGATGGCTATGTGCCCAGCATTCCAATCCATGCTTTCCAGAAGTAGGGCTGTCGAAGGCGTGCTTTGCTGAACTAGATGATGATTTCTGGGGCTTGTGAACCTGGAGGGAATCAAGAAAATCAGACTCTGTGAATCACTGTAACAGAATATTGGCTGCTCCGAGGAAACTTTCCTCCCCTTCAGGTATTAGTATAACTTGCCTCAAGGACTCTTTAGCAAATTTCTTCTAATCTTTCACTGTATCTAGGAGCAAAATAGCAAATAAAATGCTAAAGTCCTGTCAGGTCTTGTCCATTTAGAGGAACATTGTGCCACATAGAAAAGTCTGTAAGACTAACAGGAAGTTTATTTTTTGAAAGTGCTTCTTATTTCTTCTTATCTCTTCTAAAGTTAATCTTTTAGGAGAAAGCTTAGATTGTTGTTTATGTTTACTTAGCGACATTTAAAGGACTCTTTGGCCAAATTAAGCAGTTTTGTACCAATAAAAAGTATCAATGTCCTTCTAGCTGTCTGGATGACAAAGTACATATCCTATAGCCGCCTTGGTTCTGAGTAGTCTTCCCCTCACTACTTTTATCTTGTTTCTGGTATGGTCCGCATGAACGTGATGTCATCCAAGCTTCCTCAGGAGTAACGCCATGCCTGTGAGCCTCTGATTTGGTTTAGACAGGAAGCATTTAAAATGCTGGAAAAAAAAAATCAAATAAATAAATAAATAAAATGCTGATCAGCAGCTTTCCTTCCTCCTTTCAACATAACTGCAAATAATTTTGTCCAATGTGTAAATAAAGGGGAAAAGTCTTTCTCCAGGAACCCAAGTTTACTGAATAAGGGCGATATTAACATTTCTTGTTAAACCTGTCCCAAGTTTGGAATATCAAAAAGTCTAGTTGTGACTGGAAAAGCTACCAGTCCATTTTTGATATTGGGATTAGTGCCTCACCCAGCTGAACAGTACTTACTGTCTTGAGAACATTATACATTAGGTCACATTCTTTTCATTTTGAATTGCCTCTAAATCTGAGGATGCTAAGATCAAGTTGGACTATACTGGGCTCTTCTGGCCATCAGCTTCACAACAGTGGCTATAGTTTTGGCACTTAAGCATCCTTATTACGTTTCTGCAAATCTGAAATATTCCATGTGGTTAGCTGCCATCCAGGTTAAGAATGAAAACAAGATATAACTGTGTGGTGCCAGTCTTAACATGATTAAATAATTTTCACTTTGGCTTGCAGATTTATACAAGTAACCCCCAAATCAGGAATTAAGCTCATTAAATGAACCCACGTCTATACATTGAGGAGAGACATACTGAGATAGTCACCATTTAATGTTACTGTTTGAAAATGTTCACCAGGATTAGATGGTGACATTGGGCTGTCTGGTTGCCCAAAGGACATCTGTCTGTAGGCTAGAGGGCCATAAGCTTCCTTTTGGATGTTTGTATCTTAGGATGGGTAGTTCTCATGAACAGAATCATCTTCCATCCCTGGTGGTCTCTTTCAGGACCTGAACATTGTGTCCAAGTCAAGGATAAGAGAGTGTTGAGAAGGTCACTCTATGTATAATTTCTATTGAAATTTTTTCCCTAAGTACTAATGATGACAATGGAGAAGATACTTGAATGGAAAATTTCCAAGTTAGGGTAAACTAATGGAAGTAGTGATTTATTCAGACTATGTTTTCTGTTTCACATCCAAGAAAGATCTGCTTTCTGTACTTTATCACAAGGAGCCCAGGAAAATTGTCAGTTGGTGATCGTGAATGAATAATTACTTCCCTATTATTTTTTCTAATTGCCATAGTTCACTTCTCTTACAGAAAACAAGCTTCTCTACCCTCTTTCTCTCATAGTGGAAGGATGAAATAAAAAACTTTTTATACAGTAGTTTTGTCTTTTTTTTTTTTTTTTTTAAGTTAGAATGTGGTCTGTAGTTAGGCAAGATGAAAACTCCATTTTTATTTACTTAGTTTAGTTTAATACCAAAAGGAAAACCCGGATTTTCTTTCATGGAAAACCAGTGCATATCAAATCTGATATAAGTTGGGGAGGTGGCTTCTGATCTTATTTTGTCATGTTGGCTTTTGTTGTTAATGTTGAGACTTTGGTCTGGCTACTTGAAGAGTCTCTGGGTTCTGTTACCTGGGACATCTGAGGCTTTTGGACCTTACAGTGGGTCACCCTGATGATTGAAACAAGTACCTCGAAAGGACTATGTTTTCTCTATTAGGAGCATTAGGTAAAGAGGGACTTAGGTAGGAAAAAGTTATCTTGGTTTCCTAACCCACTGTTACCTTTCTATTCTTCTGTCTTGTCATGGTCTTGTTGCTGATGACTTTATACATTCCCCTGAGATTCTGTGTTGCTCATTAGTTCTCAACAAAAGATGAGATTTAGTTGTGTTTTCTCCCTGCTCTTTGCTTTTGTGCCCTGGGATAGGAGTTGCAGGCCGTCCAGTCTGTGACTACATGCTCAACCGAACCCTGGATTTATAGTCACTTTATAGCAGTCTTTCTTCTTCCCAAATGAGTGACTCCTCTGCGTTAAACAGGTGAAAACATTACTTGCACTTCCTTCACTATAAATCCCATCCTGTGGTTTACGGTTCTGGACAGTTGGAGCAGACCTGTGGTTGGTAGATTGGGGAACCAGAAAGTATTCTCTGCTTTAAAATGTTTGAGAAGCCGTCTTTCCAGCATGCTGGTGTCGAGTACTCCAAAACTATTTACCCTGCAATGTGGAAGGTAGTAAGGGGTTGTAGAAAAAAGTGTTCAGGGAAACGCACATCTACTCCCAAAGCCAAAAGTCCCACACTTTTGTTTGTACTGCTGTGGTAAAGGACTGTAAGGAGTATCCTTGAGATGGGGAAGGTTAGAGATGAAATGGAGATTCTTCAAGAAAAAGGCTGGTAATCAAGGAAAGGGAAAGATTAAAAGGCAGCAATAGGAAACCTTTTGAGATCTGGATGTCTTTCAACCAGAAAGACAGTCTAGTTGTCCTGTTTGATGATGGGGGGAAGAATAAAAATCCACTGAAATATAAAGGCAAATATTTCAAACTCCAAGTAGAGGGGACTTTACCTCCATGTGTATATTTTATGTGGTGTGGTATTAAGAACTACTATTATAGATAGCTCTGTAAATTGCAAAAAGGGCAGACATTTATAAAAACTGCATCTGTGGTTTTTTCCAGCTTAGATGAAAATTACATGGACAATGGATTAATTTAGGTAATAAACTGATATTCCATTGGAGAAAGAATGTTTTTCTCAAAATATGGTAGATTTTTTTCTTAAAATTTTTAAATTTTTTGGAAACAAAGGACCCAATACTGAATTAAATCATGGATTTTATAATGGGAGCTTGGTTTTTTTCCCCTCTAATCCATCTAAGGATTCACCGTGTTTAGGTATCGTGGAATTCTTGGTACAGCAAGAAGATAAATGATTTAGGGTATAGAATTGTCAGAGTAAGAGATGATGTTTTTATTTAGTGTGTGTTTTATAAATGAATAATTTGTGCTTATGTTTCTGTTTTGCACCCTCCTGGGATACTGAACATTTGGTTTGTGGAATGGAAACCACCAGGAGTGGTTCCTTTTGCCTCTTTCTGCCTTCTTTCCAAAAGTGGGAGAGGGAACAGGGAAGGTTTTTAGTCCCTGTGTTATTTAAATGTCTTAAAACATTGAGGCATCATCTGTTACTTCTTACTCAGAATCCCTTGACCCCTTTTAATGGTCTCTGATGATTTCTTCTGCATATTTAAAGTATAGTGTTGATTTGTAAAGAAATACATTAGGAATTTTGAATGTGAATGAGGGTTTGGGCTTCTCCTTGGCTGCTACTTGTTCTGGGATCTCTTTACCACGCTGTTTCAGGTAAATGCATCTTGTTAATCCGGCTGTGCTTACTTTTTTATTCCCTTTCCCATTGCAAAGTTCTCTCCACCTCAGTTCTTTCTAACGTGGATGCGTATATTCCTTGTCACATTAACCGTTAGGATCAGTTGTGTGGCCGGGACCCTACTCTCACTGACGAGCTGCTGAATATCCTCACGGAGCTAACTCAACTCAGTAAGACCACCAACGCTAAAGTGGCGCTCCGAGCACGCCAGGTGAGGGCACACGTGGGCTGTCTCTCCATCACCTTACAAAGGTCACGCAATTTTCTAGTTACGTCTCACTGCCCTCAGAACAGATGTTCTCACGTGGCATATGTTTTTTAAAGAGAAAAGATTAGCATCGAGTTTCTTTAAAATAGGAACCCTCTCCCCATTATAAAATCCTGTTATCATTCCCTACCCTTCCTAGTAAACCAGGGTCATGTGGAGGAAAGGAAACTAAGAGAAGGCAATAGACTTAATATTTCTTATTTCCCAAAGGCAGCTTAGAAGCGGGTGAAAACTCTTAAGTGTATAGGGAAAAAAATCAAGCGTGGAAAGCAAAAAGATAATGAATCTGAGGCGCTAGCCATCAGAACCACCCCAGAGCAGTCCAGTTAGTTTCACCCCATAGTCTTCATTTCCATTCCAAAAGGTTTCAGCGGGGAAGCCAGGAGTTGGCACTCCCTTTGTGTCCCAGCGCATGGGCACTGACAAGGAAGCTGCATTTGAAGCTGTTCACTGACCTTCTGCTTTCTCTACAATTGGATCCATGTCACTGAATTACTCAAAGTTATTGAACCTCTCAGTGACCTGCTGAGGGTATTCAGGTCCTACCGTGTCCCTGTTTGTTTGTGACACTGCTCTCGCTCTCCCTGCCCCTCAGATGCATTGGTGTTACATCCTGATGCCTTCTCCTTGGTGCTGAGTACCTGGGGGCTGTCAGAGCAGCTTTTGCTAGTCTTTCTGCTTCGGAGTTGCAGAAGCCTAGCTCTGCTGCATCCACCTTCCCCACAGCTGCTCCCTGCCAGACCTGATTCCCAATTAACAGCTAGTCATGCAGTCCCCAGGACTAGCAGCTTCGCAATGGTAAATCACATGCACTGATGGAACTTGATTGAAGCTGTTTTCTCTCCCTCCCCACCCCGCTGGTCCCCCATGGGAAATTGCTCACAACGCAGATCGTGGTGAGAGTCAACTGAGATGCAGTATTTGGTGGTGCTGGCTTCATGTTACAGGACCTAGAAGTTGTTTCACTTGGTCTCTGTTTTATCTTTGATGCCAGCACTTACAGATTTATATTTATTGCTTTTGTATCAGAGCTGCCTAATAGGAGCCTAGAATAATCACTCCCTCAGGAACTTATGCCTCTTATTTTGCTCTCACTCTAGGTTCTTATTGCCTCCCATTTGCCATCATATGAGCTTCGCCATAACCAAGTAGAGTCTATCTTCCTATCAGCTATTGACATGTATGGACATCAGTTTTGCATTGAGAACCTGCAGGTATACATTATAGCCCTTTTCTACCACTCTGCACTCTTGTCTCCTTTCTTCCCAAGCATAGTGTAATTAAGTAACCCATCAATCAATTTTGATTTTCTGTGTAATGACATTTTATACCTTGACTTTCTCAAATGATTTCTACTAATATATATACATATTTTTTTTTCATAAAAATGCTGTTGGAATTGTGGCTTAGTAAAAATCAAGTAGGCCTACCTTGATAGATGTGTCCTGTTGAAGTCTTTACTTCTTGTGCTTTTATCTAGAAAGCATTCTAGGACAGAGATACGTGGCAGCACTGGTTGATTTCTGATATTTGAGTCAGATGTATCAATAGGTAGCTGTTAGTCTTCTGCAGACAAAGCTACATAACAATCATTTAATTTTATACTAATACTTACTATTAAGCTTTATACAAAGCCAGTTTTATGAAAGAATATTGGCTGATTGTAATACTAATTCAAAGAACCTTGACCATTATTTATTAAACAACATTATTTTGTCAAGGATGGCTTTCTATTTTTCTACTTGGGAGATAAGGACATTATTCTATCTAGCTAAGGGAAGCTTCAGGTGTTCTATCAGATTTCCTTCTGGGGAACCTAGAGATAGGAGAGGGATGGTTTTGCTTATTTGGTTTATAGTTGAAACAGTTTCAACTGGGGTTCAGATTTATGGTTTACCATAGTGGAGTACTGATATAATATTTTAAAAGTTGACTACAGATATATGTCAGAAAGGATAATAATAATCTCCATAAACACTTAGCATACTATTAAGTGCACTGTTAATGAATTATTCTAAGAGTTTTCCATATATTAACTCTTCTAATGCTCACAACAGCCCCATGAGGATTGGTATTATTATTTTCCCCATTTTGTAGCTGAAGAAGCTGAGGCAGAGAAGGTAAGTTCATACATCACATCCATAGACGAAATTCTTAAGTTTCACTGAATGCTTTCAAATGCTAAACATTGTGCATTGGAATTGTTCTCTTTTGGATGAAATGGTTTAAGCTTATCTTTGTACCTTCCAGAAACTCATCTTGTCTGAAACATCCATTTTCGATGTCCTACCAAACTTCTTCTATCACAGCAACCAGGTGGTGAGGATGGCCGCTCTGGAGGTAGGCCTTCGTGGTAATGTGACGTGACCTTTTTCTTGGTTCTGGCTGACTCCTTCTGTCCTCTGGGCTATTGTTAACCAGTCCTTTTTCTTTGGTCTTAACATTGCTTCTTGAGAGTAGAGTCTTTTCCATAGTGCTTAACTATGGTCTTGCTTTACTCAAGTGTGTCAACTGAACTAATCTCCAGTTTCTGGTCTCCAGTCCCAGGAAAGTAACTGCCAGCATTTTTCAATAGCCTCTATTTTCCAGATATTTGAATTCTTCCATTTCATAATCATCAGCATTCCCTGTGAGAAAATATGTGGCTGGTCAGGACAATACTATTTTGGATTTGGGTGAAATAAAACGGATTTTAGTTATACTCTGAATTGTCAAGCAGTTCTTACGAACTATTTCAGCCTGAGAAAGAAAGTAATAGCATTTAATGAACTGCGTTTTAAATGCTTTATTTTCTCATTTAATCTTACAATTACTTCACAAAGTAGAAGAAAGTGATGAGACTCTGGGAGGTTAAGTGACTTATCCAAATTCATGTGGATAATAAGTGGAGGAGTTTGCATTTGAACCCAGGTCAGTGTGACTCAAAGACTTCTCTCTTTCCACTACAGCTCCCTACCTCATTAAGCTCAAAAACTGCAGGCCCCAAATACGGCTGCAAAGTTGCCAAGCAGATGTTTCTTGAAGATGAGGAGAAGGAGTGTTGATGACTTTATGTGATATGACATCACTAGTCTTCTGCAGGCTCTTCTGTATTACTTTTTATGTGTATTCTGTGGGTGGAGTGTAATGTATCCCACTCAGTAGATACCAAAATTTGAAAATATCGAAGTGTTCTACAGTGCTTTCGTGCCATTTGGTGTGAAGTGTCCTTACGTACCTCACATGCTGATAGAATCCCACGTTGCGTTTTATGCGCATGACAAACTGGCTGTGAAGTGCGTGAGGTTGGACTGATGGTTTTTCCTGAGATGCACCCTGTTGCTTTTCTTTGACTCTTGAGTCAAATTAGTGTATTTGAGATGTTATATATCAAATTATGCCTTCCTAATTTTGCCTCGGGCTTGGGGGATATAAACAGTCTAAAATTGATTTGTTGCAGTGGGAAAACAAAACAAAGATATAAGATGTAAGAGAGTTAGACTGTACTTTAGTTGTTTCTGTCTTTTGTCTTCACTGATCAGGTGGCCCAGAATCAGCACTTCTCATTTTTCACGTTGTTTGCTGTAATCTTCTGTTGAAATGATCATGCTTAATGAGTTAATAGTCATGGTTCTGTTTGCTCTCTTTTGTTAACAATCAAAAACTTAGTTAGGTTAGTGTAAAGGGTTTATATTTATAGCACACCTAGAGGTGTCCGGCAGAGGCAGACTAGTTTTGTTTCCATTTATAGTCATGGTTATAGTTTTAAGACTCCAGCTTTATTAATTAAAGCAAGGTATGTATGTATAGGGCCTTGGGACTTCTGTCACCACAGACTGCCTTCTTCTGCATCAGATACCTCTTTTCAAGACTTCTTCCTGGGCTAATCATTCCTTAGTTTCTGTTTTTAAAATGTGTTTACTGAGGATTACTTTTTAACCAGGTGTATGTTCGAAGGGCTTATATTGCCTATGAACTTAACAGTGTACAACACCGCCAGCTTAAGGACAACACCTGCGTGGTGGAATTCCAGTTCATGCTGCCCACATCCCACCCAAACAGGTGAGTCTGAGCTGGTACGTGCACCTAAGCCAACCAGAACTCTGTCGGGAGAGTTAAGGGCGGAGTAATGTGTACGGCTATTCTATGTGGGGTCTTTTTTAACTAGAAATATAGAGCAGAAATTGAACACGTTTAAAACATGGGAGAAGAACCTCTTGGTGTCCACTTCTTTTATTATTTTTTTTTCGAGCTGGAGAGATAAAATATGGTCTAATTAAGATGGAAGTTTAGGATTACGCCATTCATTTTCGTTTGTATTCTATCACTTGAAGAAACAGTTCTTTTCTTTTTTTTTAAAGTTAGGAAGAATTTAGTAGAATTTTACTTACTGTAACTTTGCCACAAAATCACTTTTTTAACAGTTTAAGTCAACAGAATGTAAAAATATTTTAAATGTTTTGGGTGGAATGCTTTCCTTTTCTGTATGTTTGCTCTGGGTTAAAGTTATACCTGAGCCAATTTCATTATCTCGCTAAAAACAAACACGTGAATTTAGCAGTTTAAACCCAGTTTTTAAAAATCACACTTTAGGAAGCAAACTTAGATTAAGTAAATTGCTTAATTAAGCCATGCTAATTCCATTAATTTTCCCTCCCTAAGCCCTTTAAAAAATAAAATGTACATATATAAATTTGTTTCCAATTCCAACAATAATACCAGAGGATTGCTTTGAAGATGAAAATACTCTATCTTGTAATCTCATTTATTTTTAAAGTATTCCAAGGCAGTGAAAACCTAGGAATTTCACCCACACATATGTTCATCCCCTCCTGTATTTTTATTCTTTTTAGTAACACCACAGGAAATATAAATAACCACAGCCAATCTTAGGCTGCCCCCCTCCATTTCTTCTTTATGGCCTCTGGTTCTTCACTTTGTATTACAAAGCACCGTGTCTTTGGGGATCCTTAGTTATAGACAACAGAAATGGTTTTGTTCTGAATTGCCACTTCACCCAAAGCAATAGAAACTCTTCCTAGAGACAAAGAAGTCTGTGCTGAGACTTTCAGCCACTGGATGCCACTGTTGATCCAGCAGAGGTCAGTAGATGAGCAGCGGCATCTTCAGAAAAAAGTACTTCTCTTCTTTGTCTCAGAAGATCCCTTCACTTCTCTACCTCGAAAATACCTTACGGCTGGCAGAGAAAAGCATATATCCTTGATTTAGCAAGCATCTCTCGGTACATTTTTTGCCTCCATGGATTTCAGAATCTCATTTTCTAGAAACGAATGGTTGTCCTTCAGCGAGCGGCGCGGTACTCATGGCCCACATGGGCTCGGCACTCGGGCTTCTTTCTTTCCCTGCATTCCTTGAATAATTGTAGAGAACCTCATGCTGGACTTAATGCTCTTTGTGATTCTCAGGACAGTCTCCTTTTCGCCCTGCTTCCTACTGCCCCTTCCCTTTGGGCAGTGATTTGTAGTCAGGCTGCAGAGCTGCTTCTGATTTCCTTCCCTCCTCATCACTCCCCTTGTCCTGAATCGCTCTCCCTGTCCTACATTTTTATTTGAGGCTGTGTGTCCAGCTTGGTGAGGGAAAGTCGATTGAAAAATGAGAGAAATGCTTGTTAACTGTTTGTTAAGAAATCTTACTCACCTTTCCGTCTCAAGGAATCTCAGTGACTCCTGAATCTCAGTTACTCCTGATATGATTTCAAAACTTACATACTTTTCCCTCCCAACATCTGAGGTTTATATTTCCCTCTGGGTGAAGACCAGATTTGAACAGAACTGTAATCCTGTATATAGTCTTTCTGAAGTCTTCTTTGCTTGTATGTATACAGAATTATAAACTGCCAGATTATTATCATTTTCATTGGTGTAGACATAAAGGTGAAGACAGAGCAAATAAAGGAGGAAAGATAAAATAATCTTTGTGAAAACCAGAAAAAAAAAGTTAAGATTGCTTTAATGCTTTATTCGATCTGAGGTTCTTTTGTTAGTTTAGGAATATAAAATTTATTATCAGATTTAATTACAGAATGCCATATTTAATTTTAGAGCATAGTTTATTTGGATATTACAGATTTGCTACTTGAATTTAGTTTCATAAGTTTTTTTTTGTTTTTGTTTTTTTATTTGTAACAAAAAAAATGTTTTTTACAATTAGAAGTTAACCTTATTCTGACACCAACTAGTGTACTGCAATTCAGTTCTGACACCACCTAGAGTTAGATCAGATGCCATGAATTAAGGGTTCAGTTCTCTCCATAAAACTGCCCCTGCTTCAAATGGTTCCATAAGTAGGGTGCCCAGTTCGCCCATAATTCTGACCAGCTGTCTGCAAATTTGGGGGTTCCTATGACCTCTTCAGGTTCAATAATTCACTAGAACAACTTACAGAACTCCGGAAAGCATTGTACTTACAATCACAGTTTTATTATAAAAGATACAGATCAGGATCAGGTCCAGGCAGATGAAGAGATACATAGAGTTTGGTCTGGGTGCATCCCGAACACAGAGGTTTCCTGTTCTTTCCCTGTGGAATCAGGGTACCTCATTCTCCTAGCATATCAATGTGTTCGCCAACCAAGAAGTTCCACTGAGCTTCAATGTGCAGAGTTTTTGTCAGGGTTTCATTACTATGGTGTGGTTGATTGAATTATAGGCCACATGATTAATCCAGCTCCTCTCCCCTCCCCAGAGGTCCAGGGGACCCTCTGATCACATGGTCAGTCTTTCTAGTGAGTAGCTTCTGTCCTGAGTTCTATCCATCTCTTAGCATAAACTCAGGTATGGTCCACAGGGCTCATGAATAATGAACTCACTTCTATTACTTGAGAAATTCCAAAATTTTATAGTCTCTCCCAGGCACCAGGAATAAAGGCCAAATTCTTTACTATATAATAGGTCTACAACCCTTACAAAAGAATTCTAGGGTCTCTTAGTTTTAGCTACTTTTGAGCCAAGTTCCAGCTTTTTTTCTGACTCTAGTACTTTTAATTTTTTTTCTATTATTGTTTTGAACAAACAGGTGATAAAGTGATTATTGTTTCTAATTCTACCGCAATAAGTTACAGGAGACTACCTACCATTGTTCATTCCACTTATAAGGCTGGAGACACAATTATATCCACAAACCTCTAGATTAATGATTCTCAGAATTATCTGCCAAGTATTTAAAAATACAAACAAACATATTGTATTCCTGACTCCGAGGATTCTGATTCGTTTTGAACCAGTGTCTAGGGGACTATTTTTTGAACAAGCTCCTCTGATAATTCTGTTGAACACCTGCAATTGAGAATCACTACTACTGGGGGAAGATATAGCTCAAGCACTAAAAGTATGTGCTTAGCATGCACGAGGTCCCGGGTTCAATCCCCAGTACCTCCTCTAAGAGTAAGTAAATAAATAAGCCTAATTACCCCCCCCCCCCCAAAAAAAGAGAATCACCACTCCTGGATCAGGACTGCCCACTAGAAATCTAATGCAAGCCACATATGTAATTTTAAATTTTCTACTGACCACGTTTAAAAGGGTAATAAGAAACAGGCAAAATTACCTTTAGCAGCATTTTATTTAACCCATTGTATCCAGAATAGCATTTTAATATGTAATGAAAAGTTATTAATGAGATATTTTCCATACTTCATACCAAGTCTTTGAAATTTAGAGTATATTCTATACTTACAGAATGTCTCAATACAGACCAGCCATCTTTCCAGTGTTTCCTAGCCACATAGACAGCTCAACTGTAGACCAGGAATTAATTAGGACAATCACACTGAGTCCTCTTTGTTTTATGTTAATAGTAATGCCCTAAGGACAGATTTTTTTTTTTCCTACAAACTCTTATTCTCATGTTGCTTATTCTTAGTAGTTACAGGAATTATCCACTTCTGATACTGTGTATATACTATATTTATTCAATGAGAACAGAGAACAGGCATATGAATATGCATATTTTACTTATTCAATGCAAAACAGAATTTTATAATATTTTCCCAATATTATATTTGGGGTTAACAAACCAAAAATTCTTGGGGGAGAAAACACATGTACTCTAATCGCAGTTTTTTGAATTTTCTTTCTTGGTACTTGGTCTTCCCATTCCTAGCCAGACATTCATCTGAAGTAGACTGAACCCGTCCAGTAAATCCTTAGGAGTATCTCTAAGTGGCACTGTGAAAGCAAGACTATGGTCTCTTGTTGTGCAGGGGGTCAGCTGGTGGAATTCTATTCCTGCAGTTTGTTTTTGACTAGTGATTTAGCCCCCGCGGGTTGGGATGAAACATGGCTCACTGTCTGCAAACTGACAACAGCAGAGTATTTCTTCAGGAAATGCCTTAGACGCTGTTTGAATGCAAGACCGTGTCCCATTTGCACATGTTTTGATTTTTAGAGAAGCAGGCAAAACACAAGCAGCTGCCATTGCAAATAAGTGGAGCAGCCTCTGAGGAGGGAGAAGACACCTGATTTTAACACCCTTGGGCAGTTAGCCTGTTGCCAACATGTTTGGAGCCTTTTTGTTTAAATTCATTGTGGGACTTTGTATTGCATTTTTTTAATGCCTAAAATTTTTTTAAATTTTATTCTGGAAAGGACATTTAAAATGAGATCTACTCCTTTAATAATACTTTAAGTGTACAGTATAGTATTGTTGACTTTAGGTACAATATTGTACAACAGATCTCTAGCACTTTCTCATCTTGCTGGACTGAAACTTTCATTTGACATTCAGTATAATTTGACTATCTTTTTTCCTAATTGTCCTCTCAATATATATTTTTAAAAAGCAGCAGATAACTAAACAGTTTATTTCTAATCTCTGTGACTTTCTGCATCATCCCTCTCGCTAGGTAGGCTTCAGCCAAGGTGTGTATTCATCTTCTTGATCTTCTACCGAAGACTTCCAGATTTTTTTTCTGGGAACTGTAGTTGCAACTTATTTGGCATCCCCAGGTCTTACTCACCACAGGATTCAATATTAGAGCTTCACTAAGGGAAGCTCCTGGTCTAGGTATACCCTTTTCTTCTTAAACTCCCTTCACTTGAACAGCAACTGCAGAGATTTTCGTGACTTAAGCCTAGTAGGAAACTTGTGTATATGGGACACCTACCTATACAAGAAATGCGTGTATGTGTTTTTCCTTCTTTATCTTCTCAGCATATAAGGACTATTTCCTGTTGTATGTGAATTTTTTTTTTTTTTTTTGAGGGGAGGGGATTTTTGCTATCATTTTTTAAAGGTGACTTGTAGCCAGTTAGCAATTGTTCTTCGAGGAGAAATGGGTGAGTTTCTCCAGTCATTTTCTTGGTGCAGGAGTAGTCAGGACAGCTGGACTGCACTAAGAGAATATTTTGTTATTATCTAGACTTTTAGGACTTAAATGCTTTTGTCTAAAATCCCATCAGGCCAGCTCTTTAGTGAGTTCAACCAGTATTTTACATGGATTAATCCTGGAGCTCAGACTGTTACCATTCAGCATTCCTTTTTCTCTATCTTTTCCCAATGAGGCTCAGGGGACAGAGCCCGAGACGTGTCTTTTTTCTCGCTCTGAAACCCTAGTTTATCACTCACTGGTGCTGGTGATGGAAAAGCTTGTTACACAAAAGCATCGTCCTGCATGTATTTTTGACGATTCATCGAATTTGACATTCACGATTTTACTTAGCTTTGGCCATATTAAGTAACTCTGAATAATCTGGAAACTAATAAATTCTTTAGTCAGCCTGTGTATTTGATCTTCTAAAATATAGCTATATTTATACAAACATATGTGAAGTAAGTTATCTCATAAACTCTGTAGCTATGCACATGGCTATGTGTATATATGCCATTCTGGGAATATGAAACTTAAAACTACAAATGATTTTCATAAGTAATACACATTAGTGAACAGAGTTCATTTTTTGAAACCTTTAATCTGTGATTCAAATAAGAAGCATCAAAATTGAAGCAGGAGATGGAAGTCTACTTTTGTTGTATGTTTCTGTACATGTATAATGGGTGAGGACCTATTGGTGTTTATTTCCACCTATTTCTTAGATGGAAATCCATGCTTTAGTTAATTTGAGTTGCACTGCACTTTCTCTGCTCTTTGCTCCTTGTGAATTCGACCTTCTATGTTATAATGTTTTAATTCAAGTACTTTCCTTTTCTCCTGTCTCACATCCAGAAGAGGTCGGCTGTGTTTTCCCCTGATAGCACATGTTTTGGTGATGACTGAATTCAGGCTGTTGGCATCTTCAATGTTCAGCTGTCAGTGGGTGGCCTCAGGACCTTTTTATGAAGGAGGTTGTGAGGAAGTTTAGCAATCAGAAGCCTTCCATGTGACTCATCGGCAGCCTACTGCCATTCTTGAGAATTCTGATCATCTCTGACACCCAGAGATGAGACCCTTTGGCTCATACTGAGACACTCAAGTCATCCAACATGTAGCATTTTTTAGCAGTGGGAGCCCTTGGTTGTAGTTAGCAGGCCAGAATGAGCTATAAATAAATAAAATCCTACAGTGCTTGCTTCCTTCATTCAGGGTAGTCTGCTGATAAGATGCAAGCATCTGGCAAAAGAGAAGATTCTCAGCAGGTTTAAGTGCTTACCAAAGTGCTTTCCTGTATCCATGGCTCTGCTCCTGGTCTCTGCTCTTATTTTGGCACTCTGGACTTGTAAGATTGGAGAGTCGAGTATAAAACTCAATATATCATTAGGGGAGCCCAAGGCCCCTTCTTGTCAAGGAAGACTAGCTGATTCCAGGGGGAAGGAAAAGCAGAATCCAGGGCACCTGTAAATCCCTGTAGTTTTGCGCTGTGGGTTTGTAGCTAATTATACAGCAGGCAGTAGTAATACGCTGTAGCTCTGTTGGCATATTTGTTTCAGAAAGAGCAAAATCTTCCAGCAGAGCAAAGAAGGGGCTTTGAAGGGGCTGCAAATGAATGAAGCAATGATCACTTTATTGTAAACGAAGGCTCTGCAGTGGAATCAGGGCATCTGAACGGCCAGGAGGTGGTGGGGAAGATGCCAATAGAAATACACGGTTCAGATGTGTTTTTTAGCTCTCGATTTGGATTCTCCTGCAGAAACAGTCACACAAGGAGACCACCACTGGTCACAGCCAGTCAAATTGCTCTTTCTCCTATGGTACTGCTGTTAGTGACTGCTAGTAGGTTATTCAGCCGACCTCTTCTGATTCTGCTTTGCTGCCTGATTTCAAAAGATTTGCCCTATCCTGGCTCTCAGTCACAGCTTGATGTAACCACTGCTTGTTTGCATGCATCCCCATCATTTTCATATAGGTTCTTTTTTTTTTTCCCCTTCAAGTTAGAAGGCAGAAGAATCAGGAGAATTTTCATATGATAATAGATTTATGTAGGGCCAGCTAGAATCAAGCAAAATGAAATTCAGATGGAAGGGATGGTAAAAGGCCCAGAGAACTTGTGCCTGCCAGAGAAGTCAGTGTTCCTTAAATAAAGAGGGTTCAGCCAGCAGGCAGCAACTCTGACTTTGCATTCATATGGAAGCAGGCTCTCTAGCCATTCTAGGCAGGCAGATCAATAAAATCAGAGGTGACTTAATGCCGAGGACCTCAGAATTCAAAGGCTTTCTCTTGTCCTTCTTTAAATTTAGGCTATATTGATGTGGACTGCTACCCTCGGGAATAGAGATGAGAAAATGCCAGGTCTAGATTCTGGTTTTTGACACCCTATTGAGCAATATCCTTGGAAAGCATCCCCTTTGGTTTATCAGTTATCACGTCTGTAAAATGGAGCTAATCTCCTAAAAGGAAAATGATTCCAATATTTTTCAAAACATTGTAAGTGAAGATTCATCATGCGTGCTTTGAAGAGCCTAAACAACAAATGTTTCATAAGGGAATTTGTACCCCTTTTATGTATTTGAAAATGCAGTTGATTGCCTTATCAGAGATTGAGCAATTGGGCTATTTTTGCATGATGAGTATGCAGTGAAATATGGTAGATTTTGTTTTATTTTTAGCCATATAAATGGAATATTTGACTCATATACAGTCTCTACCTTGGTTGTTTATTTTTGTGCAGACCATGGATCTAGCTTTCTAGTGTATCACAATACTGTGCAGTATGTCACATTGGTCATTTTCTTAAATTGATCAAATAGCCCCTGTACAGAGTAACAAAATATATAAATGATCATTATAGACATGGCTAAGTATTTACCTGGTAGTAGAGAGTTTAACCTTCCTTCCCTGGTCATCTCCCTGACAGCCCCACAGATTCTTATTCTATCAAAGAAGATAAGCTGCCTCTAAACTTACCTCTTATGTGATTGATTTGAGGCCAGTCCTTTAAAACTGGAGATGTTGGGAGTTTTTGTTCTCACCCCATGCTGTGTAGATGGTGCATGATTACTATAGCAAAGCAGCAGGGGGCTCCCGGTGAGAGCTTGAGGATTGCTGATGGAGAAGGGCTGGCTTTTTGTTGGTGTTGTTCTTTCCAATTCAGGCCCCTTTCTACTGAAAACTTGGCCCTCATCCTGTGAAGACTCCCTAAGGGATTAGAGTGTAGCCACAGAAGCAGTGAGACCATTTTATTAGTGTGAGAATTTGTTTAACAGTGGAGAGAGATTACACTGGTTTCTAAATTCCAGAAACCTGGATGGATGGAACCTGAGATTGCTTTGCTTGTAGGGTTCTTCTCTCTGAACTGAGGTTCATGGATTAGAGACTGTGCAGGTGGCCCTTTTCTTTAGAATCCTTTGTATCTTAAAAGGGACACTTTCCTATATTCTCATTAGCATTTACTCTTAGTTTTCTGCTTCTGCTCTAGCGCCTGTGCCTAGTTTTTGTTGGTTGATGAGGGCCAAGTGCATTGTAACTAAGGATCTCT
This sequence comes from Camelus bactrianus, assembly GCF_048773025.1. Lineage (NCBI taxonomy): Eukaryota > Metazoa > Chordata > Mammalia > Artiodactyla > Camelidae > Camelus > Camelus bactrianus. Next base: position 12,344,193 of record NC_133554.1, read on the forward strand.
TGTAAAATGAAACCCATCCCCCTGAATGAGAGGCTCGAAGAATCCACACGGCAAAGGCGCAGGCTTTTGCACTCTGAGGTTGCTCTTGCTGCCTTATGAATTGGCTCTGTGATACAGGTTTGATGCAGAGAGCATTGCTACTCACAAATCACACGAGGTGTACAGTTTGTGTGCAGTGATATGTCACAGCTCTTTATTTATACGGCCAGCTCAGTCTATTCTGCTCCTTTCACTGCCGTGGAAAGTGCATCATTTCCCTCCCTCTCTCCTCCTTCCCACATATCATCAGCACCACCCACTATGTTCTGCCCATTAAGTCCTCTGTGTGCCAGAAAACCCCAATTAAATGCTGATAAAAGAATGTTAGAAGGTTAAGATATCAACCAATCAACCCCCATACAGGACTCCTAAATTGTGGGTGGTAAGTATAACTTTTCCCTCTTAACATTGAAAATAAGGAGTTTTATTCACTTTTTTTTTTTCCACTTGAGGACATGACTGACATCAGATTAAGGGGGAAAAAAAGCATTGGTGCCAATGACCAAAGAGAACGCATTAAACTCACTTTGCAGTTTCCATTCTTACCTTAGTCTTTCACGATTTTGCAACGTTCTTTATTAGGAAATTCTAGGGCTAGCCAAATCTAGTAAGGTTTTATTTATGGAAGGCCTGGAGTTTTTAAGCTTAAACAGCAATTTTAAAAAGTCATTATTACCCTAAACTCATTTAATTTAAAAATTATTAATTAACTTTTAACAATTTATACTGCTCTAATCATAGAATCATTAATCATTACATTCCTGCCTGATTTTCAGTTCCTTTAAGCTCCTATAGTATGCCACCCCCTGACCTCCACCCCCACCCCAGCCAGGTCTTCCGGAGAAAGACCAGGGTTAAAGAGAATTAGAAAAGGTAGCTGGGAACCCAGATTCCTGACTTCTTTTTTTAGAGGAGAGTTTGTAGGTGCATTGCACATCCTAGAAGAACAGTTAGGGTGGAAGGGGCTGTGGAATCAACTTCCGAACTTCCTTATTGCATTTTTAGTAAAATAGGAACGAGTAAGAAGATTCTCCAAGAATCTTGTCAAGAATTGTATTTCATATCGAAGCTTAAGATAATATACCATATCATATAGCTTAAATTAATTTTCATAAGCCTGTGTTTTATCCTTACTCTGCATTATTTTTTTGTAATAGAGCTATAAAAAATTTCATGGTAAATATATTTCGACCCTTTCCGTCAACAGCTGCTGTGGTGGGGTAGGTCAGGAGGCATGCCTCTTTGGAGGCATCCTGGGGGTTGAAGGGTAATGGGCACTTAATTATGTCTGCTGAATGCCAGAGCGGCCAAACTGGAGCTCCTCACCACTGGTCTGTATCTGCTCTGACAGTTCTTTTATTATGGCTTTCATTAACCTGTCAGTAACTAACTGTGGTTGTTTAATTACAGAGGGAACATCCCCACGCTAAACAGGTACCGTATATTTAGTTTTTTTTTCCCCTCCCAATTAAAACCACCTTTTTTTTGTAACTTGGAATAGTGAAATTAGGGGAAAAAATAACACTACAAACTAACATAATATCTTCTGTTAGGGAGTCCTGAGCTCCCCTTTGGACATACTAAATTATTCTTTCTGTTTAGAAAACATGTCTTCAGCTTTTCTTCAGCCGTTCAAAAAGCAATACTTGAAAAGTCTCAGTATGGGAAAGCTCCCACCTCGCTATACATGATAGAGGAATCTGCCTGATGTTCAGCTTTGCTGTAAACATCTTCTTTTGCTAAGTTGTCGGTCTAGTTTGGGGCTTTCAGAGGAGAAAACCTTACGATTACTCCTATGCTGGCAAACTGTTCATAAATTTTTCAATTTTTACTTTCTCTGATTCGCTTCTCCTTCCAGAGAAATGCAAATGCAGGAATAGCTGATCTCATGTTTTATCAGTTTGTTAGCTATTTTCTCTAAAGTGTTAAAGTGTGATGATGATTTGAAAGTCAAGTTTTATTTCAGACCTATAATAAGATTAACATTTGAAAAGTATATCTTAAGTTTTGATGTGTTGTATGTAGCCTTGTGAAGATGTTTCGAGACCACTGTAACACAAGCAATATTGCAGTGCTTCCTTCTGCTCCTCAGCCAAGCAAGGCAACACAGTGCAAGTTTGAGAGGATAGCAGTACTGATTGGAATCCACAAAATGCTAAAGCCGCAGCAAGTTGGTGGCGAGCTCTTTGTAGATGATCAAATTATTTACTGAAATATTTACAGATATATGTTTATTTTGTCCCTCTCCCTTTAAATATTAAGTAATCAAAACTGATCATGGTTTTTAGCATCCAGTTTGTATGGGGAGAGGAAAGGGAGTGCTTTTGTCCAGTCCTCTTATCTGCTCTTGGAGAGTGGGCTTTCTTCATTCCTGCCTGCCTTCAGCCGTCCTGGCCCAAGAGCAGGGTCGTGGGGGAAACTGAAATGTGGATATGTCCCATGGGGCTCAGTTGAGTGAAAAAGATTCTTAACCCCTGTTTCCCACCAACGTAGCCTGTTAGCTTACTCAGAGGCAGTTCCCTTTAAGGGTTATCTCAATTATCTTTCCTGTCTAATGCCAGGCAGGTAGAAAAGATACAATGCCTCACAAACTTGCTCCTTTGCTCAGTCCTTTTGGTGATCCTAGAAAAGAGGGTGGTAGCATATCTGAGTCTGAACAACTCTGAATCCCAGTTTCTAGCGAGCACAGTGTGTAAGGCTTGCTTGATGTGTGTTTCATTTGTTTGTTTCATTCATGGTATCAATGGTTTCCTCTCCCACTCTACCTTTCTAGTCCCTGGTACTGTCAAAAGATGAGGTACCTTTTTTATAGTCGTCATTTGCCAAAGGAATTAAAAACCTGGAGTGTTAGTCTCTATAGTCTGTGTGAGCAGCACTCCCATTCTATAAAAAAAATTCTGTTGCCTTTTATAATTACAGTTTTCAATAGAGTACAGTGTGTACCCAGATCACTACTAGCCCACTTTGCAAGCTCCCTTCCCCCTGCAATACTGCAGGTGGTGCACCTGAAGGAGATTTCTGAGCAGCTCCCCAAAGTTCAGGTGCCATTGCCTTGCTCCAAACTTGCTTCAGATCAGTATGCCAGTAACGTGTCAGGCAAGTGCTGGAGGCATCCTGTGTCTTGGTCCTTCCTAACAGGCTGTCCTGATGACTGGGCCTTCATAAACACTTTACAGTACTATTTATTCAGTATGTGCTGCTGAGGTGCATCAAGCAATATCCGGATTCATTATGTTTTTAGATGGAAAAAAATCAGTTCAATTCTCTTTGAGCATCTCCATTTACACCTATTTGTCATGCTTACACATACTTTGAGACCCATGCTCTGCCCTTTTGTATCTTGCTGAGATTAATTAAAGGCTTTCAGCGAAGATATACTTTGGTATAGAAGTGTTTAAATAGAAAAAAAGGAAAATTTGCAAAATTGTCTCTCTTTCAAAAAAGGAAGGAGCTATATAATCCTTTTAACTGCTCTCCCCATCAGCCCATTAAAGGAAAAAAGTAAACACCTCAGTGAAGTTCCTTTTATAGACTATGACTTGTTTCTCTATGATGAACCATGCTTTTTTTAATGATTTACTAGACCATTCCAAATGACTTTACTGGTTGTTGTACATGCATCTATCTGTGAATACTTAATCTGTTACAATTCCTAGAGAAAAATGCCGTAAGTGTTGCCTCATTGCGACTCACTTGGCTTGCTTACTTCCTTTTAAAAGAGGGAATGTTTTAGGGAAGGGGAAGGTGCAGGATGGTTTTTAACCCCTAAGTGCCATTCCTTCATTCGACATGTCATGATGTCGTTGTGTTAAAACCATTATGATGTTCCTGACAGTTCTTAGATTTTTATTTGGAGAAATTTGGGGAATGGTAAAAAATACTGTGTGTCGGGGGTGGGGCAGGAATTCAAATGCAAGGGTTAATGTGAATCTAGCAAGACAACCTTAACTATAGTGGGTTAAAAATACCAGATCTGCTGTGCAACCTGACCCTACCTCAGTTTCCTCCTCGCTCCTTTTCCCTATTGTTATTCTCCCAGTCCTTGCTCCTACCCTCCTTGTCTAATGCACTTGATTGAATTACCATTTAGAATGTCCTTCTCCTCCAACCTCAACCACTATGGCATGACTCATGTAGCTAGTGTCAGCGACGTGCTGCTGGACAACTCATTCACTCCACCGTGTCAGCGGATGGGCGGAATGGTCTCTTTTCGGACTTTTGAAGATTTTGTCAGGTAAGGCATCATGGAACTGTGTCTATCCGAGGGGAGCCTTGGGCTTCTCATGTTTCTGTCAAATGAATAAAGGACCTCAGATTAGCCAAGAGCCAGCTAACGAGACGTAGCCTTTGCCGTATTCGCCCTCGGAGGGGTATATGTCCTTCCCTTTCCACCTCTCGTGCAGACTCTGCAAGCCTCTACTTGTTATATGAGCCTGGTCAGAAAAAAAGAAACAAACAAAAACTATCGTTTCCTCAGTTGCTAACAGAAGAAGCTATCTGCTCTGTGATGAGTGAAATGTAAGGAGAACTTAAACACAACACGAGACTGAGCCCCACCAGAGACGATACATCTTTTGATTAAATGCATTCAGCATCTGTCTCTTGATGTATACTGATGCATTACCTTGGGGGGAGGGGTAATTACATTGGTCTATCACTGCTCTAGTCCCAGGCTCTTTCTGTTACTTTAAGACCGATGATGACAGCGATGCTCATACCTTACATATGAAAAAAAAAAAAAAGAGAGAAAAGAAAAGAAAAAGCTTTAGATCATTCTTTTTTAAAAAGAAAAAAAATATGGTTTTATTACAGTTTAAACAATCCATCCTCCTAATTTCTGCCACTTGGTGAAATTTTGCATGTCACCTCTAGCCACTGTTAATTCTATTTAGTTGACTATTGAGCACAGGGTAGGATAGATTATTTATTCTCTAAGACAGGGCCGACAGGAACAGCGTACGTTTCCTGCCACTTAGGTTTTCTGCCACTTGGGTTTTCATGGTGTTTCTCTGGTATTTTTCAGGATCTTTGATGAAGTGATGGGCTGCTTCTGTGATTCCCCACCCCAAAGCCCCACATTCCCTGAGGCAGGTCACACATCTCTTTATGACGAAGACAAGGTATGGTGTCCCCTTTAGGGGTATATTTGCTCCTTCAGGTACAGGACTTGTCTACTTGCTTTATGACTTAGGAACATTATGAGGAAGAATTCATCTTTTCCACTCTAATTTATATTATTTAATTTTATATGCCTCATCAAAGTAGTTTTGGAAACAGGTGGAATATAAATGCTAACCTAAAAATAAAAACAACTGTATTAATCTTGGAATCCATAGTGCGGAATGAGTTTGGCTACATCCATGGCAGCTGCCCTGGGTCTCTGAGCTTTGGTTGCTTTAATTCTTACTCAATAATGGCTTGTATATTTGCAGAGTGGTGCTATGGTAGTCTTTAGGGAATGGTGGGCTTCAGAGAGCAGAAAAAATAGAAACTGTGTTGAAAAATTTGTCCTTTTATTAAATCCCTTCTTTTCATTTCTTAGTAAACAAATTGTCCTATTTCTTCCCTACCAGGTTATTTTCCCATGGTTTCATACTTCCTTTGTTTGGTAAATTGTTATGAAGTATGTTCAGATGGCTTCTTTCACTCATTTGTCTTTACATTCTGTGAAGAGATTTGGCAAGTGGTTTTGTTCCCATTTTATTGGTGGAAAAGCTGAGATTCAGTGGGTCTTCAAGTTCATATCAAGTCAAGATTTGGGGCCACCTCTCATTAATACCTTTGCTGCCTTATCTTTTAAAAGTTAGATGTTTTTATTTAACCTTCATTGTGGGTGTTGGGCAGTGGTTTCAGTTTGCTCATTCATACCAGTGGGCCATTCAAAATGTCCTGTGGGGCATATTTCTTTTTCAGGTTTTCTACTGAATATTATAACTTCTCTCTGCCTTGTATTAGCCAGCCTCCTAATTTCTTTGTTCTTGGGTTGTAGGTCCCCCGGGATGAACCGATACACATTCTGAATGTGGCTATCAAGACTGACTGTGACATTGAGGATGACAGGCTGGCAGCAATGTTCCGAGAATTTACCCAGCAAAATGTAAGTCCTCAGCTTGCATGGAAACTGGTGATGGCCCCTTTCCTGCTGGCTGTATGTCATGTCCATCCTTCTATCAGTTGCTACTTACAAGGCCTATCACCGATAATGGCTATGTCTTTTACATAGTTCTGCCTGATTGGGTAACATTCCAAAGTGATTTAATGGTATAAAATGCATATCTTTTTCTGTCAAGAAATAATAGACCTCAAACATTTAAAATGTTTTAAGGAAGTGGCGATATGTTCTTAAATCTTTCCTAGAGCTCCAATCTTGACTTGATTTCCGGTCACCTGCTGCATTTCCTTTGGTGACAACTCTGCATGTCTCGGCCCAAACTTCCCTCGGGCCCCTTCAGTGACCTTCCCTGCCAACTTTGGAAATGTCAGTTATACTTGCATCCTCCTTTCAGTTTTATATCACTTGGATATCTTGTGTTGACATCAAAATCCATAGTTTAAACCTAAATTCCCATCATTTTCCTTCACCTCTTCTGACTCCCCCAACCTGTGCAAAAAAACCTAAACAAAACCAAAAAACCCCCTAGTAACCAAATCCTTTGCCCCCAATCATTCAGAAATCACTGGCTTCTTCCTTTTGTTTGCTGTTCCATGATTCTGCCCCTCTACCCACACTCTGTCTGTGTGTATTTGTATCTGGCCAGTCATCGTGGTCTCTTAGTGTTTTCTTTGCAGTTTCTCTTACTCTTTTCTTTCCTTTCCTTTTTCCTCTGCTCTCCTTTCTTCTCCCCTCCTTTCCATTCCCCTCCCTCCCTCTCTGTTTTCCTTCCTTCCTTCCCCCTTCTTTGTGGTTTTTTAATTCCCATGACCATCTCTCTAGTTTAGACCTTTCCTCACCTCACATCTGAGGCATTGCAACAGGCTTACCTGTGGTCTTCAGTCTTGCTCTCCAGGTGGTTTCAGTTCTGCTCACCACCACAAAATTCGATGTCCAAAATGCCCCCTTTCCAAGGTACTCTCCCACTCAGGATTGATTCTCTCTAACCTTCAGGAAACCTCCTTCACTTGGTGTTTAACATCAGCCTGTTCATGAAGGCTAACAATCTAGCCTTTGCTATTCCATGAAAAGACTTGAGTCTTTGTCTCCTCTACCTTATTTGCTTGATCTCTTCTACTGCACCTTATCTGGAATGTTTTCCTCTTTCTTTCTTTCTTCCCTCCTCCTTTCCCTCCTTCCTTCCCTCCCCTCAACCTTTCTTTCTAAACCCTGCTTGTTTTAAGAACTGTCTCAAATTTTCTCTCTTTTATGAGGACCTCTCTGAGTAGCCCTAACTAAAAATGTATTTTTCTCCTTTGAATTTCTAATTGGTTAGCATACATTTATTAGCAATAATAATACTTTTTATTTATAAAGACATTCTATTCAATTTTTTTTTATTTGCACCTTACCACAATCTTATGAGGTTAGATTAGTCAGGAATTATTCCAGTTGTACATGTGGGGAAAAACTCAAGCCCAGAGAGGTTAAGGCCCTTTAATCACTTGCCAGTAGATGACAGGGCAAAAAGTAGAATTTAAGGCTTTGATGCCAGCTCTAGGCGGGCACAGCTTTAGTAAATAGTACATTCCTAGCCCTGAAGATACTTATAGTCTAGCTGGGGCAACTGGTTAGGCACATTCAAAATGACAATCTGTGGTTCCATGTCGTTGCAATATATGATAGATGCCAAAGTGCCCCTCCTCAGCTGCCCTTAATGACAAGACCCATGTGTTTTCTTTGAACAGAAAGCACCTAGCCCATAGTGCTTGTCATAAAAAAAAGAATAATACATTTTTAAAATTAATTCAGCAGTTAGTGCCATAGGCAAATTGTAGATACCCAGGAAAAGATGGTAGTTTTGTCTCCACGGTGCTCTCACAGAACATGAGCTGGCTGTGGGATCGCAGTGAGGAAAGGTGCTTCCAGAGAAGTGGAAGTAGGGGTCATGCCTAGGAATTTTCCTTTAGAAGAGAAATTTGCCTTCCTTCTTGCCCTTAACTCATGCATGACCTCATGAAATTAACCTGAGACCAGTGACCAAGGTGACCTTATCTGGAAGAGTCCTAGTGTTGTACATGGCTGCTGATGCTGTTGCTTGATGAAATAATCTATGAAAGTTTCTTCCCAGGTTGTGAGACACTAATTGCCCACATTTCATTGTTTTGACCTCAACTTTAGGCTTTTTCTTAACCCTCAGACCTGTATGTTATATATCATCCCACATGGATTTAAAGAGGCAGTTTCTCTATTTTCACTACATATAGTTGTAACATTAATTGCTGGTAAGTTACCCTTTTCCTTTACTGGACTTGTAAACTGAGGCACAGAGAAATCCAGCGTCTTTGCCCAGGGCTCTGCAGAAGGGGAACAGTTGACTTTGCGAGACCTGGGGGAGCTGCTAACTGAATCAGGTACTGTGCTTACCCAGGAATATTTGGCATTTTCACCTACTTGTTTTGAAATATATATATAAAAAGAAAAGGAAGGAAAAGCAATTTAAAAACAAAGCTGAAGTGATAACTAGTTTTATTTTTCACTTCATGATCATGCTCCTAGCAGTTTAGAAAAAGTTTTTTTTTTCTTTTAAAGAACACATTAAACTATCAGATAGGTTGATCCAAATTGTCCAAATAATCTTCTAGTCCCAGCATGTCTTTTTTTCTCTCATAGAAATTAGGATCATATATTTGTAAATGACTTGTGGAGGAGATTGAAGCAGTCAGTGTAAATGGAGTTTCTCCAGGTGCTGACGCCTAATCGCTGGGTAATAGCTGTGGACTTGCTGTGAGACCCGCATTATTACAATGTAATCAGAATCCTGTTGCTCTGCTGTTATTGTCAGCCACTTGTGGAATTTTTAAAGCAATAACAATTTTGATTTTAAATCATGGCATTATTAAAGTTATTTTCTTCCCTTGCCAGAACATAGCTATTGATGCTTGTCTTTGAAGGACTTGGCTGTAGTGGAATTCTTTGTTGGTATCAGAAGAAATGTTTCTGTTCCTCAGCATACTGAGAGACAGAGACCCACCCCCACCCCTCACCTCTTTTTTCCTCCTCCCCCCACCTCCTTCCGCCCCTCCTGCCCTCCTTCCATCCTTCCTTCCTTTTCTTATTGTAGTATCAATATTTGATTATTTACATTAATGAGTATGATGCCAGTGCCAATCATTTTAAGGTGTAGTTAAACGAAAATTCATTCATATTTGACTGGGTAATTTATTATTAGAAAATTCATTTCTCCAGTTATCTTTTGCTTATGCTGCTAATTAATTTTGTTACTAAGCAATGCCATAGTAGAAATGGAAAAAATAAGAGGAAATGGCCCAGGAATGTGCTTGTTTATAAGAGGAAGAAGCCATTTTTGATTTTAAAAATATATAGTATTAAGAAAGTTAAACAAACAGACTCACAGACATAGTAAACAGTCTTACGGTTACCAGTGGGAAAGGGGGTGGGATGGATAAATTGGGAGTTCGAGATTTGCAAATATTAACTACTATATATAAAAATAGATAAAAACCAGCTTTCTTCTATGTATCATAGGGAACTATATTCAATATCTTATAGTAACCTTTAATGAAAATAAATATATGCTTGTATATATGACTGAAATATTATGCTATCCACCAGAAATTGACACATTGAAACTGACTATACTTCAATAAATAAATAAAATTTGAAAAATAAAAAGTTAAGAATTGGCTTATAAATATATCTCTTGGTTAGAGTAAAGAAGGTAATTAAACTATCTGGATGTAGGTTGTGAAAGTCCACATATTTTTTTCTATTTTTTTTTTTCTATTCATTCATGTATTTTTTTCAGGTCATTCAATGGGTGCGATTGCTTCTGTACTTGCTAACATGTAGCCCCTCTTTGTTACGGTCCTTTAAGAGGATGGCTTTTACTCACTTCATTAATCTGTTCCTTTGTCTTTATCTTTTGAGATGAGTGAGGAGTACCAAGTAGAGGAAGGCTGACCCAAAGGCCCAAGACTCATGTAAGGGACTGTCTTGAAGCTGCTGGTCTCTGTTGACCTCTGATATACTGCTTGCCTATGCCAAGTGGAGATACAAATAATCACTAAATTTAAAAGACTGTTAAACACTGCTTTTAACAATTTTTAAAGAGAATCTTTTAAAAAAATACCATCATATAAAGTAGAGAGGAAATGTTTCAGAACTGAAAAGGTTAAAAGTTGTTAGGCTGAATTCTAGGAATGCTATATCAAACAATAGGTGATGGCTCTAGTCTAAATAACAGTTTAGGACTTGAATTTTCTATTTTATGGAAATTTTTTCTTTACTTGATTTTATTTAGCTTCTATATCAGTAGTGATCTTCACATTTAAATATAAGCCCACCAGTTTGATTTTTATAAGCAGAAATTTTGTTAAGGTCTACCTTGGTATGTATCAGTCCTTAGAGAATTTAAGTGACCTCATACGACCCTTTCTTCTCCTCAAAATTCTCTTTCAGTTTTGTTCAGATCAATATATAAAACTTATTTTGTGAAACTTAGTCCCAGGAGCCATGTTGAGATTTGTTGTTTGCAAGTTTGAAGGTACTGAGTCAAGATAAAGATATTCAAAAAAGAGTGCTTAGTGCAATCAGAGCCTTCTGAGGACTGAATGGGGTAAAACTGAGGCTGAGTGGAGATCTCATCGATCTTCTGTTTACATGTTTGTTTGTAGAAAGCTACCCTGGTTGAGCATGGGATTCGGCGCCTCACTTTCCTGGTTGCACAAAAGGTATTGGCATGTGAATTACGTACCTCTTTAATATTTCTTATGCTGCTGCTAGTACTTCAAAAAATGAAAAGTGTTGTTATAATCGTATGCTTACTTGCAGAATTTATGCAGAGAAAAAACTGTTTTGCTATAAATTTAATCAGGAAAAAGCCTTAGTTTAATCACCTTTTACTCAATTGGTTTTTAATTTTGTTACTAATTGCCAACTTCTACTGTTTTTCTTTCCTTTCTGTCTTTCATTTGAAAGGATTTCAGAAAACAGGTCAACTATGAAGTAGATCAGAGATTTCATGTAAGTAAAAAGAACAATGATGAAAGATTACTTACTGTTTTATCTGTTAGCCACTGATTAAATATTTAGAGTTATTTAGAAGGGCTGGACTGACGTTTGGTCCCTCTTTGAGAAAATACTATAATGAATATTCAGTTCTTCTATGGAGTGTTCAAACTAAAGGTTTTTTTTTTTTTTCCTTTTTTACCCTATAATGAATTCTTAATATATCTCTGAGAAATAGTTAAGAATGAGCATATGCATTTATCCAGATGAATAAGGTAGAAGCGGGAGCTAACTAGTAATTTCTCCTGTGCACACGATGAATCAGTAATCAAGGACTGCCAATTATACTTGGGGTCTTGGCTTCTACCAAAGATGGATTCCAGTTCTATTATTGAGAATTCTCAATTCTGAAGAACAGTCATTTATTATTTAAAATGCCTTAATGGAGCCCAAGTTGGTGTTTTTGTCTTATGTTAATTCTAAGAGGAGGAAATAAATAAAAATTAAGTATTAAGTTGCTTGTTCCCCCATTTCATTGAATTAAATGTTAATATTTATGAGATTAAAAATTTTATTGAAAAATTTTAATAAAGAGAATTAAGTAATAGCCTGGCCTCTGAACTGTGGTGCACATGTGTGTGATCATACCCAATATGCTGAGCAGTACGGTCAGAAATCCAGTTTGCATTCAAGATGTCATTCTCTAAAATGACTGATTGGAGTAAAAATATTTCTTTAAAAATTGATCCTAGTGTAAGTGAAGTAGGATTCCAAAGGATATTAAGAATTCTTAATTTTTCTGATAAGAATTTTATTTTGTTTTGTTTTGGCAATTAAGATGATTGAATTAGTTTTCAAGCCCTGCTCATTTGCAATAATGAAGATGACATTTGGGATTCTGGAAAGGACTCTGTAAACTCAAGGACCTGTGTGTGATTGCTCTTATTGCCCTTTTGTTTATTAGGTCTCCAGCACTTGACATTTTGTTTTCCCTCTCACAGTTGGTCTAGTCTATAGAGAAACAAGAGAGCCCAGCCTGAAAGCTAAAGAGCTAGGATTTTTCTGAAACACTTTAGGAAATGTTATGGACTACACAACTCCCCTGTGTTATTGATGTCAGGAAATCAAGCAGAGTGCAGATATATATCAATCAATAACTGTAGATAGGAAACTGGAGGCAGTGGAGAAGTGTGAGGAGCTTAAAGAGAACCCCGGGGCTTTAGGAAGAAAAATCAGGAGCTTAGAGAATGAAATTGGTACTTGCAGGTAGAGCATGAGAGCCCATGAATAAACATTGTGGCTGGTAGATGCCGATCAGAACTCAGGTAGACATGCCAGAGCCAGGCCCTGGATTTGGGAGGAGTGTTGGGCTACGTTCTTAAGTGTTAATGGATTTTTTCTTTTCTCGCTGACTTTGGAATAATATATTATTCTGAGGAATAATATTAAATCCTGTAACACTGTTTTCCTTTTTCCTAATGGTTCAGATGGAGTCTTCACGTCTGTAGCACATGAGCATTCTATGATAAATTAAAACTCTCCACTAAAATTTTTAAAAAGCCAAAGCAGTTAATTCTCTTGAACATTATGGGGGGTTTTGTTTTTGTTTTTTTGGTATTTTCTTATCTGTGAATCTAAATCCTGTCCTAGAATATATCTATAGCTTTGAAACATTTTTTTCTCCCTGCTCTCCTAATATTTCTGGATTTAGGTTGAACAGGGACATGTATAAGCAAAATCTGCTAGGAAATGAGCCCAGCAGGGGGTCTTCTCAGGGAATTGCTGCCCAATTCCTGTATAGTGGCATCAAATGGGAAATCAGTTAAATTATCAAGTGACCTGATTTGTCATGAGTGTAGGAAAGGTTGCTCTAGGACATAGAGAACATTAAGGTTTAGGTATGGACTGGATTTGCTCTAAAGAACTGAATGGCAGAAGAGTTGGCGTGTTTTTTTATGTTAGGCCCATAAGAAATGATTAGTAGTTACACAGGGGGCAAGGGCGACTATTACTGAACTCTGGCCAGGATCTGCAATAGCCTGGAATTCTTGGCAGGAGTTGTACAAATCCGGGGCTCACTGTCGTGATGCTGCTCTGAATTCCACTGCTGGTGGTAGCTGGAAGGATGCTTAGCCTCTGTCATGTCATCTGATGTGCGCTTGCCCCATAGTTAGTGTAGTGTGAAAAAGAGGAAGCTTTCCGGGAGTGTTAGAGATGAATCCCTTGATCTCTTCGGCTTCCTGGTAATCCACTGTGATGTATGCAGCCTCCCCTGTTCTACCCTGTGAAATCCCTGTATTATTGAGTGGAAGAGGGAATGCACAGAGGAGGGGGCAAGGAGAGGAGGAAGGTTACCAGGTTTGGTTCAAGAACAGCACTGGCTGGTGTGGAATGAAGCAGCTGCGCTGTTACGGAGTCGTCATCTCTCAGACTGCTTCAGAACCAGAGCCAGGCAAATCAGGGCCAGGCAAAGTGGAGGTTCTTAGGGGATGTCTATATTGTTAGGTGCTTATTCAGATGCCAGTGAAGGCTATAATTATTTCCAAAACTTCTTGTTTAATCACTGTAGTCCCCAGAGAGCTGTCCACCAGCATGTTTGTTACTGCTTAAGTCTCTTGGCTCTACATGGAGACAGTTCTTCCAAACGGGCAGTGGTCACCAGCATTAAGGAGGCTTGGTGTTGAGTCTGTTTCCATAACCATCTAATTAAATCAAGTACCTATATAATGGGACTTGAATAACTGCTTAACATTGTTATTTAAACAGAAGGTTTGAGGGAAAATAAGTCTACCCTTGTAAATATCTTCTCCATATTAAAAAAAAAAAAAAAAGGAAGCCTTGAAAGCAAAAGAATAAATAGGCTCTTTGAATTTCTGCAGCTATGTAAGCTGCAGTTCTCCAGTTTTATGTAGTATAAATATTCGTTTCACTCACATTTCAGATCCAGTATTCCAAAAAGTGCAGCAGAAGGTGCTGTTTAATTGGAATATAAATATTGTACTTTTTGGAGCTTTCCATACTTTCTTTCAGCAAAGTTTTTGTTAAGGATACTAAAATGCTTATTTTCCAGATTTTTTTTATCCTTTGCCACCTAAGCAAAAGCATTAGATTCAAAAACCATGATAAGATTCTGAATCAGTATTGCACCTGTAAGTTTCCTTTTGTTTCTTGTTTGTAAGATTTCATGAGATTTTAAAAATTCTGCTGTAAATTACCTAGGAGCTAACTGTAGTTTTGCCAGTTTTATGTGTGTGACTCCCACTTTAAAATGAAATGTTTTGGATTGTTTGTGCCTGAAGGAAGACCTCACCATCGAAAATAGTTATCATGGTTAGTAGTTCATTTCTTAAAAAAAAATTGATATGTTAATTATATCTCAGTAAGGCTGGAAAAAAAATTGGTAATTCTGTTTGCTGGTGGATCAACTATTAGTTTTTCAGAAGGTTTGGTTTGAGTTTTTGTTTTAATTACAGTCTATATAATTAGTTCTCAGCGTGTTGAGGTAAAAGAGAATTGCACCAGCAAGCTTCCAATTTCTTCATCTCATTAGGTTTTTAACACGATTATTAGTATCATAATCAGCTATGATGTTTTCTATTGCAGGTTTTCACATTCTCTGATTTGCAGGGTGTCTTGATTGGCTAATTTAGGCAAATTATTTTGATTGTCTTGATGATGGTTGGCTGATTAGAACACAGCAGGGGTATAATTTCTTCCTGAGAAATGTTGCATTCTTTTGTTTTTTGGTACCAGAACACTGAGAGGGTTTTTCTTTGTGTACATTCAATTATGATATTTGCCCATAACAGTAGTAAGAATGCCTGGAAAGCAATTACATTAGTGATGGAATAAACATGAATGCGTTAGTGGGAAAATTGGCCATATGAGGATGAGATAGGCTGAAGGAATTTACAAAAACTATGGGTTTGGACTTTTGGATTTCTTCTTTTCTGGTTTTCTATGTTTATGTAATTTTTGAGTGCCCCCCCAAATGACTTTCTATAAACATCCTCAGACTTCCGTATCTCCCAAAGAATTGCTCATTAATCCTGCTTGCCTGTTGCATTGAAATTCTTGCCATCTCCTTTTCTGATTGCTTTGTGCTTAAATTAAGGACTTCACTGTGAAGCTCAAATTTTACTCAAAAGTTTAAAAAGATTTGCTTATGTCATCTCACAACACCTTTTCTAAGCTAACCTTAATGATTCTGATTGGTGGTCTTTGCCCACCTCTGCCAAGAATTCTCAGCCTCTTTCATTGTTTGTAGTAAGGGTATTTCCACTCACTTGTTTGCTTTTTGGGCTTTTCAGTTACTACACCTTTTTTTAATAGAGTTAGTGGTAAATAAAAACATTTTTTGGTTACTATTGTTATGTTTTTGAAGGAAAATCAACTGTACACACTTGAATAAATGGCATACTGAATAAATATTTTAACTAACTAATTAATTAATTAAAGTTATGACAGAATAGGAGAGTATGTGCTTAAAAGATTGTATTATTACTTTCCTTGACTTTCCTTTCAGAAAATTTCATGAAAGGATTTTATCCTTCCATTTTTTGACTTGTGTTACTTTTTAGCTAAAGCTCTGAAAGCCGTTCCTCTTGAAAATAAAACCAAAACTAGACTATATAAAGCCCTGAGCATGAAATCTGTTGACGACTCAGCTCAACGTCTTCCTGCTTAACCTTGAAGTCATCCTCATGCTCTTCACTATCATTCCAGGGAATTAGAGAATTATTTAGGACAAAACATCATCAGTAAAAGATCAGTGCTGTGTAAAATCCACTTTCAAAGGGCTTTTAAAGACCCAAGGCTGGACAAGTGGTTCCCTGGCCTTGCTAAACAAGCTCCTAGAAGCCTGTTAAATGCTATTTTACAGTTAAAATGCCAGGGAAAATGTAAAATGATTTATTAACTGTGCAAGCTATAGTTAAGGTGAGGCGTAAGACCTGTGGAACGTATTCAAGAAGTTCATAGTAAATTTAAGAACTATGAGTTTTGCTTTTTTTGATCTCATCAAAGAGAAATCCTCTAAGTAAGGAATTTGGATTATAACAAGAATAGAAAGGTAGAGCCCTACACTTGAGAGGTGGAGTGTCAAGATGAAAGGTCATGGGCTCTGGCGATAGAGACCCAAGTTTACCTTCCGGCTCTGTGATCTAGGGACTATCACTTGGCAAAGTCTTCCTCATCTGTAAAATGGGGCCATAATACTTACCTAGAGAGGTTGTTGAGCACATTCGATGGGACAACACATAGGAGTGCCTGCTATCTAGAAGGCTTTCAGTACATGTTTCCTTCATGGTTCCTAAAGTTCATTGAGAGGTGTTTAGGCAGCTAGTCCTGGTCTCTCTGTCTTGTACCAATAAGTGTTTGATTACATTGCACTCATAATGAAGACGATGCCTGATGAAACCTCCTGTAGAGGCAAATAGTAATGACTTGACTCCAGCACTGCCAGTAGAGCTTCCCATCCGAGAAACAGGGGTATTTGGTGTTAATAAGTTAAATTTCAGAAACTAATGGACTCTGCTAATTGAATTCATCTTTGTTAATTAATAAGGTTCTAGTAAATTGGTTGCTTTCTTGTGTAACGCCCTGCAAAAGAGCAGTAAGACCTAATGATTGCAAGTTCACTAGTTCCACCCCATTCTTTCCTATACTTAGAGTGGTAGTGACCAAAGTAACATCTTGTATTTTTCTTTGTCTTGAAGTGCTATTGTTTAAACCTTTGAAATTATTAACTTTTAAGAGTGAATGTGGAAAAAGCATGGTTTAGGGATTCTACGCTGTCTGGCTAGTTTACATTTTAAGAGTTTCTTAAGGAGAAACTTGGGAAATCAGTCCAGTAACTACTGTTGCAGTGCTGCAGTGTAAGGATATATTGGTCTTATTTGCCAGGTTCTGCCAAGAGCAACCCCTAAGAAGATTTTTTTCACTTGGGAGATGAAAAAAAATACTGTTTCTTTTTTTTCCCCCTGGAAAAGGGTAGCTATTAAAGTTAGGTTAATAATGTGGTGATTCTCAAATTTGTAAGTGGGGTCAAAGTGATGGTTACCCAGAGGATGGTTCATATTCCCCAGGCTAAGCCTAGGGAAGGAGCATACTTTCTAGGAAACTGTCTTCTGGATGCTTGACTGCTTCTATACTACGTGTTTATCCCCAAAGAGCCATATCTATGAAGGACTGACACATTTTTTCCCCCTTCTTTAACACAGAGAGAATTCCCTAAATTTTTCACATTCCGAGCAAGGGATAAGGTAAGGACTCATCCCCCCATCCCTTTTTTTTTTTAAATATTTTTTTCTTAAAACCCCAAGAGTGGCTTATCTTTGCCATATGTTCCTCTTGCCAGTCTCCTCTCTGTAATTGAACTTATGCTTCCCTTTGCTTTATGTGTGTCTTAGAACTAAAGAAGACTCCCTTCTGAAAGAGTCTGGTTTAGGAAACAATCAAATATACTGACCTACCCAAAGAAAGTGGTAACGTTCAAAATCGTCCCTTAGGATTATCCTAATGATCTAATATTAAAGGACTATTATACTGAGTAGGGTTATTCTTGTCACTTACAGACAGTTCATTTGTACTCAAGTCTTGTTTATGTGCGTTTGTTTTTCAATTTTAAAACGCAAAATTTCAGACTATGTTGGTTTCTTCCTATTACCAGCTTATGTTTTTGGCTCGTTGTCTCCATTCACTCAATTGACATGTACTCTAAACACGTCTAATTTCAGCAAAATATACGGTAAATGTAAATACAACTTTCAAAAATAGATGTATAAATAATTCTATATCTATGGGTGTAGGATGTTCCAAAGCCAAATATCTCTATTTTTAAAAATTGTATGATATTTATTTTTCAAGTATTTTGCTACGTCCTTTTTACTCTGCCAGAAACTATAAGCATATGAGACAGAGGTCCTGCCCGTAAGCATTTTGGACTAGTTGGGTGAAACTAAAATACTGGTATATGAAATAGACATTAATGTGACGCAGACTAGTTAATTGTAAAAAATGAGTTATGAAGGCTTTAAATGCTGGAGGAATTCTGAGGGAATTGATGCTTTTTGTTTGTTTGTCCTTAATGGAGAGCATCACCACTCTTAAGAGCATAAATGACGAAAGCTTGCGAAGCAAATAGGTACTTCAGTGCCTGATCTTATGTAAGCTGTAGCGTTTTCCTTCTGTGTAGCTCCTTTTTTTTTTTTTTTTTTGGCTCATTAACACATCATGGCTTATGTTTCTATTTTTAAGCATCTCTTTTACACACACTTTCATAATACGGTTTTGTAACTGCCTCTTGTGAGCTGTTTTTTCCTCCAACTCTCATGTTCAGTTTGAGGAAGACCGTATCTATCGTCACCTGGAGCCTGCCCTGGCTTTCCAGTTAGAGCTGAACCGGATGAGAAATTTTGACCTTACTGCCATTCCATGTGCTAATCACAAGATGCACCTGTACCTTGGGGCAGCCAAGGTGGAAGTGGGCACCGAAGTGACAGACTACAGGTTCTTTGTCCGTGCAATCATCAGACATTCTGACCTGGTCACCAAGGTGGGTGCTGGACTTTCATGGGGCGTTTTCCCTGAGGGGGAAGGGACAGAGAAACAGGCATGGTTCAAAATCAGGTTTTCCTTTTTCGAATCAAGGTTCTTGTTCTCTTTCATCCTACTCTCCAATAACCAGCAAAAATCTGAGAGTCATTTCTCTCATAGAAGTAAATATTCCGTGTAATGAAGGGGTTTTTTTCCCCTTTAATTTGGTTTTTCTTGGTAGTGGAAGCATAATAGTCCTCACTTGAGAAAAAAGAAAAGCATGCTAACAGAAAAGTCACAGGGAGGGTTAGGTGATGACAGAGGAGAAGGAGAAAGTTAGACCTCGTTGTAAACCTGTCCAGAGGTGGGATGGTTTCTATACACAGCAGGGTGCTTCTGGGCGTGTTAGTTACTACTGCATCCCATAGCCATAACCTTTCTTCAACTTTTCCTTTCTAAACAGATTTCCTTTCTAAACCACTCTGTTTGGCATATGTGCGATGTAACCCTTGTGGGGTTGCAGCTCTGGGGATGCCCAGCGTCCTATTAGAAGGAAATGATGCAGAAGAGGCAGGAGGAAGGGCTGGCAGGAGCTCTTTATCTGACCCTTGCCTGCCCCTGCTGCCTGTGGTCATTGGGTTGACCCCAGGGAGGGAAGTAAATATCATCTGCAGCAGGTGCCTTATGATTCATGACACGCTACTGCTTAAGTGCTTTTATAACAGCCATTTCTCTATTGCCTCTTTTAAAAAACGTTAATGTTGCTGGCGATTTTCTTCCTGCATAGGAAGCCTCCTTTGAATATCTGCAAAATGAAGGGGAGCGGCTGCTCCTGGAAGCCATGGATGAGTTGGAAGTTGCTTTTAACAATACAAATGTCCGGACTGACTGCAACCACATCTTCCTCAACTTTGTGCCGACAGTCATCATGGACCCATCAAAGGTACATTTCTCCCTAACTTCTCTCCCAACTCTCACCAGCACAGTCGGATTCATTCACATTTATTTGCGCTTGGACCTGGAAACAGGTCCTCTCGGTCAGCTGCTTGAGCCCTTGATCTTCAAGGTTTTGTAAACTTGCTCGTAGGGCTCAGAGAATGCTTGTAGGACTGGGTTTCTGGGATGGTGTCAAAAATTTGATATAACCATTGAAAGCAGACCTCAAAACTGAAGATGGCATGACATTATCTTGCTGGTCACTTTTTAGCAGTACAAAAATACAAAACCTTTTCTTCTTCTTCCGTTGGTACCTGTTTTATGATATTTGCTATGATAGCAGTTAGATTTTATTTAATTCTGTAGGATTTCTCATGTGGAACAACTAACTTTGCTATTATTAGGCATTTTGGCAAAATTACTGCCTTTTTGTTTTAAACTAAATGGTACTTATCCAGTGGTCCGAGGGAGGTAATGCCAAAGTGTCTAACCCATTTCTCTTTAGTATTTTTCCACAGAGAGAATTTGGTTGACGTGGAATTCCACGTGTATTATGTACGTTTTCTTCCCTGAGGCTTTAATTCTAAAATGCATTCCATATAATTTAAGGAAGGAAAACAAGGTGATTCTGTATTTAACCTTCTCCCAGGTGTAATAAAGACAGGTTATTCTCTGTTTCTGCTCCCTTTAACCTTTTTTCTATCATAATATTGTGGAATTTGGGTAGGAGAACCAGTGTATCCCTTTCTCAAGATCAATTGCAGACATGGACTTATGCTTTTTGAACTTGGTGTCTAAGACCTGAGAAATAATTTTCTACTCTTTTTCTTCAAGACTCCAAGCTACTGATGGGTTGCTTTGTCAGGAAAACCAATGACAGGACCAGTCATTGAGTGTCATCAAGTCGCATCATCTAGTTTAAGTAAGGGTTCTCCTAAGTATTCTAGGACTGATGAAGCTAGAAGACTTAGAACATGACCTGGACACTATGTAACTGTATATGTTTGTAGATGTGACTTACCATTTCTCAATGAGATTTTGCTATCATCCTCTCTGTTTCCACTCCAAACACCCATATGCCCCATTTCTATCTTTCTAATCATAGACATCTGTCAGTTTCCTAGACAGAGAGTTTGATGACTTTTGTTCCCTTGAGTAAAGGATGGATAGATATTTCTCAGTTAACAAGCAAGTGTGGGAGTGGAGAACTCCTTGAAACACATTTTAACCTAAAATTCTTTGGAGCAGAAACAAAATACAAGGGTGGCACATTCTTCTGAAGAGCCACAAAAGAAAGGTGGTATGAGATACTTCTGTAGATTTTCTAAGAAGTTAAGAAAACATTTTAGCAAGATACTTCATTTAAGAAAACATTAATTTTGAGTAGTATGTCCTAGCTGCCTGTAACCATATTGGACAAAAAAAAAAAATTTTTTTTTTTTTTTTTTGCTTTAGTAGGTCAAAAAGTAGAAGTCACATCTAAGACCATTTGGTTAAAATAACTCACCAAACCCTGAAAACTAGGAGCACGAAGCTGCCTTGGTATAAAGCTTAGAGAAACTCAGGAACATCTGCCCTATCTATTTAAGTCCCGGTTGGACTTGGCAGTGACCAAGCTTCAGAACTCAGTCTGGAGAGAACATTCTAGCACCACCTACAAATTGCCTTTCTTTAATTTGTGCAGTTTACCAAGAGGCATATGTTATAAAGTTTAATAAAATTGTGTGGAAAAAAGCTCATGGTGGTAATTGCTATGTTGATTTAAGGTCCTGTAAGTGCAATGAAACATAGTTACCATGCATATAAATGCTACTTAATAGCTGTTTAACTAGAGATTTTATTCTTATTTGGGGCTTTCTCTTAAATCCCATGGCTTGTAATTTTAGATATTGCAGATCTTTGACACAGAGTATGAATATAATTGGGAAAGGGAAAGGGAGTCGCATGGAATCGGGTGTTGTGAACCTGAGAAAAACAACTCAATTCCAGGCCAGCACGAAACTGCCCCTGACTTGTTCTAAGGAAGAGTAGAGTTGGGGAGAAACTGTCTGACTTTCTGTAAGGAATATATGGAGCACACACTTCCAGAAACCTGTGTCTTTTTCCATTCCTCCCTTCCCCAAAGATGGGCAGACCTGAAACAGGTCCTAGTTACAAGGTATCTCAGTTCTGTGCTTGGTGATGTGTCTGTGGCAGATTGAGGAGTCTGTGCGGAGCATGGTGATGCGCTACGGAAGTCGGCTGTGGAAATTACGCGTCCTCCAGGCAGAACTGAAAATCAACATCCGCCTGACGCCAACTGGAAAAGCGATTCCCATCCGCCTCTTCCTGACAAACGAATCTGGTTATTACTTGGACATCAGCCTGTACAAGGAAGTGACCGACTCCAGGACAGCACAGGTAACAGTTGTTAAGCAGGCTCCTCAAAGCTTTGGTTTGCTCCTCCAGACAGGCCACTTGTCCTGGGGATGGAAGACCCAAACTCACCACAAGTCCCCATTGCTTCACCCAGTTGGGTTATCCTCTATCAGCTTAAACAGTTGCATGAATTTGAAAAGTTTCGATTGCTTCATAAGCCGTGCCTCTGTCCTAACCATGAGTGTTAGGAAGCCCTCAGCCTTTTGTCGTGTATAGGTGAGCCCTCACGGATGCCACGTGAACCTGACTCCAGAGGTAGCTGGGCAGTTCAGGGCTCTTTTTCAGACAGCTCTTGGGCTCCTTGAGTGGTCTTGTCTTTTCCCCTCAGATTTGTCCTTGTTCCTGTTTTCAGCCTAGTTAGACTACTCACTGGCAAGTAAGGAAAGGAGAATTGTTGAAATATGAAATATCTCAAAGAAGGAGAATTTCAACATACAATAATAGCTTGAACAATATCAGTCAGTGTCTTTATCTTATTTATCCTTTATTCCATTTATACATGTAATCTTTCTCTTACAGAGTTCAGAGTATCATACCTATAAGAGCAAAGTGGTAAACATTAACCCATTTTTCAGATGGAAAAATTTGAGAATGTGAAAATGCAAAGTGACTTTTTAAGTAGATTGGTCCTATAATAGAAGAAGATTCTCTTTTAATCTGTTTTACCACCTTAGTTTCTAAATTTTGGGGCCACTTGCTATGATACTGGATTTAGGTTGGTTCACCATTGCTCACCTCTTTGTAAGAGCTGGGATGTTAATTTTAGGTCTCTGGCCTGAACTTGGGCAGTGCCTTTCTTCTCTTTAGAGGGTGAACTTTCTCTAGTATGTGTACAGAAAGGTTTCCATCTGTTCTATGCATTGGGCGACAGGAAGAGATTATGTGTCTCTTCCTTTTATCTATGTCCTTTTAAATTTGGGAACAGCAATAAGACAAGACATTTTTGCCCATATTTCGAAGATGAATTTTAAAGTTCTGGGTTTGGATAGTTGTCAGAGTGACCTTTCATTTTGTGCTTTGATTCCCAGTGAGATGGCCAGAGAAATCTATCCCATGAGAAGTGAACAGTCAAAACAGAGAGAGAAAGTGTGCACAGGAGTGCAAGGGGTGAGCAAGAGAAAGAAGATTCAATGATTTTTTGCTGCATTTGATGTTTTCAGGGCAACCTTAAAGACATTTTCAGTCAAAGCTTTCCATGGGCCAGGGATGTTTTTAATTAACTTCTACAGTGGCTTCAAGGCAGGTCTATTCTTGTGAAAAATAAGATGGCCACTTGAGATTTTAATGTTTTTGATAAATATGTTTGTTCTTCATAACTACTTTTTCCCAGCTTTCTTTTATTAGAAAGCTGTTAGATTTCCCTCATGCTGGCTAGCATGACACAGGGGCATGAAAGACACAGATGCCTTCAGTCGGGGTTTAGTACTGAACGAATGAGCTACCTTTAGCCTGGGGGAGAACCCCTCTTCCCATGGGTCCTGTATATTTAGGAAGCCCTAAGGATAGGGGTCTCCCTCAGGCTCTTCAGTTGAGAGAGTTCAACAACCACTACCACATGTGAACTCAAAAGCCCGTAGCTGGAGGAGGGAGCCCACAAAAGGAGCAGCTTCTAACTCAGTTCTGGCACTCCTAGTGCCTACCTGATGCTTATTGCCAGTTTGTGTTTTTCCCTTTCTTTGCTCTAGTGAGTCTTTATGTAAATTTAAAACAATGTAGAACCATGTGTGTCATTTATTCATTTGTTCATTGATTGAACATTTATTGACCACGTGTATACAAAGAAAAAGTGATCTCATTTCAAGAAATTTACATCATGTTAGAAGACATATATTTAATTTCCATCTAGTG
The DNA here is from genome assembly GCF_048773025.1 of Camelus bactrianus. Lineage (NCBI taxonomy): Eukaryota > Metazoa > Chordata > Mammalia > Artiodactyla > Camelidae > Camelus > Camelus bactrianus. Next base: position 12,368,092 of record NC_133554.1, read on the forward strand.
TGATTGTGGTTTGTGCCCTTGTAAATTAAGTACATGGGTCTAGGGGAGCCAACTATGGGATCAGATATTGCTGTCCAAGAAAAGCCCTTTTGATGGCCTCTGGTGAAAGATGTGTGTTGTATGAAATGTGTACATATTTTCATGAACTTGTAGAACATACACGTTACCAATTTTTAATTACTATGGCCATTATGGTAGAAAATGGAATTAACATAGATAACGTAGCTATGATACAGAGGCTCCCAGTACTATCCATTGCTATCAACCTCCTGCTCCAGGATAATTTTTTATTCTTTCAGCCAATGAGGAGCAAGGTTGACTGGCCTGAGTTTCATTTTCTTTCATTTTCCTTGAATAGTCTTCGTGGTATTAGCTGTAATGAATACTGATGTCAGGCAGTCATAACGGGGAGATTTGGGTAATCCATTGCATAAGTCAATTGATGTCCAGTGTGTAGTATAAGAGGGAAATCCACATTTCCAAATCATCTTTATTGAGATACAACTTACACGTAATAAAATGCACTCATTCTATGTGTACGGTTCAATTCATTCTGAAATTGTAAAAACCTGTGTAACCCCCATCACAATCATGACAGAGAACACTCAACACCCTCAAAAGTTGTCTTGTTCTCCTTTGCAGTCAAAGGTAAAGGCACCAGCCCCAGCCCCAGGCACCCACTGATCTGCTTTCTATTGTTGTACAGTAGTGTTGCCTGTCCTAGAATTTCATGTAAGTGAAATTGGACGATATGTATTATTTTGTGTCTGGCTCTTTTTGCTCAGCATAGTGTTTTTGAGATTCATCCATGTTGCGAGGACTATAGGTATGTTCCTTTTCATTGCTGAGTTGTATTCCATTTTATAGCTACACCAGAATTTTTATATTCATTCATCTGTCAATGGACATTTAAGATTTTATTTTCCATTTTGGGCTGTTATGAGTAAAGCTGCAATGAACATTCATTTACAAATAATTTGTGTAGATATGTTTTCATTTCTCTTGAGTAAATGTATGGGTGTAATTATTGAGTCATAGTAAGTATATGTTTAATTCTATAAGAAATTGCCAAACTGTTTGCCAGGGAGGTTGTAGCATTTTAAATTCCTACCAGCAAGGAAAGTACCTAGAGGGCTTTCTCCAACCCCTTTTCTCAGCCCACACAGTTATGTTGCTTAATTCCAACAAGCCTAACATTATTCCAGACCTTGGCACAACTATACCTGCAGGTCTTGTCTTTCTTAATAGGCAGGAGTGTAGTTCCAAGAACCTGCTGCTTTTGCCCCTTTTTTCTTACTTTGAATTGGGTTATCTCCTTTAGGTTCAGTTTCCACATACTTAATACCCTGGCCTCACTTCACGCTTTGAATCTCTTGAAACAGGACTAATTCTACCTCTCACATTACTCAGACATTGCTGATTCTACCTCCCACCTGATGACTTTCACCATTGGTCATGGGGATGAGGACAGGGGCCTCTCCATTCTGTGGGGTTTTAAGCAGTCCAGGACGAATTTTGCCCAGAACAGGACCTGACTGACAAGTCAGCAGAACACGTTCGTATGTCTGATCTAAAGAGCTAAGAATTCACTCAGCTGAACTGTACCCAGGATTTAGGAAAGTACTTAATTCTTTTCTTATGCCTGTTTAGTAGGCATGCAAATCTATTCATTAATGGTAGACTTAAGCTTGTGTATTTTGGTCCCAAATAGATATGTGGGTATATACACATATCCCAATCTCCATTTGTATATACTGCATTGGGAATCTATATTTTATGTATTCATACATAAAGTGCCTAGTTTAGTGTCATGAAGCCTCTGGGCACTCAATAAATATTCATTGAATTGAAATAATGGCATCCTTTATAAATATTCATAAGCAAATAAAACTATCTAAATATATGAAGTATGAAGTACTCTTCTAGAAATATTTGAGTTAAAATGATTAAAAACTGGTGTGGTGATTTTATTATGTGACAACATAGATGTTACAGGAGCTAGTCACTAGTTGTGGCTGTAGTATACTGGGGAAATATATGTATATTATATATATAATTTAATAATATAGATATATTTTTACTGTAGGCTATGTCTTATGAGCTAACAATTAGCTAGCTAGATGGATGGATGAAATCCACTTGTGGCAGAAATGTTTAAAGCCTTTGTGTGGCTATTCATACTTATGAAGCACCTTCTAATCAAATAGACTAAAATATAGATGACCTGGTAGAGCCTTGACCTGGTCTTCTACTGTTGAGAAGAGAAAAGAATTCTCTTCAGTGCATAGCTGTCCTTCAATTTAAATACTACGACTACTTCGTTGGTTAGTTGACATACCTCGTTTCTGAATATATGGGATTCAAGTCACTTTAGAAGGCAAGCGTTGGCATTCTGTCTCTGAAATGTGAAATTTATGCTGTACTTTCTTGTTGATTTCAACTAATCCAAAAGTGAGAGCAGCCTGTGACGTGTGGTTGGTTACATACCATTTTTTTGGAGTTGGTTACTCTATAAAGAGGTGAGAGCACCACGTACAATAATGTTAAGAAGCATATCTTAGCTACTCAGCCCGCCAAAAATGTGTTTCAAGAAATAACGTTTGTGAAAAAAGTCCCCCAGGCAGCTAATTTGATTTCTTTTTTTCTCTCTTTTAACTCCCCATGCCATCCTCTTTTTCCTGCAGATCATGTTTCAAGCATATGGAGACAAACAGGGACCATTACATGGAATGTTAATCAACACTCCGTATGTGACCAAAGACCTGCTTCAATCAAAGAGGTTCCAGGCACAGTCCTTAGGGACAACATACATATATGATATCCCAGAGATGTTTCGGCAGGTAAAGGTGGCTAACTGGGGGGCACCGACATGTTCCACAGAGGCAAGGTTTTCCGTGAATTTTCATCAGATGCAGCTTAGACTGGAATAGGGCACTCCCAAAGGGCAGGAAATGTCTTGACAGTTTTCTCATTTCTTTCTCTTTCGAGGTTTAGTGATTGCCAACCCAGATGTTGATGGCTCTTTCTTTATGAATTAACAGGAGGAACAGTGAGGATAGAAGCCTCTGTTGAGTAGAAAAGAGTAAACTGAGACCACATGCCTGTGATCATAGTTTACGATGACTTGTGTGAGGAGTCTATTTCCAAAGCCTATGTTCAAATTATGGGTGTTAAAAAGAGGTTTGAAACTCTAGTTCTCACCTTCCTATTTTCCAAAATAACCCAGGGTCTCTAACTGATAGCCTAGGTTAATATGATGAGAATCAATATATAACATATACAAATGGATGCAGAGTTCATGATACACAGTTTAAAGTATCAGTTCTTTTTGTGGGAGATTTATTATAGCTGAATAAAAACTAGTATGAGAAAATATGACATTATGAATCTCATCCTCTATATGAAAATAAATTCCTTTGATCTGTATGGTGAATCATCTCGAGGCTGCAGATTTTTCTTCCATCAATAGGAGGCAAGAAAAGTATATCGCCAGCAGAAAATGCAACAGATAAAGGTATCAAAAGAATACTGAATTTGTTCTTAAAAACAAAGTCTATGAATATAGGATTTTTCCATGTCTCCTAGTCAGTAATGCCAATATTACCACATTTGAACTTTGATAAAGTGATATATGCGATCTTAGTAAATAGTCTATCTGTAATTCCTGTATTATTCAGAAATACAAGAAATTTCCTTTATGTAACCATTTGTTTACAAGTTATCTCTCTTGAAACATAGCTATCTTCATTCAGTATTCCTGGCATGGTTGGCCTGGAAGTCGAGTGTTGATTCTGCTCCCCCTGTGCCAGTGCTATAAACAGAAATCACATTCTGCATAATTCTTCCTATAGAATAGACATAAACATAGTGATTTGGACCTGTAGGTATGAGTGAATCGTACTGGCTTTAAATGTTGCTTTGAGGCAAGCAAACAACAACAAAAAAATGAACTAGTTCCCACTTCATGCAGCATTTGTTTTGGTAATATGAAGTTGGAAATGGAAATGAAAATGGTTTTAAAATGAGAGGCGTGTCTGTCTGTTTTCTCGAATTTGAGCAGAATTGATCTGCAAATTTACAAGCAGTCATGCACCTAGAGTAACCTAATTCCCGTGCGTGGGCCTGTAGCTTTGGAAAGATGTTAGAAAGGATGCTTCCCTGAACCTCTAGCAGGAACTCGATTCTTGCTTTCTTGGGTTTTCTTTGTATTAGCTGAGTGTCATGTCACTTTCCTGGTTGTTCTTCTATGGCCAAGTGTCTCTAGGATTTTTCTTCCGTTTTGAAGAGAGATTGATGCTACTTATTTAGTTTTTTTATTTTAATTTTCCTGGGATATCATTAAGTCTGTTATATTTATTCATGCTCTCATGCTGATTCATGATCACTCAGTAGTTGGACTTTGTTGGAAAAGCGCCTGATTTTCGATATATAAAAAACATCATGTGAAAAATAATTACAAATCCATTTTAACTGAGAATGAGAGCTATAGAATTTGATCTAACGTTTTGATGCTCGGCAGAACACTTGGAAAAGACAGAGCAAAACTAGATTGATTGAATCTTGATGTTTGTTTTTCTCCATGTTGAAATGCTCAATTGTTACTGATTAGTCAAACTTCTCTCCTCCTCTAGTCCCTGATCAAACTCTGGGAGTCTATGTCCACTCAAGCATTCCTTCCATCACCCCCTCTGCCTTCTGACCTGCTGACCTATACGGAGCTCGTGTTGGACGATCAAGGTCAACTGGTTCACATGAACAGACTTCCAGGAGGAAACGAGGCAAGTGGCTGAGTCCCCGTCCTTCCTTTCTTACCTCTGTGTCCACCAGTGCCAGCTTCCCGTGGGGGTGGCCATTACATAGTATATTAATTAAGATCCCAGTGGCATAGGCAGCATGGTCGTCTTATTGGTAGAATTAGTAGTCTCACTGGTAGAATTCTTTAACCAGAGAACATTGACTGGGTATCAAAGAACTGTCATTGATTTTTTTAGGTGTGGTAATGGTATCCCATTATTTTAAGTGGTATTACAATTTTGCTTTGTAAACAAGTATTTTCTGTAAGGCAGACATACTTAGAATAGTTACAGATGAAATAATCGAATGTCTCGGATTTGCTTCACAATAATGGGGGCTGGTGGATGTGGGAGTGTAGACGAAACAAGATTGGTCATGAGTTGTTAACTGAAGCTAGGTGATAGGTACATAGGAATAGATTATTTTCTCTATTTTTGTTTCTTTGAAATTTTGAGATTTCCTGTAATAAAAGCATTTAAAGTATTTTTTGCTTGTTATTTTTCCTGATCTGGATAATTATTTGCATACTAGTATACATTTTTTGGTAATGCTTTCCATTCTCAGATAATTTGATCTGGTGCTGCTATGAGCATAGTAAATACTTTCGTCTTAAAGGGGCTCAGTCAGAATCAGGAAATTTAACATAAAACAAGGTAACAGAGAACCCACATCTGATAGTTACCTAGGAATGTATTTTCTAGCTTAGGATTCTTTTTTTCTACAGTGCACTGTTAATAATAATAAAATGTCATATTCTGCCTCATACCCCGTAACCTCCTTCGTGCATTGGGATTCTTCTTAATTTTAACCATGCATCTAATGTACAGTTATAACAGCAATGATAATAGTAATAAACCTCAAATGAGATGTTTTTATTTCAACCATAGATATAATCCCTAGATAAATCTCATTCCGTACAAGGAGTAATCTTTACCTGGATGTTCACCATAAGCAGGCTGGGTAGACGTTTGGAGATAAATGCATTTTTTCCCCATTTTATGCAATATCTTTTTCAAAAAATGTTACTATATGTACAAGGTGTGGAGCTGTTCAGCGGATGCCAAAACTGGGTGATTTGGTATTAAGATGGTACAAGCATTGGACCAGACGGAGAGTATCAGACTTGTAGGAGTTCTTCTAATCTAATGCCTCGACAAAAAGCAAAGGCAAGAGAGTAGGGAGGAAGGATGTGTAGGATTTTGGCGAGAGTAGATATACGTATGCTTGTTAACACACAAAGTTGAAGCAGCGATTTATGCCACTGTGTGTGGCAACTACAGAATGAACCCCTCCACAGCAAAGAAAACCTTCATTGTGCGAGACTTAAATTCTGATTCATTGAACAGCGTAGTCTTCAGGAATGGAAGGCACCCCTGTGAACACGGGGCTGAGAGAAAAACGCTTTTAACTAATGTAATTAAACACAAAATGAGATTTTTGGCCACGTGAAAGCTAGCTGCATAGCTGTGTGAAACCTCTTGCCATGATCTTTCTCTCCTGCTTCCTCTCTGCTCTCATTCTGTGTTTGAGCGAATGGAGACTGGGGGAATAGTGAAGTCCCAGAGGGACAGAGCTCTGTTCTTGCTGAAATTACAAGCACAGAGCTGCCTGGGCATGAACATGTAGTGTTTACTCTGCCAGTATGAATACAAATAGTCTTATTATACGGGACTCTGTACCCAAAGACCACACACACACACACACACACGTACGCACACACGCGCGCGCGCGCGCGCGCACACACACACACACACGAATACAAAAAAAAAATTAAAGGTTTTTTTTTAACCCTTTCAAGACTCAACAAACCTTGGGAAAGGGATGTCTTAAGACAGTGGCACAGGACTACAGCTATGAGTGGTAGGGTCAATATAGGGACCATACGTTTTCCTTTGCCCAGTGCTTTAATCATCTTGAAATCTAGAAATCTAATAGTATTTTAAAATTATCTTTTAATATGAAAAGGAATATATGTATGTATATGTATGACTCAAACATTATGCTGTACATCATAAATTGACATGACATTGTAAACTGACTATACTTCAATTAAAAAAAAATTAAAAAAAATTTTTTTCTTTTGCATTTCATCAGTTTTTACTTTCTTCTTGTTCTACTCTTTTCCCTTCTTAGTTGCCTATTTTCTTTCTCTTTTCCTTTTCTTCAAATGATTGACTAAGATTGAAGCTGAGTGTCAGCTTGCTGTTTCTGAGCCTTTGAGCTCGGGAGGAGCGAGACCGAGGTTCTTTTGTGAGCAGTTAGTGACTAACGCCTGGGATGGCTGATGAAGCCAGTCAGTGGCCGGAGCTAGATTATAGGGCACTGCATGACAGGAATGAAGTTAGTATTAGTATCAAACACTGTTACCAATATCTTGGACATACAATGGAGCATGTCCACTGAGAGACTGACCCATCTAAAGATGGAGTTTCAGCAGTCAGAACTCTGAGGGACAGCTGTGCCTAAAAGATGACAAGGTGTCAGGAGGATGTATTTCCTTGTGCTGAGCCCTGTTTTATCAGGGCAAGTCGACTTTCAGCTATTGCAGTTTAATTTTCTTTGGCCAAAGAGGCAAGTTTGTCATGAGCCTGGCACTCTACATATTACCCCAAGAATGATGCAAGGGGAAAGAAAAGAGCTCATGCTGATGAGATTTGGAGCAAATCGGTCCTATCCCAAAGAGAGTAGGCATCTGAACAGAGCCTTGAGAAATAGTTTTATTAAAAAAGGAATAAAAAATTGACCTGCTAATGTTCTGAGAGCCAAGGCTCAATGTAAATGCATTGATGCTACATAGACATTAAATCATCATAATGCGGTGCTCTCCAAAGGTGACGGCTCTACCAGGTCATCATTGTGGGTGTTATTGCATTACCCTGAAGGATTGGAGTTTCTGAGTTTAAAAGCCAGCACGTGGATATAAGGAATACAGGTAAAACAAGAGATTCCTGCAGAGTTTCCCCATGAATTGAGATGCTTTTCCCCATAATCAAAGGCAGAAAACCTGTACTTATCAGACCATCGGCTATATGGGTAGCCAGTCTTTCTTCCCTATTTTTTTTCCAGGACAGTAAATAGGTAAAATGGTGATGGGACCAGGACTTGGAACAATTCAGTTCCATTTAGTTTTAGGTAACTTGTTTGCCATTTGAGGAAGAATATTGGCTGTTTCAGCAGAGATGTGACCTGCATTTTGAACATTTGTGCCCGTGTTAAAAGAAGGAGAGAGCCTTTCTGATGCGGTGTTAGCTCCTTTCTATTTTCCTAGTTGTCCCTTCCCCACCAAGAGAGATGTAGCTGCAGGAATGCCACCTTAATGCATGATAAAAGGTATAGGAGAACGCATTTTTCTCATTGTCAGATTTGAATGGCATTGATTTTAGTATGAATTTAGAATGGGAATAAAAAAGACGTAGACCAAATCTGTGAACTGCGTTACTTGCAAATAGCTCCAAAGATGAGTTGTCTAGGGTTTTTGGGTTTTTTTTTTAATAGTTTCAAGTAAAGATGAAAATTGAGGAAAATGTGATTGCAACATAGACTGAACTGATTTCACTTCTAGCTGCTATGATGCTCCTGTGATGGGCACTGTATGTAAATACACAGCTAAATGCAAGTGTGCTGCTGAGCCTGGATACAGAAGGTGCAGCTCACCAACAGTTCTGCTCTGACCGCGTCTCAATTTGGGGGGAATTGTTTTCATTTTCCTGCCAGTTTGCTAACCTGTTTTGATCATTTGGCGGAAGCTGTAATTGTAGGTGGGAACATTTTGAGTAACAGTTCACAATCCAGTGCAGCTGCTTTTCGCACCAAATCCTGTTATTAAAAGGCTCAAGCTAAGATCAAGCCAAGGAGTATAACCGACTTGACGGAGAACAACTTAACTTTAACTGGTAGGACAAAGGAAGCACTAGCCTTCTTGAGACTATGTTCTTATTTGTCTTGAAATGTTATTAGCATTCTTTTATTGTATTTCCTTTAACCGCTCTGGGAGCTAGATGATAAATCTTCAAATTGGGCAATGATGAAAGATATGATAGGCACCTTTTATAGCAATGATTATAGATAGAAATTAGGACCCTGTTTTCTTTCTATTTCAGAACACGGGCTTTTTAACAGTATGAAGCTGTCCATTCCCTCCCATTGCTCCTCTCATAATGAAAGACTGAGATGAGAAGAAAGTGCTATGTTTAGAAGCAGTTATAATAATTAGGTTTAGGATGTGTACTCTGAAAAGGATTGGTAATTAGAGACGGGAATTCTTGCATGGTATTACATTTTTTTTCCTGAAAGTTTTTCCTGGGTGTTAAGTATATTCCAAATCGAATGCAATTTGATGACCACCTCTACACACACTACCACGCTTAAGAAATGAAGTGGCTCCAAGGCTTCGTTTTTTCAGATGGGCACTAGGTGTCAGGGTTTTTCCTTCTCAGCAACCCAGCATTCAGACAAGCCTCTTGAATTGCCCTGTTGGGTGAGGCAAATCCAGAGCAGTATGCTTCCTTCTTTTTTCAGTTGGTATAGTAGGCTTTGCCTGGCATTCCTACCATGTGTGATTGCATTCTTAATCCTTTGGGTGGAGATCTGTCGAATTTTATATAATGACTACACATTTTTACAGGAAACATTTTTTTTTTTTTAGGAAGAGGATGCACAAGGAGGAAAAAAGGTAGTATAAATGAAAGTTTAAAGGCTAGCTGCCATGATGACTGGTGTCTCAGTTTCAGTTACACTTTAAATTCTGTGGGGTGAAATGGTAGAGATTAGGCATTCAGTTCTAGAACTTCCCAGCCTTGCTCATTTAATTGTCATTTAATTGTTGGCGAGACATTCTTGTCACATTCCACCAAAGCACAAGCATCTCTTTAATTTTTTTCTAACTGAAATATAGTCAATTTACAATGTTGTGTTAATTTCTGGTGTACAGCATAGTGATTCATTTATATGTGTGTGTGTGTGTGTGTATATATATATATATATATATATATATATATATATATATTCCTTTTCATATTCTTTTTCATTATAGGCCATTACTAACTCTTCTATTATAAAATATTTCAAATCTATAGAAAAATGTGGAGAGTGATATGACAAATAGCCCTGCATCTACTGACTAGCTGAAATAAATCTTACCAGTTTGACACTCCTTACTTACGTATTACTACGGTGCTTTGAAATCTCTAATTTGAGTATAAAAACAAAAATAAAATTTAGGAGTTGGATAGGGAAAGGAAGTTGGTAAGCTTATCTAAGCCTGAAAGATTGGAAGAAATTAATTAGTAGATCCATTTTGACAGTTCTTAGGCTAGACCTCTTAACCCAAAGGACCTCTTCTTTTAGAAAAACCACCATAACCCTCTGTCTTAATTCACTTGGTTGACATTTTCCATACTCTCAAAGGAATTGCCTGGGTTTTCCTGGACTGAAATTCTAGTGGAACCCATTGTGCTTTGAAACTCTGACTGGAGAGAGCATGTATATGTCTGTGGGCTTGAGCAAGGAAAGGGCTGACCATTTCTCATGTAAACAAAGCCCAAATATTTTTCTAGTTTAACACTAGGCTTTTTGTATTGTTTTACTCAATTTCACCTCAGAATAGCTCCATAGATGTGAAGCTAATTTGGTTGTATTTTACTGTGCTTTTGTTTCATTCTTTTGAAATCAGTTTACCTTTTCATGCTGGGTGTGGAAATTGAGTCCATGTCAGTCTTGTAGATATATGTTGGGATACGCTGAAGGTGAGCTCTGAAATAGACCTGAGAAAAGCAGATCTGAAAAACAGGATCATGGTCTGTGCACTGACTGTTCAAGTTATAAAAAGAGACTAATGGTCCTTGGCACCAATCTATCCCTGAAGATGGGAGAATGTTTGTAAGTGCTTTGAGATCCTCAGCAGAGAAGTATCACATTCCACTGATTACATACAAACATTCATAATTCGTACTGACCTTATTTTTCATCAAGGACTTTAAAAAACCAATTTTGAGTCCTTTTAGGCCTAGCAAGATAGGAAATTCAAGTGCAGAAAAAGACATTTTATGGAATATGTGGTAAGACTGTCTTATTTAAAATTATCATACACTTTTCTTCTTTTATCTTCATCCTAAGTGAGCATGTTTGGCTACAGGTCTTTGTCCGAAATGATTTTCAGGACCGCAGGTTAGTCCCTCATTAGAGAAATATTGAGGCTAATTTTGAAAGCGAGGTCTTCCTGCCATTACTTCTGATGAATATCTCTAACACTGTCCTTTGGGGATATATACACTTTTGTGCAAATTCCTTCTGAACGCCAGTTACTGGGGCTGGAGATTTCTCATAGAGTTGATTAGTTGATTTTTGACTCATTTCATCATTCGCAAACCAAGGCCCAGAGAGCTTGACTGACTTTGAAAAATCCTAATGCATCCCTGGGTCGACTAAAGCAGCTCGTGTGGAGGGCTCCTCAGTGTCTTTCAAAAGTAAGTCCGAAAGATAGCCTTTAAACAAAAGGATGCACCTGCCAGCATTTTCATACATCTTGAGTTTTAAGATTTTACTGAAAAAGGGTGTGATATAGTACCCTATGTCAAGAAATTTTACAGCTCCAACCAGAGGCAATAATGAACATCAGGACAGCAACAGATGACACCAGAGGATGAGGTGTAGTGTGGAGCATCAGAGTTCAGCATTCGTTTGCGTGATTAATGGGCAAGGCTTCCTGAACTGTAGTAGGCCAACTTGGTTAATTTCCCTTTCAGCCAATTACTCCAGCACCCCATTTCTCAAATACCACTGGCTTGGATGTGCTCCACTGCATATATTTCTTTAAATTGGTATGTTTATTAAAGCATTGTGTTGTACGTGGGTAAAATTACTGTGGTTTCACATATATAAATAGTACGGGAAGAAATAATTCCCCTGTTTAAAATTATTATTTCTAATCATTGGTAACATTTTTAAAGAATTACCTCTAGGAAGAAAATTTTTTTGCTCTAAAAATGGTATTTTTCTTGGCCTTTTATCACTTTTTAGAAGGGTTGAGGTAAGTTTATTCAGCCATTTTTGAATTATCCAAGCATGAAAAAAAAAGAGTTTTTCAGCTGTTAAGAAAATTGTTTTCAGCTCTTTTTATGTGATCATACATCAGTAGGCAATGGAACATGATATCCAGCAGATAACACAATGTGGAAAGGCATTGACAGTTTTGCAGCATGGTTTTTCTGAATGGCACAAATTAAGTCAAGTATTGCATTGTCTTATGGTTTAAAAACACACTTTTAAAGACCTATAGGGTATTTTCTAATATTTCATCACGCATGTTTTTCCATGAGATTCTGGTTTAAAATTGTAATTACTTTTTATTGTATCTAATTAAAAGTGAAGTTTAGTATTCCATCCAACATACAAAAGGGGGAGAAAGGTTAGCGTTTTGTTATCTGTCTGAAGAGGAACTCAAGTTCAGGTTCCTTCTCTCTGAATCTTAGTTTTTTCATCTTCATGATACAATTGATGCCTGTCTCAGCTCTAACATTCTAGGATTCTTGGTATTTCTGCCCCAGGGCCTCATAGGATGATCATCTTCCTGGCATTAGCAGTGGTAGAACGCTGGCTACTGGAGGCTTTGCCAGAAAAACTCACTTTTTAGACTTTCAGCATGGAAAACAGATAAAGCTGCAACCTCTCAGAAATCCCATACAGAAAGGTATTATTGCAGCTGAACTCAAAGTGTGGAGACATAAGAAAGGCAACCGTGGCAAAGACACTGCCTTTCTGCTTCCCACGGCAGAGGTAGAGTTGATGGATGCTTCTTACACTCTTGAAAACAAATTCCTGTCCTGTTCTGCCCCTTCGCTTTCCCTTCAGATTTCTTTATTGAGCTTAATCTTGTTGTTTTATTTTGTAGTAACAGCAGCTTTGGAAAGCACGTGTGTGTACGTGTATGTTATGTACACTTGCACATCCTGTTCACACTGATAGTACAATTAATGTTGATGTCAATTTTGGTGTTAATTTTGGGTCATGATTAGTGTTGACACTTTGTGTCAGACTAATGGCATTTATGGGCACCATCAGAATAAATGTTAATATTATCATGTTTTTATTATCTGTTACAGTAATATTAAACCAAGGTCCTCCCAGGAGAAAAAAAATACATGTATGGATAGATAGATAATGCCTTTCTGTATCGCTGGTGTTACTCAGCGAGAAAATGACATCTCAGGGCAGAATCCTAATCACTGTTTGGAGCATCAGAAATAATGATCACCTCTGATCGGAGGTTGTGAATAATTCATTTGGTTTGATTTTCACATCCTGTCCAGTGATACTTTTCAAACCAAATGTGTTTCTACAGGAAAATAATGGTCCCACTTCTTATGGAAATACTGTGGCACAAATCATTTTACCCACATAAAAACAGTTAAATAAGATTGTTCTCTTCTGCTTGCTTTCTCCTCCCCATTCCCTCCTCTCTCGCTTGCGTGTGTTTATTCCAGGATCAGACGGTGGCCAAAGAAATATTTTCTTCCTTAGAACTTGTACAAGGAAAACAAATATTTATTTATGCTTATCCTTAACTTACTCACAGTACCTCTTTGGATCCTCTTCCCTTTCTCGCTTTAAGGTAATTAGTTTAGGTGGATAATCCTAAAACTAAGACGCCTGCTAATTGGAATGTTCTGTTATCAAAACTAATCTGAAATTAGATATTTTAAAAAAATGATTTATGGCTGTATCAGTGAAATTGTAATTGGCAGTTAGAGTCTAGAACCCCTTGGTTAGCCTGTGCCCCGGCCAGACAGTGATCAGGGAAGAAGTCTGTGGCACTTCCAGGGCCAAAAAGCCTGAGTCTGCAACTCACTAGACCATAAACCCACCCACTCTCGCAAGCCCCTTTCAAGCTGCGTGTTGCCCCTTTGTTGCTTCCTTAGCCCTTAGTCCGGGAGTGTCATTTTCACTAGGTTTCACTTGCGTAGAAACATTGGAGGGAGAGAGAAGCTGAAACAAGGGGGTTCAGTGATGGAATTTCCTTTGGTTGTTATTTTCAAGTTAACATACAAGGCAACTTGGCTTCGGTGAAATCAGTGAATGTCATATTCCTAATCACATTGTCACACTTGTGTATGCTTTTATAGTGATTGCAGGATTTTCAATACAAAATCCCCATTGTGTCTGTAATATAGATAGACCGTCCATATAAAGCAATTTGACTGAAAAACTTGCGGTGCCCTAATTAAATGGGAGGAAAATATGACTGTCTTCTGAAGTAATGACCCAATCCTCTGAGACAAAGCTATTCTTAGATAGAATATTTTGAACAATTTCTCCTGAATGTTGTGACCCTTTTTTTTTTTTTCTCTCTCTCTCTCTCTAAATCTAACAAGGGCAGGGAGGAGCATTTTTCCAACCTAGTTTTCATCATCAGACAGAAAGTATTTTGCATTCAGAAACCATTTCCAGTATCAAATTCAATTTTGTCAAGTGATTAGTTGAGTTTGGTAGAGAATAATTTAAAAACACAAAGCTGGAAATGGCCATGGTGCTTCTGCACTGGAGGAGAGCAGTTGCTATTCGCAAGTTGCAAGCCCTCTCTCAATGACTGTGCATGGCGACCTGGATTATTGTGTTACATGTCTTTGCAGCTGTTACAGACCTGCATCTGTTGACACCATGTGTTCCTAGCCCGGGCTGCTGGAAGAAATAGGGGAGCGGGTGAATTGATAGCTTGCCTGCCTATCAGTGCAGACGTCCTTTTATGTACATATGTTTGTAAAGCTCTTTAGTCCCCTTCAAGATGAAAGGCTCTGTATAAATATAAACTTTCGATTTTAGTACATGTTTGTAATACATGTGGTACAGTCCTAAATATGTATTTAGCTGATAGGCACTGTTCTTGTCTGTTGTACAAATATTGACTTTAAAAATATAAATATGTATTTAACCATCAGACCAGAAAAACACTGGAGCAGTCACTTCTCAGGTAGAGATATTAATATTGTATAAACCTATATATACATATGTTTACATTCTACCACATCATTGTGGAGCATTTCGTTTTAAAAAAAAGGAAATGGTAGCCCCAGCACACTAAAACAGTTCCCTTTAAGGTGAGTCTTGATTTTAAATTTTCATATATTTACCCCTCTCTTTCTAATTTTATGTAAGTGTCTGTCATTGTATAGCTAAAATCTAGAGTCAGTTCCTCTAGAATATGAGAAATCCATTAGGTTGCTGAGATTTTTTTTTTCTCCTTTAATTTTTTTCTTTTAACCATGAAAATGTTCAAATGTACACTAAGGTAGAGATAACAATATGTGCTCCCATATCCCTGTCACCCAGTGAAGAAGTATTTGGTAGTTTTTTCTCCTTTTTTTCAATTTATAAAAGGTTTAAGTTGTCAAGGCAGTATAAACATATGAAAGAAATTCGGAAAATGGGGGGAAATAAAAGTACACGCACAATCCGTCATCTGAAAATATTAACATCCCATTTTGCTATGTATCTTTATTTCTGTCTTTTTTCCCTCCCAACATGGTGTGTGTGTGTGTGTGTGTGTGTGTGTGGTAACACTGTGTACTTACTTTATGCCAGGTGTGTGTGTGTGGTAACACTTACTGTGCACTTACTATATGCCAGATACTGTTCTAAGATGTATCATGTGTCTGATCTTCACAGCTGACTGAATGCAGTGGGCTGTTATTTCCCCAATTTACTGATGAGGAAACTGAGGCATATAGAGGTCAGTTACTTTCCCAAGGTTATGTGGCTAGAAGACTGACTGAATTTTCTATTCTGTCAGAGTCAGAGTCTGTTAGATTCAGATTCACAGAATCTGACTTCTGAGTCTGTGCCTGTAAGCACCACATTGTTTTGCCCCTCACAATTATTATGATATACATGCAATTTTGTTATCTCATTTCTTCAGATTTAGCATTATATTGTGGCTATTTTAAAACACTATTCATAGTCTTCATCACCAGTATTTTATAAGGCTGTACAGAACACTTAACAGTGACCTCACTAGCCAGTTTATTGCCTGTAAAAAGTTTTTATCACAACTTTTTAAAAAAATTTTCATTAAATAATCATTTTACAAATGTGTCAAATATCACAACTTTTAAAAAACTTTATCTTGAAGTAATTTTAGATTTACAGAAAAGTTACAAAAATTGTTCAGAGTTCCTATTTAACCTTCACCCAGTTTCCCTAATGTTAACCTCTTATATAACCAATGTATAATTATGAAAACTAAGAAATTAACATTGGTGCAATACCGTTAAATAAAATACAGACTTTGTTTTGGATTTCACCAGTTTTCCTACTGATGCCCTTTTTCTGTCCCAGGATCCAGTCTGGGATACCACATTGCATTTAGGTGTTAACGATGTTCATGTCTGTGTTACAATTGATGTTTATCTTTCCATATTGTTTCCACTCAGTGCAGTGGCACCAGGCTAGCACATACTTCCTTAATTTCTCTACTAAAGGAAGTTATGCAAATTGTACTTTAAAAAAATAAATAATTCATACTAGCTATAAGGACAAGTTAATTCCTCTGTGCCTTAGATTTCTCATGGCAATAATAGCAGCTGTTGTTTTAATTAATAATAACAGTAGCTACTATTTGGAGACATTTATATGTCAGGCTTTGTACTAATTTAATGTGGTGTTCCTCTCAACAATCCCTCTAGAAAGATACTGTTATCCCCATTTTATAGTTGGAAAACTTGAGGCCATACAAGGTGGAGTGACTTGTCCAAGCTTATACAATAATATAAAGCTGAGATTTAAACTAAGGCAGGCAGACTTTCCAGCTTAATCTCTTAGCTATTAATATTCATTAACATCTATGTTAATATTCATTAACATCTAATAGTACGCATGTAGTAAGTGTTCAACTAATGGTAGCTATTATTCTTATTATTAAAAAAAAATTAAACAGTTTAATGATATTTAGTACTGTTATTCTATGATCCCTACAGATAAGTCATGGACAATGTTGTAAGCTCTTGGCTGACTATTTTCCAACAGTCATTTAAAAAATGAAATGACTATGGAACCAACAAATATTTATTACTCCCATATTATGTATAGGACTCCTGCTAGGTACTAGGGTAGATGATATAATGGTTCAAGCTGGCAAGCTGAAAATGGTCCTAGGCCATAAGTGATTAATTATCAGATGAATTCCCTACATGAAGGTCTTACTAGGAGATCAGAGAAGAAGGGAGTCACTTGAAACTAGGGGAAGCTTTATTCAAGAAATGGAATTTGAATGAACCTTTATGAAATGGGTAAGATTTGGGTAGATAAGGAGGAAAGAAAGGGACAAACTTTGTATGTTAAAGTGAGTAAAATAGATTACTGTTTCTAACTGTCGTTCATCAAACCCATAGGTAATATTTTCTTAATTTTGTATGTGGGGACATTGAAGCTCAATAAAGTTAAGTAAATTTCCCAAGATCACACAGTTAATAAGTGGTAGGGCCTAGATGTGGATCCAAGTTTGCTTGATTCCAAAGTTCATGTTCACCATGATACACCCTATCATTTGATTAGCAGTAAAATCTAATTTTTGTTGTAAATTGAGCAACAGATGCTTCCTTAGATATTTATCCGTTGTGCTTATTCAAAACTTAATCTCTTCCAGTAAGGAATCTCACTATACTAAGACTGAGCTAGCATTCTCCGTTCTGTAATGGTACATTCTAAGCAGGGAGGGGGTCAGTCGATGAGGAACACACTTTGGAAAGACCTTGATAAAGAAAGAGTAGTGTGTTCTTGGTGGTGCTGTGTTGACACCTAATTAGAAGTCAATATTGCAGGCATAATGACCTGGCCAGTTGCTGAACTGACTGCCCAACTGACACAGTTGGAGTCCCCAGGTAGTAACAAAAGATAAGGATATTATTTACTTGCCCAGTGCCACATAGACGCAATGTTTGTGTAAGCATGCAAATGCTGAAGTAGATTCTTTAAGGCTTGTATCTAAGCTGCTCTGGCCTAGGTGGCTAAGGTTAATGTATCATAAAATTTAGTATAAAACCCAGTCTTCCTAACTACAAATGCATTGAAAGGAAATAGCTTTTCCTGCCTGAAAAACAAAAGAAATGTCAGGTTAGCCGGCAACAGGAGAAGGCAGTTAAAATGTTTTTCTCCACACACGCATTATATTGACTAGCTTCTTAAACCCCAAGACCAAAATTATCCTGATATTTGGAGTTTCTCTGTGATTTTTTTTTTTTTTTGGATAATCTGTTTCTCCTTCCTTTCTCTGTCTTTAATGAGCAGATAGAGTAATAACTACCTTACCTCAGGTGATGGGATTTTTTTTCTGTATGTTATATCCATTTTGGTTTGTATTTGGCCAATGGTATGATATATTAAATAGTTTATATTTATCTGTGGGTGTTTCATATATGTATTTCTTAATGCTGAGAATCACGAATAGCTGTGTGGAAAGCTTCAACCAGCCTGATTACAGTGGATGTGCAATTGGATTGAGGAATGTGTACTCAGAGCTTATGATCACTGGCCCGGTTGAGTCTGGGTGATGCATGTGGCTTTCCAGGGATGCTGCTATTTACATCTGTTAATGGCCCTTCTTGATGGCCGGCTCCCCAATGAGGTGATATGCAGCAGCCTGGGGATGAGGGACCAAGGCTGCAGATGTGGCTGGGCTCCATTAGGCAGGACCAGAAATGCTCATCTGGTAGACTTTGTGTTTGGGGGGGGGCGGGCGAATGGTGGGGGTGGGAAGCGGGGGAGACAGAACGGAACAGGGGGAAAAAAAGAATGGAAAACATTACTTATCCAGATATAGGGAAAGAGACAGGCACACATGAAAAACTGCAGCTGTAACTGGGGCATGAGTGAATAGAAAAGAAATGGAACTAGTGAATAAACAAGTAGAATTGACTAGTTCTCATGTAAAAGAGGAAAGGGCTGTGAGGGTTTGGAAAGAGGCATGTCTCCCCTGCCTGTTAAGTCAATATCGTTTACTTGTGTGGCTGGCCAGAAGCTGCTGGACAGTGGGCAGAGATTTACATGTATCATATTGCAGCAAGAGGTTAGTTACTTGCCTCCTTTGGTTTTCTGGTGTTAGGAGAAAGCAGCAAAAGATGCTCACAAGGATGCATTGTTGAGCTACAGTAAATTCTTGCAGAAATGGAAGATACTTGAAGCAAGCCAGTAAACAATGTGGCTGTTATTCCTATCAAATGCTAGAGGACAATAAGGACCCAGGATTACAAAAGTTGTACAGTCCATGGTGGTCCTCTTTCTTCTCTCTTATGTGCCTAAAGGTTTCTTACAAAAGATGGAACTAGTGTCTTAGTAGACAGGACAGTAGGTTAGGGAATCATGAATTTAATTCCCAGTGCCATGGTATTCTTCTGCAGGCATCCTGAGTGCATTTAAACTTCTGATTTTTCCATCTCTGAACAGACCTAAAGAAGGAATTGAGACAACTGTGTAATACGTATATGGTCAACTCAACATAATCTTGGAGAAGTATCTAGGATATTTGCCTATTTTCACAAAGGGAGCTTGGCCCTTCAGCAATGCATGTCTTTACATGAAGGCTGTGTCTAGGTACAGTCTGACACTTTCAAGGAACCTGAAAAAAAATTCTGCATATGAGAAGCTTGTATTTATTGGTTTGTTTGTTTATGCCTTTACAGATCGGCATGGTAGCTTGGAAAATGACCCTTAAAAGTCCTGAATATCCAGAAGGCCGAGATATCATTGTCATTGGTAATGACATCACATACCGAATTGGGTCCTTTGGACCCCAGGAGGATTTGCTGTTTCTCAGAGCTTCTGAGCTTGCCAGGGCCGAGGGTATCCCACGCATCTATGTAGCAGCCAACAGCGGAGCAAGAATTGGACTGGCGGAGGAAATTCGTCATATGTTTCACGTGGCCTGGGTTGATCCTGAGGATCCTTACAAGGTACAGGCTAAGAAAAGATAATAGTTCAAGACACTATATGGGTGTGTGCGAGTGTGTGTGTGTATGTGTAGAGAGGTAGGGGAGAGGTAGAGGCTTAAGTTCAAAAGTCAGCACCTAGGGTGAACTGCAGCTGCGTTGGAAATAAATCATCTCTCAATATGTTCTCCTGATCTTTCTTCCAGCTTTGAAATTGACTGTTTCTTTGGTTGAACACTAGATGACATGGTAGCTGTGCATTTAGTGTGAGACATGTTAAGCTGGAAGTACATATCTTTAAACTATTCCACTGTGGCTTCCAAGACTTATGGTCAATCACCAGCAAAATCTCTTATAGCCTCAGCTTCTTCTCTGATTGTTCTCCATTCTTCTTGCTCTACTTGAAACCTGCCTGTCCTCTGAAGAATCTTCTTCCCCTTTAGCCCTCTTAAATAGTGACTGATTTCTCTTTCCCTTGTACCACTGAGCCTGGAGGGAAATACTGTCTTCCTTTTGCCCCATTGCTACTTGCAGACCCTTTTCCCTCCCTTCTCTCTGAAAACCCCTGTCTTTGAATCTCGTGTCATCAGACTATGCCACACTGCCACTGCTCCTCATCAGAATGTTCTCAGCCCTTTGGCCACTCCTTCTTCTTTGCATCTTTGAATTGGGTACATTGTCAGTCACTCCAGTACTACCAGTCCCACTATATTGTTGGTGATTGCTGTATCCACATCGAGGATCCATCCCGTCACCCAGCCTCTTGCATCCTTAACTTCCTCTCCTCTGACAGTCCTATCCTGCATCCCAGCTCAGCTCTCATTCCCCATAATCTCAATTTCAGGCATCCCTTTCTACGCTGTCTCTCCATCCTGTCTTCCCAGCTCACTCTCTTTAGTGCTCCCAGCCCAGCAACCCTTTGAATCCACCAAGAGCAACAACTGCTGATCCTACCAGCTTTCTTCTGCCCTTCACTCCCTCCCGACATCCTCACTTTATTCTTATCCAGCTTAAATCCCTAAGCCAATTGTAGGCTAATCATAATAATCACTACCTTTTCTATGCCCCCAGTTTCCTTACTTCTGTCTTCATTCTGCTTACTCTGGGTCTGTACAAAAACCTTGTTTAAATCAAACTGTCTCCATCTGCTCCCATACCTGCACCAGTATAGCTGAACATTGATGGAGAAAAATGCACAGTGCTGTTGACTAGTCTTACTTTAAATTCAAGCTTACCAACCTTCTGACTGACAATTTCACATCTTCTCTCTCCTCAAACATCCAACACCCTCTTCCGTCATCCTCGCTCTTAGCTGATGGCGGTGTTTCTCAAGTCACTGAGGAAATGGAAGCAATTAGAAGAGAGCTCCCAGGAGCTTCCCCATATCTGCATCCACGCCCTTATCCTCCGCCTTCTCTCCTGTCCTTTAGTGAACGGTCCCTGCTCCCATCTAGGGCCAGTCCCTCTATGCTCAGTCCTTTCCCTTCTTGCCAACTTAAGGATGTAGATCAACACTTCTCCCCCTTCTTTCTCTCATCATCACTTTTCTCCTCTCTTCTAGATCTACCCCTTTATCATATAAACATTCACTCCTCCACTCACTACCCCACCC
Source organism: Camelus bactrianus (assembly GCF_048773025.1). Taxonomy (NCBI): domain Eukaryota; kingdom Metazoa; phylum Chordata; class Mammalia; order Artiodactyla; family Camelidae; genus Camelus; species Camelus bactrianus. The sequence continues at coordinate 12,389,410 of NC_133554.1, forward strand.
TATTTGTTCCTTCCCTTCACAACAAGATTTCCTAAAGGAGTTTCTCTCCTTGTTGTTTCCAGGTGCTCTTCTCCCTCCCATTCCCTCTGGACCCCACTTCAGTTCCCCTTGCACCCTCACCATTGCACCACAGCTGCTTTTGTCAGGGTCGCCATTGATTCCGCATTGTTACATTCGGTCATGAAATCTCAGTCTCCACCTTATTTGACATTTCAGCAGCGTTCCATGCAGTTGGTCACGCCTTCATCCTTAAAATGCTTTCTTCTGTTGATTTTCAGGACCCCAGAATCTCCTTTTTACCCTCCTGGCCGCTCTTTCTCAGTTTCCTTTGCTGCCTTTCACATCTTTGAATATAAGAGTGTTTCAAGGGATGATGGAAATATTCCATATTTTGATTGTGGTGGTGATTATACAAGTATACACATTTGTCAGAACTCCTCAAACTACTGCACTTAAAGCTGATGGATTTTATATTGCATATCAAATATGCTTCAGGAAAATTCATTTTAAAAGTGTATGGGAATTGTTCGTGACCACTAACTAACAGGTACAGAGTTTCTTCTTGGGGTGATGAAAATATCCTGGAATTAGATAATGGTTATGGTTACACAACATGTAAATATACTAAAAACTGCTGAATTGTATACTTTAAAATGGCCAAGTTTATATTATGTGAATTTTATCTCACTTTTTAAAATTACCTAAAAAAAAGTGAATGGACACAGATATTAGAGCCACAAAGGTTGTGATAGGACCAAGAAGTCCAGATCCACCCCCCTCTGCCGCCCTCCCCACCCCCCAGTCTCAACTCCAGCAGGACCCAGGGCCCTCTCACCCAGGGCTTTGATAGGATAACTTGTATATAAAGTGAGGTAGGAATAGGGAAAGTGTTTCAGGGCTTGGTCCCTGGACTGCTCATCTTTTCTGTGTTCATCTTCCCTTGGTGATCTCATCCAGTCTTAAAGCTTTTAATTTCATCTATAAACTTCCAAGTTTTTATCTTCCCCTGAACTTCAGATTCATATATCCAGACTCAGCATCTCTACCTGCACGTCTGCCTAAATGTAGCTTCTAATCTGCTTCCTTAAATTTGTTCCTCCCAAAGTCTTCTCTGTCTCAATAAAGGATACCTCTGTTCTTCCATTTAAGTAAAAGACCTTGGCATTATCCTTGACCTCTGTCTCATGTCCCACATCCTCTCAGTCAGTAAATCACACTTACCTCCCAACCTTCAAAATACATCCAGAATCCAGCCACTTCTAACCACTTCCACTGCTGTGCAGTAGTCTGAGTCCCTGTCTTCTCACCTGCATTTACTGCAGTAGCTTCCTAATTGACCTTCCTGCCTCTGGCCTTGCCCCCCTCCCCAAGTCTACTCTCAACAGAACATGGAGTGATCCAGTTAAGATATTAATCAGGTCACAGATCCAGACTTCCCTCTGATTGAAACTCTTTGATGGCTTCCCAGCTCACTCAAGTGAGGGCCAGAAACCACATAGTTACCTACAAGGCCCTGTGTAGACTGGCCTTCCAGTACCACTCTGCCCTCATTCTTGCTGCACCCTCGCTTCATACTCTGGCTTGCCAGCCTCCTCACTCTCTCCTGACCCTGCTGGGTGCACTTGCGGCTCCTTCCACCTGGAATGCTTTTCCCCTCGATTATCCTCATGTCTCATTTCCTCAGCTCTTCAGGTCTTGGCTCAAATGATATTTTCCATGAAGCCTTCCCTGTTATTCTCCCAGCTCTCCTGTCTCCTTTCTCTATTTTATTGTTTCCTTAAACATGATTCCCGCTAACACTGTATGTTTAACTTATTTATTTTGTATATTTTCTGTCTCTCCTACTAGAAGATAAGTTGCATAAGGCCAGGAATTTTTGTCTGTTTTGTTCCTTCCTGTTTTTCCAGTGCCTGGAGCAGTATCTTGCATATAATAGGCACTCAATAAATACGTGCTGACAGACATACTAATGACACTCATTGCTACAAAAGGTTCTCATCGTAAGTCATGCGAAATTAGTGGCAAATTCACGTCTCTGACATAAGCTCAATGGGAGACAAATTCATTGAATTAAATAGTGGACCTAATTTCTCATGGTATTTTAAATGTTTTTCTCTCTTTACTTTTTTTTAACTTCAGTTACACATATTAGATAGCTCTACTTTGTGTATGAGTATCTATATGTATGTATAAAAATAAATTAATTATGAAATGTTAGAAAAATTTTTTAGTGGGCATAGGAATCAGGAGTTGTTTATTAAAAAAAGCAAAAGGTATGAGTTCAGTGTTCACTGATCATTAGCACTGCATAGACTTCTGATATTAAGGTCGAATATCCCAGTTTTGTGATGCTCTTCATTATCCCTTACCCAGTTATATTTTGATGGAACTATGGATTTGAGAAAGTGAAAAGTAGTAATTCACACAATTCTTTAATTTTGTGTTGGTATCTTTAATAGAGGTGCCACGAAAGGTCAGAAAATGACCCTTTAACCCTGATGAAAAGGAAATGAATGGAATGTACTCAGAGTTGCTGCTACAGGATGTCTTGTTTCAAGGACACAGAGTCAGTGACTGCAGAAATAGGCACTTCCATCTTTCAAAGGAGAGCTGTCGATGCCAGTATTCTGCTAGACAGGAACTCTGAGACAGGAGTTGGCAATTTACAGCTAGCTTACTCCCAAGAACAAACTGCATTATGCATGCTTTGCTGAGTCTTCTGATTATGTGGTGATGGCATATAATGCGTTAAAAACTCTTTGTGCTTCACAGGGATTCAAATACTTATATCTGACCCCTCAAGATTATAAGAGAGTCAGTGCTCTCAACTCTGTCCATTGTGAACATGTGGAGGATGAAGGAGAATCCAGGTAGGTCTTAAGTATCAGAATAATTTGGCCGTGAACTAGAGAAAGGAGACTATGATAATGTTGTCCTCACTGTCCTGCTGATCATGACCTTGAAGAGCAATGAAGGGTGATTGTTGAATCATCTAGAAGTCTTGGGTTTGTATCTTACCGCTGCCACTTATTAACTGAAAGACCTTATTACTGGTTGAGATTTAAAAATTATAATTATATCTATTCATTTTTTAAAAGTTGGAACACGTAAAACAACTATGGAAAAAAAGGGTAAAAAATCAGCTATAGTCCTACCAGGAGATCACAGTTACTAAGGTATATTATATTCTTGCTATCTTTTCTATTATATGTCTTTTTTCCTGCATAATCAGGGTAACAGAAAAGCTCTTTTGTAGTTTGTTCTTTTCATTGAAAATTATTTTGGGGAACTTTGTATATTCTTATAATATTATTTGAAGATATGATATATAATGGCTTCACCATAGTTCATTATAATTAATATATCATATTTGAACATTCAGATTATCCCAGTTTTTTTTTACTGCTCTATCCCTAGGCTGATCCTTCTTGTATATAAACTTTTAGGAATATCTCTAGTTATTCCCTTTGAATTACTTTCTAAAAATGGAATTAACTGGTCAAAAAGTATGTCCATTTTTAAAAGTTTTTTGGTAGTTTCAGATTTTCCTCCCAAGAGCTGCACTCCCACCAGCAGTATGATAGTGCTTGTTTCCCCTCTTTAATTTTTCTCCAGCCTTGCCAATATTGATTATTGTCAATTAACAGAATAGGATTAAAAAAAATAATAATAACAGACTAGGATAAAGACAGCAGTTGTTACTTTAACTGGTATTTTTGATCACCAGTGAAGTTGAACATCTTTGTAATCTATCTGCAAGTATTTTCCAAAATGTTAATCAGTTGTGCCAATACCATTTATTGAACAATTCATAGTTTCCTCACTTTTATAATAATCTTAACTCAATTACTAGACTTTATATTCTGTTTTTTGTTCTATCTGTTCTTGGACTAATGCCACACTATTTTAACTGCTTTTAATGGGCCGGAGTTTCTCCCATCCTTAATTTTTTCCCCAAAGTTTATTAGCTATTTTTTTTCTTTTTAACATGTAGGCTTTTTTTTTTTTTAATTTCTAAAAACTTTCCATAATGATTTTGATTCAAATTGCATTAGGTTTATAAATAAATTTAGGAAGATCTGAGAGCTTCATACTATTAACACTTCCCAATAAGAAACATGGTGTTTTTCCAATTATTTAAGTGTACTTTTTAAAGTTTTATAGTTTTCTTCATATAGGTTATGCCAGAAGTTCCCAACCTTTCTTGGTTCACAGCACCTTTAGGCAAAAAAATATATCTAATATTTCTGATTATTAAGTAGTCAGCCCAAACAGCCTCATAAGCATTTATGCCATGAAGAACATGGGTTTGAACGCTGCAGGTCCACTTACACGCAGACATTTGCAGCAGTGAAAACAGCAGAGCCACACTGTGGTTGGTCGAATCCGCGGACACACACCCACGTGTCTGGAGGAACCACATAGATGGGCGCCAGCTGTAAGTTGTAGGTGTGTTTTCAGCTGCTGAGGGGTCAAAGCCCCTCACTCTGGCGTTGTGTAGGGGTCAACTATATAGTACACATAATTGAAAAAAAATTTTATTCCATTCTTAAATAATTACAGTTACTTATTAATGGGATATTTGCATCTGTACAACATCACAAACCTTGAAATCAGCTTGAAAATAGCCACCCTCAAATCTTGTTCTGCACTGATTTTTGTGTGGAACTTTTTTTTTCCCCCACAGAAACTAAAAACACAGCTTTGCAAAGATGGGACATTGTCAAAAGGAAGGTAGTACTAGCTAATGTTAAACCAGGAACCACTTAAAACTGGTAGTTCACATGACATCCAACAGATATCACATACTATAGTATTTCTCTCAAAATTTGAAATAATCCTTCTGTGCCCCTGACAGTTCACGGTGACACCCCAGGATGCCTTGGTGCACTGTGTGGGTATGGTGGCATATTGCCAGTTTTTTAATATTTATCCCTAAATGATTTGCTTTTTTTTTTCTTGGTACTCTGAATAGGATCCCTCCCCTGCCCCTGCCATTATATGTTTTTAACTCTTTATTACTGGTATGTCAGAAAGCTATTGATTTCGTATATTGCTTTTGTTAAAAGTTTACTTCTCTGAGCTTTAGTTTCCTCATCTGTATGATGAAGATCAAGTGAAATAATATATGTAAAGCCCCTAGCACAGCGCTAAGCACGTAGTGAGCAATCAGAAATCCTGGCTATCATTGGTACGATCTGTGATAATGGAGGTGCTATTCCCTGTCACACTGGATTGTTGTTGAGGATCAGAAATGATATGCGTGGATGTGTTTTTGTTAATTGTACTACACTACACAAAGGTTTTTTGTTATAAGTAACATTAAAATTTGATACTACTTGAAAGAATGATCATCTGAATGGTAGAAGATTCAGGTCATAGAGCAGAAAATGGGAATTTTTTATTCTTTTTCATATAATACAATGGGAGAGGATGCCACTTAGCAGATCAGGAACACCTGAGAAGCAGTATGCACTCCTTGGGAGGGAGAAGATCTACTTTGCAAGGAAGGCTGACTGGGCCCATGAGTATTTGTGTATATATGGCATGTAGACCTTATTTAAAAAAAAAACAAAACAAAACACTCCCCTTCCCCATCCCCAACAATTTAATGTGTCTCATTAATCCCTGAAGGGAGATTAGCTTTACCTGGAACATAACTCTAGAATCCAGAGTCTAGATACAGAACGAAAGGAAGAACTGAGGAATTATTGGGAGAAGGAATCACTGGGAAGCAGAGGTGCAAAGCCACAGACCAACAGCAAGAGCAAAGAAGAGGGACTGATGGAAGGCTGGAAGTAAGGGAGCAGAAAAATATGGGGGCAAAAAAAAAAGTTTAGAAGCCACAATGGGATATTTATTTATTATTTCAATTTATAAAACTGAGCCCAGTGCCAAGCCTTTTGGGTACACATGGAACAATAAATAATACATGCCCATCTCTACTTCCAACTTTGTATTTTTCCTTTGTTTTATTAGTTGCATTCCCCATCTCCCATTTCCCATTATCAGCTATCACTCCTCATCCTGTGCCAGGAAGACAGATGAGTGGCTCCCACTGGATCCACAGGATGTTTTCTGGACAACTTGGCCAGCATTTTACTCCTACATACATCCCTCCTGCCCCTCAGAGGACTCTAGCCAGGAACCCTCACGTATACATTTGGTACTTAAAAAGGAGCAGGGATAGACTGCACTGTTTTGACCTTCCCCTTCATCCTTGTCTTGGAAAGAGAGAGGATTTTTGACTGGAGAAACTGGGCTGAGCGCTCTCACTATGCCTCTAGATTTTTTTTTTTTTAATTCCTATATAACATTTATCTGAAACTGTCAATTTAATGGCTGTTGCTTATTGTAGAGAGAGATACATGGACCCTGCTTTTGAGAAACTTGTCCTAGAAAGTAAGCGAGAGGATCTAATATCTGAACGCCATCTATGTGTCAGACCCTCTCCTTGTTGCTTCAGTTTAACTCATGTCAACCCTCAGAAGTAGATACTGTTCTGGGGGAGGGTATAGCTCAAGTGGTAGAGCGTGTGCTCAGCATGCACTAGGTCCTGGGTTCAATCTCTAGTACCTCCTCTAAAAATAAACAGACCTAGTTACATCCCCCTTCCAAAATTTTTTAAAAAATCAAATAATACAATAATAAATAAATAAAATATATATATTTTTAAGAAAGTAGATACTATTATTCCCATTTTACAGAAGTTACTGTTATCCCTGGAGTCACACTGTTGTGTGTGTCAGAGCAGGGATTTAAACCTGTCTACTTAATTCCAAATTTTGCTCTTTCTGCTATACCATGTTGCTTCCAGACAAAACAGGCTACCAAGGTAAGAAGGAAGGATATTTTATGAATGAAGAGTAAGAGAAAAAGTACAGAGCTCTGGCGTTAAGTGTAAGATTTCAGTATGCTTTTAGCAGCCTTTTATTGATGATTATTCTTTTAATGGATTGTTGTTACTGTGTTTAGCCTTTGTAATTTGGCCTGGCTGTATCCAACAGGTACAAGATAACTGATATTATTGGGAAGGAAGAGGGACTTGGAGCCGAGAACCTTCGAGGTTCTGGAATGATTGCTGGAGAATCTTCGCTGGCTTATGACGAGATCATCACCATTAGCCTGGTAAATCTTGCCCGAGTGCGGGACTTTTGAGGAGCTGACCATGCGGCTAAGATTTGTTTTTGCCCCCCATCACTGCTATTTCAGTCTCAAATGAGAGCATTTCTTAAAAACTGTATATCTACAACTTGATTCCAGTTGTGCACAATAGTAAGAAGTTAGGATAATGTAAATCGTTGAACTTCCCGGATAAACCTAGCACCTCCTGTTAGCCTGCATTTTAACTTGTTGTTTCCCTAAATATTCTACCAGGGTATTAATAGTTTAAATTCCTTCTCTTAATATTTTCCTTGTTTACACCCCTAGTGTAGACGTCAAACGTCTGTGAAATAGGCAAAAGCGTAAGAGAAGGAAAGGGCTTATGATGCTCTAACTGTCTGTTCCTTGAATCGTTGCGTGAGTTCTGTACCTTCTTTTCTTTTAACCAGGACATTGGTTTTAATCAAACAGATTTCCTAGAAATCAGTTTTTTTTTTCTTCTGTTAATGTAGATTTTACATACCTGTGCCTTAGTTCTTACAGCTTGGGAGGGAACATAAATTTGTAACGTGGAAAATTTATTCTTTTTTAAGGTTACTTGCCGGGCCATTGGGATTGGGGCTTACCTCGTCCGGCTGGGACAGAGAACCATCCAGGTTGAAAATTCTCACTTAATTCTGACAGGAGCCGGGGCCCTCAACAAAGTAAGTTTCTGGGGTGTGGGGAAGAAGAAGCCTTTTGAAGATTGTCGTGAATGCTTAATTCTAGATCCAGACTGGGGAGAGGCCATTCTATCCATGTCTTGCCTCTTTCTCTTCTCTCCCTCCCTCTTCCTTGCCTTTTCATTCATTCACTTCATTCAACAAAATGAGTATTTAAGTACCTACTGTGTGCCAGGCACCTTTCCAAGCCCTGTGGGTATGTTAATAAACAAACCAGATAAAACTCCTGCTGCAAAGAGCTTACATCTAATGTCTTTCTAGGAAGACAGAATTAATCGAATGCTTCTGTTCCGCCATCCTTCCCTTCTTCTCATCTGTGAGCACAGGGTGTGAGATCTACTCCCAGACACAGAGCTACCTCTGAAACATCCCCTGAATGCATCAAGGATATCAAGTTCTAATATTCTGGGAAATTTGCAAAAGCACCTCTAAAAAAAGGCACTTATGTTGGTCCCCTGTACATAAGGAAGTACTTGGCAAATATTGAATGGGAAGGTGGGTGGATGGAGGCATGGATGGACTGATGAGAAAGAATATGACATAGAGATTTATCTTCCCTTCAAAAGAAATTGTGCCTTTTCAATACAAGCTCATACTGGCTTTTCCTAAGAGTGGGGAAATGGATGGTGAGTTCACTGCTTCTGAGAGTGAAACCTGTCTAAGAATACCTGAACATACAAAGGACAGTGTAGTTCTGACTTCTCTGCAGACACAGGAACATTATTTTCTGTCCAGAGCCAGGAGTATGTAATCCTCTGAGACTGGCCGACTGACTGTGTGCAACTCATACAGCCTCTCAGGTCCTTGGCTTTCTTTATCTATCAAAGGGGGATAATAATTTCTACCTTTAAACGATGCTGTGGAGATCAAATGAGAAAACATAGGTAGGAGTGCCTGGTACCCGGCTCCAAAGCACTGGCCCTCATTACAGCTTCAGTTCCCTTCTCCTCTCCTCTCTCACACGTGGTTTGGCGCTTGCACTTGTGGAGTTACACGCACGCTAAATTGTTCACTAGACTTGGACAAACTTTTTATCAAGCCTTGACTTCAAGTGGAAGTTTAGGAATTAAGTGTCCTATCCTATCATTCCCATTTGGAAAAATTTGACACCCCCATCAGTCCAGTTAGCTTTTGGGGTCGCCTGAAGTGACAGGCGTGTGGCGCGGTGAGCTTGCTCTCTGCATCCATATGAACTCCCTGCCCTTCTCTGGGCTGACCTTTCTCTCCAAGGACAGGCAAAAAAGTGCTAGCAAATGACAAGCTTGGATGTTCTGCTCCCTTTTTGGAGGGTAGTCTGGGAGTAGAGACTGTGAACTGCCACTACCGAGGGAAATTATTGCAGCGGGAGAAACTGTCTACCTTTTTTTTTTTTTTAAGTTGCTCTTTCGGATACATTCTTAGGATGAGATATTGATGAACGTTGGAGAGAATGGTGGGTACCATTACCTGTGGTGGGTAGAATTTAAAGTCGTCTGTATTTCCGTAATGTTCCCAGACCTGAACAAAGAGCCTAATTTCTGAAAAGTATCTTGTTACATTGAGTTTCTTATTTTTTCCCTGATGCTGTGTTGCACCCAAAGAACATTACAAAAAGCAAAGGTGATGACGTTGCTGCTGCTGGGGTTTTTCTTTGTTTGTCCCTAAAAACTTGCTAGTTGAATTTCATTCGTGCCACAAGGAAGGCATTAGGGATGTTTTTTCTTAATACCTGGTTGAACTGTTCTGATCAAATTCATTATAGTCACTTTCCTCCTAGCCTGTAGGGTTGCTTGTTAAAGGACAAGTCTAGTTGCAAGGAAAAGACAGTACAGCCGCAGCTGTAACTTACCCCACAATGCTCATTTCCGGAAGGACATGATCATTTGTAGCTGAAGGGAGTGATCAGTTAAAGAGGTTACCTAATCGTGCTCTGCCTGCCCCGCTATCTCCATGTCCCTGGCTCTTCTGTATAGAGCCAGGGACTCTGGAGCTGGAGCTGGAAGACCCTGATTTCATGCAAATTCATTAAGAATGTCCCCTCTGCCCCTTTGCCTCTCACGTAGGAGAAAGGACACTAGACGGGAGCCACACACTCAGACTGCCTCCTCCAGCTCACTCCCTGTGCACGTCCTGTCTTTGTGTGCACCAGTGTCTCTCTGCGTGTCTGCCTTTTTTCCTTTAGGACTCTCTCTGCCTCGCATCCTCTGGGCGTGTGTGCAGGTCACAGTGAGTGCATGTCTCTTCCTGTGTGTGTGCTGGTCCCTGTCTCTTTGTGTCTAGCTCGCTCTCTCTCTCTCTCTCTCTCTCTCTCTCTCTCTCTCTGTGCCTCACTGAGTCTCCACGTGTGAGAAAGTCTTTGTGTGTGTCTGGAGCCCTGTGGAGCCTCCTCAAGCCTCGACCATCCAGCCTGTCGTCCGCATGTCCCTGTGTAAAGTGGGGACTTGGGCGGTGTATGCGAGCTTTCAGACTGTGAACATTTGACCCCTGCCTTTTTGAGTCTTCATCCTTTATGTTAAACATTGGGGTGAAGAATCAGAGGGGAGGGGGTGTGCAGAGGTTGTAGGGAAAAAAAAAATCTGTGTGTGCAAGTGCCGATCCCGTTGACCCCTTTGAAAATTGAAATAATGATAATGCGTGTCTCCTGACTGCATCAAAGTATCAGCACATCAAAAGCCAGGAGGCATGAAATGCAAATGATAAAGTGAAAGCAGATGGATTGTGCATGATCGCCTGATGCCCAATGAATTTTAAAAGGTGCCGGTTTGCAAGGGGGGATGGGGGGTGGGGTGGGGGGACTGAAATAAACACGTTATCCCAGCAATTTTTTTTTTGTTCTTGACGCTCACTCCTGACAATATTTTTTCACACTTGAGTGAACACCCACTCCATCTCTCTCTCTCTCTCCCTTTTCCCTCTCTCTCTCTCTCTCTCTCTTTAACTCCACCCCCCTCCCCAGCCCCTACCCACCTCTTACACGTCTCAGGTCATGTCGCTTCAGCTCCGGTGGAAATAATAAGATATAAACCACGAGGTTGTTATTTGCATAGAAATAGCATGGAGCCCCAGGCAGCAAGGGAGAAGGACACAGGGATCATTTGTCTAAAATTTTAATGAAAACTTTTGCTGAGGCAGAGATTTTTTTCAAAACTTTCTTTCTCCCTGCTTTTCTCCTCCCCTCCCCAACCCACCCCCCTCAGCCCCATCTCTGCTGTGACTGAACATAGTTCGACGTGAAGAGAAAGGGTTGACACTCCACATATCATGCTCCGATAATGCAGCAACATGTAAATTGTTTGTTCCTTTAATAGTAGGAAGCTGGAGAGACACACATTCCCAACTTAATACATTGCATGCCCGCGTCAAGCTTTTATGGCTACACTCTATCTCAGGGCACACGTGATGTTGCCGTCGTTAGCCAACCTGCTTTTAATTAGTTTAGACCTTCCTACCTCTTGCTTCCAAAGACTCTTACTTTTTAAAGGATTTCTTTTTGTAGCCAACAGTAGTAACCTGCATGTAAAATACAAACCTTCCAGCAGTTTCCTGGATTTGTTTTTTTTCTTACTTTCAGTGATTTTACTGTTCACTTACGCATCTTATTCATGGGCTTCATCCTTTGCTATTCTGTCTTTTGTTCCATAACCAGAAAGTGCTTCTCACATTTCTATATGTACCCCTTTCCCTTGTGATCTCAGTATCTGTGTATTCTCTTTCCTTGTCTGTCTTGCTCTTTGTTGTCTGCAGTTCTTTGTAAAATATTCAGAGATACAGGATGTGGGATTTCTTAAGTGTTGCAGAAGCAGATTTGACATTTGAACTAAAGGCAATGGGCCGATGACTACAGGCAGCCTGGATGACTTTACTTGACACTTAAAATCAAAAACATCCATCTGGCTCATTGCTACCTTCTGGGTGGGCTGATGGTGTCAGGGCCATTTTACAGATGGGAAGACGAAAACAGTAAGAGCTAAAGGAACTTAGTTCCATAGACAGAGACTAGAACCAGCAGCAGAACATGAACTTCCACGTCCCCAGGTTTCATTTAAGATGTGCTCAGTCCCCTGTGCTTAGTGCCCACAAGGCCTGAGAAGAGAAAGCAAGTCTGGTTGTTTTACTTCTTGTCCAAACGTCATGAGAGTGGTGACACGAATAAAAGAAGCTTCTACAGGCCTGCTATTCCATGCCACTCAAGGTAGCGGAGCATAGGTTCTTAGCTCTACAGACTGTTGGCTCTGGGTGGGCAGATCCCTCAGAACGCGTCACTGAGTGGTAAGGGCGAACTTGATGGATGGCAGACTACCCTGCTTGAAGGTAGTCACGCAGGCCCGGTAACAGCCAGTAGCCTGTGTGCTTGGGGAAGTGGGAAGATAGACCTTTAAGGGTCTGAGGCAATTTGTGGAGTCATAAGCTCCTAAGTCAAGGTGCCCCTGGACATTTGCAGTGACTTTTGAATTCATGTCCTTCCCCCCCCCCCCCGACTTCCCACTCCGTTTCTGTGTAATATGTTTAACATATGTCAAGTGGTAGAGCAGCTGGGAGCACCTAGTGTTGTAAGGGAACGCAGACAGAGACTAGAGCCTGCTAATTCTCAGCCCACTGCCCCAGACTCGTGGAAGCTCTCTCTGTATACCAAGAAATTGGAATTGCAGTTTATGACTAGTCCTCTGGACAGTAACTGTCTATGGCATGTGCCAATGGCTATGATAGATGGATTATAGATTTATTCAAGAGGTGATATATGATTTTCTTGTGATAAGCATTTTAAAGCTTCTGGCTTTAGGGGAAAAAAAAATCCAATAATCTCATTCCTTTTAGTGAGACCAGGCCCCTATTTCCACTGACTCTGCCAGGAAAAAATAAATTATATGGTGAGTGTGGCTAGGGCTGTATGTTAGGCCTGTAGGGGGCTAATTCTGCTAATCTTGATTTTGAGACTCGGTATCAGTCCCTCTCAGGATCTCAGTTTCCAAATACGTATCTTTATGTATCTGCACAATGTGAAATGTGACGTCGTTGCTGACTGTTTGGTACAGTATCGGGGATTCCCCCCAAGAGCCTGTAGCACCAGGGGTCTGCACTGCACATTCTTCATCCTCACCCCTGACTCCGTGACACACAACACGGAGGCTGGAGAAAGGAAGGCGAGGTAATTTAGCTCTGGCTGTGAGGCAGTACCGTCACTTACCCAGAACGTGAAGAGGCAGAATGGTTAAGACTGCCCAGGCTTGAATACTACTCAGCCATAAAAACCGACAACATAATGCCATTTGCAGCAACATGGATGCTCCTGGAGAATGTCATTCTAAGTTAAGTAAGCCAGAAAGAGAAAGAAAAATACCATATGAGATCGCTCATATGTGGAATCTAAAAAACAAAAACAAAAACAAACAAACAAAAACAAAGCGTAAATAAAGGACAGAAATAGACTCACAGACAGAGAATACAGACTTGTGGTTACCAGGGGGGTGGAGGGTGGGAAGGGATAGACTGGGATTTCAAAATTGTAGAATAGACTACACTGTATAGCACAGGGAAATATACACAAAATGTTATGATAACTCACAGAGAAAAAAATGTGACAATGAGTGTGTATATGTCCATGAATAACTGAAAAATTGTGCTGAACACTGGAATTCGACACAACATTGTAAAATGATTATAAATCAATAAAAAATGTTAAAAAAAAAAAAAAAAGACTGCCCAGGCTTGACTCCAGGCTCTACCACCTGTTAGCTGTGCGACCTTGGGCAATGTACTTAACCCTTCCAGGTTACAGTGGTACTAACTGTAAAGCAGGAATCATAATAGTACCTACCTCCTAGGCTCTTGTGAGGATTAAATGAGTTACTACAGATAAATCACTGGCACTCGTGGTCTTCCCCAAGATGCATTTAGTGGTCCTTTCTCATTGCAACTCATTATCCAGGCCCTGGAAGGAAAATACAAATGCAACATTCTCTATACTTTCTGACCCTTTGAAGGCAAAAATTTCTTTAAGAAAGCGTTAGGTGTCAGTCCTCACTGTGGCAGTGCATTCAGGTATTGACCTTCCCAACTGATGCTATCTAAAAACAGTCACACATTCCAGAAAGCCATTAACGTTAGAGGCACCATGTTTGGTCCTGATAGGGTAGTATATGTGTCAGTCATCTGTCTGTGAGAATCCCCCGGGACTTGTTGATACAATAGCCCATAATTACTCTAAGGGTCTGTCCAGCAATTTGCATTTTTAAAAGTCCCTAACTACCTATTTTCACAATAGACAGTCCCTGTACTCCTGAAGCTCCAGATGGGATCGCTCTCCTTTCTAAGGAGGGCATTTGAGCTTCCTTTCTGAGTAAGCCTGGCTGCAGCTCCATGAATGAGTTCTCAGAAAGGATTCCAGCCAGCGCATCTCCTTAGTTTTCAAGCCCTTCCCCCCTGCACACATACAAAATATGGGCAAATCCCTGGCCCCTTTTGGGAGGTTGTTTGGTTTGATTTTCATTTGAGGTTCCTCAGATTTGGTAGGAAGCTGTCCCGGGTATATTTGACTCCATTAGTGGGTCGTGGTAATCTGTCAGCTGTCCGACCCCCAGCTCTCTGGCTGGACTGGCATTCAGAACTCCATCACCTCTGACTAAGAGAGCCCGTGGTGGGTGGCGGCTTAGCGACCCAGTACAGGAGAACCCACGCAGACATCAGTCTGGAGCTTCCAGATGAAGTCGGAGCTCTGAGGTTCTGCCTGGTCATTGTATATAGACTTGGGAATCATCACGTTTGACAGCCTATTATAAATGTGCTCAAACTTTTTGAAGTTAACAAAACCTTTAGATTAAAAAAAAAAGCAAATAAAAAAACTTTTGATTATTCCTCTCCTTCCCATTTACTAGGTAAAGCAACTTTGGGCTCTAATCTCCCTGGGGCTCTGTTTCCTCTTCATAAAATACATTTCCCACCTTAAGGTGAAGACCAGAGGGTCCCTTAATCTTAAGTTCTCTTTATTTTTTAATATATATTATATCTTTGTTAAGGGCTGATCCCATTATGATCATGAAAATTCCCTCTTTTAACTCAATTAGCGTATCTTGCCTTTAAGTCTACTTTCTGTGACATTGATAGAGCTCCTGCAGTATTCTCACGGCTAGTGTTTACACAGTATATATGTTTTTCCATCTTTAAATTCTCTTTAATTTCTAGTATTCTGTTATGCTATGAAGATGTCTCTTGGTTTGCAGCTAGGGAACCATGTTCGGCTGGGGCAGGAAGAAGGTAGATTGGGGGTGGGAGGAAATCTTAAACAGTGACGACACGTGAGAGAATTCTATGTCAGTGAGATTACGTCCTAGTGACGTGCAAGATTACTGCATATTACCGAGATTAGGAGTGGGAGTTGTAAAGCAGAACGATTTAAAATGTTTTTATCTTGTTTCTTATCCGTATTACAGAAAAGTACATGCCAAGGGTGGTTGTGGTGGTGGTGTTCCTGATGACAGCAAGTAGCTGTAGAATTACAATTGTTGGCAGTGGGGGGATCCTCAAAGTCCAACCACCGAACCGTTGTTTGAATTTCCTCTGTGACTCTGCTGCCAAACAGTCATTCAGTTATGCTTGGAAACCTCACCTGAAGGGAAGCTCAGTATTTTTTAAGCCAATCCCTTTCATCGATATAAAGTTCTTCCTTGTATTTGGCTGATATTTGTTTCTCTGTACAGACAGACTAATTCCTCTTAAAAAGTAGTGTTCAAACTTAACAGAGCGATTCCCAGTTTGATAGTTTAGCCTGTGTAGAACTGAATGGAACTAAAATCTTTCCCATGTACTTTTTTTTTTTAAGTTTAATTCCTTTTTTTTTTTTAATTGAAGTACAGTCGATCTACAAGTTGTGTTAGTTTCTGGTGTACAGATAGCGATTCAGTTATACATATATATGCTTTTTCATTATAGGTTATTACAAGTTACTGGATATAGTTCCCTGTGCTGCACAGTAGGACCCTTTGTTGTTCCCATGTACTTTTGCTTTCAGAGTCTGGTCTTGCCTCAGGAACAAATGTAGTGAAGATGAAAATGCTCTTCAAAGATAGAAAAGAAATTGGATTCATAAATAACAATCTTGCCAGCTAAAATAAGAAATAACAGTAATTACTAGAGACACAGCCAGAGCTCACCACTTTGGAGTGGTACCCTGTGGAACCTCAGGGGTCTGCTGCACGGTGTCATTCAAGGCTTTGAGACCTTCCCATCACCCACCTTGCTGAAAGTCAGCATCTGATGCGTGGCTGGGAGATAGGTCTTTTTGAGTGCTGTGTCTTTAGGTACTAGTTAAAACTCTTGTTTGGCGGTCCTTATTTCTGGATCCCATAAAGGTGACTCTAAAGCTCTAAGGGCACACAAAGCAAGTGTAAAATGCTAGAATTTATCACCCTCGCAGCTCACTCCGTATGTGTGGACCTCCGTTATATCTCTACCCTCTCTCCAGGGTGCCCATTTCAGCTTCCCGAGTACTGGAATCAAGAGAGGCCTGTCCTTCACGGGTTCCGTGGCAGGTGGGGTCTCGCACATTCTCCTTCTAATAAAACATCCTCCCCAGACTCAAGCTGAGTGCCCTCTTAGGACGGTGAGCACGGTCCTGTAGGCAGAGCAATTCAGTGTCTTCATTTTCCACTCAGTCATATGTTACACCTTCTTGCGCTGGATTTCCTTCACCTTTCTTTCTACACACGTTCATAGCTCTGTCTTTGCAAATTAGTGTTCACTTGATGCTTTTCTGTTCCATCTGTCCTTCCCCTTCTCCCCCGAACCTTTCTTCTCCCCCAACCCCAGCCTGAAACCCAAGTAAATTAGCTTCTCACCCCTGCCCCCGGTTGAAAAAAAAAATCCCATACTCCTCCAGCAGTGTCTGTTCTTGGATTTGCAGTCAGCAGCCATCTCCAATAACCATCTGGCTGTCAGCTTCACAGCTCCCCACTACCTCCCACCTCCCCCATCACTCACCAGAGGAAAAAGAGAGCCAGAGCAAGGGCTTGAAATATATCATGCAATAGTGTATCATGAATTTGTTGTGAATCACAGCGGTGAAGCAGGTTTATTTATTTCTGAGACCTTAAATCAATACAAAGTAGGTCTCTTAGTTCTGAAGCCGGGATGGAGTGTGAAAAAATGAGCCCATTGTACTCTTAAAACTTTGGGGAAAGGAGATGACAGCTATATAATTCCATTTACCAGGCACTAGGGGCTTTAATGTGAAGGTGACAGGGAGCTCTTTGTGCATTTAGAGCACCATATCTTCTAAATAAAAGATCTGTAGACTTGATAGTGGAGCATAGCTCCGAGTTTAATAATCTCCAAGCATTAGACCGAGCCAATATGTTCCCAAGTCAGAGAGGTCCCCCCCTAAACACTCATAAATTAAAAGTGCAAGAACTGCACACGTTGGTAGATTAGAAGTGCAAGGACTTCAGTCTTCTAGGGGGAAGACAGACCTGGTCCCTGGCTGTGCATAGACTGCTGTGTGAATATGATAAAGACACGGGAAATGAGACTGTTTAGAAATCTGTCTCCGGGCTGTTCATCATTCTGGGGAATGTCCCCCGTGCACGGATCCAAATCTGGCTGTGTCCCCTCTCATTCAGAGTGGCCGTCCTCGCACAGCCTAATCAGCTAATGTACACAGTTGGGAGTGTTGAATTATGAAAGGAGAGGCTTGAAGAGCTGTTTAGATGGAACTATAGATTATCATGCCCAGGCTTCAAGTTTTTCTGGTTGATTCTTGACTGATTCCTAATTTTTTAAATGTTTCAGCGTCTGGAATTTAAACCCTTTAAAATAATATGCACATAAGAAAAATCAAGAAATCAGTATTTATTAGGGAATGGAACCTACCCAAATGTAACCAACAGCATAAGATGCAATTATGAGAAGTCAAGACTACTGGAACATATAATCAGGTTTTGGGTGTCTTCATTTTCTATCTAACCCATTGATAAAATATGTCTTTTCTCAACAGATAAAGCAGGTTTATGCAGCTCAGTAGAGCAACCCTAATATAATATGACTTTACAGTATATCGAGTTACTAGCTTAATTCTAGCCCAGGTAAAGGATTTTTGAAGTCAAAACTCAGTGTGTCCACTGGGGAAAACTAAAAGGGGAGGAAAATTGAATCACTCATTTTGCTTAAGGAAGCCACTACGACATTATAACAATAATAGGAGAGATTCCTTTGGCTTATAGTAGTTCAGCTCGCTGAAAATACAAATCAGAGCTGAGTTTTGCAGAGCACTAAGAATGACGGCAGTTTACTTGCACTTACTGCATTCCTCTTAGGTGTAAATTTCTGTTCTTATGCTCTAGGTATAAAGATGATTCCTGCTTTCATGAAGCTTAAAATTTAGGCTAAAAGACAGTAACCGGATTTTTGTATGTTCCAAGGGGGAAAATTAAATTGTTGCCCACCAGATGTAAATGAGAAAACACAAACAAAAAGGTTGCAGAGATGAACAGTCAGTGCTACTCCCCAAGAAGCCAGGTCCCAGCAGGCACCAAACTCTGTGCCTGGTGGGCACAGGCAGTCAGCCACACAGCCATGTGCCTTTCCATAGGACCTCATGTCCTGTATCCTATTCAGAAAAAACACTAGGAGGTGACTGAAAAACAGGGATTTAAATATATATATTTATTTAAATATATAAAAATATATATATTTATTTAAATATATATAAAATATATTTAAATATATAAAAAATATATATATAAATATATGTATATATAAAGAGTTCTCACAACTCAATAATAAGAAAACAACCCAGTCATTTTTAAAATGGGTAAGAAATTTAAACAAAGGTATAAGGATGGTAAATAAGCACATGAAAAGATGTTTATCATTAGTCATTAGGGAAATACCAATTAAAACCACAATTAGACACCTCTAAAATAAAATTTTTAAGAAGGGTGTGTATAACTCCATGATGGAATGCTTGCTTAGCATGCATGATGTCATGGGTTCAATTCCCAGTACCTTCATTAAAAGGGGAAAAAAAAAAAACCAAAACCAAAAAAATATTTAAGCTGACAATACTAAGTACTGGTGAGGACACAAAATAACCAGAACTCTCACATGCGTTGGTAGGAATGCAAAATGGTGCAGCCACTTTGAAAAAGTTTAGCTTTTTAAAAAAAAGTTAGTCATACACTTCCCATACAATCTTGCAGCCTACTCCTAGATGTTTACTCAACAGAAATGAAAATATGTATCCATACAAAAACCTGTACATAAATGTGTATAGCAGCTTTTAATTGCCAAAAACCGGAAACCACCCAATTGTCCACTAAGAGGCAGACAGACAGACAAGTTGTGGTTTGTCCATAAAATGGAATACTACTCTGTAGTGAAAAGGAACTACTGTCACCTGCATCAGCATGAATGAATCTCAGGTGCATTATGCTGACTGAAAGAAGGTAGACTCAGAAGGCTACATTTTGGCTTCCATTTATCTAACATTCTAGAAAAGGCAAAATTGTTGAGACACAAAAAAGATCAGTGGTTGTCAGGGGTGAGAGAAAAATTGATTATATGTGGGAATACTTTGGGGGCTGATGACAGCTTTTGGGGTGATTGTGGTGGTGGTTATATGTGATGTCAAATGCCATAGAATTGTACACCTAAAAATGGACAATTTTAGTAGATGTGAATTATGCCTCAATAGACCAGACACTTAAAAAATTTCCATACTTGGAAGTAATCTATTTCAGTATGCTCAGGTCTGCAATGAAATGAGCAGTTGATGGATCCCTGAGATGAGTGATTTCATTTGGCGTCAGTTTTCACTCCGGAAGCCTGTGCCTTTTCTCATATGTTTGACAAGGAAACTGTCATGTGGCTCTTCTCTACCCCAGTTCCATTAAAAATGAGTGTCTGTTCCTCACCCAGTCCATCTTCAAACCCTTGTCATCTGCCGTCCAACTGACTCCTCTGTTCTCCCAACATCTCAGTAAACAGAGATCTCTCAGTGTTGTTTCTGGCCTGTATCTCAGTTTCTTTTTGACCAAACATCTTTTCCTACCACTGGTAGCACCGTCTCTTTACTCCAATTTATCCAGCAGCAAACCTGATCACTTCCTAATTTGGCTGCTTATGGAGAGGATTTTGGTCTTGCAGCGGACAGTGTTGAATCCAGCTGTGGCTCAAGTCACAGGCTTCCCCATCCTGTGCCAGCGGTGTGTTGCTGCCCTTCTCTACCCCCAGCCCTAGCCTG
Source organism: Camelus bactrianus (assembly GCF_048773025.1). Lineage (NCBI taxonomy): Eukaryota > Metazoa > Chordata > Mammalia > Artiodactyla > Camelidae > Camelus > Camelus bactrianus. The sequence continues at coordinate 12,409,447 of NC_133554.1, forward strand.
CCAGCTGCCAGCCAGCTCTGCAGTGAGCCTGTAACAATAGTGGTGACCAAGGGGGCAGAGGCACTTGTAACCCTGAGTCTGTGTATTAAGAGGCTCTGTTTTGGAATCCCCAAATATTCTTGGTCTCATGAGTGCTGGATGAGGCTTAAGGCACTGGTCCTGTCTCCCTAGAGATTTAATTCCATTCACCCTTGGATATATTCCTGGAGAAACAGTTACATGGTAATATGTGCTGCACCACTTAAAATTGTTAATTGGAGATTGAATTACTTGTCAGCTTTTAAAAATGTAGTCCTCTCAGGTCAGGGAGGAGGGTGTTAGCAGCATGAGTGGATGAGCTATTGCATTTTTTTCTTCCCCTTCCTCTTCTCTCCCCCTCCCTTTTCCTCTGTCTCATCCTTCCTCCTTTCTTTTGTCCCTATTTTATCATTTTTCCCCCCTGTTCCGACTTATTCTTTCTCATCTCTTTCTCCCTTTCTGCCTTAGCCAAACCTTTATCAATAACCTGACAGATCCCAGAGTGACTTTAATATCTAGAGTCATGGAATGAAGTCCAGAGATGACAATTGCTCGGAGGAAATTTACAAACCCCTCCTCAGATCCTCTTGAGAATGGAAATACCCTAATGAGAAGGAGGGAGGATGGCAGCAAGGACTCAGCTCGTGCAGCTTCGTTCTTCGTTGCAAGAAGACTTTTGTACTCCCTTCTTCTTCAGCTAGAAGATTGCCCTGACCCACCAAAGATTGTTTAAAGGGGGAAAGGTTGATAAAGGAGGAAAAACAGCAGATTTCCTTTTTTTCTTTTTATTCCATCATTATTCTATGCATCATTATTTTTCATATCTTAAGCACATGATTACAAATACTTGCTTATTATAAGTCTGAGGGTCCCCAGCATAATGGGTGTATTAGGACAAAAGCAATTTTTTAAAAAATTGCGCTAGGTTGCATCTATGAAACTTGGAAATCTCAATGCCTGTGTGCTGACAAATATCCTGACAAGTAAATACTACACTCATTCAGCATTACATAGTGATTTCATTTGCACAAAACCTCACAATGCCCTGCCACTTCAGTCAAACGTCTGGAGCACTGGGGAAGGAAGGAACGTGTTTATCTTGATCTCCAAAAAGGGATTTAAAGGCGAGAGCAGGCGGTATATTAGACTGTTTTCATTGCCTGTCAGCTACGGTAAACCACGAGCTGTCGGCAGTGTCTCCAGATAAGCAGGAACAGCAGCAGAGGCCTTAGCATGTATGTGGGACTGCATTCATTTGCACTTCCTGTGTAGCTCAAAATTTCTAAAGGCCGTGTAGCATCTTGCATGGAGCCTGTAACAATTGAGTTCTGCTGCTCATCACGGGCTTAATGCAGTGTTCCTAATTCCCAGGTCTGCCAGAGGCAATGAATGAGTGCTGGATGAGGCTTAAGTTTATACTGAGAGTGGGTGAAGACCCTCTTTCAGGCTCAGCCCTTATTCAGCTCTGTCGGCAGCATAGGCCCTCTTCAGAAAGGGACTCCGAGGTGGTGCCTGTTCCTAATATTTCACGGCACTGCCTCCCCACTTAGACCTGGAGGGGCAGCAAAGTGGGGCCTCAGGAGGGTCACCTGTGTTTGAATGGCTCCTGCGTTTAAATGGTTATTGATGCTTGTTGGGCAGATAAAGTAAAGGTTTGTATCCATGCAGTCTAAAACGTGAGAAGAATAATTTCAGAAATGGAAGACAGCAAGCAACTTGACTTCCACAAGAATGCATATGCCCAAGTTGGAAAAAAAAAAATGATGAAATGAAGCTCACCTTCTTGACGAAAGTATTATGTTGGTGAGGGTGGTTTACCCCACGTTTTTTCTGTAGAAGGTTGGTAGAACAACAGATTGAAGAGTAAAACAGTGGTTCCATCCACGTGGGTTCTTTTTTTTTTTTTTTTTTTGCCTTCCTAGATGCTCGGCGGGGTTTGCGTAACGGTTCCAGCACGATCATCTCGGGGTTAGGCAGAAGGGATTTTTGTCCTCGCCCAGATTCTGCTTCTGCGGTGGGAGCTTTTGCTGTGAAGTATTCTAAAATCATTAAAACCACTTGAGTCAGCAACGACCCCTATAAATCAGGAGCTATTGTGTGCGCCCTCATTCTGCTGGTGCATGCTCCAAACACATGGTCGCTCAAGATGAACTGGAGGCTCCTGCTTTCCCTTCACCGGTTGTTAAGTGGCTGTGATTGTTAGCATGTGTTTGTGGTTAGTGGAGCAGGTTTCATTTTCATGTGTCCTTCCCCCTCTCCACCCGCCCCCAATCCTATGATAAGGCTGATGAGGGAAAGCTCTTTGGATGCTCTGTTAGGCTGTCCTAAAATTTTTCTCTTTAATTCCCAAATTCAATGAACCCTCTCACATGACAGACATTTCTTTAGCCCAGAGTAACGTTCTTGGTTGTGGTAAGCCCGGGTTTTCTTTCTGAACCCAGGGGAGAAGACATGTAGAAATACTGCTGCCTTTTCAGAACAATGCCAGTGCGTCAGAACCTGTGTTCCCACTTTTGAAGGGAAGACACGCTAAGTTATTAAACTCCTGCTCCCTCCGAGCCTGTCCCTGGTTAGTTTGAAGAAGCTGGGTGTGGGCTGGGCAGGTGCGAGCCTCCAGGAGGAGCCCGGTGCTTGAAGGTGCTTTTCCTGTCTCAGGGGCAGAGACGTCGCAGGAGGTGTATTTGAACAGCTAAGCCTCTCTCAGTTGGCTTCCGTCCCTTTTTCTGAGATTGGTCCTTCCTACGTCTGTTACTGATTTTGGAGAGGTGTGAGGTTCTAAGTGTCCAGACGTTATCAGGCACTAGCAACAGTGTTTCCCAGGAAAGAAAACAGTGTTTCTGGGTAGAAAACAGCCCCAGCTCCCTCTCCTGGGCGGCGAGGCATCCTCGGCTCCCGACCCAGATTGTGAGTATTGGGTATTCAGGGTCAGCGCAGTGTCTCCTTTTTATTTCTTTCCCCCCTTTCCGATTTTATTTTAATAATTAAAAATACTGCTGATCACACTGAATGACTTCTGGCAGAGAGGCAGTCTGTCCCAGAAGGACCAGTTGTGGGCCATCGGGTTTATGGCGCCCATAAAACCGGAGCCCGATCAGAGCGTGGCCTCCCTGAGTGACAGGGTTTCTGCCTCCGCCAGGATCCCCCATCAGCTGACTGCTTTGGATGTTTGTCTGGGGTTGGTTTTCCATCCTTTTGTTTCCTGATGCATGTGCGAGTGTGCATGTGTGCACACATTTAAAGATATAAATGAAACAGGTATGTAATGCCCTCTGCCTGTTAGAAAGACTAAAGCCATAAAAATAACAAACGGCGTGTATTTGCTAGAATGTCAAAGTTATGAGTTTATTTTGTAATGATGTGCTCCTGCCTTCATGAGGTAAACTGGCCGTGGCGGAGGTGTTATTAGTAATATGGACTCAGTGGAGCAGAAAGCCGAGTGACCGAGAGATCAGTGTATCAGTCAGAGAGAGGGCAAATGGAAAGAGACAGCAGGAGAATGAGAAAAGAGCCGCGGTCCCAGGCTGAGATTAAAGACAGACCGAGAGGAGGAGGGGAGCCCAGTGGTCAGGCCCGGGCTCTCCTGTCCCGGAGGCCCCTTCATGGGAGCTGCTGGCATGTCGCTCCGCTCAGGGCTGCCTGCAAGGGCTTGTTCTCTGCGCGTCTTCAGCAAGGAAAGCAGTAACCTGAGAGCATATTCCTTGCTTCCTATATTCCTTTCGTAAGAGTCTCCTCCACCCCTCCTGGCTGAAGTTAAAGGGACCGAGGGCCACCAGGTCACACTGAGGTGACTACTCTGGTCACCTCCCCCCTCAGCCTTGGGAGGGTCTCAAGTCGGGCTCACCCAGCATGCAGGGGAGCTTCTCTCAGCTCCTGACAAGAAGGGGCGAGATGGGAATATACAGGTTGAATGTTCATTTATTAGGTTCTCCCTGGAGACTGGAAATGAATAAAAGTAAGGAAGAAGTTCCGTGTTGTGGTGATTTTCTGAAGGAGGAGGGGAAGGGGAAAAGAAAAGGTAGCACACAGTAAGCGCTTTACAACTGTTGAGAGCTCTCCAGGGCTACCAGAGATGACTGGCAATTACCACACACTCAGCAGTTTGCGGTAGTCAGCGATCAGGCCGCCCAGCTTCCGTCTGCTGGGTCAGAAAACCTCCCTCCCTGAAAGAAATCATTAACCAGTCTTCAAGGGAAAAAGAAACCCTTCAATTTCCAAGTTGAAGAATATTTTGTCTTTTTTTTTTTTTTTCTTTTTAAAAGAAACTTTATGGTTTCCAATTGCAGGTGCCTTTCAGCCTCACAAGGGTTAAACTCCTCTAGGGACACACCAGGGCTCTGAGGCCCTGAATTCCCCCCGAAGCACAGGAGGGAAGCACAGGGAAGCATGTAAGAGAAATGGGTTTGGGTGTAAATCACTGCCCTGCACCCAGCACACAAAGAGGACTTTAGACTCAGGGGTTCCTGTGCGTGTCATGAGTTGCTGCAGGATTCTGCCATGCGCAGAGCTTGTGAGGGGACCAGCTTTAGAAAACAAATGTCAAGGGGAAAAGTAACCCTTAAAAAAAACAAAAACAAAAACAAAAAATGAAGAACCCAAACCTCACAGTGTTTCTTTAACTGGGTGTCCCTCGAGATTGTCAGGAGACAGGCAGGTTACCTCTTTGTGCGAACGTGCAGCAGCCCCGCCAAGCCTGCGGGAGAGGACGTGGCCTGTGTCTCAGGGTCCAGCTTTACCCACCACTGGGGCTTCAGCTCAGAGTCAAGATGCTGCCTGTACCTGTGGCAGCTAGCAGAGAGAGAGGCTTGCTGGTAGTTAAAATTGCAACAGACTGTGTGGTTGTTTAAAACTCTTTTTTGTCTTCTAAGTTTTCTTTTTAGGACAAAGGTCCAGATAGTCCCTTAGCACAACGCATGGAGGCTGGAGTCCCTGTCTTGTGGAGAAAAGAATGAGTGAGAATTGCAAAACAGACTTCGCCTTTTCTCTCTGTCTTTCCTCTCGCTTGTTTCTGCAGGTCCTCGGGAGGGAGGTGTATACCTCCAACAACCAGCTCGGGGGCATCCAGATCATGCACAACAACGGGGTGACCCACAGCACCGTCTGCGATGACTTTGAAGGCGTGTTCACCGTCCTGCACTGGCTGTCGTACATGCCTGAGGTGAGCCCTTCCGCCCGGCACTGACTGCCCACGGAGCCCGGCCTTCCTGCCGCAGCTCACTGCCTCTGCGTTGCAGACTCCTTTATGATAGAGGAAGTTGTTACAAAATGTTCCTCTGAAAACAGTTGATTTCTTTTTTTCCTTAGAGACATCTTTGGCCTTCTACATTTAAAATGCCTTTGGATTTCTTTGGTTAGGCCCCTTTCTGATGATTTCCAGCCACAGAAGCCTTTGTGTCTATCTGGGCTCAGATCCCACCATATTAAAGCTTCTTCCTCATCGTGGAAGAAGCCTTTCTCCTTTGTAGGAGGCATCCTTCCCTCTGCAGAGCTCCCCAGAAAGCCTGGGCACACTGAAAATCACGAGTCAGAACGCACCCCGTTGTGCCAGGCTCCCACGTGAGACTTGAGAGCTGTACACGTTCCCCCAGGGTTGGCACACGATCAGGGTGCTTCCAGCTGAGGATTGGGACTAACGGGTGTCATTCCTTACGGGGGCCTTGCTGCCTTTGTCAGAACGACTGTTGCGGATTGGAGTGGAGGACTGTTCTCTGACCACGGTGCTCTTTCCATCTCAATCTCCTTTTAGAGTGTGCACAGCTCAGTTCCTCTGCTGAACTCCAAGGATCCTATAGATAGAGTCATCGAGTTTATTCCCACAAAGGCTCCCTATGACCCTCGGTGGATGCTGGCTGGCCGGCCTCACCCAAGTACGTATATGTTGGAGGGTCAGTGGCCCTTCCACCCTCAAGCTTTCGGTCTTCCTTTCAGTCACTACCCAATTCCTCCACAATAATGGATACCAAAGAAAACAGAGCCACTGAAGTACCTGGAAATGAGGGACAGCTGCAGAACAGCTCTCTGCAGAAAAGGTAGAAAATTCTTCCAGCGCAAATGAAAAATGAATGAAATGAGGTTTACAATCAGCCATTGAGTCATAAGCACTGCAGTCCCCAATACATTTCTTCTGTTTATTCTGTTCTTAGAATAGCACTTATTACTTAATGGGCTCAAAGACTTTCAAACAGTGAAATGTAAGCCATGAAGTCATAGAATTACAGGGCCAGAATCTTCGGCCATCTAGTCTCTACAAGCAGCGATTAACGAGATCACGTCTAGAACAGGTCTTGAGACCCTTCGCTGTAGAGCGTGACGACACTTTTCCCCACAGGCTGTTGCTGGGCATGCACCCACATACGCTCTTCTTCTCTTATGATTTTGGAAATTGTATTGTTGTGTGCTTTAGTTATTAATACAAGGTTACTTTATAAGATTGTTTCTTCATGCAGAGATTGTCCTGAGCCTTTAATTTTATAACTAAACTGAATTAGAACAAGCCCTCCCTCCATGTTTATCTAATACATCTCTCTGTCTTGGGGCTGATTTAGCCAAACTTTAAAACAAAACTAAAAAACAAAAACAGGAGGAAAAAAAAAAGGTAACTCCATGTAAGGCAAATGTACCTTCTTGTTCGTCAGTCCATTTGCAATTTTACCAAACTGCTTACCAGGAGGTTCTCTCGTGAAGCCCCAAATCCCCCTGCTACATTTTTTCAGGCTGTTTGAGAAAGTGCTTGTTCTTTTTTGCCTGTTTGTTGCAACTGGTTCCCCTCAAAAAAAAGGCTATATCTAAAGGGAGAATGGAATATGGAAGATAATTCCTTAAATTTAAGAGTTCTTATGATTTGATTGAGAGAGAAGAGGTCTTCATAAGGAAGACTTAATAAACCTTGTGGGCACCCACTAAGCCAGGTGGGACTGTAAAGTACTTCCATATATACTCACTATCTTATTTGGACTTACTACTTCTCAGAGATAAAACGAGATCACCATCTTACAAGCTCAGAGAAGTTAAGTGATTTGTGCAAGGTCACACAGCTAATACTTAGGAGTTGGGCTTAATCTGAAGCCTAACTATAGATAGTGTAGAAAAATCGCCAGAGGAAGGTTGATTTTAATTTAAAATGTTACCTGTTGTCTTCACTACCTTTTCTTGTTAATAAAACTAAATAGTTTTTCTTACATAGCCAGAAAAATCAGCATAATAATCTTCTCCGTACCTCTCATTTTTATACCAAGATTTACGATAATAACTGTGGACCCAAGGTAGCATCAGCCTTAAAATCTAGGGCTTTTCTGGGAGAATTCAGAACAAGATTTAGTGAGTGTTCTCCTGGGAATTATCAGGAGCCATGTTAGCTGGCTTCTAAGTTCTGCCTCTAAACTGAACATGACCTGCTCTTTGAGGGGGCTAATAAAGCCCACTGCAATAGCCACAGCCCACCAATGACTCCCCTCCCTCAATCAACATATAAGACAGGAGGGTTTTTTAAAGAAAAAAATATTTCCATTTTGGAATGAATTCTATAGTTCCAAATGATTGTTATTAAAGTAAGAACCATAAAATGATGCAAGCATATAAAGTTAAAATTTCAACATCCTGACACACTCAGAAGTTTGGTTTAGAGCCTTCATCAAAATTTGAGCCTTCTTTCATGGGGTAAGCAGATGTGTGTGTTTGTGTGTGGGCGGGCATTATCCTGGCTATTATTAATGAGGTCCCCAGAATAAAATAAATTTGTGATAAACTAAGTTTTCTGTTTTTTGGATAATATTTTTTCATCGACTCCCTAGTAATTCATCCTGCTGTCTCTGCACAGCTAACACTGGCTCCCAAATCGAGTGACTTCAGATTTTAATTTAGTGGAAGCGTTAAAGAAAGCAGATGATTCCCTGCGATAAGTTAAAGCAGATATCTTCTAGGTGAAAAGTTAAAGTCATTTATTAGAGGAGATAGTGCCATGATATTCTTCAAACTGACGCCCAACACGAGACCAGAATCTAAACGATCGGCTTTGGGCTCACGATAGAGAGATAATTTTGAAATGGATGATCACATTTTACACTGGGGCCATAGAGGCAAGGAATGTAGAACACAGTAATTACAAGTTTAGTCTTGATAAAACACTCTCCATCCTGTTTAAGTCAGCAGAGGTTAGCTTGCTCGGATCTCCACTTTTAATTGGTTTTGGGCTTGGGTTTTTAGGGGGCGGAGGGCCATGTTCAAATTAGAAGACTCACTGAGAAGCCATAAACTGAGAGGGCGAGCTCGGGTATTTGCAGAAGATTTTGGTCAAAGAAGCCGTGGTCAAGCACGCATACCTGTGGAACAAAAGTTTTTTCTCTTAAACTAAGATGTTGAAAGTTATGCCTCTCGCCAGTGATGGAAATTCTGTGTGTAAGGGCGGTGAATGACACCAAGTGTGTGCATCTGAACCATTGTATTTTCGATACTTATCACGTGTATGAGCGTGGCTCTTTTTTTGTAGTAAAATGATACTTCGTTAGCGGTAAGTAAAGGGGATGTATCTTGTTGCTTTTCTAGCAGAGAAGCTGAGTCTCTTTCCTTGTCCCCAAATTTGGGTCCTCATTTGGTCATTCATACTTCTCATTTGACTGTCTTCAGCTTTCCGTTCAAAGAAAATCAGTGAAATCAAACAAAACTGTAAGCTAAGCTTTAAAATAGAAATAGACATTTTGAAAACATCTTTAATGACTTGGCAACCTTTTTACAAATGTTTGTAGTGTTTTGAAAAAAGTCAGGTTATTTATTTAGAAGCATGCAGACTTTCTCTGCTAGCTGAACCCCATCGTTTAACAATAAATGATGCTTTTGCAGATAAATGATTCTTTTTATTCAGACTAGCAAATGAAACAGGGGCTGAAGTCTGAAAGCAGATGAACATTCAGCTGCCTAATGTTTCCATCTATTATGATATGGTTAAAAACAGCAACGCACTCCCCCATATTATCCCCCAAATCCAACCGTCAGCTTGCCGGTTCCAGTGCCTTTTCAGTGAATTGACTGTCTCTATTTTGTGTTTTCTTTCTTTCCCTTCTGTAGCCCAGAAAGGTCAATGGTTGAGTGGATTTTTTGACTATGGCTCCTTCTCAGAGATCATGCAACCCTGGGCACAGACCGTGGTGGTTGGCAGAGCCAGGTAAGAGCTCTTTTGTTTTGGAAGCTCTTTTTCCTCCCAACTGAAAACAGGAAAGGAAAGGGCCACGGCTATATAGATTTTTACCAATAAAGCGCTCTTTGTCTAAACTTTCGAAGAACACTGGTTGATAGCCGTGCGCAGGGCAGCACAGCTGGAGCACAGGCTCCCAGTGGTCACTTAGCGTGTCACTCCAGTGATGCGTTTCATCTGAAGTCTTGTTTTGACAACATTTCCTTTTTATGATGATGAAAAAAAAAGCTCTTTGGGGGCTGTAGAGCCCAACTACAAAGCCATAGCCCCCCAGTGACCCTCCTCTGCTCCCCCAAAGGCCATTTTCTTTCAGGAGTAGGTGCCAGTTGAATCGTTCCCATCTACTTCTTCGTGTAACACACCCGAACGATCTGCGTAACCGAGAAATTCCTTCACGGCATGGAGATTTTTAAAGTAACAAACGCACTCTACCGGCTTATCATCAGATTTGAATTGCCAAAAAAAAAAAAACACTTTACCTGAAACAGGATGAGTGAGGAAAGTCAGCCAGAATAGGTGGCAGGGATCCCTCTCTTTTTCAAGTGGGAAATTGAAGTTTCTATTAAATTTTAATACCCACTCTAAGAAGTGCTTCACTCAACAGCGAGCTCTGCACGAAATAATCTGCCGTGCTCGCCGGAACAAGCACCTGCCGGGGCTGATCTTAATCTGGCTCTGCGCCGGGAGACGGCCACCCTGGGGACCCACATCTGGAGCTCACCTTCCTCTCGGGGGCAATCAGTTTTCCTTATCTTGGTGAAAAGTGGCACCTGCTCAAGATTCTCAAGCATGCCACATTGGGTTGAGATTTAGATTCCAGCCTTAGAAATAATTCCAGGCTCTGTGGTTCTCTTGGTCCAGCAGGTCAGCACGCCTCATGCTGCCAGTGACAAGGAACCATCCAATGGCAGATTCCACAGACAGGATCTTTCACGGTGACTCTGAATAGGGGTCAGCCTGGAGTCAGCCCAGAGCGAGACTCCCAGGGACTAGTTCCCGCGTCCTCTTGCATCCCAGGGCTTCTGCCCCACCACAGGCTTCTGAGTCCCAGTGAGGAGTCGTCTTTGCACCCGGCAGGGTTCCTCCTGGGGAGGCGAGGGGGTGGTGTACTGGGGAGAGCCCTCGTATTCAGGACCTATCAGTTTGTTGGAGAGTCTTCACAGGACACCAGGACCAACTTTTCTGAGAACGTGTCTCATCTCTTCTGCTTCAATTTTCTCTCTGTAAAAAACATGATGGATTTCAAGTCTCAGAAAGCCAAACCTTTGTTCAGGTCTTTAAGATCCTCCCATGGGAAATAAGAGAATAATGCTTTACGCTTATGACTGGGAGAGTAGGGACTGTTCTGCGAGCAAGCTCAGTCAAGCTTGGCTTTGGTTAGCTCTGCCATTGTTTATTGCGACACTCCCTCGGACTTCTTTCTTTCCATCTGATGAGTCCTGGGTTTCTTCCTCCAAACATATACACATGCTCACAAGTATATAAAACACAAATGGAGCTAGCTTCTTTCAAAAGCAACGGCATTTCGAGAAATAAATATAAATGTATTCTTCTGGGATTGTTACTGTAAGTGCTGCCAAAACTCATCTTTGGTATGTATGTTTGGAATATGTGTGCTATTGGCTGTAAATTGTCTTTTATTATTCCATGGCACCTTGTCCAGGGACACACTATAAAACAAGATGTAGCATCTTCATGTGCTAGCCTGATAAAATTTATATGAAGTATAATAGAAAACAGAAGTTGTTCTGAGCTGTTTTCAAGTTCAATAAATAACTGTAATACTCGGATAAAGATGTTCTTTATTAGGTCACATGGGCCCTAATATATAAGTTATAAGTTACCGATTTAGGGTGGCTTTTGCAATTACAAGTTTCCAGTTGGATTGTTAATCATTGTGAACAGAAATATTTCTAAACCCTCCTGTGTACCTCCTGCTCGTTGTCTGGTTGTCTAGAGGGCTTTTGATTCTGATTCAGTGCAGGCAAGTGACAAGGGGGTGGGTGGTCCCCACTCAGGCCCCTGTCAGGCCTCCTGTGATGACAAGAATCCATTTCCAGTAGCCAGTGTAACAACCAAAGACCATCCTTCATGGAGAAGTTTGTTATGGAGATGCTGTGGGGAATGAGAGACCATAACCCATTCCAGCCCCAACCCCCAGGAGTGCGGCTGAGAAGCTGAAGATTGAATCACATTTTCCAGAATGAGGACTCATCCTATACCTTGCAGGCTCGATCGCATTCACTTTCCCTCTCTCTTCCAGATTTTAACTAGGAAATCTTTATGAGGACCAAGTTGGGAGGGTATCGTGGAGTATAGACGCAGAGCCTTGGAGCTCCTGAATCGTTTTTTAAATTAACAGAGCTTGGAGTTTAAATGTTTACTTCCAGTACAGATCACCTGTTCCACCAAGATAACTTCTGAAGGTTATCCCTGTCCCATTGCTCTTCTCCAGAGGAAGAGAAGGTTAAGGGCTTGGTTAGGTTAACCTCCTCCGTTACACTTGGCACATGTTTTTCATCATCCACATAACACAGCTGCACACTCCCCATCCACACGCCCAATGGTAAGGCCTGGTGTACCCTCAGACCTTATCTGGAACCACGTTATTAAGTCCTCCATAGAAAACTGCAGCTCTATGCCAGTAAGGGAGTTGCAGGTTCCGACTGCCTTTCAGACAGTTCCCCTCCAGCTTCACCAAAGGCCTGCTGTAGGATGAACTGAGAAACTTCGCTTGGCAACAACAATGATGGGTGTGTGCAGGCAAAACATCACACACATGCTAGGCTGTTGAGTCTAAATGCAGGGGCTCCCCTAGTACAACGCTTGGTTTGAATTTATCCTGTGCTGGGGAATAGGAATGGTTCTCAGGGCAGTTTCCCTGCAGATTTACCAAACTGACCACACTTACCAAATCTGTACAGAAACACTTTACCCTTAGAAGAGTCAGATTTCCCCCTGCTCTTTGTATTTGTTCCCACTCCTCCCTGCCACCCTTCATGTTGATGTGGGATTGGAGAATGAATGACTAGCTGTAATGCTGACATACATTGGGTTCTTATGCGGCTCATTTTTTATCAGGCTGGGAGGAATTCCCGTGGGAGTAGTTGCTGTTGAAACCCGAACAGTGGAACTAAGTATCCCAGCTGATCCTGCAAACCTGGATTCTGAAGCCAAGGTAGGTCACCTCGAGGACCCTGAGCGCCCGTGCTTGGAGCCGCGCTTCCCTTCCGCAGAGCCGTGGATGTACCAGAAGAACTGCGAACGCCAGTGTTAGGGGAGGGGTCAGGCAGCAGCCTTGAATGACTTCACATCATCATGTGCTTCTTCTAAGATGACTACATGGACTGCAAGCTAAATCCTGCCTGCAAAATTAAATAGGCCTCTACAGTGGTCTTGCTGATGCTAGAAAACAGTCTACTTCTGTTGGGTACACGGTCTTACAGAAAGGCAGCTGAGATGTGCTGACGGCTCTTTGGCCCCAGATTCTCCCAGCACACCCATGGAAGAGCTCCTACTGGAATCAGTAAGGAAGTCTGCCCAAAGGCCAAATGTGAACACCACAGCCCAGCTCTTTTAAAAGGGTGGTTAGGTTTCCACACCCTGACAAGTTCCAGAAAACAAGGGGCAGGGGAGACAAGAGGCGGTTATTTAGCAGGGTCGCCTCAAGTGTCCGTTGATTAACCACAGTCCAGGGAAAGCTGTGCCGAGAAGCACAGAGGTGAGAGGACTCGGAGACTTTGTGTAGTTGACTTGCTTTGGTTGGTGTAGAGTCACGTAAAATTGTTTTTGGGAGACTTCGAACAAGAATTCCTCAGACTGCATTCTTCCCTTGGAAGCAGTAAGGCTTCATTCACCCTCTTGATTGAAGAAGGGTGGTGTAATCAAAACTTCAAAAGAGTCGTATTTAATAGTCAAAGATCCAGGATCCTTCTTTTTGACTTCAAAAATGATTTTAAAAAATAATAATAATTTTCTTTTTTGGGGGGTGGGGGGAGGGAGGTAATTAGGTTTATTTATTAATGTTTAGAGGAAGTACTGGGGATTGAACCCAGGACCTCATACATGCTAAGCTTGAGCTCTACCCTCCCAAACCTCCAAGATGATGATCTTGATGAATGATTTTTGTTCAGCTCGCTTTTGAGTTTTTAACAGTGAAACCTGGTTCTCCTTGGAGAGATTCCCCTTCAAGCTGTGTTGTTAATTGCGTCTTCCTCTTTGGCTTTTCTCAATAGATAATCCAGCAGGCTGGCCAGGTTTGGTTCCCAGACTCTGCATTTAAGACCTATCAAGCTATCAAGGACTTCAACCGTGAAGGGCTGCCTCTGATGGTCTTTGCCAACTGGAGAGGCTTCTCTGGTGGGATGAAGGGTGAGTGGCTTGGCCCTGGGGCCTCACTGATTCCCCTAAACACTGCAGTGGGGGGGCATTTATTGGGCAGAGCCCGTGGGTGTCCTGACAGCCTGTCACCCTAGGCTTCTTGGGGGTTGTGCTCCCTCTGAGGTGTCTTCTGAGTTGTAACTTGGATGGGAAAATTCAGTATGTTTTTATAATTCCATGCAGAATTTCAGAAGGATCTTTTAGTGTTGCCTCGGTGGGCTGCTCTTGTAGATTTAGGGACTGGCGGGCTGTTCTGATGGTCCTGGGGAGTGTGGTTGTGCCCGTCTCCGTCCCTCTTTTCGGGGCCTACTCTTTGTTGGTGTTAGTCTTGAATGCCCTACCGTGACCAAGATAGATTCTGAAATTAGCCTTCACCAGAAGAAAATGAACAGATTCCTTACCAGAGGCTGTTCTTTGTGGCAGTTTGTGATATGTTTTAGTATTATCCAACAACAGCCCTGGGCCTGTGGCGCCAGCATATTAGGCCATTATTATAAAGGCTCTGCTCTGTGCTGGTGTCACCAATTACCGAGGGTCCTCCATGTGCAGAGCCACCGTGGACAGCTCAGGGAAAGCCTGAGGGAGCGTACTCCACCTCTCAGAGTAGCGACGCTCTCTCTCCAATGGCCAGAGATTCATGGCCATGCTGAGGCCAGGAGGGGATGACTGTGCTGATGAGTGTCCACTTCAGTCATCAGGGAGGACCCAAGGTTCTGAAGGAGTGGAATGAGGTAGGGGAGTGGAAGGAGGTGGGGTGGATGCTGCTGGAGGAAATAGAGTGATCAGAGGTAGGACATAGACACTGAAAGAATGAGCTCTCCCTAAGGCACCCAGAAAGGGCTTGGGGCAGGAGCATCTCTAGCTTTGAGGGAGGAAAGGCCTGGGAATGTTACCCTCTAGTAGGTCATCAGCTGTGTGTGGAAAGACATTAGAGCCTTATGCTAACAGCTCTCCCTCACCTGGCCAGGGAAACCCCTGCCTTTGTATAGCCAGGCCTCCCTGCCAAAATGTGGACGACTAGGGCGATTTTTTTGTTTGTTTTTTCAGTTGAAAAGTTCCCTTTGTCCATATTTACTGGAGAACTACCACATTTTACACTTTCTTTGGAGAGGCTTGGACCATACATGCAAATTAGTGTTTATATACTTTCCTAGACTATCAAGGTGAATTATTTCTTGACCAAGATAGTAAATCAGTGGAAATACCACGAGATACTGAGAGTATAGGTTAAGCAAGCCAATCCTGCACATTTTTATTGAGTTTCTATGTGCAAGAAACTATGCTAGCTAGATACTTCAGAGAAAACAAAAATTAGTCAGAAATAGACAGTGCCTCAAAGAGTCAAGAAAAATGTCTTGCGCAGAATGATAAAGCCCTATGTGGAACAGAACACCACAGTGTTCAAAGGAGGAAGGTACTGTATGGGGCGGGGGAGCTGAAATCCCTTTCATTTATGTGTGTGAGGTTCATTCAGCATCAGATTTCACCTGATCCCAGATTCCTCTGCTGGAGGAGTGACATCAAGGCTTAGGAGAGAATGCAACGCTGTTACTCCTTAGTTACCTCTCTTCCGGGGGAGCCGTCGAGGATTCACTCTTCCTGACATTACTTAGGAGTAATAAGTCAGCCTGGCCGTTTCGTCCTGGCAGACGTGGAGTTCAAAAGTTTGCAGCGTGCCGCTTGTAGGGAAAGCTTGAATCCTGCTGCACATTTTGGCTCCGGCCCAGCCTGACCGCTAGGCTTGTAACAGTAACCACAGCAGTTAAGAGCCGTTGCGCTCTCTCCACCAGAAACCGTGCTAACCATTTTACATGCACCATCTTACACAGTCATCACAAGAAGCGCCTCCAAGGGTGAGTTATAGTATCATCCCTAATTTACATAAATTGAGACTTAGGTTAAGAAAATTTCCCAAGATCACTTAGCTTAAAAATGAGAACACAGATCTGTCTTACTTCCTGTAGCACAGGTTAGCGCCTAGGACCAGAACCAGATCTACTAGCATATCCTGAGAATCAGAACATCTAGGTTCCTGAGAAAGTTCCTACCCACCCACCTCCCCTCTGCTTTGGGGTTATTGTAACCAGAAACTGCCAGAGCTCAGAAATGAATTATGGCTTTTTTTCATTGTAAAATATACATAACGTAATACTTAGCGTTTCAACCATTTGTAAGAGTACAATTCAGTGGCATTAAATACATTCACAGTGTTGTGTGACCATCACTGCTGCCTATACCCCGAACTTTTTCATCATCCCCGACCTAAAGCCTGTATTCATTAAACAATTACTCCCACTTCCCCCTTCCCCCACTCCTAATCAAAAATGAGTTATTGGCCTGATGTGGAGCAGGACCAGCTCTGTTTTCTGGATTTTGGTGCTGCTGCATCCGTTTACACATCACTCAAGTCAAATAAGCTTTGGGGAAGATAGAGATCAGTGTGAAAGCAGGAGGGGAAGATCGCCCTCCTCTCATATTTACATACAGGTCAGGATGTTTCCGACATATTATCTCATGTAAAGGGACCTAAGCGGAGAGTCATTCCATATCCCTTGGGGAGATGTTTGCAGTTTTGGTTTCAATACTGGCTGGGGATTATGCAGGGAGGGAAAATAAACAATTATGCCATCCCTCAGTGCACACAAACACACAGCCAGGAGCCGACTGCACTGTGGGTAAAATGACTCCAAAATTGTGTGTAATGAGTAGGAAAAGATTAGAGACAGCTCTTGCTATGCTGAAAATTGACATTAGTGGAGGGGGAAAAAAAAAAAACTCTTTACTAGTCGGCCTAGGAGGTCTAATTCGAGCAGTAAAAATATAAATAAATAAATAAAAGCATGTCAAGATGGTATTGGTGCTTTTTTCCCAATGAGCTCTCTCTGGCCGGAAGGCTATTCAGCATAATGCAAAATTAAATTATAAAAACTGGCTGAATATTTAGATGGAAGAGCCATTTGGAAGCAGTTTATTTAGACGAACCGGCAATGACCCACAACAGGGAGACATCAAGCGTGAAATTTACTAGAAATTAGCACCAGGGTCCCAGCCTCAGCATGAATAGCTTGATAGGATGCAAATCCCAGTGATATTAAGCTCCTCACTGCTAGTGCTACAGGGTCACTCTCAGTTGGCTTTTCATGTTATACTTATTATTTTTTCTTGGGACAGGTTATAAATAACAATAAAAAAACATTTATTGAAAACTTTAACTGGAATGAAAGTCCATTTTAAAGTCTCTGATTACTTGGATGTTGACATACAGTGTCAGCCGGCCATAATGAACTCATGAGAGACATTATGTGTTTGCAGCTTGTGTACGCCTGACGCTTACCTTCAGCTTCTAACAGATAATCTTGCCTCAAGCCAGTAAGATCTGTTCCAGTTTCGAGGGCGCAGGGCCCTGGGGATGCCCCTACCCGCCTTGCTCCCTTGTCTGGTACATGTGGCTGCCACGGTTTATCCATGTTGTGTAACAATGAAGGCCCGAGGCAGGATTGGCGCCTGGGTGCTGAGAACACACTGGAAAGACTGTGTGATCACCATTCATGCAGATGTGCTTTGCTCTGAATGCTCAGAAAGCCGCAGGCTCCCGCCTCTCCGAGGAGGAACCTATCAGTATTTTCCATTCCCATTGCCTTTCTCAGGGCCTGAGAACTGACAGGCGGCATATGCATAGCTTTACAACTCCCTGGGCTGATTTCTAGCCGAAACCCTTGGGGATCCCTGCCCTCCCCTGCTACTCTTGGCTCTGCTTGTGCTCTGTCTCTTAAATAGGAAGGGATTTCAAACAAATGTGTGCCCGGTTGTTGCCAAGTGCTTCGGCCTGCCTTTCAGAATGCGTGGTTTGGGGCAGCTGTGATTCAGGACGAGCGTGTTGTTTGTAGAGTTTGTGTGTTCGTGTGCTTGTTTATATTTTAATAGCCTTTGTTGCTTTTTGAGTGTAGTGATGGTTTGGACTGTGGGGTGTTGCTGTTCCAGGTTAGATGGAGGCACTGTTTTCAGTCTCTAGCTTGTCAGCTTTCATGAAGTTTGATGCCCCTTTTCTGCTCACAGTCTTGGGGCCTGGAGATAATTGTTTTGCAGTCAGATCCAAGCCCTTCACATAGCTGGTCGTACAATTTCTGATATTTCTGAACATACCAAAACCTCAGGCAAGATTTAGAAATATTCATTTATTCAGGTCTCTTTTCTGGTTTTTATTTCACTCCACCATTGTATCAGATGCTGGAAAGCAGATTACTTCAGCCTCATGCTCTTTCCTCAAAGTAAGAGTGATGAGTTAAGAATGAAGTAGTTGAATGTGGACTCTGGAGCCAAAGAGACCTGAATTCAAAGTCTTATCTCAGCCACTTACTATTTAAGGCTCAGTTTACTGGCCTGTCACTTGGCTATGAGATTTTTCTGATGATTAAATGGCATGTGTGTGTGTGCACGCGCGCGTGTGCACGTGTAACCGCGCACCCTGGTATACAGTGAGCTAGCCGTGAAGATGAACAGGAGCAATAAAAAAAATTTAAAAAAAGAAAAAAGATGAATAGGAGGGACCAAAGTCCACTTCACAAAAGTAAAACACACACATACTCAACTTACTTATCCCAAACAATTTGCTTATACTGTAAAATCAAGTGTTGTTTTTTTTAATTAAGTAAATGGGGGTACATTTTAAATAAAGTCCTCTCCTTTTCTGGGGAGCTGGGTCTGTTAATCATAGTACAGAGATGGATTTTGATGCAGACATGTCTTTAACAAACAGAAGTGAGTGTAGAAGCTGGAAACTCGATCATTTACCTCTTAACTTACTTTTTCCTTTTTCACGTGGAATGGCTTTTCTGTGTGCTGTTTTCTGTTGTTTCCCTTTTTCCTTTTATCTCTGCCTCCCATTTCTCTGCACATGACGCCGCTGAGGGCCACTCCTCTCCGTTACTTGTTCTGAGACCGTACTCTTGGCAGCACTGAAAAATGTACTGCTAATTACACAATTATTTTATTATGTAGCACTGGTTGAAATATCCACTAAAGAATTAATTTAGTTAAAATAATTTGAACTGAGCAATTATTTTCATAACCACAGAATTAGCGCAAAGCGCTTAAAGTCCTTTATTCCCTGCTCTTCATAGAGCAGTTGTGTAATTAGCAGTAAATTTTTTTGGTCTTTGCTTTCCTCCCAAAGGAATAAACGTCTTTGTTCTGATCACATACACGGAGTATGTGACCATTCACGTTCCACACAGAGTACGGGGTTTTCCCTGGGGCATCTTCCGAATTTTTGCAATTCCTTCCCGGACCAGCCAGGTTGGGCACTGGAGAACGGCCTGTGCCTTGCCGTGAGCGTGCTCACTGACAGCTTCTATAGAGAGTCGTTTTTACTTCAGAGGAGGCAGCGGTTTAATTTGCCAGTAACTACAATGAAAGCAACTTCTATTTGGTTGGCTCTTAACCTCCTGAAAAATGCTTCTTTGCTTTGGATTTCCAGATTGATTTATTCCAAATTGAGATCCTCTCTTTGATAGGAAAGTTTGAACTCAGTTGAACCTGTTATTTGGTGTTTCAAAAGGATCCATTGTGGTTCCACCGAAATACTCATTAAACATCTGGACTCATAAACCTAAAACTTTAGCAATGGTTAGACTTCAGTGAGCTAGGAAATGGGAGGAAGTCATAAATTATTGGGAAATAAATAACTGGCCCTGCTTTCCAAGGACTAACTATGCACCAAGGGTTCCTTTTGTAATCCCTTTGCGGGGGTTACGAAGTATAGTCTTTAGCATAGTGAAGAGGTGGCTCCTCTTTTTATACAGCTGTGTGATATTTCCAATATATACATTTCCAATTAAATACATTTAATTTTTTCTCTCATTGATACCCTGATAAAAATGCGGCTGATAAAGAATTAATTTTTCTTTCTTGCTATGTTCTTTCCAAAGCGCATGTATGTGTCCATTCATTTATTCAGCAGACACTAAGCACTCTGTTTCAGGTACTGGACAGGACCCTGGGGATGCAAAGAGGAAAGATGCAGTTTTTGAAGATAAAGTTTTTGAAGGATCCATTTCCATTTGCTCTGCATTTTAAGGGCTTAAAGTATGCTGAGTATCACAATGAGAAGAAGACGAGAAGAACTGAAAAGAGCGTGGGTAGTTCCTCCAGAAAACTTAATGTCGTGCGAGAGATCACATATTGACGTGAAAAATACTCAACATTTGTAGAGCAAATGTGAATTAATGTGGTGAGACCTGAGTGCAGAAATTCAGGGAGGATGTAAAGTGGATATGCAACCCACAGGGCCTGCACACAGAATCTTAGGAAAGAGAATATACTTCTTGTGGGCTTTTGAAGATTCCCCTGCAGTCTTACATAGAACGCAGGTGGAGACACCAATCGCTTTAGTCTTCAGGGTGGCCAGACAGGACCTGGGTTAGCTGCACCCCCAGACCTGTCGCCTCTGGCTGTGAGCAGCCTTGTTTTCTCTGTGTACCACAGTGTGAACGGTGTTTGGAAGCACTGCTTCATGGTTCCCAATTTGTCTCGCCCTCCACAGATATGTACGACCAGGTGCTGAAGTTCGGTGCTTACATCGTGGATGGCCTGCGGGAGTGCTCCCAGCCTGTGATGGTTTACATTCCTCCGCAGGCCGAGCTTCGGGGCGGCTCCTGGGTCGTGATTGACCCCACCATCAACCCCCGGCACATGGAGATGTACGCTGACCGAGAAAGCAGGTAGCACTCCTTCCTCTCTTCTGCTCACTGCCTCTAGGGGTCCTCCGGCTGTGCGCTTCCTCCTGGGGAGCATTATAACCAAGGGTACTCTCTCTGAGTCTGTCTATCCCCAGAGGGTACCAAGGTCAGAAAAACAGGCTTTCTAAGTAGCATCTGCTGGCGTGAGACGGGAACCAGGCTGGAGTCAGGCTCTCTCAGTGTGGCCCCCAACACCAGGTTCTTTTACCACGAGGTCCTCTATTCCAGGCGCCCCCGAACTCTGTGCGATTCCCTCCCATATGTTGTTCAGATATACCTATCAGTCTCTCTTAGGTAAGTGGCAGGGGGAGCGTAAAGCAAGTTGGAGCAGAAGGACTGAGTTGTCAGTCTGGAGTCCTGGGGTCTTCACCAGCCCTGCTGCTGACTAGTGAGGAGCCTGGAGCGGTCCTCACCCTGCCTGGGCTGCTTCTCCTTGTCTGTAGAACGAGCTGGGTGGTCGTGGAGGTGCACCACAGCCCCCAAATTCTATGTTTCAGACCAAAGCATCTCCCCCACAGTCCAGCTTCTCACTCTGGTGTTCTGGGAGGCTTGGAGAACACAGTGTTTGCAGCGCCCAAAGGACTGCAAGAGAGCATCCCAGGCTTCTATTAGGCATCGAGTACCTGAAAACACTTAAGTAAAACAGATTAAATCCAGCCTCCCTTCACAATCTGTTTTCAACCCTTATCAAATTAGGTAAATCTCATCATATTTCCTTGACATTTTCCATACCAGTTCCTACATCCAGTCGTTTTATAGAGCACCTATGTCTCTCTTTTCCCCAAAATTTCAGCCTCTTACTTCAGAAGCTGCTTAGGAGAGTCCAATAGTTTTATTGTCAAATCACTGGGTTAACGTTTGATTCTTAGGGACTTTTAAGTCCTCACTTAGCCCCTGGTTTGATATCAGACTGGAGATAGTGCCTCTGCAGACTTTACAACAAGACTGTCTCGTTTCAGATCCAACTCTGTCTCTTGTTAGACTTGGACAAGTCTCTTACCTTCCTGTACCTTAGTTTCTTCATCTGTGAAAGGTGGATAGTTAATACCTTACCTCATAGTGGATGTAGACCGGGCCTGGGACTGTCATGAAGTTGTTTAAGTAAGCACTTAGAACAATGCTATGCTGTGCCAAGCATTAGCTATAATTTTTTTTTTTTTTTTGAGGTGTTTAGGGCAATGTTCCTGGTAATAGGACATCATTAGGATGCACTAGAAGTGGCCTGAAACCTTTCACTTTGTCATTTCCATAGCAGTGGGCAGAACGTTTCCTCTGCCGCTTGGCCTGGCCTTGTGTGTCTCAGTGCCACCAGCAGGCTGACGTCCTGTGTAGGACTGACTGGCGCTCACCCCGCATCGTCCACCTGAGTGATGGAGGTGGTTCTCCTGTCACTGTGCCTACACCATCTTTTTTTTTTTTTTTTTTCTGGAAAATGTGATTCCTGTTACTCTTATGAGCTATAGGTGATGGGATCTGTATTGTTCTCCCTTTGAGATGGATGTAGGCTCGTGTAGTAATGAGAATCATTTTCATTGCTTTTTTGCCAGGGTTTTCTCATACCCCACTTAGACTCTTCTCTGGTGCCTGCGGCTCTCCCTGGGGTTACTTATGTGAACCGTGGGTGGGCAAAACCATTATGAAGCTATTTCCTGGTCCACAGATTGTAACTGGCCTCATTCTGTTGTCTCCTTCCTTTAAAGTGCCTCTGTTTCTGTTTTGTTTTGTTCCCCTTTCTTTCCCTCTGATCCAGGGGGTCAGTTCTGGAGCCAGAAGGGACAGTAGAAATCAAATTCCGCAGAAAGGATCTGGTGAAGACCATGCGTCGGGTGGACCCCGTCTACATCCACTTGGCTGAGCGATTGGGTATGTCTGCCCGTTCTCCTGGCAAATCAATGAGCCGTTCAGCTGATTTGTAATGAGTGCATTCATAGGCCAGGGGAGGAGGCACTGAAGCATTTGATCAAATTCATGATAATCTTTATTTACTGTCCTCTATATGGTAAGAACCCTGGTAGAATATAACAGTGTGTGTAATAGGAGGGAAAGTGGGCCCTGAAAAACCAAAAGTCACCTGATTTTTCTTCTGATATTCCCTTACAGTTCAAACAGCCCATCTTTCTGGCTTGTGGATGTCCTTGTAAAGAATGATTAGCTGGAAGTGGCTGTTGAGGGCAGGCTGATCGGGGGAGAACATGCTAGGCTTAAATACCCTGTTTCTGCTTGTCTCCTTGGATGAGCCCGCCTCCTTTCTGAGGGGTGTGAGAGTCAGTGTCATGGGGTGGGAAAGCCAGAGCCCTGCCTCGGTGGCGTTCTGGGGCCATCCTGAGCTGGAGGAATGGAAGTGAAGACTGTGCACTGTGTGCTTCCAGACAGGCCAGGCAGCAGCCACCCTGGAGCACTCACGCTTGGTGCTTCCAGCCATTCCTGCGCTGCTCATTTGTTGTGGGAGCTCTTGGAGGAGGCTTGCGATTTGAACATTGGACTAAACCACGGGAGCCCTGTGTCAAATCCTTTTTAAATGCTGATTGTCTGCCCAGGTCTCCCATTTAGCTCCTTGCTATGTTAGGAAAGATAATAGCTTGAGGTTCTTTTGTTTGTTGGTTTGGTTTGGTTTTTCCGAAGGAACAGAGAGATTGTCTTTAAAATGTAGTGAAACTCAGTGAATGAAGGCATAAAAAAAGAGATGCCAGCTCATTTGTGTTCCGAAGAGTGATTTAATTAGTAAAGTACCATTTGTGAACCCTTTACATCCTCACGCTCTAGAGACACAAAAACTCCTGAGTGTTTGCCTCCCTCACTCTAGAGACCACACATGCTGGCAGACACAGTGTGGCTTGGGTCACCATGAACCCTGTTTTTGTCCCAGTGTTTGCCATTAGGAAACAACCACCAGTAACTCGAACCCACCGCTGCCTGATTGTTTTGTGGGAAAGGCACACACACAACAAGAAATTGGCAAAGTTGCTTCTAAAATCTATTGCCACCCTGAATTGTTGAGGTGGTGGGTTTTTTTTTTTTCCTCCTCTTTCTTCTGCAAACAGGATAATTACTTCTGACCAACCCCATACACTTTAATTAAAGTAACTGCAGCTCAAGAGCAGGTTACTCACGACTGTACACAGAGAGAGCTCTAAATGCTTCAGCCACTGATAAGCATCTCACTTAGATGGCTCATAATTGCTCCCAGTATCCAGCAATCGCTACTGTTTTTACCACTAATTCTCCACAAAGACAGAAGCACCACAATTGCAGGACACAGCAAATTGCATACTTTTCTTTTTTTTTTTTTTTTTTCCTTTTTTTCTTTCCTTTTTTTTCTTTCTTTTTTTCTTTTTTGCTGGTTTTCTTTCTGGCCAATTTAAAATTTGTCAAAGTCGGTCTTCTTCTGGATCACTGCCCTTTGATATTTCGCGCACTCCATTTGCCACAAACAAGCCGCAGGGCCGCAGTTCATGCTGACTCCAGCAGAAGCAGAGAGAGCTCCATTTATCTTACACTGCCTGCTGAATTCCTACTCATTAACTGGGGGTTCACTGCCTCTTTTTAACCCCCCAATGGCTGTTATCATCCCTTCGGAGTAACTGGGTGGTAGGAAGGGGGATCCTCTCTGGCATGGGTTTGCAGAACGCCTGGGTGGTGAGGGGTGTGTGGCGAAGCTGCTTCCCCTTGAAGAAAATCCACGTCGCTCCCACCTTCACCCAGGAAGCCCAGGAAGGGGCAAGGGAGGGGATGCCCAAGTGACGGCCGTTTAGTCATTTGTTACAAATCATCTCATTATCAATTTCCTATCCACATTGAAGAAAACCATATTTATTTAACCTTGACCAAAGAGGCACTAGAGAAGGAATCCGTAGTCGGCTAAATGTGAGGCCGGCTCTGACCCTGGGCAGTCAGGGACACGAGCAGTGGATCTGGAGTAAAAACGACCACGCCCAAGCCTTGGGTGTGTTGCTTGCAGGTTTGGGTAAGCCATTTAACTTGGCCAACACACCTTCATCTAGAAAGTGGGGACAACGCCCTGGGGACAATGCCAGCGTGAGGACCAGATGAATGTGCGTTTGCTCTGAATCTGAGACGCATTTTTCAAACAAGGGGGTCGGCATCATTTCCTTTCCATCCTAACCATCAGAAGACGCAGATGGCCACGTTTGGAGCTGAGCGTTCTCTGTGGCTGAGGCCCACTTCGGGAGTGAGGGGTACAGGGAGGGAAATACGAAGGAAACGGAAGAAGTGGCCTTGTCTCTTGGGCATTCATGGTCTTCCAGGGAGACCGCTCATGTCCAGGCGTATCCGTGGCAACAGATGAGCAGGGGTGTGATGGGACACCTGTGCACCCGGCTCCTTTAGGGTTCACCCTGGCTTTTGGCTCCTTTCTCAATGCTCAGAACCAGACTGCCAAAATGCCTTTTCCCAAAGTCAGTGAAAATGACCTCATTTTCCAGACTGGGAGATTGAAGCAAAGGAGGAGTTAAATAAGTCATCCAAGATACAGAGTAAATGTACTTTGGAGCCCAGAAGGGAATTCTGGTTCCCTGTGCTCTGCTTTTCTCAGGATGTCCTCTGGTTTTACCTCGGCTTAATATGGAGCCTGGTCAAAATTAAACAAGAGCTCTTCAAACAGGAGTGCTTTCTGTTTGTGATGTGAAGCCGACTCCACTGAGAGACACGGGACTTAGGAGAAGCCTGTAGGAGTGGGTGTTACCTTGTGCCGCCGTCTCTCCCCAGATCGGCCTCTGCACTGGGGAGCCTGCCGTCAGGGCACTCAGACAAACCAGTGCACAAATGGTTGTGCTCCAAAATGTAAATACTGTTTATTCTCTAAGGGTAATGAATAACAGTTCATTTCTGAACAGCCAACTTCATTTCAGGATTTGTATTTTTTTTTAATGACCTTTTGTCATTTTATATAGTTAGTTTGGGTAAGAAGGAGGTGAATTACTAGTTTGCAGTTCTGTGATTACAGCGGAGTATGAAAATTGTACGTAGATTGCGTCCTGATAAAGGCAAAGGGAAGAATTACCCCAGCAGGAAACGTGGTGTCAGCCCAGACACCAGAGTCCTGCATTGCTGGGCCAGCTCTGACCCTGGGTTCTCAGAACCAGGCCTTGGGAGAGTCAGTGCAGGGAGGAAAATGCCCTACCATTCTGGTTGCCTTGAGGAAATTAAATTCCTTCTCTGGAAATAGAGCGCAGCCCTCCGAGGCCTCCCTGTGTCTCTGTGACATCTTCTACCTCCAGGAGCAGAGAGAGTGGCTGTGGAGCGGGACGGCTTTCCCAGCCTGGCCTCCTGTGTGCCGCTACCTGAGGCCCTCTCCGGGTCCCCACCCTCCCCTTGTGTTCAGAGGGAAATGACAAATCCATTTAGGCAGAGAGAGAACTGTCCAGCCGAGGTGGGATGCCACTGTAAGCACCCCACTGCCCCTCTCCCTCAGTGTACAAAGAGTACCCAGGTGAAGGAGCTTCTTTCTGCCCCAGACACACATCTCAGTGGCGGCCCTGTTCCCAGACAGCCGGGCAGCCTGCCACGCAGCATCCGGGCTGTGCCCACACAGACAGAGCCTGCCCTATGAGCGACAGCCTGGGCAGCACTGGTGAGCACTTGCCTGGCCGTTCCAGGCCACCCAGTGCCCAGGGGGCCTTGCGGCCTGTGGGACCCTGGTGCAGAGGGAGTGTGGGTGAGAATACATCTGTCTGTGAAAATCCTCAGGAATGCCTCCCTCCCAAGCCTTCTTTTTAGTCCCTAGGATGACAGGAAATGGACACTTCCTTGGGTTGAGGAGGGGACTCAGGGGTTGAGCTGCTTTTCTGACAGAGGTGATCAAAGCATCTGAGTTGTGTAGAGTGCTTTTCCATCTCTTGTGTCCATCTTCAAGATGCTGTAAGCTGAAAAGAGCCAGAGTTGCTTGTTTGAGGCAGAAAGCAGTATTTCGTACTTTTTAATACATATTTTGTCCTTACTGGGAAAGTTGAGGATGGGAAAGAGGGCCTAACACCCGTGCCTGGGGAGGGGCCTCTGGCCTTCTCCCCTGTTGTATCTGGAGCGTCTTCCTGGCTCCGTGGCCACCCAGGCACTGGGCGCTGAGACAACAGGCAACTGAGAAACAACATAAGGTTTTCTGTCCTGACGGTAGAGGTTGTGGGCCATGCCTCCTCCCTTAAATTAGCAGCAGCTTACACCCACCTCATCACACTGATTCAGAAGCTCTTCGGCTTGATACAGTTTAGTGCAATAGTGACTGTTAATGTGCACAGTGGGGCAGCTGGACTGTGACATGGTGACTTGATTGGTAAAAGAATTTACCAGAGATAAAGTATGAGAATAGAAAAGGAGTCTGTTGGATACACTGCCATAGACAACAGCAGGCACACAGGTGGGGGTGCCCCTGTGAGCACCGAGGGCCGGCTGTTGGGGCCTTTTATAAGGTCAGGGTCACACAGTGCCTGATCGGTGTGTGTGCAAGTCTCTTATGGGTTGCAGGTGAGGTAAGAGGTTTAGGGTCCATGAAGGGCGGAGGGCTTTCTGATTCTGGTAAGGTGGGCTGAAACCAGCCAGCCTGTGCGTTACCTGGGGCTGTTAGTTTGCTAGAGGAAACACTTCCCGTAAACAATGTACTTTAGCCCAGGAATGGGGGTCATTGAACTTTGACTTCAGTTGGCCCAACAGTGACAACATTTTGTGGGATGGAGAAGGCGTCCTTTTGGTGTGATCTCTTAACCTGATTGTATTTAGAGAAGCATCTGGGCTTGCCTCTTCCGGAAGGAGTGTCGCGGGTCCATCAGGCTGGAGGGACTGGGGGCGCCATCTTGTTAGACTGAGCCCAAGCTCCTGCCTGTCTGAAGCTGTCGTCAGAACACAGCGGACAGAAAGACCCTCCTCCCCACCTGGCCCCAGCTCACCCAGATCCCCGTCCCTCCACCTGCCAGACTTAGGGAGAGCAACTTAGGGAAAGAAAATAGTATGAACCGCCAGGCTCATTGCTACTAGAATTCAGAGAAATCCGCGCTGTTTCCTGACCCTTTGGGGTGGGATGTTTGCCTGGGGCACGGGGGACGAGGCTGCAGGGGGAGTAATAGACTTTTTTATTCTCATTTGGAAGTCTCTGGACTTACTATAATGATTTTTAAAAATATGAACAGTAGAGCACTAACACCATTGCAAGGAACCTTAGGGTTAAACATCCCTTGAGAGGACTGCTGTTAAAATCAATATGCAAATACAGTTGTATTTAGGTAGGTATGGCCCCCTTTGAAGGAAAGCAGATATATGAAAATGGGATTTAAAAAAAAAAAACTAGATACATTGGGAGAAATTATTCCTATTACCAAAGGATTATTTGCTTTACCAAGGGATTCACTACAGGGTTCCTTCTAAATAGCTCCCTTAAGGCATTTAAAACAGGATCTGATTTACGCAGTTTTTCAAGAATGTTTTTGTGTAAAGAAAGGCACACCTGTTATGGATACAGAAATAGTTTTGCAGGGGTTTATTTTTTTTTTCCCACCCTATCTTAACTGTCTTTATAGAGAAATTTCTTTAGAAAATGTGATTACATAGATCTTTGAAACAGCTACTTAAGTTTGTACTTCTGAATCTTAACAAGATTTCAGTCTTTTTTATGCTGATTTTTCAATCTCCCGGTTGAGGAGTGGGTGTGTGTTCTCACATCTGAGATATTCAGGAGCTTAGTGGGGAGGGTGAGCTAGCCCTTTTTTTAAGCACCCTAAGTATTTAACCAGTCAAAGCACATTGCCTTCTTCAGAGGAGGAAGGCCCATAAAAGTTAAAATTGGGTTTAAATTTACACAGGCTTCTTGGTATAACTTTAAAAAACAATTAAGAATTAAAACAGCACACACTTTAATATCACATTCTTTTATAAAACATTTTTCCTGTTCGCCAGATCAGGACTGTCGTTACATGAATGAGAAATAGCTCAGAAAAGGAAAGAGATTTCTGCAGGGTCACCTAGTGCCTTTGGCTGAGCAGAGATTTTTAGCCAACCATTCCGGTCTTTATTCTGAGTTTTGAAGGCCTCCCACCTCCCCCCAAATCCTACTCCATACGGGTAGCCTGCTCATCCCCAGGGTAAGGCTGGCTGCCTCCTGCTCCCCCCACCCCCAGCGTCGTGGCCAGGTGAAAACACCTCCTGCTGCAGAAACCAGCTGTCTCCTAGAAGCTTCTCTTCAGCTTTGACCCCATGGGGGAGAGACGTGGCTTTGCCTTATATGCTGGCTCCGGGAACACCCGACAGGCTGCTGTCCTGTGGACACTTGCAGGTCAGGTTAACTTGTTTAAAAAGCATGGACTCTGAAGCCAGACTGCCACGCCCACATCTCAGCTCTGCCATTTCCTAGCTTTGTGGTCTTGGACAAATTACTTCACTCTTTTGTGCCTCAGTTTCCCCATCTGTAAGATCTCAGTGACCTTTTAGGGTTGTGGCAAGGATTTAATGAGATAAAAAGTACTTAAACAGCACCAGCATATAGTAACGTTTCAATAATGCTAGTGATAAAGGAAAAAATGTGGGGGCGTGAGAGGAGGGCTGTGTCCCAGGTCTTGGCTGAGTCCCTGGGATGCACCCCACCAAGTGAGGGTCCTTGGCTTCGCGCAGGAAAGAATTCAAGAGTGAGCCACAGCTGAGAAACAGTAGGTTTATTCAGAGAGCTGCACACTCCATAGACCGAGTGTAGGCCGTCTCAGGAGGGCGGAGAGGTGAGAGGCATGGGGGTGGTTAAAGCAGAGGTAGACACATACTCCACCGACAGCGCGGGCCTCTCAGAAGACAAGAGAGAGAGGAGGCATGAGGCGCAGTGTAGCTGGTTTTTATCTGCTAACGAGTGGGAGGATTGGCCCCACTGCACTGGGGAAGGGATGGAGATTCCCGGAGCCGGGCCGCCACCCTCTCTGGCCTTTCACGTCAGCCTGGGAGCTGTCACGGCACCTGTGGGCATGTCAGGCGCCATGCTGGTACATTAGTGTCTTCCTGATGCTCGAGGTCACTGGAGGTCGAATCTCCCGCCATCCTGGGCCTGCGGGTCTACTGGGAGTAGACTTTTCTGCCATCTTGGTGCTAATTGCTGGGTGAGTCTTTTAATGGCTGTGTCCTGCCCCTTCCTTCCTGTCTCATTAGCTCTCATTTGATCAGACTAGTAGTGCCTCGTATGGCATTTAACTCTTTTTTGTTGTTGTTGTTAAGTTAAAAAAACTTTTTTATTTTTACCCCTTAATGGGGGCACTCGTACGTGCCAAGCACTGAGCTGCACTCCTACCCTCCCGCCCTCCACATTCAGCCTTATACATTAAACATTTTTCATTATAAGGTTGGGTTTTTAGGATTTCATGGGGTTGTTTTGGGGGGAAAGGAAGGGATGGGGATAACCTACCTCTTTTCCCATTTCAACTTTTCCTAGAGTAGGATTCTAGAAAAGAATGACTTTCCTCTCTGTAGCATATTCTTAAATACACACACGCACACACACGCGCGCGCGCGCGCGCACACACACACACACACACACACACACACAGAGCCTGGCTTGCTTTCCTAAAAACCCTGAGGCCCTGCAATCTGGCTAGAAAAGAAAGAAAACCATTCCAAGATATTTAATTGTACAGGGAGCTTACAGGATTGATCGAGAGCTTAGCTTTTTACAATAGTCCAGTGAATAAGAAATGCTCCTGACAAACGATCAATGATGGGATAATCACTCTTTATCCCCCTCCTCATTCTTACCTTCTTTCTTTCAGGAGAACAGAGTTCAGAAGTCAAAAATCTTTATAGACACCGCTTTTAAATTAAGCAGAAAATAGACATTGACATATTTGTTAATCTCCCCTAAATCATTACTGGGGCTGGCTGCTTTGCTGTACAAGGAGAGGGGCCCTCGGTATGCTACACAAGGTGTAACTAGCTTAGGAGCAGCCTTTTATTTTCAGAAAATAAAATTGAGAAAACATTCTCTGCCCCCCACCCTTACGCCCTTAAAACATGGCACACGAATCTTCGGCTTTCTCACGTGAATGTAAAAATACACACATTCTCTACTTGTGTCGTTTCCTTGCTTTGAGGCTCTTTTGAGGTGGGTCTTGAACTGCAGCCAGAGGCACCACTGAAGGAATCAAACAGAGGGGCTTTGGGGATGCTCTGTGACCCTCCTAGTCTCGGGAAGACCAGAGCATTTGAGGTGTTTATTTCGTTGATTCTTTCAAAGCTCTAGAATAGCTTGATTGGGTGGGTGAGACCTTCGTTGTTCCAGGAACTAGCCTCCTCTGTCCCTCCAACTGGGTAAAGCCAAGTCCTTGTTCCCAGAATGCGCTGTTCCCGAGCGCAGAGGTCCTCCCCTCTGCACCCACTGCTGAGCCGCGCGCTCAGCTCTTCCTAACACAGTGAACCAAACTCTCCAGCTAACTGCCCTTCTGTGGCCACTGCCAGGACACCTGCTTGGCCACTCTCAGTACCATTTAATGTGGAAGAACACAGGCTTCACAGACAGCTGGACCCAAGTGTAAACCCTGACTTTGCTTCTTAAGATCTGGGTGCCACTGAACAAGTCACTTTTACATTTCAGAACCTCGGTTTTCTCACTTGTAAAACAGGTACCTGTGAGTTGGGGTTACCATGAGGACCAGGGTGAGGTATGTGAAGCAGCTTGGAAAGCGTTCAGTGACGTTGAAGTATCAGCTTGGCAGCAGTGTTAACAGCCGACCAGACCAGGGTCTGAGTTGTGCATCGTGACTTATGGGCTGTGTGATCCTGCAGGCGCGGAGTGCAGTGCCTGGCACCTAGGACATGCTCAGTGAGTGGTGTGTGATATATGTGGGGCACAGACATGTGTAGATGTTGCTGACCCAGAGGGAGGATGCTGTGAGGGTCTGGAGGTCCCTACTCAGCGACACTCCTGGTCCTGCCATCCCTTGGCCCCCAGCAGGGCTGTGATTTTACCTGCTCATCTCAGAGCACCTCAGAGGTACTGCGAGTCCCGCTCCAGACCACCACAACAACGTGACTATCGCAGGAGAGCCAGGCACATGAGGATTTTTGGTTTTCCAGTGCATAGAAAAGTTACATTTACGTAACTACATTACTGCAGTGTGCTATACTGTAGTCTTTTAACTGTGCAGTAGCATTATGTCTGAAAAAACAATGTACACACCCTAACTCAAAAATACTTCAGTACTAAAAAATGTTACCCATCATCATCTCAGCCTTCAGCAAATCATCATCTTTTTGCTGGCGGAGGGTCTTGCCTCTGTGCTGGTGGCTGCTGACTGATCAGGGTGGTGCGTGGCTGCGGCAGTTTCCTAAACTAAGACAGGAGTGAAGTTGGCTTACTCCTCCTTTCTCGAATGATTTCTCCGCAGCACGCAGTGCTGCTGGGTAGCGTTGCTTGACGTCACCATAACAAATCTAATACAGGTTTGCCTCGTTATTTTTTGTTTTGTTTTGCTTACACTTTCAAACTTTTTCACTGTTACTATATTTCTCATGGTGGTCTGTGATCGGTGATCTCTGATGTCACTTTTGTACCTGCCTTGGCATTTTTTAGCATTATGGTATTCCTTAGGCATGCCTGTAACAGGAGCAGCTGCCCTCCGGTCTCAGGCCTGCCTGGAGACTCGCATCTGACCCGCAGAATGGGTATTACTGGGGACGTCGCCTAGGTCTAGTTGAGGGGTGGAGCTGAGATGGGACTCCTACCTTATCAGGCAGGAGTCTGCCATCATCATCTAGCCTTTTCTGAAATTAAAGGGATGCTCCTGCCAAAGCACTTGTAAGAGTAAGTGAGGAGCGAGCAGAGGCTCAAAGGCTTCTGGAGCCACGGTGCTGCGCCCGGGCCCCAGCCCCGCCCCTTTCTAGCTCTGTGACCTTGGCGAGTCCCGTGAATTCTCAGTGCCTCAGCTTCCCTGGCTGTCAGATGAGGGTAACAGGATTACCAACCTCATAAGATTGTTGTGAGGATTAAATGAGTCACTAGATATAAAGCCCTCAGAACAGTGCTCAGTGCCTTCTCAGCATTACCTTTGGTTCCTGATTATATGCGCTGGGGAGCCAGGATAAACTTTTTGGGTTTTTTTTAGGTTTTGCTTATTGTTTAAACTTCAACTTCATATAATTTTACAGGAGAAGCTATACGAATAGTACAAGGAACTTCTGATGCCCTTTTCTCAGATCCACCTCCTCCTGACGTCATGTTCCACAGGCTTTACTGTCTCCATGTGCTCCCCGCTCACTCTCTCCACACATGTTTTCTTTGAACCGTCTGAGTGTAATCCGTAGACTTCACCCTCCTTTATCCATAAATACTCAGTGCATGTTTCTCTTACATAAGCACAGTACATTTATTAAAATCAGGAACTATAGCATTGATACAACACTACTGTCTAATCCATGATTCATATTGAAGTTTTACCAGTTGTCCCAGTAAGGTCCTTAATAGCTTTTTCTTTGGCGGGGGGCAGGGTTTCAGATCTGAGATCTAGCCTCAGGCCACATGTTGTCAGGTAGTTTTAATCTCCTCTAATCTGGACTAGTTCTTTGGCCTTTCTTCGTCTTTCATGATCTTGACGGTTTTTAAAGAGCACTGGCCACTTTTGGTAGCATGTTTCTCAGTTTGGGTTTGCGTTCTATTTCCCCGTGGTTAGATTCAGATTACGCACTTTTGGCAGGAATATGGCAGGCGTGACGTTACAGCCTTGTCAGGACATCATGTCGGGGGCACATGGTGTCAGCCTGGCCTGTTCTTGGTGCTAGTTAACTCTGATTACGTTTTAAGGTCTTGTTTACTAGGTTAATCCACTGTCAAGCTGCCGACTTCCCCTTTGTACCCAGGAAGTAATGTGCATGGGACCGTGTGAATATCCTGTTCCTCATCGAACTTTCACTCACTAGTTTTATTGATAACTCTTGGCAGATCAGTCACTGTGATGGCTGTGTAATGGTGGCTTTCTAATTCCATCTTTCCTTCTGTGTCTATTAGCTGTTAGTCTGGGGCGAAGGAGCGCTCTCCCTTCTCCCTCGTTTAATTATTTATGTCAGGGTGGACTCACAGGTTCTTATTTTATTCTATAAATATTCTATCTGGTACTCAAATTGTCCCAGATTTAGCCAGTTGGAACACCTTCAGACTGGCTCCTGTGTCCTTACAACATGTCCCAATCATTTTTTGAGTGTTTCCTTGCTTTTTGTGACAAAATGTTCCGGGTTCATCTTAGCTCTTTGCTGCCTCAGCCCTGGAATCAACCATTTCCCCAAGGAGTCTTGTTTCTTTTTACTTGAGGAGGAAAAATGTTTGCTTCCCTCTCAGGGGTGTTTTACCTGAGACAGTCTCATGTCAGAAGAAACCAGCCAGCCCTCCTCCCAGGAACTCTCCGGGCAGTTCCAGCTGGAGTGGGGGCCTCCCTCTCATCCCACAGTGGGGCCCGCGGTCGTCATGCTGTTCCCCTGGTTTGGAAGGAAGGCTGCTGAGGTGTCAGGGGCGCCCAGTGGTAGGTCAGTGATGGCCCTCTGCATGAGAGCCCAAAAAAGATAGCCTTCCCCAGTCTTCATCACAATTTCAAAGTAGTGATGGGTTTAAAAAAAAAAAAAGTGGAGTTGGGTCCAAAACCCTCATAAAAATGAAACTAGGTACTGGAGTTACATCCCTGCTCTATGAACATGTGTTTATGTGTAATACTTACGGCTCACTCCGCAGCCCAAGGCTGTTTGTGGCGTGTGATTCATGGACGCATAAAAAGCAAGGCCCGTCCCCGACAGACGGGCCTGAAACAGACCTTCCTCTTCTGCATCCCGTCACCTGTGGGCGTGTATTTACTTGTCAGCCTTGGTGACAGAGCACCTCAGCTTGTCCCCAACACCAGGGGCTGTCACCTACTGCTCCTTCAGCTCGGCTGACTCCTCCTTCCTGAATTTTCGGTGTTGACTACAGGTGCTATTCTGGGAGTAGTTAGGAAGAAAAGCTCGGCGTGGCAGCGCCTCTGCGGGGACTCTGCTGACGGGGGGTCGGGCAGGGGCTCCTTGTTATAATGTGCTCCGGAGTCTCCTATCTATTGAGTGAGGGGACCACGTGCTTGTAAGCTTGGTGATCCAGATGAGGTTTGTGGACTGCCTTTCTTTTTCCCTCCTCCTCTTCTTTTAGCCCAGGAACTAGGATGTCTTTGTTGCTGTGGTCAGGGCTTGGCTCTGGCATTAGCAGCGCAGGCAGGAGGCTAGGCGGCTGGTTAACCCACTGAGCTGGTGTGAGCCACGTGCTTCTGGCTCTAATCAGGTTGGATTCTACTGACGTCTGGTTAGGAGTATTCCAGCCTGAGATCAAAGCCGTGAAGTAAAGCTGCTTGCAACTTGAGGAGTCACTGGGTCCTTACCAAGTTGGGCAGGTGGCTAGTGTGGACGCAGGGAAAGAAGGGCTGCTGGTCTGTGTTCAGAGGCATAGAGGATGCTCCCCCAGCGTGTCCCACACTCAGAGTAGTGCAGCTGCTCTAGTGCTGGCCAGCAGGGCGTGGCCTGGGGCCCTCCGTGGGGACGAGGGGTCTGCTGTTGGTCAGTGAGATGATGAGAGGCCCAGGCCTCCAGGCGGTGGTTTGCACCTGCTCGGGAAGTGGCCTGGGAAGAGGGCCCCCCTTGGTTACTTTCAGAGTTGTCACCTCCAGGGAAAGGAGGACATGTGAGCAAGGTAAGGACAGGTCTAGCATCCGGCAGGGTCCAGTTACTTAGCTGAGAGGTGGTGAAGGCATCAGAGAACCAGGCCACAGAGATCCCTGGCCTCCCCCGAACATGGCGGTTTCTTTCATTGCAGGCACCCCAGAGCTGAGCGCGGCTGAGCGGAAGGAGCTGGAGAGCAAGCTGAAGGAGCGGGAGGAATTCCTCATTCCCATTTACCACCAGGTAGCCGTGCAGTTCGCTGACTTGCACGACACACCAGGCCGGCTGCAGGAGAAGGGTGTCATTAACGTAAGTACAGGGGTTGCCACTGCTCCTGACTTGTCAGAGACCCGCGACCGGCGTGTGTCTGCCTCGTGCACACGGGCACACACGCAGCGAGCGGTTAGGGCTGCATTAAAACAGCATGTGTGGATCAGACCATGTTCAAGTCTTTTGGAGAGACTTTCCCGTTTTTCTGTATCCATTATCATCCTAGAACGGTTTATGATTTCAGTAGCAGGGACTCCCTGGGAGGCAAGCTCCATTTTATTGGTGGGAAACTGAGTCCCCTGGGCTCCACTGGGGACAGCTGCCCAGGTGGTCCTCAGGGTGTGGATTATTTCAATGTCAAGGTTCCAGCAGCAGCCAGTTCACATTTGACCTGCGTGCAAGTTGTCTGAGCCATCCGCCCAAAACCAATCCCTCACTCCCTGGTTATCTGAGAGTTCACAGCCCCCACCCCAGATCACCTCGGCCGTGTGTGGGCCTAGCATTAGCCCGTCCCTGTGCAGTGCTGCGGCCTGCAGGGCGTGGGGGCTGCAGCTCTGAACTGGGGAGACCCCTGCAGGTGCTGGGAGCTCGTGACCAGCTCTTGCATCTCCGAGGGGCTCATTGGAGTGGGGTTTTGTGACCGTGGAGTTTGCTCTGGACTAGGTGCTGGGCTGGGGCGACAAAGCTGATTCTTTTCTGTGTGTAGGACATCCTGGATTGGAAAACCTCCCGTACCTTCTTCTACTGGCGGCTGAGGCGTCTCTTGCTGGAGGACCTGGTCAAGAAGAAAATCCACAATGCCAACCCCGAGCTGACCGATGGCCAGATCCAGGCCATGCTGAGGCGCTGGTTCGTGGAGGTGGAAGGGACAGTGAAGGTAGGTGGGCGCCGGAGGAGCCTTCGTGCTCTGCTCCTCACCCCCACCCCACCCAGCCCTGCAAGGCTTGATGTCTTAAGAATCCTGGGGTCCCGGGAGGGGAAGGAAGCATGTGGGCCTGACCTGTGTCCCCTGCCAGCAGTAATATGTCGTGAGGGCTCGTTAGATGAGGTAGTAGGGTGCTTTTAGCAGCTC
This sequence comes from Camelus bactrianus, assembly GCF_048773025.1. Classification (NCBI taxonomy): domain Eukaryota; kingdom Metazoa; phylum Chordata; class Mammalia; order Artiodactyla; family Camelidae; genus Camelus; species Camelus bactrianus. The sequence continues at coordinate 12,445,742 of NC_133554.1, forward strand.
AGTCACCCAGCAAACCGTTTTGAATACTTACTTTATGCCAGTCACTGCCCAGGCCTGGGTGATGTGGCCTTGAGAGGGGCAGGCGTTGCTCCTGTCCCCCAAGAGCTCACCCTCAAGGGGGAGACATTTGTCAAGAGGTCACGTACAACAAGGCCGATGTCAGACACAGCAAACCCAGGACATCGCAGAGCATAGAGAAGGGGCGCCTGACCCGCTCTGTGGGGAGGGAGAGCAGAGTCTGGGAAGACTTCTAGAAGTAACGTCTCAAAGACTTAAGAACAAAGCAGGGGCGAACCAGAGGAAAAGGTTAGATTGGGAGACAGGAGGAATGTTCCAGGCAGAAGGAACAGCTCGTTCTGAGGCCTGATAGCAAGAGCACTGCGCACCCGAGGCAGCGCCGGCCCTCCAGGATGGCCGGGAGGGCGGGGCCGTGGAAGCCTGCGGAGGGGTTCGGACTCCGTCTGCCCTCTTTGTCTGTGGGAAGCCACTGAGAACTTGAAGCAGCAGAGAGCTGTGCTGTGACTTGTGTTGCAGGAAGATTGCTCTGGGGCCGTGTGGAGGGGGAGCTGAGGGCAGGAGCGAAAGGCCTCCTAGGAGGTGGCGGTGATCCAGCTGCAGGTGCTCTGACTTCAGATCCCAGCTGGAAGCAGACATCCCCCCTCCCTGCAGGGAATTACAAATCTGGCATCTCCTCAGGGTAGTCTCGTGCCCATGTGCCCCAGGGCCGGGGATGGAGGGTTCTGAGGCCAGGACAGCCTGGCACCAGCATTTGCTTCTGCACAAGACAGTCTGTGGCAGGATGGGAAGAAAAAGTTGGAACTTTTATTTCTATTTATTTTTACTAAGAAAAAGAAGGAAATCAACCTTTATTAGTAGTTAGCATCTGGATTAAAAGTAAGTCATACACCTCATAGATACGTTTCATCAGAATATTGGTAGTATGTGCTGGAAATATACTTGTCTCTTTCCCTGTGAGCTGTGTGATCAAAAACATCTGGTGACTGCTGGGCCAGAGAATTGATGGAGGCTGGACGGGGGTGCTCCAGCCTCCCCAGGGAAGCACTGTCTGAAGGCTCTGCTCACTGTTCGCAGGAAGGAACTCCCAGGTTTGCCGTCAGTTTTAAAGTCAGTGAGTCGGATGCTTCTAAGATTCACCTGTTTTGAACCTACCCATTTCTTTATGACCAGAGAGCTGCTTTGGATAAATATTTCAGATGTGCAGCGGGGGAGCACAGCCTTCTGCGACATTTGGTTCAGGTTAAGGTCAGTCTGTGGCATCATAATTGAGTGAGACAATTTTGTCAGTGGCCACTGGCAGCTTCTAGTGGAAGTTGGCATTGAAAGTCACGCAAGTGTAAAATAAGAGGTTGTTCTCCAGTTAGGAGCGGCCGGCTAGGTAAATGGAGTGTGCGCGTGTGGCCAGGAGAGGCCCGCGCCGCCCTCCTCGCACATTAGTCACTAATGGACGTGCGCAGCCTCAGTGGGCACGGGGATGAGGAGGGAGCCAGTGCGTACAGCCCTTCGGTCGCTCCTTCGCGTCCTGCCCCCCGGGGACAGTGTCTGGAGAGACAGTGTGTCATCGCCATCTCTTAGCCACAGAGAGAGCAGTTGTCTGTGTGCACAGACTCCGGGCTGGAAATCAAGTGCAGGAGACAGCCCGGCCCCGCAGCTCGGGAGAAGAGGCCTGAGGACCCAGGTGTGTCCAAGAACTGAGCTGTCTCCCCTGCCACCATCCACAGGAGGGAGCGTTCCCGAGTGCTCAGTCCAGGAGCACAGGAGAAGGGGAAGGGCAGGTTATCCCACGATGTGGCTTTGAAACCTTCCAGATTCTGCGGGCTCAGCAGAACCCAGTTTTCCTGTGGGCAGGTGATGAAATCTGCGGCGCCCTTGAAAGAAGAAAGCGTGGGAGTGTTCGAAAGCCGTGTGCTGCCTCTGAGGGGCCGGGGTGGGGGTCTGCTTGGTGTTGGAAAGGGCTGAAAACCTCAAAACCATCAGCTTTTCTCAGTTCTTCAAACAGGGATGGATACTGTGCGCTGTGTCTCTCCAGGGCAAAGACTGCTCGGTCTAGACCCCAGCTTTACCCCAAGAAGTGGCCCTCTGATCCTTCCTGTGGTTACTGGCAGGGCAAGACCCTTCATGATGGGCATCTATTAGCCATGCTGTGTGTGTGTGTGTGTTTTCATAGAGAATTTCTTAAAACTCTTAATCTTGAAAAAGATTCTGGAACAGAAGATTTGAAGACAGTGTGATGTTACGTAACTGAGCAGTGTGATTCTCTTGTGTCCCGTAGATGAATTTGTTACCGTGAGTTATGGGATTCTGTTGGAATCCACAGGGACAGTCCTGTTGTGGGAACGAGTAGGTTTCATGGTTTCCCTGCAGGCAGGAGAGGGCATCCCCACTGCTCCCCAAGAAAGTAGCGAGAGCAGAGAGTTGCACTGGGTTGTAAGGACGAGGCGCACATCTGTTTCATGGCCACATTTCCTTTCTCGATTCTCAGATCCAGAGCTTTAGGTGTGTGATTTTCCAGTCTGATTTTTACCCCCAGGCCCCAGTGGTAGAAATTGAGATGAGAACTGTGTGTGGAGCATGGAGAAGAATGTGGTCTTTGGAATCTCACACTTTTTGGATCCCAGCGTTGCCATTTACTGGCTTGGACATACTTAAGCCTCCCATTCCTCGTGTGTAAAATAGGGATGATGTTTATTTCACAAGGCTCAGTGCGCTTTAAATGACATGAGTGTTGAGCATCACGTCTGGCACTCAGCTGACACTTGAAATATGCCAGCTTCCTCCTACTCCTCCCTCAGCACAGCGTGTTAGAAGGTGGCCTGAGAGTTTAAGAGTGTAACTGACAGTGGTCTTGGTGGGAGCCACGCGCCTGGTGGCTTCTCAGTCAGTGTTCTTCGATTCGGCATGCTGTTTGTCCGCAGTCTAGGATGCCACAGTACCTTCTGGCTGTCCAGGTAGCTCCCTTTACTCTGGACTTCAAATGAGATGAGTGGGCATTGGAGGCCCCGGTGAGGATGTGAGAGAAAGAAGCACGACTGATAGGGCCGTTTGATTTCCACTGTCCCCAAGCTGCCCACGGACAAGTCTCATGCACCAAATGTTTGATGTGGGGCCAAGGAGGGAGGAGGTGAGGCAGAACCTGGGAAGAATTGCTTGGCCCTGGGGGGGCCGGGGGCTGAGGCTGCGGGGGCTCTCAGGAGATGGGGTCCAGCCCCACGGCTCCTTGCTGTTGTACCCCAGAGCCTCAGAGGCAATCACTCTGCTGAGGCATCTCCAGGCAGCTCATGAGGTAAGTTATCTACAGGGCATGGTAATCAGGGCTCACATCCATCAGACTGTGCCCTGGTCACACGCCCAGGTCCTGCTGTACCACTGAGCAAGGAGGGCTAACAGCAATTCAGTACGTTAGAAATGAAACTTTCCAAACGGGTCATTTAGATTTTGTAAGATAGACTAATCACTACATACAATTAGTGAGCTGAGTAGTGCCAGAGATACTTACCCACAGATGCAGACAGGGATAAAGTGTCTGCTGAACATTTACTGTAAGGCCATTGTTGTGAGGCTTAATCATTGATATTTTGTTGGTATTAAAATGTTCTGATTGAGATGAGAGCAGACAGGTGTGGGCCCAGGCCTGTCGTGAAGTTAGCAGCCGGCATTTCACACGTGCCACAAATCCACGGTGGGACGAATCAGCCACATTTTGATCATTTTAAGGAGGGAAGTAACAGCATAGGGTTGGCCCGTCCTTCTGGATGGCTGGAGCGATGAGTCTGCAGCTGTGTTCCAAGACGGCAGACGAGGAACTGTGGACTCTCCCAGGTCTGTTCCAGAAGCCTGGGGCACTGTGGGTGCCTGCATTTGCTCACTCTTGCTTAAAGTGATGTTGACAAGGGCTGAGACCCCCTTTGCCTTCACGTACTCTGTGCTGTGATCAAAGCCTGCTGGGAGCTGTACCCACAGCCCAGCGGCAGAGCCCCTGCTTAGTTATGCACGAGGTCCTGGGCTCAGTCTCCAGCACCTCCATTTAAAACCTAAAAAGAGAAACTTGATCAGGGTTTGACTTGGTGGTTGTCATCTACTTGTATTTCGAGTGCAAATCTTTCATATAAGGGACCTGTATTTTCAAAAACTTGGAATGTGTTGCTTTAATTCTGTCTGGAAACTTTTTTAATGTTTAAACACCTAGCATATTCTGCGGCTGCAGGAGGGGAAGGCAGAAGAGTTTTCTCTGGAGGGTAGCTGGCTTTCCAGTGCGGTGTCTGAGCCTCGTTAGAAGCAGGCATCTCGTGAGCTAACATATTACACCAATCAGGAGAGTTATCTTAAGCCACAATTAATCTGCTCCCTGGCATATGTTGATAGGAAAGCATCATGCTGTTTCTTAATTAAAAGCAAACGGATTAAAAATGATTAATAAGAGTATTAAATATTCTCCTAAACTAAAGGCTTTGGGATTCTTGGGTAAATCTAGGGTTTTTTCCATTCTGAAACCCAGGAAGCATGCATTGTTTTATTTTTTCCTCCTGCCAAGTCCTCATAAGTCAGGGCAGGTAGGGAAGTCTAAATCACCAGTGATGGAGATGGAAATATCGGTGTTCAGGTGCGGTGGTTAGGGGTCCACGCATCCATCCACGTGGGGGGTGCAGGAGCCAGCGCGCGGGAGGTAAGACAACCACACTGCAGGCAAAGTGCCGCCACCACCCCGGGTCGGTGGAGACCGATGTGGTACCTCCTTTTTCTCAGAACAAAACGCTTCTCTGCCGTTCAGCCTCAGAGATGCTAACAGCCCTGCCCCAGGCACAGAGAGGTGGGCAGGCTCACTCAGGTCCACACTTGGCCCCACCACCATGACTGGGATTGCTCAACTTTTTATCCGTGATCACAAACAGAGATGGGCAAATCTGGGACCAGAAAAGGAACTAGAGAAAAGGCGCATTGCTTATCCTTAATCCTGGGGCTCCTTAATCCTTCAACTGTGAAGGACTCCTTAAGAACTGTTAGAAATGGGGACGTCAGTCACATGACATGTAATGAGTCACCAGCCACAGCGAACTCGCCAGCCCGGTTAGAGGGTTAGAGATGGGGATGTGAGAGTCGGAAAGGAAACCACCATCCTTAAAGGCCGAAATAGGCCCTTAGGAGACGGCCGCCACCCTGCGGGCGTGGCGAGGACCTTCCACCGCGCTTTGCAGGCCCTGGAGCCCGAGCCAAGCATCTAGGTTTCCTGAGCCACCTCCTGAGAGCTCCCCAACGCACCCACCTATTAAATTACAGCGCCAACCTCATTGTCATTCTGACTTTGACTCAGTTAGCGATAACAGAGGAGGATAGCGCACCTTTAAATGACGAGCTTTGTGTTTAATTACCCAAACAAAATGACATAAATATGAATGAGCCCTAATGGCGGTACTTGGTTTTCCGGAAACCATTAACAAAACGATTCCTAAATGATTTGTAAAGAAAATGAGAGGAGAAGAGAGCCAGGAGAAGGCTATTAGGTTTCTAACACACTCCGGAATTATCATGGAGTCAACTACCTGGGAAATGCTCAGCTAAATGATCTTGAAAAAAGGAGGTGAGAGGTGGTTTGTTGAGACTCTCGCAGTGATGGACGGCTTGACCCTTTTGAAAACTAACAGAAAGCAAACCGGGGTCTAGGTTTCTGACCTGGTGGCTCTGCCCTGGCTCCAGGACTTCCCTCAACTCCGTCCCCCTCTGGCCTTGTCGGAAGGCCGCGGGCTCTGCAGCAGGAGACCGCCCTGACCGGGCTGCTCGTCCGCTGCGCCTGCTGGGACTGGTGACTCCCATTTAGATAATGTGTCTCAGTTCCTCAAAGCAGCACACATTTCATTTTAGAAACACCAAGTAAACAGCCTTTCCCTCTCAAATCAGCACTTTCCTGAGCAATCAGTCAGGTGACTAAACCCCCTTAGCCTCTGTGGTCCAGGACCCGCGTCGGGGCGAGCACTGATGCCCCAGGGCGGCCCGGGCGGATGCTTCGAGTGTGCATCTTACATCAGAAGCAGGACAGGGAGGATGAGGACGGCTCCTGGCTCAAGGCCTGTCTCCTCTTCCTCCTTCAAAGCCAACAGTAATGGAGACCCGCGAACCTTTTTACGCTGAGCAAAGCCTCTGTTTGCGATGAACTCTCCAGATGCTGACTAATTAGGGTGTCCGGGGTGTCTGACCTGCGCCATCTGTCTGCAGGCCTATGTCTGGGACAATAATAAGGATCTGGTGGAGTGGCTGGAGAAGCAGCTGATGGAGGAAGACGGGGTTCGCTCAGTGATAGAGGAGAACATCAAGTACATCAGCAGGGACTACGTCCTCAAGCAGATCCGCAGGTGAGACCCCGGGGGCGGGGCAGGGCACCGGGCTCCTCCGGAGAGGTGGGGCCTGCTTCTCGGGGTGAGAGGCTTAAGAACAGATGGTGAGATGACGATGCCTTCAGGTCTTTGGGGTCGCCCTCCGTTTGAGATGCTGTGGTTGACCCGCAGATAAGAACAGAGCCCCGAAGCACACGTCCCTCAGCGGCTGGTCCCCAGGGGCACTCAGTAATCTCAGCTCCATGTTGGCTTAGTTCCCTGTGCCCAGCTGTTAGCACCAAACATGCTCAACCCGGACAACGGCTCTGTGAGGACAGCTGACTGCACTGTAGTTTCCTGGGAAACCACCTTCTCCCCTCCCCGAGCTGAGCATTTAACTGTGTTTAGCGTCTTCAGTCTTCTCCATAGGCCGGGTGGTGGATGCTGCTGGCAACTTTTTTTTAAACTTTTTATTTGGAAACATTTCACTTACAGAAAAATTGCAGAACTTAAAACGGTACAGAGAACAAATCTGTACCCAGAGATGCCTGGGGTTTACATTTTACCCCATTTGCTGCGTCGTTTGTGAGTGTGCTCTTCCCTATCTATAGATTTTTTTCTGACCCATTTAAGGGTATGTTACACACGTCCCAGCCTGTCATGGCCCTTTACCCCCAAATACTTAAGTGTGCCTTTGCTTAATAGGGATATGCTGTTACATAACCACAGTAAAACGGTTAATTTTTGCAAACTGAACATTGATACCTTTTATCTAAATCACCATTTGTAGACCATGGTCTGTTGTGAGTTTGTATGACGTCTCCTCATGATGAGATTCAGGCGATGCATTTGCACGCAGACTAGTACGTTTGCGATGACGTGACCTTCACAGGGTACCACTGCCGGAGACACACGTCATCTGTCCCTCCTGATCATGCTGTTACTCACCTTCTCCACTGTGTGATTCCTGACTTTCCCCCTTGGCCCTAAAAAGTCTGTGGAGGCGCTTTGAGGCCATGCAGATTCCTGGTCCTCGTCAGAAGTTCCGCTCAGATTTAGCGTGCAGGGCTGAGTCTTGCCTGATCCAGTCTTGATGGTGTGGTTGCAGAATGACAACGTTCCAACTCCAGCACGACCTCCGCAGTCACCTTTCGCCGCCCCATTCTACTGCAAGCAGAAGCCCGCCCTCCTCCCCCGCTTATAGTATATACGTTGTTGGTGTAGACAATGAATGTCTGTTTTTTCCAATGATTTGTAATTCATTATTTTGATGCCCAAATGTCCCAGATTTAGCCAGCGGGAGCACTGTCATGCTGGTTCCACTGTATTTGCGACGTGCCCCATCGGTTTTGGGTTTTGTTTTTTTGAGGTACTTCCTCACTTTCTGACACAGGAAAACGTTTTGGGTTCATCTGGTACCTACCTTGCTGCTGGGGACACTTTTCATGTAGGAAAACAAATCAGTGGGGCAGGGACCGAAGTGTCTGCAGGGGAGCCTGGGGGGGTTTCTGGGGCGGTTCTGAAGCTGCCCAGATCTGGGCACTGCTGCCTCTCCCCTGTCTTCACTGTCCCCAATCTTCTCTCCAGCTTGGTACAGGCCAATCCAGAGGTTGCCATGGATTCCATCGTCCACATGACCCAGCACATCTCACCCACTCAGCGAGCGGAAGTCGTACGGATCCTCTCCACGATGGACTCCCCTTCAACGTAGGGAGAGCTTCCTGCCCACCCGCGCCCTGCCTCCAGAGACCAGGGCTAGAGTGGCCTTTTACAACTGAAACCACTGCAACAAGAAGGCACAGGCACGGGAATCAGTGGCATTTCGCTTCCCCTCGGATGTTTTCAGGTTACACACGACATAGGATGTGGGGGTCACAAAGCCCCCGGTCCAGCCCGCCGGTCACACACCCACCCGTTCAGTATTTATTACCCTGGCTGTGACTGCGGTCCTCTCTCCCTGCCCAGGACCTGAGAAGGCAATGAAGGGTACAGACACGTACCGTGAGGTCTTACTGCACAAAGCAGGGCTGCCTCCTGCCCGGACAGCCCTGGGGCCCAGCCCCGGGAGGTGGGAGTGGTTGCCAGGCTATCAGCAGCCCTAGCTTGCCCCTGGCCCCGTGAGCCTGCAGCCACCGGCAGCAGAGGAGGGCTGGGGCCGAGGCCGCGGGTCCACGCCGGGTGCGGGGAGAGCAGGGAGCCTCGGGTCTGCTGCTTCTTTACCCTGCGCTCAGCCCGTACACTAGGCACCCAAGGTACTGCTTATGAAGGAAATTAGAGCGTGAAATCTGCAGGCTCCTCGGAACTCAAAGATGAGGGCAGAGCCATGATCCAAGGAGCAGAGAAAGCAGAGACCAAGTCACTACTGTTGTTGACTTATGGGCCCCGACCTTGGGCTCAGCTCTCTCAGAACTGCAGGGACGGATGACCTCCCACTACCCTGCGTGTCGCCGCAGCCCGAGGTGGCAGAGGGGGAGCTGGGGAGCTGCCCTTCCCGTCCCCGATGGAAAGTAGCGACTCATGCCACAAGGAGAGTGGCCCGGAGAGCCTCTTCTTAGGACTTGGAAGGTTGTTACCATGAAGCCTGGCGCAGTGGTCACGAGCGGTTAACGGTGCCTACAGAGCCATCACCCGTGTTTCTGGGGCCCCCCTTCTGACGCTCCTACCTGCTGTGGGTCTAGCTCCTTGAGCGCACGCAGGCAGCAGGCGCAGCTGGCCCCCCCCTCCACGGCCTTCCCGCTGTGGGGAGGCTCCCGGGGAACACAGAACCCGTGTGACCTTCAGAGTCTCCACGACGCGTCATGGTGCTGCTGTCTTCCAGGCTCCCGGGTCCGTCTCCAGCCAGCAGCAGGGGCCTCCTCACAGGTGACGGAAAGAGCTTACTGATTCCCCCTGATTTCCTGAAGCAAGAGTGGCAGGTGATCAGGGCTGGTGTAGCCTCCGGTTCCCACCGTGCAGCTAATTGCACGTGTCACTGACAGCCACGGAGGAAATCAGTAAGACGTCAGGGAAGCAGCGGTACGAAGATTTCCGCGCACACTACGGTTTTGAGCCTTAACTCTACAGTCCACGTACAAGGAGGAGCTCCGCTCCCCTCCTCCAGGAGCTGTGTGTGCAGGCGGGCACTGTGGCTGGATTCGCCTCCAGGAGCTCGGAGCCTCGGGCAGGCTGCCCCGGGGCTCGGGGTGGGTGCCCCAGCTAAGAAAGGCGGGAAGAGGTGGGGAACAATTTTCAGTCCGGGGAGAACATCCTCTGTGCTGGCATTTGCCTACCCAGTAGGAACGGGAGTCGCCTTTGACCAGGTTATTCCTCGACCCTGTTCTACAGCAAGTCAGATTCCACACACACACCCACAGGTGGTGTGCAGGCCTGTGCTGCCCTGGCATCTCTTCAGAGAAAGGGGGGGTTACACCTGTTTACCTCCCCGCCCCCTCCCTGACCAAATTATGACACATTAAATGACGAGGTTTCCTCTCTGGAACTCAGTGATGCTCAGCCCCCACCCCCAGAGCGCCCGACTTCAGGGCTCACCCTGCACAGGGGCTCTTTCCCGGGGGGACGTCAGGAAGCGCCGTGGGCGCCACGGCCCGCCGCTCCCACGGCCCGTCACCCACGCGGGGCTCCTGAGGCGGGAGGAGGGCGAATGAGGCATCGCCCAAGGCTTGCCTGAGCAGAGGTGGCCATGTCGCCTGTTCAGCCCCGTTCACACAGCAGCCTTCACTTGTCTCACTGAGAATTCGATGGACGCATAGCCTGACGAGCAAGGAGCTTCTGTCAAATGTACTCTTTTCACGTTTTGTTGAAATAAACCTCCACATTTGTAGAAGAGTCGCTGTGTGTCATTCCAGCCCACGCCCAGCGCCTCATTCTGGTTCCACTCTGGGCAGGGGAGCTTAGCAGGGCGAGCCCTGCGCCTGCCGACAGCAGGACCACTGTCAGGACAGGATGCCGCCCGGTGCTTCTGCGAATGAGCCTGGGCGGCTTTTCGGATCCCCGTGCCCTTGATGGCCTGGGCCGTTTCATGGGTCTTGAACCTCTTGGTTTGCATGGTTTGCGGCGTTTTCTGCATCAAGTGAATGGCAAACCATTTTCAGAGATCACCTCCAGCTCCTTTTATAGAGAGGTTTTAGATTCTCTGAATAATTTAGCTACTCCATGGCTTTTGAACACTAATTTTGGGCACAGAAAGGCACCAGGGGCAGGAAACTCACGCAGTGTGCCTTCAACCCTCTGCCTCAGTTTCTATGAATCCACGAGGTTGAAGCAGGAATAACGCTTGCAGAGAAAGGCCACAGGAGAGGGCGGGGAGGGGGGTGGGCACTGGCCTTCACTGACTGCTCCGCTCCATGCTACGTCCGTCTCCTTTTAGGATGTATAATGTAGCAAAGAGTGGCTTTTTCAAAAATGAAATAAATTGTTAATTTAAAAAATATTTATCAGTTTGAATTACTCTAAACTAGATGTTTTACAAAGGGGAGTAAGAAGAGAGAGTCGGGATCCGGGGAAGCTGCCGCTCTCTGCCTCCAGCCGCTGCTGGGAGCGCTGGTCGGCACGGAGGCCCCGGGCCTGCGTCCGCCCTCCCGGAGCAGGAGACGAGAGCCAGACCCGAAGCGCGAACTTTAAGCTGGGTGGGTAAACCTATGGGACGTTCTCAGGAAGGTCAGCCACGTGAACGGGGAACACTCCACTGCTGCCTCTGGGAACTCGTCTGATGTGTACAGTGCTTCCTTCTGTTGGGGAGTGACATTTCCTTCCTCAGTCTTTTTAATAGAAGAAAATGTAGAACAGCATTGGTATCGCTTTGGGGTAATAAGGAAAAGATGGAACAGCAAGTGTTCTGTGATCCAGTCCTGGGCCCACCTGTCTTTCCACAACTGAAAAGCAAGCACACAGTGACAAATGCCGGTGCCTAGTGACCGTCACAGGGAGGACCCTTCCCGCACGCCTTCCGGCGTGCGAGGCTCAGCGCCAGGCTGTGGTGAGAGGCCTGCAGAGGTGCTGAGCTGGAGGTGAACCTTCACTCAAGTGCTGGCTCCTCGGTTTGGGCACAAGAAAAGTGACACCCAGGCCTGCCCTGATCCACCTGGTGAGGCAGGAAGTGCTAAAGGCCAGGCGAGTGGTGCAGACAATTAGGGGCTGAAGCCCCTGCGCAGAGAGGCTTCCAGCCGGGAGAGTAAGGCAGATATCCCCAGCCAGGCACCAACAGTTGCAAAGCTATTCAGGAGAGCCTAGGAGTGCTGGCTATGAGCACAGCAGTCATCAGGGGGAGGAACGTGCCTGGAGACAGTGAAACACCTTTGATGGTCTGGGGGAAGACTGGGTATAAAGGTTTAGAAATCAGTCTACTTGAGTGAAAAGAGCACAGTCTTGGGCACCAAGAAACCTGGCTCCAAGCTCAGCTCCATGTGTCTATGGCCCTGAGCAGGAGGGGCCGCCCAGCATCTAAGTCCAGGAAATACGGAGAGAGTGATGGGCGACTGATCAGCTATTTTCAGTACTCCAGAAATCTCACGTGTGCCTCGGTCAGGTGACAAAGGCTCACCATACCATTCTGATAACTACGAGGTTTACCTACCCAGGAAGTGGTACTGGCTACCGCATGCTGCCCGAAAGCTCTTAATCATAATAAATGATAGGAACAGGACATCTTCATAAATGCAGTATTTCAGTGAGCAACATCTTCCAAAACCTGCGGTTCCCTGTGACTGGTGGAGGGGCGGGCTGGTTACAGTGATTACGCAGCCTCAGCTCTGAGAGGACTTGGGACCCGCCGGGGGCTCAGCCCATTAGGAACGGTCAGGAGATGAGAAGGATGATAGCTCAAAGGGGGCTGAACGATGGGCCTGATCCCAAACGTTCTGATTCTGTGACTGGCCCTCGGGAGTGAGCAGAAAGGATCAGGGGTCCGGGCCCTGGGTTAGCAAAAAGCTAACAGAGCATTCTTGCCCGTGCTAGCCAGGACTTTCATAGCCAGGTGAGGATACAGCAAGGCGTCTGCAGCCTAGAAGAGAGCCTTCACCCTTGAAGACATCATGCCAGATACAAAATGGGAAGTACTGTGTGGATTCCACTTACATGAAGTACCCAGAATTGTCAAATTCACAGAGACAGACAGTAGCACGGTGGTTCCCAGGTGCCGGGGGTCGGGGGGAAATAGGGAGTTACTGTTTCATGGGTGCAGGGCTTCAATTTGGGATGTGAGAAAGTTCTGGAGATGGGCAGTGGTGATCGCTGCATAACAGAGTGAGTGTACTCAATGCTCCTGAACTGTGCACTTAAAACCTGTTAAAACGGTAAAAGTCTGTGCTATGTATATTGTACTGCAATACAAATAAAAGAAATTCTGGAGTTGTAAAGTACAATAACACATGAAAAATTAAGTAGAGGGACTAAATAGTAGATTCAGGAAGGCAGAAGAAAGAATCTGTGAACTTACAGAGCAAAATTAGCCAACGTGGAGAACAAGGAGAAAGAATGAAAAATGAACAGAGGCTCAGAGACCCACACAAACAACATCAGGTGTAACAGCTGGTGTGTAATGGGAATGCCGGAAGGAGAGTAAAGAAAGGAGCAGAAAAAAATATTTGAAGAAATAATGGCTGAAAACTGCCAAATATGATGAAAACAATCTGCAGATCCAAGCAGCTCAATAAATCCCACGGAGGATAAACACAGATCTACACCTAGACACTGCACAGCCAACCTTTGAAAGACAAAGAGAAAATCTTCAAAGAAGCTAGAGGAAAACAACTCATCGTGTGTCAAGGAACAACAAAACAACAAGACAAATAACAGCGATGGGAGCCGGAAGGCAGTGGGCTGATCTAGTCAAAGTGCTACAAGAATTTAAAAACAAAACTGTCAGCCGAGAACCCTATAGTCAGCAAAACAGAGATGAAACAGGCACTCTCCCCCTACAAATAAAGCAAGAGTTCATGGCCAGAAAACTTGCTTTCTAAGAATCAAAGGCAATCATTCAGGTGATTCCAGATGGTGATTTGAATCTACACAAAGATAGGAAGAGGCAGTTGAAAAGGTAAATATATGAGTGCATATGAAAGAGTCTATGTGCGTGTTCTCTTTTAACTTTGTAAAAGACACTAAATTGAATAAAACAGTAATTATATTGCTGTATTTAGGGGGTTATAGCATATATAAATAATAAATATAATTACACAAAGGAAGCAGAAGGAAAATCAAGCTTATTAGAACCAAATTTTTGTATTTTACCAGAATTGTTAATATTTATCTCATAGATTGTAATGTAATTCCTAGAACAACTGCTAAGAAAATAACATAAAAATATATAGTAAATGCAAATCATATCTAATGGGGGTTAATATGCAAAATATATAAAGAAATCTACAAGTCAACAGCAGAAAAACCAAAAAGAAACCTGATTTTAAAATGGGCATACAGATTTTCATCCAGTCAAGATGGCGGAGTGGTAGGACCATGAGCTCGCCTCTCCTCATGACTATAACAAAACCACAGCTGAGTGGTGAACAACCATTAAAAAAAAGACTGGAATCCAGCAAAAAAGATCTTCTTCAACTGGAAACATAAAGAGGGAACCACAGCAGGACGGTAGGAGGGGGTGGTCGTGATATAATCAGGCCCCATCACCTCCCGGGATGGGCGACCCACAAGCTGAAGAGTAAGTCGCAGAGGCCCTCCTCCCACAGAAGTGACAGTTCTGAGCCCCACGTCAGGCTCCCCGGGCACTGGGAGGAGGAGACCTGAGGACACCTGGTTTTGAAGGCCAGTGGGGCTTAACTCCAGGAGCCCCACAGGACTGGGGGAAACAGAGACTCCATTCGCTTGGGAAGCCTGCACAGAATCTAGTGTGCGCCAGGTCCAAGGGCAGAGGCAGTAATTTCATAGGAACCTGGGCCAGCCCTACCTGCTGGTTTTGGAGGGTCTCCTGGGGATGCAGGGGATGGCTGCAGCTCACCCTGGGGACATAAAAGCTGGTGGTGGACATTCCAGGACTGTTCATCTACATGAGCTTTCCTGGAGGCTGACATCTTGTTTGGATCATTAGCACCAAGACCCAGCCCCACCCAACAGCCTGTAGGGAAGCCTCAGGCCAAACAACAGGCAGGGTGGGAGCACAGCCCCACCCGTCAGCAGACTCCCTAAGCCACAAAGGCCTCTAGACACAGCCCCACCCACCAGAGGTCCAGGACCAAGCTTCACCCAGCAGTGGGCAGGCACCAGCTCCTCCTGCCAGGAAACCTGCATAAGCCTCTAGTCCAGCCTCATCCACCAGGGGCAGAAACTAGAAATAAGAAAACAATAACCCCAAGGCCTGTGGAAGGAATCCACAAACACAGGCCAGACTCTACACTGGGACCGGCTGGACACTGGCCCTTGGGTGACAAGAGAGGAGGGTACTGCTGGGACGCACAGGACGTCTCCCACAGAGGACCACTTCTCCAAGGTCAAGAAAGTAATGAACCTACCTAAAAATACAAACAGAAAGATAGACAATATGAGGTGGGAGAGGAATATCTTCCAGGCCAAGGCACAAGACAATCCCAGAAGAAGAAATAAGTGATGAGAAGATAGGCAAATTATCCAGGAAAAAGTTAAGAATAATGATGGCAAAAATGTTCAGAGAACTCAAGAGGAGTATAGAAGCACAGAGTGAAGTTTTTCGCAAAGAGCTGGAAAATATAAAGAATACCCAAACAGAGTTGAAGAATAAAATCACTGAAATGAGCAACACACTAGAAGGAACCATGAATAGACTAAATGAGGCAGAAGAACAGATCAGTGAGCTAGAAGACAGATTAGTGGAAATTACTGCAGAACAGAAAAAAAAAATTAAAAGAAATGAGGATAGTTCAAGAGAACTCTGGGACAACATGAAGTGCACTAATATTCACGTTATAGGGGTCCCAGAAAGAGAGAGAGAGAGGACCTGAGAACATTGTTGAAAAGACAATAACTGAAAACTTCCCTAACCTGGGAAAGGAAACAGTCACCCAAGTCCAGGAAGCGCAGAGAGTTCCACACAGGATCAACCCAAAGAGGAACACACCAAGGCACATAGTAATCAAATTGACAAAAATTAAGGAGAAAATATTAAAAGCAGCAGAGAAAAGCAACAAATAACATACAAGGGAACTCCCATAGGTTATCAGCTGATTTTTCAGCAGAAAGTCTACAGGCCAGAAGGGAGTGGCAAGATAAATTTAAAGTGATGAAAGGGAAAAACTTACAACCAAGAATACTCTATCCAGCAAGGCTCTCGTTCAGACTTGATGCAGAAATCAAAAGCTTCACAGATAAACAAAAGCTAAAAGAATTCAGCACCACCAAGCCAGCTTTACAACAAATGTTAAGGGAAATTCTGTAGTCATCAAACCACAAGAAAAGAGAACAAAAAGAAGAAAGAGAAAAAAAGAAAAAAAGACCTATGAAAGATTGCTTTGGCAATTTGGGATCTTTTATGGTTCCGTATAAATTTTGGAATAGTTTGTTCTAGTTCTGTGAAAAACGTTGTGAGTACGTTGACGGGGGTTGCATGGATCTGCAGATTGCTTTGGGTAGTACAGCCATTTTGATCATGTTGATTCTTCCAATCCAAGAGCACAAGATATTTTTCCATGTCGTTGTATCACATGCAATTTTCTTCATCAGTGCTTTATAGTTTTCAGAGTATAAGTAACCTCCTTGGTTAAGTTTATTTCTAGGTATTTTGTTGTTTTCAATGGAATGGAAATGTTTATGCCAGTTATAAAATTCTGGTTTTTGAAGTACAATCAATCAATCAATCAACAAAAGTGAACGAAGGGCCACAAATGGCAAAATATCCTTCTCTTTTATGGGTGAGTTGCATTCCACTGCATAAATGTGCTACGTCTCCTTTACCCAGTCATCCATTGATGTACTTAGGCTGCTTCCATGTCTTGGTGATTGTAAATAGTGCTGCTGTTAATAGTGGGGTGTCTGTACCTTTTTGAATTAATGTTTTTGTTTTCCTTGTGTATATGCCCAGGAGTGGAACTGCTGGGCCATGTGGTTCTGTTTTTGGGTTTTTGAGAAACTTCCATATTGTTTTCCATAGTGGCTGCACCAATTTACATTCCCACCAACAGTGTACAAAGGTTCCCTTTTCTCCACATCCTTGTTAACATTTGTTATTTGTGTTCTTTTTGATGACGGCCATTCTGACAGGTGTAAGCTGATGTCTCATTGTTATTTTGATTTGCATTTCCCTGATACTAGTGATGTTGAGCAACTTTTCATGTTCCTGTTCGCCATCTGCATTTCCTCTTTTGGAAAAATGTCCTTTCAGTTCTTCTGCCCATATTTTAAATGGGTCGTTTGTTTGCTTTTTAATTGCAGTACAGTTGATTTAAAATGTTGTATTAGTTTCTGGTGTACAGCATGGATAGACTTGGAGGGCATCATGCTAAATGAAGTAAGTCAGACAGAGAAAGACAGATACTGTAAGGTATCACTTACATGTGGAATCTAAAAAATACAACAAACTAGTGAATATAACAGAAAAGGAACGGACTCACAGATATAGAAGGAACTAGTGGTTACCAGTGGGGAGAGGGAAGGGGGAGGGGGAGGGTTAAGACGTACAAAAATATCAGGTATAAGTAAGCTACAAGGGTGTACTGTACAATGTGGGGAATATAACCAGTATTTTATATTAACTATAAATGGAGTATAACCTTTAAAAATTGAATCACTATATTGTATACCCGTAACATATAATATTGTGTATCAACTATACTTCAATTTAAAAAATATGATATTGTAAAATAAGTACACAAAATTAAAAAAATCCAAAAAATGGCATACAACTTAAATAGGCATTTCTCTGAAGACTATATACAAATGGCCAACAAACATATGAAAAGATGCTGAACGTCACTAACCATTAGAGAAATGCAAATCAGTCACAACGAGGTATCATCTCACATCCATTTGGATGGCTTCTAGCGAAAAAACAGAAAACACTGTTGGCAAGGAAGTGAAGAAATTAGAACCCTTTGCACTGCTGGTGAGATTGTAAAATGGTGCAATCACTATGCAAACAGTATGTCAATTCCTCAACTGAGTTAAAAACAGATTACCATGCGATCCAACAATCCCAATTCTAGGTATATGTCCAAGAGAACTGAAAGCAGGGGGGAGGGGATAGCTCAGTGGTAGAGTGCATGCCTAGCAAGCATGAGGTCCTGGGTTCAATCCCCAGTACCTCCATTTATATAAATAAATCAATAAATACAACCTAATTACCCTCCCCCCCCCCAAAAAAAGTATACAGTGCTGTATGTCAGTTATATCTCAATAAAACTGGAAGGAAAAAAAAAGAATTGAAAGCAGAGTCTTAAACAAATATCTGCACACCTATAATTCACAGCAGCGTTATTCATAATAGTCAAGATGTGGAAATGACCCAATCCATCTGATGAATGGATAAACAAAATGTGGCATATACACACAATGGAATATTATATAACTTTTAAAAGAAAGGAAATTCTGACACATGCTAAAACATGAATGAATCACACAAAAAAGATGAGTACTGTATGACTCCATTTATATGAGATGTCTAAAGTAGTCTAAATTTATGAAAAAGAATGTACAGTGGTGGTTCTCAGGGGATGGGGGAAGGAGAAATGGGACATTACTGCTTAATGTGTATAGGGTTTCAGTTTTGTAAGATGAGTAAGTCCTGGAAATCTGTTGTACAACAATGGGAATATACTTAATATTACTGAACTGTACACTTAAAAATGGTTAAGATGGTAAGTTTTATATATTTTTACCACAATTTAAAAAAAGAATAAATACATAGTAAATACAACAACAACGTAATTAAAATGACATACTGCTTAACGCAAAAGAAGGCATTAATGGAGGAACAAATGGGCAAAAACCATTATCAATAATTAAGTTAAATTTGAAAAGACTAAGCACTCCAATCCAAAGGCAGAGACTGTCTAACTGGCTACAACTCTATGCTGTCTGCAAGAAACACTTTAGATTCAAAGATACAAACAAGGGTAAAAGAAAAACCACACACCATATAAACAGTAAGCTTCAGGAGAGCTAGAGTGGCTACATTAACACTGGAAAAAAATACATTAACATAAATATCACTAGAGACAAAGAGGAACAATTAATAATTATTAAAGCATCAATTTATCAGTAAACTACAACAATGATAAATAAATACACACACCTAAAAACAGAGCCCCAAAATACATAATGCAAGAAGTAAATGAAAGAATAGACAGTTCACCAGTGACAGGTCCCTGGATCAATAGCTTCCACCCTAAAAAACTGGAAAGAAAAGGAGAACAAGCAACCCAAGGCGAGCAGAATGAAGGAAAAAAAGTAAGGATCAGAGTGGCAACTAATGAGGTAGAAAACTTAAAAATAGAGAAATATCAATAAAACCAAAAGTTAGAGCTTTGAAAGGATTTTTTAAAAGATGACAAACAAGAGAGAAGACAAAACTTCCAAAATCAGAGATGAAAAAGGAGATATTGCAGTTGACCCTACTGAAATTAAAAGGATTAATAAAGGAATATTATCAACAAGTTAGACAACTTGGATAAAAATGAACAAATTCCTAAAAAGACACAAATTACCAAAACTGATCTGAGAAGAGACAGAAAATCTGAACAGACCTAGAACACATTAAAAAATTAAATTAGTAATTAAAAATCTCACAAAGAGCCCAGTCCTAGAAGGCTTCACTGGTGAAGTCACTATCAAATATTTAAAGAAGAAATACCAATCTTTCACAAACTTTATCAGAAGACCAAAGAGAGAACATTTTCCAATTCACTCTAAGAGGCCAGTATTATCCTGATACCAGCACCGTCAAAGACATCACGAGAAAACTACAGACCAGCATCTCTCATGAAGACAGATGCAAAAATCCTTAGCAAATATCAGCAAATCAAATCCAGCAACATATTACAAAATCATACACCAAAATTATACAGCCAGGTGGGATCTGTCCCAGGAGTGCGAAGCTCATTTAACATCCATATGAATTAGTGCAATACACTATGTTAATAGAATGAAGGACAAAAACCACATGATCATCTCAACAGATACATAAAAAGCATTTGGTAAAAGCCAAGGCCTATTCCAGATAAAAATTCTCTACAAACTATGAAGAGAAAAAGATTTCCTCTAACTGATTTTAATGGGCATCTATGAAAAACTTCAACTAATATCATTTTTAATGGTGAAAAACTTAACTGTTTTTCCTCCTAAGATCAGTACTAAGGCAAGAATGTTAGCTCTTGCCACTTCTACTCAGCATCGTATTGAAGGTTCTGGCCACTGCAATAGTCTAAATAAATAAAAACTAAAGGCCTATATATTGGAAAGAAAGGATTAAAACTGTCTTTATTCACAGATGAAATGATCCTGTGTGAGGAATCCATTTAAAAAGATAGAAATAATAAATATATTCAGCAAAGTCACAGGGTACAAGATCACTAAACCACTACCAAAAAAATCAACTGCATTTTTATATACTAGTAAGGAACAATCTAAAAGTGCAATTAAGGAAACATTTCATTGACAAGATCACCAAAAATAATAAAATACTCAGGAATAAATTTGATGAAAGTGCAACATTTGTACACTGAAAATTATAAAACATTGCTGAAAGAAACTGAATATAAATAAACGAGGAGACATTCCACGTTCCTGGATTGGAAGATAACATTGTTAAGAAGGCAATTCTCCCAGAATTGATCTATAGATTAAACATAATCCCTATAAACATCCCAGCAGGCACTTTTATAGAAATTAACAAACTTATCCCAACATTTACATGGAAATGCAATGGACCCAGAATAGCCAAAACAGTTTTGATAAAAATTTAGAGGACTTAAACTATCCAATTTCAAAACTTTCACTGGTGTAAAAACAGGCCAATAGAATGGAACAAAATTAACAGTCTAGAAATAAACCCTCACATTTATGGCCAACTGATTTTTCCAGAAAGGAGTCAAACCAATTCAATGAGAGGAAAATAGTCTTTTCAACAAGTGATACTGGGACAACTGGCTACTCATATGCAAAATTATTATTTTTAGAACCTCACATCACAGGCAAAAATTAACTCAAAATGGATTACAGATCTACATTAAAAGTTAAAAACTATAAAAACTTCAGGAAGAAAACATAGGAGAAAAATCTTTGTGACATTGGGTTGGGCAAAGATTTCTTAAGATCTGACACCAAAAACAATCCATAAAAGAAAAAAAAAAAAGGATAAATTAGAACATCAAAGTTTTAAATGTGATTCAAAAGACAGCATTAAAAGAATGAAAAAGCTAGCTACAGACTGGGAGAAAATATTTGCAAATTATTTTCTGATAAAGGATTTAAATTTAGAATATATGAAGACTTCTTACAATGCAATGAGACAAACAACTCAATTAAAAATGAGCAAAAGATTTGAAGGTAGATATATGAATGGCTAATAAATGCATGGAAAGCTGTTCTACATCACTAGTCATTAGGGAAATATAAATTAAAGACACAGTGAGAGTCCAGCGCTTACTAGAATGGCTATAATCATAATTGAGATGATGAGAATTAGGCTGTGGAGCAACTGGAACTCTCACACATTGCTGGTGGGCGCATAAAGTGGTGCAGACGATGTGGAAAACAGCTGGCAGTTTCTCAGGAAGTTAAATATAAACTTACCATATGACCCAGCAATTCCACACCTAGGTATCTAGCCAAGAAAAATGAAAACATGTTCCACAAAGATTTGTGAGTCTTTATATCAGCTTCATACATAATGGCCAAAATCTGGACACAATCCAAATGGTAATCAAAAGGCAAAGAGAGAAACAAAATGTGGCTGGTGTATCCACACAGTGGGTACCAGTCAGCAACAAAAAGAAACAAACTACCCAGATATGGTCAGCGAAAGAAGCCAGACACAAAGACTACACATTGTATGATACCATTTATACGAATTATTCAGAAAAGACAAATCTATAGCCACAGAAAGCAGGTCAGTCATTGCCTGGGGCGGGGATGGAATTGAGGATTGACTGCAAACCAGCGAGAGTTACTTGTTGGGGTGATGAAAATGTTCTAAAAGTACCGTGTGTTGATGGTAGCACAACTCTACAAACTTACTAAAAACCACCAAATTCTATATTTACAATGAGTGAATTTTATGGCATGTAAATTACACCTCAATAACAAAGCAGCAAAAAAACTTTAACAAGCAAGGCTGCGCTAACCCTACCACCAGCACCCAACAGCCTGCCCTGCTTCTGTTCCCACAAACTCCTTCTCTGACACCCACCACTCTCGCTGCAGAGACTCTCCCAGACTCCCCAGGGAGTGCTTTATACATCTTCTGTCTACCCTCCCATAGGACTCATCCTCCTCCAGATCAGAGCTGTGTCCACTGGCTGCTCCCTTCTCAGTTCCTCAAGAAAAGCTTGTTAAGAGAGAAGCAAAAAAATCTGTGTCTGAAGTGCCTTCTGTGGGTCGCGGGGATCTCTCACGTGGGAATAAAGTTTAAACTTCTACTCAACGGCTAAGCACAGAAATTGACCCTAGTACCTTTCTAAGTTAATTGAGTTACAGATAATCTTTTTAGGATCATTTTGCTTCTGTGACCCATTTTACTACTACTTTTCCCCCAGATCTACTCTGGTCTGCCTCCCTCTGATCCGGCCCAACCAAGTCCCTACCCTGTCTGTGGCGGGGCCCAGCAGGATGACGCCGTGGGTGAGGGGCTCCAGGCACCTGCAAGCAGCCCGCAATTCCTGGTACTCACGTGCACACTTCACAAAAACCAGGCAGAGTCCTGCACTGTGTTTCTGTGGCCTTAAGTCCCAGCAGAGCCCTGTCTGATGCTCTTCCCTGCAAGCCACAGCCCTGCTCCAGGCCCAGGCTGGGTTGATTTACTATGCACCCAACAGGCATGTAAACAGTATCTCATCACAGATACTCCCTCTGGTCCAGACACTGGCTGAGGAGTGGGGAGACCCTGAGGAGGGGAACTCATGTCCCTCGAGGAGCTCCACCTGGCGTCACTGCCAGCAGTGAGGGGACTTCACACCTAACCCTGGTCACGAGTGCACACGCTCAACCAGCCAGCAGCAGGGCCTACCCCAGGCAGAGCACTGTGCAAATGCCGCTGGGCAGGGCTGCTGGTCGCCAACCCCTGTGATTGATCGGCGCCGCCTGGAGGGAAGGTGCCTGCCTTCCACACAGGCTCCTGGCTCAGCCCCAAGCGCTGCAGACACTGCCTCCAACCCTTGATACACTGGCCAAAAGTCAGACACCCAAACCGCTTCTAGGCACACACATTAGTGCAGTTATGGGAGGGGGGAACCAGCCACTCAACTCAGCAAAGCATCTGAAAGGCTACCCTAAAATATCTGCATATTGAACGACCAAGGACAGTTAAACTTTCAAAGGGAGAAGATCAAAGTGCTGTCATCTTTTAATTTAATCCTTTTGTTGCATCAATGGTCTTAAGAGGGATGAGAGAGATCAAAATAAAAATGGAAACAAACTATATCTTTGTGGCTGTTGTGTTTTAGTCTTTTTTTCCTCAATTTGGGCCACAAAATAGGTCAGCTCCATTACTGATCAGCCTTCCCACAAATATTTAAAACAAATTGAATTGCACACCCAATACCCATCACAATTACACCAGGCACAATAACTAAATTAGCAATTCAACAAAATAATTGGAAATGCGATTCTCTCTATCCCACCAGTCTCCCTGGAGGGTTTAGCCGATCTATGGGGGAAAACTCCGCTTTCCTAATTCTGCAGCTAATTAGAGACACACTTGTAAATGAAGTTGTTTGTCTTAAAGTTGAAATTCTCTTCTGGGGGTGGCGGAGAAGGAAGGAGAGAGGAGAGAAGCCTTTCCTTCTCGTCTGGATCAAGTGGATAAACAGGTATGAAGAACGCCCGCCTGGGTTCTCAGCAGCAGCCATGCCTGCAATTAATAAAGCATCACTGTTTCACCGTCACTTGTCTGCTAACGAACGACCTCAGGTGAGCCAGCCTGGCTGACATCCTCGCCAAGAGAGGCATGCCTTTTAAAGGCCCTGGCGACTGGTCGTGTGGGTCATGTGGCGCTGCTCTTTAGGGACCCACAGGACGACAGGAGGGGCAGCTCCCGCCAGGACCTGCGCGTTTGGACCCGGGGAACCAAAGGCTCATCCTGCCAGGAAGCAAAGGGGAGGCTCCCGCACCGAGCAGACCCTGCCCTCCTGTGGACGGTCCCGAGCGGCGGGCCGGGACCTGCTGGGTCGCGTGGTCCGCCAGCCAGAGGCAGCAGTCTGCCTTGGCCCACTTGCTCTCGCCACTCCTGGAGAAGCAATCTTGAGGTTTCAATTAGGCCGTCCTTGGCCTCTTTTTCTTCCTTCAGGAAGGAAAAATCTCGATTTAATTATATAACTGAGAACTAGGCCTCGCATTCGTCCCCTCTTACCCTCCTCCACGAAGATCAGGATGTGACCTTAAAACGCCAAGTCTCCACAGGGCCGCGCGGGCTCCAGGCGCGGGGCGGGCGGGGGGCTCCCCTCCAGGCGCAGGCCTGCCGCGGCCCCGCAGGGAACAAAGGCCTGACCTTACCAGGGAGGCCTGCACATGAAACAGTGGCCCTGGGGCCTGGGGAAGCCTCCGCTCCCAAGATCCTCCTGGAACATCACAGCACCCAGGTGGGAGGTGAGGCGGGCCAGGCGGCTGCTGAAATGCTGATAAGTGAACTCAGGGCACCTGCTCCTTACTGCTTATCTCCTCCAACAATGTGAACTCAGAGTTACCGCGTTTAAAGTGTTCCGCATTAGCCTTACACTTAGCTCTTAAAACCAAGTGCGGTGTGCTACAACTTTAAAGGACACAAGAGTCAAACTGGAAAATAATTTCATGGCATCAGGGAGTCCGTTCCCGGCCCGATACCTCCAGAGGAGAGAAGGGGCCGGGTTAGCTCCCCCAGCCTCCCCCTCAGTCATGCCAGGCACCGAGGCGGGAAGCTGCTCTCTTCCCTTCACCCAGGTGTACCCCAGGTCACACTCCAGGTCACCACTTGTCGGGATCAGGCCCTACCCAAGAGGAGGCCGTTCCTCTTGGCCCTGGGACAGCTGTAGCTCTCACTGCCCCATCTGTTATCACTTAACGCATTTTCCATTTTGACCTTTGCAACAATTTGCAAAAGATTGGGAAATACTCATAGACCTGAGCTGGCCAATCCAGGAGCCACCAGCCACACTGCAAGGGCTCAGAAGCCACATGTGGCTGGTGCCTATTGAATGGACTGCATTCCCATCATCCCAGAAAGTGCTCCTGGACAGCTGTGGTCCAGATGCTCTGGACACTCCTACGGTTAGAAGAGGCCTCTCTTGGGCTCCTCGCAGGAGAAAGGAAGGCAGCTGGCCACGAGGGCGCAGGAAGCACTCAGAGCTCGGAGCTGCCCTCGGCCTGGAGGGGCAGAAACCATAGAGCAGCAGGCGAATCGCCTTGCGCCCAGTGCCAGCCACACCTGCGCACGAGCACACCTATCTGTCCCAGGGACGGGCTCTCGCGGGCAGATATTAGCACCCTAGAAGCCAGGGCCCCGGGCATCTGGGCTGCTGCCCTCCTGCCAGGCTGAGCTCTCACCTTGAAGAGCCAGAGCCCTGGGAAAGCGATGCCAAGCCTGAAAAAGGGCCAGAGTCTGGGCTGCCAGGATCCCCACCAGGATTAAGGGAGGCAACTCTGATGAGACCCAGGTCAGAGAGTGCTGGACTCACTCGACTGAAGAGAAGAACAGAGCCCACCGGGAGACCAGTTCACCTGCCCAGACAAACCTCGGCTACATAAACCTCCGCCAGCGCCTGGCCCACGTAGGAGGTCAGCACATACCTGAATGAACGGATGGGAAAAACATTCTTCCATCTGTTCCAGACCCAGGTCTA
Source organism: Camelus bactrianus (assembly GCF_048773025.1). Taxonomy (NCBI): domain Eukaryota; kingdom Metazoa; phylum Chordata; class Mammalia; order Artiodactyla; family Camelidae; genus Camelus; species Camelus bactrianus. Next base: position 12,471,012 of record NC_133554.1, read on the forward strand.
CCAAGCTGCCTTTACCTAGGAACAGCTGCTTGAGGATGGGGAGGTCCTTAGGAACCAGCGTGGCTGACCCTCCCAGTACGGAGGGGGACCCCAAGGCCCAGAGGTCAAAGGCTTCCTCAAGGTCACACCCCAGCAGGTTTGATTTCTGGTCCAGGATTCCTCCCACTACTCCAGCTTCTGTTCATTTCTGTCCTTGATGCGAAACGTCACATCAGCCCATTCCAGGACTAACTCTGTGCCCTCAAGTCTATGTGAGAACTGGGTAACACACCCTGAACACCTTGGGGAGGGGCGGTTCGGGGCAGCAGATGCAGCCAGCACCATGGGACGAGGAGCCGCTGGCCCACAGCGGCCTGAGCTCATTTGCAACCCAGCCATAAAGAGGAAGATGGGGTGAGAGGAGGTGGCCGGGAATCTTTATGTGGTACTGTCACCATGCCTACTGAGGACCTTTTTCTACCCTATCAGTAATATGGGATTGTTTTTTTTTCCCCCTTACATGCTTTTAAATTTTCTTTCCTGAGAATTCAGTGTCCTTGACCTCAACAAATGCACTGAGAACCCTGAACCAGGGAAATAAACCAAGCAAACTTCTCAGGACTATAAATGCTGCCGAGGCAATGACCTTATTGGCAGACCCCATACGATGGGCAAGAAAGGCCTGGTAAAGGAAATCTATAGATTCACAAGAAAAACATAAGTTAGATAAGGCATACTCACTCGGCATTTACACCCCTCCTCTCCTCCCCAGACAAGGAGCGGTAATGAGGACTTCGTCAATACAGCTGCTGGATCCAGCAGGGGCGATGTGGATCCCCGGAACTTACGAGAGAATTAGTTAATGAACTTACCAAATTACTGGCAATTATTTTTGAAATGTTATGAAGAAAGAGAAAGCAAAAAGAAAAAAAGATAACAAGGTAGATAAGCTTTAAACAAATAAAAAAGATAAGCTTTAAACAAATAAAAAAAGAATGAGTAAGGCAAGCTCGACTTCATTCCTAGCACAACTGCCCTCAGTAAACAAGCACATGCGTAAATGAAAAAACACAAACTCAAGACACAGAAAACAAGGTTCATTCGCTTTAGACAAGGCTCACTGCTCTTATCTGCCCCGATTAACCGCAAGGACGCAGGGCAGCCTATCAGGGTGTGAGCAGAGGGGAGGCTGCCCCAGCACTCCTGCAGCCGCAGCCTCGGGCTTCTCCACCGCGCCCTCTACCTCTGCTCTCAGCAGTTTTGCTGAGACCTCATTTGTGAGTCTGGCCCAGAAGACACAGATCTCGGTATCAACACACCCCAAATCCAGAGTGACCGCCACGTGGTGGGGAATGGTGCCCAGCTTCATGACGAATGTCACATTTGGAGCCATTGAGCCTCAAACTCAGCTCCTTTGGGATGAAATGGTGAGAGATAAAAAGGCTATAATCTTGGAGAGGTCATAGCAATGTAAGCGGAGACCAGGAAACTCCACCTCTAAAAGGGCACAGCTTTTCTAAACTGGAGACGCAGAGTGTTGCTGGCCTGGTCGGAGCTGGCTTTCTCCGGTGCTCTGTCGGCTCTCAGGGTTTCCAAGTGCTCGATGAGTGTTCTTGGATGGTGACCCTGGAGAGAATGGCTACACACCAAAAACAGTACAGAGCAGCTGGGAGGAACACCAACCCATACAAAACAGGGAAAAGCCACCAGAGAGGTCCCCAGGATAAAGGCACTGAAAGTAGCAAGAGCATGAAAACCAGAGCGGAGAGTGGGGAGAGCAAATTATATGCGATCCAGCGGCCAGAAAAAATACATGTGAGCCAGGGAGGGAGAGGACGGTGTCACTTTCTGTTTATCCACCATCTTTCATTGGAGCATCTCAAAGCACATTACAGGCAGCAGCTCTTTAATCCTCCCAGAGGAGGATGCTGACTTGAAGGGTTCCCTGGGGAGCAAGAAATAAACCCCAGGATCAGACTCCAGGGCCAGGCTCCTCTCTGCCTCTCAACACCCTTTGTTGCAGATGGCCCAGCCGGGGCGGGTGACAAGTTCACGGGCGCTGCGACAAGCCTCCATCACACGTACCGACAGCCTGCAAAACATTTGGACCCTTTCCCTTGGTTCACTTTACTCCTAAAAATACACGCCAAGAACAACAGTAACTTCAAAAAACAATAACCAAGTTTTATGCACAAATGTCTTCCAGTAATGTTATTCATAATAGCAAATAATTGCTAACAATTAAACGTTCTACAAGAGGGGACTTGGTTCAGTACTGAAACTACATGCCCCCAATGGAATTACTAGGTAGCAGTTAAATTACTTAAGTGATATCTTAAAATACTTCAGTGATAAACATGGAAACAACATTCTCCTGTACTATTTTAACTATTAAAATGCAGAACGCTATGTACCACCAGTTCTCAACTGGCGGTATGTGTGTTATGTGGAGGGGGATGGCTGTATGGGCATTTTGGTTTTTTTATTACTTTTCAAAGGGTAAGTAAAACAATTTCAAAACAGTCCAAAAGTCAGTCTTTCAACCTAGCTGCTTCCCGGCCCCTCCCCGCAGGAGGAGTCGGGGCTAGTCCGTGTCACGGCGCACACACACGGAAGAGGGCAACCAGGTCATTCACGTTAACGAGAAGGTATTTCTGGGTGGTGGGATTACAGCTGAATCTTATTTTCATGTTTCTACTACTTTCGTGTAATTAATTTTTGACAGAAATAAACTGAGAAACCAGCCTTCTCTTCTCTATCCTGAAGGGACAAGACCCCGCTGGCTCCCGGCTCTGGCCTCGGGTGCAGACCGGGGTGGGGTGACAGCTCTGCGCCCCCCGCCCCGCTCCCGCGGTGTCTTCGGGGGCTGCCGGGTGATGAGGGTCGTGTGTGGAGGAGAAACTCCGCACAAAGGGGAGGAATGCTTCAGTCAACGCTGAAAGAGGGCCTGGGATTGAACCTCTTGATAAACAGTTCTCAACTCATTTAAAAGTCAGCATTAGCCACCAAAATGTAAAGTACTAGTTTTATTAAAATGCAAATCAATCAACTAATCTGTCTTTCTAGTAACAGTTGAATTGCGGTATCCGTGTCAATTAAAATAGTTCCCAATTTATTCTTGGCTGGAAGGAGGGTGGTCCTCTGAATTTTAAATTGCTAGCCTCTCTTTACTGAAAATTCTGTCCTTTCTTTCTCATCTCTCCTGATTTTAATTCATTTCAATTAAACACGTTGGACTCCAAATATTTTGAAGTACCTGTTTGGATCTTCTTCTTCATCAGGTGAAGAGTGACTGTGACAAAGGCCTACGGCTTTCGGAGACATGGGCCAGCATCGCGCTCACGGAGGCCCCACACTAACAGGTCACTCGCCTGCTGTTCCGACGCGCATTATCCATAATCCTCAGGCCAGACACGCAGGATCGGATGTTCTATATTTTAGAAAGTGACCATTTTGAAGGGAGTGCGTGTGGGGGAACTCTTCTGTTTCTGCTGACTGATCTTTTACGTAACTGGAGACACAATGAAAAGTAAACGTTTCCCTGACAGTCAAGCCCAAGAGGTAACTTCCAAGACAAGAGAAACAAGTCACCGAGCACCAAGGTGCAATCAGTGTGAGATGGAACATGCTGCACCCCTCACTTGCCCACCCGGAGCCCCGCAGACACTTGGGCGCTAATGCTGAACCGTGATGCTGATGACACTCAGGACTCACGTCACCTGGAGCCCAGCCTCCAGTCCAGATACCTACTCAAGGATACGTGGGATTCCTGGGCCCCAAAACCTGTGACTTGATTTTGACACTTTAAAACACTATCAAAACCTGACTTTAAAAATGACGACTGGTTATTAACTACAACTGCACTCAGTTGCCTGGACACAGCATTTCTGTCACCCCATAGCTCTGCATGAAGATTTGGGCAAAGGACCCAGGAGACGGTCAGCCTCACGGGCAGGCGCACACACATTACTTATGCAAGATCACCTCCCCTGCACACTGACCACAGCAGGCCAATAAATCCCCCTTATGGGGCTTTAATTTCCAGCTTTTGACCTTTGGATGAAAAACAAGTGAATCATTTCCTCCTGCTAGATTTACACCAGAGCTAATCTCAATAAAGTGATTTAGGAATGGTGAGAATGGAAAAGGACTCTGGAAGCATCTTCATGGGGGAAAAGAGGAAACAAAAGAGAAGTCAGAGATGTGCGTTTAGTAACAGGCAAATGCCTCCAAGGTACAAAGTCTCGGGGGCACAGCTGACGGGCCTAGGGGGATCCCCTGCTCCTTGGAGCCACGATCAACTGCTGAACATTACCCAACCAGAAAGCAGCACCTGCCCAGAATTATTCCCTTCCATGAAGTTTTGTATTATGAGAGCAGGCCATGCGGCTGGGGAAAAAACGAAAACTCTCAAAGAACGTGTCACTCTGCTGGAGCGCTAAATCACTCACTCGGGGCTGCTCAACAGATCACGTGTGCCGCCAGTGGCGACAATAAAAACACTCTTTATTTGTGGTGGTGAAAGGCCGTAGGGGGCGAGCCCTCTGCACACGAAGTGCTGGGGACACAGACACTGGACTCCAGGCTTCCTGGCACCGATCCGGCCTGTGTTCCGAACAGCACACCTTCCCGGGACTTCCCGATCCGCTCCACACCCAGCCCGTGGGTTCCTCTGTCTGGGGCTGGATGTGCGGAGGCCCGGCCTCAAGGCCTCGTCCATCGCAAGAGAGGTGGGCGCCGTCAATCCCTGTGGCCTTCATCGGGAGGGTTGAGTTGGCCAAAAAGAGACCGATACAACTCTGTCCTGGAAAGCAAGCAAAACAAACACGTTGGGTTAACTTTTCAAGGTTAAAAAAGAACCGAGAAGCTGGGAAATACCCCAATCTGCTTCTTCGATTGAAAACACAGCCACATAATTAAAAATGCATCCCACGGCTCTTGTTCACAAATACAAAGGAAGGGAGAAACCGAGAAGCAGCCAATCAAACAGTAAAATATGTAAATAGTCCGGCGTGGCTGGATACCCTGTCTCCGGGGAACGAGTTTTCTATAAGTTTGCCCTTTACAGACAGGCTCTTCAAGTAAGAAAACAAGATTGAATATTTTAATAGGATGTATGAGGCTGCCACACGATGAGGAGGATTCAATCAGACACGGGATGTAAGGGATATAATTCGGTTTTCATACATTTTCTTGGACTCGGCAGTACTTGAGAAACAGTGAAAATGACCCAGCAACAAGAGTCCAATTACGAGCACACGTGCAGCTGCTCAGGCAGCCAGGCTCTTCCCCACACCCGGCCCTTCCCTCATTCTCCATCTAATGAAAAATTCGATTGGCTGATTTATTTCTGAAGTTGGGTTTGCCGCTAAAAAAATCCGAACATGCCAGGCTCTTGGGTCCCTGGAAATGAAGCAGATCACTTCCCACCCTGCTTCTGCCACCCCCGGCCAAAGTCACCTGTCGGGGCCGGGGAGGCCTGCCTAGCGCCGAGCCGGTGGCTCCAGAACCCCTCCCAGGATGGAGAGAGATGTGAGGAGCCATGAGGGTCCAAGCAGGTCAAACCCACCGGGGAGGCAGGGACCACGGCCGGCTCGGTGCCGAAGTCCAGCCGCTGGCCTCAGGGGAGGAGGGTGGGCGCACACGGGTGAAGGTCATGGGCCAGCAAGTAAACGACCACGGGACAAAGCTGTGCCCACTCTGTTTTATGTTTTCAAGATCCAACCATAAAACACAGCCTGCCATCTGTCCTTGCTAAGAAAACAGGCTTTTTGAAGTGCTCTCGTTATCTGAGAGTCCTCATCAGCAAAGCTACTTTTGGTCCAGCCAGACTTCAACACCAAAACTTACCAGCCTGTTTTTGAAATGACCCCCTATAGTGGTGGGCGCAGACAGAGGTACTATACTTAGAAAATCCAGCAATAGGAATAGCATATTATAACTTAGAGAAAGAAAAAGTGTTAACGAAGGAACCACAGAAGCCACGAATGTAACTAAACCTCACCTGCTGGGGGCCACAGGGCAGGCAGGGCAAGTGTGGCCAGAACACAGGGGGGCTCCCATCTTATTACCGGAATTTTATTGCTGGAATTTGCTGGCCCCTCACCCTGAACTACCCACCAGCCCCCGGGGCCTGCAGACAAAGGATGCGTCTCTTTTGTTCCTGTGCTGTACACACCGCCCGGCTCGCGCCCTCAGCTGGCCCCAGATGAGCGCGTTCAAAGTGGAAGGCAGCTTCGGACCAAATGCAAATGAGAGGCAGGCAGCCTCCCTTCCAAAGGCAGTGGCTTCCGAATCGCCAGCTCCATCACAGAAAGGACAGCCTTGCCCTGCCCAGGCGTCAGTTTATCACGCGGCGGCCTGCCTACTTGCCAGTGAGTACAGGTCTCTCTAGCCCTTTCCACAAAGAAATTAAACGGCATTAGGAGAGTCGCCGTGACAAAGCGGACGGTACGACTTTAAGGCTGCAACAGCTGATGAGAGGGGAGCGAAGCACAGCGCTATTTAGCCTTTCACAAACAGCCCCTTTCCAGCCTCGCAGAGCTCGCCGGCACCGGCACCTGCCCTGGTCATTACCCTGAGCAAATGCTTCCTCTCAGCGCGGCAGTATCAGCGAAGCGCCGGGGCCAAGGCAGCAGTTACTGTCCGCAGCAGGGTTCACGTGTCAGGAGCAGAGAGCGAAGTGCTGAAACCCATGTTTTGATAGAACATCATTTCACACTCAGGTGGGCAAAGCTGACAAGCATATGCAGCTGTTCATGGCAAAGCAACCTGGAAAGCTGAGTGGTCTGGGCTCTTAAAATATTTTTACAGAAAGAGAGAAAATACGAGCAGGGGATTATTCCAATCTAAAAATCCCCAAGTAATTTCAACTCTGAGTCCTCCTCACCCACTACCACCAATCAGTGACCGTTTTACCTTCAAAGTATCTCCACCCCGCTGCTCCTCCACCTCCACCATGATTTCAGATCTCACCATCTCTCACCAAGAATGTGGCGACAGCCTCCTCACTGACTTTCCTGTTCCCGTCTCCTCCCCCCGCCACTCCCCTCAGCCTCAACTCTGGAGATTCTAGAGTTGGACAAAGCAGACCCTCCTGGGATCCAAGAGCACCACCAGGATGAAGACCCTGGACTTCAGCTGCTCAGCGTGGCCCCTGCCCTTCTCTTTCCCTGCAGAGGCTCTGCTTGGGGCAGAGCTGGGAAAACCAAGGCCACGAGTGGGGCCTGGGGCCCCGGTCCTCGAGCCGGTGTATATCCCCTAACAGAACTTCACAAAATCATGCAGCCCCTGCATACATTTTTAAGTTGACATATAAAATTCTTCTTGATGGATTTAATAGGCACCAAGGATATAATTACCAGAATACTGTGAATACTTTTTTTTTTGGCAGGGGGTGGGTGGGTAATTAGATTTATTTATCTATTTGGAGGAGGTACTGGGGATTGAACCCAGGACCCTGTGCATGCTAAGCACGTGCTCTACCACTTGAGCTATACCCTCCCCCTCTGTGAATACTAACTTTCAAAATAAAACCCTCACATCCCTTCTGTAATATACCCAATGGGACCTATTTGCCATACTGATTTGATACTCATCATAGTTCATTTAAACAACACATTAAACAAACTCTTTAAGTTGGAAATTTTACAGCATCTTTTTCTTTTCAAACTTCTATTTCTATGATTTTTCCCTACAGATTTTTGTCCTGATATAATTGTTTTATGCTTGAAAGTCTTTTATTGATCACCCTATCATACTTCTTGGCCACAAAAACAAGTATGCAAATTGAAACACGTTTTGTTTGAAATTTTAAAAGTTGAAGCAAAAATGTTTTAATTTCTTGGGACCATAAGGTTCTAAGTAATTAAAAATATTCCTTCTGAATTGTGTTATCATTACAATTATTATCAGGGTACAACTGGGTACTTACAATAACAACAAAATGTATTATAATTTTGGTAAAAATTTAATACACATAAACATTACTGGAACTGTATCTCTTAATGATACGGGTGCAACCTTTCCCTCCGTTCCCTCATTCCATGGATGATTATCTATTGCTAGAATGAAAGAGGGTTCAGCATCGATTCTATTCCTATTTTTTAGTTTTTGGAGACATGAATGCTGAGAAACCCTGTCACATAAACAAGCAGGAATGGGAATGGAGACTTCTGTTATAGTAATGACACTCAATTCTTTTAATTCCTTCTGAATTTTATGCCAAAAAAGAAAAAAAATCACATAGTAATCTACCACCAGAAATTAGTTTTAATGACCTACAGCTGACAACTCAATTAGGTTCTCCTGCAGTTTGGTTGAGAATAAAGGCCTGGGAGCCACCTGGCCCACAGGGATCTGGTCCCCAGTCCTCGACCAGGGCTGCTCTCAGTCCCTGCGCCAACATTCTGACTGGTCCCGTTCAGGGCAATGCCCCACACTGGAGCAAGGAGGGGCCCACTGTGGAAGGCGAGGCGGAAGAAGGACCTGCAGCTCCGGCCCGGGGACAGGCGCGCTCTCAGGCAGAGCCACTTCAGGAAAGAGCTGGAAATTGATCCTGAAAGCCCTGTGCCTCCTTTCCCTTCGGGAGACCTCTGCGGTGCCCCAGGAGGAAACCGAGGCGGAGGGCGTCCTGAGCTGTGTCCCAAGCCCAGAAGGTGTGAGAGCTGGTGCCAATGCTCAGGGGGAGGTAAAGGCGCCTGAAAAGAAACAGGGCACGCCCACAGCCCTTATCCACCCCAAGGAAGGAAAACAAAACTAAAAATAGAACTAGGTAACGAAAAGCCATCCTGGGACTGGGACGCAGGGTCAGACTGCCTCCTGCCGCACAGAACGTTTCCCCTGCAGCATCTTTCCTAACCGGGATTTAGCCACGCAGAGAAGCTAAACCATCAATCCTTCAGGTTAACCTTGTCTCCATCCCATTCTCCAGCTTAAGTGTATGGTTTAATACTTGAGGTCCCCTTAAGGCTATGCATAATGAACTTGTTTTTTTTTTTTTAAATACATAATTTCTGCTCCCTATCACATTAAGAATTAAGATTTGAATCACTGAGCTCAAGTGCTTTCCCCTCATTTGTTGCCCCTCCCCCATGCTCTCGGCCTCAATGGCCAGTGGGAATGTCCATTGAAGAAAACGTGTTCATGCTGGTATCATGCAGAAGAACCTACAGAGTAATTAACAGGACTTGGACCTAAGGTAGAAGGTCGATGGCAGGGGCTCTTCCTTGAATTAAAATTTAACTTACCCTTTATTGCAACCTACAAAAGCAAGTAATGAGCACTAACATTTTTATTTCTTTTAAACTGTCATTTAGGCTGTAGAGGGGATAATTACCTATCTCTAGTGTAGTAAGGTTTTATAACCCTTAGTGAGGCATTTTCTAATTTAATATTTTTACTATATTATCATAAAACCTGTTTCTGGGAAAAAAATGATCATGGATTAGCAGCCATTTTCCATAAAGACAGAACGTGTGTGTGTGTGTGTGGTGGGGTGGGGACTAGGATTCAGCTTATTCATTATGTGATTCTTCTGAAGAGACTTAAGTATGCACAGTCTGGCCTGCTGTGAGATGCTATCGCTTGAGTGGCGGGTCAGTTTTCCAGCCCCGAATGAAACGGAGGTGGACGCGTGTTATGGTGCCGCCCAGCCACGAGCACCTGCAGCCCTCCCTTCAGCTCCACGCGAGCGCTCCTCACCAACACAGACCAGTGTCTTCCACGCAGTCATCCGGGCAAATGGTACAAAGGAACCCATGAAACTTGCAGATGATCTGTGGGGCTTGCACTTGGCCAGGTCAGGAGTTTGCAGCCTTTGGGATATTGACAGACTGTGCCGGCTGTGCCCTGGGACACAGCACTGCACCCCTCTGACTCCAGCCTGGACACCCCTGAGCTGTGCCCTCCTGTCCCTGTAGCCAAAGGCAGGCAGGCAGTGGAGAGAAAGCAGCAAGGCCGCCGCTCCCTAAAAACCTGCACTGCCTCCAAAAGTACATCACAGCCTCTGAGCAAGCATTATTATACACAGGGGTTCTGAGCCCATCTTCCAGTGGGGACGACATCGCTGCTTCCTGATTAACACTATACACATAATTCGCCCTTGATTAATTTGAGGTTGTTCATTAGTTGCTTCACGGGGAGAAGGGGATGTCTCCCTAAACATAACAGGCGCATCCCAGAGCGCGCACTCCCCTCCCCACACACCCAAGGGCCTCGTGCTGAGCACAGAAGGGGCTTCTGCGGACTTGATGCCTCACACAGACATTTAAGGATCCGAGGATGACGAAACGCACAAAGGAAAGTAAGACTAAGAGCTCCAGTTCCTACAGCGCTCGGGTCCAGCAGAACCTCCATCAAACCCGAATCCTTGTGAGTCAGTAAGACACAGCCAGAACAGAAACTCCCTGACCACTGTGGTTGCTGATGACAGACATGCTTTAAAAAATTATTGGTGATGTCCCTGATGCATGCTTTTTCATGTTTGTGTTTCGTAAACAACTTACTTATTAGTGCTGGGGAAGCTCATACACACGTATTAGACAGTATAACACAAAGGTATGAAAAATTCACAAAACACATCTGAATGCCTATTTGCTCTGTTAGGTTTTATAGAATTACAGAGACACGAATGACACAGCAGAGGCTGAACTGGGAAGGTGAATCCTGTCTAGGACAACCCCCTCCCCTCGGAGAGATGCGGGAACGCCCTTCCTCCCACTGTGACCCCACCACCAGGCCAGGAGCTGAGTGCTTTCCCCGCCCAGCACTACTGCCGTCCTCTCCCAGTTACACCTGTTCTCTGGGCGAAAAGAAACCGTTCCCTCCGTTCCTGCTATGGCAAAGGTGGAGTTCTCCTGCCGGCCTGGCTGAGCCCCTGAGCCACCCCTCCAGCCCCGGTTTGCCAAGACCCGACGTAACAGCCCGCAGGCCATCCGCGCCCGCGCTGGGCATCTCAAGCAGCCTCCTCCCGTGTTCTCGGCACACCCTCCTGTGTTCTCGGCACCCCCCCCCCCACCGTGTTCACGGCACACTGTCCCTGTCCTCGCAAAGCTTCTGCGCTCTCTCTTCTGCCTGCCAGGATGCCCAGGGCAAATGCCACCTGAGCAAGTTATCCTGCCAGTGATCGCCTGGCACATACTAATGACACCAAACCAAGGGGTTCTCCTCACCTACCCCCAACCATCTGGCTGCTTTGGGGTCTGTTCCCCAAAACACCAGGGACAAAACAGCACCTTCCTTCATCTTCCGTTCCTTCTGCATCCTCTGACCCAAATCCATTCTACTCTGTATCAGAGGCTTTACAGGCGAGAGAAAGATTTCTGAGAAGTGTTTCTGTGACCTAAACAGGGAACTATATCGACCCAGACAGCAGGATCCGAGGCAGAGGGCTCCAGGACTTCGTCCCTCAACAAGCCTGAACTGTGAGGAAAGCAATGCAAGCCCAGAGACAGGTGTACATCTTGTCAGAAGGGAGCGTCGTTTCGTCACAATGACATAAAAAAATCTTGAGAGTAGAAAACTCGGAATTCCTGAACACAGCTGAAACGTCAGCATTTCTCTCCCTCGCTCGCCTCCCAACATCCCCAGCAACAAAAAGTCAACCACAGGCTTCTTTTCTGAAAAGCCAGCACAGTTTCATAGCAAAAAATAATACACAAAAGATAAAGAAAGGTGAAAAGAGAAGAAGGCAACCTTCTCTTACCGAGGACTTATTTCTTAACAGGATCAAGTCAGCAAAGTAACAGTGACTGAGAGAATGCCCTCACCCATCACTAATTACCTAAATCCGGATACAAAGCAAATTTCCCATCAGAACCTGTCTGAACCCTTCCTGAGCTACAAAACAGCCACCCGCGGCTACCCGAATCTGCCGCTAGGTGGCAGTACATGACACGTTTCTAAGTGGTCCAGGCAACTAGCCAGGCTCCCAGCAAACTGTGGCCATAAATTTTACCTGGCGCTCTGCTCTCATCGCCATCCTCCCCAATGCTTGAAGGAGACTCGAGAAGGTCTGTTCCAATTCGCTCTTTTGGTCAGGTCAGAACTAGGTCCTTCAAACCTCTGCAAATGCTTTTAGCCCTACAGCTTTAAATTACAGATGGTGACATGTGGCCTCTGGCCTGTCTCCTAAAGATCAGACAGACTCAAGATTTATAAATGCTCAAAGACGCAGGTTCAGGCCCCAAACAAAGGAACCGAAAGGCTGGGGAAGGGAAGGAGAGGTGAGAAGGAGCGAGGGGTAAATCTGTAAAGGTTTTCTCCCCACGTGCACTCCCTCCTCGTTCTCAAGTCAGTTACAGATTCACTCCACTTAAACGAGGAAGAAAAAGACTTGAAACTTCCATCATCCCTACCACTAGCTTCAAGTCTCTCAAATTCTTTTAAGGAAAAATAATTTACCTTGGTGGACTTGCGAAAAAGAGGAGGGGGGAGCTCTCGACAAAAGGGACGTCGCCTCCTCTCCTGTGCATTAATATTCCATGTTCCTGGGATGACTTCCACTTTCACAGTTTGACTGTTTTATAACAGATTTGATGTGAGAGAAGACAAATAGCCTCACAAAGGAAAGACGACAAATCATCTCATTGCTTTTAGCAGGGTTTTCTCTTTATTTTTATTTATTTTTACTCTGTGGCTGGGCTGCAGAGCTCTCTGCCTTGCTGGAGATGTTTAATATTAACATCAGGCCACCACGATCCTGGCAATAGAGTTGGCCGGCGTGGTGTTTACAGCTTTGTGACTGCTGGCTTCAGGAAGATGAAGCTCCTTGTTCAAACAGCAGCCCCTCTAACAGCTCCTGTTAAAAGCCAGGGGATGCTTCACTGCTTAGACGTGAATCACTTCCTGCAGCCGCACGGAAGGTGAGGCTGACACTGAGTTACATTTGTATCCCTATCAAGACTGCTGCCCAATGACCCAGGGCCTGGGGGAGGCGTCTGATGCCTCTCTCAGCTCCGGTTTCTCGTCTACTTTGAGGAGGGTCAAAACACAGAAATGAGTGAAGGTGTGTTCTGTCAGACCCAGAGTCTCAGCAGGCATTCCATTACTTCTAGTAAGTTGAAGGACTTACCAAACCCCCAGCCCTAATCCAAACATGAAAGCAGGAACTCCTGAGCATGCAAACACAGGGACCGCCTGCAGGGCCTGAGCCCGCAGGACACACAGGTCCTCAGGGGGCCCTCGGAGCAGGCGCTGCCAGCCACGGAAGTTCCCTCCCCCCGCAGGGGGTCACCATCTCCTGTTCTGTTTCTGCTCCACCCTCTTTGTCTTTTGTATCTTCCTTTCCTTCTCCTGGGGTCTGTTCCCCTCCCTCCTCCCTTCCCCCTCTCTCCCCGCCTCTCTCTGACACCTGCCCTGGCAAACTCACTGGTGCTCTTGGCTCTGACAATCCTCTTAGCGCAAAGGATGTCACCAGCCCCCAAGCTGGAGGGTCTGCATCCTCACTGAGGCACTGCGTCCAACTAGAATAAACTGACCACTGGCGACACCAGGCCCGGCAAGGCAAGTCTGTCACCTAGACTACCTTTGTTAATAATGGCAGAAATCGTTACCTGTGTCCCACACTTGACCGTTTAATGGCAGGAAGCTACAAAGATACAGGTATTAATACCACACCTTCTGATTAGGAAACAAAATCCACCCTGAGCTAGGGCCCTTGTTTGGCAGTTTACTTACACTATTGATAAAATGCAAATCCATGGCCTCCATCTGTCCATCTTTTTGGGTTAATGGTTCCCTTCAAAGAACTTCCTCCTCTCCTCTCTAAATCAGAGAGAGATTTGGAAAAAAGGAGGTTTATCCCAGAAACCTGCCAGGTAACTTTCCCCAGGAGGGTGACCAGGGGCCCTCAGCTTCTGGATGTCAGCAACAGGGCCACCTCCCCCGCCACCCTCGCTTCACCAACCAGTCACTGAAGCCCACAGTCTGATGACCTCGGCCAGTTACACGACTCGTTTTAAAACGCCTGACTGCTAAGTGCAAAATGAGTAGTTTGCATTCTGCGCCTGGAGGCTGGGGAGCCTGTCCTGCTGCAGGGCTGCGCCTCCCGTGCAGGATGGAGAGCAGCAGACCAGAGGCCAAGTGCTGCCAAGTGTGTGTAGGAGAAAATGTGTATTGATTTCTTCTTTCTTATAAAGGAGCACAAAGCAGTGAAGAACAATTGCTCGTCTTTGCAGCATTTCACATTCCACCCAGACAAAGGCCCAACCCCCACCAGCCTCCCAGAAGCAGAAAGGTGATCCGCCCGGAGCTGCGGCCCCTGGGTGTCAGCGGCCACCAGGTCCACTGTGGGGCCTCCAACCACCCCGGGCCATGAGCACCTCCCCTGCCTCTGATCAAGCAATTTCCCTCTCTGGGCTGATGGTTCCTCATCTATATTGGAGAAGGGCCTTCAGTCTTATTTACCTTTTAAGTGGAGGTGCCCAGAGGGTAAAAGAGTTAATGTTTATAAAGTGTTCGGCTCCCCAGAGGGAGACAATGGATAAAACACAAGGTGTGGTTATGGCTCATTCAAGACCTCATTTCCAGGGTAGTTAGTAACAGCTTCCCATTACAAGTGCTCTGCTTCCTGGCACCTCGTACTGGAAGTACAGTGAGGCAATGCCCTTTATCTAAATGTGCTTTTTCAGTTTGACACTTAGAACTAACACTGAAAAACCAAAAGGTGACCAGGGACTATTACGCCTCGTTAGCGCTCATGCAGGATCCATCCCAGGGCTGTTTTCTTCTTAACCTCAACAAATCCTCAACACAGTCCCCAAAAACTGACCTAAAATTGTAACGGGTCATCACAGAGCCTTGTCTGTATACTTTGTGTTTCCACAGTAACTAACCACTTGTACCAGGGCCACCAGAAACCAAACCCAGGACAGTACTCACAGCCAGGATGGGCAGGAGAAGACCAACAGTATGATGCAGAGTTTGTGGTGTACACTCTTGCACGTGATGGAAATGCAAGAGTCTTCTTGAAAGATCTTTTCCCGGGGTTCATCCTGAGTAAAAAGAACTTAAAAACTCTCTTACGTAAAGGACCAGGAAAGCCGAATTCTCTTTATTTCTGGGGCTTTTCCAACATGGCCAAGAGCGAAGAACAAAATATGAAGCTGGCCCCCAAGCAGTGCAATGTTGGAACACGGAGACAGAGAATCAGGGCACAACCCGGAGGGGAATGCAGTATAGAACATGGCCAGGTACCCAGTGCCGCGGGAACAGAGCAAAGCACAGACTTACAACGGCTCGACTCCAGGTGCTTCGACTTTATGACGGTGCGAGAGCAATACCCACAGAGTAGAAACTGTACTTTGAATTTTGAATTGTGACCTTTCCCTGGGCTAGACCTGTGGCAGACACACTCTCACAATGCTGGACAGCGGCAGCCCCGGCCAGCCGGGCCATCACCAGGGTGAACGACAGACACACTGACAACCATTCCACACCCAACCTTTGTGTTGTTCACTTTCAATACAGTGCTCAATAAATGACATGAGATACTCAACATTTTATTATAAAGCTGGTTTTGTGTCAGATGATTCTGCCCAACTGTAGGCTAATGTAAGTGTCGGAGCACGTTTAAGGTAGGCAAGGTTCAGCCATGATGTCAGTAGGTCAGGTGTACTAAATGCATTTTCGACTTATAATATTTTCAAGTTTATCAAGATGTAACCCCATTATAAGTCGATGAAGATGTGTACAGTAAAGGAGTTAGGTGACTCAGAGATTTCAGGAAAATGGCAAGAAGCCTTTGTTCATTCACCTTGTAGGACTGTTTGCAAAAATAAGCTTACCAGCAAACTGTTTACAAGCAACAGACTCATAAGCTGAAGGCCACTAAAGGCATTTCAGACAGAAGAACTACAGCCAACTTTTCTCAGGTTTGCACAGAAATGGGTATGTCTGCGTGGCGGGCAAAGGGACAATGATGTAACATATACAGATGTGAAAACATGAATTTTGTTTGTTTAAGTCATTATCTGCACAGACATAATTTAAAATAGTCCTCAGAAACAAAAAATTAAAATTACATTTCATTCTTAAGAATCAAATGATCAAAAAGGACTATTTTCACTTTCTACAGAAGGGAACTAAGGCCGAGAAAGAAGAGCTCTTCAAGGCCACACTGGCTGTGAGCTGGGGCAGAACCGGTGCTCAAGAATCCGGAGTCAGTTCTCTAGAGAAGGTTGACACCAATTGGGGAAAGACTTCAAACTGTTTTGCAAATAATACTTGTGTTATACTACATAATAAGGCAGGATACAACTGGAATCAAAATACATTATTCAAAATGTGTGAGCATAAAATCTTGATAATACCCAATACAGGATTGTAGTAAACATATACATACTGTTCTGACTTATAAATTCAGCATTTTTAGCAAGGAAAAAAAAAAACTCTAATAAGTATTTTTGTGAACAGTGTTAAGTATTGTTAGAGAAGAACAAATGAAATAGGGGTTCAAGGACAAAAGAGCCTCCACCTCAGTGGGGGATGGGAACCTTCAAAGTCTCCTTTAAAGGGCTGGTGTGGGCCAAGGACTATGGACTTGCAGCAGGAAGGGGCAGAGGTGGGGTCGGGAGGTGGGTAGGGGTGGGGAGATGCTCCAGGTCGAGTGAGCAGAGCTAAGAGACACTAGTAGGGGAAGCAGAGTGTGTCCCGGGACTCTAGGGGACCGCAGGACAGCACAAAAGGCGTGCACCCTGAACCAGGGGAGGAGGAAAGGCTGCAGGCCTTGAGTGGTAGGTTCGAGGACAGCTTCCACCCCGCAGGCCACAAGGAATGGTATGCGCTGAGTGATATTTTAGGAAGGTGTAATCTGGCAATGCTGCACAGAACTAATTAGATCAGACTGGTGGTTAAGAGGCCGTTAATGTAAGTCTATGTGGGAAGCAAAAAAAAAAAAAAATCTGGGCTCAAAAAGCAGTAGGAATGGAAAGGAGAGAACATTGAACAATATATTAAAAGTTCTAAGCAGATTAAAAGTAAGAAAATAAATCAGATGAAACCAATCGGTGAGTAGCTGACGGTGGGGTACAGGAGGGCCCACCTAAGCATAAAAGCAATGAAATACATCCAGAAGAAAAATGTGTTATATATTCGATCACATAAAAAGCAAAACTTGTAAGTGACAAGTAAAAATCATTAACACCAACAGCTAAGCAAAAATGGGAAAATCTACAAAAAATATGAAATATGGTATACAACAATAACATACAGAATTCATACAAACTGCAAATACAGATGATTAATAAACATACAGACTCTTCAATAAGTTACTCTATTAGTAGCTCTTTAATAGGTTACTATTACGTGAGAAAATAAACATTAGATACTTAGCCCAGTGCCTGGCACACTGCAGGTCCTCAGTAAGGTGTCACTGTTACCAACTCCCCGCATCAGCAAAGGTAAATGACATGCGCCTCACTTGGGGAAGGGGGTGGGGCGCTGATGGGGGCGGGGCAGTGATGGGGTGGGCAGCGATGGGGGCTGAGTTAGTTCAACCCATCACGAATCATTAGAAAGTTTATGCCTTTGATCCAGGAAATACCCTTCTACTCTTCAGAACCTATTCTAAAGATATAAGCAAAACTTACAACATGGATTCCTATACAAGTATGTTCACTATAGCACTACTTAAAGAGA
The DNA here is from genome assembly GCF_048773025.1 of Camelus bactrianus. Classification (NCBI taxonomy): domain Eukaryota; kingdom Metazoa; phylum Chordata; class Mammalia; order Artiodactyla; family Camelidae; genus Camelus; species Camelus bactrianus. Next base: position 12,488,628 of record NC_133554.1, read on the forward strand.
AATAAAAACAATCAGAAATAACCTAAATGTTCAAGAATAAATAGTCCATAACTTAATATTATAAAGTCAATTAAAATGTCTTTAAAATACTTAATGGTATTAAAATACTTACAAAGTTAACTGGAAAAGGCAGTTCAAACATATATATAAATATATATATATATATCTTTATAAAATACACACACAAAAACATTCTGCAAGAAAATATTAAAGTACTAATGACAGTCAATTCCCAATAGCAGATAACAGGAATTTCCCTTTGTTCCTTTCTGTATTTTCCAACTTTTCTTCCATAAGCGTGCTTTGTTTTTATTATAGAGGAAAAATACTGTCTTTACGGGAAGCAGGTGACAGGCCCCGAGTCCAGCAGAAGGAGAACTCTAAGAGCAAACTGATCGAAAATGCTGGATCAGTTTCCAAAGCTAATTATGAGGTTAGGGTCTCTGTAATCAGAAGAATGGTGTAACCATAAGAGCAGGTCTGGAAATTCAGTGACTCACTAAAATGTGAATGGCTTGAAAAGGCAGAACCTTCCTATATAAACGGCATCTTTATTATAATAGAAAGAAAAAAATTCTTAATCCAGACAAGTTTTCTCCCTCCCCACACAAGTTTTTAATGGAGAGAAAGGCTCTGAGTGTGTGTGGTGGGGCACGGAAGCAGCTTCCCTTGGCACACACTGCCATGTATTTCTAAGAGCTTGCTGATTTCTTGGAAACAAGGGGCAGGGGTTGGCAGCCACACTCTTAGATCCAGACACCAGCTCCGCTACTAACTTGCTGCTTATCTTGGGCAGGTGACTTAACTGCTCTACGCCTCAGCCTTCTTATCCTAAAACATAGATAATGTCAACCACTTTGATGGTTTCTAATAAGGTCTGAATGAAAACATACATGAAGAGTTTAGTGCAGTGTCTGGCATACAGTAAATGCTCAGTACGTGGACTATGAAGTTATTAGTCTATGTCATTTCATTGCCAATCAGAAATAGGGTGGCAGACTTGGGGGGGATGAATCAGAGCAAAGGATGAATGCACGTAAAATCTGCATGTCCAAGCAACCCGAGTTGCTCGGTTGGCTCAAGTGATCACTGTGAGAAATGTGTTAATAATGCGTATGGATGACTAATCTAAATTAAGGTGGAAAACATTAACCATTGCCTACCTCCTTGCAAGTTATTTCACTGTGACTAATACAGTATTGATAAGATATTATGTTTTAAAAGACAATAATACAATGTAAAAACTTAAAAATAGTAATTCCTTAAGTGAAACATTTACACTCACTTTCGACAACAAATGTGAACAGTCTCTTTGGGAGAAAAACAGAATTCACAACCCTTTGGAGAAATGATGGAATCTGACTGCAGAAATGAGAACTGTAGTCAAGAAGCCCCCATTTCGAGGAAAGATTTATCTGTTCGGCATCTAAATCTCTTTCCAGAAAATGTACTTTCTCTCTCTACAACCTGCTTGGAACCAAGGCTCAATTTGAGTATGCAAATTCTCTAGAACTGTGTAAGACTGAGCTGAATCGAATCGGGAAATACGGAAGAAACAATAGCAGTGCTCTCTTTTCAACCCAGTTTTAAAACTCTGGCCCAAGTGTTGGCTTTGAACTTGAGGATGTTTCCTTTGTCCTTCCTGCCACTCCTGGAGGAGGAAGGGCCCCCAGCCTCCGGGCTCGGGGCTGGCCGCCATCTTTAATGATGATACATGGGGTCCCTCCCTCCCCGCCGCTGGGGGGTCAGATGGGTACCGCCGCCCGCCTGAGTAGCAACAAGAGAATTATAAACTGTGTCGATCCGAGTTAATGCAAAGCTGTAATCCTCTTTAACAAGAGATCAAATCACTGCCATGAGTTATGTTCATTCTGTAATCTGATAAGGAAGAGAGGGAACCTCTAATAAAGGAGTAATGGGAGCCTTTAATGACGCTGGGGAAAGGCAGCACTGGGGAGAGCACCACTCCTGCTCCCGCTGATCAGATCAATGCGGCATATTTGCGTGGACTTGTTTCACCTGTCAGAACAACCTGTGTCTTTTTAGGAGATAAGAAGCCTCAGAGAAAACATCTGTATCTTAACCATCCTCACCTGCAAGTTTTTAACCAATGAAAAGCACTGTGGAAGGTATTTCTGGGGTTATTAGCCAATGTGCTCTCAAATGCTGAGCCAACTTCATCAGAATATTTCACCATGATTCAGCATACTATGTCTAATTAAAAAAAAAAAGTGGGTAAAGTAGGTAATGGGGAATCAAAAATGGTCTAAGTAACCTCTGGGTTACCAACTCAGGAGAAAGAGTATCATTGGTAGGGTGGTAGGACGGGCCTATATTTAGGGTGCAGACCCACACACAAAAATGGCACACCGAAGAGAAATTGCCTACACAAACCCTGTCACACCCAGGCGCCCCAGGAACAACGTGGCAGTGATGCTGACAAAGCACTTCACGGGGCTGGGTTACATTTGTACGTTTCTAAAACTCCAGATGTAAAACAATAACATATTTGGTGCTTAGCAGTTATCATTCAAGGATCCTCTCCTTGTTCTCTTTAATGCCAGTAGCTTTATAAAAGGAGCGGGAAAGTGGTCTTTTATTTTGGGAGGGTAGAATGAAAATGAAAATTCTTGCTGTTTTTATTGAGAATTTCTTTAAGTTCTCTGCAAAGGAATGGAGCACCTACAAAATGTTGATACTGCTATCATTTTTGTAGTAAGAGAAAAAGCTCCTTAGGAAAATACAGTAAGCTACCCTTTCAATGGACAGTACCAGACTCGGGTTTATCTTGTCACGGTTCTCTGAAGCAGCAGTTAATACAAAGCAAACCCCAATTTTCTGAGGCGGGCATCAAGCCGACTGTGGCCTCAGACCCGTTCTGTGCTCACAACCAAAGCCACGCAACAGACTACGTGGCTCCCACGGCTCCTCTTCCCCAAAGCCAAGGCAGTGGCCAGTTCTGAGGAACTGGCTCAGAAGTCGTACTCCGAATTGTCACACTAGCATTGTACTATCTGACCTACATCAACACAACAGATGAAAAAGAATGAACTTCTTTAAAAGCCTGCCTCAGAGGGACTTTCAAAACCACAGGCAAAAACCCAGATGATTATCTCCACAACCTAGAGTCTCCATTTTGTTAGAACCATAATAAAAGATCACCTGAATCACCATACTCCCTCTGGTCTTAATAGCTCTCCAGGGGGTTCACAGCATGTAAAGTAAGCTCTGTTTCTAAACGGACTTAATAAGCTTAGAGTAACTTCAATAGTCAGAGAAGTGAACAGCAATCCTGTAAACCACGCATGTAACGCACTGACCTGCTCTTGCAGGTGACAATACGCTGAGAGGGACTCTCGGCCACCAAGGCATCAAGCCCTTTGTCCTTCTCAGCCCACTGATATCTCTACAGCATCACATGACACTTCGCCCTCTTCACAAAGATGAGTCTGAAGGGCAAACAGGAGCTGCTCTGGGAGCTGTGCTGCCCGGGGCCACGAGTACCTGAGGGTCCAGGAAAGCCAGTGACCGTCTTTAGACACGTCATAATCTCCTTCCTTGCATGCAAGCACGTACCAGAGCAGCAAAATGGGATTTCTCTTTCCTCCCAGTGCAGGGAGTGTTCACCAGGCCTGCAGTACCAGCCACCTGCCTCCCTCATGGTGCGGTAAAGACCTACTGGACCAGCACAGATGAAGTGTCAGGAGTTCTGTGTGACTTTCACTGACAAAGGAGACCTGAAGGCCTGTAAAGGCGTTTAAATCAGTATCCAAAATTTACCTAGATAGAGATGCCCTAAGAGGAAATTTGGTAACAAAGGAGCAAACTGGGCTACTTTGCATTTTAAAAAGTTAAAAAAAAAAAACAGATTGCTTGGGGAAAATTTCCTAGCATGAGAAAAGAATATGCAGATATGAACTAAGCAGATAAAATAGTACAGAACACACCACAGGAGAAACAAAATGAAGACACCACCAGCTTTCTGAAGATCCTTTTACAGATAACAGCTCTTCCTCCACTAAGGATATTTTAATACCCCGTGTTAAAGAGATCTCTGCTCTCTGCCTTAACAAACGCTGGGTTCTGGTCTCAATTCAATTGAACCAAATGCAGATTTTTTTGAGCTCAAACTGGACAAGGGATATGGGGGATTCAAGGACAAGCTACAGCACTCAGATCCCCGCCTTCTCCCCTCTTTATTAACACTGAGCTTTAATCCAGCGCAGGCACATGTGTGGAACGATAAACTGGACCCAAGAAACAATTAAGAAAAGAGAAGGGCTTCTCTCTCCAGATCCGGGCATGGTAGGAATCATAGGTAGCGTGGCCTCTGGGAGTAAGAAATCAAAAGGGCTACAAAATTTGTTATGTAATTTTTTTTTTTTTAACCACGATTAAAAAGGGGTGGGGGGTGGCAGCTGGGAAAGAAGCTAGTCGGGTATCAAAAAGCCAGTTTTATCCATATGGTTGGTTCATAGGGCAGAAGCCTTAAGGGAGAGAAGATCTTTCGTTTATGTAATACTTCATCCTTCAACAGAGAAATAATCAGGAACTGTCTACCTCCTTTCTATATTATATATATAATATACATCAAAATGAACATGTCCTCTTCTTCTGTTGATAAAAAGAGATACAAGCTTACTGTAAGAAAGTTTGAGTACTACAGAAATACAAAGACCAGAAAGTCAAACGTACTCTCCTCCACCCTGCCCAACGGTAAGTGTGTGAAGAGTTTGGTGAGAATTGTTTCAGAGCTTCTTATTTGTTTTAGTGACAACTAATACGAATGCATTCTCATGGCACGAGATGAGAGCGAAATAGAAATATAAGAAATAAAAGACTGAAAGTCTCCTTTCACCCCTTCCTCATCCCATTCCCTTCCCCGTAGGTAAACATTTTAAATATTATTGATGTATGGTCTTTCCAGATATTTTCCTAAGCACTCTAACATGTACATACACATGTGTACATATATACCTGTTTAATATTTTTTAAAGGCACTACTTTTATTTATTGAGTTATAGCCAGTTTATAATGTTGTGTCAAATTTCCAGTGTAGAGCACAATTTTTCAGTTATACATGAACATACATATATTCATTGTCACATTCTTTTTTGCTGTGAGCTACCACAAGATCTTGTGTATATCTCCCTGTGCTATATACAGTATAATCTTGTTTATCTGTTCTAAATGCACCACTTTTTTGATCATACATGTCTATTTACTCAAAAGTAGGATTACAATGTAGTATTCTGCAGTTTATTTTTTCCACCTAACATTATGTTAATACACAGAGCTCCACTGATCCTCCTTTAACATTATAATTACAACAGTATAACTAAGTGTAATAGTTGCTTATAATTACTTATAACATAAAAATGATTTTCTGTGATTTATTTAACGAGTTCCCTATTGATGGTCATTTGGATTGTTTCTTATTTTTCCCCCTTATAAACAATGTTGCAGTAAAGATCTTTGATACAAAAATATTTGCCAGCTTGCTATTTCCTTAGGTCAATTCTTAGAAGGGAATTTTTCTAAATCAACAGATACTATAATACCTTTAAAATTTTGAAACACAATGCCAAACAGCCCTCCAGAATGATTTAGCCAGTTATGTTCCCAACAACAGTATATGAAAATGTCTGTCTCCTCACACCATCAATATTGGGGATTACCAATCTTATAATGTCTTCCAAATTTAATATGAAAAAAATCTCATTAATTTGCATTTTTTTGATTAAAGAGATTGACAGTCATTATGGCTTTTGGTTGTTCGTAATTTTTCCTTTACGACTTCTAAGTTCGTTCGTTGACATGCTTTGCCCATTGTTGTTACTAGGATATTCTTAGAGATTTGTAAAAATGCTTTACATAGTATTATTACATAGTAATGTCATATTGTGAACCTTTCTGTCCAGTTTGTCATTTACTTATAAATTTGTTTTTGCTGTCTTTCAATGTGACTTTTATGCAGTCAGATCTACTGATACTGTCCCTATGGCTTCTGGCCTTTGCGTCGTGCTTACAAAGTCCTTCTCTCCCTCAAAATCATAAAAAACTCTTTATTCATACACGCACAGCAAGAAAAACATATCTGTAATTTAGCAAAACCAGAAATGTAGTATGCGTAGATATTGACGTGAAAGTTTCCTATTCCTCAATATTTTGTGGTGGATAAAGTGGGACACCAAATAGCACAGCACTTGACGATTTCCAGTTACGGAATTAACCAAATGAAAACAAAACAGGCCAAGCTATGACTGCCTCCTTCTTAAGATAAAGTAACACCACCTGCTGGCCCTGGAAGCTTTGATACTAGGAACAGAGAGATCTAACACCCACTCATTCTACCTGGAGTTAATCTGGCCTATTCAGAGCATGAGCAGTAACGTGGGCATCTTGCCTTTGTATGAAACACAATGGGAATGGAGTGTACGTGTCAAAAACAGATGCTCAGTTCTCCAGCTACAAGATTTTTATTAAATTCCTTGTTAAGTGGCTAAACCAGCTAGAAAACAATGCTGATAATGAGCAATCAGTCCACATGGGATACCCTTTTTCCCCCCACAAATATCGAAGGCCACAAGGACTGCTACCCAACAAACACATTCCCGACCCCTTCTCCCTTACCTACCAGCAGTGGCAACGTAACAGAGTTCTACCAGTGAGACATGAGAAGAAGGTTTTGGAGAGGATTCTGGGAAGCTTTTACTCTTCTGATAAAAGAACATAGGTACGGCTGACACTACTCCTTTCCTCTTCTTCCTGCCTCGAATGCATGCTTGATGGCTGAAGCTGCAGCAGCCACCTTGGGACCACAGGGGAAAGACCAAGAGATGCGGGCCCTAAAACCATTAAGAAAGGAAAACCAATGCCCATAATTACCTGCCACCCCTAGAATTATTCTGTCAAAAAAATGAACTCCCATTTGCTTATGCTTCTGTAGTCAGGTTTTGTTTCTTGCAAACCAAGTCCAACATAATCCTAAGTAAGAAAGTCATTCTCAAATTATCTTTATGTCTAGGATATAGTAAACTCTCAAAAATTAACAGTGAATAAATAAGATTTTGGAAAGCTAAGTGTCCCGGAATATTAGGTGATTCAAGAAAAATCCCAACTCGGAATGATGATTGATTTCTAAATGATCTAGTGGTACTGTATTCTAAAGATGTCACTAATTTAAACTAGGTTTCACTATATGCCTGGGAGAATAATGTTACCTTAATGGATTGATTTTAGTTTTTAAGTACTTAGTTTTCCTTTCCTGTTGAAGTAATTTTTTCATGTCATCCTGGCAGCGAATCCAAGAAGCACTCATTTTACTCTATTATTTTTAAAAACAGACTAGATTTAGAAATGAATCAAAAAACAAAACAAAACAAAACAAAACAAAACAAACACCCAGCCAGACACAGGCATTCACTTGCAGGGCACAGCACACACAGCACATGAAGTCACAAAGATGTGAGTATAAATGTACTCAGAACCATCCATAAGCTGTTTTATACTCAAAGCACTGAACAGAAGCAAACAAAAAATTAATCACTGTGTTCTATTAAATGTGCACATCTACTACTTTTCAAGCAAGGGGGGTGGGAATCTGATGGGATTTAGTAAGAAACCAAATACTTTCAAATAAAAAGGTTAAATGTAGTTTGAGAAAAGGGAACCCTTCTGCACTGTTGGTAAGAATGTAAATCGGTGTGGTCACTACGGAGAACAGTATGGAGGGTCCTTAAAAAACTGAAAATAGAGTTATCAGATGATCCAGCAATCCCACTCGTGGGCATATATCCAGAAAAGATGAAAACTGTAATTTGAAAAGATACATGCATCCCAATATTCAAAGCAGCACTATTTACAACAGCCAAGACATGGAAGCAACCTAAATGTTCATCAACAGATGACTAGATAAAGATATGGTATAAAGATGTGGTATGTATGTGTGTGTGTATGTGTGTATATATATATATACACACACACACACACACGTAATGTGTATACACACACACACACACACACACACAATGGAATACTACTCAGCCATAAAAAAGAATAAAATAATGCCATTTGCAGCAACACGGATGGACCTGGAGATTATCATATTAAGTGAAGTAAGTCAGACAGAGAAAGACAAATATCATACGATATCACTTATATGTGGAATCTTAAAAAAAAATACAAAGGAACTTATTTGCAAACAAGACTCCCAGACACAGAAAACAAACTTATGGTTGCCAAAGGGGAAGGGGGAGTGAGGAATAAATTAGGGATTTGGGATTAACAGATACACACTACTACATATAAAACAGACAAATAGCAAGGGCCTACTGTATAGCACAGCAAACTATATTCAGTATTTTGTAATAATCTATAATGGAAAAGAATCTGAAAAAGAATATACATATACGTGTAAGTATGTATAACTGAATCACTTTACCATATACCTGAAACACTGTAAATCAACTTATATTTCAATAAATATAAAAAATTTTTTAAAAAGTGATGAGAGGGGACATCCTTGCCTTGTACCTGATCTTTTGTGAAAGCTGTATCTTAGTAGGAAAGCTTCAAGTATGATGTTAAGCTGTACATTTTTGTAGATATTCTTTATCAAGCTGAGGAAATTTACCTTTATTCCTAGTTTACTGAGAGTTTTTGTCATGAATAGGTGTTATATTTTGTCAAGTGCTGATATGATTTTTCTTTTTTAGCCTTTTAATGTAATGGAATTCAAAAACTGTTTCTTGAATTATATCAAATCATATCACAGTATGATAGTATTAAACCTTTCAGAAAGGGGAAAAAAAAAAAAAAAAAGAATTACCTCCTGTGCTAAGAGAGCCTAGAAACCATGACACCCAGGAACAATGAGCACTCCAGCACCCAGATCTTGGTTTCTAAAATCCACAATCCACTAAAAAGAGTCAGGGATCCCTGGAGAAAGACTGACCCAAGGGCTGGAACAGGGAAAATAGAAGATTAGCCTAGAACATCTTGTTGTGGCAGAAAGTGAGCAATGACTGGGGACATCTCAAAAGGAGACAAGCCAGCTTGAAGGGGTTTCTGTTAACCTGGGACAATTTTCAATAAAAATAAAGAATGATAGTAACAGAATTATAATTAATGAATAAAACAGGAAAGCATGAGGCCATACTGATATAAATGAATAAATGAATGCTAAATAAATGAAAGAGCAGGGATATGGCTAGACAAGTAATATTTTTTCAAACAGTTATCTCTGAACTATAATATTATGAGTATACATTTTTTTCTATACACATTTTCAGTTTCAGCTTTGTAAAATAAGCATGTACTTCTTTTGTAAAAATACTCAAAAAAAAAACATCCTCAACAGCAGCCTGAACAAACACAACATAATGCACATCTCTAGAGCTATTTTAAAAGGGAGAGTATATGCATAAAACCCCCAAACACATAAAGCAAGTGCATGTGCTGTCCTAACCCATCTGTCTGGTGAAGAGCTCAGATGTCCTAGGCAGATGGCTGCTAACGTCAAAAACAAAACAAAACAAAACAGCAAAAACAAACAAAAAACCACCAGAGGCAGCATTGAGATTTATGGAAATTTTGTTTTGGTTCTACAGTAATTACGGGAGTGAAGAGATGTGACAAGGATCCTTGCTATGATGCCAATGACAAATGGTTACCTGATAAGAAGAAACGGAGAGGGTGACAGGCTGTAGAACAGGTCAATATCAGGCTGTCATGAAGCCATTTGAGACATATAATTAATCTATTACTCACCTGGCATCATCATTCATTGTGGTATGGTCAATAGGCGCCATGAAGCTCAGTAGCTTGCTAAGGACGTGAAACCTAAATAAAGTAGGAAACAAGCAGGCAGCAACATTAGTAACTATTAACCTAGAAAAGGAAACACATCATAGGAGGTAACAAACTCCAGAACTGATCACAGGAATATCTGGCTCCAGAGTCAAACAGGGAACAATTCACAGACACACACTACTCACAGCTACAAAAACCCTTTTTCCTTAATGCTAATGATAAAAGCACACTGTAAATGATAGTAGTTCAGCACAGATCCATTTATATCACAGCTCAAAAAAACAGTAGATACACCTGTGCCCTTGAGCAATATATTTGCCCTTAAATATCATTCCAGACAAAAGACGATGAGGACTTCACCACCCCATTTTCCCCTCCCGTACAAACATCTTAATCATTTTTAGAGTCATTCAAGCTACCTACTGGCAGTAGTGCAGGGAGCTGTGTAACATCCGTATGGAACACCTCACCACCACCAGCGCTCACTAGCACTAGTTCCCTGAGTCAGAAAAGGCTCCAGAATGACCTCCACTCACTAGCTCCACTGAGTCTTTCATTTCCCCCATCTTTCAGAGAGGCACACAACCGCGCACGTAACAAGTCTGGTCCCTAGATCTTCAGTCAAGGTGTTACAGAAATTTAAGATACGTCACCTCTATCTCCCACCAATAGGAAAAAAAGTGCATTTTTGAATGAAGTGGTTTCAGACCCTCTGGTGAAGGGGGCTGAACAAATATTTGGCTTTATATACACTACATTATACCAAAGAGAATTCAAAGAAGGTACCCCTTCCTGTTCATTATAAGAGGTTGTATGACAACTTGGGCAAAACACTATCCACAAATATCCACAAACAAAAAATGATATAAATATTTTGGTGTGTGTAATGTTTTAGTTTTAAAAACATTTATGTATGAAAGAATTTGATTCTCTACTATAGTACCAATAGGTAAGCCTCTCAAATGTCATTTTTTTAAAAACGAATTTAAAAGAATAGTGATGAGATTTTTCCCATTTCAAGAGTGATAGGAAAAGCATAAATTCATTACAGAAAATTTGGAAAACAATCGCAGCGTACAGAAAAAATGCATACGAAGTTCCTCCACCTATAGACTGTTATTAATATTTTGGCTAGTCATGTTCATTTTATATAGTAATGCATACACACACACAAATTGGTATCCTCTTTTTTTCACTTAGCATTGTATCTCAATAGCTGTATTTTCGTATTTTTGAAGATTCATATTTTATTTTTTTGAGGGGGGAGGTAATTAGGTTTATTTATTTACTTAATGGAGGTACTGGGGATTGAACCCAGGGCCTCATGTATGCTAAGCACGCACTCTTACCAACTGAGCTACTATACCTTCCCCCATATTGCTTTCTAATTCTTTACTTTTTGTAAGATGCAAAAATAAAATCTGTGACTCATACTTGTTTAAGTGTCTGTTATCTCCTAATTATAAAAAGTACATAATTCTTATAAAAAGAATCCAAATTCAGAAATGTATAGAAGGGACAAGTCCTCTGTAGTCCTATTCCCTAGAAATAATTACTGTTAATTAAAACTGTTAAGTTTGTCTGTAGCATTTTCCATATGTATGACAAATATAAACAGTATAAACAAATATATATTTTTCACATAAAATGAAATTGTAATATACTTAATATTCTGCATTATGCTTTTTCCCACTGTCATATTCTATTCTTTTTCATAGATGCAGAACATTCTGTTGTATCAATATAATTTGTTAAATTTCCTATTGATGGGCATTTATATAGCCTGTCCACTTTAAAAACCATATTAAACAGTGCTAAATTGAAGATTCTTACATATAAACTATTGTATGTTCACACATTTCTATAGGATAAATTTTGAGATGTGAGATTGCTGATTAATCAAAAGGTAAACATATTTAAAGTGGAAAAACTAAGCCAAATGCCCTCCCAAAGGTTATGTTAATGTATGAGAATGTAAGTATTTACATAACCTTTTTATTTAGGTATAAGGTGTAAGTATGGTTGATAAATACATTTTAATGTCTTTAGGCTTTACTAAACTCTGCTGCCCATCTGAAAAAATGAATACTATTCTTGGCTATGTCCAAAGACAGATTTAATTCACTGTCTAGACAAAGACTAGGAACTATAGTTGTGTTGTCCAATCCAGGAGTCACTGGCCACATGTGGCTACTGAGCACTTAAATCGTGGCAAATCTAAACTGAAATATGCCAAACTGGGATATGCACCAGATTTTGAAAACTTGTGATTAAAAAAAAAGGAAAGTATATCATTAATAATTTTTAAAATAATAAATTGCTGAAATAATATTTTTATATATTGGGTTAAATGAAATATAGTATTAAAATTAAGTTCACTTTCATTTCTTTTCCTTTTTAATTGTAGTTACTAGAACATTTAAAAATACATACGCAATAGGTATTTTTATTGGACGGCACTGCTCTGTGGAATATCTTTACACTTTACAATAAATTCAATAACTATTAACTGCATAATGAAAGGCAGGCTTTAAGAAATAATCAGATTAAAGACGATTTAGTACTGTGTACCTAATACAATGCATTTCATCTAAGCTCAGTGCTACTAAGGATGGATGCATGTTTCAGTATTAAAACACCTTTCACCAACCTCACCAAGAAGAGAAATATAATTTTTTTGCAGAAGGACAAACACATCCAGTATGACATATCATTATTACAGGCATGAGAGTTTAACTCATTTACATTATGAATTCTGCTTAAATCATGATCAAATCCACTTACAGATAATGCTGAGTAAAATATTGATAATCAATAATTATTTCCCAAAACCAAAATATTTCTTTTTTAATCAGTTATTTTGTAGCATCCAACTAGCAAGCTGCCATGCCCAATCTGACCCGGATTGAGGCTACTGACCTACTATCATTTAAACTACTGTTTCCATCAGGTAATGTTCATCTTTGCTGTGACATTTCTGAAAATCTTCTCTCTCCAACTCTATTACAAATAAAGAACAAAACTTGCTCACTGGTGGAACCCAGTATCAGTGATGACGGTTGGCACACCTTACCAGCTCTTCTGGGGGTCTAATTTAAGGAAGTTACTTATGATATTCTCATCTAGCCTAGGCCACTTGTTAAATCCTTCAGGGCAGAATTCTGATTGTAGCCAAGATATCATGTTGGGCTCTGGAATCAGATCAATTAGCTCAGATCTCACTTTGCTGCTTACTGGCTCTGTAACACTGTGAGTTACTTATCTTCTGTAAACACTTTACACGAATTAGCTAATTCAATCTGCATAACAATCCTCTGAGATGTGACTTTTATTACCATACTCGGTTCAGAAGGAAACCAAAGCACAGATACCTAAAGCAACTTGCCCCAGGTCTCAAGGCTGGTAAGTGGAAGAGTCAGATTTCAAACCTGGACACTTCAGCATCAGAGCCTGTGCCTTTTCTAGCTCTGCATGTAAACTGCTCTGCAGTGCCCGGCAGTAAGAGTTTCAGAAATGCTACCGCTATTGCTATAAATAAAGATCACGCTGAGTCTAAACACATCCCACACATGCATGGCCACAAGGGGAGCCAGGTGAATATAGATGATAAAACGGTAAAACAATTCAAAGCACATGACCTTATTTATTACTTTTCTTTTTATTTCTTATTTTGCAATAATTTTAGACTTACAGAAATGAGTTGTGAGAATAGTGCAGAGAGTTCATGTATACCCTCACTTAGCTTCCTCTAACATTAACAACTCACACGAATATACTGTAATTATCAAAATTAGGAAATTAACATCAGTACAATACTATTAACTAAACTATAAACCTTATTCAAATTTCACCCCTTTTTACCCGAGTGTCCTTTTTCTTTCCGGGATCCTATCTAGGACCCAACACTGCACCTAGTTGTGGTGTCTCCTTAAGTCTCCTCCAAACTTCTTCCTTGCTGCTCAGGCTTCCTTGTCTTTCAATGACTCTACTACAGTCTACAGAATAAAATCCAAATTCTCAGCATGACCACGATCTAGCACCCACTTACACACACAGCCTCATCTCCTGCCATTCCCCCACAACATTCACTTTAAGTCTTTGCCAAAACAAATGAACTACAGTTCCTGAAAAGAAAGTGTACACTCTCAAGTCAAGCAACCATTCTTCTTCTGGACTTTTCCTAGATTAACTTCCTAGTCTGTTCAGTGTGAAGTGTGGGTGTTACAGCTTACAGAAAGTCTTACCTGGTGAGCGTGTTACTTTTACTGTCATAATCATCCAAAAACATTTCTGGCTTGTCTACAAGGCACTACAGTAGATGTAAGGTTGGAACTGTCTTAAAGGATAAAGCAGCACAACTCTTGCCCTGAAGGGGCACACCAATACAGCTATTTGCCCTCATAGTTTTAAAACTCACAATAATAATGTAGAAAAGGCATTTTTGGCCTCTCTCTATTCTTTTGATGAGCGTGTATTAGCAACAGCAACGCCAACCGATGAACACGAGAGAAACTACAGAAACCAATACTTCTGAATGCTTGCTATGTACCAGATACATACACATTAATCTTCAAACCAAATGTATAAAGTAGGGATTATTATCTCCACTTATTAAATGAGAAAAGTGAGGCTCAGAGAATAAAGAACAACCAAAATCATACAGCCAGACAGAGCCAGTCTACTGATTTGACATCCTGGGATCCTCCCTCTAAAGAACATTTAAAGCCTCACAAAGCTATTAATCACTTAACTAATTAATTAGAAGTATAGCTGATCTACAGTATTACATTAGTTTCAGGTGCAACATAACGATTCACCATTTTTTATAGATCATACTCCACTGAAAGTTATTATAAAATAATGGCTATATTTCCCTGTGTTGTACAGTAAGTCTTTGTTGCTTATTTATTTTATACATAGTAGTTTGTGTCTCGTAATCTATACCTTATCTCGCCTCCCCTCTCCGCTTCCCTCTTCCCACTGGTAACTACTAGTTTGCTTTCTGTTTTGTTATATACATTCATTTGTTTTATTTTTTTTAGAGTCCCCATATAAGTGATAACACAGAGTATTTGTCTTTCTCAAAGCTATAATTTTAAAAGCACAGTGTTGGAGAAAAATCTGAAAGAATAGGTACGTATTCCTCCTGCTCAATTATCAAGTACCACTAGTAACGTTCTTCTTTAAATGCTTACAGGAGTGAGGGGTGCAGAAGAAACAGGTACAAAAGAGGCATGTATGTGAGTGAGCAGGTAAATGAACATTACTGTAGGAGGCCCAGCCGGCCTTGGAATAAAAACAGCAATCCTAATGACAAGTAATGATGGCAACAAGTACTTGCATCGTGCTTGGTGCCCGGCACTGTTCTAAAGGCTGTATATGTACTTACTCATTTAATCCTCACAGCAACCCCACAAGGCTGGTACTAGTATCATCCACATTCTACAGATGAAGAAACTAGCACGGGGAGGTTAATGGTCTTGCTCAAAGTAACTACTAGTCAGTGCCAAAGCCGGGGTTCAAACTCAGGCAGTCAGGCTCTCAAGCCCTGCTCCTAAACAGACCTCTGAAAACAAACTTGGAGAAGGATGAAGATCTGGAAATTTCCACATATGAAAAAAGTTAAACTGTAACAATTTAACCTGAGATTTAAGAAAATGACTTTCTATCAAAAGATGATGAAAAGCTGCTTTGCACTTCTGCAAAGTTAAAGAAAAATAAGCATTTCTTGATGAGTTTTATTAAATACTAAAACAGGTTAATTAAAGTAGTGAAATCTGCTTCTCTGAAGATATTTAAAAATGAGATAGATTCACATTTGTCTAAAGGGAATTTTATGACAGGCAGGCTCTAATAAGGATGTGGGATTAGCTATCTGCCTAAAAGTATTCTAACACAATGAGTTTAAGATTCTTTTCAACGTGCACCTGAATTACAAGCAGTTCCTTTGACACTGAGGCCCTGTGTGAGTGATGTTATGTAATATATAAAAATAGTTACAAGGGATCTAAGTCTAAGAGCACAGCACTGTCACTTCCACTCTTGTCTTTCTTTTGTCTCCACACTTAGAAAACACCTTCAAGAGCTCGTGGGGTGGAGGGCTTTCTTACACTCAGAAATTTCTCTGTTTTCTCATAAAAATTCTACTCCTCGTCTCATGTAAGCAGTGTTAACATTCTCTGGAATCCTTCATTTGTATCTTTTTAGCATACTGGGTCTGTGTATGGCATCACAAAAATGGACCAATATAATTCTATTCTAAATAAGACCCCAAAATACAATTTCTATATTGTTCTGTAGAAATCACTTTTTAAAACTAAGGCAATATCATCTGTCTTGACTTGCATTCTTATTGTTTCTCTTTCAGGGAAATTCAAGTATTATTTAACCTATCCATTCACAACAGCAGAACAAAAAGTAACTAACTATCTTTCCAGTTCAGAGTAATAAAAACGGAGTCTCAAAAAAGCCTCAAATATTGTCTTAGTTATTTTTCTGTTCCTTAAAAACAGAATCATTGGAAGAAATAGAAAAATGACATAATAGCCAACATGCAAGAGAAGAGATGACAACAAACAATGTTAACATTTTTTTTTTCTGAAAAGTAACTCACCGAAGTTTCCTTCCTTTGCTGGCTTTCCTATCTACTTTCTTGTGGATTTTACTTCGTAACTTCTGGATTGCGAGCCACTGCCTGGGAAATTCACAAGCGGTGTTATGCATCATCACTAACAGAAACAGTTACACGTATTGACAAATTGGAATTTTTCTCACTAACGACACTGCAGAAAGAGATCATCAACCTACATCAAGTTCCTCAAGATAGTCTGGGGCCAAAGCGAGTCATCAATTGAAGGGGATTTGTGCAATGGTTAAAAAAAAATAAAGGAAGCTGGGAAACTCTACAGCAGACTTGGTTAACAACGTTCCTTAGTATTTGGAGTTGCTGTGATGAGCGCTAAAGCTACAAGTATGCAGGAACACCCATCAAACCGAGTTTAGCTGCTTGGGTTTGCTTTTCATGTGTTAGCTGTGCAGCCTGCTCTGTTACAAATATTGCAGCTGCTGTTTGGTTTGAACACATGAATTCTTTACATCCAATTTGCCCTTTACTAATACCCAACTGCTTTTTCTTGTGATTTCCAATTCTTGCTAAGTTTTAAGGACTACCCGCTATTGATACGAGTTTTATAGTCATTTTATTTATTTAATTTTCACTTCGTCTATAACATTTCATGATGCATTGCTAGAAGGTAAGGGCTTTTATCCCCCAATATAATCTCAATACCACTGGCACACCTGAAAAAAAGTTAACAATAATTCTTTACTATCATATATGCAGTCAGTCTTTAAATTTCCCAGATCATCTCAATTTTATAGTTGGTTTGTTTGAATCAGGATCCAAATAAGATTCATATATTATGCAGCCATTTTAGATTAAAAGGAGTTAATTTTTCAAATGAAGAATACTGGGCTAAGAAAATCTTCATAAATTGCTTATATGAATGTGAAAAAAGAAGGAGAAACAGCAGCAGCTAGTCATCTTACCTGATTTATACAATGAAAACTCAACATCAAAAAAAAATATCTAGGGAAATCCAATTACTGTAATCTTAATATAATCTTAATTACCATAATCTATTTTATTGTAGAGTCAGATAAATGTACAATATAATCACCACTTAAATGCAATTTGCTCTATCACATTAAATTTATATGAACAGCTCTCTATAGCATTCCAGAGATACACAAAATAGCAAAATCCTATCCTAAAATTCAGATGTTTTACTCACATAGAACTGTTTCGTCAACACAAATTTTTCAGTGTGTTCTCAAAATGCTGCTCTGCCCAGAATCCCATTCTGACACTTGCAGCTTTTGTTTCCTTTCATGCTTTTACAAATTATGGCTCATGGCTATTTAAGTGTACACCATCCATTAGGTAGCAGCACTCTAAATGTCCTTTTTATTTTCCAACCAAAGGATGAAGTGTACACACAAGAGCCTTCCTTCACTACTTTACATTCTTCCCGGGCATCTGGGTAACGCTGCCACGTTCCAATTCTAATTGTGCCGCGGCTCTCACTGAAGGGGCGGGGGTCTAAATTAGGGCAGACACTCACGGAGTAAGGAACCTGTTGTGCACGGTGCCACATTCTGACAGATGAGAGCATGCAGTTGGGGGGATGCTTTTTATGCACTGTTAAGAGACTGATACACACTACCCAAAACAGAGAGCAAAGAGCTTAAGAAAGACTTTGTAAAACAAACCCTAAAATAAACACATCTAGGTATTTCATAATCTCTTTTTCAAACTGCACTGAAGGCAATGTAGGGTAAACAATTTCCATCCCTTTGTCTTTCTAGCTCTTGCTATCTTGTTTAACTTTCGTAATTATAAAGCCAATCCACACCTTGGAGGTAGAATTGAGGGGACTCAGAGGGAGAGACTATTACACAGGCTGCTTGTATGAACGGAAAAGCCATATCTAAATTACCTTCCCATGGCCACCTGATCATTGGGATCCAAGGAGCTGGTCTTCCGTTCTATGAGTTCTCGAAGGAGCTGGGGGGAAAAGGAAAGCAAGTGATTTATTTATCATCTCCCAGTACCGACTGACTTTAAAAGGGCACAGTAGGAATTCTGAATGGCACAGTGACAGCTCTAAAACTACAATCAATAAGGGACAACCCAGTGGCAAGAGCATGACTGAATTCCCATTAACCCTTTCATATTTATATATTTTTAAAAAGGTGGCTATAGCAATAGCTGAGAACAGAAGTCCATTTAGAAGACTTATTGTACTGTAGTTCATCTCAAATGGATCAATGAGTGTGCAACATTCCCTTCATGGTTTTTATGATTAGTTTTGTCCGCCTCATCGATATCAGTGGAGAATCTTTAAAAGGTCAGGTGGGAAGGGCTGTGTGGCCAAAAGGAAAATGCATCAGCGTCTCACCAACAGGATAATGGTACATGCTTAACTCCTGACCTGTACCCCTAGCAGTCAGGAAGGTCTTCCTCAGGCAAAAAGCCTTTATTAGATATAATTAAAAAGTGTGAACATCATTCGCTTGCTTCCCATAGCTGGTACTCTAGCACGCTTACCAAAATGATTTAATCACATACGACACCAACACATTCACAGCCACAACAATGTTGAGAGGGAACCCAAAGAAAGCCGTACGTGCATACTGCAGACACAGCGCAGAGAACCTGTCCTTCACCCTGTACAGTTAACTCCACGGGAACTCCAAACGACTCTCCTACTCCCCTCTTACTCCTGGGCAGGACGCTGCATGCAAACCAAATTCAAAATCTCTATCTTTCACACAGACTGAAGAATTTGCACTGGATCTTAAAGTCCAGGTGAAGAGAAGCAATGGACTTTAATAAGTTAAACATTAAAGGAGGAGAATTTTAAATTACAATAATAATCTCTCCTATACGAGTGCTATATGCAGGCAAACAGCAACAGAGATTAACATCCCAAAAGTCTCCTGAGACAAATGTAATAAGGGAAGACACTAAATAAACTGCTTCCTGCTAATCACCT
The DNA here is from genome assembly GCF_048773025.1 of Camelus bactrianus. Taxonomy (NCBI): domain Eukaryota; kingdom Metazoa; phylum Chordata; class Mammalia; order Artiodactyla; family Camelidae; genus Camelus; species Camelus bactrianus. The sequence goes on from NC_133554.1 coordinate 12,507,998, forward strand.
GTCAATAATACAGGTCTGACTTTAAAATTTGTTTCTTCAGAAAAGTAAGCAATTATCTTACAGGTAAGGCATGGGAGCAAAATATATGGTTCACCAAGCTAAACCGCGGAAGTCTGTGGGAGAATAAAGGAGGAGGAATAAATCCCTATGAAAGCAGTTCACTCTCTAATTGTCATTTGTTTATGTAAGTAGGCACTGGGAGAAGTAAAACAAATTTGTAAAAAAAAAAATTCATTTCCATATAGGATGAATATTGCAAAAGGGAAAAAAGGTTATCTTAATCGCAAATGAAAAAAACCTGTGATGGTTTTTCATTTGCTTATTCTGGACATTATTACTACAGCAATTACGTTCAAAAATGCAGGGACCAGAGGCCTCTGGTTTATTATCACTAGAAAACAGCAAGCTATTTCTCTACCCTGTTTATCTGATTGATTTCCAACATCTTTCTGGCAGCCAATCTATCAGTTTATCTCCCCTACTTCATCACAGTCACTTCTGGCAGCTAAATACAAGATCCAAATCCAGTGTTACACAGACATATGACACAGTAACCCTGTGTAACACCAACACTCTGTGAACAGCCACCCTTAAGGCTAAGCAGGAACAGGCTCTGGTTCCTAGTCAATATCCTGTCAAAAGCGAGGCTGAGGGGTAGAGGGAGGAGAGGTTAATAAAAAGATTTTTTTTTAAATAAAGAAGAAGGAAAAGAGAAAGAAAAAGATAAAAAGGAAGGAAAATAATGGAATGACTACATCTCATTGCTCTTACATTGTTCCAGCCACATAAGAGACTACAATCACCGCTCTCGGTTTTCCTACTAGTCTACTAGTCTCTGATCCCTTGAGCCCAGGGCTGCCGTGGCCACTGGGGGCGTGTGCTCACGGAAGGCTGCGCTAGCACAACGGGGGCGATCCTCTGGAAGAAAGCCCCACGTGCCCTTCCCGAAAGCTGGGAACGAGCCACACAGCTGGCGGCTCTGGTACACGTGCAGTGGCCCTGCAATTCCAACACCAAGCTGCTGCAGCATGTACTCCCAAGAACCCTGGCTGCTTTACATATTCTGGGCTGCGTTTTCACTGCCCAAGTGCCTTACTTAGCCATCCTTAGTCCTTCCCGGTTAGGAAGAGAGTTTTATTGGTCTATCTGGCTAAGTCTAGTTGACTCAGTCCAATGTTTCAGAAGACCCTGCTGTGCGCAAGGCAGGAATAAGAAAGCAGCAAGAAAATACAGCAAAGCAAACTATCCTTATGCCAATCACCATTTCCAACAGCTCTCACTCTTACTGGGCTTAAATTTAATTAGGAAAACTAACTTTCAAAAAGTTGCCGAAAGATGAAGCTTTAGTATTCCACACTGCTGAAGAATTTAGTACTGCTTCCCAATTCAATTTTCATAGCTTAACTTTATGAACAAACTTTTCCATTAACATTCATGTTTGTTAGTTAGTGGAACCTTTTATTTCAACAATAATGGCACAATATTTGTAATTTTCTACGTGATTCGGAAAATGGAGAGATACATGAAATATTTTTGTTCCAACTGTTACAATTCCTCCAGAGAGTCAATTCAGAAAGGCTTGGCTGTTTCTCTCGTTCTGGGGGAAAATCACAGATGCAGGTGGGTTCCCAGGTCAGCCCACAAAAACCTATTTAACCCATAACAACATATACGAGGGATGGCAGTGACGGCACTACTTGGAATCTAGTCAGCATTTATAATACTTTACCTGGAAAAATGCATGCCAGAATCAGTTTACAATGGCATGTTGAATTCATGTTTATCTCTTCTCCCTTCTCAACTCCTCTAAAAGACGGTGGAGGATAAAAGGAATGTTTTAACCCACAAGAAAGAAGAGAAAAGGAGAGTGAATGAGAGTAGATTTTCATAAAATTTTCAAAGACAAGAGATGGAGGAGTAAAAGGAAGGTATCACTCAAGTACCCAGAGGGAAAATAGGTGGGTGGAGCCAATTAGGAGACAGAATCCCTGTGGGAGGAGCTCTAGGAGAGGCGGTGGCCCTGGAAGGTGGGGGAGGGAGGGAGCAGAAGCACTGGGCCTTCTCCATTATCCCACACAGCCAACCAACGAGCCCACCCACTCCACCCCCTCCTCTCACAGGGAGAAAAGAAGTTTTAGTCTCTAGAAAGACTGAGCCACAAAAGTCCAGACTGAGGGATATGAGGCACAGAAGGCTAGGAGTGGGTATAAGGGAAAGGCTCTGCACTCTTCTCTGGGACTTTCTGTCTCTGTCCCCTGCCCTATGCACAGAATGCTCGCACTTTGTGTACAACTTTCAAGGCAGAAGAGCAGAGGAGTCTTTTCTGGAGAATCTGCATGGTCGTCCCCTCTCTCCCCAGAAAATAAGATTTTCAAGTTCTGACAACCAAGAGGTTAGATCACAGCATAATTATATACAAAGGAGCCAAAAAGCTCTGCCCAGGCTTCAGAGATAGTTTTGAATACCTTACTTTGAGACATGAAGGGACAGTTAAGGATCACCAGCATCTGAGGAAAGTCTCAGACACAGACCAAAACAAACAAAAAAAGGTGGGGTGAAAGAAAGCAATGCAGAGAACAAACAAAACAAAACAAAAGAAAGAAAAAAAGAAAGAGAACTCACAATGGACACCCTTCCACAGGACAAGAGAAAAGAGTAAAACCAGAAATTAAACACAAAACATTTTAAAATTTCAATAGAACTGGAAGATAAATGTACACAAATCTCTCAGATATAAAACAAAAGGGCAAAAAGAAAACATCTCCTTAATTATTTGTGAGAGAAGAAAAAAATTTAGAGGATAATCTAGAATGTCAAGGTCTAACGAAGACTGGGAGAAAATTATTAAAGAAGTAATAATGAAAACTTCCCCAAAGAAAAGCAAGAAATGTTAAACATAAGCAAACAACTTCCCTAAACCCAAGAACGGGAATGGACCCACAATGAAGGAAAAAAGGACCTTTCATAAAACACATCATCATGAAATATGAAACTCTAGAAGCAAAAAGAAGATCCTAATGGTGAGAGAAAAAACAGGTCACATGTGAAGAGGGTGACTGCATGTCCCCGTCTACCCCAGAGAGTCCTGGCGAATGCCTGTCGTCCTGCTGTTCTTTCAGGCGAGCCCCTCAAGGGCCCTGGTTTTGACAGTAAATTACACAGGCACCCTAAATATTAAGGAATATAATCTAAATGGGATTAGACACCTCAATAGCAATAGCAGATGCCAGGGGACAGCAGAGCAATGCCTTCAAAATTCTGAGGAAGATGACTTTCAACCTCAAATTCCACACACAGTCGATGTATGAACCAAGAATGAGAGTTCCACAGAGCATTTCACACATGCAAGGACCCAACCGTTTACCTTCCACACACTCTTTCACAGGAAGATGTGCTTTAGTAAAATGAGAGCAGGCGGCAAGAAGGAGAACGACGGGAGAGGGTAGAAAACAGGTCTACCTTAGGAAAGACGCGAAGGCAAGTCCCAGGACTGCAGATGGCACAGGCCCAGAGAGCAGCTGTTCCAGAACGGAAGAGTCCCAGGAGCTCAGGAGAGAGGGCTCCAGGAGAAAGGGGGCAGATGACAGGTCATTTTATACATTCAAGGCATTTGGAAAATGTGGGGGGAAAAAACAGCAGGAGACACAGAAAATTTAGCACATCTTTTAAAAGCAAGCATTATTAGCTCCATGAAAAAACAAATCTGTAAGGAAACGTAATCATAGCACATCACTTGTGAACATTTATTTAATCATAACACCGGAAACACTTGTTTTCACGGAACTGCGACAGTGAGCACAACAGGAGGAGGGAGAACCCAAGTACAGGGGAGGGGCTGGATGAGAGCAAGGAAGTCAAGAGAGGATTTGATAAACAACTGAAATTGGTAAGTCAACAGTCATATAAACATGTTTTAAAATATGCAAATAACTAGGAAAAAAACTTTAAAGTACTGGAGATTTTTACCCTCCAGGACTTCTCAGCACAATAGTATTTTAACATTTCTTAAGTAATGGAGAACTCAAGAAGAATCTGCTAGTATTTGTTTAGCAACATCCAGAGGAAAGAGTACAGATATTTCTGGAAAATCTTTCCAGCTTGTAAATTCACACTGAGAAATTCTACAATTCCTACAGGGAAGAAAGGACAGGAGGATCAGGATATATTGATTAAAGCCCTCATGAATACTTTTCTGTTCCCTAAAACACGGCAACACACTAGAAAGAATACCAATAACGTTTATTTTAATTTGCTGCAGATAACATCAAATAACTGTTAACTACTTTGAGATATAGTTCACTTACCATACAACTCACCCATTCAAAGTATATATAATTCAGTATTTTTTAGTAAATTCAGAGTTGTGCAATCATATTTAATTTCAGAACATTTTCATCCCACCTAAAAGAAACACGACCCCAGCTGTCATCCCCAGTATCCCCTAGCCACATGCCCCCAGTAGCCCTAAGTAACCACTAAACTGTCTGTCTTTACAGATATGCTCATTCTGGACACTTCATATAAAGAGGATCATATAACATATGGTCTTTTATGACTGGTTTTCACTTAACAGGTTTTCAAGTTTTATGCATGTTGCAGTATTGTTTGTACATCATTCCTTCCTACGGCTGAATAATATTCCACTGCATGTATACACCATGATTTGTTAACTATTCATTCACCCCTGAGGAACATTTGGGTTATTTCCACTTTATGGCTCTGCCTCTGTGGACATTCATGTACTAGTCTTTGTGTGCTTTCATTTCTCTTGGGTTTATACCCAGGAGCAGAACTGCTAGGTCATGCAGTCACTCTGTGTTTAACATTCTGAGGAACTGCCACAGACTGTTTTCCAAAACAGCTGCATCACTTTACATTCCCACCAGCAGCATTTGAGGGGTCCAATTTTTCCACATCTTTGCCAGCACTTGTTATTACCTGACTTTTTAACTATACCATCCTAGTGGATATAAAGTAGTATCTCATTGCAGTTTTGTGTGGTTTTGCTTTGCATCTCCCCAATGGCAAATGAAGTTGATCACAGTCCCGTGCTTACTGGCCATCTGTATATCGTCTCTGGAAAAATGTCTATTCAGATGCTTTGCCCATTCTTTAATTGGGTTGTCTTTTTATGATTGAATTTAAGAGTTCTTTATATATTCTAGATTCCAATCCCTTATTAACCCCTATTCTGTGGGTTGTCATCAAAGTTTTTAATTTTGATATAGTCCAATTATTTTTCCTCGTCATTGGTGTATTTGGTGTTATATCTAAGAAACCACTGCCTAACTCAAGGTCACAAAGATTTACTCCCATGTTTTCTTCTGAGAGTTTTAGTTTTCGTTCTTATATTTAGACCTGGGATACATTCTGAGTTAACTTTTATATATGGTGTAAGGTAGGGGTCCAACTTCATTCTTTTGCACAAGAAAATCCAATTGCACCATTTGTTATGACTACTCTTTTCCCCTACTACATTGTTTTGGTACCCTTACTAAAAAGCCAAGTAATTTTTAAAGCATTTGGTTTTAAAACTTCATATTCCCTGGCTTTCTGAATTTGTGACCCACTGTTACTGATTCCTACCACTCAGGCTTCCATGGTTCATCAGCACAGATGCTTGAGATGGAGAAAAGCTTGGGGCAACCCTCTATTTCACTTACTTAGCATCGCTGAGTCAGGATTTTTCAAAGTACCTCCCCTTCCTAGAGAGCACGTGAAAGACGTGCAGTCATCCCCCTTACACGTGCTCCACTCCCGCTCTCACTGACACACACAAAAAAAGCAGATTCACAAGGCTTGGCTTTATTCCTCCCTCAGCTTCCTCTCTAGCTCCCACAGAACTCACAGTGAAGTACATCTATTTCTGCTCTAACTCCTGCTTTACTCCCCTTCTTTCAGTTCTCAGACCTCCAGTCTTTCAAATCAACCCCAAAAGGAGTCACTTGCAACTTTTATAGTATATTTGAAGCAAACAAAAAATAAATCCACATATACTATAATTTCAAATAGCTGGGAAGGAATTATTGTCCACCGCACCATATAAAACTGCCAAAATATGACCCACTCCCCACAGATAAGTATTTTTTCTGTCTCCTTTCCACATTGCCCCCTTACTCCTCAAACAACTCTACACCACCTAATATTTCTGCCTTCATTATTCTACTGAAGCAACTCGGGCCAATGCCTCAAGATCTCCATGTCTAGGGACATCTGTCATGACTCATTTTACTAGATTTCTTGAAGCAAGTGACACTGGACATTCTCACCTTCCTGAAACACTCTTTTCTTGGCATCTGTGAGACACCTCCATCAGTTTATACCATATTCAGCCAGCTCTTCCACCCAAACATTAAATGTTAACATCCCTCAAGACTAGTTCCAAGCTTTCTTTTCTTCTCACTCCATATGCTTTCTTTTCCCAAAAGTTTAAGAATGATCCCTGGAATTCCTTTTCCCTCACACTTACTTACACTCAGTATCTAATCTATCTCCAGGTCTTACACATGCGATCCACCAATTCATGAATCTATCCATTTTTCTCTGTCTCCACTGCCTATACCCTAGTAGAGGCTAGTATCGTCTTCATTCGTTCCATAAATACTGAGCACACTGGGAAAGCAATGAAGAATAAAACAGATATAGCCTCACTTGAGTTAACGTGATGGTTTTGTTAAATTTACCCTTGCCCCGCCTTCATTTTGCTCTCATTACAGTCAGAGTAATTTTTCCAAAATGCAAGTATGCCAGAGTATAAAATTCTTATTGCAGCCTAAAGCCCCCTTATCTACCTCTGCAGCCTAGCTTGACACCTCGGTGCTCCAGCCCCACCAGCGTTCCTTTTGTAGCTGGCATGCTCCCAGGCTCGCTCCCACCACGGAGCCCTTTTCTGCACTTGCACTACCTGGAACATGCTTCCTTAACCATCTACCTGCTTACATCTCACCTTCTCTACTCATTCGTTCAATCTCAGCTCAGTCATCTCTTCCTCTGAAAAACCTTTCTTAAGTTCACCCCTCCATACATTTACACGATGTTTCTGTTGTACTTAATTTACATTTTATTAGTGGATCATATGATTAGTGTCTATTTGCTCCACTGGCCGAGTGTCTGCTTCATGGGGAGCAGAGGATGTATCTGACTGTGCTCACCGTTCTGTCCCCTCCACTGGCCCATTGAAGGAGCTCAATAAATAAATATGCAGAGGGGGAAAAAACTGTTTCTGGAGGAAAATATCAAATTTGGGTTTACTTTATCATATACACAGACTCCTTTTGCTTTTAAACAAAAGGAATAATCCTATATAATACCCTGATTTTAATCCAGGTACCACTATCTACATAAGCAATTGAGGAATCTCCTTGTTTCTATCACTACCAATTATCAGCACTTCCTCCTCCTCAAACAATATTCTCCTTCTCACACATCTCACTCAGGACCTAGAGAACTGGGCGGTTTAAGTGGGTGGGAATTACCTTTTTATTTAAATCTTCCCAAGAGTATCTGAATTAAAAAAGCAAAAACAAAAACAAAAGAAACTATTTAATCCAAATGAATGAAAAGACTATACGACACTTCTCGTTATTTTACTGTTAAAATGACGTAGATCTATCCTCCCTCTTGGGTCTCATTTCCCAAAGGGAGAAGGTTGGTTCTTCTCAGGAAAAGAAGAGAGGGAACAGATCTTTTGTGCTCCCCCTAACGACCCCCTCAATATCCTCTTTTTGTAGTATCATCAGGTTGGTCCTTTTACTGCAAGAAAGGTGTCTTAATATTTTTGTAATAAAGATCTGAATTAACTTCAATATAATATTTTCTATTTAAATATCTTTTATCTATGAAATAGGTCTGTCAAATCCCAGCTGCAGGTTTCCACCTCCCATTTTATCTATTGTTCTAGATATAAGCGGTCAAGTCCACGACTGAGTGTGCTACACGGTTCAGTGTAACCGCAGGCATCTGCCAATGAGTGGGTAAAACGTCATGGCTGTGGAGTCTGCCATACCTGGGTTCTGAATTCCAGAAATGCCCCTTACTAGCTGTGAATTTGTGACAAGTTATTTGACCTGAGACTCAGTTTCCTTATAGTAATTGTACCTCATAAAGTTGACTTGGGATTTTAAAAGATGATAAAAGTAAAGCACTTAGCAAAATGTAAGTATTCAATAAGTAGAAATATTGTCAACATTAGATAATGATACTCATAGGTAATCTGCAAAACCTCTTTGGGAAAACAATGCACCACCTTTCATAGCTAAATCACCAAGGCTGCTAACAATGAACAAGTACAACAATTCAATGTTCCTTCCTACCAACTGTCAACAGTAGATAACAAATAAGACGTGAAGTGAGGGAGAAGCAGAACTGAAGGAAGAAAACATAAAAAGCATAGAAAATTCACAAAAATACCAAGTCAAAACTTGAAAAGCAGGTTATTACTTGCAGGACTTTTCCAAATTAGATTATGACAAACTGGGGCAAAAGTGGTCCTCCCTCTGTCATTTATTCTATCAGGACAACTAACTGCTCTTCCCTTTCCATGGCCTGCAACTACCCCCACCATCCTCTGATCACACAATCTGTCCCCCTGCACAGTGACTACTCAATAGTATTTCGAAAAGGAAAGAGTTAAAGCAGCAAGTGGTCTTCTGGATCCTGTGATCACAGATGAAAAGCATCCAACTTCTGCAGTGATGAGTACAATATTTACAAGAATAGTAACAGGGGAGAATGGAAGGAAATCAGGACGTGTGAATAAAACCCAAGTGCGTCTGACCACTGAAGTTGCAGACAACCCACCTTGGTTACTAAAATAAGAAAATGTGTAGCTAGAGGCTACTGCTGAAAAAGTCAGCCTAACTCTGCCTCACTGCCCTTGGTCTCTAAGGCTTTGATTAGTTTTTCCACTTTCCGATTCAGCGTTGCCTCATGCCTCCATTCCAGGGTTGGAGCTAAGGCCTGTGATTTGGAAGGGATGATAAATTCATTCACTGAATAAAGTAACACTGTTTTCTCAGTACAAGTTCTAAAATATTTCAAAGGCCAATAATATTTCACTAGGCTTGGCCATTTGGGTTAAAATTTATAAGTCAAAACAGAAAACTTTCTCATCAGACCCCATATATTCCATTAGGCATGACATACAGTGTTGTCCCGATGTCTAATTATTAACTAGAAGTGTAAGTAAATCACTATCAGTATTAGGCTCTGATGTGTGAAGACAGAGTGTGACAGGCGATTCGACTGCTAAAGAACTTCTTGCCAATTTGCTTTTCTTTTTCCTGCAAATAAAAAGAGTATTACAAGGACTAACTGACTGTATTAAACCATTCTTCCTAATCAATACCAAAAGTAACAATGAACAGAAGTGCTATAGTTTAGGATTTCCAACAGCCCCCATTTCCAGTATTCTGTTCCTTGGTCACCAGACAGATGCCCTGGGGTGTGTGTGCACGTGTCTATTTTTTGTAGGTACAAAGAAGGTGAGGAGAGGGGTTGTGTATCCTTTGGGACACCAGTTCAATCACTGACCGTTTCTGGGCATTCTTTGGCAATGTTTCTTCTAATGGCACTGCACAATATATCATTTGTATTGAAAGAATAGAGAAAATCATTCAGAACTAGAGAAGATTTTACTAAAAAGGATTCACAAGTAAGAAACCAAAAAAGTAGTACTAACTTGTATTCTGTAATTACGTCCTTTAAGGATTAAAAGCCCAGCTGAAACAAACCTCAACCTCTTTCCAGGGTTCTCCCTCTAGCATGCAGACTCCAATAATTCTTCAGCCCCACCAGGATCAATAACCCATTGATCCTACTACCTTTTCAGCATCCCTGCTCCTCTCCTCACATGTGCGCTTCTCCCCTTACACAGGTGGATGTGATTCACAGTCCATGAGGATAATCACTCCTGCTAAACATCCTCAACTCCCTCGCATGCCGCCCCTTTGTCATACAGAGTCACAATCTCTTGGGGATTGATGTGTCTTGGAATTCAGAATTTTTAGAAGTTCTGGAAAGTAATACAGTGTATATACCATAAATGCCCCAGTGGAGACCAGGGCAGCACCCCAAAGTCAACCATATTAATATTCCTGCAGCAAAATACATAACATTTCCACTCAGCAGGATAAAAAAAGCCGTACAGGTTTTTATATAACTTCATGACCACTCAGGTTTTATATAACTTCATGACCACTCAGATCAGATGTTGCCACCACAATGTTTTGCCAAATTTACCAAAACAAACAGAATACTACGAGTTTTCAGAATTTTTTAAATTTTAGAATTGCAGATAAGGGATTATGTACCTGTACTGCCTTGGCAAAACCCCAAACCATGTTAAATCTCGGGAGATGCGTCCATGTGGCTGAACTGGCCAGAGAGAAAGACAAGATGAGTGACTGGTCTCACTGGTTTTAAGATCATCACCGCTAACCTTACGTGAGTCTTCGGGCTACTGGACAATTTCACTAGTTTCCGCATCACTCACTCTCCCACTCTATTAGGTGACTTTGCCACACCTTCTCTTTCCCCAAACCTCCAGCCCTGCACTCAGATGAGAACTTCCACATGCTCCCACCCTATATTTACTTGCAAGAGTACCCATCTACTGCGCTTTTCCTCCAACACCATGGATGAACTGTCCATCAGACCAACCCCTCTCTACCTGCATCCTCACCAGCAAATTCTCACCTCATTCCTGAAACGTGCATTTCCCCCTCTCTACTAGATCATTTCCATCAGGACACAAACAGCATACGAAGTACATCTATCTTAAAACAAAACAAAAAAGATGGTGGGGTAGAAGGACGCTTGTAGCTAACCCTCTCCCACAAATACACCAAAACTCACATCTATGGACCTACTCAGCCAACCAGAGCACCTGCCAAACTCTGACAGAACATCGCCCTCTTTGAAAGACAAAGACGCCAAAAATCTGGTAGGAGAAAAGGGAAAAAGAAAGAAGAAAAAGCAAAACAGTGCGGGATCGATCCTGGGAGGAGGGAGTGGCAAAGGAGGTTTGGTGCTTGTTTGCTGCGTTCCCCCCCCCCCAACAGAGAGTGCAGCAGGACAGAAGGGGAGCCTCTGAGGCTCAGATCTGCCCCGAGCACCCCTTGACCGACAGAACTGAGTTAAACAGCCACAAAGGGTTCCCACAACACTCAGCCCGAGATGCAAGCCGGCAGCTGGGTCTGGGACAGGCCGCCGGAGCCGGGTGGAGGACTGGGGTGGCTGCACTGAGGCAGCCCCGGGGGACTGCAGGGTGCTGCCTGCCGTTGCTGGGAGGGGATACAGAGTAGAATAACTCGGTCCCCCATAAATTGTGAAAAAAAGCAAAGCAACATGGCTGGTGTGCCCTGGGGATAGGGGCACTGTAGCCTTTGTCTCCTCAGACCTGCGCCGCTATTACTGGCACATCTCGAGAGAAGAGAGGCGGGGCGGGGCGCAGCCACAGCCACCACCTCCTCCTGTGTGCAGCCCCCCGGGGGGGGGCGGGGCTGAGACCTGAATCCACACCTGGGGGCTCAGCAACCTCCTAGGCAGGACTGAGACTTGTTTACAGCCTGAGGCAGATACTATCTTTCGCCCTGGCACCTCAGAGAACTCCTGCCGCCAAGACAAACAAGGATCTGAGATTTGGCACAAGGATCTGAGATTTGGCACGGAGCAGGGGCAGGGCTGTTCCCTGGTCTTCCCTGAGCCACCTTCAGGGCGCTGACCCACCCCAGGCGGAGCCAGCAGCTGCACAGAGCAGTGGAGTGACCGCGACAGGAGAGGGCGGGTGGCCACCCTCCTTCCTGGCAGGAATGCAGCACCTGACCACGGTGCTGGGAGAGGGCACAATCTGCCCACCTGCTCCCCAGCACAGCATCTGACTGCGGCATCAGGAGTGGGAGTGACCCGCCCACCCACCGGGTAAGAGCTCAGCTCCTGACCCAGTGTTAGGAGGGGGCACGATCTGTTAGCCGACAGCCACTAGGAGCAGCACAGACGAGGGCA